>NC_137977.1:49525649-50795955 GCF_963924665.1 Micromys minutus
CCATACTGTCTTCTGTACTTGGCCTCTGCTGGCCAGGGATGCAGGGCAAATTAATCACTAATCCCTTTCAATCTACATATGAGACACCGGGTTGCTATGCCATTTCCAATAAGAATAGGAAACTGACTCTGTTCTTCTGAGAGCCTGAGACCTGGATGAACATTACCATGCAGAGGTTTTCCATACTCACTCACACAGAAGCCAGCAAATGGGTGAGAATGAGATTCTTGAGATGATATCACACTAGGAAGGCATGGGCATGACCAGTGACCAGAGCTCAATCTCCCACTCAGATCTACAAAGCAACACTGCAAAAGTCTTGAAGGGAGTTGATGATTTGGCTCAGTTGGTAAAATGCTTGCTGAATAGCAGAAGGGGCTGCGTTTGAATCCCCCGCCCCAGCACCCACATAAAAACCCAAGGACATATCCATAATTCTAGCACTGTAGAAGCAGAGACTAAAAGATCCTTTGGGATTACTTGTTGACCAGCTAGCCTAGCTGATTCCACAACCTCCAGATACAGTGTGAAACTCTGTCTCAGAAACTCAGGTTTCCAGAAGAGCTGAAGGAACACCTCAGTGAGACTGTTTGCCTAGCATGTGTGAAGTCCTAGGTTCAATGCTAAACACCACTTCCTAAAATAAATAAAATGGATGTTTGAGAAAGACATCAACATATGGGCAGATATATGTATAATGCATATGACATATATATTTTATATATGTATATATTGTACAGATAAAGAGATAAATAAAAGGAGAGAAAGGAAGAGATGAAGGGAGAGGGAGGGTGAAAGGAATGGAGGGAAGGCAAAGAAGGAAGCAGAGGTGAAGTGCCTCTACTTATGTGACTATATCCCCTTGCTTATGGTGAGAGCATTTATAAGATATAGTAGGTGTTATTAATAGAAGCACTTCTGTTATGTTGTTTTTAGTAACTTTCATTGAGTTTGTTCTTTGACAATTTCTTGCATGCAAATCCCTCTCCACCATGATAACGTGTCATTGTTATTATTCTTTCTTTTGCATGCAAATCCCTCTCCACCATGATAACGTGTCATTGTTATTGTTCTTTCTTTTGTTGTGTTTTTTGATTTAACCAAGATCATTTGTATGACCCTGGTGAGCTCTTCAGTGGGTTCACAACCGAAGCCAATGAATGGTTGCCCCTCCCCAAGAATTCATCAGCAGCCAATACTTCATCAGGGAAAGGTAAGGTCCCATAAGCCCTTCCTCAGCCCATCATTGATGGCTAGTAGGCCCAGATTTTTACAGGCCCGGTGCAGACAGCCACAGCTACTGTGAGATTGTCTCGTCTACAGAACACGGTGTTTCAAAGCCCTCCTCCTCCCTGACTTCCTGCTCTTGCATTCCATCTGCCCACTCTTCTGCAATGATCCTGGAACCTTAGAAGGGCAGCAACAGGCATACTTTTTTTAAAGACTGGGAAAACAACATCTCAATTCTACTCATTAAACCCTTTCATGGAGAAAGGTTATCTAAAAGAAATGTTTTTCTTCTCATTTTTCAGCATCAAAAATTTGAGTCTTTGTCCCTTGATGACTCTTCCCCAAAGTTGTTAATCTTGATGGTCAACTTGATCACAGTGAGAGGCATCATGGAGATTATAAGGCATGCTTCTAGGTATATCTGTGAGAGTATTCCCCAGAAAGAATTAGATTATTATAAGGGTTCTGACTTAATGGATGTTTTGATCATGATGGTTTCAAAGCTTGAAAAGATGGTGGCAAGTGGTGGATCTGTGGATACTGGGCTTAGCTGAAAATGTTCTTGGGGGTAGGGGAGTTTCTGCTCTTCCTAGACCCCTTCCTGCCACTACTCTGTTTGGTTCCACTTCCTATTCTCCATGGTATTAACTGCCCTGCCACACACTCCTTGTCACGATGGACAGAAATCTATAAAACTGTGTGCAAATTAAAGTTATCCCTGTGGGGTGTTTTGGCAGCAGCAATAAAGCTAACCTTTTACCACAGTTGAAATATCCGAAATTCTCCATTCCCTTTCCCAGACACACACTCTTACTGTATACAGTTCATACTCTCAGTTTTACAGCATTCTATATAGTTAGAAGAAACAGCAGGGAGCCTAAGATGATTTAAGAGACATTGAAACTCCTTCCCGGCAGAAGTTGAGTTCATCTACTTATTTGAAGCTGCCCTTGAAACAGTGACCTTCAGAGGTAGAACTCTGAGCTAAAGCAGCTCTCCTAGAAAGACATGCATAAGTTCATGATGAGCACAAGTTAGGCTCTGATTGATCTTATGACGTGCTATGCTGTCTTACAAACTTCCTAGCAAATGCAGAGTCAAGGAAAAGGTAGACCAGAAGGCCTGCATGGATGGAAGGCTGAGTGTGCAAGTGAAAGGCAAGCCACACAGAAGAGAGTGGCAAATTGTGAGGAAGTGCCACAGTCAAGGAGTAGAAAGAAAATATCCAAATATAAAGGGTACAGAAAAAAAGCTTAGGGGCTGGAAAGATGGTTTGATGGTTAAGAGCGCTGACTGCTCTTCTAGAGGTCCTGAGTTCAATTCCCAGCAACCACATGGTGGCTCACAATCATCTGTAATGGGATCCAACGCTCTCTTATGGTGTGTCTGAAGACAGCTACAGTGTGCTTATATGTAATTAATAAATAAGTCTTTTTTAAAAGTCTTAAAAAGAAGAAAAAAAGCTTAGTCAATATGAATTCATTCATTCATTCATTCAATTAGTAATTTCTGTGTGTCTGCCAAGTCCCAGGCAACCTGGGCACTGCCTGGTTTAGTGAGAAAGCCACAGTATTTGTTCAACCAGCTCTACCTCAGGCCACTTTCTGGTGTGTATTTAAATCTATGAAGACTGGTTTTCTCCTTTGTTGTATGAAGAGGTTGAATGGGATATTGTGTGTAACACAATCATTGAGTTATGTGTGAAATGGAAGCTCTTGGAGCTTACATATCAGAGAGAGAAGAAAGACATAAACAAAAGAGAAGAGAAAGGAGGAAGAAGAGCAGGACCCATCATTTGAAATCAACCAGGTTCCTATGTGAGAGCTAAAAGATTAGGGTGGCAGTCAATGAGCTCTTGCCTTATACTTTATAGGCTTATGCATCCTTCGCACTGGAAGGGACTTTATATATGTCTCAACACTCACTCTGAATATGATGAAATTGGGAGGTAACATGATGTCTCTGAAGTCACACCCAGGATTCTCTGCACATTTGCTGAACAGTGTTTGCCCAAATTATTATTTGACAAATATGAACTGAGCTAGTGATTTATATTTTATATTATGTGCTGGATGTTATCTAAAGACCAAACTTCCTGCAGTAATATGAAAAGCGGGAAGATGAAGTAAGCAGAGGTCCATTCTGAGGTAACTGTGACCCTGACTTTCATACAAATGATAAGAAGGAAAGGAAAGAGATATACAGGTGTGGATTCACTCAACATGACTGAATAGAGGAGAGGTAAATAAGTGTAATTCCAGGACTCAGACAAGTCAAAAGGATAATGTAAGCTCAGCAAACACCCTGCAGGAATGACCAACTATGGTGAGAGAGAACTGGAGGAAACTAGAGTAACCAAGGAGACATGGGACATGTTTCTGCTTACCATCCTTACATCTTTAGGCTCCCAAGAGCTTAATTGCAAAAGAGAAATGCTTCTATGCTAGGCACAGTTATGCTCTCTTTACAAAACGTTGACACTTTGCTGCTGTCAAGCAACACCTTTCAAGACCTCATGCTAAAATAACAACGAGCAAGAAAGAAACAGACCAATCTAGCAAGGGCATTTGGTCCTGGTTATAGGAGGGACTTTACCTCTGCTGTTATGCAATCAGGTGCTCCACCAGGGACATCTTGATGTTTTCATGCTCACTGTTGGGTGTCAGATAGATAAGAACAGCAGCCATTGCCTGAGAGGGTCACAGAAATCTTTGGGCTCAGAACCAGGGCTAGGGATTTGATTGCCTCCAAGAGCTAAGTCACCTAGACCAGAACAAAAGCCGACCAGGTTGAAAGATGTGCTGAGTGGTAAGGAATGGCATGCCCCTTGATGTCAGCTGAGCAGCTGGAGCTCAGCATATCAACGATAGTTAGAGTATTCCCATTAAACCTTTCTACACATGAGGTCCAAGCCCAACTGTTTCAATAGTAGAAATGCCCAGTAGGATGAATTCATGACAAGCAGTAAGAAAAGTTGAATAGCACTGAAGTGCTTTACCTACAATCACTCATCAGAACACTCATAACCCCCAGCTGATAAGAATTCTAGCTATTACTGATCCAAGATAAGTGACCTTTATCTATGAGTTGCTTCATGATAAACTCTTCCAGGGAAAAGCATATGACAAGTTATTGGCCTATGTAGAGACAGGACAATGTTTGGGTCTTCATATTTCAATGTGGGACAGGCCTGAAAGAACATCCCAGCTTCCTGCAGAATCAGCAGAGAGTGGTCTGAGGAACACAGAGTATTTTCTCCACCCACCCATCCCCCACTTCTCCACCACCACATTGCAGACACATATCCTAAAAAGAGTATAAACTTCCCAGTCAAACTCTATCTAAACATTCATTTCTGAATGCATACATTCCCCATATCACAAGCCAACAGAACAGGGAGGAGAGCGCAGTAGAGCCTTCTGTCTTGGCTTCATCTCCATTTCATCAAATCTTGTAACTATCTCCAAAATTGACATGGACAACCCTACATGCCTGGTTCTGAACCAATGAGACTATACTACAAGTTATCCAATACAACTATATACAACCTGCTTCTTCTAATACAAGTGGCCAATAAAGAGGAAGGAAAGGACATTTCAATGGTAGAAAGTTAATGTCTTGGTTTCATTGCAGGAGACTAGTCCATGAGAAATGATTAAGAAAAGGAGATCACTAGGGGGGAAAATGTCTCTAAAGAAGTCCTTTAACTTCCACAAGATTGTTTCCTAGCCTGTTTTTAAATTTTCTTTTCTTTTTTCTAATCAATTTAAAAAGCATTATCTGATCTGTTTCTGTAAGACATCTCTCCTGGGGTTCTGAGAACAATTAAATGAGGTCATGTAACACAATTTTTCCGCATTGTACCCACTATGCCTATGACAAGTAGTATCAAATCAGATATGTGCAAACACCCCAAGAACTCTAATAAGTAATGAAAAGGTGCAGTGATGATTATGACATACATTTCTGATAAGTACTAATACACATTTTTTTCAAAGCTTTAGCCTGTTTACTCAATAAGAAGAGACCCAATCCCTCCCATTTCACTTAACCTCAAAGCAATACTAATGCAGTATTTTCCACTGGGTAAATGCTTTAGTGGTTTCCCTGACTTGCAAAGCCATGGCCCAGGGAGTAGTACTGTGCCCTCCCACTTTCTGACTGCCAGAAAGTTCAACTGCTTCTGTAAAATCCCTTGAGTGAGATTGGGCTTTTGTTTTGCATCAGACTGAAAAACGAAAGAGAAAACTGCCTTCCCTCAAAGTCACCAGAAGTATCATCCAGAGATTTCAAATGCACCCCTCTGTCTGAATGTGTCCCAACCAAAACCTACTTCTAACTCCCTGGTATCTCAGGATGCTGGTGTATGTGACCCAGCTCCATCTGTACCTTATTATAAAAAAAAAAATCGGGACTGCATCTATCCTACACTAAAACTTTTTAATGGAATAGAAATCCTTTAAGGATTATCTTAAACCTGTGCAATATTGTTAAGTGGGAGCCGAATGTAGCCAAATAGCTGTATGGTTAGAAAAAGATGTCTGTCTCCCTCCTCACGGTGATCCCATGAATCACAGTTTCTGCATCACCCATCCACTTCAATGGTGGCCCATGTACTGTGAGGATATTAATTGACGGAACTACAGAAACTACTCAGAGATGCCAGTGTGTCTCAACATGAGAACAGTTTGCAAACTGTCAGTGTAATCTATCCCCCTGAATCTCATCTTTAGGAGGACTTAACTCATGTGCACCTTTCAGCTGAATAGAACAAACTTGTCTCCGTCTTCACATCTTCTCTGTGTCAGCGCCCTGTCCCGGCACCAGCCAAATGGCTGACTTTCCCAGAGTTACCTAAAGCCTTACTTCTTCCTGCCACACATTGACTTCTAGAACCCAACTCATTTAAAAACTTAGAAATACACCCCTTCTCCAATGAAAACTGCTGCAGAGGCCAAGCCAGAAAATGTGAGCAGCCTTTATGCCTTTCTGAAGACTGTATGAAAGTCACGGGCAGCAACGTATCACAATGTTGTACTAATCACATAATGATCATCTAATGCACTAAGTAGTTGTTGGTCTTTAAATGACAGTTCTTCATTTAATAGAGAAGATATGTTACCGGATATAAATTCGCTCATTCCTGTTACAAAGTGCTGTTTCTTCCCATCGACCACCTGCATCAGCACTACGCACATCTTCTCTTTGTTCACAAGAGAGACACTAAACTCAGATGTGCACAGAAGCCAAGCACAGATCCCCTTGAATTGCAGCCATTGGGTTTCATCTGACTTTTACAGAGCACCTGAAAACATTTCTGCTAAGTTCCATCCCTTCAATCCCTTCTCTGTGCTAGGACATTGTGACTGAAGCAGTATGCTGAATTCTTTGTGGTTGATCACATGTGCCTTTTTAGGACGGTATCTGGTTTTGTTTTGTTTTATTTTGTTGTTTTTACTAGCTGCAGAGAGCCAGAACTAATATTCTGTGGCCAGTGAAATAATGTCCTTCAAATATGAAGTCACAATGAGTTTCTGTCACTAGTATGTTTTGCTGATGCTTCAGGGCCAAGGAAACCAGTCACACCAACAAACCAGAGGAGGCAAAGCACACTGGGAAAGCACATGCAGAGAAAGAGAAGGAACTGGCAACATAGAACAATGCACTGTGATAGACATGTAAATACGCATGGCATTAACATTCCAGGCAGAACAAAAGGCGATGTGGGCCACATTAATACATTCAACATTAGCAGCATTCCTTGGGATGCATAAAACACTAATTCCTTTTAGGTTGTATATCAGATCAGTGAAATTCATCTCAAGGAATTGTAAAGTCTGAAAGCCCCAGGGCAAAGCAATAGGTTGGAGACTCCCAGGCTGGACCTGTTATTGTTTTGATGCAGAATTATATCCTTGTAGAAACTTCATTTTTGCTTTTCATGCTCTTCAGATAAGGGTCTTATGGACACACCTAGGAGTGTGCACTAGTAATTTCCTAGGTGTCTTTTAGCCAGACCAAGTTTACACCCAAGATTAACAGTCACAATGACAAAAGAAACAGTGTGGTGGGGACATTAAACAAGAGAGATATACATACAATAACCTAGCCTGGAGTTTAAAAGTAAATGCTTTGGATGGGAATGGCTCAGTGGATAAGAGAGCTTGCTACACAGAATGAGCATGAGTTAAAACAAAAAGCCACTATACCTGAAACTCCAGCTTTGTGGGTGGTGGAGACAGGAGGATCAGAGAGGCTTGATGGCCACCAGCCTAAGTCCAGGTTCACCAAGAGACCCTGTCTCAAAGAGATAACGAAGAGAATGACAAAAGACAACATCCTCCTCTGGCTTTCATATGTGTGCATGGGTGTACATATTCATAAATATGCAAGACACACACACACACACACACACACACAGCCTGAGCCAGATGTCTCCAATCCCAAAACTCAGGAAGTAGAGACAAAGTAAAGACCAAGAGTTCAAAGCTGCATAATGAATTTGAGGAAAGATTGGGCTATGAGACATTGTGGCTAAACACACACACACACACACACACACACACACACACACACACACACACACACACCATAAGCATCATAACCATTACTAAAAGTTGATAAAAATAAGGGAGCAAGAAAAGATACAAACATCTTTGTGTTACAGAGGGAAACTTTAACATACTTTTGTTAATAACTTAATAATGTAAATGACAAAAGCACTACATGTACAAAAAAGAAAATCCACATAAACTTTATTCTCGTATAGAACCTTGTAAGCGACAATAATGAGAACGTGTCTTATTTTCATGTACAGATAGAAAATTTGCCAAAATTGTATGCTAAGATAAAAATCCCATCTCAACTGATTTCAAAATTTTGATCTCTTATAACTACTGGGAATTCAAGATGAAAGCAACTGTAAAACAACAGAAAATTCTTCAATGTTTTGGAATTGAGCACTGTGCTATTAAAATAACCCCTCTGTCAATGAAGAAATCACAGATTATTTTGAGTGCTAATGTAAATGTTGTTTATCAAACACTTAGGGGAATAGAGATAAACTCGACTTAGAAATAAATTCAAGGTATTAAATGCAAGCCTTAGATATGAATGAAAATGAGCAATATGTATCTATCTATATTTGTATTAACATATCTATACCCAGCTCAAGGTGGAAAGAATAATGAGAAATTAAGCTCAAATTAGAAGTAAAATAATAAAGATAGAAGAGATTGATGAGAAGGGATTTGGGTCTGGCCGTGTAGGGCCTTCACTATCTTTGGATGTGTTTATTCCTGAGGAGACTTATGTTTATTCTCTGGGGAAGTTGTAAAGTTACAGTGTAACAGCTTGATTTAGGCCTGGACATGGGTATGTTTGGGGTCTAGTCTCGAGACCACTCCATGCCTCTGTCTGCACCTTCTCGTCAAATAGGACTGTGGTGTCCTACCTCCTCCAAATGGTTTTAAATCCTAGAATGAATCAGAAACCCGCATGAAGACTTAAACTGGGGATCCTGGCTTGGCTCCACCTTTATCACTGACATGATCTTAGCAGCTCCATTGTTAGTTTATAAAATACAATTTTATTCCTTCCAGCTTTCTATGTTAAAAGATAATATATAATTAATCCATATTTCACAAACGAGGTGCCTAAGATCCAGTTCCATGTGATGAGGCTCAGAGCGTGTTGCTTAGAAGCAGAACTAGAAATGAACCAGCTTTCTTATCAGTTTGCTCTTTTCCTCTCCTTCTCTTTTATTCATTAATTTTATCTGCTCATAAAATATTTCAAATTATTCCTCTGATCACTGAGACACAAAGATGAGCAAGACAGGACAGATTTGATTGAGAGTGTTCTGCAAAGCAATCATGTTAATTAATAGCTTTGCTATTTAAGGTTATTTTAAGGATAATTCAGCAGTGTAGATTATTGTGACTAAATATGATTGGACAGGCAATTACAATTCATATAACACAAGACTTCAGCAAAGAATCTCTGCTTCAGTTGATACAATATTTTTGTTTACCTAGGGAGATGGAAGTCTCAGGATTTGATTCCAGGTATGGACTATAGCATGCCTTTCATCCCAGCAGTTGTGAGGCAGAGGCAGGAGGATCTCTGAGTTTGAAACCAGCCTGATCTACAGGGAGAGTTCCAGGAAAGCCAGGGCTACACAGAGAAATCCTGTTCTGAAAAATGAATAAAATAATTGTTCAAGACTAAAAAGCATCTATTATTCTCAATTTAACAACTATATACATTTAATAACGATGAGTAAATGGTATCAAAAATACGGACTATAAAGAACCCTACTGAAAAATAGAGATCTTTATAACATGTAGAAGAAAACACTTTAATGTATCAGAAGTAATAGAGAGAGTAATCAGATGAACAGTAAAATAGAATACGGAACATTAGAAATCAAACAATCCAAACAACAGAAAGAAGATCAGCTGAAAAATGAGTAAAAACTTGGACATTTATGAAGCTACAACAAAAAATTTGACAACCATTCAATCAGAACCCCGAGAGAAAAGAGGAGTTCTGGTGAAAAAAAATAATAATAGAAAGGGACTTCTAAAATCTGATGGCATCACACACTTACAAACCACACTTACACTCAAACCCTATAAATTCAAAAAAAATCCCCATCAAAATACAGTCAAACATCTAAAAACTTAAAGCAAAGAAAGAAATACTGAAAGCACAGAGAGAAAAAAATAATGGTTTGCCAATAGGAAGAGAAGTTACTAAATAATGTTAGGGTTTTTTTTAATCAGAAACCAACAAACAAAAACCACGTGGCTCAATATTATTTAACTGATGAGAAACAAGAACTTTTCTACTAGGAATCCCGTATGCAGATATCCAGCAAGGAAAGGCACCACATTTATTGACACAGTTTTGGAAACCTGACTGGGGGAGGAAGGGGATGAAGAAAGAACAGACACACAGACATACACACATACAGACACACAGACATACAGTAAAGCTGGGAAATGTGCTCTTTCAGCTAAAGTAACACAGACTATGCAACAGCCTGGAACCAGTTTATTATGTATATTAACATGTTTGTATACATGTATATGTTTAAGTATGTAGCATGTTTGTTATGTACAGCATGGAGTTATCTGGTCCTGATAGGTGTTGGTAGGGTGACAGCCCCAGGTTGTGGCTATCCAGGAGGAGAAAGCTGCGGTCCCTAGGTTTTGCACACACTGATCAATCATTTAACACCCACACTTGTGCACACCATCAAAGTTTACACTCACACCAGCAGAAGGCTTTCCTTTGAATCTCACCCAGAGAAAGCTTTGTCACCCCCATGAATCTGAAGCAATGGCCTTTGACATAGCTGTGTCCACAGTGATGCTTGCTTACTGCACATTACTCTCCCAATAAGGGAACGACAGCCAAGCAAAACCAACAGGAATGTAGACGCAGCCAGTGATTTCAACAACCAACAAGAGCTACTTAATATTTACACAACAACAGCAGAATATGCATTCTTTTCAAACACCCACAAATAAACCATATGGAGCACACACCATATCCTGGGCCATAAAGAAAACATCAACAAAGTTAAAATAATGGAATCACAGACGAAGGGAAGTCTTTAAACACATGCACACTAAACCACACACTTGTAAATAATCCATCAGAAAGTTTTACACACAACTGAATGAAAACAAAAACTCAACTGAACAAAATGCATGGGATGCAGATGAGGCAGTGCTGAGCAGGCGGTGCATGGCACTTAATGCACACCTAAGAAAAGACGAAAAGTTTCACACCAAAAGCTGAATAAACTATGCAGAGAGTCTGGAAAGAGAAGAATGATCAAGCCAGACGAACAGATGTAGTAGGTAGAATGCAAAGGAAATACAGGCTATTTGGAAATAGACAAATAGAACTAACTGGAAATCTCAACAGAACGGAAGAGAAAAGGGCACTAAGTAATGACATCAGGAATAAAATGGGAACTGTCCCTTAAGACTGTAGATATCAAAAGGACAGGAAGGGACTGTCATGGACAGGTCTATATTCACAAACTTGACAACTTAGATAACATGAGTCTGTGCCTCAAAAACCATATACATATAACATGAGATAAACCAAAGAGTGTTCTTGTTATAAGGGAAATTGAATTTGTGGTTTACAAACACCACCCACAAGGTAACCTCCAATTCTATTCAAGATAGTCTTTCTAGATAAGTCTCCCAGTTATAAAAAAGTTAGTACCAATAATTTTTCCAGTTATGCATGTTGACATACATGTATTTGTGCATGTCTGTAGAATGAGGTACACACACACACACACACACACACACACACACACACACACACACACGGTTGCATTTAGAAGCCAGAGATCAATGTTCACGGTCCTCAAGCTCTATCCACCTTGTTCATGGAAACAGGGTCTCTAATTGGCCTGGAGCCCACCAATTGACCTAGGCTGGCCAGGAATATGCTTGGGATTACAAGTGTGTCATTGGGCTTAGATTCATACAGTGAGTTCTTCAGATTGAACTCGAGTCCTCGTGTTTTTATGGAAATCACTTTTTCAATTCAGATATCTCACCCATCCTCTATTTTTACTTAAAAAAAAATTATAAATATGTGTATGTAAATATATGTTTGACATGTCAGCATTGTTATTTTCAATTGCGATATCTCACTCATTCTCTATTTTTAATTAGAAAAATATATAAATATGTATATGTTAATATATGTTTGACATGTTATCATGCTTTATATATATATATATATATATATATATATATATATATATATATGCTGCAAAATGGCTGTCAGTCTAATAACATATATATTGCTTTGCATAACTGTATGAAAGTATAACAATATGATGCATATACACATGTACCCATCATATTTATGTACATATGTGCACACATATACTTGTACACAAACTACACATATACATATAAAAGTTTAAAAATCTATTTTTAGTGATTTTTTGAATACAATATATTGTTAAACATAGCCTTCAAATTGCATTGAAATTTCACATCATTTGACAAGTATCTCCTCAAACCTCCCTTCCCTATCTCCTGGTAATGGCTTCTTAGATTTTGTCAATTTGACTCAAATTGGTCAAAATGTTATTTTGTTAATTTGACACAAGTACACTGATCTGGAAAGAAGGAACATCAACTGAGAAAACGTTTCTATAGGATTAGCCCGCAGGCCAAGTGTGTGGGATATTTCCTTGATTAGTGACCGGGGTTGAAAGGCCCAGCCCACTGTGGGCAGTGCCACCCCTGGGCAAGGTGGTCCTAGATGTGTAAAATCTTAATCTGCTCAAATCAGGGGGAGCAGGCCTGAAAGCAGCAACAGGATTTCCCCTGAGCTCTACTTCCATGACTTCTGAGCCTGTGCTTGACTCCCTCAGGGACTGGCTGTGGGTCAGGATAGGCTGACCAGATAAACCCTTTCCTCCCCAAGTTGCTTTGGATCATGGTCTTTATCACTGCCAGAGAAAGAGCTAGGATACCAGTCTACTCTCTGTTTGAGTTTCAAGAATTTTGAAATTTTGGGATTCCACATATAAATGAAATTATATGTATTTGCCTCTCTGTGCCTGGTTTTTTAACATAATATTCTCCAAATTTAGCTTTGTTGCTATAGATGGCAATATTTTCTCATCTTGTAAGGCTTAATTATATTCCATTGTGTGAATATCTATGTGGTGTAGCTTTGTGTGTGTATGCAGACACACACATATCTGTAATGTGTACATGTGCATGTGTGTGTGCATGTGTGTGTGTTAAATTTCCAATCAACTTATCTTTTAGTGCACAATTAGGTTGAGTCCATATCTTAGCTATTTTTAATCACTGCATTGAGCAAAAGACTGCAGTTAATTGTGGCATACTGATCTCACATCCTTCCATGGTATATGCAAACACAGTTCTGCTTTAACATTTTTAAAGACCCTCCATTATTGTTTTTCTAAAATTTATACTAATTTGCACTCCTGTCAACAGTACCTGTTCCTCTTCCTGCAAATCCTCTCTAAAACCTAGCTTTTGCTTGGACCAGCAAGTGTGGGTGATTAACAGTCTTCTGTCCCCATTTTTAAGAGTATGGTAAGTCTTCTCAATTTATTTTATGAAGCTAAGATTATCCTGATATTAAAACCAGACAAAAACAACATTTAAAAAACAAATGTATGGATCATCATTATTCCTCATAAATGTAGATGTAAAAATCTTTAACACAATATTAGCAAATAGAATCCAGCAGTATACAAAAAAAATTATAAACTATGAGCTTTATTCCGGGAACACAAACTAGTTCAATACTAAAAAATCAGTCAATAATCCACTATATTAACCAAATAAAGAAGAAAATTATACAATAATATGAATCAATGCATAAAATTTATTTGATAAAATTGAGCACCTATCCAAAATGTCTTATAACATAGGAATATAAAGAAATTTTGTCACAGAAATCATACAGCTAAGTTGCAGTAATTTATTTTAAAAACTACATGTGTTTCTGCTAAGACTAAGAACAAGGATGCCCCTTGTCACCGATTATTGTATTAAACATAAAAAGTGTAGTGAGAACAATACAAAAAGAAAACAAATTATGAAGACCAGAAAGAATGAAATAAAATCTGTCTTTATTTGTAGATGACACAAATATGTATATAGAAAATTCAGATAAGCACACAAAAAATTAATAAACTAGAACTAGTAAGTTGCAAAAGACAAGACAAGATACTGATTGAGTTCTCTACAGCAACATTATGTGAATATCAAAATGTAAAATATGGTGTGATTTATAATTCTTATTGCCCAGAAAAGTAAAGTTTTTAGAGAAAAAAAAAGCACAGGATATTTATCTTGAAAACCAAGTGACAGTAGTAAAAGAAATCAAACTAGATATAAATGAAAATGTCATGCTTGTGGAAAAGTGAACATAGCAAAGATTTCACATGCTTCCAAAATGAAATATGGCTTAACACAATTCTTATCACGATCTCTTAAAAGTGTTTACAGATATGCACATAATTATCCTAAAACTTAAATAGGTTAAAGAAAATAAAATAGTTAAAACAAATTTTTACAGAGGGCAGTTGTAATAAACTGTCTACCTAATTTCAAGACTTACATAGCTTCAACAATCCATAGTATTTACAGTAGAGGACAGAAACAGACTGTGAGAGAACAGAGAATTCAGTAGACACCCTGCTTGTGTATGTCAAAACCAGTTTTTCACAATAGCACAAAGACAATTCAGTGGAGAAAAGGTAGACATTTTAAGGTATGGAGCTGAGGAATTTTAGCACTCACTTATACGCAAAATAAGTACTTAAAAAGTATTGTAAATCTCTCTTATACAAAAAATGCCTTAAAATGGATCACAAATTTGATGTTAAACACAAAGCTATAGAAAAAAAGACAAAAATGTTTAAGAATATCTTCAGGATTCAGAGCAAATTATTCTTAGCCTTGAAGCTGAAACCATGCTCCATAAAAGCAAAAGTAATAAATTAAATTTGAAGAGAACTAATAATTACCTTCTGAAATTCACATTTAGAGGATAACAGAAACACTAAAACTGGGTGAAAATACTTAAAAATAACACACAACAGGGGGCTACTATCTATAGTAAAGGGGGCTCTCAAACTCCAATAATCAAAACTATTAAACATGCCACTTAGAAAATGGGAAAGACACATAAACATATATTTCAATGACACATACCTATACATGACACCACATATAGATTGCAAATAAGCTGATGGAAATATGTCATGTCATGAGAAACCTAATATGTGAAATTATTGCATACTGAAAATCTTTTCTCCAACTAAAATAACATCCAACAATATCTATGCTGGCAATGGTACAGTAAAACTGAATTACTCTTACATTGCTGGCAGGAAACCAGATCAGCAGTCACTCTGAGTAGAGGCTTCGTTTTAAAATGAGGGAGGTGGGCTGAGATTGTATCTCAGAGCACTTGCCTAGCATGCTGGGCTCTATCTCATCACCTTGGCATAAGCAGGGTCTGGCAGTTTTTCATGTAATCCTAGCACTTCGGAGACAGAAGTAAGGAAAGACCAGAAAGTTAAGGTCATTCTCATCTTAATAATAATAATAATAATAATAATAATAATAATAATAATAATAATAATAATAATACAGGCTTTGAAAAGATATCCTCCATAGGCTCCAGTGTTTGAGCACTTACTTCCCAGTAGGTGGTGCTGTTTGGGAAAGTCGGGGGGTGTGGTCGTGCTGAATAAAGTACTGTCACTGGGGGAAGCCTCTGAGTGCTTATAGTCTCACCTCACATGCTGTTCACTCTGCAGAGTGCTCAAATTTGATGATTCCAGTGCTCAGCTTCCTGCTCCTGCCACAATGCCTGCTGTCTACTGCTAAGTTTCCCTGCCACAAGGGACTTCAATGCCTCTGGGACCAGAAACCCAAATAAACTCTCTCTTCTATATGTTTCCTTATTTCTGGTGTTTTAGCAGAGCAACAGAAAAATAAACTACGGCAACTGACGAACACTTATTTCAAAGAGATACAGACATATGTCCAGTCACACAAAAACATATACACTCATAGCATCTGTATACATAGTAGCCTCAAGCTGGAAACAATCATTAGCAACTGAATGATTAGAAAGGTTAACTAACATCAATGGTACATCTTACCATGAAATATTACTCAGCAATAAGGAAGAGCGTACCATTCATACACATGACAACCCGAGTGGATCTGTGAAGATTTAAAACTATCTCACAGAGTCCTATGTATTGTGATTGAATATATGTATATATATATATATTCTTGAAGCTATGAATTGGAAAAAAACAAAAACAATAGAGATATGAAAGAACTGGGTTTTGCTATAAAAGAATAATACAAAAAAACTAAAGGAAATGTTCTGTGTCTCAACTATAAGTGTGAGCATCCTAATGCTGTGCTTACTTTTGTAGTGTTTTCACTAGTAGAAACCATGTCAGGGATACAGGATCTGTATATATTATTTCTTGTACATATATGTGAATCTAGACTCTCAGGAAAGGATCTTCTACTGCCATATCGCTAGACCAGCATAATCCCTTACTACATTCTAAATCGTATTCTTAGACCCATAGGTAGGTGTAGCTACCAACCCTCATTTATGAACCCTCTCTTGACATCAAATAGAGAATCACAGAAAACCACTCTGGACACAATGGGTCATTGAAGTCAATGGAGCCTGGGGAGTCCAGCCCCAAAGATAACATCTATCTCACAGTTCCTGTATCTGTGGGTCAAGGACCATGGAGAAAAATAGGGCAGAAAAATAGTAAAAGCCAGATGATCGGGAAGTCTTGTGGAAACAGTGTCTCCTAGAAATGGCTACAGAAATAAGAGCAGAGCAATGGTAATATCGGTGAATGTGTTAACATGGAAGGCAATGCTCATGGGTCCCAACTCTAGGCAACAGGCAACTAATGGCTGCTGGGAGAAGAAAAGTCTCATCGCCCAGAGATGAGTCACAGTATTGCCTGTAGCCAGCCTTGTCCATATATACACCACCAACAAAACAGACCCATCATATTGTCCTATACACATTTGCACATACACATATACATACATATATGTGTGCAGGTAACAAGTCAAAGAAAAAGAGGCCATCAACTTGCGAAAGTTCACAGGGGGTCAAGAAAAGGTATCTGGGAGGAATGGGAGAAGAATAGAAAAGGAAAAGTGATGTAGTTCTATTTTTTTTAAACGACTTTATTTTACAAAACAAAGATAAATGTACAGATTTTAAACATTTTTTGCTTAAAATTATACTTTTTTGTCAGTACTGTTTTTTCAGACATTAAAATAATTTTTACATAAAACCATGTGAATATATTTTTTTTAGTCAGTACTTGATTTTTTTCAAGGGCTTGACAGTATGCATTGAAAACCTAATAGTTACAATAAGCGTAAAGTACATGCAAAACAAAACGCAACATGGAAATAGTCAAAGTCTTCTTGTTTGTAAATATATGGGGTTTTTTTTTTTGTTGTTTTCTTTATTTCTTGGACTTCATACAGTCTGTGAGTTGTTTCTGGGGGAGTGCAAGCCTCTGGGGTTAGCATCCCACTATCAGTGACTGCATATTATGTCTGTTCTTTTGTGACTGGGTTATCTCACTCAGGATGATATTCTCTAGATGCAGCCATTTTCTTAAGAATTTGGTTAAGTCATTGTTTCTGGTGGCTGAGTAGTATTCCATTGTGTATATGTACCACAATTTTTGTATCCATTCATCTTCTGAAGGACATCTGGGTTCCTTCCAGAAGAGGGCATCAGATCCCATTACAGATGGCTGTGAGCCACCATGTGGTTGCTGGGAATTGAACTCAGGACCTCTGGAAGAGCAGCCAGTGCTCTTAACCACTGAACCATCTCTCCAGCCACAGATGTAGGTGTTAATATGTTTTTAAAAAATGTAACTAATATCTGAAAGCCTTGGATCTAAGTCCCATCATGACACTTATTAAATATAGAATTCTTAGTAAGTCACATACATCCCGGGCTTTACTTTCCCGGCTTTAAAATGGGAACAGTAAGGATTAGAGATGGCTCAGCAATTGGAGCACTTAGCTTCTTCTGCAGAAGAATACATAGAACCCACATCGAGTGGTTCCCTCCATTATCTCTAGTTCCAGCAGATCTGATGTCCTGTTTGGGTCTGCAAAGTCACCTGCACATAAACTTACACAGACACACCTGTGCACATGCACACACACACACACACACACACACACACACACACACACACACACGATATTAATAAATACACAAACCTTTTAAGTTAAAATTATGAGGAAGCAGGAATGTTTTCCCAGCTCACCTCACATATTCTCCTAAAGCCCCATGAATGTGATTACAATGAGTACAGTCTTAAGTCTCATTCATCTCTGTGACATGTCTGCCTAGCTGAGGACCAGCGGGAACAGGTATTCCATAAATGTCTCCAGAATGAGTAATAGTTTTAGGAAGGATATGTAAAGTAAAAGCCATTAATTTAGTGTGATACTAAATCCTCCTGTCCGGCCAGCAAAGTGTGCCTTTGTCATCCACAGCCAGCATTAAATAATGTCACGTATTCTTTGGAAAGAGAGCCTGGACAACGGTCCTTTTGCCCAGTCTCTTTATAAAGTAAACATAGAAAGGGTAAAAGAACTCACAGTTGTATGGGTTTGGCTGATAGAGTAAATTCCTCCTGTGGCAACCTTTTCAGGCTAAGTTATCACGTCTGAGAGTTATTCTAGCATAGGTGGGAAGTACTCTATGGCTTATCGTCTAGATTTCAGGCCAGTGAATTTAAGTTACTCTGTGAGAACAAGAAGTATCAAATTATATTGACTACTAATACAATGCTAGGGAACAATCCTTGACGTAATCTTTTCTGGAGGTACACTTGAAGTGTATCTCAGATCTTTGAAAGCTATTCATGGTGTCATATATTACTATCTCTTTTATGGATAGACAAAGCTCTGTTATTGTAGCCCTGGCTGGCCTGAAAGTCACTATATAGACCAGGCTGGCCTCTAACTCATGGAAATATGCCTGCCCTTGCCTTCAGGGTGTTGGGAGGGAGTTAAGGTGAGGCCCACTGTGCCCAGCTGTGTAAATATTGCTCATAAGTAGAACAAAGATGATGGAAGTCTCATATCAGTTAAGGTTATTTCAACATATGACATCCAAACACAATTGGCTGCTCAGAGCTTTATTTAACTGTTGAAACCCATGCAACAAATAAATCATGAATTTATATTTCTCCAAAGAAACACCTTTGTAGTGTTTTGTGAGAGAAAAGTTCTCAGCCTGTGTACTTAAAATGGATGAGCTTAAAATTATTCCACGCTGGTTTATTTTTTTTAAGTTATCTAAATCAAATCACTTTTACTGTTTGCTTTTTTTCAAATATTCAATTCAGCAAATTCTGTGGTTCAATTAGAGATGACTTAATTCAACATGCTGCCTACCTATGCTGATACCTCCTAACTGCACCCTAACCCGGCAGTCACAGAGCCCTGGTGACACATTCTTTACAAGTGAAGAACTCTGTGTGGCAACGTGCTGCACTCTGGTGAATGACATTAGTGAAATCAAAAGCAGCCTGCATTACCCTTTGCTCCTAAATCTGAACCGTAGGGAAAGCTACGTGGCCTGTCCCTGCCATGTGACAGAGTCAAATATTTGAGAGGACAGTCGTGTACCAGGTCATTTGCCTCTCCTCTAAGCTGAACTTCTTTCTGCTTCAGCTTTTTTGCAGGAAACTGGTTTCTTTCTTCCTCGAAGCCTGATGGTCTGTGCAGAGCTCTAATTTATCAATGTCCCCTTTAAAGTGAGGCATCCAGAAATGAAGAGATCAACGGCTTAGAATATAGGGAAGCCACTGTCTGCCTTGTAAGATGTACATCATATTACTCTTCTATGTTTTATTACTCTGTTTGTGTGTGTGTGTGTGTGTGTGTGTGTGTGTGTGTGTGTGTGTGTAGAAGGTGAGATTTGGAGATAGCTTTGTAGGGTTGCTTCGATCCTTCTACCATGTGACTGAACTCAAATCATAATAAGGCTTGGCAGCCAGCACCTTTAGCAGCTAACTCATCTAGCCAAATTCTGTATACCACAGTTTCCAAAATGCCAACTGGAGTATATTGCACAGCAGAAGATAGCTATGCTTATACTAACAAAGACTGAGCATGCTTAGTTTGAAAATCTGAAATCATATACAGCATGAACATGTACCAATATAGTACAGCAGGTAGGAATTCCATACTTACACTCATGTGATGTGCTACGGAGTCACTAAAAGGATTGCATATGATCACTTGCATGTTCTATGTTGGATGTGAAGAATAAATAAATTTCATGCTTAGACACTCCAGAATAGATACTCTAAAACCCCAAATAACACAAGCCGAACACTTGGAATAAGACACTCAACCTACAGCAAATTACCACCACTGTACATTTCACATGCATTACTGCCGCAGTACAGATTTATATTTACATCTTTCAACCTCAGTAAAGGATGTTCAATTGCCCATTGCTAAATTATAGCATATTGCTTTAGTCCCAATGATACATTGGTATTACATTGTGAATCCTGATTTTGTGTTCCAGGTGTTGGCTAAGCTGACTGCATTAACTCTCTGCTTCCTGCAGCTTCGCTGAGCTACCCTTCTAACCTGCAGCAAAGATTTTACTGAAAGCATTGTACGATGGAGAACCAAGAGCCCTGTGACCTGCCACTGGAAGCATCTTGGCGAGGCGGCATCTGGAAATATCAGCTAACAAAATAGTCAATACTCTATACACAAACTGCAACACCAGGCCAAGCCTCGGATGGCATGTAAGAAACGAGCCTTTGGAAGGGAAGAAGCAAACACAGAGGAGAAACAGCATGCTCCTGAAGCATCGGAATCAATTTCAACTGTGAGTTTTCCCACAAGGATATGTTTAAGAGATGCCTTTCTTAGGAAACATAAGAGATAGAACTACCAGACGGCCCAGAAATTTACAAACGGCATGAGCTCAGTATATCAAAGAGATATACTGTTAATTTTTCTCATGTCAGTTGAAGCAATTTTAATAACCGAAACAGGGAATCACCCTCAAAACAGTGTCCACCAGTGGACATGTGGATAGGGAAATTGTGGTAGATGTCCTGTGGTTTTGTACACATGAACCTAGGGGAACTACGTTAAGAGAAATAAGTTGCACACAGTACACACAGGATGAGATGCATGGTTTTTCTTGTGTGTGAAATCTTCAGAAGTCAGATTTATAGGAAGAAAACATGTAATGGTGATTACCAAAGTCAAGAACATGGTAGCTGGGAAGGTTTGGGGAGAGTTATTCATAATTATTTAGTTTCAGTCTGAAAGAGTCAATTCAAAACTTATATTGTCCCATGTCAACTCTACATTCTTAATATTCATAATACGCACACAGTGAGTTAACACATATGTTAGTTAGTCCCATTTAGCCATTTCGTTATACACATCTTTCAGACTAACATGCGGTATATCGTAATTATATAAAATTTCTGTAAATTAAAATATTGTTAATTCTTTCTTGTTTTTTTAATAAAAAAAATTGTATTTACTTAGAAGCATTCAGAATGTCAACAAAACAGCCGCAATTTCTTTTTTTTTTTTTTTTTTTGCAATTACAGAGTGGTATTCAGTTAACAGAACAATTATCTTCTTATAAGTTGCATCAGAGACAACTGAAGATGAAAAATAAAACCCAAAAGAAAACCAAAAGAAAAAAAAAACGGAAAAAAAAAGAAAAAAAAAAAAACTACTGTCCCCATATATAACTAATTTGTGCTGTGCACCAACAAGAACCTGCTTTAAATTTCCATGCCAATTTACAACCCCCAGACTGTACCAGGCAAGGTTAGTGGCTATTGAAAATACCACCAGGACAGGGCTATCTAAAGACACATTCAGTAGTGTGTTAACTATACAAAAAAAGACACTGTACAGTTTAAAAACAAATCTTACACAGCCTTACATTTCAATTTTTTTCTTTAAAAGGAGTGAGTTGTGTACAGGGGGGTTAAATGCTTTATAGACAAGGAAAAAAAACTGCGCTAGAACCAACTTATTCATCATCATCATCTTCTTCTTCATCTTCGTCTTCCTCTTCTTCCTCCTCTTCCTCATCCTCTTCATCCTCCTCATCATCTTTCTCTTCCTTCTTTTTCTTGTTCTTTCAGCCTTGACCACCCCTTTTTCGCTGCATCAGGTTTTCCTTTAGCTCTGTAGGCAGCAATATCCTTCTCGTACTTCTCCTTCAGCTTGGCGGCCTTCTTCTCATAGGGCTGCTTATCATCCGCGGGAGTGTTGTTCCACATCTCCCCTAGTTTCTTTGCAACATCACCAATGGATAAGCCAGGATGCTCGCCTTTGATTTTTGGGCGGTACTCAGAACAGAACAAGAAGAAGGCCAAAGGAGGCCTCTTGGGTGCATTGGGGTCCTTGAACTTCTTTTTGGTCTCCCCTTTTGGGGGGATGTAGGTTTTCATTTCTCTTTCATAACGAGCCTTGTCAGCCTTTGCCAGATCTTCAAATTTCCCCTTCTCTTTAGCAGACATGGGCTTCCACCTCTCTGAGCACTTCTTGGAGAACTCTGAGAAGTTGACAGAAGCATCCGGGTGCTTCTTCTTGTGCTCCTTCCGGCAGGTTTGCACAAAGAATGCATATGAGGACATCTTGCCTCTCGGCTTCTTAGGATCTCCTTTGCCCATGTTTAGTTGATTTTCCTCCGCAAGGAACAGAGTCGCCCAGTGCCCGTCCGGTTCTCGCTTGCCCTGGCTCTGTCTCTATGGAGCTCAATGTACTGCCTAATTCTTTCTTGTTAACAAGATGTCTCATATCAGGTAAAGATCCTTCTCAACAGCCCCAAGCTTGAGTTAAATCCCCAGAACCCACGTGGTTCAAGGCAAAAAGTGACTCTTGCATGTTGTCCTGATCTCCATGGGCCTGCACACATACACACTAAATAAATAAATGTCCTTTAAGGGGGAAATCTTTTAAAATTAAAAAAAAATCCTTTCTGGAGAAAGAGGAGGGGGATGGAGAAGGATACAGAAAGACAGACACAGACAGAGAGAGAGAATGTCCTAGGATGGCAACATTTCCTACTACAAATCTCATCCAGGAAGTTGGCAAATGTGCTATTAAAGGATTTGAAGTAGATGAGAGAACAGGCAAACAAACCAGGGGAAAAATCTCAGCCCATTAGGAATTAAGAGACTCCTTTAGCACCCAGTTGCAGGGTGGCACCCCTGCTCCCACCTCTGCTAAGTTAGACCTTTATGTAGAAATCAGTATTTTAAGTGTTTGTATCTTTAGATGATGGTTTGATGTCTAAAGAGGTTATTCACTTTTTAAAATGGATTATACAGAGCATTAGTTTAAGGTATGTTTATTTGATCAATGCCCAACTTTTTTAGTACAAGGATGCAAAGATATCGAGGGCTGCTGTTGTTTACTTATATTGGGTAACAGACCTGATGTTAAACATGACCCTTGCAACTGCTCCCTCAGCTTTTCCAGTCGAGGTACTTTGATGCTAAAATAAATATCAGTATAGCTCTGTGTTGAAAAAACAAGAGTTTTATGGAAGGATTTCACCCTGTCAAGTAGTTTTTTTCCCAAACAGCTTAAAACTCTTTTTGAAAGAAATACTTAGAGATCTACAGTAAATTCCTAGAAGTGGCATGAACTGAGACAATCACTTTAAATGACAACAGTCTCTGATTCTCTCATGGCCTCTGTCCCTTACTTCTGCCTTTTTAGTCTGAAAATGAGTTGCAGAGAAAAGCTAAATGTATAATTAGAAATGGAAAGTAACACCTTTCCACTGACAGAAACCATGTGGAACTGGAAATGAAATTTATTTTTTGAGAAAGACAATGCTGAAGGCTTTCCAAGATATGAGGTCATTTGTTAACCATTTACTCATCAGAATAACTTTATTTTAAAAAGGATTTCTTTTAAAGCCAGGTGGTAGTAATCACCCCCTTTAATCCCAGGGCTCTGGAGGCAGAGGCAAGCTGATCTCTGAGTTCTAGGCAATCCTGGTTTACATGGTCTACAGAGCAAGTTCCTGGACAGTCAGGGCTACACAAAGAAACCCTGTCTCAAAGGGGGGGAGGTTTGTTTCATTTCATTTCAGTGTGTCAGTGTTTTGGCTGCCTGCATGCAAGCACACATGTGCCTGGTGCTGGAAGAGGCAGGAAATGGGTATCATGTCCTCCAGAGTCACAGATAGCTGAGAGGCATCATGTGTACTG
This sequence comes from Micromys minutus, assembly GCF_963924665.1. Taxonomy (NCBI): domain Eukaryota; kingdom Metazoa; phylum Chordata; class Mammalia; order Rodentia; family Muridae; genus Micromys; species Micromys minutus. Next base: position 49,549,741 of record NC_137977.1, read on the forward strand.
AGAGCCAATCCTGGTCCTTTACTAGGGCAATGAGTGCTCTTAACTGCTGAACCAACTCTCCAGTCCCCAGAAATAGCTTTTTAAGGCCAGAAGTCCCAAAACCATTTAGATTCAGAATCAAGACACTTAAAAAGCCCACAGAAAGTAAGCCTAATCCTTTAGAGCCTATTTTGCCTCACTCCTAAGGCTAGTTAGATAGCACACATTGGCCTGGATGGGTAAAAGAAATGAAAATTTAGTGTTGGTTGGAGGGAGGTAAGAATGAAGAAGTGTATTGTAAGAGGAATTAGGAGAAGGTGAGTGTGGTCAAAATATATTGTACAAAATTTTCAAAAAATTGATTAAAAATTTTGTTATAAAAAATTAAAAATATAAAGAAACTTAAAGATTCAATTTCCATAATAGTTAACCCATGCCAATAAAGTTTTAAATACGGGGGACCTTGGAGAACCTCAAGGCCCTTCATCAACTATCTGGCGAATAGTAAGGAAAGACAAAAATGCTGGTCCCTGCCCATTTTGACCTTGAGATTTAAGGTCATTGACTAAACATTTCAGCCTCCTAAGCCGATGGTTTTTAAGTTCTCCTGATGAATAGACGGCCACACCAAAAAGAGCAAAAGGTTAAAATAGTCTATTGTTTTATAAATGGGATCTGGATAATTCTTTGTTGTTTTTACATTAAAACAGGGAGAAAGGCAGACAGACAGACAGAGAAACATACACGGTGGGAGGGAGGAGATCACTTACTGAAAATACAAGGTCCATGAGACAAGAACCACCTCCAGACTGCTGCCTGTTCTGTCCACAGCATGTGTGTGCTTACACACTTCTGCCCACAGCATGTGTGTGCTTGTACACTTCTGCCCACAGCATGTGTGTGCTTACACACTTCTGCCCACAGCATGTGTGTGCTTGTACACTTCTGCCCACAGCATGTGTGTGCTTACACACTTCTGCCCACAGCATGTGTGTGCTTACACACTTCTGCTCACAGCATGTGTGTGCTTACACACTTCTGCAGTTCTTTGTTCCCAATGCCCAAACACTCTGCCACTTCAACCCCTTTGAGGGGGTTTCCTAATGTGTGCACTATGAGGGGGAACACAGTGCTCCTGTTTCCAGTCCTAGCAGCAATCTAGGACTCTGATACATGCACTAGGACACACACACACACACACATGCACGCACAGCTAGCTTTTGTAAAGGTGACAAAATATTAAGGGGTTAGATAGGAGTTACTCTTAGTGGAAGCAACCTAAATACAGCATAAGCAAAGGCTTGCTCAGCAGCCTGTGGCAAGATCCTAGCTCCTTCCTCTGCTTTGTTCTCCCTCCATGGTTTGTGCTTTGGCTTTCCTATAGTTCTGTCTGCTGCCTGGTTTAGTCCATTGAAGTTCTTGCCCTCTGAAGTTAGTGTAAGGCAGCTTCTGTTACTTACAAACAAAACCACTAGTAGACTTATAGTAGACACTCGACTATTTCTCAGGTGGAAAACTGGGCTAAGGAGATCAATTCCCTATCATAACGCTATGTCTATCACTACAATTTCCACTCTTTGACCCAGTTCCAATTACATTCCGCATAAGTTATCATACTTTTTTTAAAAATGCAAGATCTTCTCGATACAAGAGTCAAGTAAAAAACCAAACCAAAAAAACTTTAAAAATATAAACTAAGCTTGATATTATTTCCCCTGGTGTGCTGTCTGTCTGTCTTAACTCTGAATGACTAAGAGAGAGAGAGAGAGAGAGAGAGAGAGAGAGAGAGAGAGAGAGAGAGAGTTGGAATATCTATTGTCCGGGCAGTTGAAGCCAGAAAGAAGGAGTATGAAAGAGAGATAAATGTTTTCCAAGGGAGCATCTGAAGATGTGCCAAGAGTATGGATGGGGATGGGGAGACCTGGAGGAAGAGAAAGGGAGGGGAAACAAAAAGTACTAACACACACACACACACACACACACATGTGCTTTCACTGGCTCTATCAAATCAGGACAGATCATTTGATCTGTAGATCCTTAAAAAATCTTCACCCAACCCTCGCCTGTATCCTCGATAAGGGGTCTCCTTGCCTGTTAAAAGACTCTGAACAGGGCATGTCACAAACCCCTCTCGTTTAATGTAAGACTTGGTGTTCAGAATGTCTCTAAGAATTTACTGTCTTGCTATCAATTTACACCAAGAGAAAGAATTTACCAGAGTGTGTCCTGCTGGTTTGTGCTCACACAAACCCCCAAACTAGGTTACCCCAGATTTAAAATCCACTGAACCAACTCAAGTGGGGAAGAAAGGAAAGGCCATTTTCTGAAAACTGCTTGCTCAGTGGAAGGATTCAGCCCTAGCTACCCCTCACCCCCGCCCTCCCCACTGCTACCACAGTCGGATCTCCAGGGATCTGACGCTCAGCCCTATCCAAATAAAACCCGAAGAACACTTCCCAGGAAAGATCAGTAATACTTAAAAGTGGTTTCTAAAAGATTTGGGGAGAAATGAAATACTAGAGGAGTGCTTAATTTGACTCGGATGTGCAGAACGTGATTTCTATAAAAATGAATTATAAAAAATAAGTTCAAATTGTAATGAAAATCCATATATGTGTCTTTCTGTGGACCAATAAGTGATATGAAGCCTGTGTATTGGCTTCCGTGCTTGTCTAGTGTAGATAGGAAGACAAAAGCATTGGGTCAATGGATTCATCAAACCATGTCCTCGCTGTAGCATCTCAGATGCAGCTCTGACTGCACTGGCCCTTTAGCACTCCCCCATCCTGGGGACAAGGGTATTTCTTTCTCGGGAGGACAAACAGTCGTCCCTCAGAGCTAGACCGGAGTCCCGGGCCACCCACATCCCTGGCAGCTGCAGAGATTCAGGAACTTGTTGCTGGGAGTCCGCCTCTCCCTCTCCGGTCAGGCGTGGGTGGGGACAGCTGCCCCCTTATCCCCCAGTGCCCGAGAACCGGCCCCAGGGGTGTGGAGAGCTCTCCTTGGTCCGGAGCACCGCGCCTAACCCGTCCTCCGGTTGAGGTCGCGGGTGGAGGGCACCCCAGGGCCTAGCCACTCTCCTGCCTTCCCTGCAGCCTCCCCACCCCCATTCGGCCCTGGAATCGATAGTGGGCGCTGATTTTTCACAATTGCAGCTGTCTGATTCATCAGTGAATAATTAAATCAGAGGCAGCCAGGCCTGCCTGGCGTCGAAGTATAGAGGGCCCCTCCTAGATCCGTTCAAACTGGGAGTCGGTGGGAAGCTGTGAGGACGGCCAGAGGGCAGGCCTCTGCCTGCGCCTAGGCTGGGAGAGCTGCCTGGAGGGGGCGCCTTTCTGGGTGTGCTGGGGAAGGTGAGGGAAAGTTGGGCACTCCGCAGAGGCCTCGCTCGGGCTCGACAGTCCCTTCCTTTTGGTTGCAGGTTGCAGATCCAAATCAAAACACTCAGGTCCCACGCTCGGAGCTGCGGCCGTGTTTTGTGCAGACCGAAGGGACAGGAAATCCACCCTCTGAAGGCCAGTTGTCTTTGAGGAAGATAGAAGCGCCTAGAAACCGCATTGATTTAGACATCAATCCTGACCTCCTCCCTCCTCCCTCCCCCTCCTCCCCACTGGCTGGGCCGCGCCGCCCCCTGCTCGTGAAGGAAACCTTCACCAGCCAGAGTGGACTGTCTGGCAATCAGACCGGCTCACTGAAGCCCCTACAGACTGCACATCAACCCCCGACAGCCTGCATGCCTGCCCCCAGGGACTCGAACCTACCTCCACAGCGTCAACCCGGCACCCACTGTCTCCACGTCCACTCTGCCTTCATGACCTGCACACCAGTCACCCCCACAACCTTGATACCAGCCTCAAGGACATTCGGCCTCCGACCACCTGGCGGCCATGCCCAGGGAGGGACTCGGTGTCCAGTCCCTATGGTATCTGAAGAATATGCGGGGCTTCTTAAGTTCTGGCACCCAGCCTGTCTCCTGCACACTCGGGCCTCCATACCAACCCCCAGGGCCTCGACACCCGCCTCGTTGATCTGCAACCTCACCCGCACTGTCTGGACTCACTCCCAGCGATCTCGATCACCACCTCTAGCCTACTCCCTAGGCCTCCGCGCTTGGCCCGCCCAAACAGTCGGCTCCAAGTCGGACGTTTCCCGGTGCAAACGCTACGTCCTTGGGGCCAACAGGTCTCCCAGGCCCCCCCAGTTCGCAGGGTGGCCGGTTGATTCGCTCAGCCCGGGCTCTGAAGGTCTTCGGAGCTCAGTTTCCTTCTCGGCATTCTTACCGATTAAGTCCGGCCAGGAAGCACTCCGGTTCACAGTGCAAGTCCGGCTTCTAGAATGACCACAACCCCCTGGTCACCTGCAAACGAGCGGGCCGCCAGTGTTGATTTCAAATGACAAGCGTTTGCAAGCAAAACGATGCAGAATTCTTAAGGTGACATCGAGACATTTTTGCGGTCATGAAATTCTCCTAAAACAACCTCAAAGTGCTTTGTGCCTTTTACTAGGGTTAGCTCTAAAGATAACTCAGGATGATTTGGTTTTTTTAATTTCTTTGAGAGCAACGAGTCAAAACGTCTTTAAAATTGTACGATTTTAATAAACGGAACGAATTCAAATAAATATTCCTAGACTCCTCTGTTTTATTAGTTTCCGAATAAAAATTTTTTAATCGAAAATTCTGTTTCTCCAGTTTCAATTCTGGCCAGTGTCTAAAATACTTTAAGCTAAAAAAGCTTCTCCCGTGGTTACCTACACAACTGAAAACTAGCTTAAACTCTCGTCTTTATTAAGAAAGCACTAGGTATCCGCAGTAATGAATAAACAATGCTAAGCCCTCAAAACGTGTTCTTTGAAGAACAAATAAATGGCGGTTTTCAGAGAACAATAAATAAAGCAGTAATGCTGTACTCAGTGTCTCCGGGCAACTTAAAAACTGTTCCATTTTCAAGGAGCTAAATTTGTCCTTTTTACAACCAACTGCAACTTTTGCCTTTCTTTAGAAAAGACAACAAAAAGATTTCACGGGCAACTTGACCGGGACAAAGGGACCTCACGCCCCGTCTCCTTTTGTAAGGTGACAACTGACCAAAAAGGAAAACTTTATCTTCAGCCCACTTGGGTAGTACATCTGGAAAACCCTCTTTAAGGAGGAGGTGCAAGGGAAGTTACTTACTTACCCCAAAGTGACTTTGAGGCCGAGGTGACAGGTAATCCTAAAAGGGGAACAGAAAACCTAAGCGGTTGGATTGGGGAACTTGAAATTCATGTGGTCTGGTTGGGGGAATTCCTCGCTTTAATCGATTCAAGTTGCTTATTTAAAAGTTTCACATGGTTTTAGAGAAAAGTGACCTTCTCCACGCTTCTCTTCCCTGCCCAAAGAAGTCCTTTAATTAGAACCCTCAACTTCCTCCATAGACTTCATTGTTATCTTTACTTTTCCCCCTAGGGGGAAAGTGTTTCTCTTAGAAGCTTCGGAAATGTTGGTAGCCTAAAAAAATCAGACCCGGAAAGGGTGTGGGCTGGAATTCTGGATATTTTGGCAAAGTCTATACTGTCAAGATTGGGCTATGGTCTGTCCAGCTCAGAGGCTCCACTACCCACTGTCAACTAAAACAGGGAAGAGAGACAGAGCTAGACCAACGGGGCACAGCTGGGCACCAAACTTCAGCAGTCTCCAATCTATGAGAGTAGAGAGGGATTAGGGTTAGCCGACCTAGTTCCTGGATTTCTATAAAACTAAGCAGGTAGACCCACTGGTTGGTTGGCTGCCCTTCCAGCCCACTCTCAAGCATAACCCCACCTCCCCCACCCATCCAACTCCACCTTCTAGTCACAGAGTTGAGCTTGTGGCTCCAAGAAAATGTTTCTCCTGAAGCAGGCTTTCACAGCTTCATTCCCACTCCCATCCACCCTCCCCAAAAAGACCAGATAAGCTGGGGGTAAGGGGGAGAAAAAAACAAAAACAACAACAACTCCCCTTCGCCAGCTCTCTTTATCCCTAAGCAAACTGTCTTTTGCCAGCCGCACATAGTCAGGGGCAGACTTTCTGAAGGATCTGCTTGCCTAGAGTTTACTTTTCACATGATTCCTAAGAAGGGGCAGGAGTTTGTCTTACTGAAGAACTGATTTGGCCTCAGCCAACAGAAAAACATTTTTAAATGATGCCTTTGTTTGTTTTTGTTTGTTTGTCTGTTTAAATTTTCCTAGACTCAGCAGGACATTTGAAAAGCGTTGGTGGATTTTTCAGGCTGAGAAGCTAGAGGGACTTGGCCTGTGCTTAGTTTTAGTTTTCTCCTTCCTGAGTTCAACCAGCCCCAAGCTTTCAGACGCAAGAAAATTGAAGCTAATGGAGATATCAAACAGAGCCACAATTCCGAAAGCTCCCTCACTGCTACAAACACCCACTACGCATCTGCACATGTAATCACAGAGCCTCAGCCCCGGGTCTTTATTACACGGGACTCTGAGAAAGGGAAGAAAATTTTCCGTCGTTAAAGGGAAACCTCGATTATCACCGCTATTATTGGTTTACAGCAACACAAGACATTTCTTTCTCTTCTTGAAATTCCCCCACAATATTAAAACAGCGTTTGTTGTAGGATTTATATAAATGCTTGAGGCCTTACTGGAAAACCATTACCATTCAATGGCTGGAAAATTGCTCTCCTTCCTTTAAAAAAAAAAAAAAAAGAAAGAAAGAAAGAAAGAAAGAAGAAAGGGAGGAAAAGAAAGGCTGGGGAAACAGCAGCAGCAGCCATACAGAGACAACAAAAACTTTCTCCTGCACAATCCTCCCTCGAACAATGACAAAGAAATGATATTGACTTACCCAGGAATGGATGATGTGTTTGATAAGGGGGGTACTTTGTGGTGTGTGTGTGTGTGTGTGTGTGTGTGTGTGTGTGTGTGTGTGATGATTTTTGTCCCGGAGCTACACAGACAGCTGCAATTCATGGGCGATGCTGATTCCCAGAAAGGCTATAGATTGGCATGGGGTCTGCAGCTCACAGACCCTGATCAATACCCCTACACTCACACGCCAGATGGTTTGGGGAAGGGCAAAAATAAAATAGCCCAAAACATCATCCCACCCCACCCCCTTTGGTACTGTTCAGATAAGCCTAGCTGTAGCTCAAATATGTTGGGGCCAATATAAAACCTGGATATATTCTGAGTGTTTTGGTGTTTTTTTTTTTTTCCTCTAACCCAGCTATAGCTACTCTTGGTGGGGTTGTTTGTTTGTTTGTTTGTCTGTCTGCTTGTTTTGTTTTGTTTTAAAACAAAGCCTCCGGTATCTTATCCAGATTGTATTGACGTAGGGGTGTTTGTATTTTTTTGTGAATAATTTATGGAATTCCTGTTTTAACTGAATCTCCCCGGTTTTAACATGAAAAAGATACAAATGAAAAACTGTCAGTAAATATTTTTCAGTATTTTCTTGAAATTTCTAACTTAAGCTCAGATTTTTTTTCCTTCTACCATGAAAAAAAAATCTAGCTGTCGAACACTTTAGGTGTACTTCCAGTTTTGAATGTAAAGGACATCTAACCTGCAGGCGTGATGTACTGAGAAGTGGATCTCCAGGTCCTGGAACGGTGTCTGACACAGTTCCTTGAATTCTAACAGGAACATGGCTATCTTGGCACTACATTTCCATAGACTATTTGTGAGTCAAATGCTGGAGAAGGAGGGAGAGTGGCATATAAGTTCAGGGTAAAAGGCAAACCCCTGACCCAAAGAACTTGTTAAGCTTAAGGCAGAGCATGGGGCTAAACAAGAGATGATTTAAAAGCTGCCCTTCCCTTTTGTTTTATTAAAGACCTAATGAGAATGAAACACCAAAGCATTACAATTTTTCATTAGTATTGCTACAACTAAAATCATATAAGGGGGAGATAAGCAATGTTCCCTTTTTAGAAAGGAAGGGAAGGGGGCATGTAAAATCCAAATCAGTAAAAATTAAAGTGCTAAGTAAACAAACCCTTTCAGTTCCCTTTTAATTAGGTTCTGAGTTGGAATATAGAACATCAAAGCTATTTTAAAAGCATCGTGGAAAAAAAAATCTGCTCTAATTTAACCCAATGAAATTATGTACAAAGAAGCCCAATGCGATTTCATGATTTTCCTGAGATCGTCAATATTGATTGAGAGGTGGGGGGGGGGGGGAGGGAGGGAGGAAGGGAGGAGGGGGGAAGGAGGAAGCCAGGCATGGGGGAAAATGCAACTCACCTTGCTGCTCTCAGCAAGGAAATGTAATTCCCAGGAGCAGAGTTATCTTGGTGGTCTGGCAAATTAGTTTAGCTTTTTGAAAAAATTATTTAAGTGGAATTTATATGTTTAGGGTTCTGTTTGTACGAAGCTCCAGCCTAGGGGTGACTGATTACTCCTTGAAGCCTGATGCCAGGACAACAGCAACTCTAAGTCACCTCCAGCACTAGAATCTATCAGGGACACCTTTCCCTGCCCTGACTTGCCCTGTTGTTTGGGGTTCTGTGACTGAGCCCTAGGGGACCAAATCAGGTTACTGTCTGGAGAACTTTTGTTTGACAAGGTGTGTATTTCAGACATTAGCTAATTCAAATTAGCTAATTCAAATTCTCCTGTGTCCAGCCACCACAAATACAGTGAAGGATGCAAAAGGGGACTAAAGCAGAAACATGATTTCACCTGTCTCTTTTATAACAATGAAGATACAAAGATGCGAACAGCTAGGGAAGTAGAGGTCTGGGGAAGAACAGGGGTGTGCTCCTTTCTTACCCACGCTTTGGTGTCACAGAGGATGCTATTTGAAAGAGTAATTGACAACATGTTGGCCAAAGTTCAATGAAGTTAATCTATGAATAACATCACCATACATTCGTGGGTGGTAGTGGGGTGTGTCTGTGGCTGGAAAAGAGAGCAGAACAGCAGGAAAGGTCATTTCGAGAAGAACTGTTCTCCAAGTGAATCAAACCATTCTCTAGTCCCAAGAAGGCACATACAGTATTGTGGGTTGTCCTTGTTTTCTTATCAGGTTTTCTCTAACAGCTGGAAATGGTCGGAGGGGGGCTGTCTTAAGAAGACCCCCTGCTCTTCTTTTGACAGCTGATCAAAAGAAAATAGGTCACGCTTCTCAAACTTATGTCCACCCTGTCCTTAATTACTGTCTCTTTAAACAAAGGCAACATCTGCGCAACCTCAGCTAGCTTGAATCTTCGGAGGCAAACGGAGCGCAACCTGCTTTGGAAGAATCTATTACTTTTATGGCTTTCAATGCAGAGTGTTGGTCTCTCTGGCTGTCTTCAACCACCCCTCAACCCCCACACAGTTCGCGGAAATCTCCTCCACTCCGACCTCCCGACCTGGGTTTGTCAAACAACGGTAATTCTAGGAAGACGGGTGTACTTTTGAAAGCTACTGCTTTCGGGAGCGTTCTCCCAGGTAGTCAATGCCCCAGGCTCGGATCGGAGAATGTAAATACCGGCGAAAGCTACGGTTACCTACCCACAGCAGCAACCTAGGGTGAACAGTCCTCTTAAGGATTCCAGGAAAACGATGTGAGCGAATGACTGTGTGTGTGTGTGTGTGTGTGTGTGTGTGTGTGTGTGTGTGTGTTTGTGTTGATAGAGGAAAAGATCCGCGGGTACTGTCCCCACTATACTGCATACACCTTGCCCCCCGGGAGAAGTTTGCTGGGCTGCGAATATCTATAACAATCGTCACCCCCAGACCCATTCTACACTCTCCCCCTCCTTCCCTGTTCTTTGAAAGAGCAAGCATTCGGTCACCTCGAAACCGCAGCTGCTGGAATTTGTCTCGTTTTGCAATCTAGTAGGGCCCTTCTGAAGCCTCATAACTGAGAGATTTATGGGCTGGCCAAATAATTAAGTGATGTTATTGTGTTAACTTTGCATGCATTAGGGCCGCTTGCGCCGCCGTCAATGTGAACCTTCCGCCGCCGGCGGCCCCAGCTCTCAAACAGCCCAGGCGTTCGAGTTGTTCTCTCCTATAGATTATGCACTCATATCAGTCTCGGAAAATTACCGTGCATTAGAACACATTAGCGCCTGCATTTTAAAAGCTAGCCTGCTAGCTCCCGGCGAGGGACTCTCGGGAAGTGGCTAGCTAGGAGGCGCGCGTTTGTTTTTACCGTACGACAAGCTCGCAAGAGTGAAGAAAGCTTTGAGGTGAGACTAAAGAAACCGAAGCAATCAGCCCAAATCATAGCTGCTCAGGAGAGGCAGAAAGCGGGATCTCTCACACAATTCCCCTTAGTCCACCGCACTCTTATTTCTTTCTCTCTCCTCATCACCCCCCTTCTCCTCCCTTCTTCTCCTTGATGCTTGGTTCCAGGAGCAAAAAAAAAAAAAAAAAAAATGGGGGTGGGGGGGCGAGCCGAGCTGTCAGCCAAACCTGAAACGCTCGGCCCCGCCCCTTCTATATCCATTGGCAGCTGCTCAGAGAAGGTCTGCCTTCCGAGGCAGCTTCTACTGCCGATTGGTTTCTCCTCATGCCCATCGGGCACGGTCCCGCCCTGGGCCCGGGAGGATAGGTTGGCTGCTCCCGCAAGCGGCAGAGCCCTTCTGGACAGCTCCCGCTCACCCAAACAGAAGACGTCGGCGCCAGAGTGGGCTCGGACATGGCGAGGCAGCGCGCCCGCACAACCGGCGGGGCCCGGTGATCCCTCCCTCCTTCCCCACCCCCTCCACTCTCCCGCACGCACGCCCTGTCCGCCCCCACCCCCACCCCCACCCCCACCCCGGGCGCGCCTGCCCGCAGCCCGGGGCACACACCCGCACGCACGCTACCCCAGCACACACTCCCGCACTCCCACGCCCGCCCCCGAGCCCGTGGCCGAACCACGCCACGCGTGCCTAGCCAGCCCGCCGGCATCCCCCGCCGCTCCCACCGCCCCCGGGCCCCGATGGACTGAATGAAGGCTGCCTACACCGCCTATCGATGCCTCACCAAAGACCTAGAAGGCTGCGCCATGAACCCGGAGCTGACAATGGAAAGTCTGGGCACTTTGCACGGGCCGGTCGGCGGCGGCAGCGGCGGGGGCGGCGGCGGGGGCGGAGGGGGCGGGGGCGGGGGCCCGGGCCATGAGCAGGAGCTGCTGGCCAGCCCCAGCCCCCACCACGCGGGCCGCGGTGCTGCCGGCTCTCTGCGCGGCCCGCCGCCGCCAAGCGCGCATCAGGAGCTGGGCACCGCAGCGGCGGCAGCAGCCGCGGCGTCGCGCTCGGCCATGGTCACCAGTATGGCCTCGATCCTGGACGGCAGCGACTACCGGCCGGAGCTCTCCATCCCGCTGCACCACGCCATGAGTATGTCCTGCGACTCGTCCCCGCCAGGCATGGGCATGAGCAACACTTACACCACGCTGACGCCGCTCCAGCCGCTGCCACCCATCTCTACGGTCTCAGACAAGTTCCACCACCCGCACCCTCACCACCACCCTCACCACCATCATCACCACCACCATCACCATCAGCGTCTGTCCGGCAACGTCAGTGGCAGCTTCACTCTGATGCGGGACGAGCGCGGGCTTCCGTCCATGAACAACCTTTATAGCCCTTACAAGGAGATGCCTAGTATGAGCCAGAGCCTGTCTCCGTTAGCTGCCACGCCGCTGGGCAACGGGCTGGGTGGCCTTCACAATGCTCAGCAGAGCCTGCCCAACTATGGTCCGCCGGGCCATGACAAAATGCTCAGCCCCAATTTCGACGCGCACCACACTGCCATGCTGACCCGCGGTGAGCAACACCTGTCTCGAGGCCTGGGCACCCCGCCTGCGGCCATGATGTCTCACCTCAATGGCTTGCACCACCCTGGCCACACTCAGTCCCATGGGCCAGTGCTGGCTCCTAGCCGCGAACGGCCGCCTTCGTCCTCCTCGGGTTCTCAGGTGGCCACGTCGGGGCAGCTGGAAGAGATCAACACCAAAGAGGTGGCCCAGCGTATCACCGCCGAGCTGAAGCGCTACAGCATCCCACAGGCGATCTTCGCACAGAGGGTTCTATGCCGGTCTCAGGGGACTCTCTCCGACCTGCTCCGGAATCCCAAACCCTGGAGTAAACTCAAATCTGGCAGGGAGACCTTCCGCAGGATGTGGAAATGGCTGCAGGAGCCAGAGTTCCAGCGCATGTCTGCCTTACGCCTGGCAGGTAAGCCCCAAGGGCAGCGGGGCAGCCAGCCTGCTGGGGAAACTGCTCCAGCGTGCTTGTGGGGCCGGTCTGTGTGCGGGCTCTATTTAGCTTTTCTCCCTTCTCCTCTATCTACACCCCTTTCTTTTTTCTTTCTCTTCCATTTTCACTTTCTTGTCTTCCCTTATTTCTCCCCTCCCTTTTTTCATCTCTTGCTTTCGCACTCCTTGACTCTGAGTTTTCATTACCAGCCTCCTCCCCCCATTTCTTAGCCCTATTACCAGTGTACCAACCTTTCCTTCAGTGTGAGACGGGGTCAGGACTCTTAGTGTCCCCTAGAAGCCCTGTTTTGGGGGACTTGCAAGCCCCTGTTTTCGGGACTGGAAAAGCCCTGTTCTCGGAACTTGCAAAGCCCTCCCTGCTCTCGGACTCGCAAGCGTTTTCGGGACTTGCAAAGCCCTGTTCTGGAGACTTGCAAAGCCCAGTTTTCGGGACACGCAAAGCCCTGTTCTTGTGATCTGCGAAGCCCTGTTTTCGGGACTCGCAAAGCCCTGTTTTCGGGACTTATGAAAATGGAGAACGGCAGCCCTCCGCCAAAACCGTAGGCGCTTGAACTCCCAGGACAACAGATTTGAGTTTTCCAGGATGCCTTAGGGTCTCCTTAGATAGATGCTTCTGACTGTTAGTGAGCTCTGATCCTTAGAGAGGAGAAAGTTCTTCACTCACCTCCTACCCACAGAAGCAGGCAAACTTCTCTCTTTAGTCAGTCATTTTGGCAGGAGGTACAGCCTTATGGCTACAAAAACTAACAGCCAGGATACACCAGTGCCAGAACCTATCCGATGCTTTCTTGTTAACCCAAGGACTTTGAGACCCACCAAGTGAGGGAGTCTGGCCAGCTCCTGTGTCACTGCCTACAGATAAGAGGGTGCAAAGACCAAGGTTTGGGGCTGCCACAAGCCTTCCCACCTACCATCGCTTTAGAAAGAGAAGGGAAGAGAGAGACACCAGAGTGAAGGGGCGCGCTGCCTCACTTGGCTGTATCCATTGCTGGGCTGCAGGCATTTAATAGGATTTATTGGGGTTTGCTAGGTCTCCAGGAGAGGTTAAGGCGCTCTCTCAGAGGTGTTGAGAAATTAAGATGCGAGTTAGTTAATGCTTCTTGGCCTCAGCAGACTGTAAGCTCCGCCTTTGCATTAAAGCAGGCGCTGATTGTGCGCCTTGTGGAGTGGCTGGGAGGCCTGGCAGCCGGCGGCAGGGGACCGGTCAACGCGCGGGTTACATTGTTCCGGAGCGGGCACGGCTCTCCGTGCCTCCTCTAGCGGCCGAGAGGCGAGGTACAGCCCTCTATTGTTCTAGGAACACTGAAACCTTCGGTATGGGCGGTGGGTGCAAAAGCGAAAGACACAGCCTGGGCTGCGGCTGACACTGTTTCGAGAGCTTTTGTGCACGCAAACCCGACTCCCAGAGTGCTACGACTGCTCTGTCCCCCAGGCCTGACCCACGGACCCAGAGGGGCAAAGTGTCCAGACCTCCCACTGGTGAGGACACACAATACGCAGCTGCAAACCTAGCTGGGTGACTTCTCAGTGCTTCTTGGTGCTCTAGAACAATTAGTGTTGGCCGGAATTCGCATAAAACTCGTATTAGGGAGGGCTCGTGTGGTTCTGAATCCGGCGCTCGCTAGCTCTGGTGTATTCTAGCTCAGGTGTCCATTCCGGTCCCTCAAGACTTTTTTCCACTACCAAGCCGGGTTTTGTGGGGTGCAGCCTACAGTTGCCTAGCAGGCCTAAGAGATGTGTCCCGCAGCGTGATCACTGTTCCGAACAAGGAGGCGTTTCCACCTACAGCCCCCTCCTTTGCCCAGTCTTGTGTTTTGTTCACTACCCGGCAACCTCCCCTGTCAATCTAAAAGGGTAAAGAAAAGAAAGGAAAAAAAGAGAGAAATTTCTTCCAGAGAACTCCCCTCAAAATCAGTGGGCTGCGGACAGTTTTGAATAGAGTTCGAAGCCGACTTCAATCTTTTTTCTCCGTTAGCTTATTCTTCATTCGCTTCTACACTCTCCTCGGATTTGCTCCTGGTCCCTAGCAAAGATAAAGCTTTGAGAGTTGGAGGCTTAGATATTGCTCTCGTTATGGTAAACTCTTCGTTTTAGACTTCCCATTCCTCAATACTGTAGGAGCTCTAAGGGGTCTCAGGGTTTGGTTGCTTTCCGGCGTTTGGGGGCGGGGGGGGGGCAGAAGGAACTTGGCAGCTGATCCTTGGGGTACAGTAAAAGGCTCGATGACAACTCTCTGACCCATCTCGGAGCGCTGCCGCCCCCTCACGCCCGTCCGGCAAAGGACAGGGCTGTTTAAAGACACTAGCGTTCCGTCTGTGTTGGAAGTTAAACCTCCCCCGGCAACGAGCTTTCCTACAGTGGATGAGGAAGAGTGTGGTACCTGGGGCTGTCATCCCCAAACTCCTGGAGAGTTGCCTGGTGACTCCTGGAAGCAAGCCTTCCAGACCATTTCCGGCGGGGATCACAGACAGAAAAAGTAGCTGAGGACCAGGCTTTGCTCAAACATTTAACTGTGAAAATCTGTTTTATAACCTTAGGTGAAAGGAAACAAGAGCCTTCGCCTTTTTTATCTGACCGTTTTATCGGCAACTACAAGTGCGTTGAGTGGTTATAGGAGGCTTTTCAGTGTGGGGTCAGTAGATCAGCCCCTTCAGACGCTGCGGCAGAAGCTGGAGACCGGTAAATAGGTCTTATGCGCTCAGTAGAGTAGGGAACAGAATAGCACAGAGGAGAAAAGGGAGGCCTTTGATTGTTATTGATCGATGGGGAAACCCGCTGGGAAGCATCCGGGAGTTGGGCCTTTGGGATCCTGGGGTTAAACAAGTCAGTGACTCCCCAGGATGACTGTCCCAGCCCAGCACCTTCACAACCTGGGCCACATCCGGCCACCTTGTGTATAGTCTCTCTCTCTCTCTCTCTCTCTCTCTCTCTCTCTCTCTCTCTCTCTATCTATCTATCTATCTATCTATCTCTATCTCTGCAAGGGTCAGAGGGATTCTTAGATTTGGCTACCATCTTCAAGATCTATTTTTAGGTCAAGTATACCCAGTCATCCGAAAAGCTGGATCTTCCAGCCAGCTTATGAACCCTCCCACTCTTTCTGCTGTCAGCACGGCCACGTTCGGGTATTCAGCAGAAAGGACTCGGACCAAGTTAGGGGAGTTCGGATTGTCCCAACGTAGAAGTCAGGGAAAGAAACTCTGCACTCACTGGGAGGTGAGAGCCGACTAATGCTAACAACTGGTCAAATAGGCTGGGAGTGGCCCAAGACGGGATCCCGCTGGGCCCTTATTATTATCCTGGCCCGAGGACAAACTCACGCAGGTTTGAGCACACTTTCTCTGGCTTTGATCCTCCAGGGCCTCTGCACGGGCGCACAAAAGCCAACTAGGAGGAACCTCAAGAGCTCAGGGAAGAACCCTGAGAGTCCATCACTTGGTGGAGGAAACCCGAGACTTTAAAGACGAGGGGTTTTATCATTATTATTGTTGTCGTTTGTTGTTTTTCCCAACGCAGGAAAACAAAAACGTGGCTGCTATTACCGTCATAACTGAGGTTTCTGCCTCCTGGGAGCGAGGCTTTGCTGTTGGCCCTCCGGGAGCCGGGCTCCAGTGTCAACTGCGCGAAGACCTCCAGGAAGCAGCCCCTAAACTGACAGGATAGAGCAAACTCGGTTCAGGAGGGTTTAAAGTCCTTAACCAACTCGACGCCGTCGGGCCCACTTGACGCACCCTCTCAGTGGTGTGATCAGACGTTCATACATGCGCGTCTCCTGCCGCGCGGTACCGGGGCTTTTAGATGACGTGGAAGACAGGTTTTTGCTAAAAATGAAGGGCTAGAAGTGGGTCTCCACCACTTCCATCCCCCACCCAGCATTTCCGACCACCTTGCTTGCCCAGTCCGGGGACCCAGCCCACCTCTCCCAGGGGCTTAGTTTGGAGATCCGAGTCAGGAAGTCAAACCGAACACACAGCGGTGCAGAGCAGACAGCTTGCTGGCTGATCAGATTAGTAACTGTAAAGCTCACTGCCGGTGTCCTGGCGGTGTCGAGTCTCTAGTCCCCAAAGAACGCTTTCCTAACACAGATTGAGATGGACAGGAGCTTGTAGAAGGCGGGACGCAAGGGAGCGGAGTGAACCCGAGCTCCGAGAAGTATTCCAGGCCGCCGGGAGCGGTGGATTAGAGGGGCGGCGCATTTATTTTTATTCCAGGCTTTCCACGGTGTGGTTATGTCACTTTCTCAAACAAATGTGTATATGGAGGGAGATCGATGCTGATAATGTTTAGAAGATTAAAAGAGCATTAATGCTGGCAACAATAACGTAAACGTGTGGACCCAGATTTCATTGATCTGGAACCTGATCCGGCACGTTTCCAGTAAGTCCGACGGCCGGCTCGCTCTTCCCAGAAGAGCGCTCGCCAGTGCCCAGGATCCCTGGCGCTCTGGCCACGCCAGCTGAGGCCGGGTTCTCAGGTCTGACCGCAACTCCTCCCGCGAGCAGCCATTGGAGCCAGCTCCCTTCTCTATGGGTTTTCTTGGCCTTGCACAGGGCTCCTGGGTCCCATTTACCCACCGCTGCGCACACTACGATCTCTGCACTATTTGGGATGACAATTGGTGATCCTGCTCCAAAACAAAACAAAACAAAACAAAACAACAACAACAAAACGCCTAATTCCCTGCCCTTGACCATCGTACTTGATCCAACGGATCGCTGACTAGTACTCTGTCTTTCACGCTGGGTGTCTCTGTCTCTGTCTCCCTCTGTCTGTGTCTACGAATGCCCCCCCTTTCAATCTCCCTCCCTCCCTCCCTCCCTCCATCAAAACCGTTCTGAGAAGCCTTAGTTTTGAAATTCGTTCTTGACTAAGTTTCGAAATGTGTCTAAAGCCGTCAGCAAACGTACTGCTTTAATGGTCCGGTTCTTACAGGTTTCAGCACTAAAACTCCGAATTGCAGAGTTTACACCCCTGAGTTAGTTGGCCTGTTGAACCACTATCAGTACCAAAAGTCTAATAGGCCTCATCCCTCTGAATAGCCTGATCTGCGGTGAACTAATCATGTTCTCCACTGGCAGGATCTCACCTCCTCTATCTTGGTGTGCTGAGATCTTAGGCAAAGCAAGTAAGGGAACACATACCCTACACTTTTCCAACCTACTCTGAGGCCACAGGCCCATTCTTGGTGTGTGTGTGTGGGGGGGGGGTTGATCTGAAACACACATACAATCCACCAGATTTTTTAAAAATCTAGAGGTTATTCTTTCCATCTATGGGTGAGGAGGGAAAAAGAACTGCGTTCTTAATCCAGTTTCTTGCTAAATGGTGGCTTGTTCTTTGAGAAGGAGCATTGAGGGAATTTTTTTAAATAGAGAGAGTGAAAGCTGTCTTAGTTGTGTGTGTGTGTGTGTGTGTGTGTGTGTGTGTGTGTAATAAATATATTCACATATATGAGTAAACTAATTTTTCCTTCAAGAGTGTCTTACACATGATGGTAAGGGGTGTTTTCTTACTTTCACCAAGAAAAATTGGGGGGGGGGGAGAAAAGGAGATGTAAATCTTAGTTTTGCTTTGAACATGGGAAAGATCAGGTGGAAATTTCTTATCTTCCCACCAGTGGCTTTCTTTAAAACAAGGGAGCAAAGTACCTAGTCTCTCAAGGCTGTGTGGTCACAAGATACCCCAAGGAGCTTAGGTGGCATTTGGAGTGGAAGGTCCACTGTCTGTAAGCTCCGGATGGCTTCTGTTTTATCCGGCACCATCTCCCCTCTAGGAGGGCTGAGTGTGGTCTTTGCAGAGTGGAGCTCTTGGATCACACCCCCCCCCCATTTAAAATCTAAACGGCAGGATTCCTGCTGAAATGCGTAGGGTGAGAATTAAATCGATTGTTCCACGTTTTCTTTGTCCCTATAATGTCTTAGCAACAGCTACATTCTTAAGTCAGGACCGTCCAGACCCCGGACTCTCTTTCCAGACATTCATTTAATGATCACCTCTGGGTACAAAAAGGTCCCTCCCTTCGAATTCTCTAGATTTAAAATAACCATGAACACAGAAGAGCAGAGGACAGGGGAACAGGAGCCCTTGGGAAGAAAGTGTAGCTTAGGGCATGGCTAGTAGCTAGGGTTGTCAGAACATGTCTTTGCAAAAAGTGGTATCATCCTGGGGGGATCTCCAGAGAAATGAAAACCTCAAAGGGAAAGCAGAGAGATTTGGTTTCTGGGTTCTTGCCAAAGGAAGAGAAACAGAAAGGGGGGGCATAAATAGAGATAATTGTCTGGGTAAATGGCTCTAGGGAAGAAGATGAAACAGGGGTGCTTGGGCTAAAACTTCATGGGCACACTCTCTGGGTAGTATATGCTTTCATCCTTTTGGAGGGCCTTTTCTCGCCCATATGAACTGAGAAGTGCCATTTCCTTCAGAAGATGAATGCATGTCTTGTGTGGTTCTCTAGCCAGCCTGGTTCAGAGGATACTAAGTGACTTCTCCTGGTGAAAGACAGTGCCACTCCTCTTCACCCCAGCCTTCCCTTCACACAACCTTAGTGCCTCTGAGAGTAATGTTTTGATTTCCAAGTGTCAGGCAAAACAGTGACTGTAAAGATCACATGGGTTATATTGGGTAGAGACATAGGAGGCAGGGGAGTTAACTGGATATCCCAGACTTGTGATTTCTGACAGAGTAGACAGACAGAGCCTAGCGATAGAGGTTGTCTCACTAGGGAAGCAGAATTCTTAGAGGCTGTAGGCACTTATTATGAATAAGAGTCCACACACATTTTCCCCCCGAGGGCCAGCAGGCTCTGCACACCTCCTTGGTGCATCTCTCACTACTTGAGAATCCATTACTCACTCTTTCGGTAGAAAGCAGACTTTGTTTGGGTCGGAAGCACACCTCCAGTGTAATTTAATCAGCATTAGACTTTGGTTCCCATAATCAACTATACATATACTTTCTCCTGTAGGAAGAAACATAATTTCTCTGTGACTGGTACCGACTCAAAATCGTGTAATTTCTGGGAGGCATCACAGTTTTAAAAGGTGAACCACCATTCTTGTGGTTTGATTTGTCATGACCAAGAAGCCCCAGTTGCCACCTAAGGAAGTGTGAAATGAGCATTGACAGGACTCAAGTGTTCAGCCTCTCTCTTTGCAGAAACCTCAGCACAGCTTCTGTGAGGTCAGCCTCTCGGATCTTTATTGATAAGAAGCTGTATTGACTGCCTCACCAGCACCCAGAACGTGAGCATTATATTGCCTGACACTCTTAAAGGAACCCATCTGTCTTGCATTTTACCCCACCCATTGGAGAGGTCACAGGCAGTGGAGTCTGGATGTATATTAAGCCAGTTCTTGCTTGGTGGCTATTACCAGCGATTTCCCATTCTACCCCAGAGCATCTCCCTGGAGCAGTTTGGTCTCCCCACCTCCTAGGGTGAGGCTTTGGGCTTTGCCCAAGCTGAGTCTGTTAGGGAATCTGTTGTAAACACAGATCCATTG
The DNA here is from genome assembly GCF_963924665.1 of Micromys minutus. Taxonomy (NCBI): domain Eukaryota; kingdom Metazoa; phylum Chordata; class Mammalia; order Rodentia; family Muridae; genus Micromys; species Micromys minutus. Next base: position 49,569,403 of record NC_137977.1, read on the forward strand.
ATTTGCATTTGTCAGAGAGTAAAGTTAAACCAGTGAAAAGAGAAGCCCTTACCCTTTTATGCAGGGCCAGGGAAACCTTTCATATTGATCCTATTGATCCAACCTTTCCCTTTAAGGAAACCACATAGTTAAAGACCCTCGTTCAATAGATTTACCCTTCATGCCTATGATATTCCTCTAAGTGTTCTCATCGAGGATAGCTGGGCATTAAGCCCACATTCCAAGCCAAACAAAAATGAAGAGGGGGGATGGCAGGGGAGGGGGCAGGGGACGGAATTGTGGGAAGTGAAATTAAATCAGACTGAAACATATAGTGACACAGCTGGGCATGTTTTGATCACTCTGAAATGACATGCAGAGATAAAGATAAATTAGATGCATTTAGCAACGCCCCTCCTTTTTTCCCCCCTCTCACAAATGAAAGTCAGCTTCTATGCAAAGACTAGCAGTGTCTTATGAACATTTCCTAATGTGAGATGATTTCAAGTGAACCACTAACTTGGCTCATTTAAACTTGTTCATGTAAAAAGCACTGTTTCTGACACAATAATTGTTGTGGTTTGTTTGTGGAAAATCAAGAATAGAATTGGTACCTACAGTTGCAATATCTTGGATTCCATATATGACTTTGGACACCAAAACTGCATGAGAAGAGGGGGCTTAGCCCCATGTCGATGGGAACAGTAGAAGCCAGTTTGGGAATGAAGTACACAATTTCCCATAGAGCACTATGGATAAAGTGGGAGTTGCTACATATGGTTTAGTGTTTCTCTCACTTGCAGATATGAAAATGAAAGTCCCTTTGTCCCTTGAATGACTGGCACAGCTCCATCCTTTCTTTTCTAACCCCTTTTTGTTCCGTAAGTAACATTCATTCGTGATTTTTTTTTCAACATGGCATATGAACTCTTCTCAATTGGCTATCTCTTAGATTGTTTTTGTACACTCATGTTTGTCTTACATGATTGAAAAATATTAATGATTCCTTAGGTGAGCTAATGTATTTATCTGCCGAGTGAGTTCAAAGGGCAGAGTTCAGCTATGGTTCAGGTTAATTGAACAGAAAGCAGTGGGCTCTCTAGGTTGTATTGAGCAAGGGACTAGCCCCTTAAAATATCACTTCTAGCAAACATACAATTTCACTACCCTTATCCTGGAGTATGATGTAAGAAGCTCCAACCGATTCAGGTTGCCTGTTAAAAACAAAACCAAAAACAACCCAAAGCAAAGGGCAGCAACTGCAGCAGACCGCTCAGAGTCCCCCCTCCAGGAAGAAGAGTTTTCTCATTGGCTAATTGCTTTATTGGTAGCCTGACCTGCAGAGCAGCTGCAGGGGCCTAGATGAAGGTTTAGGCCTCAGAATAATGTGATCCATTAGAACAGGGCAAGGCATTTTTTGTTTACTCAATTGGAGCTCCCTGCAAAGTGCCATTAACCCCAACCCAAATGAGTGTGTGCTGAAAAAGTCAAAGGTCACGGTAGTAATCTGCTGGTGGAGTCAGCCTCTGCCCCTTGTCCAAGGGAGGGGGGCATCTTGCTGGCACTGCTTTCCTTGGAGTTTGGCCAGTCTCTTGGGCCTCTCCAGGGTTTTGACCAAAGCAAGCAGTTTCACCAAGTGTTTACATTTCCCAACTGCTGAATCACGTTATTGCTGATTAAACAGTTTTGATCTGAGCATGAGCACATGCGTGCTCACTAACACACTCTCTCTCTCTCTCTCTCTCTCTCTCTCTCTCTCTCTCTCTCCTCCCACAAACCCTCCCTAGTCTATTTATGTTCCCTCTATTACCATGCATTACAGTAAATAGAAATGTGCACACAGCGCTTTTAGCATGAACAGAATATGAATGCATTACTTGTATCAAGCAGAAGGTACAGACTGAAATAGGGGAAGAGTCAAGACTTGCTACAAAGACACTGGTAACTACAGTTCCACCTGCTAGGAGTCTCTAATCTGTAGTCAGCTTCACCTTACCCAAGGCCCCTTCCTTCACTTCCTGTCGCATACTGATGCTTCATTCCCAATCTTTCACATTGCTGCCTGTTGCTAACATGCTCCTTTGAGAATCGAGCCTCTGTTTCATTGTCAGCCAATAGTCCTACCATGAATAAGGTCTTGAGCAGTTGAGGTAACAACATCCTGCTAAGTTGGGTGGTGTTTGGAGTGACAGAGAAAGCAAGAAATGTGCATGGGACCAAGGAGACGTGGCCACCTGTGGAAGAAGTTGATGGTGCCAGAGAAGACAATGACTGATAAGCAGATACACAAAGATAAAATATGATAAAGGAGACTAGAGAGAAGGAGATACGGTGAGGTTGAGGAAGAGAAAAGCAAAGACCTAAGCCAGTGAGGTGGACTTAAATACTAAGGATGGGGCTTTATGGGATGTAGCTGTTTCCAGAATCACCTCCCAACCCCCAGCCTAGTGCCTGTGGGTGGGTTGTAGCCTCCATGCCTGAAGAGCTTCAGCACCTTGAACAGCGCCACGGAGCAGCCCTCCAGCTGCCCTGCCTGGCTGCAGGACCCTCTGCCAAGATTCACGGTAGGGACCTGACCTGAGTAGAAATCTACTCCAGCCCTGTAGATTTCTGTGCCTAAGGGGGTGGGATAGGGCTGCATATTTCCCTCTCACATTGGATGTTTTCTTGGAAAAACAAATAAGAAAACCCACCTTGCCTCCCAAGGGGGAAGAGCAGGATATCTGTGCAAGAAGGCAGGGTAGAGTTGTCCAAATGTAGCTTCCTTCTCCCTGTCATCTTAAAAGGCATTCTCAACACGCGCTTTAAGATCTCAACTTTCTTCTAAGCTCTGTGCCTGGTTGCCCCTTTCCCCCGTATGTAGGCAGGTAAGTGCTTTGACTCTCCACCTGCACGCTGCTGGGTTTTTTTAAACACAAGCCTCATTATATTAGGCAGCATTCTCACACTAAATCAGCAGCAACCTTTCAAATAAACCCAATAATAAGAGATCAACTCATATAAACCTAAAGCCCAAGTTTAGCTGCTTTATTGTCACTGGTGGTGGGGCTGTGTTTAAGGAGATATTTACTTCCAGATGCTCCCCCAACACAGAAAGAGCCAAGATATTGAGGCTACTCAGTACAAGGCAAGAGCTGGCTTTAAGTGCTGACCTCTAACTCTGTCTGGCCTTTGATACTCAGAAGCAGGTGAGTCCCGTCAGTCAATAATTGGGCATAATTTGCATCTCTCTGGCTTTTGGTAAAATATCTCTTGAGTTTGCCAAACTAATTAACATGTAAAGCCCTCTTTGCCTTTATTTTAAGAAATTCTAGTCCTGGCCTAATCTACTACTAAGTGGTTGTTAGGAAGGCAGAACCTATTTACAGAAGAGTCTCTTCTTCGCAAAAAGGCCCAGGGCATAATACATGAATTTCTTTTTTTTTTTTTTTTTTTTTTTTTTTTTTTTGGCTATTTATTTTAAAGTTGTAGGTGGCCCTTTATGAAGATAACTGATTGTATCTAAAAACTAGTCTTGAAAGCTCCGACTAAAGTGATTTCTTTAACTTTCTTAAGCTGTATAATCTCAATTTTCAGATTCCCTTTCTAAGCAGGTATTAGGTTATACTTTTACAATGTTAGGTAAAACATTGACAATCAGCATAGCCCCTTTAAATTTCTCTCCTCTCCTTCCCCCTCCGCCATCTCTCAATACTTCAAGATATAGTCTGAATTCACTGTCTTTGTGATAGATTCAGTGTGGCTCTTAAAATACACCTTGACAAGTTGTCATCTAGTGGGGCCTTTTCTATAGTCTTTGACTTTAAACATGAAAGATAAATACAATAAAATAGCTTCATATCTTTCCAAATCAACCCCTTTCTAAATAGGCTCATAACTTTAAGATGTATAGGACATTTTTAAAAAGGATTCGGTTGTCTCCTACTGTGTACCAAAGTTCCCTCTGGGTCACACTGAAGGCACAAAAGCAGGTTCTTTACTCACACTCTGTGTCTTACCCCTGACCCTCTCTTCCATTTTTATAAGGAGAGAGAAGTGGTCTTGGTATTGAAGGCTGACTCCTGTGACTTGTTTTGAGCCTTAGGCTCTCCTCCCTCCTCAGGACCCTACCTACCCTTCCCTTCACCTCTCCCTCAACTGCTTCATCACATCAGCAGCCTCAGGCCTTTACTCCCCCATCTCCTTTTGAAAATGCCCTTCATCCCACCTTAATCTCCTCCCTCCATTTCTACAGAGACGTGTTGTAGCTCAAATTATCCCTTACCTGTGCGGTTAGCCTCAACCTTTGGCAGTTCTATCTCAGCCATTTCTAAATCCAAAACCTGTACTTACCCATTACTGTCATTGTAACTGAAGTTCACATCTCAGCTCTTAGCTTAACAAGCCTCTCTGAAGAATTTCACACTGTTGGCCACCCTCACTGTTACCATTAATTTCTAATATAACATTCTCCCTCTCCTTTTCTCCTTTCCCCACTCCCTCGCTTTCTCTCATTCCCCAAACTAATTAACATGTAAAGCCCTCTTTGCCTTTATTTTAAGGAATCCTAGTCCAGGCCTAATCTATTACTAAGTGGTTGTTGGGGAGGCAGAGCCTAGTGACAGAAGAGTCTCTCTGTGCCTGGGTACACCTTCCCAGTCTCCTCCCCAGCCTCCTCTCACTGTGTCCCTCTACAGCAGTGTTTCCCCTGGGCTGTGTGATTCTCTCCACTAATGATACTCAACACTGAAGATCTTTCTTTTTTAATATTTTAATCTAAGCTTTGAGATAGAACACAAAATAATGTGTTTCATTGTAACACTTTTATAAATGTATATTATTACACTTTGTTCTTATTCTTCTCTTCAGGTCCTTCCCTTCCTCTCTCCCTGTCTCTCAAAAGTTCCTGTCAAACAGTCGCTTTCATGTGCTGTATCTTCTGTTGCCCTCACTAACATTAGTCCTCTTCTCCTCTTTCTTCTTCATGCTCTCTCTCTCTCTCTCTCTCTCTCTCTCTCTCTCTCTCTCTGTGTGTGTGTGTGTGTGTGTGTGTGTGTTTGGGCGTATGTGTGTATGTTTGTGTGAATGCATGTGTGTTTGTGTGAGTGTACTTATTTTGTATTACTGTGTGTCTGTATGTGTGTATGTGTGTATGTGTCTTTGTGTGCATGCATATGTCTGTCTGTCTCTGTGTGTATGTATATGTGTGTGTGTACATGTAAATCTGTACCTAGCTTCTTTGGAGAACCATAATGCTTTTTAGTCTCATCCACTTTGCAGCAACTGTCACAATCTTATTTTTCTTTGTAGCTGAATGAAATATGTGTCTGTGTGCTATACTTTCTGTATGCATTTTTCCGTTAATAGGCGTGTAGGCTGTCATTCTCCAGCCAGTGTGGCTAGTGCAGCAGCAAGCATGCATGTATAGTATCTCTGTAGTATGCACATCTAGAATCCTTCAGGGATACACTCAGGAGTGTATGTCTGGACCATATGGTAATCTTATACATCCCAAATGGCTCCATGGATAGAGCTGACTGGGGTGGCAAACAATGAAGAAAATACAGCACAGACACACAGACACAAGCTGGGATTGGCTGGTCTAGGCTTTGGTTGAAGAAAGCACAGCATCCCTGAAACGCAGAGTGATTATTACCCAGAGTTGGATGGAAAGGCGGCATTGTTACATAGAGCTGAATAAGGAGGTGGAGGTTGTGGCACACAGCTGGAGTGAGGAGACACGTTTAGCCAACTGTGGTATGAGCAGTCTCTGCAGGGAGCAGTGTTTAGGCTGTAAATATCCAGGGGGGAAAGTTATGGTGGACTTCTCTACACACACTACCAACATCCACACAGAGATGAGAAGACCTTGCCATTTCCCTATGGATCTGAGGCTCCAGGGTCCTTGACATGGCCAGCCCACATCAATATACACCCACTCCGACCCTCACACACTCAATTTTCAACAGCCTGTTTTCAGGGGTTTTGGGGGGGGGAGGGGTAACTCTGCACTGATTTCTCCTCAGACCTTGCTAGTTTGAAATCTCTTCAGCAGTACATAAGGGTCTTTCTTTCTCCATATCCTCTCTGATGTCTACTTCCACGTGTTTCCTCCAAGATAGCCATTTGGACTGGGGTAAAATGAAATCACAATGTACTTTTAATTTGCATTCCTCTGATGGCTAAGGGTATTGAACACTTTTCAAATATTAATTGGCCATTTGTGTTGCCTCACCCTGGAAGATCTTATCGATGTGATTATTATCTCCCTATACTAAGGACTCCAGGTCTCTCTCCAGCCCTGGTATCTCTCCCCCTCTCTCTGAAGCTTCAGGAACTTGTTTTTGTCTGTGATGGGTCATCTTTGCCTAAATGACCCCAAACACAATTTATCTTTGAGTGATTTCATTTGCTCAGCCTTCAGCCATTCTCACCACCATCAAATTTGAAATTTTTATTTTAAATAACAATACTATGTATAAAAACTTAATCTATAAGTCAGGATATCAGCTCCGATTCTTCTCCTCCTCCCCCTTATTGTTCTTCCGTCTGTCAAGCATAAATTAGCCATGTCCAGGTCCCTGAGTGGAACACACTGCCCCTGTGTGTTCTGATCTGTGATTTTTTTTTCTCTTATAGTCCCATACATTCACTCTGTGTTAGACACAAGCTGCCCTTGCTGTAGTTTCTCAAACACCAGAATAACATTTTGGGCCAAAGTGTTTCCTCCACACTCAATGGACTGAAACTCAACTTCCAGTTTTGACTCTAGGAAATGTTCCCTGGTCTCCTAAATTGGGATACCTGTGGCATTTAGAACACAGCATGGACCACCTATTCACTTGACAGTGCGACCCTATTTGACTAAGTTTGAGAGAACAGAGGTTAGATATATACATTATCTATATATATTTGTGAATACATTTAGAAATACTTTATATAATATGTCTTCTGATCATTATAGACATCCCTGAGTTATTACATAATATTCTCAAGAAAAAAACTTAATCGGAAATTGTTGCATCATTTAGAAGTATTGAGTATTTTTCATTATCAGGTTCTCACCAGTACCATTAATAATGACGATTAATTTTAAAGGGAATCTTAGAGTTAAGTCTTAACCAGGACTTCAGCTCATAGCTGTCAGACAAGGAATACAGAATAACATGCAGTTGGAAAGGGACCCATATTCCTGCCTCTCTCCCCTAGGTAACCAGCTCCAGCCAGGCGGTTCTGCTTCCCTTCATACATGGTCCTATTTATCAAACCCATGTATTTGCATAACTGCGTCCCCATCTGGAATATCCCCCCCTCTCCATCCTCGTCCTTCCTCATCTCCTCCGTTCTTCCTTAATGACATCATTCCAGCTGAGTTGACCCTGCACATCTAAATATAGTCATCTGCCCAAACAGCACAATACAGCTCCTTAGCTCATCTTACCATTCACTTTAGCAGCCCTTCCCGCCACTCACACACACACACACACACACACACACACACACACACACACACTGTGGTTCTCCTTTCCTCTAGGGGGAAAGTCATATCCTTGTTGCCCATGGCTGCTGTCTGTAGCTATATCCAATGTTTTTCATGTCACTCTGGAGTTTAGAATCTACGGATCACAGTCATCCAGAGATTAGGTTGTGTATGTTTGCACACATTCATTGTTGCTCCTTTCCTTTGTCATTACTGAATATTGAACTCATGGCCTTATACATGTTAAGCAATACAACATAGTTGTATTGCCGACTATGTATTGAACGGTTGTTTATTGGGAGGGGGGTTAGATCATGGTTATTCTGCATTGGTAAAACCAAACCAAAGATTCAGAAGCTGTGTAGTTTTACAATGACTGCAGAAACATTTGAAGGCAGTATCCAAAAGACACACTGTTCTCATTGATAAGTCTAACAGTGTCTTGGATTTTGTTTTGTGCTTAAGCCCCAGGTTCTTCTTCTGGGTCATACTTTTTTTTTTTTTTTTTTTTTTTTTTAATGGTAAGCAGGATTAAAAAAAAAAAAAAAAAAAAAAAAAAAAACTTGAGCGTTTTGTCACAATTCTCCGTGCAGATGTTAAGGGATGTCTTCCATTAGTGAGCATGCCCCAGATAACGTGTTCATTTGCATTTTCTTCTCTGCCTGTCTCCTAATGGTCCGGTACGCAGAGGGCTACTTGAGCTGATTTATATGGATGTCAGCTGCTCTCTTTTGTGCATCCTTAATTCAGAGAGGTGATCCCATTGATTTCCAAGACTTGTATTCTTGGACATGGTACTAGCATAGATATTTCAGGTGCTGTCTGAAAAAGAAAAAACACTTTAAACCCCCAGACGTGATTTTTGACAAACATATCACCATGCTCTATATTACTCCCCATAATTAAATTCTCTTTGCTTCATCATCTGTTTAAAATTAAATTGAAAAATATTTCCAAGTTCCATCGGGTAGATAATTTTGTTCCGCATACACAGGGTATGATACATGCGATACACAGCTCCCCTTTCCCCGGTGTTTGCATCTCCACTGCTGTGATAAATGCCATATCTAGAAGTAACTTGGGGAGAGTTTATTTGGCTTACAGGTTATAACCCATCATGAAGATAAACCAGTCCAGATGCTCAAGGCAGGAACCCAGACTCGGGAACTGAAGTAGAGACCACATAGGAACACTGTTTACTGGCTTGCTCAGATATCTTTTCTATATAGCCCTGGACACCTGCCTAGGAATGGTATTGCCCACAGTGAGCTGGGTGGCCTTACATCATTTGGCAATTAAAAGAATGCTCACAGATCAATCTGATGGAGGCAGTTCCCCAGTTGAGATCCCTTATTCCCCACATGGCTACGTTGTGTCAACTTGATAAAAACATCTAACCAGCACACTGTGGATGTGAAGAAGCTTCAGCCTTAGTAATCAAGCTCTGCCTTGTTAAATTAAGCTTGTTTGCCTTGGCATTCCAAAGTCTTTGTGTTTCGTGCCTGTTGCCTACGTGGTGCTTAGTGTTCCGATTTGTAACTTTTTTCATGGGACTCTTATTTGATACAAGAGATGTGAATATCAGTGCCCCCCCCCCTTTGGAAAAGAGACACAGAGGTAGCCTAATCCCCGGGCCTGCCCTCCTGCAGGTGACACTCTTCCTGGATCTCACCAAGATAACCATTCCAGTGGTCCTCTTTGGTGTTAGAAATGTGATTGGAGAGCTGGCATTCCTTACACACTGGGTTAATACTTTCAAAATAGTTCCAAAGAAGCTCACTGTTACTTTCCCTTTGGAAACTTTAGGATTCACTAGAATAGTCAGCCCGACAAGCTCTCTAAGGTTTATTGTATTCGTCTCTGGACTTAGACAAGATCGGCGGATGCATATAGACGCTTAGAGCAACTAACGTGTAGCAAATGATTGCTAATTGCTAATACCGATAATGCTCACTGCTAACCTTCTTTGAGTAGCAGCCAGAGACTTTGCCTCAGTGTCTCTTCCATAGGGAAGTGTATGTGCATGCGTGTGTTGTTTAGTCTGGCTTGTCGCTGAGATCCTGGCAGTCAACCATTTCTCTGGCACCATTACTAGTTCTGTAGCCTCAGACACACTTCCCTCTTCTAAACACCTAGGAGATTTTTGTGCCCACTAGTTGGCATGCAGACTGAAAGAGATATTGTGAGGACACCGTGTGCTGGCACATTCACCTCTGGTGTCCCTAGCAAAGACACCTAGACGCATCTGTCTGCCTGAGTAGTGTCACTTTGAGATCTCCAGACTGGACACTCCTCCACCGAATCCACTCTTTCCGTTCTCGGTGTCCCTTCAACACTTCGGTTCGTACTTGTAGACTTTGGCTAATGAAGCTTACTGGGCTCACATTTGAGGCCAGAGGTCAAATGTGCACAGTTGGACGCATCCTTATAGACTCATGCTGGGAGGAAAGGAGTCCGTGTTGCAAGTGTTCTGCCAACTGAAGCAACATTCTCCACTTGACTCATAGATCAATTCCAGCATGGGAATGTGGTCTTGACCGAGGGACACTTTCACCAACACCAAGGGGCTCTTGTGGCTACCGGTCGTTAGGAAAATGGCTCTCCCTTCCCAGTCTTTGCTGCTCTCCACTTGTCCAAGCCCCACCTCTTTACCCTACTGGCCAAATCTATTTCACCTGGCTTTGAGCTGCTCCTGTTTGAGCTCACACTTGTAGCCTCTGTTTTCTTACCAATCTCAGTAAGGAAAAAAAAATACAGCCATTGCTCTTCTTAATGCAATGACAGATTTGCTTGTGTAAGAGTTTGAAGCCATGGCCTCTGAGCTATCAAAGTTCCAGCCTGTGGAAACAGCCTCCAGAATCCCTGCCTGACCCCAAATTACTCCCAAGCATTAATTGTCCTGGTGGTTTCGTGGCCACATTATTTATATTCATTTCTGTTTTCATGAAAGATTACAACGCTAATTAGAGCAGCTCCCAGTTAATTCACTTGATGATTCATTACCTCGCTCCCCTCTTGGTGTTCTGCATGTGGTCATCCTGGAGAAAGCATCCGAGGGGTAATTACAGTTGTATTCCCTGAGTGATCCCCTAATGCCATTAATTCCGATCCACCTGCACAGCCCAGCAGCTACGGTAGGGTCTGGTTACAGCTGCACCCTGGTCCCAGGCCTGTGGATGTCCAGGCAGAGGGGAGGAAGAAGGGAAGCCTACAGTGAGGGCCTGTGCTTAGGAAAACATCCAGGACAGCAGAGGGGAGCAGAGCCTTTGAGAGAGAGAAGCCAGGGAGCTTTGGCATATAAGCATCACACTGGCTCCTTGTGCAGCCTGGAGTAAAGAAGGGTGGTGGGTATTCGTGCATGTGGCTAGAGTTTTTCTTCTCAAAGCTCTGCTGTTTTGTTATTTTAGTACAAAAGCTTAAAGGGGGGCCTATTAGCACAGCTGCTATCAAGTAGAAAATAACTGTTGGGAAGGATGTGGAAAGATTGGAGGCTTAGGCAGCACCGGTAGGGATGGAAAGGGCCGAGGGCGCAGTAAAAACAGAATGGTGGCTCGGATTGAATATTTTGTTTGGCAATGCTACCTCTAGATCCACGCTTGAAAAGAACAGAATACAGGGTCTCAGGAAATGCTTGTACACACATATACACCTTTGTTTATTGGAGTAGACAAAGAGTGAAACGGTGGCGTTCATCAGCAGATGGATGAGCAAACACCATGCAGTAATACATGTACTGGACTATTAGACTTTGAAAGGAAGGATATTTTGCCAGGCATGGTGGCACATGCTGATAATTCTAGTACTCAGAAAGCTAAGGTTGGGAGATTGGGACTTAGAGACCTGTCAGGGTTACAGATCAAAGTGGGGGGGGGGGTAGAAAGAGGGAAAGGGAGAAGAGGAAGGAAAAAAGGAAGGAAGGAAGAAAAGAGGAAGGAAGTTCTGATTGATGGTGTGATATAAGTGAACCTTAAATACATAATAAGGCAGTTACTGGAAAGCACATGCTGTATGGTTTTACTATAAAGTCTGGTGTGTGCCACAGAGAAACAGGTGTGGGCTGGTGAACGCCTGTAATCTCAGCACTTGGGAGGTGAAGGCAGAAAGATCCAGGAATTCAAGGTCATCTTTTACTGCATAGCAAGTTCAAGGCCAAGCTGGGCTAAATGAAACCTTCCTCAAAAAAGAAAGAAAGAAAGAAAGGAAGAAAGAAAGAAAGAAAGAAAGAAAGAAAGAAAGAAAGAAAGAAAGAAAGAAAGAGAAAGGAAGGAAGGAAGGAAGGAAGGAAGGAAGGAAGGAAGGAAGGAAGGAAAACAGAACTGCTTAGTAGGCAAGAGTTTCTGTTCTGCAGGATGAAAAAGTCTGCACAATGTTCACACAGTTAACACTGTGATTCTGTGCACTTAAAAAACAGTTAAGATGAGAGCTGAGTGTGGTGGCCTGTAATTCACTGACAGACTAGATGGACAGACAGAGTGAGATCATGCTACATTAAGACTGTGGTGTGTGTGTGTGTGTGTGTGTGTGTGTGTGTGTGTGTGTGTGTGTGTGTGTGTAAGTACATTTTATGGTATATATATTTTTACATAAGAAAAAATGTAATTCTATTGTAGTGGGTGCTCAATTTTTAAAAATTCGAAAATTCAGAAACAAACTTCTGCTATAATATTACTGTTCTTTCAGTTTACCTAGGCATTACATTAAAACCTTGTTGTTGGGGCGGGAGAGGTGGCTCAGTGGCTGAGAAAACTTGCTGCTCTTTCAGAGGATAAGTTCAATCCCCAGAACCCACATGTTGGCTCACTACTGCCTGAAACTCCAGTCCCAGGGACTCCAGTGCCTCTTCTGATGTTTGAAGGCAATGCATGCACATGGTGCATACCCCAGAGGCAGGCAAAACACTCACACACATAAATTAGAAATAAACAAAAACTTTGTCCACGTAAAAATCATAATATAAATAGTCAAGGTAAAGTCCTCTCTGCTGCTCCCCTTAATCTCTTTCTCCCACATTTCTTCTCTGGGGTAAGCTCTGTTTGGGCTGCAAAGGAGTCTGCCCATCCAGACATGCATTTATTTACCTATGTGTGTACTTGTAGAGTTTATTATGCAAGTATTGTGAGTATGCTGTTTTGATATGAGGGTTTCACATGGGCCCCATTGTTCCAGGACTCCTCAGTTTCCTTTAAAATGTCCATCCGCTTCCACTGTTACATGGTATAACGTAAAATTGGTGATTTCGTTTAGTCACTCTTGTATTGCTGGGCAGCTGGACAACCTTTATTATTGTTCTTTGAGATAGAGTCTTTCTGTTTGGCCCCATCTTGCCTAGAACATACTCTCCTACCTCAGGTTCCCCCACACCTACCAAAAAGAAGCCCCTTTATCTTCTTTGTGACTTAAAATAGAGTTTGTGGTTTCTTAGTGTTTTTTTTTTATTACTTCTAGTGAATATGGCGATACATACTTTCCAGTCATATACATTTCTTTTTGACAATGTCCTGTTTCCATCCTTTGTCTCTAATTTTTCAATAATATTTTTTCTGTTCTTTGTGTATTCTGCATAGAAATCCTTTGTATTTTGCAAAATGGTTTCTCCCATGCTAATTGGTTTTGGTTGTTTGGTTGAGGTTGGTATTGACTTTGTTCAGTTTGGTTTTGATTCTTTGATATGAGTTCAGGCTGTTCTCGAATTTTCTATGTACCCCCATGAACTCATGAACTTAAGATTCTCCTGCTTTGATCTTTAGAGTACTAGAATTATAAATGTCAACCATCAGACATGCTGTTTTATGAAACCTGATGTATTACTTCCTTTCCTGTTTCTGTGATAGATCACCCTGACCAAGGCAACTTATACAAAAGTTTATTTGGGTTACAGTTCTAGAAGGCTAGAGGCCATGATGATGGAGATGATGGAGAGGCATGGCAGCATAAAGTTGAGACTGAGCTAGCCTCTCTCTCAGATGGAGAACTGCTCAGACCAGAACTGCTTTCTGGTCATTATTTTCTTCCCTATTATTGTAAATGTCTCTCAATTACACATTAGGTTCCCATACACACTTGGGCCTATTTCCATAAATCTGTTCTGCCCTGTGGATGTGTTGGCTGCTCTGCCAGCAGCCTACCTTTAGTGACCTTTGCTAAAAGTGTAGCCCTGACAGGTCTTATTTTTCTTCTTATCTTTTGTTTCTATGTTTGTTTTGTCTGTTTTGTCCTTCTACCCTTCCAGAGAGTTATAGGGCAGGCTGCAGTTTATAAATGATTTATATCTTCCAGATTGCATATAGGTCAAAGCCACAAATATTCCAATTTTTATGTCTTCCTTAAGGGAAAAAAGGAATTTGAGATTTGTCCTTTGCACTGTTTGGTTAAAGTCATTAGTAGTTACTCATGAGTATTGTGAAGAGCTTATCTTTCTGTTGCCTTTTTAATAGGTTATTTGTGATATGTAGGAAAAATAATCTATGTTTTTTTTCAAATGTATCAATGGGAAGTAAAATATAGATTGAAGCACATAACACATTGTCGTGTGACACTTCCTGGGAAGATATGAGCAAATACCTGCTTACCCCAAGCAGGGAACAAAGACAAACCAAAGAGAGGAAACCACCCAACTCTACTTTGGTGAGCAGTGAGTTTTACTGGGGTTCACTCACAGGAGTGTGGGTCAGGGGTTACTTACGGGAGCAGAAATGACTCAGAGTGACATCAGCAAAGGCCTACCGCAGTGTGTGTAAGAGCTCACAAAAGCTGAGACCCAGAGCACACTGCACAGATTGCCGGCAGTTTAACAAGTTCAAACGTGTTCTTTCCAGGTGGCTCAATTGGTTTGTACCACTTCTAGAAAGAGTTCACCTGGGAGTATCTCACAGCTGTCCTTGCTGCATATCTATATTTACAGAAGGAGGAGTTAGTGTTTCTGGCCAGTTTCAGGAACTTCCAGGAACCTCTGAGTTGTTTACTTCCTTACTTTCAAAAACTTCCCTATGGGAGCGAATGTTTTACCTCTCCTTAGGACACTGTTTTTTGACTTTTTCTAACAGTCAGTGCCTATCCAAGCTTACCTCCAAGACAGAAGTTTTAATATCAGAGGAAATGGATATACAACATAGACAGATAACATGCTTACATTCTAAAACAGACTGAGTATTGCCAGCACTCTAGAAGGAATACATGATGTGCTTTATCCAAACTCCTCAGAGACAAACAACACCCTTAATAGTTCAGCTTAGGGGTATTGCCTCTTTCTTTCAAGACTCTTAACACTCTTGTGACCATCCCTAGCCAGTATAGTTTAGCTTTTTGTGTTTTAGCATTAATCTTACATATGTATATATTCTTGATGTATATTTTTATGTGTTAAGGTTCTTTTTGAAGCATTTTTATGTGGTTGCCTATCATTTCATGTGGTAGTTATCCCTTCTTTCGAAAGCCACTCCATCAAACCAGTATGTTACAACTGAACCATTTTCTATTGTCGAACTCTTAGGTCATTCCTAGTCTTATAACAAACAGGACCACTCTGGATACTGTAATTCATGCATACTCTAAATGTACACAGCATATATTTCAATAGAGACTCTGAAACCAGGAATTAAAGATAAGTAGTCTATTTGGAAAGGGATTCTAGCAAGCACTAGAACAATAGTTCTCAACATACCAAGTGCTGAGACCCTTTAATACAGTTCCTCATGCTGCGGTGACCCCCCAACCATAAAATTATTTTCTTTGCTACTTCATAGCTGTAGTTTTGCTACTGTTGTGAATTGGAATGTAAATATCAGATATGTAGGATAGGTGCTATGTGGCCCCTGTGCAAAGGTCATTCAATCCCCTAAGGAGTTGCCACCCACAGGTTGAGAACCACAACACTAATAGAAGGTTGGGAAAGTAACAGAAAATACAAGGAAAGTTGTTTTATGAAATACATTCCTAGTGTCAGCAACTGGAGCTTGACCTTCAGTGGCACTCTGTAATATCCCACTGAAACCACATATTATGGATTCTTTTTTTTTTTGTTTTGTTTTTGTTTTGATGGTGGGTAAGGGAATAAAATATATTTGATACTGAGTATAAAATTTAATGCAAAGATCCACTTGCATTAAAATGTTCTGAATGCCCATCCTAATGGTGTAAAAGTTCATTGAATTGTGTACATTTAAATTTGGGGTCTTGTTAACTTTGGTGTGCAGTGTTTATTTGTAAGTTTTTTAAAAAGATAATAAAATTTATTTAAGAAAGGAAGAAAGAAATACAAAGCATACATATATGCACACACACTTCAGAGATGCCCTAGCTAAAGAAGCCAGTTCATTTAGTAGCCATCTTTATTCATTGATTGGGGGATTTCAGAAGGGAAACCCTGGTCTTGCCTATGGGTGAGGCAGGGTCTGGAATACAGAGGAAGGCTTCAAGCAGAGAGTGACAGTGCTGGCACTTGTAGCAATTGGGAGTGATGTTGGCATGAACATGTGTGATGAGGGCCCATAGGGGCATGTGCCTGTGCCCAACACAAGCTGCTCAAGGGGAGCCTGTCTAGGAGTGGACTGTCAGTCATGGGGCTCAGATTCTGCCAAGCTCTCCCAGCGTGCATTCTCAGCATCAGTCCAGTCAGCTCCCTACAGGCCTAGCCTTGTAGCTCTTGAAGATGAAACACTTTTACATTTCTTGCCATTTGTGTGTGTGTGTGTGTGTGTGTGTGTGTGTGTAATTCCTAGATTAGCAATAATTTTAGTAACTTTTAAAATATATTTATTGGACATTCAGGTCTCTTCTGTGAAGTGCCTGCTGTAATCCCTTGCCTATTTTCATATTAGGATGTCTGGGCTTTGCTTATTGATTTCCAGTAGAGTTTATATATTCTGGCTCTAAGCCCTTTGCCAATAACATGTATGGCAAATATCCATGGTTCTCTTTTTGGTCTTATTATAGTCTCCAGTAAACAGACTTTCTTAATTTTAATGGCTCTTAATAGATCATTTTCTTGTAAATTAATACTTACTGAGTCTTAAGAGCTCTTTTCCAGGATTATAATATATTGTCCTGTATTGTTTTTCTGAGCATTTCTCTCTCTTTTTCTTTTGGTATTCACATGTAAATTTGTGATTCATACAGAATTTGTATTTTGTGTAAGAAATGAAGAAGAGGTAGAAAATGTACCTGGCCTGGCATGGGGCAACCACTCAGTTGGTAAAGCATTTACTGCGTGAGTACAAGAATCTGAGATTAAATATCCAGAGCTCCCATTAAAGTCTAGTGCAGTAGCACACGTCTGTGAACCCATTGCTCCCACAGTGAGACTGGAGAATCTCTGAGCTTACAGGTATATTTTCTTCTGAATCAAGTATTCATGTGTTTGATCTTCCTTTGTGCTTGTGGCTGTGTTCTGTGGGTTTATAGTTGTATGCCTTCTCCTTGTGGCACCTTACCGAACATCTGGGTATCTTGGTAGTTGACACAATGCTTTTTTGTGAAGAACAGCTTGGCCATTCTGGGCATTTTTTTCTTCTTCAAGACAGTGTCTCTCTGTGTCACTCTAGCTGTACTGGAACTCACTCTGTGGACCAGGCTGGCCTCGAACTCACAGAGATCCACCTGTTTCTGCCTCCCAAGTGCTGGTATCGAAGACATGCACCACCACACACAGTTTAGCTTGGGCATTCTTTAGCATCCCCTGTGCATTTCAGAATTAGCTGATCAAACTCCAAAGACAGATAAGAATGAAAGAAGGAAAGGAGAAATGGAAGGCTGCTGGTATCTGATTGGAGACAGTGTTGTGTTTTAGACCAATATGGAAAGAACTGAATTCTTCTCAGTGCCAAATCTGCCACCCTAATTATTTAGAAACCTTGCAATTCCCCTAAGAAACTGGACATTTTCTGCCAGAGAACTGTAGACTTGTACAGTACTTGGTGTTAGATCAAGTCTATGTACTTGTTTTGATCTTACTATAGGTAACTAGTACTCTTTACATTTGTATGTGTTTATGGTATGCATACATGTGCATATTTGCGCATGTGGGGGCTGCAACAGAGTGTTTTGTTTGATTTCATCCCACCTTATATACTAAGGGAGGTTTTCTCACTTGAACCCAGAGCTCACTGACTTGGCTGGTCTATCCAGCGACCTTTCCCTCTACGATCTCCTTTTCTATTTCTACAAGTAGACTGCCACATCTACCTGGCATTTATGTGGGTGTTAGAGATTCAAACTCTGATCCCCATATTTGTACAAGTTCTTTACTCACTGACCCATCTACTTATCCCAGATACATAATATTTTTTTAGTATTCTCTGTATAACATATCAAAATACCATTGTTTTGTCTACTAAGTCTAAAAAATTAATATTATCTTGTATTAATTTTGACAGTTTGCCTACTCTCTCAGATCTTTTAAATATAGATACAGTATTGATTTTTCTATGTTTATCTTGTTACTGGTCTTCTTATTGAACTTCTTTATTACTTCTAATGCTCTGTCTCAGGGGCTTTTTGATTCTCTAGATAAAAATGAGATTATCATGTAATGAAGGATGTAATGTTTCTGTCTGGGAAGAGTATAGGCTAGCTGTAAGTGTGAGGAGTCTGAAGTCAGATTACCCTAATCTATTTTATTTTATTTTATTTTAAGACATGATCTCTCTGTGGCCCTGTCCCTCTCAGAACTCACTATGTAGACCAGGTTGGCCTTTAACTCACAGAGATTCTCCTGCTTCTGACTCCTGGGTGCTGGAATTAAAGGTGTTCACCATTATTCCTGACTCTAGACTACCCTAGTTTTTATCCCAACTTGTTAGATGACTGAGTAATCTGCTTAATTCTCTTTATGTATCACTAATTATAAGCAGCCTCTCATGGAGTGGGTGCAATACTTGGCTGATTGAGCTGTCCAGGAAAGAGGGCACCTGTTCAGCTTCTGCTGCCAGCCGGTTTCATTACCTCCTAAATCTCAGCATCTTACCCATTTGGTTTTGCTGTTGTTGTTGATTTGTTTCATTGTAATGGCTACTCGGCTACTTTCCCAACAGTGATGGATAATAGTGGGGCATGAAGGCCTCACCTAAAAGCACCAAAGCATATCCCACTTATTTTGTTGTAGGGGAAGACATTTTTCCATCTTTGATGTACCTGAAGCAGTCAGTGTTAAATTCCGAGATTTGTGTTATTCGCATATAAATGAAAACATTGGTGCTGATGTTGTCTTTAGATACCACCAAGATGTGAAGAGAGACCACCCATCCTCCTCCTCATCCCCCTTCCCAGCCTATAGGGCCATTCCTATAACTTTTCCAGAGAATGTGCTTTGTTGTTCTGTAAACCTCCTGAGGGTGCTTATGATGAGATCATCACAACGCATGCTGGCCATGCACTGCTTGAGAACAGTATCAAATTCCTGAGCTTTTGTGTTTCATTAAACTCTTAGTAACTTGAAGTACATCTTCAAGCTATTTATTCTTTCAAGGGGGGAACACAGACTGTGTGCCTACGGGAAAGACCAGCTCACCTGAGTAAAAGTTCAGTACTGCGGTCAGTGAGTCCATTTCGCCTCAATGCCACTCCTACATTCCTCATTTTCTTGTAGTTTTAAAACATGTATTTACTTAGTGTCCATACACATACATACATGCTATAAGTGCACACATACATAAATATAAGCACACGTGCACACGTACACACACCTAAATATATAAATCCAGTCAGCTTAGTCTATTTAGTGTTACTTGTATGTTTATAATTCTGCTGGCCACTTGGTATTAGTTAGGTAACCAGTTAGGGGCTAATCCCCAGAGAGGTCTATCTTTCTCACTTTCATCATTTCTTAGTTGCCTGTTGTCTTAGTTAGGGTTTCCATTACTGTGAAGAGACACCATGACTAAGACAACTCATATAAAGAACAACATTTAATTAGGGCTAGCTTACAGTTTCAAAGGTTTAGTATATTATCCTCATGGTGGGAAGCATGGCAGTACCCAGGCTGACATGGTACTGGAGGAGCCAAGAGTTCTACATCTTGATCTGAAGGCAGCTAGGAGACTGTCTTCTGCAGGCAGCTAGGAACTGGGTCTGGATCACACTGGTCAGACTTGAGCATATGTGAGACTGTAAAGCCCCACCTCCACAGGGACACACTTCCTCTAAAGAGGCTACACCTAATAGTGCCACTTCCCATGGGTCAAGCATATTCAAACCACCACATTCCACTCCCAGGCACCCTTAGGCTTGTTCAAACACAGGAGTCTATAGGAGCTATACTTAGTCACAACATAATGCAAAATGCACTTAGTCCAACTTCAAAAGTCCCCATCTTCTATCACAGTCTCAACAATGTTTAGAAGTCCAAAGTTCAAAGTCCCTTCTGAGATTCATGCAAGCCCTTAACTGTGATCCTCTATAAAATCAAAATCAAAAAGCTAATCACATAATTTCATCATTGCCGGATAAATATTAGCATTTCAAAATGTCATAGTTAGAAAATATTTGGTCAAAACAAAACCACAAACCAGCTGAGAAAACTCCAAACTCTGCATCTCCACGTCCGATATCCAACTCCTTTCATCTTTGTTGATGGCAACACACTTCTTTCTCTTGGGCTGGTTCCACTCCCTACTGGCAGCTTTCCTCAGAAGGTATCCCACTGCTCTGGCATCTCTAACATCATGAGTTATCTGCAAGGCAACTATAAGTTCATAGCTTCTTGTTCCAATGACTGGGATCCACACATGATTTTCTGGGCTCCTCCAAAGGGCTTAGGTCACTTCTTCAGCTCTTCCCTCTGCAACACTCTAGGCTCTGGCTGGCTCTACTCCACCATTGCTGCTGTTCTTGGTGGTCATCCCATGGTGTCGGCAGCTTCAGTATGCTGGGGTCTTGTGGTGCAACTAGGCTTTACTTTCACCAGTAGCCTCTCGTAGGCTCTCTTCATGGTGCCAAGGCTCAGTTTCTTTGCTTAACTCTTCAGTCCTGGGCCTTCTGCCACTGAAGCTGAACATTCACCGATGGCTTTTCCTGGTTTCTCACGGTACCAGCCTCAACCGCTCCCCGTCTCACCTGTAGTTTTTGCCTATGTGTAAAGTTCCATAAGATTTTTTTCATGTTAGCAATATCTATTGGTGCTGCATTTCTTTTTCTTATTAGATACTCTGTATATACATTTGAGATGTTATTCCTTTACCCCGAGCCGCTTCCATCCCCTCCCCCTCTAGTTGTCTTCACTAAGGTGCTCTTCCTCTACACCCTATTGCCTTGGCATTCCCCTACATTGGGAAAACATGCCCTCTCTGGAAAAAAAGCCTCTTCTCACATTGATGCCAGACACTGCTATCTTCAACTACATAGGCAACTGGATCAATAGGTCTCTCAAAATGCACACAGAGGTTGCTGTTTTACTCCATGGGAGTTTTGGAGGGTTTGTTTGGTTGATTATGTTGTCATCTTCCCATGAGATTGCAACCCCTTTCAGCTCCTTAGGTCCATTCTTTAGCAACCTCACTGGGATCCCCGAGTTCAGACCAATGGTTAGCTGCAAGCATGCTCAGCTGTATTTATATTACTCTAGCATAGTCCCTGAGGGAGCATCTCTGTCTGGTTCCTGCCAGTAGGTACTTTTTGGGATCAGCTATAGTGCTTGGATTTGGTGGCTGCATGTGTGGTAGATCCCCAGGTGAGACAGCTTCTGAGTGATCTTTTCTTCAATTCCTACTCCTCTATTTGATCTTGCATTTCCTTCTATGAGAGTTCTGTTCTCTTTTCTAAGAAGGACTGAGGCATCCCCATTTTGCCCTTCCTTCTTTTTGAGCTTCATAATGTCTGTGAATTGTTTTTTTGGATATTGGGTATTCAGAGCTTTCTGGAGCTAGTATCCACTTATCAGTGAGTGCATACCATGTGTGTTCTTTTGTGACTGGGTTACCTCACTTAGGATGATAGTCTCTAGTTCCATCCATTTACCTACGAATTTCATGCAGTCATTATTTCTAATAGCTGAGTGGTACCCCATTGTGTAAATGTACCACACATTCTGTATCCATTCCTCTGTTGATGGATATCTGGGTTCTTTCCAGCTTCTGGCTATTATAAATAAGGCTGCTATAAACATGGTGGAGTATGTGTCCTTGTTATATGTTGGAGCATCTTTGAGGTATATAACCAGGAGTGGATAGCTGGGTTTTCAGGTAGTACTATGTCCAATTTTCTGAGGAACCACCAGACTGATTTCCAGAGTGGTTGTATGAGCTCACAAACCCACCAAGAGTGGAAGAGTGTTCCTTTTTCTCCACATCCTCACCAGCTTCTGCTGTGACCTGAGTTTTTGATCTTAAACTCATGTGAGATGTAGTCTGAGGGTTGTTTTGATTTGCATTTCCCTGATGACTAGGGATGTTGAGCATTTCTTTAGGTGCTTTTCAGCCATTCGATGCTCCTCAACTGAGAATTCTTTGTTTAGCTCTGTACCCCATTTTTAAATATGCTTATTTGATTCTCTGGAGTCTAATTTCTTGAGTTATTTGTAAATATTGGATACTAGACCTCTATCAGATGTAGAATTGGTAAAGATCATTTCCCAATCTGTTGGCTGCCATTTTGTCTTCTTAACAGTGTCCTTAGTCTTACAGAAGCTTTGCAGTTTCATGAGGTCCCATTTGTCTGTTCTTGATCTTAAAGCATAGCCATTAGTGTTCTGTTCTGGAATTTTCCCCCTCTACCTATATGTTTTAAGCTCTTCCCCACTTTCTCTTCTAATAGTTTCAGTGTACCTGGTTTTATGTGGAGATCTTTGATCCACTTGGACTTTAGCTTTGTACAAGGAGATAGGAAAGGATCTATTTGCATTCTTCTGCATGCTATCTGTCAGTTGAACCAATACCATTTGTTGAAGAGGCTGTCTTTTTTTCCATTGAATGTTTTTTTATGGTGCTGCATTTCTTCAGGTCTTGTTTAGGCAGCCATATTGTTGCGACTTCATGGGTATAGCTCCCCTGTTATAATAGAAGACACAAACTTATACAGCAGTCTTTTCTGATTCTTGACTCTTTTACTCTTTCCCCTCTCCTTCTGCTGTTCCCTGGGTCTTAGGTGCATAAGTTGTGTTATAGATGTATCCACTAGGGCTGGACACCCTATGATCACCTGTTCTCTGTTTTTTCACCAGTTATGATTTTCTATAATGGTCTCCTTCTGCTGCAGGAAGTTTTTTTGGTGAGGGGAGATACATTTACCTGTGGTTCTAAGGATAAGTACATATTTAAGATGTACTTAGGGATTATGTTGGTTTGGTAAAAAGTGTAAGTCTTAGGTTCTCCTCTATGATCTTGCTAGCCCTGGCGGTAGGATAGGTTTTCAGGACCAGGAATGATTTCTTTCCTGTTGAGCGGGCCTGAAGTCTAATTAGAGAGTTGTTAGTTGATACCAAGACATGATCGCCACTATTGCACTTACATCTTGGGGTGATCATGCCATTTTGGTCATCGTTGTACTTCATAGGCATCATAGAGGTGTAGGTCTACTGGATGCTTCCATTCCTTGAAAGTTTGCATACAACCTTCGGATATGATGAAAGCTAGTCCTCGGGGAGGAGGCTTTCAAGCCATATCCAACTCTGATCTCTAGATCTTGTGTCCAAACTTCATGGTATCTTCAGCAATAGAAACTTATCTTCACTCTTGGGGAGGCGATCAAGAGCAACAGCAACTATTCACATTTTGAGAGTCTTTTTTTATTCCATTGACCAAAAATTCAAAAGAAGGTTTCTCAATGTTAGACTATTTTTAGGTAGTCTATGGTCCTTGGGAGTATTTTCATAACAAGTGCTGAAGTTACAATATAATATATATTGTAACTTAGGCAAATAAATAATCATATGATTCGTTCTAGATTTCTCTGGTGTTATTTTACCTTCCTCCCTTTCTCCTTCTGTGATGACACCCTCCCCTTACCCCCAGCTACAGTTTTTAATACAGTTTAAGTTTTAGCTTTCCTTTTAGTCTTTGAAATGATTTTACTGAGAAGTTGAGCCTGCCCTGGATCTTCTAGCCATTTGAAATCAGATATTCCTATCCAGAATCACCTGCTTGTTTTGTAGCTCCTAGCTTTCTGGGTGACTTAGAGGAATGCTATCCATTGTTATAGATAGTATTTTGCTGGGCAGAAGGGATGGTCAACAATTGTAATTTGAAAGAGCAGGTTCTCCAAAGATTTATCATAGTATATAAATGAAAAAACCTTATTGGAAGGGCTTCCATTCTTAACCACTCCTGAGGACCAAAGAAACAGAGCTACCTGTAGAAGTTCTAGCCTCTTTACCTCATCCATGTGGCTGTAAATGTGCCTTTGAATGCCACAGTTTTGTCAGCTGAGCTAGACCATTTATCTGGCCTGCTGTTTTGGTGTTCATTGTTTCTGCTCTCACAGCTTCTGCTGGAAGGGAAGCAGAGGCAGAAAGCTTGTGGTCTCTCAATGCAAGCTTCCAGGTGCTTCCTGAGTGCCACTGGGGCTGGCTGCTGGTGGAGAGCCAAACATCTGAGCTCTCTCGGTTTATGATTCTCAGATCTTCCGTGATTTTGTCTTGAAAGCGCAAAATAAGGACAGGAAATAGAACTAGTTTTATCCAAAGACTACCTCTGAGGCATTAAGATCAGCCCCAGTGCTGCCTGCTTTTTGATGGATGAAATGGACAATGCACTCTTGCCTTGATGCTTATCAAGACCAACTCGCTTATAACTTGGCCAGGACTCACGTGACAGCAGAGACTCTGGGAGGTGAAAGAAGGCTGTTCATCATCTATCACCCACATTTTCCTCAAGTGCAGAGGAGAAGAAGCTCAAAGACACCTTCATGGTAAGAAATATGCCCTGGATCAAAGGTTAGGCTCAAAGCACAATGCGGACATTCATGGGCAGCACCAAGCTCCTTTCTTTGCCTAGACTCCAGAATGTTTGTATGTATACATGTATGTGTGTGTGCATATATTTGAAAGCCAGAGATCAACCTTAGGAGTCATTCCTCGGGTGCCATTTGTCTTGCTTTGAAGACAGAGTCTCCCACTGGCCTAGGATTCTTAATGTAGTCTAGTTCATCTGGCCAGCAAGCCTCAGGAGCCCACCTGTCCCTGTCTCCTCAGCACTGGGACTGGATTGCAAGGATACACCAGCATGCCTTGCTCATTTTCATGTGGGTTGGGAGTCCGGCTCTTTGGTTTGCAAGATAGGCACTTACAGACTGAGTAATCACAGCCTCACTAACTGAACCATCTCCTTGACCCCTTTTCTAGCTCCCACATCCCTCTTGCTCTCTTCCTCTCTCTACCCTACTGGCTCCTCTTTCCTACCACTTGTATTCAATCCAATAAGCTGAGCTGTAACTCTGAGCCTAGCATATGAAATAGCTTGTTTGTCAATGATGCTGGGCCTAATGGAGGCTTCTCTACCCAAGGTTAAGCATAAACCCACAATAATAAGAATATGAGAGGAGAGGAACCTAGCAATCACGAGTGCCCTGTTCCATTTTTTTTTTCTGTTGTTGTTGGATATCATTTCTTCTCTTGGCCTCTCACATAGATTTTTTTTTTAGATATGGCTGACTCTGCCACTTCAGAGGAATGGCCTGGGGTCTGTGGAGACAGGGCTTCTAAGGAAAACCAGCTTTCTCCTTTGACTCTGACCAAGGGAGAGAATTAAGGTGAAGTTGAGAATTTAGCTTTTTTTAAAAAAAAAGATTTATTATATATATATATATATATCCACTGTTGTTGTCTTCAGACACACCAGAAGAGGGCATTGGATTCCATTACAGATGGTTTTGGGTCACCATGTGGTTGCTAGGAATTGAATTCTGGACCTCTGGAAGAGCAGTGAGTGCCCTTAACCACTGAGCCACTTCTTCAGCCCGAGTTTAGCATCAAGAACCAACTTCACAGTAAAGAGTCTATAGGCATATGGACTGTAATGTGTCTTATTGACAAACCAGGAATCAGGCAGGCAGGGAATACTAGAAAACTATTTATAGCTTCCTAAACATGGAACAAAATATAACAAAATAATAATTTTCAAATTGCCCGGTCCCCAAAGTAAGTCCTTTCTCCACCAAGATAAATCTACCTGACTGTTGGTAGCCAACAATATACTGGAGCATAAAACAGAGTCTCTTTTGTGTCAACTTCTTTCCCCCTTGTCCCGTTAGCAATGTGCTGGCACCTGTGTCTCTGCTGGCCCAAGCAGCCTGCAGGACTACGATTTACCAGCACTGATGGCTCAATTAATATTAAATAAGTACCACCAGTGTGTGGATCCTGCTTGCTTCCTATTTTGAGTGCAAAGGATCCTATTATTCTTCCTGTAGAGACTCTTGACTGCAAATTAATTCAAAGAAAGGGTTAGCTTGCTATTCTGTCAGTACTGAAGAGTCACCTCTTAAAAGCAAAGAAGTGAAGGGGGTTAATTTCCTTTCTTCTTTACTCAAAAGCCCATAGTCTTTGCAAAGTATAAGACCAGTGGCACAAATGTAAACTTTTTGCCATCAATGTTTTTCAACCCAGTGTCCCTGGATTTCTCTTGGGATTTGCTTCCTTGCCGAAGTCGACCCCCTTTTTTATACAATCCCTAGCTTCAGGCTCTTCAGCTGAGAAGGCAAAGGTTTTTCCTGTGAGCTTCAGACCTACAGAACTGCAGGCACTTCCAAACTCACACCTTTGAGGGTTTTTACTCCCACCTCCACTCTCTGTGCTGACAAGATCAAAATGAACTCATCAGGGGAGTATTTACTGATTACAAAGTGGATAGAGTGTAGTTGCATTATTTCTTGGGGACTAACAAGACCCATCCCAGATAGTATGTATTTAAACATAAATTAGTGATGGCAGGAAACACCGGTGCTCCGAAGCCTTTTTAGACCCTCTGACACAGCCAATAAAAGTGCACCACAGCCTTAACTTATTCTTTTGCATGAGGCCGGGAACTACATGAGAAATCAAGGAAAACAGAACCCACAAACTTTTACTTGCCTTTAGCCCTCTGCCAGGTTCATGTACTATTGAGCACATGGGAAGTGGCTTTTGAAAACATGTGTGTATGTCTCTGTATTGAGTGTACATCACGTGTGTACAAGTGACCACAGAGGCCAGAAGACAATGCCTGGAACTGGAGTTTTAGGTCATCATGGGTGGTCTTACATGGTCACTTTCCAGCACCGAAAATGTATTTAATCATGGAACTGTCTCTCTGGCCCTTCAGATCATGAACTCTAAACCTCACCTCCTGAAACCACATTTTTTTGAAAGAGAAAGAAGAGTGTCACATAGTCTGAACATCTGTGTACTGAATGGTTGTATGCTGGGGAACAGTGTGTGTGTGTGTGTGTGTGTGTGTGTGTGTGTGTGTCTACCCAAACATGAGTGTGGAGGCCAGATGCTATTGTCTAGTATCAGTTGCTCTCCAGCTTGTTTCTCACTGAATCAGGAGCTCACTGATTCAGCGAAGCTGACTAGCCAGTGAGCTCCAGGGACCCTCGTGTCTCCAGCTGTGGGGAAATAGACACCACCAATGTGTTCAGCTTGTTACACGGGAGCTGGCCATCCAAACTCAGGCTCTCGGGTTTGCGTGGTAGACATTTTTCCTGACCAAGTCATTTCCTCCACCCACAGCTGGCCTGTTGATGAACCAGAGTGTTGGGCATTAGAGTCCCCGGTAGGTAAGGCGAGTAAGGCTGAAAGTGACTAGTGAAGAACTGGAAGAGGGCTTAATTCCAAGATGAGGTTTCTCCCCTGCATTTGACTCATCCCATAAGCAGAAAGGCCAAGGTTGTTCTTGGCTTTAGTGTCTGCTGTCTCTCACCACAATTAGGTTGCATAACATAACCACAAAGCCGGTGGCATAAGTCAGCATTTATTGCTGTCCAGAACTCTGTGGGTTGGCCTGGCCGTTTTGCTGATCCAGGTCACACTTGGCTGATCTCAACTGTACTTAGCCAAGCCTCAGTAGTCACCTGCTGGGTTGGCTAGGAGTGATCTAGTACTGTGTAGTTGGGTCACCCCATCTCCTCCTACAGCTAGCCTCAGTTTATTGGTAGAGTTCTCAGAGCCTAAACAGACTTTCATCCAGTCTGACTGTACTAAAGCTGGGGCCCTTAAGCACAAGCCAACAGAGTAGCTCTTGACACCCAGGTGTGAGCATCTTTGGCTGATGGAGGCAGAGCCTTATCTCAGCTCTTAGTATAGACTTCTGTTTTCTTTTCTGTGATGAAATACCTCAGGCTGGGTACTCCACAAAGAAGAGGGGTGGGTTTAAGTGATGTCTGGAAGTTGAGTGATGTTGCTGTCAGTGTGGCTTTAATGAGGACTGTAGAGCTGAAGGCTATATGGCAGACTTTATGACAAGTGAGATGAGATACCAGGGCAGGAAGCTCGAGGGAGACATGTTAGACCAATGGGAATCCTACAAGAATTACATTAATTACTCTCAAAGCCCACCTTAAGAACCTCAGACTTCCCCACCTGGTGACTGCCTCTTAAGCCACATCAAGGTTTCACGTTGAACCCTTAGGAAGGCAGAACGCACTTAAACTATATCCAAACTGTAGTAACCTCTTTTGGGTGCATGGGCTCCTGGTTTCAGAGGGGAGAGGGTTAAAAGGAAAAGCTATTTATGAAGACTCTGGGTGTTACCAGATCCACACAGGAAACACGGTTGTACGGGGAGGAGATGCGTGAGCTGGGCAGTGAGGAAGAAGTAAAGAATGCCAGATGCAGGGACAGAAAAGACAGCTGGATTCTTGGAGAACAAGGACGGACAAGGGAGTCCCAGACCACACATCTGAGACCTGAAGGGAAGCAGAACCAAGTCTAGAACAAATACAGACCAGGGATGAGGGAACAAACTAGGGTCCCAAGCTTTGGGATCACCTTGGACCACATTCATCCTGCTACAGTTTGGTACCCAGGACTTGCTCAGGCCGCTCTCTCCAGAATCCATGAGACACTGTATCTCTGCACACTCATCCCCTGAAGCTGCT
This sequence comes from Micromys minutus, assembly GCF_963924665.1. NCBI lineage: Eukaryota > Metazoa > Chordata > Mammalia > Rodentia > Muridae > Micromys > Micromys minutus. The sequence goes on from NC_137977.1 coordinate 49,597,841, forward strand.
ACTGTAGGAAGGATGAAAGTATTTCTTTCTGTTTAACGAGGCCACTGCACGGGGATTCTATTACTATTTCATAGTAATAATTCTGTTGCAGATTGCCAGGCTTAAAGAGAGTACCAGCCTTGTCTTAGTCAGGGTTTCTATTCCTGCACAAATGACCCTGACAAAGAAGCAAGTTGGAAAGGAAAGGGTTTATTCAGCTCACACTTCCACATTACTGTTCATCACCAAAGGAAATCAGGACTGAAACTCACACAGGGCGGGGAGTTGGAGGCAGGAGCTGATACAGAGGCCATGGAAGGGTGCTGCTTACTAGATTGACTCCCCTGACTTGCTCAACTTGTTTTCTGATAGAACCCAGGATGATCAGCCCAAGGATGGCACCACCCACAATGGGCCTTCCCACCCTTGGTCACTAATTGAGAAAATGTCTTAGAGCTGAATCTCCTGGAGGCATTTCCTCTGTGATAACTCTAGCTTGTGTCAAATTAACACACAAAACCGGCCAGTACCAGCCTGGTACGAGAAGGGCACCCACTGAGGATCTTAATTCCAGGTGCAAAATTCAGGCAGTGGGCAGCATTGCTGCTCCAGAAAGACAGGGGGCGGGGGATTCGAGCCTTGGTTTAGGAAGGGATTTGAGCCTTGGTTTAGATCACTTTTACTTCACACAGCCACTATGGATGTTTAAGGGGGAGTTCTAAGCCTGCTTGCTGACCCTCAACAAAGAGGGGCTGCTGAATTTTAATGAACTGTAAATGGGAAGTCATGCCTCTTCTCTGTCTTCCTCTCAGAAATGTACAGAAAGGAAATCTGAGGCCATATCTTGGAACTAGCTTTGATTCTGTTGGTACTCAATCTTCTGGGCTTCTCGTTTTCCTCACGAAAGTGACAGACTCTGATCAGACAAGGACTCTAAAGATCTATGATTGTGACAAATACCAGGCTACAGATGTCCAGGCATGGTAGCTTGTGCTTAGAATCCCAGCACTCTAGTATCAGAGGCAGGATTGCCACAAGTCCAAGGATAGCCTCATCTATCTCTGGGCCAGCCAGGACTATGTGGAACTGTTTTTTAAAGTAAAGCAAAGTAAAACAATGTTGGGTGCTTGAGAAACTAAAGGTGCTGAACCTATTGAATAGACCATGAGTGAGTCAGGGCATGGTATCTCAACAATACCTGAACCATCTGCAGACTACCTGTGCCTCTAGGGGTAGCTGGCTCAGTGGCTTGTTTTAAGAGTACTTAGATTCACAACCCTATACCACGTGTCATTCCATCTGCTGACTTTTTTTTTTGGACTGTTAAAGCAAGTAAAACTTTATTTCATTATGTTTCTGTGCAACTAACCTTTTTTTTTTTGCTTATTTTAACACAACATTTTAATTTACTCTTTGAGGATTCAGTATGTTCATATGATGTATTTTGATTATGCCCCTTCCTCATCCCCACTTCCAATTCCTTCCACGTGTCTGTCTCCCTTTCACGTCCCTCTCCCAACTTCCTGTCCTCATTTTTATAGCTCATCAATGGAGTCCAATCAATGCCCAACTACACATGGTTGAGGGGCCATCCACTGAAGTATGACTAACTTATCACACCCATAAAGAAAACTGACTCTCCATCTCATGGGAGCCCCCAACTGCCAATTGCTACTCAGCCAGGAGTGGGGGTGTGAGCTCTTCTTGCATTCAAGCTGGCATCATGACTGGCTTGAACTTTTGCAGACACCAGCAATTTCTGGGAGTTCATGAGGACCGGGGTCTTGCTGTGTCCAGAGTTACTGTCTTGCCCCAGCCTTCCTCATGCTCCAGCTCTTAGAGTCTCTGTACTTCTTCTAGTTTTCCTGATCATTGGGTGGGAGGGCCATGTGATACATGTCCCATTTATGGCTGTGCACATCACAGCCATATTTGAACCACTGCCCAGCTGTTTGTGAGCTAAAAAAAAAAAAAAAAAAAAAAAAAAAAAAACCACACACACACACACACAAGTTGCCAACATTCAGCTGTCAATACCCAGAACAAGTTCAGTCCTACTACTATGTCATTATTCTGGCCTTCTTGACTTGCTGTCCATTGACAGACTCCAGGCTGTAGCATTCCATTTGCTGTTGTGGAATACAGAGGCTTCAGCAAGCAATTGGAAGGGAATCGGAAGAGAGTTTTGGTCTATTACGTCTATGCAGTTCTGAACATTTTAAGCATTTAATATTTTTCTAAGTCTATAAATCTAATATCTGTCTTATCTGTTGCTCATCAAATAGAATCTGACAAACGAGCGTGGGCTTCTCCCACACGGTGTAATCAGCCTCCTAAAAACACACACAGAGGCTTATCTGCAGGGTGATCAATATTGGTATGAAAACTGAGGGCTGGTGACGAATCTGGGGGAGGATGAGTTGACAGAGGACTTTAACCAATGTTTACAGAAGCTATTTGCTCAGATTTTATCAGGTGATAATTGTGCATCAATATTTAGTATTAATCCTCCAGATGAAGACTCCACCCCAGAGGTCAGAGCAGAGCTGGGAGTCTGAGGACCTGAAGTGGCAATGTGGTGAGACACATTGCTTCTTACGTATCAGAAGAGCCTGTGGGGAGCACATGCCCCTCAAAATCTTAGGAGAGGAGTCCTCACCACTCCACAGAGGCTCCTTCCCTTGCAACAGGTACTGCTCTGTGGATGGAGAGGAGGGATCATCAAGTTCACTACCCAGGTGTCCACTTAACTCCTTTTACAGTGACAATCACTCCTGCCTGGTGTCTATAGCTAAGAGTTGCTGGGGTAGTGCCGTGAGTGAAACAGGCACTGCATTTCCTTATTTGGTTCAGGCCCTGAAAGGTTAGGGTTACTTTGAGGTCCCAAGCCTTAGAAGTAGAATTCAAAATTTGAACCCAGGTACCTCTGGCCAAAGAGCTTTCAACATAAGTAGGTGCTCCTGGAAGATCTTAGAACACAAGTTATTCAGGCAAGTGGACCATTTGAGACAGCATCACCTAGAAGCTAACCTAGGTGCAAAATCTCAACTCGCCTCACCCCACCCTCGAAAAGCCAGGCTGCTTCCACATCTGTATTTGTAAAGTGCTCTTCAGGTGACTCTGGCACACCCTCACGTTCAGAATCACTTTGATAGATGAACTGAAACGTAACATGAGAGTATCGCCGTGAGCTACGGCAGCCACATAGGAACCTACATAACCCAACAAGCTGTGAGAAGCTGGTGGTGTGGGTAGGGGTAGGAGTGTACAATGAAGTGTGCAAGGAAAACTGTGCAAGGGTGGAGTGGCAGGAAGTCTCCATAGCTGTAGTCTGACATCACGTTACCAGGAACTCTCCCCTCATGAGAAAACTCTAAGCCCTTTAAGAGAATATTTCTTGTGTGAATATCCTTACTTTTGGAAGACAGTATGACACATTCTCATTGTTCCTTTGTTCATTTCTTTCCTTTCTTTCTTCCTCCTCCTCCTCCTTTTTCTCCTTCTTTTTCCTTCTCCTCTTTTATTTCTCCTCCTCTTCCTCTTTCTCCTCCTCTTCTTCCTTCTTTTATTCCTCCTCCTTCTCCTATTCCTCCTACTCCATTTTATTCTTAATGAAAGAAGGACAAACCAGGAAGAAATTATTTGTCAAACCTGACATGTTCCAACAATTTTCCCACCAGAGGCCCTGATGCCCTTGGAGGATACTATCAAATCTTGTTACTTCTGAAGTGAGTCCTCTCATGGATAACGTTCTCAAGTTAGTGTGACAAGCTTCTGTTTACAGAACACTTTCTTCATAAATGTTGACCTTGAGTTAAATCTTCTTCCAGTCCATTCCATCTGCTATGGCAAAATACCATACTGAAGTTTGTTTTTCTGGAGGCTAAAGTGTAATAGATCAGGGGCCTGCTTTCTGGTTCACGGATGATGGTATGACAGAGCATCCCCACACATTTGGAAGACACCCACTAGCACTCCTATAAGAACACCAGTCCTACACACAAGGGCTTCATCCCCATGAACTCCACTTCTCCTCAACCCCACCTTCCTAGTGCTGCCCCCTTGACTAAGATCTCAGTATATGAATTTGGTAAGGGTGTATAGCAGCTAAATAACCACAGATCCTAAACTCACAAGTACACTGTTGTGTCACTTCAGAATACAATGAGTAGGAACTCCTGGACTAAGGTCTAGGCACACTTATGCACCAATGTTTTGATTTGCAAAAAGTATCTACTCACCACCCAGCAGCAGAAAGTTCCATCCTAGAGGTCAGGTACCCAGAGAAATTTGACTGTAGAAGAGGCTGCCCAACCTCACTCCCCTGTACTTTCCAGGTAACACCCTTGAAGCTATGCAACATTCCCAGGACTCTCTCAAATCATGGTGACCTGTGTTTTCATGTCTCAACATTGTGATTTCTATGAACTGCATTGTTTAGCCCTTAGGAGTCTGAGAACCATGTGTGCTAACTAGTTTTATATTAACCTGACACAAGCTAGTCATCTGAAAGGAGAAAGCCCCAATTGAGAAAATGCCTCTGTTAGATCCAGCTATAAAGTATTTTCTTAATTAGTAATTGATAGGGCAGGGCCCAGCCCATTGTAGGTAGTGCCATCCTTGAGCTGGTGGTAGTCTTAGATGCTATAAGAAAGTAGGATGAGCAAGACATAAGGAGCAAGCCAGTGAGCAGCATCCCTCTATAACTTCTGCATCAGCTTGTGCCTCCAAGTTCCCACCCTACTTGACTTCCTGCCCTCACTGCTTCTGATAATGATGGAAATAAAACTCTCTAATTCCTAAGTTGTTTTCAGTCATGGGGTTTCATCATAACAATAGAACACTATCTAAGAGAAATTGGTATCAGAAGTGGGATGTTGGTGTAACAACCTAAACATGGTTGATTTTTGAAGAATTGTGGGAGGACTTTGGAACTTTGGGCTAGAAAAGTCACAGAGTGCTAAGAGCTCAGTGAGATTCTCTGTAAGAGTTTGGAAGTTAATAATGTTGACGTCAGTGCAGACTATGGAGGTCTGGCTTGTGAGGTTTCAGAGGGAAGGTCCTAATGCCCTGAGTCAAGACCTTGTGTCCCCATTGTGCCAAGTATAACCTTTATCCCTGCTCCAAAGGGTCACTGAGGAATGTCAGACAGAATTGTCACTGCCTTCTAAAAGGACACATACTAAGGGAAAGTATTTTATCCTTATGAATAAAATAATGTCCTAGTCACATATTTCATTCACATGTAGCTGCTCACATCTACTAAATCAAAGCATATGGTAATAAACATATCTAGGACCCTAAAAGCTGTTGTTGTAATTTTGGCTTCTTTTACTAACCCTAAGTCACTACACACACACACACACACACACACACACACACACACACAAGTATTGACTTCACTTTAAAGTGGCCAAAAAAGAACTGAATAAATCAAATTTTCCGTGATTTGTTGTTGTTTTGCTTTATAAGTATCTGGATGGACAGGATTTGGATTAGGATGCCTTCGTTTCCTCCCGTTGATTCCCATCCTGTTCACAATGTCTAAAATCTTTTAAATTGTAAGCCTTGTTTAGTGTGTCTACAGAGAGTGATTTCAGCCCAACTGACAACAGTTCCAGAGGGTGAATGTGCAAAAGACACTCCCCACACACACCAGTTCTCCCTCTGGTGCAGGGCTTTTTCACCTCTTTCACCACAGCTGGCTTCAGGGTTAAGCAGACACAGAGGGATGGGAGTAAGAGAGAAAGGAAAAAGCAAGTTGAGTCAGATCTAAACTTGACTGTGTAAAGCAACCCTGGCTCTTCTTTCTTCCAATCCTCACTTGTTAGCTGATGTTCTCCATCACCAAGATGAACCACGTTGGCTTGCTATTGACATTTAGGCAGTCTATGCAATAAAGCTTAACAGTTTCTATCCCCTATATGACTTTGTCAATGTTTTCAATGGCTCACTTTCCCGGTTGGGTCCTCACAGTGCCGCTGACTCCTTTCCCTTCTCTTCTCTCCCCTCAAGCATGCAAACGCAAAGAGCAAGAACCAAACAAAGACAGGAACAACTCCCAGAAGAAATCCCGCCTGGTGTTCACAGACCTCCAACGTCGAACGCTCTTCGCCATCTTCAAGGAGAATAAGCGCCCTTCGAAGGAGATGCAGATCACCATTTCCCAGCAGCTCGGGCTGGAGCTGACCACCGTCAGTAACTTCTTCATGAATGCCCGGCGCCGCAGCCTGGAGAAATGGCAAGATGACCTGGGCACAGGAGGCTCTTCATCCACCTCCGGCACTTGTACCAAAGCATGATGCAAGGACTCTCACCTGGGCACAAGTCACCTCCAGACGAGGACAACACATACCAAAAACCAAAACCAAACCAAAAAAAAAAAAAAATCACAAAGACATCAGATTCTTAGCTGGGGCCCTTCACTGGTGACTTGAAAGCACAATTCTCTTGAAACTTCTAATCTAGCTGTAATCATAGGCCAGGTGTCCATTTTTTTTTGTTTCATTTTAGATGGCTACGGAGTCCAAGTGCACGCTGAAAATTAATCTCTTTGAACCAGACACTATCCTCTGAGTACGCTAAGCATCCCAGAGATCCAAGTGGGGCCTTCTTGGAGTGAGTTAATTTCAGCATGGAATCAACCAAGCTCAGCGTAGCTATAAGTCTCTATAGCCCTACTCAGGCCCTGTCAACCTCTTGCTAACATCATTCTCCCATGAGTAATAGTGGGTATTTGGCCTGAGTATAGACAAAGTTTAGAATTGCAAAATACTCCGTTAAAAGAAGAATTTTAACAAGGCCTCATTTGCTCCCCAAGTGCTTAGCCTCTTTATATCACAGTACATTAAAATTCTCAGCCATAACATTACAAAAAAAATCAGAATGGTAATTACTGAGCACAAGTTTTAAATATGGAAATCAATAAAAAATAATTCAAGGACCTGTTTTTCCAACTCAGGCATCTTTTCACTGGATAGTTTAGAAAGCTTTGATTTCCGTTTACAATTTTTCTTTTCCTTACATCTTGGAAATCTCATATGGTCTTTTGGATCCGTCAAAAAAAAAAAAAATAGTCAATACACTTGAGCTCAAAGTATCAAGCACAAAGAAGATAAACAGAAATAAAGAAGGTTCTGGTTTCAGCGCATCCAGTTTGACAAAGTGGTTTACATCTGTCTTTACTGTTGTGAAGTCATTAGGGAATTATTGGGAATATGGCTTCAAGCACATTTTGCAGTTTGCTACAAATTCTGTTTGTACAGAACGCAGATGCACACTCAGGAGGCCAATTTAACTGTTACAGTACAGGAGCAAATGCATCGTTTAAAAAGATCTAGATTTTTTTAGATCATTACTGTGCCCTTGATTTACTCGTCACCCGGTCCCTCCCATGTGCATACGACTGGTTCGTTCTCATTCTTGCTGATTTGTGTTGTTCCCTGTCCCATCCCATTATTGGGATGCCTCTATTGTTTTCTACAAAGAAACAGTTTTAATAAGCCACTTCCTAACTCTCTTCCATTGCTGATTCATCCTCGTAAAACAGCTGACAGAATCTGGAGAGAACACAGCACACCAAAGAAGCAGAATACTGCAAACCAAAGACATTTGTTACCTGCCATTTTCTAGCCTACAAATACTGTGATTACTTTTAGAGATCAGAGCACCTCTGTAATTCTGAGTGGCATTCGGCTCTTGTCTTGGGCTCACCACCTGGCTGAGCAGACCAGCTACACCAATGACATTAGCCAAACATCCAGGCAGTGGCTTCACCATGCCAGCTCTGGTTGTCACCTTCCCTAGCAAGTGGAAGAGGGCCCACAGAACTCTGGGAGATTACAAAGGTCACTATGTGCATATTTACCAGTGAATGGCCCCAGGTGGGCACCACGGGGTGTTCGGAGCCAACCAAAGCTTCGGACAACTCTTGACAGACACTTGAGACTGATTTTTGTATGAATTACTTAATTGAAACCAAAGAAACTTTTTCTGCACCTACTTCTGCAACAAACAGAACTGTCCCATTGAATGAGTAAATGATTCCATCAATCACTGGAAATCACCACCAACGGAAAAAAAGCACGCTAGAATTAAGAAACAACAAAACCACCGAAGACACACTGTGTTCAAACAGAACTTTTGGGACACTCTTATTTTTTATTTTTTATTTGGAAGCAGACAGATTTGAAAGAAAGGGTTGAGACACAAATCAAAGTACAGAAGAGCCTCAATGGCTGCTGCTTCATGTGACAACTCACTCGGTAATCTTAATGTTAAAGATTGTCTTTAATTTGTGCCTATGCAGTTTTTCAAAAGAACATGGAAACAGAGCAACAGAAACCTCAACAGCTACAATACCAAAGATGAGGATTCTCACACCTTTTTGTCTCAGTTCATTACCTTCTTTTGCCTGGCTAAAATACTTATAGCATCATTGATCTGTACAAAGGTAATCGATTTTGTTTCTTTAAGCAACAGGATCATTTATTTGATTTTATTGTTTCCCTTTAGTTTTGTTTTATGGCTTTTTACCCAACATGGAATCCCCCCCCCAAAATATGGTTCCATGGACTCCAAATTTGAGATGCTGGGATACTGAAAGATGTTCCTTTCTCTCTTCAGCAGAGCATGGGAAGTACTATTGTCGCTTGAATGTCCGTGGCTTAACCATTAGACTTGGTTGCTTCTGTGTTCAGTCTCATCATTAGGGGAGGGAAGGGGAGCAAGGATCAGGGGTAGGAGTCAAGGTGATCCATCCTCTCCAGAACCAAAGAATTTATAGAGAAATTTACAACCTCATCTTCATGTGATTGCCACATATTAACAGGGCTTCATTTGGGGGTGGGGAAACATGTAAAAAGAATTGCCAGTTTCTACTTTTCTATTAGCTTTTTAAGGAAAAGATCAGCTGTAAAGTTGCATTTCTAAAGAAAGATATATAGAGATATATATATTAAATGTACGAGTACACATATAGATTAACCTGCATTGGTGATAACCCAAAATTTTTGCTGTCCATTTTTTTTTGTTTTATCATACATACCATTCATTGAGTATTCCATTCACAACTGTGCCCATTTCTCATGCCATCCCAGAGTTAGTTTGCCACTGTAGTTGTCTGACAGTATTCATATTTCTATGTAAGTTGTGGTAAAAGTTGAAGTCCATTTAAGCATTTCTACATGTAACCTGTCGATGAATGGATCCATGATGTGAGTTTTATTTGTATTTGGTCATCTCTATTCTATGCCTCAACCATGATAAGCAAGGTTTATCCACCAGACTAGCTCAGAGCTGCCTGCCAGCAGTAGGGAACTTATCCTACATCATTGATGGGAAGGCTTGGTGATTCGTTCCCATCTGCTGTGGAGCAGAACACCAGAAATCCATTTTTTCAGTAGCTGCCCTTATCCTTAAGGCTATTCTAGATTCCTCTCAGTGAGTAGATCCAACAGAGGCTTCTCATGGGGGAAGTCCAGCTTCTATTGCAATAGGTCAACCAGGTCTCCTCAGGGTAGCAATTACCAGTTCACACTGGCAAACTTGAGCGCAACCATAGATGGGACTGGGGTAGGACAGGATGGTTGGGGGGAGGTCTCTCAGTCCTGGAGAAAAGACATACAGCAGACTGTGAGGAGAGTTCCAAATTCCTGTTCCTGGAGAGCCACATCATCTCCCTTGCCTCTTTACTCATCCTATGTGGGCAGTCCTGTGTAGGGGGCGTCATATCTAGAGCCAAGAGAATATGACTCTGTGTTATTTTTGTAATTTGTCCTACCTAGGGAGTGGTCTTTTCACTTTCCATTTGTCCCTTGCTTGTAATCCATAGACTTTTGGTCAAATGACCTAAAAAAAAGCTTATTTCCTCAGAGGCTTCCTCCCATTTCAGCTTGGTCAGATGAATATCAACTTGGGTATTACAAATTGAGTCCTTGTGACTTGGGGACAATGAGAACAGTGGTTCTGCTGGAATTCAGACTGCAGAACCAAGCATCTTGCTTTGGTTAGTGACTGACTCTAATTAACAGCATTTGGGGCTTTGCATCCTTGGAAGATGATGGCATGAAGAAAGACAAGAAATTCCCTCTAGGAACTCTTGATAAATGGCTCTTTTATCTCAGATCATATCAAAGAGAATACTTGCTTTCAAAAAATTATTTATACATACAGACATACACATAAATGTGTATGTGCATCTGTGCACATATATGTCTAAATTTCAGGCCATACAAAGTATCATTTTCTAGATAGCTGAAAAAAAAAAGTAGTATGCTGAAAGGTTACAGAATTTAATCCAGTGTCTTTTCTCAAAGCCTTTAAATTTCCTTATTTTAAATAACAATTCCAGAGAAAATAACCATTTGGACTTGGCTATATTCTACAGTCTACATTTTTAATCCAAAAAGAGTTCCAGGCTACTGCCACCATCAGCAACAGTGGGACACTGTGAAAGAATAGTTCACATCCAAATTTCACCTTCATAGGGTGACAGGAATCCAAAGCTATGGAGTGAATTGTACATTTTTCCTTAAGCCTTTATATAACTCAGCTTTATTTGTTTTCAATGTGATTTTAATAATGAAGATTCAATTCTTTTGTTCTTAGAATTTTTTAAAGTAAAGTTAATATATTAAAAGTACAATGACAATAATAAAATTCAATTCCAGTATTTAAAGGGTTTTTCCATAACATAATAGAGTATTTTGTTTGTACCACATAGTGGTACAGGCATTCTGAGGCAGGAAGGAAAGATCAGAGTTGAATACATGGTTCCTGTTTTTCCAAAGGCTCTTTGCAGTTCCAGCTTTGGAAACCAAATCTCATTGTCATTTCAAAGTAAAGCTAAACAAAACCTAGGAAGGTAAACCAAATACATACACATGTGAATACACAAATGCACACACACATACACACAGTTTTCTAAGGCAAGCAGTGAGTTTCAAAGTCAAATATTAATAATTAAAATTCAGGTAATCAAATGTTGTCTATATAGGGCATTCATGTCTTAATGCCAGAAAATTAAAACTGAATAATTTTCAAACAGTCACTATTTAGTAGATACAGAGAGGGACTTTTCCATGATCAAAAATGTTAATAGATGTGCCTGTTAGCTTGATGGTATCAAAATATCACGGGAATAAACTTTTGGAGGAAATGGGTCTTTGGGAGCTTGTCTAATTAGATTTTTTCAAAATCTACAAACAGACTTAGTTCCAAGGTTGTTAACAAAAAAAAAAAAAAAAAAAAAAAATAGGGTCATTAAAAACAGGGGAAAGTAGGTATCTGTGGTTAATGTTGACATGGTCCAAACACTACTTTGACAATATCTTTTCTAGATTCCTACCCAATCAGGGCTGACTTTTTACTGCCCTGTAGCAACAGGGTGGTAATGCTCTGGTTAAACTTGCTAGTCAAACCAAATGAGTGAGCAGGAAGCAGGTGAAGAAGAAGGGAAAAGCCTTTCTGATGGTTATTTGCAAAGCTGGATAGCTTCGAGGTAGGAAGTAAGGATATATGGATGACTGATTTATCTTAGAAAGCTCCAAGTACTTACAAAACAAAACTTAGTCTTAACATGGGATATCATATATGTATATATTACATATATACATATATATGCAAAACTTTTCAATAGTGCCCATGGGTTATGCTATAAATCCACAGGACCTCAAGTGCTCACTGACCTCAAGTTACTCAAGCGACTAACACAGTTATGGGGAAATGAGAGATAGAATTCAAACTCTACCTCTCTAGGTTTTGAGTTAGGTTGGTTGACATTACCCATTTTATACATTTTTAGTGAGAAAAATGTATGTAAGGAGAAAGAATCACCAAAACTTAGTTGTTTCATGGGGACCTCCACTTGGCTCCATTTTTCACAGCAGTCATTTTACATGGCATAGAGCTCGTCCTTGTCAGAATAGTTTGCCTGACATTTATACAGTCTGTGAGCTTGAATGTATACAGATCTAGATAAGTACTTCAACAGATATTCTCATAGTTGACTTTACATCCACATACATTGCCCAGAGGTGTCTAGACTGTGTACATGCAAGTGTGTACAGACATGCTTAATACATATATAAATTGTAATCTGTTACAATAAATAAATTTCAAATCATCATGCAACATGTATGTGATACTTTAACAATGGACCTTGTCTTTATTATTTCTTGTAATGCTGAAAACCAAAGTGCGGAGATGTAAGCAAAAGTATCTCACCATCCTCATTCATCATACTTGAAATTACTTTCATGTGGGTGCAGCCACAACAAACAACTTTAGGTGGAACATTGGATATTATTTAATTGTCTGTGTTAGATGTTTAATGACTTTGGTTGAATAGCTTTATCCTGGATCTCTAGTAACTAAAGCTAAATCCAAAGACCTTAAGAAGAACAGAAAAGGGGGGTTCTTGGGGGGACACAGAATACTGTGCAGACCAGTGGCAGAAAGTGGGGCCTGGTTTCCAGGGTTGAAAGAGAGGTGGTGTGGTCTTGTGGAGGTTGTGTTAGCTAGTGTGTGTGTGTTGGGGGGGTGATTTTTTCCTCCACGTTTGTCACATCAAAGTGGTCTTTAATGTGATAAGGCTTTAGAAGTTATACTTTGCTGCTTTAATTTATCTTAGACTATCGAATAAAAGGACCCATTTTATCCACCAAAAACAAAACAAAACCAAACCACAATGAAGACAACCCCTCCCCACTCCTCTGCTCTACTTTAACGTTTCTCTTTCAGTTGTGCCCCAACAAGCTGTTGATATAATTAATTTATTTAAATTAGCTTCTTGTATGCTAGCATGTAGGATTTGGGTAATTATTTATTCTCCTTCCTTCGTTTGGTTTTGTTCTTATTTATCAAAATCTAGAGCAGAGCGGTGCGTCTGGTACAGCATTCTAGTGTAGCAGTGTGCTTCATAGAGCGCTGAACTAGTGTCATGGGGAAGAAACACAGGTTACAATGAAAATGAGGAAACAATCCAGTGTACTTCCCTTCTTGGATTAACTTATAAAATGGTTTAACGGTTATTAAATTATTTAATTTAAGTTCAAAGCCCCACCTGGTACCAGGCAAACTTCTCTTGATTACTGGGGCCCTCAGAGCCTTTCTATTGTAACTTATTTATTTAACTTATTCAGCATCTGCGACAGATGCGCTGTATAGTTTGTGTTTGTTATTTAAAAACAGAGAGCACTGCGGTCTGTTTGCTGTCAGAACAACAGAGCAGATTTGTGGACAAGCAGTGACTGATCAGCCTGACCCTGCTTCAGAACTCAAGCTGAGATCCAACGTCACCAGCCCGGATTTCTGGGGCTTCTATAATGGAAACTGGAAAAAAAACCAAATAAATAAATAGCAAATAAATAAGAAATCATAAAAACCGAAAAAGAGAGAACCCTTATTCTAGCTGCTTCCAAGAAAGAACTCAGTGTGCGTGTAAAGCAACAAAAGGAAAAAAAAAAAAAAAAAAAAAAAAAAAAAAGAACCGGAAAAACTTTCTATTTGTAGTGAGAACCAAAGAAGGCTACCTCACTGACTTTTTCCATTTGTAATTTTAATCGTGTTGACGACACCAAAGATACCAAAGATTCCTTTCTCTGTGCGGTCTGCATTTCGCCTGTGCTCTGTTATGATTTGAACTCTTCTTTCTGACGTATGGTATGGACAGCCACAGCTCAGACTCCCCAAAGAAACAATGATACATGTGAAGGAAGGCGGCTGCTAACCTGGAAAGAGATATTTTCTGTGTCTCTTGCATCTGTCTGCTGCCCCCTCCCAAATGTTCAGCATGCTGGGATGCTGCTGTTGTTGCTGGATTCCTTAAAGCTCCCTTTCTGCTTTGGTGGAGAAGACTGCTTGGAAAAGGTTTGCAGTCCTAGCCCTGACCTCTGTGATAGCCCTGGAGCTATCACAGAGAAAAGTGCCCCAAGCTACTGCAACTACAGAATTATGCATTGGGTAGGAATGCTGGAATGGACCTTAGGACTCATTCTGTTACCCCACTGGGGCCCAGGTCAAAGTAGTAGTTATCTGAGTCTAGGACAGTAGTAATCCTTTAGCAATGAACAGAAGCTATAGTTCATGGATTAATATTTTCATCCCTTTAAGAATAATCTTTACACACCCACACCCTAAAATGTGTATCCAGAATCGTCTATAGTATAATCTGTTGCAAAGTAAGGGGGCCAGCATTGAACTTCATTCAGGGTTCTGTCCTGGGAAGCATAGTGACTCAGACAGTAATGTGACTTTGGAATAAACCCATTACAGCATCTTAAATAAATAAGCTTGCAACCAGTGGGAGAGAAAGCCCGATCCTGACCTAGTGAGTTTAATTACTATGGCTATTCTAAAGTCAGCATTTACCAAGCAAGGGCACTTGACTATCATTTTTGATAGGATGTTACAGTTGTCAGCTTCTTAAAAAAATATTGTCTATTTTTAATTTTACTTAACAGTTCCCATTTCGTTTCTGAGTCAATTATACTTACAAAGAGAAATGCAATACAATAAGCCTTGCATTGTTTGACGCTAAAGTGTATTCCTTGCAAATGAAAAATATCCCAAAAAGCAGACAAATGGATACGCCAGTTTAAATAATGGTTAAAGTTACTTTTCTCTTTTTGCCTTATCAAAACTTAATTGGTCTTCTTTAAGTTTCTTTAGGTTCTATTAAAATGGCTAAATCATTATTAGGATCATTCACCAAGGTGATTAGAACATTAGCCAGTGACTTGTTTTTTGGCTCTTGGTCAAGTGGGAATTAACTCCACACTGATTTCTATCTCTGGTCTACAGAGCTCTTTATTGGATACTGCAGTTTTACATTTCACATAATAGTTATCACTAAGCTTTTAAAGAGGCTCTTAGATAAAGCTAAGAATCGAAGATCAATTTACCCCTCTGTTCCACACACCAACAGAGTGTAGCTGATTGAAGAATTTGCAACAGACTTGCAGACTATGAAATATGCACCATTTCTCCTCGCTTTTTCTTCCTTCCCTTAAAAAAAAAAAAAAAAAAAAAGACAGGGTCTCATGGGTTCCAAGGTAGTTTTAAACTCAAGTTTTAAAACAAGGTAGTTGTGTAGAGGATGGCTTTAAACTCCCAATCTTTCTGCTTCTATGTGCTTAGTGGTGGGGTTACAGTAGTGAGCCACCATGTCCAGCCAGTTATCTTCTTTCTGAAGTTTGCAAGCTCCATCCTGACATATGTGAAAGGTCTTTTCTACCTATGTAGACCTCCCTACATATGTGCTCCCTACAGAAGGCAAACATACAGGGCCTTTTTTCCAAGCAGCTGACCACCAAACTCCTATTGGCAATAAAAATTTTCAGAATATCTGGGAAACAATAAATTCACCAAGCAGCAGAGTAAATTCCCTGTAAGCAACATCACCTTCCCGACCCTTCCTACCACTGAGTTCCTAGGAGGGAGGACCTAGAAAGAGCAATGGCAGCCTGAACACAGAAAATATCTCAATTAGCAGACCCCTCTTCAGCGACAACCCCACCCCAAGCCTCATGCTTCACTTGCAAAGTGTGACATTACCACCACGGGACGAGTGCCTTGCTTGAACCAAAGCAACGATTTAGCCAGTCTGGACCTCTCTGTGCTTTTCTTAATCCTTCCTGTGAATACCTCAGCTTCAACTGGGCCTCCAAAGAGTAAATTGGTAGGCTTATTGTACTGTGGTGCTTTGCAATGCAACCCTGCAAAGAACAAGATTTGTACTAATACCAAAGGTTCTTTCTCTTCCTTCTGCCTCCCCGTTGTCCCCCTTTTCTAGTCCCTCACGGTTCCAAAGCTTTAATATGAACCTGGGCATGTTGGCAATGCAGACCGCGCAATTCCTTACCGAATTTTCTCAGATATACCTCATAGATAATAGTGTTTAGAGTAATGTTATTATAGCGTATGTAATAAATTATTCACTGTTTCTTTTGGTAACTGTGATTTAAAAAAAGAAAAAAGGAAAAAAAAAGCTTTATACAGTTTAGGTTGTGATTTTGTAATAGATGAAAATGTGCGCTTAAAAAAAGAAACATATGTTCTTTTTATTTTTCTCCTCCCCCTTTGGATTTTATTTATTCTGGATTGGGGAAAAGTTGCAGAATGAGCCCAAAGTTTACAGTTTCATATTTTGCTGAAGAAACAATCTGTGTTCATTTGCTCTGTTGAAAAAAAAAAGAATTATTTTCTACGTTCGTGCTAATTGTTATGTGTTAATGGTGTAGTATTATAATTAGCAACTGCCAATCAGTGCTCTAATTTTTATGCATGAGGCTAAAAACTTAGCAGTGTGATGCATTGTGGTCTTAATAGCAACATTTTCATTTTGTACTAGATCCTCTCCTTTGGTTCGACAGACATTATTTATGCATGGGTGCCTATTGTTTGTTAGCAGTCGTGAACAGTTGTGTATACATTAAACTGTGAAAAATGTACACAGTTCAGCCTCAGACAGTGATAACACCGGTTTTCTTGGGAGATGTATTACCTTGAAAAATACCTTCACCTCTGTTGGGATTTCAACAGGAGCCAGATCTAATCGGGTTTGGATTTATCATGAGAAAGGTCATCCAAGCTGGAGGATAGCCTACTAGAACCCCACAAATAGGGAGCCTCATAACCCAGATATATCACTCAAGCTGAGCAAGCTAGAAGTGAGCAGTAGACAGCAGCTCACCTCTGCATTTTTAATTTCCACCAAAGGGAATCTTGTCTTTATGTTCACCATCTCAGACCTCTTGGGCTAGTTCAGCTAGGCCTCACTTTTTTGGATTTTCCCTTGGGAACTGGATTCTATTGACAGCTCCCAGTTGAAATTAGCAGAGCATCCATAGCAGCGCTCCTTCCCTGGCCTTTTGTACACTCTCACAGATAACTCCACCAGTTATTTGGACAAAAAGATGTCGTTAGTCCCTAAACCTTCACTCCTGTGGTTTATCATGCTCTTCCTCCTTACGGTCAGAAATGACTCTAGATTGCTCCTTACAAAGCTATGTCTATTTTCTAGAGGGGAGTATAAGGTTTTGGGGGGTTGGGTTTTTTGTTTTTTGTTTTTTATTTTTTTTTGTTTTGTTTTGTTTTGTTTTGTTTGAGAACCAATTTACGAAAACCATCTTGTTTGAACTCCCCAGTCTTTGAGGTCTCTTCATCTCAAAAAGTACTTTTTGGTCCCAGAGGACTGGGCACACATATTCTTAAGTTTGGGTTCTGAGATCCATTATTGAGTTTCATACCTATGTCCCACACCAGTATGCTCTCCATAAAACTAAATCAGCTGCCAGGTCCTGCAGGTCTGCAGAAGAGAACGGAGATGAGGAATACACAATGGAGCCCCAGTCTGCCATGCAGAACTCTGGAAGCCACCAACAGACAGCAGAGCATCCCACGCGAGTCTGTCACTGATGAGGACACACAGGAAGGAGCAGCTTCATAAGTAGGTTGTGAGGATGACAACTTTGTGATGTAATCTTTGTGTTTTCTTTTTTTTTTTTTTTTTCTTTTTCTTTTACTAATCTGCCAAAGATGGGAGTGGATACAGGAACTTTAAAATCAGCTTCTGTAAGCCGGGTTTTGATTGTAATAGTGTTTAACCTTCCAGAAAGCGTTGACTAGTCTTCTGCAGTAAGTCAAGTCGTTATTTGTTTGCATAAATTCTCCTTAAGCTCACAAGCCTGCAAACTGTTCCTCTTGATGCAGATGTTATAGTACCTACAATGTCCTAGTGTTATTTTTGATCCAAAGCAGACAAAGGGGTGTGTGAGACAGGAGCATGCCTGGCCCCTTTTTACAACAAGCAACTCTGGGGTCTGGCTCACTAGCATTTGCCAAGAAGACTTGTCTTATGAAATTCCAGGTAGACTTTGTTGTGCTGTTTTATTTCCTTTTTTTTTAAACTGTGGAAAGTGATCAGTTGAATCAAGTGTAAGCTGAGTTTGCCAGACAACTGAAGTAGCTTCATTGTGAATGTTATTTTGTTATTAAAGGGTTTTTACTCAACCTCTGTGCCAATGAATGTCCTTTTCCTTGGAAACACAAGAACCTCAAAATTACCTCTACTTGACCTGGATTTTCCTCCTGCGGAGGTGTGTGGTCATTCCTGGGCTTAAGTAGGTTTGGGGCACTAGGAAGAGATCTCCGTGCCTTTCAGCGAGCTTTAAAGAGACCTGGGCCCACATTTTTCCAGCCTCGTTTTCTTAGGACTCCAACACATTGCTAAGAAACCATGAACAGACGCCAGCACGAAGGCAGACCCTCATTCATACAGTAAAGGGCAGGCGGGAACTTGGTGATCTTGTATCCCCTGTGAACCACTAAGTACCCACTCACCTAAGATCCCACCCAGGGAAAGCTTGGTTCTTCACTCAAGGTTCTTCCATCTTGACTCCTACAAGGGTTTCATTCATTCTCATTCCCTAGAGTCAGAAGGAGACGCTTACAGGTCAGTACCCCTCCAGCCGCCCTGTGCCTCGATCTGCATACAGTTGCATGTATGGTTTTTGAGGCAATTCCTTGAGAATCAAAGGTAGGGTTTCCTAGTGTTTTATTCCTAAGTGATTTTAGCTCAGACAGGAAGCATGCAGGTGAGGGACGGAAAAAAGGATTTTTTTGTCATCGTGTTTCTCAGCGGGACTAGGCAGGTTACCCGCTGTTGAGCATGTTTAGAGACAGGTTGATTGACAGCTACTGAACCTACCCAAAAAATGGCCCACTAAAAGCTATTTTATTTCTGCTTGAATGTCCTTTTCAAATAATTGTAGAACCTAGCTTATTCTCCCATTTCCCTTCCTTTGGCTCCATTTGGCATTTAGCATGACTCAGTTTAGTATCTAGTCTGGGTTCCTTTTTCAGATAAAGTCAGGGAGTCTGCAATTTGAAGAGAAAGGTTAAGTATACACAGGCCACCCATGTAATAGTCACATAATTAGAATATACTTCCTTAAATGCAAAATACAATACTCCCCTACCCACCACCACCAGGTTGCTTTGAGTCACCCAAGGCCAAACAGTGTGAGCCAGTAGCTAACTCATCATGAAAGACTATAAAGCACTTGGCTTTCACTGGATATCCCAAAACAAGAATATAAGCTTCCAGCTGGATACCTTAAGTAAGAACTACTGAAATCTGAAGTCGGATGATATGATGCAGGAGGAGCTTCTTAGGATGCTTTGGATCCCCATCTCCAAACAACATCCTCTCTCGGTCCCTAGAACATGTCAGTCTCTTCTCTACAATGCCACGATACCAAAGATTTTCATGGACCAGGGGAATCAGGAACTGGCTAACTTTCTAGTGACTTCTCTTCTGCATCCTTTGTTTTTCTCAGAGGAAATGTTTCAATGGGTTATGGAAAGAGAGCCTAGCCTTTCTCCACTCCATTCATTCCTCCTCTGAATATTTCTACCAGGCCTGGGCTTATTAGCATAGATTTGCAGAATCTTTTTTGCCCAGTGAATTCTTACTGCTCCCAACAAACAGAAGTAAAAGCAAGTTCCAATATATTTTCTTTTATACAGTTTTGTTCTCATGATCCAACTTTCACGTTAGGCCTTGGCCTCAGGTATGCATATTTTTGTTTTTTTAAAAAAACACTATTTAATTTTACATGCCGGCCTATACGACTTTGAGCCTTCCTTCTAGTCTTTCGGTTGCTTTATGGTGGTATTTAAAAATGACTGTCATGAGAGAAAGCAGGAGGTAAAGAAAGAATTTGTCCCCACCCTTTTTAAAGTTTGGAGATGAAAGAGACCTAGGATGATGTCACAGGGGGCATGGCGGGGGCAGGGCTGTGGAGTGTGGGCCTGCCTGCCAGTCTTGGCTCTGCTTCCTGCCCTGGGTGGTGGATCCAGGACTCTGGTCCTTGTTACAGGTTTTCAGCCTGATTTAGAGGCAGCCACAAGACCCCAGTCATGCACACACCTCTTGTGTTGCCTGTTTGCCTTTACAGGCATCATCTCCAGGAAGTTAATTGGAGGTGGGGGACTCCATTTTAGCCAACCCCTTGTAAGTCCCTTTATTCAATCCCTCTTGTATTGAAGACCAGGAAAACGCACTCCCTCCTGTTTTGAAAAGAATAAATAAACCAACAAGGCCCAATGCTGGTCCACAGCCTTCTTTTCAGCCTCTTATGTTTCCAAGTACATTCTTCCCTGGTTTTACCCCATCTCAGATCCACGAAGTCACACTGAGCTGAATGATTTGCCAGGGATAATCAGCAGGGTATGCATTCAGTGGCTGCCCTGAAATCCTGGTAGGAGTGAAGGTCACGCTTCGTTATTGAGAGGGTACTCAACCCTCGTGAGTTCCCAGTCCTTTTTTTTTTTTGGAAGATTCCTTTGAATGTTGATTGCATTTTTATGATGGCTCATTTCCCACCCTGATGTTTGGTCTGCAATGCAGCTTACACTGGATTCTTTCTTTTTTTTTTTTTTTTTTTTTTTTTTTTTTTTTAGTAGTGCTGTAAATTCTACAATTGATGTCAAATAAACTGCTTTAATTCATTGATCATGGCTCAGTTTGCCTTTTTCCCCCCTTTTCCTACATTGTGTACGTGTGTGTGTGTGTGTGTGTGTGTATGTGTGTGTGTGTGTGTGCGTGTGTGTGTGCGCGCGCGCTCGTGTGTTCTTCTTCCAGCATGTGGGTTCCAGAGATCAAATTCATGTTACCAGGCTTGGCCACAAGCATCTTTACCAGCTGAGCCATCTCTTGGGCCCTTCTTTCTATCTTGATCAGAAGAACTAGGTATATTATTCCTCCCATTGTGGTTTTATAGAGAACAGTCAAGTTGTTCTGCTTGCCTCCTTGCAGGACACAACTAACCTGTCATTCTCGTTACCAATAAAAGAATATGTAGGGATGCCTGTTAGGTTTTTATCCTTCACTCATAACCTGCTCTGTCTGGTCTTGCCCTTGTACAAATAGTATCACAATGTGGAAACCCAAAAGGAGGCTGTATTGTTACCTATGAAAGAATCAAAACATATAGACAAACATATATAGATCTGGGAGACCTCACAGGAAACCTAGCTTCTGCCAAAATATATAGCTCACACTTCTAGTGGTGGCCAACTCGAAATGGCCCCTGCTGAGAGGCTCTTGACTGTGCTCACTCATTTACAACGTCTACCACAGTTCTCTGTTTGACTAAGGTTCGCTAGACTAGGATGGCCTTAGTTTGGACAACTCCAATTTTTCATCTCCCAGATAGCAGGGATCAGCTGAATTCCAGAATTCAAAGGAAGCACCAAAATTTCCTTGTGGCACAAATGTGAAGTAGACAAGGTCACCTTGGCTGTAGCCTGTTGACTGAAGAAAAAAAAAAAATCAAAGTGCAGCCAGTGGGAAAGCTGCAGAATCACATGACCAGGAGAAGAGTTAGAGTGTGGCCATGTTTGCAATCTACTACATTTAATATCGTCTTAAAATATCTTCCATGGATTCAAATGCTCAGCTAAAATCTCAAAACATACAAAATCTTATATTTCTAGGGGGTAGGGTGGGATTTTAGAGGGGGTTGGTTGGTTGGTTGGTTGTATTTTTCTTGTCTGTTTTTGTTTTGTTTTGTAGACACCAACCCCTCATCCTTACCTGTTGATTCCCCCAATACCATCATCATGTTCACATACAGAACTCACTTTATGAAGAAACAATTTATGCTATCAGACTTACAAAGCAGATATCACCTAGAGTGGGATAATACAAGTTAAAATAAAACAGTCTCCCACACACCAGAGTGAATCAGGCACTATTTGACAGGGAGAAGCATCTTAGAGAACATGTAACCCCTCCTCGTTTGTGTCAAGGCTGGTCAAGCCAGATGACCACTGAACCTTTTCTACATGGCCACACTTTGTCTCCCTAAACTACTACTGTTCAGAAAGAAAAGAGAGAAGAAAGAAAGAAATTCTGGGCCCGGAAAGGTTATGTACCATGTCTTAGATAACATAGTAATGGAATCGATTTACAGCAATTCTTCTGTCTCAGCCTTTTGAATGGTAGGACAGTAGGATCCCACCATAACACCTAGATAAACAATTAGTTTTGGCAATAGGAATGCGACTAGTAGAATTTGAGAATATGCTGCTGTTCTTATACATACAAACTTCCATGAACCTGCTGCTTCGGTTTAGTCATAACCAATCCATATCTTCTGGCACACTAGCTAGCTGCTCAAAAGTTCTGAGTTACTAGATGTGTTGGCACACCCTATAATCTAGTACTAGGGAGGCAGAGGCAGGAAGAGCTCAAGGTTGAAGCCAGGAAGCATTGCATGGTAAGACCATGTCTAAAAACAAGTAGGACCGGCAAGATGACTCTGGATGAAGGTGCTGTCAAGCCTGATGACCTGAACTCAATCCCTGGAGCCCATATGGCAAAGGAGGAGAACCAAGTAAGTATTGCATGTTGTTCTCTGACTTCTACATACACTGCATGGAGCACACACAACAAACACACACATAATAAACAAACAGGTTTTAAAAAGAAAAAAAAAATTCAGATGCCCAAGATTTATACCCAGGATCTTGAATGTGTTATGTCAGAACTATAGATGAATATATTTGTGTCTTTCTAAAATGTCTGAATTTAAAATCAATAAATGTATTAGATTTGGTGTTTCATTGATAGCCATTTGCCAGACAATCCTATTTCCCTTGATAGCCCTGGCTAAAGCAAACATTGGTTCTTTCACTCCGATCTTAATTATTAACATTAATTCTCAGGTCACACACTATACAACCATTGCTAACATCCTTTTTCTGGGATGCAAATACCTCCTCCTTCTAAGGTCCTAATGACAAGCCAAGGTATAATTCTACTAGAGTCCATACAGGTTATCAGGCTTAATTATAGAGCAACGATCCTTCAGGTGTAGGGTCTCCAGAAGGAGCATAAATGGCCTTATAGCAGCTACACCGGAAGATCTGAACCCAGTAGGGAAGATGGCTTCCCCATGACTGCATAGATAAAGAGAGCCCTTTCCCCTCATTCTTTCCCAGATATAGCCATTAGCTCCTCCCCCAAGGCCCCCAGGCCACAGGCAATTAGAGCAGAATTGCATCCAACTGGTTAGTGTTAGCTATCAGAAACCTGGAACAAATAGCTAACTACCATTGACACATCAAAGCACAGACGAGCCAGCTCTCCCAGCACCACACAGCGTCTGTGGCCCCTCCCAGTTTTCCAGCATCCTTCAGTAACTGTGGCTTCTCCCAGTTCTCCCAGCATCCCCAAGAATCTGTGGCTTCTCCCGGTCCTCCCAGTATCACTCAGTGCCTGTAGACCTCCCTATTCTTCCAGTACCACTCAGTACTTGTGGCTCCTCCAGCACTCCTCAACCTGCCCCTAGTGAAACCCGTTACTCTCAGAAGCTGATCTACTTCTCTTGCTCCAGGCTGATCCCAATATAACCCAGCCATTTCAGCTATTCTGGACTCCTGGTTTCTGGACCTCTCTGCCCAGAGTCTCCTCTCTCGGTCCACTGTTCCTTTCTTGCTCCCTCTCTCTCTGTCTCTCTCTGTCTCTGTCTACCCCCCTCTGCTGACCATGGACCATGTTCCCTCTGGAGTCTTCCCTCTGCCTGCTTTCTCCCTTACACCTACAATGAAAGTTGTTTCCGTAGCTTAGGAGTTAGTCATGTCCTTTTATTTCATCTTTTCATTCCTCTGGTACCACAATCTGGTATTGGCATAAATGAGCTCTCTTACAAGGGACTTAATTTCTCTGAACCAAACTGCTGGTTTGACTATCCTATGGTATGTGTGGATCATTGGTTTCTGCTGGCTTCTGCCACCCCACATATTTGATTCTAAATTATAGAGACAGCTTCTTCATCCACTTTTGCAATCATCTGACCTAACTATCTGTCTCTTCTCACTACTCCGCAAGTGTCCTGTCTCTGACCGCTGAAACTTGCTACATCCTGAAACAGGTTTTTTGTTAAATTCTCAACCCAGAATCTCCACACAATAAGCTTACAACCAGTTGACAAAGATATAATAAGATAAATTGATATATAAAAATTTACCCCTAGAAAGTATACATATTTATCCATGGCTACTCAGAGCCACATGGAGGAGATGAGTCATTCTCTTCTTCCATCTTGAAACTCCTGCTTTCTCCCTCTCTTACCAGAACTTTGTTCCCATCCACTCTCTATTATCCAGTCATGTATCACCTTGACATCAACCTACATAAAGCAGCAATTATAAAACTTCTTAGCCATAATGAGCTTTTCATTTATCACTAAGACTAAGAAGGCAACGGCCAGTCTATAAAATATTTTGGATTAACATAGCATTTCGTATAGTTTATAAATTCCTAAGGTTATAAAGCTATACTCAGGTTAACAAAAACGGACTGCTTTAGAGATCTATATCCAACTACTTAGGTCTTGCTAACTGCTCAACACCAAGCTTCTAAATTTTTTTCAGTAAGAAACAACATGTGTTTGATAAATAAGGCTTATAAATTTTCAAGGTCTACTCAGGTTTAACAGGAATTGACTTGAGCTTTAGCTATTTGGATAAACTGAGTCTTACAAGAAACTGAGATTCTATAGTGGTGGTAAAAGGATAAAGTTCCCAATCTCTCTATAGACTATATTTATGGTTTTATGTTTTATTTTGATACTATAGGATCTTTCTGATATCATGTATTCTTCTCAGATCTCAGATAATATTGATGGCCAACTGTAGCTCCATGTGAACAGGCAAAGGCACCCAGCTCCTCTGGCCAAGATTGCAGCTTCCTGTTCAGTTCAGTTCAGTTCATGGAAGGATCTGTCTCCCTTTTCTAGAGCTACTAGGTCTCCAACTGAGAAAGGCAGACATAGAACAGTTTACCTTTCTGACAGACTCAACTCTTAAAGAGATAAACTTACAAAACATGTTTCAATGTAACATTTTACTATTCCTTTATTTAAAGAAACTTGATATGCAATGACTGTTCTCAGCAATCAACTACTTATATATCTCATGGTAAATTATTAGATTGAGGGGAGTTAAAGTTTATCTTTAAAAGTGTCTTACTGTGTGTAATACAAATTGTAAAGGTATAAGATAAATGAAAAAAGTGTTTCAGATTTCTTTTCCTCTGTTTGCTGTTGTTATACAAAGACTTCAAAAGTCCAAAAGTTTAACATTAATCAGTGGAGTTGTGATAACACAAGCTCAAAGGTTCAAATTTCTTTCAGTTGTCTTCTAAGTGTAAACTTAAAAGTGCTTCTCAATCATACTAAAAAAAAAAAAAATCTCTCCAATCTATATACCAGCCCTCTGAAAAGAACATTCAAACTTTTAACTCAGAATTTTTGGGTCCCCAAGCTTTTACTGTGACTTAAAGTCATGAATCTATGTGGATTTCAGTACAAATTACAAACAGTGACAGTACTAATATATAGAAAACTTTTTATCTCTTTTTATAAACTTAAAGAATTTCTTGTGAGTTTCAAGATATTGGCTTGGATCCACCTCTCACAGGTCAAATGGACTCAGGTAATTACTCCTGAGTTTCCTCGAAACCTGTCTGTTCCTGAGGATGGGATCCCTCTCTCTTCCCTGGTCCTCGGATTCCCCTCTCCTAACTACCAGGACCATAGACCTGGAAGCTTCAATATCTGCCCCCCCAAACTTCCCCCAACCTCTTTAACTTATCTCTGTTCCTAGTTTGGATCTGTCCCGGCAGATTTCGAAACTGTAGGTTGCTCCAAAACTGCCTGCAACTGCCTGCAATGGGCCAGCCCCAGTGCATCTTGGAACCATCCAAGATGGCTCCAAAATGGCCCAGACCCTCACTAGCCTGAGGTGATGTCACAAAACCTGGACAAAGTGAAACAGAGTTCCCCAGCCTGCGTTCCTCTCTCCCTAACCAGCTTTGCCTAACAGCATTACAACCCCAGCACTGACACCCCAATTTCAGCACAAAGTAGTTAATGAAGAGATTATGTCACCCCTTTATTATCAACAAAATGTTCCCAGCATTCCTCACCCTACACTCCACCCTAAACTTCTCCCTTGTATGAGCTGAGCTTCTGCTTCCCATCCCCCAGCCTGAGCCCATTTGGGCAATGCCAGTGTCTTGGCCCCTTGGCCAGGGCCACATCTTTTGGTTGCTGGCTCCTCTCCTGCTCTCCCTCCTGCTCTCCCTTCTGATGTCCTGTTCAGTCAACCAGCTGTATTCATCCTGGACTCTTCCCTCTGCCTGCTTTTCTTCCCAGTGTCTACAATAAAAATCTTCTCCCTAGATTAGGAGAAGTCCTCCTCCATCTTGTTCATTTTTTCCCCCAGTTAGGATCAGAGGATGGATACTTAAATGAGGGTCTCACAACCCTCCCAACTCCTCCTTCTAGGAAAAGATAAGACATCAACAGGCTAAGCTGGGATGAACTTTTGCAAGCAAACCCAGGAAAATCTCTTAATATGGTGTCAGTTTGGTTGGGGAAATTGTTCTGTACAATAAGAAAACAGAGCAAAAAAGAAAAAAAAAAGTAAATGTATGTGTGTGTGTGTGTGTATGTGTGTGTGTGTAGGTTGCAGAATGACTGATACAAAGCTAAAAGGTAAGACATTTTTTATTAGATACACGGTATTAACATTTGAGATATTATCCCTTTCCCCTGCCCCACTCCCATTCCTTCTCCTCCTCCATTTGCCTTCACAAAAGTGCATTCCCTCCTAATCACCCTCTCCACCCCATTGCCTTGGCATTAGCCTACATTAGGAAAACATGCCTTCCCTGGACCGAAAGCCTCTTCTCACATTGATGCCAGACACAGCTATCTTCAGCTACATATGCAACTGTATCGATAGGTCTCTCAATGTGCCCACGAAGGTTGGTGTTTTAGTCCCTGGGAGTTTTGGAGGGTTTGGTTGGTTGATAATGTTGTTCTTCCCATGAGGTTGCAACCCCTTACAGCTCCTTCAGTCCTTTCTTTAGCACTATCATTGGGGCTCCTGAGTTCATTCTGATGGTTAGCTGCAAGCATGCTCAGCTGTACCTATATGACTCTAACATAGTCCCTGAGGAAGCATCTCTATCTGGTTCCTGCCAGTATTTCTTGGCATCAGCTATAGTGCTTGGATTTGGTTGCTGCATATATGGTGGATCCCGAGGTGAGGCAGCTTCTGAATGATTTTTCTTTAATCCCTGTTCCTCTATTTGACCTTGCTTACAACCCCACTAATAGTGGAGGAATGTTTCTCTTTCTCCACATCATCACCAGCATCTGCTGTCACCTGAATTTTTGATCTTAGCCATTCTAACTGGTGTGAGGTAAAATCTCAGGGTTGTTTTCATTTGTATTTCCCTGATGACTAGGGATGTTGAGCATTTCTATAGGTGTGTCTCAGCCATTCGATATTTCTCAGTTGAGCATTCTTTGTTTAGCTCTGTACTAAACATAGCTCTGTACAAATAATCCCCATTAATAGGATTATTTGATTCTCTAGAGTCTAACTTCTTGAGCTCTTTGTATTTCTTGGATACTAGCCCTCTATCAGATGTAGAAGTGATAAAGACCCTTTCCCAATCTGTTGGCTGCCCTTTTGTCTTTTTGACAGTGTCCTTAGCCTTACAGAAGCTTTGCAATTTCATGAGGTCTTATTTGTGGATTCTTGATCTTAGAGCATAAGCCACTGGCATTCTGTTCAGGAAAATTTCCCCTGTACCTATGTGTCCTAAGCTCTTCCCCACTTTCTCTTCTAATAGAAAGTGTATCTGGTTTTATGTGGAGATCTTTGATCCACTTGGACTTGAGCTTTGTACAAGGAGATAAGAAAGGATCAATTTGCATTCTTCTGCATGCTGACTGCCAGTTGAACCAAGGCCATTTGTTGAAGAGACTGTCATTTTTCCATTGAATGTTTTTAGCTCCATTGTCAAAGATCAAGTGATCATAGGTGTGTGAGTTCATTTCTGGGTCTTCAATTATGTTCCATTGATCTACTTGCCTATCTCTGTACCAATACCAGGCAGTTTATATCATAATTACTTTGTGATATAGCTTGAGATCAGGGATGGTGATTTCCCCAGAAGTGTTTTTATTCTTGAGAATAGATTTTGCTATTCTAGGTTTTTTGTTATTCCAGATATATTTGAAAATTGCTCTTTCCAACTCTATGAAAAATTGAGTTGGAATGTTGGTGTGGATTGCATTGAATCTCTAGATTGCTTTTGGCAAAATGACCATTTTTACAATGTTGATTCTTACAATCCATGAGCATGGGAGATCTTTCCATCTTCTGAGATATTCTTCAATTTCCTTCTTTAGAGTCTTGAAGTTTTTGTCATACAGATCCTTCATTTACTTGGTTAGAGTCACCCCAAGGTATTTTATACTTTTTGTGACTTTTGTGAAGGGTATCGATTCTCTAATTTTGTTCTCAGCCTGTTTGTCCTTTTAGTAGAGGAAGGCAGTTGATTTGTTTGAGTTAATTTTATATCCAGTCACTTTGCTTAGGTTGTTTATCAGCTGTAGAAGTTCTCTGGTGGAATATTTGGAGGTTTCTAACCATAGAGATCTTGAGTCAGAGTGGCCATAAAAAGCTTAGACCCAGGCAAGGTAGTACAATGCCTTTAATCCCAGGAGACTGACAAAAACAGATCTCTAAATTTAAGCCTGGGACAAAACAAGTTATAGATCTAGGTGTGGCGGTACACACCTTTAATCTGGGCCACGCCTTATGCTGGAGACTTACATAATGACATTGGAAGAAGGAAAATTAACTCTTATAAAAGAAACAATTGAGGGCTGATTTACAGTTTCAAAAGCTTAATCCATTCTTGTGGTGTAGAGCATGCCAGCAGGCCTAGTAGGCAGACATGGTGCTGAAAATTACTTGATAGTTACATGATAATCCATGGACAGTAGGCAGAGAGGCTGGGCCCACCATAGGCTTGTGAAACTTCAAAGCCCACCCCCAGTGACACACTTTCTCCAGCAAGGCCATACCTCCTCCAGCAATGCCACAACTCCTAATCCTTCTAACCCTTTCAAAGTTTTCTACTCCCTGGTAACTAAGCATTCATATATAGGAGCCTATGAAGATCATCCTTATTCAAACCACCATAAGCAAAAGCAGGAAGCAGAGAATGTGAACTAGCAATGGCATTAATATTTACACTCTCAAAGCTTACCTCCTGTAACTTACTTCCTTCAACAGAGCCACCACTCAAACAGGGCCACCAACTGGAGACCAAGTATTCCAATGATAAGATTGTAGAGCATTGTTTGTTTGAAGCACTATGAATCAGCTCCTGGAGGTTGATGCCAAGGCTATTAGAGACAGATGTAGATTTGGGTTCCCTTGCAGGTACCGGGCTCATCTGCAAAGATCCCACTCTTTATTCCCCTGTTTCCATTTGATCTTCGTTGATACTTATGCTGTCATATATAAGAAGCCACTCCCTAAATCAAGGTTATGAAAATTATACCTACACTTTTGTATAGGTTAATTTTACACATGTACGGTCAAATATCCAGGAGAAGCAGTTGAGAAGAAAAAGAGATTTAAGGTTAGAAAAATTCTGGGAAATGGTCTGTTCTGGCCTGCAGATAGAGCCAGGTCACCACCATCAGGACTCGGGGCCTGGCAGCAGATTGCTGAGCATGCAGAAAAGCCTCATGAGCTCTCTCCCACCTGAGCCCACAGGTGAGCCCCCACTCCCTCCCCACTGACTATCTGGGGAGCGACTGCTGGGAACTCTCAGTGAGCACGTAGTGTGTTGCTGTCTGGGAACAGTCTGTTCTGACCCAGAGACAGAGCTGGGCCACCACCAGCAGGACTCACTACCTGCCTGCAGAGAGCCAGACACCCAGGAGCAATGTTCCTCCTAAGCCCACGGGCCCTCAGACCCACAGGAAAGACAAGCTCCAGTCAGAGACAACAAGATCACTAAACATCACAGATAACAAGATAGCAAGAAGCAAGTGCAAGAACCTAAGCAATGGAAACCAAGACAACCTGGCAACATCAGAACCCAGGTCTCCTACCACAGCAAGTAGTGGATACCCCCAACTAATCAGAAAAACAAGATACAGACTTAAAATCATACTTGATGATGATGATGGAGGTCCTTGAAAAGTGCATGAATAACTCCCTTAAAGAATTACAGGAGAACACAGGTAATCAATGAGAAGGCCTTAAAGAGGAAACACAAAATCACTTAAAAAGCTATAGGAAAACACAACCAAACAGGTGAAGGAACTGAAAGTGGAAATAGAAACAATAAAGAAATCACAAAAAGAGACAACCCTGGAGATTAAAAAACCTAGAAAAGAGATCAAGAGTCATAGATACAAGTATCACCAACAGAATACAAGAGATGGAAAAGAGAACCTTAGGGGCAGAAGATAACAGAAAACGTTGACACATCAGACAGAGAAAATGCAAAAATCAAAAACTCCTAACCCAAAACATCCAGGATATCCAGGACACAATAAGGAGACAAAACCTAAGGATAATAGGTATAGAAGAGAGCTAAGATTCCTAACTAAAAGGTCCACTAAATATCTTCAACAAAATCATAGAAAAAAACTTTCCTAACCTTAAGAACGAGATGACCATGAACATAAAAGAAGCCTATAGAAGTCCAAATGGATTATTTGGAAATAATCCAGAAAATAAACTCCTCCTGACACATAATAGTCAAAACACTGAATGTTCAAAACAAAGAAAGAATAGTAAAAGCAGTAAGAGAAAAAGGACAAGTAACATATGAAAGCAGACCGACCATAATTACACCAGATTTCTCAACAGAGATTATGAAAGCTAGAAGATACTGAACAGATGTCATACAGACCCTAAGAAAACACAAATGCCAGCCCAGATTACTATATCCAGCAAAACTCTCAATTACTATAGATGGAGAATCCAAGATATTCCAGGACAAAACCAAATTTACACAAAATCTGTCCACAAACCCAGCCCTACAAGGGATAATAGATAATAACACAAGGATGGAAACTATAGCCTAGGAAAAGCAAGAAAATAATCTTCTTGCAACAAAACCAAAAGAAGAAAAGCACACAAACACAATTCTACCTCTAACAACAAAAATAGCAGAAAACAACAATCACTATTCCTTAATATCTCTTAACATCAATAGACTCAATTCTCCAATAAAAATACTGTAAGGCTGCATACTTCAACAGGATCCAGCATTTTGCTGCATACAGGAAACTCATCTCAGCAACAAAGACAGGCACTACCTCAAAGTAAAAGGCTGGGAAAAAACTTTCCAAGCAAATGGTCCCAAGAAACAAACTGGAGTAGCCATTCTAATATTGAATAAAATAGATTTTCAACCAAAAAGTTATCAAAAAAAGATAAGGAAGGACACTTTTTACTCATCACAGAAAAAAAAAATCTATCAAGATAAACTCTCAATCCTAAACATCAAGGCTCCAAATACAAGGAAACCCAAATTCATAAAAGAAACCCTACTAAAGCTCTATTGCATCACACACAATAATAGTGGAAGACTTCAACACCCCACTCTCATCAATGGACAGATCATGGAAGCAGAAACTGAACAGGACACAGCAAAACTAGCAGAGGTTATGAACCAAATGGATTTAACAGACATTTATAAAACATTTCATCCTAAAACAAAAGAATATACCTTCTTCTCATCACCTCATGGTACCTTCTTGAAAATTGACCTTGTAGTCAGTCACAAAACAGGCTTTAACATATACAAGAAGATCCAAATACTCCCATGCATCATATTGGACCACTAAGGACTAATGCTGGTCTTCAATAAGAACAAAATGGACAAAAATCCCACACATCCATGGAAGCTGGACAATGTTCTACTCAATGATAACATGGTCAAGGAAGAAATAAAGAAAGAAATTAAGGATTTTTTAGAATGTAAGAAAAATGAAGGCACAACATACCCAAATGTATCATATGCAATGCAAGCAGTACTACAAGGAAAACTCATAGCTGTGAGTGCCTCCAAAAAGAAACTGGAGGGAGTATATATACACTAGCAGCTTGACAGCACATCTGAAAGCTCTAGAACAAAAAGAAACAGATACACCCAAAAAGAGTAGACCACAGGAAATAATCAAACTCAGAGCTGAAATTAATCAAGTAGAAACAAAAAAAAAAAAAAAACAAACAAAAAAAAAACTATACAAAAAAATCAACAAAAACAGGTTCTTTGAGAAAATCAACAGGATTGATAAACTATTAGCCAGAGTAACAAGAGGGCACAGAAAGAATACCCAAATTAACAAAATGAGTAATGAAAAAGGAAACATCACAATAGAAACTGAGGAAATTCAAGAAATCATCAGACCCTACTACAAAAGACTATACTCAACAGAATTGAAAAATCTAGAGGAAATGGACAATTATCTAGACAGATACCAGGTATCAAAGTTAAATCAGGATCAGATAAACCATCTTAACAGTCCCATAACCTTTAAGAAATAAAAGCAGTCATCAAAGTCTCCCAAACAAACAAACAAAAAAACCAAAACAAACAAACAAAAAATAAAACCCAAGACCAAATGGGTCCAGAGCAGACGTCTATCAGACTTTTATAGAAGACCTAATACCAATACTCTCCAAACTATTCCACAAAATAAAAACAGAGAAAATACTATCCAACTTATTCTTTGAAGCCACAATTATGCTCATACCTAAACCACACAAAGACCCTACAAAGAAAGAGAACTTCAGACCAATTTCCCTCATAAGCATTGATGTAAAAATACTCAATAAAAATTTTGCAGACCAAATCCAAGAACACACCAAAACAATCATCCACCATAATCAAGTAGGCTTCACTCCAGGAATACAGAGATGCAGGGATACAGGGATGGTTCAATACACAGAAATCTATCAACATAATCCACTATATAAACAAACTCAAAGGGAAAAAAAACCACACGATCATCTCATTAGATGCTGAGAAAGCATTTGACTAAATTCAACACTACTTCATGCTAAAAGTCTTGGAAAGATCAGGAACTCAAGGCCCATACCTAAACATAATAAAAGCAATATATAGCAAACCAGTAGCCAACATCAAACTAAATGGTGAGAAACTTGAAGCAATCTCACTAAAATTCAGGGACTAGACAAGGCTGCCCACTCTCCCCCTACCTATTAAATATAGTGCTGAAAGTCCTGGCCGGAGCAATTAGACAGCAAAAGGAAATCAAAGGGATACAAATTGGAAAGGAAGAAGTAAAAACATCACTGTTTGCAGATGATATGATAGCATAATTAATTGATATGATAGTATAATTAATTGACTCCAAAATTTGACCATAGAATTTCTACAGCAGATAAACAACTTCAGTAAAGTGAGTGGATATAAAATTAACTCAAACAAATTATTATTATTAGCCTTCCTCTACTTAAAGGATAAACATGCTGAGAACAAAATTAGGGAAATGTCACCCTTCACAATAGTCACAAAAAGTATAAAATACCTTGGTGTAACCCTACCTAAGCAAGTGAAAGATCTGTATGACAAGAACTTAAAATCTCTGAAAAAGAAAATTGAAGAAGCTCTCAAAGATGGAAAGATCTCCCATGCTCATGGGTTGGAAGGATCAACATAGTAAAAATGGCCATTTTTGCCAAAGGTAATCTACAGATTCAATGCAATCCCGATCAAAATTCCAATGCAATTCTTCATAGAGTTAGAAAAGAATTTGCAAAATCATTTGGAATAACAAAAAACCTAGGTTAGCGAAAACTAGTCTCAACAATAAAAAAAAAAAAAAAAAACTTCCCAGTAATCACCATTCCTACCCTCAAGCTATATTACAGATCAGTTGTAATAATAACCACATGGTATTGGTACAGAGATAGACAGGTAGATCAATGAAGCCGAATTGAAGACCCAAAAATGAACCCACACACCTATGGTGACTTGATCTTTGACAAAGGAGCTAAAAACATTCAATGGAAAAAGGACAGCCTCTTCAACAAATGGTGTTGGTTCAACTGGCTGTCAGCATGCAGAAGAATGAAAATCAAGCCATTCTTTTCTTATACAAAGCTCAAGTCCTAGTGGATCAAAGATCTCCACATAAAACCAGGTACACTTTCTATTAGAAGAGAAAGTGGGGAAGAGCTTAGAACACAAAGACACAGGGGAAAAATTCCTGAACAGAACACCAATGGCTTATGCTCTAAGATCAAGAATCAATAAATGGGACCTCATGAAATTGCAAATCTTCTATAAGGTTAAGGACACTGTTATGAAGACAACATAGCAGCCAACAGATTGGGAAAGAATCTTTACTAACCCTACATCTGATAGAGGGCTAAAATTCAATATATACAAAGGACTCAAGAAATTAAACTCCAGAGAATCAAATGAGTGTATTAAAAACTGGGGTACAGAGCTAAACAAAGAATTCTCAATTAAGGAATACCAAAAGGCTGAGAAGCACCTAAAGAAATGCTCAACATCGCTAGTCATCAGGGAAATGGATATCAAAACAACCCTGAGATTCCACCTCACAGAAGTCAGAATGGCTAAGATCAAAAACTCAATTCACAGCAGATGCTGGTGAGGATGTGGAGAAAGAGGAACACTCCTCCACTGTGGTGGTGTTGCAATCTGGTACAACTATTCTGGAAACCAGTCTGGTGGCTCCTCAGAAAATTGAACATAGTACTAACTTAGTTCTAACTAGTTAGAATCTAACATAGTACTAACTTAGACCCAGTTCTTCCACTTCTGGGCATATACCCAAAAGATGCTCCAATATATAACAAGGACACATGCTCCACCATGTTTATAGCAGCCTTATTTGTAATAGCCAGAAGCTGGAAAGAACTCAGATGTCCTTCTACAGAGGAATGGATACAGAAATTGTGATACATTTACACAATGGAGTACTACTCAGCTATTAGAAACAATGTCTTTATGAAATTTGTAGGTAAATGGATGGAACTAGAAGCTATCATCCTGAGATGAGGTAACCCAGTCACAAAAGAACACAAATGGTATGCACTCACTGATAAGCGGATAAATGGTATGCCCCAGAAAGCTCTGAATAACCTATAAACAATTCATAGACCTTAGGAAGCTCAAAAAGAAGGAACACCAGACTGTGGATGCCTCAGTCCTTCTTAGAAGGGAGAACAAAATACTAATGGGAGGACATACGAGGACAAATCAAGAAGCAGAAATTGAAGAAAAAAATCATTCAGAAACTGCCTTACCTCGGGATCCACCCAATATGCAGCCACCAAACCCAAGCACTATTGCTGATGCCAAGAATTGCTTACTGACAGGAGCCAGATATGGATGCCTAATCAGAGGCTCTGCCAGAGACATACAGATACAGCTGAGGATGCTTGTAGCTAACCTATGGACTGAACGCAGGGACCCCAATGAAAGAACTAGAGAAAAGGCTGAAGGAGCTGAAAGAGTCTGCAACCCCATGGGAAAAACAACATCCTCAACCAACCAAACCCTTCAGAACTCCCATGGACTAAAACACCAACCACTGAGCACACATGGAGAGAACCATGGCTTCAGTTGCATTGCAGCACTGAAAGTTTTTACCATCTGAGCCTGTGGGGACCTATCATATTCAAACCATAAAAGTTTTCTTCTAAGAGCTTTATTTCTTTCATATCTGTAGTTTCCGCCTTAGTCAAGACTGAGATCCTGGACACAACACTGGGGTGTTTCTCTTTTAAACTAGTAAAGTTTTTAACTTTTCCCACCTTTTAGTCCTTCAACTGGTAAAGACAAACCTGTTCCTGCTGCCCTGGAGGGTATCACACAATCAACACAGCCTGTGGCTATTGAGGCTCTCCTTGCTTACCTGAGGAGCTTGTCAGTTTCTGCCCTCTGGAAATGTTTTCAGCCTGGAAGCCTCTATGTGGGACCCACACTTAAGGAGCCTCACTCCCTTTGTCCCACACTCCCCGTGTTTTCAGATCCCTAGCTCCAGTGTTCAGAACTTCACAGCACTGTAATTCTACACAGAGACAGAAAGCCTGTTTTCAGTGGCCAGGGGATGCCCTGCTTCCTTCTGGCCCTTAGGCCTTTTTAGGCCCTGCCAAGGGAGCAAGACCCTCTCTGCCTTGGGGGAAAGTGAACTGCTTCTATCCCTGTTCTCTTACAATGGAGTTCACACCCTAAATCTGCTTTCATCCTCATCACCCTCAACTAAAAAAGAACAAGCATAGTCATCAGTATGCTAACACACACATACACACACACCACCACCACCACCACCACCACCACCACCACCACCACCACCACCACCACCACCGTGTTGTGTGTGTGATCTAGAGCAAGTGCTCAGCAAAACTCTCAAGCAGGCAGAATCGCCAGTAAAACAACAACAACAACAATAAACAAAACTAACAACAACAAAAAACCTATTTGCCCCTTCAGACTTCCGCCTGTAGTGCCCAGACCAATGCTGAAGTGCCCACCCCTGGTTCAGCATCCTCTATTTTCCCTCCTGAGCATGGGAACAATCACAGCTAATTAGTAGCTGGGGTAGCCAACTGTGACCAAGACAGGAAGTGTGCCCGTGGGTACCTACCCCTCTCCAGGGGGAGGAAAGAGCCAGGGAGTATGTCAGCAGCAGCAGTAATTGCTCATCATCTACTTACCTGTTATTTCCTGAGAACTTTGAAAGCTTCCTACCCCGCCGCCTTCACCCTGTAGAAAAAGGCAGCTATCATCGAACAGTGAAAAATTGATTCTGCCTCTAGGTGTTTGCACTTAGCTGGGGGATTTTAGATTTGCATTTCTATCGTTCCCTCTCCAGAGCTGATTACAGTACCCAGCGCCTCCCAATTGCCCCATTAGTTTTCATAACCACCTCTGGCCTCTCATGCTCCTAATCAAACACCATTTTGGAAATAGGAGTCATTGCTTGTGACTCCTGAAAGTTTTTGCTTTCTCCCTGTGTGAAGTTTTAGAAAGCAGTTTGTTTTTCCCCTCTAGGTTTATTTTACTTAGCGGAAGTCACTGGAGACGGCATAAACTTTGCATTTTCGTCAGATCTCTTTCAAATGTGCTGGTACTGCAGTTGAATTTCAATGATGCGTTCGATGATTGCAGTCCAGACTGTCCACAGGCCCGCTCCCAGAGCTAGCCTCATCGTAGAAGCCTGGACCATCAGCCCTTACTGTCTACTTAGTCTCAAGACATCCACTGGCTCCTTTTTCCTATTGTGAGGACTCTCGTTTGCCTCCAGCATGGTCTATGAGCAACCAAACGCGAACAAACTGAATCGGGGAGACAGGGAGAAGACTTCCGGGTAACATGCAAGCTGGGAAGAGTAGCGAGCATTGAAACCGCAGCACTGGGGCTGGAGGCAGGAACCTCGCTGGTCAGCCAGTCTAGCTGAAATGCTACAGGTTCATAGAAAGACCATGTCTCACAAAGATATGGGGGGAAAACAACTGAAGAATATATACTGATACAAACCTCTGGCTTCCACATTGGTGAGTGTACCTGCACACATGAATCCAACGCAAACACTTACACAAAGGTACAAACACACAAATTTAAGAGACTCCACCATCTTTCAGAAGGCGATCATCCAACTAGGACTTGAGAAAACATGTACTATGATTAAGTAACACAACAAAGTAATCATGCCCAGCTAGGAAGACTATAAAATACAATGACCAGCATGGCACCATAAGTCTAAGGTTGTAGTCGTGGCATGCACAATGTGGTGGTAACCAACAGCTCTCTCATTGGAAGCAAGTCCCACTTAACAAGTGGGAAGCCATGTTTGATACTGGAAACTTAGTCAACTACTTGGGGTTAGAAACATTGGTCTTGGAGAAAAACTAAAAATTATCACTTTCCTAAACCAACATAATTCCTAACTACATTTTAAACATTTCTCCTTATCCCCACAGATAACTTCAGGTCTCACCTCTCATCAAAGAAATGTCTCCTTGCAACAGAGACAATTTCAGAAAAATACAACCAATCAGAATTCAGAGAACAACTGTGTGGGCCATGTTTAACCTAGCACCATTTGAAACATTGACTAAACAACTCCTCTACCTCAAGCTCAAGGATCATAGCAAAGGACAGGACAGAAAAATTATAACAGTCAGAGGATCAGAGATTTTGCTGTGAGATTTTTGTCTCCTTAAAATGGTCAGAAAAGCAACACCCACAAGATCTCATTAAAATGGGGAAAATCTCATGGTTCCTCAACATGTTTTGGACACAGAACTACAGGAAACTAAGGAATGCCAAGAATAGTCTTCCCCAGGGAAAAGCCTCCAAGCTGGCTACTCAGTACCAAATGGTCATCTGTGAAACTGTATGGATCAAGTAGCATTATACAGACTGAGCAAGCTGTGTTTATACATTTGGCAAATATATACATTATGAGTGTGTACAACAAGGGTTTAAAAACTAGAGACCATGCATTTGAGAGAGATCAAGGGGGAGAGCACATGGGAAGGGCTGGGGGAAGAAGGGAAGGGAGAAAATGATGTAATTATGTTTTAGTTTAAAAAACATTATTAAAAGTTTTTAAACTAATGTGACCATCTTAAGCAGGCAAAGGGTCTTCAGACTAACTCCTGTGCTGGACAACAGTCACGGTGGAAAAGAACTTCTATTTCTATGCTCTAGTTTGGCTTTGTGGTGGTTTTTAATGTTGTGGCTTCCTGTGTTATACCCCACCATCTTCAGCTTTGACCGGAAAAGATCTCAAAATGATTCTTATCTATTCTCTTGGATGTTTGCCTCTTTCCTCTGTTTTCCTCATTTGCCAGCCTCCAGCCATCTTGATTTCTAGCCAGCTTAGAGCACTAACTGCCTTCCTGCCAACATGCTTGCTAAGATCTCCAAACCCCTGCTTCTGTTACTTTCCGTTCACACCTCTCACACCTCCAACCTGGGCTTCAGTGGTTTGTACTAACACTGATCTGGGGGCTCCCAGATGAGCACTCTGCACAGGGGTACAGCATATCAGTTACATATAATTACACGTGTTGCTGTGAAGAAATACTAAAAAAAAAAAAAAAAAAAAAAAAAAAAAAAAAAAAAAAAAAAAAAAAAAAAGGCTACTTAAAAGATGAAGGTTTTATTTGGCTCCCAGTTTGAAGTGAGACACTCCAGCATGGCAGGGAAACTGTGCTAGTGGGTAGCTCTATAACACCTGGAGCCTATGGCAGAAATACGAGTCACTTGTTCATATTTCCACAAACCATGACAGCCACCACACCCTGTCACTGGTTGACTCAATTCCTCCAGATATGTCATGCTTCCTAAAGGTCCCAAAGAGTCCACAAACAGTGCCACTAAGTATTCATATCCATAAGCCTTTGAGAGACATCTTGCAAGCAAGCCAGAACACAAGGCTTGATTCCCTGACCATTGTCAGATCCATCACCTGCTTTATCACACAGGCCTACCATCCTTGGAACTTTATACTTAAACCACATCTACCCTCACTCCCTCCAAGGTAAGATCTTCCCCTCCACTTTCTAGTCCTTCCAAGATGGCCTCAAACTCACTATGATGGTAGACTTCTGATCCTCCACTCTCTACTTACCAAGTACCTAGATTATGGATGGGTCTGCCCCACTCTGCCTAGATTATGAGCTGCTGTAAGTCAAATTTATGGTTTAATGCTTGCTAGGTAAGCACTAAGCCAAGTGAACTTCCTCTGTCCGGCTCTGCTTCCTTTTTAAGATTTCATTTTAATTGCGTGAGCCTGGGTTGTATTTACATCTCCGTTCCCACTCAGTACTGCCTTCATTGTTTTACACTTCCGCTCTCATTCCCTTTCTTCTATATCTCCGCTGGCATTGGCATAGTAGGGTGATTTTTTTCTCTGTGTGTATGAGGGTATTTGAAGCAACAGCTTGCTCTCACACCATTACTGCCTTACACCTCATCCTTCTTTACCTCACAGCACTCTGCTGTCCAGCAGGAACATCCTTCTCATAATAGCCCCAGAAATTCTGTCGTGCTTCCTTTCTGAGACATCATCCTTTCTCATGACTCTCCATATCTCTGGTCATTGCTACTCTGTCTTCTCCAGGGGCTGATAACCCTGGGAACAGCCATAGGGGGCCTCCCATGATGCGGATCATTATAGGATCTTCCCGGCTGATCCTACCCACATATAAATGACTCATTTGTTTTCATTTCCTCAGGGACATACCTATGTATTTATAAATACATACATAGGTATGTACATAAACATGTACAAACATACATATGCCTATGTATTCCTAAACCTCACTTAAAATTCAACTTCTCCTTCTCCAATTGTGGCTCTTACCTTCTTCATAATGAATAACATTAGGACACAGGATCATATAATCCACAAACCACAAACTTGGAGTCATACTTTTTTTTCAGTGTTTTATTTTTAGGTTTTCTTTAGTTTGGTTTGCTTTGTAAGGTGGTCCTTACACAGGTCAGGCTGGTCCCAAACTCAACTTGTATCCAATAATGGTTTTGAACTTCTGATCCTTTGGCTCCAACTCCCAAATGGTGGAGGCAGAACTGTATCACCACACCTGTCTGAGACTCATCCTTGACTTTTTTTAAAATCTCATTACCGATTGATAACAATTTCACTTACTTAATATGTCTCCAATCACCTCCTCCTCCTTCTCCCCCTCCTCCTAATATTCCTTCTCCTCCTCTTCCTTCTCCTCTTCCTCTTCCTCCTCCTTCTCTCTTCTCTCCCACAACCTCTGACCTGAATCAAGGCTTTATAACCATCATTTCATTTCTGAATCTTTAAAGTAAAGCCATTTCTTATTTACTTATATTTTTTACTTACGTCTTTCTCTCTCTCTCTCTCTCTCTCTCTCTCTCTCTCTCTCTCTCTCTCTCTCTCTCTCTGTGTGTGTGTGTGTGTGTGTGTGTGTGTGTGTGTATGTGTGTGTGTGTGTGTGTGTGTGTGTGTGTGTGCCCAGAGAGACCAGAAGACAAACCAGCTCTCCTGGAGTTACAGGTATCTGTGAGCTGACCAGCATGAATGATGGAATCTGAAACCCAGTTCTCACAACAGGGCGGCAAGTGTGCTAACTGCCAAACCATCTCTCAAGGTGTTTCACTACAGAATCTTTACAACACAGGTGAACTGACATAGTTTTACAAGAATTATTTATTTATGTGTATGAGTACACTGTAACTGTCTTCAGACACACCAGAAGAGGGCATCGTATCCCATTACAGACGGTTGTGAGCCACCATGTGGTTGCTGGGAATTGAACTCAGGACCTCTGGAAAAACAGTCACTGCTCTTAACCGCTGAGCCGTCTCTCCAGCATAAGTTAACATGTTAAGGTCCAAAGGGATGGCTTGTGTGAGGAGAAAGCTGCTGACTTCCACTAAAGGCAAAATTGAAAGTTGACATCACTTACCTTTCATGTCATGGCCTCTGCACTT
Source organism: Micromys minutus (assembly GCF_963924665.1). NCBI lineage: Eukaryota > Metazoa > Chordata > Mammalia > Rodentia > Muridae > Micromys > Micromys minutus. The sequence continues at coordinate 49,639,224 of NC_137977.1, forward strand.
GCACATTTTGAAGCGGTCAGAGGAAGAACAGAGGGAGATGAAAGGGATCCCAACTGATTTTACCTTTAACTCTCCAGCCCATCACTCACATCGTAGCCAGTTCACGTCTAAGTTGCTAGTTCGAACCTGCCGTTTCTTTACTCGATGAGGTCAGTGGTTCTCCATTTTTCAGGATAAAGCCTAAAGTCTATCACGTCACAGGAGGTTTTCCTTCATCAAGGACCTGCTTAACTCCCCTGCCCCGCGTCCCACCGACCTCCCATCATGTAGCCAACCAGAATGGAAACAGCATTCTGCACTCCACCTAGTCCTCTCTCTTTAGCCCTTTAAAGACAGCCTTCCTTGTCTCCGTAATTTCTTTGGTTGAGAAACCCCTCATGACTCCCTGGACTGGAAGTCTCTTCCATGCCCATCCGACCTGCCTGAAATCTGCTAACTTCTTTCCCCCACCTGGAGCTGCTCAGAAGCAAGTGCTACTTTGTACTCGTTTCTAGTCTCCAGAGACTAGTCTGTTTTCTAATAAATAGTTAACATTTATAATCTACTTGTTAAATAACTAAACTATTGGGCGATGCTAAAGACATTTAAAGGAAAATAACAGCCAGACGGTTTACTTTGGGTCAGGTTCTACCCTAAACGCTTTAAATGGTGTTTAACTATTACCAAAACCCTACGAGGGAAAAGCTGTTGTTATCCCCCATCATCCAGATGGCCCCAAGGAGCTCTGCTAACCTGCCCAGAGTCCCAATGGGCTGCAGTTATTAGAAAGACTATTCCAAGAGAGCTCCCAACACAGATTTGCTCCCATTCTGAAATTATTGGTTACAGATGATGTCACACTGCTTGCAGCTCTTGTCACCCAGTCCAAACAGCCCTGAAGAGCACTGTAGGTATCATCTAAAATTATTTTGCTGAATGACATCTCTAAGGACCTAGGTTTGAGAGGAGCAAACGCAAGGAAAGCTGGGAATTCGATCAGGGTAATTCTTTCTAAGGTCAAGGGGAGTCATCCCCAGTTCTAAGCCCCAGTTCATGACAACTAACTTTCTGATTGATTTTTGCTTTTTCCTATCTGAGCTTGGAAATTACTTCCATCACAGAACACTAAATTCGCTTTGCTCAGGCTTCACTACCCAAGGGGAAAAAAATTCTACTTCCGAATTAAAAAGAAAAAAAAAAATCTTTGTCACAATCACAGAAACCTCTACACTCTCCCAAGCGAGTGGGTGCCTTTGCTCTTCTCCTCCTCTGTGACCACGTTAATTTTTGCCGTTAGAGTGAGCTAATTTTCCTGCCTAGTCAAGGTTCCAGAGTGATTTGATTATAGCAAAGTCTGTAAACGAACCGTGCTGTTCTTACATCGGTGCCAGGACTCAACTGTGACCTCACACTCACTCCTGATGCTCAGCAAGGAATTTTCTGGCAGCCCATAAGTATTCTTGTTTCTACATCTAAGATTTTTTTCCTGCCTCTGCTCACTGTCTCCCATTTCTTTCCCTTGCTTACGATCAAGCACTGGGAAGTAGTCCCCCAACAGGTTTCACTTTCTTCTCATCGTTTCTCCTCTTCCCTGAGACAGTTTCACAATTGATTCACAAGGCTGTGAACTATTACCTGAAGCTCTTGACTGTGACCCTTTCCTGCTTTGCAGGTATCTTGAGGTTTGTTTCTTTGTTTGTTTTATTTCTTGAATCTGGCATTCACTGTACCATTATCCCCCCAAATACTGTCATGGCGCTTTTTGTTGTTTTATGTGTTCATTTAAATTTTTATTTATTTTTTAATAATTTTCAATTTATCATTTTATATATTTTATAGACTATAAAATTTATTTTAAAATTTTTATTTATGATTATTGTTGTATGCGTGCATGTGCGCATGCTTGTATGTGTGTGTCTGTGCATCTGTGTGTGTGTGTGTGTGTGTGTGTGTGTGTACAGGTTCACATGCTCTGGTGTGCACCCAGAGGTCAGATGATGACTTTAGGAAGTCAGTTTTCTAACCCTTTTACCTCCTATCTGGCCTTCCCTGGTTTTTAATGCTTTTGTAGCTCTGGGAGACGAAACCCATAGCCTTGTGTGTGCAAGGCTCCAAACACCTCCATGAGCTTTCTCAATTCCATGTATTTGTCCATTGTGTTCACTGCTTTGCTTGCCACTGCAGCAAAGCACCCGACGGAAACAGCCTAAGGGGGGGTTTCTTGGGGCCCATAGTTGCAGGGCTTTTCTGGTAATTGTCAGCAGCGCTGATTCTAGGTCCAGCCTGAAACTGAACATCATGATGACGGCAGAAGCATGTGGAGAGGAGGAAGCTATTTAATTCATGGTGGACAGGATGCAGTAGGGAGGGAACAGGCAAGACAAACAGCCATCAATGATGGATCAACTTTTCCCAACTAGGCCCCACCTTCCATAGCTCCACAGCATCCCAGTAGCCAAATGTAAAATCAAATGTAAAATAGATCAGTAGATCAAATGTAAAATCCATCAGTGAATTAAACCATTCCCTATGTCACCACCCTTATGATCTAATTGTTTCTACCTCCATCTGCCTTAATATTTTTCTAGGCATTTTTTTTTAAGTTGACAATCCAGACTAACCACCATATTCCCAGTGCCTAGAATATCCTTCAAAACACATTGATTAAGTTGGCCGAGTAATTAATCAATCATTTCAGATGAATCCTTCCTTTAACAAATAGTTAGGCACATGAATGAAACATAAGAGCAGCATGTTAAGAGAATGAAAGCCCGATAAGGTGGTGAAGAATTACCCAAACACAGCAGAGAGAAGCATGTTGTTTGCTATAGCTTCGGCCCTGGAACCTTTGCTGATAAAGAAGAGATGTTAAGTTGCTGCTCTGTGCTTCTGGAAATCTCTCAAAAGCTGAAAGGACAAAAGACAGAAATGTGGGATCCATCAATCAATGTAAAGCTAAAAACTACAGCACAGACAATCAGAGAGTTGGAAGCAAATCAGTCCATAAATGGTCACCTATCTGTTCAAACAAGATGCTAAGCCCTGAATTTTCCTTAAGGTTGTTTACCCAAAATACAAGCATTTCCAAGGCATATAGTAGAAGCAAGCAGGCAAACTAACAACCCTGGAGGAAGAAAATACCGTGTGTGGAAATATGTATTTATATAAGGAGTTGTTCAAATACAATGACCTGCATATAACCAAAGAGACAGGCAAGCTTTCCAGAATCCAGGAGTCAGCATTAGACTCTGACAACTCAAGGGTGTGTAGTGGATCTCTAGAGAAGCCTCTCATGAACTGAAAAGAATGTGGATCTTAAAACCAAACCGAAGGAAAACGGGATGATAACAGTAACCAACTAAAGTAGGCTTGAAGACAAAGGAAGGGAGAAGAGAAGCTGAGGCACAAAATCGAATGGCCTGTCTTTTTAAAGAGATGCTCAGATGTCTCCTCGGCAATTTATCTTCTCCCACCGTGTGCTCATGCTCTTATTAAGATGTCTACTATAATGTGTGTGCATGTGCACACACGTGTTTGAGCAAAGACTTGCAGAAGGCAAGAGTCTGATGTTGAGAAGTGGGTTCTGCTGGAGCTGTGGAGAACTGGCTGCCACTGGAGCACACGTTTTTATACCCAAGGCAATTCTGAAGCCAGTAGAGAGCAAGCTTGGGAGAGACAGCTCAGTCCTCTGGGATATGCATCTGGTTATGGACATACTCACCTCTTGTATAATGCACTGTACAACCTAGTTTCTTCACTAACACCTACTGTGCACACACACCCCTCTCCAAACAATGCATCCAGCAAACTCAGAATCCGTCAGACTCTTGTGCGCATTGGACTATGAGTACTCGAGCCTCTGAACAATTACATGTTTCCCAACCGTTGGGCTCGCTCCCATTTAGACAGATTCTATTCAGGTCTGTTCTGGGTGTATCCGGGTATAAAGAATAGAAATAAAAATCTGCCCTGAACTGGTTTAAGATGTAAGTGCAGGAAGGCAAAAGTGTGGCCTCTAGTAGCCTTTTAGGGAGAATCTCCTATTTATTCCTTTATGTCTATGCATACTTGGGCATGATTTTTAAAAATGCACTGTAGGAAAGGAAACACACAGTAAGGTAAATGAATACATAGAAAGAGTTTGAAAGGAAGTAAAAGAATGGGTAGATAGGCAGAAAGAGAAAGGGGGAATGACTTAGTCTCAAAACCAAAAAGTATTATTTAAATTAAAAAGAAAAGGAAAAAGAGAAGAACACATGTACAGATTTATATGTCAATTTGACTGGACAGAAGCTATGCCCATAGCCTGTTGAGTGCTATTTCTAGGTACATCTGTGAGGGAGTTTCTAGAAGAGCTCAGCGTTTGAGTCAATGGACTCACTGGGGACGATCCACCCTCAGTGTGGGTGGGAACTGTCTAATTAGCTAGAGGTCTGAGAAGAACAAAGGGCCAAGAAAGGGGGGGATTGCTGTCTCTCCTGGAACTTGAAAATCCTTCTCCTGCCTTTAGACAGTAGAGTTCCAAGGTCTCTGACCCTCAGTCTCCAGGGATCTTACCAACACTCTGCTTGTGACTGGATATACAAAAGCTGAATTTCATAAATCCTATACAGAATATATATAACCTACTCTATCGGGCCCACTAGAAAGCCACAGAAACTGTGCTCCATAGTAAACAGTCCTTCTTCCTTTAGGTCCCATAAAAAGAGCCCAGGATATACTCTGGGGGGCCTTGAGCACTCATACTCATGTGGCTCTCTGTCACCTGTGGCACTGTATGCTACTATCCTGTTGCTCTAAATAACGTTATCCTGATGGTTCACAGAGCTGTGTGGATAAGAGGTGAAGAAGCTAGAAACACCTGGGCCGGGTCCTAACCACCAGCAACACCAGGCGTCAGGAACAAGAGCTTCACTTCTCGAGGGAATGCTCTGAGGTGCACCTACACCCTTGGTCCTCTGCAACATGTCTGAGATTAGAGAGGCCACGCATCAAATGAAAAACTGACTGATGAAGCAAAGCTGTAGTGCCAGAGGTACAAGTCCTGAGCACCCTGGAGAAGCCCTGCCTTCTTTCTCCACTCCCGAGGAGACCAAGAAAGGTGCTGTGAGTTTCTCCATCAAGGTCTTAAATGTATCCATGGAAATTTGCTTCCCCTTGGTGTCCATCTCTTTGACATACATATGTGTGTCCTGCACACACACACACACACACACACACACACACACGCCCTAGCAAGAGGAGTCACTCTTCCATATAAGCTCCTGTCTCTCTCCAGACCCTCCCCTGTGAATGTTGATACAATATTTATTAAGGCTTAAATAGCACTGTTAAGTGCACATGCTGATTTAGAATGATGGATTGTGTCATGCGAAGAACAGGAACTCAGCCGCAGAGAAGGGGTCCCCAAAGGATAAGTAGATACATCATTAGCTAAAGACTCAAGCTAGCAGATGTCACCAGCAGAAAAGAACTGTTCTTTAATTAGCCCTTTCTTTTATACCTATTGTTTACCCCAAATTCTCACAAGCGTATGTCCAAAACTGTACATATAACGTGAAGTAAGCATCAAGCTGAGGCGTGCAAACAGTGCAGGCTGTGGGTAAGGAAGCTGTCCCCACCTGACCCCACACTTCAGAGAATGTCCTTATCACTCTTAGATTTTAATTATTCTGTGAAGCCACCACCGAAATTCTTTCGCTTAGGTTGGGTCTGTAGCCTGGATCCCCCTGCCTCAGATAACTAGCATGTGTCACTATGCTAAGCTCCCACCACAGCCATGAACAATAAATATGTTGAGATGCCAATTACTCAGCCCCTAATCAGTAGATGGCATCAAGTAGCGTCTACACTCACTGACAAACGTTTAATTCACTTACTTTTGCAGCCACCTCTGCCTGTTCTAAGCTTTGCTAATTGTTTGCAATCATGCTAACTTTTTTTGAGTTGTTGTCACTATCCTTTCAGACAAAATACACACCTTTATACCGTTTAAACTATATATACACAGCCTTTTATTTGGATCCCATCATTTTTACACACCGACTGTTCTCACATTTGAAAATAAAACGAAGCCCAGGAATTTGGATGGTTCAACAACGGAGGATCCTGCTACCAAGCCTGAAAACCTTAGTTCAGTTTTCTCCCTGGAATACATGTGGTAGGTAGAAGGCCAGAACTAACTTCTAAAATTAAAATGAAGAAAGATACACTAGAGTTGCCTCTTCTGTTTCGGTATATAACGTGGTGTTCTACCAGTTGGAACATATTAAACACACACACACACACACACACACATGTGCATGCACACATGCACATGTGCACGCATGCACACAAATAAAGATTTAAAAATTAATCTCCATCATGATGAATTGAAGAGTGGGACCAGTAAGGACTTTAAAAGGGCAATTGAAGGGTTCTTGTTGTCTTAAGTGTAAGGGTGTTTTGCTTGCATGTATGTCTGTGCACCACTTGGGTGCCTGATGCCCATCCAGGTCAGAAGAAGAATGGGGGCCCCTGAATTGGAGGAATTGGAGTTGCAGATGATGCTGAGATGCCATGTGAGTGCCGGGAATCAAACTCTGGTCCTCCAGAAGAGGACTACTGATCCATCCCTCTCTTCCCTCTTCAAAGTTTCAGTCCATCTAGCTGACTCTGGGGTGTGTCTTTGTTAAACACACGCTCACTCTTTCACACTCTAGGATGCCTGTCTCACTCTGGACCTCCAAGAGACTAAACCAATAAGGTCTCATCACATGCAGCCCCTAGACATTGGGCCGTTCAGCCTTCTTTATAACAGTTCATCTGTTGTGTGCAGTTATAACGACGGAAGATGGGCTTGGAGTCCGGTCCTTCACTAGGGCTTCCTGCAACTCGGGACTTGGAAGGAGTTCTTAGAAGCCCATAGCCATTCTGTCATTCCAGACTAGCACAGCCTCTGCATCCATTCCTTCGTCTGTCCCCACCTGCCAAGAGCATACATGCCCCTGCATCACACTAAAGCCCCAAAGTGCCCAGCACATTCCAGGCTCAAACTGTTTCCCAGGGCCCTAGGGTCCAGCCAGAGGAGAGTGGCAGGAAGCCATAATATATTAAAATGGTGGATTAAAACAAACAAGGGCATTTTGGATCACATTACACATCACTTTCCTCATGTGTGACAACAGGAGGAAAAAAAAAATCAAAGGCGGCAAAGGACAATTGCTGACCATAATGGTCTAATAACTTGGTGATAAAAGCGCTTGTGGGAGCATCGTGGGAGCATCGTGGGAGGAGGCTGCTCCTGGCTCAGGAATCAAGCTCTGTGAGATCCACAGCAGTGTGCTCAGAGGCATTACTGCTTAAGTGCTCGTTTAAGACTTCCTCAAAACACAGCACGATCGCTGGAGAGTCATAATTAGCCTCAATTGTGGGCCATCTTCACACATTGCGCATCATCCTTAAAGATGACAGGAAAAAAAATCATTCGGGGTTATACGGAATGGGTATTAGGCCTTTCACCACTGTGAAAAAAGAGCCCACTTAATAATCCCCTGTCTAAACACATAGCCTTCTGAATACTCAGTGATACGACCATTTTGTTTTAGAATAGAAGGGGGAGGGGGAAAGAGCCAGGACAATAGGAAGACCGTGAACACAAGAACTCGGGAGTTTCCATTACATCTGCAGATGTAGTCAGAACCATGGACAAAGCGAAAGAAGATATGTTACCATTCTGGTAAAGCAAAATCCCAGATAAGTCAGAAACGCAACAGCCATGTCTGTTTAAGTGCAGCCAGATGTCCATCTGGCTGCCAACGGTGACCCCTGTCCATCTCCACTTTCTCGCCTCAAGGCCATTTCCATCCATGAGTTTTGGCTCCCGAGAAATAGACTGCCAAGGACTGGTAAATGCATTGCTCAGTTATGTACTTCCCAGGAGTCTCGGCATTCCCCTACCTCACCTGCGCCCTGGGTGATGATCACTCCAGAGAAGTGTTCATCCAGGTCCTAAGCAGAGCGAAAGCCCTGATCTCCCGCCATTTTGGCTGTTAATCTGAACCTGCATACTACAAATATTTCTTTAGCTTCCTTTCTAAGCCATCCCCTGTCCCAGAAAGTTCACACGAATTCATCATTTTGTCTTTGCTCCCCCTTCACCCGGAGCTCTTGAGTCACCCTGGCCCTTCATTGTTCCCCACCGTGGTACGTGGCAGATGTTGCCTTAGCTCAGGGCTTCCTCATGAGACAGTCTTTGTGTGAGCCACCCTCGAAGTGGAACCTCAGAAAGCCACCATCCAGCTCCCTCGTGGTTACACCGGTGCTGTCTCTCTCTCTCTCTCATCTGGAGATCGGGAGGCCAGGTCTGTAGGCAGCGGCTGGAACTTCTGGAGAAAGGCCAAAGTTAATCCCTGTTTATTGTTTTAGTTGGCACTTAACCTACCCATAATCCAGATCCTGGAAATAGAAACCAATTTCTTCCCTGTGTTTTATAAGACTTGAGGGAGGGGCAGTCTGCGACACGAATATGAGCAGCACAGAGACACAATTATGAAATAGGACAAGGTAGGCAGAACCAGGGTGTTCAACACTGACTGCATTTAGCTGGTACTTCCTTAAAGAAAGTGATAACCACCAAGTCCTTCACTCATTCTCTCTTCCTTCTCCTTGGCTACCAAAGCTCTGGTTGGGTATTTCGGACAGTGTTTTCATGCAGATGTGGAATTCATCACATCCTATTCCGGTGAGAACTCTAGGTAGTTGGCAGGAGGTGGCTTCTCCCATCTTTCAGATTCTAAGCACCCGTGGGTCAGGATGGAAGCTTCATCTGTCAGTGGAGAGGAGAGACTGTGCATCTCCTGGAGATGGGAAACACTCAAGTCCTCGTCTCCTATCCTAAGATGAAACCAACTCCAAGCATATCAAAATTATAATACCCTAAAAAGGAGAAAACTATCACAAAACGCAGCTAAATGTTTATCGAATCCAAGCATTAAAAGCATAAAAAAAAAAAAAGGTAGGCACTGAGTAGACTAAAAGAGCACACAAAGGTTTTAATGTTGAAAACAAAAAAGGTAAAAGCAAACAATAGACTGAAAAAAATATCAGCCACACACCTGACAGGCACAGGGTTAATATTCTTACACTGAGAGGCGTCTCTGCAAATCAATACGTGACAGACAGGAAAAAAAAAAATGGGTTAGGGCCATGAATGGATAATTTACAAAACAGAAAATATACACGTGTGACAAACACATGTAGAAAGGTTTTTGGTCACAAGAAATAATCAGGGAAATTAAATGTAAAACCACCAGGTACAGCTCCCTGCTTATCAAGTTAGCCAAAAAGAAAAGGACAGATCCAGACAGCAGCAGACACCATGGCAGTGAAGAGGGGGTGCCTACGGTGCATTCCCTGCAGTAGGCAGGCTGTGCTGAGTCTTGGGAAGCCCCTGTCCCCTGCCGTGCCCATTCCTTGTTAAGGTCTTTCTCCTGAAAGACAATTGGAAAGGCAGCTTGAGATGTTTGTCAGAGATCTCAGAGAGCAGGTTAGACCAGTACAATATGGAGATGAGGTTGGCCAAAACATAGGTCTGAACTGTACTGGATCAGTAACATAGAATATTGTAAAGATACAGTAAAGTAGCTCTAATGGCAAGGAGAAATACCTGTAGGAACAGTGTTAAATGAAACGTGCAGGCTGTAAAACAGTATGTAATATAAGATCTCAAGTGTATGAGCATATGCCTAGGGAAAAAACTGGCAATGTGAGTGGACATCAATGGGTTAAATAGTAATATGCTTTTATTTCTAATTTTTCTACAAGCGGTATTATTTTATAATAAGAAAGAATTCCAAAAAATCTATTTTTCACATTAACATCATGTTTATTTTAATTTTTTAATTTAAAATGTTTAATTGATAGGGTTGGATAGATGGCTCAGCAGATAGAGGCCTTTGTGAGCAGGTCTGATAATCTAAATTTGATCCCAGATCATACAAGATGGCAGAAGAGAAGGGGCTCTCGAGAGTTGACCTCTGACCTCCACAGCATGCCAAAGCACATCCCTCCCCCACCACCACAAACACAATAAATAAGTAAATAAGCAAATAAATAAATAAAAGCTTAAAAATAGATTTCATTGTCAGTAAAGATTAATATATTGACTTGTATAATGTGACATTTATGTATACATTGCATCATAATGATTACCACAATCAAAGCAATTGATGTATTCAACATTACCATCCTAGAATCCCAAGACTTATTAATTTTAGAGCTGAGATGTATGAACTTTTTCAACTAGCATCTCTCAGTGACTCCCGGCCTACCCTAGTCCGTACAACTGCTCTACTCTGCCTCTGAGGGTTTGATGCTCACAGACACTACATAACAGTAATCACACAGTATTTATTATATTGGTATATATATATATATATATATATATATATATATATATATATATATATATATATATAAATAATTGGTATATATATGTACATATATGTAATCAATATATATACATATATATATGATTACAGGGTTATTAGCTAATAGCTCCAATTAATACTTTCTGTTCTACCCTTTCTGCTTAATGTGTTTAAGTCCCTATGTGTTGATATAACCAACTTGTATAACATGTTAGTAATGTGTCAATCTATCATTGCTATATAGCTCCAGACTGCTTCCTCTTCAACCTAAACCTACAATGAAACTAACTTCCCAGGCTCCTTTGCAGCCAGGTGTGACCAGCGAATGAATGGCTTCTTGCTCTGACAATGTAAATGGAAGGACCAATGTCTCCAGATTTGCAGTTATAGTTTTGGAAAAACGTCCTTGCAATTTCCCTGTCCCCCACCTCTTTCCCTGTTCACTGTCAGATGCAGAAGGGGAAGGATAGAGCCTCTGGACCAGAAGCAAGGATTCTTAAGTGACAAGGGGGAAGAAATAAATCCTTTTCCCTGAGGACCCACTTTGGCTTGTGATGTGGGCAAGGAATAAACCATCCAATGATGCCACTGAAATCTGAGGCTGTTGACCCAGTTACCCACCACCCCAACAGATCATCCTCTGCTTAGTAACAAGTCTCCTGTCCTGAATGGCCTTGTTATTTTGAAATCATTCCATAATTGTCACTGAGCTCGTTACAAGTTTTCATTTGCTCCCTTGGCGTGTACTCACAGAGCACATTCCCCAGGGATAATTACCAGGGAGAGATTACTGAAGTATTAGCGGGGGAGGATAGACTATTTCATAGTTCTTGTTTCCCTGTGGGCAGACTGCTCTCTAGGAACACTGGGCATATGAAAATGACCTCAGCGGTGGCTACAGGGCCTCCATCCCCAGCAACGCTGAGTTCCGTTCTTAACTTGTTAGTGCTGCAGCACCCATTAGAAATGCTTTTAAAGAGATTTCACCAAGGGCATTCATTCTGCAGTGCTTGGTGGGAGTTCCTTCACTACAAAGTGCATGGCAGATAGTATTTTTTGACCCACCAGCCCCTCCCCCATTCACCCTTAGGCAGCTGCAGGGATATTCATGCTTCCTGCTTTAAGGAAGTGATGATATTGCAAAATGCAATTAAAAAAAAAAAAAAGAGTCAAGCTTTCTCTTCTACATTACAAAACAGGGTCTGGAAATCCAGCAGAGACCACAGAGTTGGGGGGAGAAGGTCTTGCTGCTTCATAGCCTGGCATTTGAGCATAAGAAGCCTCAGGGCTGAAGGACTGGGGCAAACGGCCTAGGCATTAATAATAGATTTGGAAGAATATGTGATCAGTCTGAGTCAGGCCACTCTGCCTCAGGCTAGATAAAGTTGCTCTGGACGGAGGCAATGGAGAATCAGAGAGGGAAGTAAAGGGCTTTAAAGCAGGGATGCAATAGGAGCCGAGGAAGGCCGACAAAAGCCAGGTTCCCTACCCTCTCATGACCCTAAAAGGGCTGTGAGTGTCTGTCTATTTTCAGAAGATGCTAAGGTAGGACTATGGTGCTGAGCACTCTGGATACAGCAGAAATTAGAAAAGACATGGGTGGGGCTCCTCTGGAGCAGCATTGTGATGAGAAAACAGTATTGCACACACACACACATACACACGCACGCACACATGCACGCACACACATGTGCAGTCATCTCTCTAAATGCCACTGGGTACTTTCTGGACTCAGGTCCTTGCCTATAATATGTTCTCCCATGTTTGACCCCTCACTGCAGTAAAAGGGAACTTGGATGATTTATACCTATAAAGCCAAGCAACGGGGAATCAAAACATTGTGTGCTGAGGGGCAGGAGTACATTTAGATGAGTATATGCGGAATAATTACCATTATTACCTAAGCAGTATGATATAACAGGTATTTATAATGCACTTACATTGTGTTAGCGCACACACTCATTCAGATAGACGTACATACCATCAGTGGTGGCAAAGTGCTCAGAAGACAAATTGAACAGGACAAATGAGGGGTGGCGGTGTTTCTTTAAATAAGGGAAGGGGAGGCCTCTCTGGACACTGACAAGTGAAGTGGGGAAGGGAGCCAGGAACACATTTCAGCACAGAGCACTTCAGCAAGTGAGAATGCCAAGGACAAAGGCCTGGAGAACAGCTTTCTATAAGCTCTATATGGTGGCTTGGTATGTAAGATCCGTAAGGGGGCCAGCGCAACGCATCTTTGAGAAGGAGAGAGGAGGCAAAAGATAATGGTAGCAGGGAGCAGGTTGTCTGGGCAGAAGGACGGAGGCAGCCATAAGTAATGCTGATGTTTCTATGGGTCTTTTGTCTAAGGCCCAAAGGACTCAGAGGAGCCAAGGCAAGAGGTGTAGGGTGTCCGTGTAGGGAGAGTGTCAGTGCTGATTTCACAGGGACACACCTTGTATGTCCCCAGGTCTCTGTGGTTGTTTGCTTGCTCCCTTTTCTCTGCTGACCTCTGAGCACACAGCACACAGTTACCTCCTCCAGATCCCACGGAGGTTATCTACAGAATGCAAAGAAAATCTCGGAGGGGAAGCTGACCTCTGGACCCCTGCACTCTCTTTGGACCAGAACTGTAGTATATGGGGGGAAGAGGCAGGATATTGAGACTAACACTTGAGAGCAACCAATGCCAGAGGAAGACTGAAGGTACCCTACATCCCAGTTATGGGTTTCTTATATAACAAAACAGGATGTGCATAAAAAGAAAAACCCTGGTCTCCAGACACCAGAAAGAGCTGTTAGATAGATGACCTAAAAAGGTCATGGGACTCTTGAGCCTTGGACCGGCACCAGCTTTCTAGCCCATTCCTGTTCTTGGGTGTTCCCTTCTCATTGAAAGACTGTGTTGGCTCTATCACCATCCATATGAGACCTCTGGGACCCCCAGTGGATGCTCTCTGGACTCAGATCCATGCCTATAAAACCTTCTCCCATGCCTGTTCCCTCGCTGAAACTTAAGTCCACTGGGATGTGAGCTGGGCTTAAGTCCTGCCCATCCCTGAAGCCCAAGAACTGAGACCAGAATGCCAATTATGAAAAGTGACTTTTCAAACTTATTTTAAATGACCTCTTTGTAGACGCTAGTCATAAACGAACCCACCGAGTCTCTAACTGATGAATGTACAAGAGGTTTTCCGTTGTGACAGCCTCTTCCTTGTTTCTGCACTCCGGCAGGTGAACACACATACATCTCACTCTACTCCCAACCCCCAGGAAACACAGGGATCAGGAATCTTGTACTAGCCATAGACAGATGGCCATTCGAGTTCTGAATGAACTACAGCTCCAGCCTCCTTTTCATCTCCAAGGCCATTCGGCAGAACCCCATTCATCTGCACAGACTGTCAACCTCTCTCTCCTGGACTTCTCTTGTGACCTTCATTCTATTCCCGGCCCGTGCCCGAGTGTGGCAGCTGAACTGGATTGATTAAAGTCTTAGCCCTGTCTTGTTTTAATTCGAAAAAGAGCTAAACAGAGCATTTAAATGAACTCATAACAGCACTGACTGTCAGGATTCTGGACTCCAGCCCCACATTGTTCCCTTGGCAACCTTATACCTCAGTACCACTGCTCTGTCTCCAGACTGGCTTCTGGGAGAAGTTGGCCGGTTGGTTAAAAATGACATCATTGAGCCAGTGAGAGTAGATTAATGTTCACCTCCATCTATCCATCCATCACTGGAGATCCTGGGTTCATTATGTGTGTGCCAAGCACGATTTCCCTCCACGTCCCATAATTCATCTACAGGTCTAATGAACCAGTATTGAGTCTGTCAATTTCCCCTAGTTTTGACTAGAAGGGACAGTTTTTTGTTGCTCAGCCTTTCTACACTAGAGACGGTGCGGGTGTGCACAAAAGAGTAGGGGAAGTCCCGGCGTGGCGACAGGAATGTCAGAGCAGGCCCATTCATCACGTCTATTTACAAACAGCGAAGGGCTTTCACCAAAGCAGGGATGTTGAACTCACACTTTTTCTAATGTCTTGAGTCTTCAATTTGATTGTTATTTTTCAGGAATTTATATGGTTTCCCCTTTCTATTCTTCTCCTAGAATTGTCTATGGTTCTTTTTATAACAGGAAGAAGTGTGGGATGAGGCACAGGCATATGACATCCAGACTTTGGTCAAATATATGACATCATGCCCATTCCCTACTAAGTTCTCAAAGATTTGTCCATCCATCCATCCATCATCCATCCATCCATCTACACATCCATCCATCCATCCATCCATCCATTCATCCATCCATCCATCCTTCCATCCATCATCCATCCATCCATCCATCCACACATCCATCCATCCATCTTAATCATCCATTTCCACCATCACTTATATAATTCAGCCAATATTTATTATCACTTGCCTTCTATATCTCTGCCAGGTGTTGTTGTTTGGGGATTTTGTTGTTGTTGTTTGTTTTTTTTTAAAATAAGTCTGGAATTTTGCTTGTATTCAGAGAAAAGAAAGCCAAAAAATTTATAACATGTCTAGGTAGAAGCTGGAGAATCAGAAAAGGTTTAAGGTCATCCTTGGCTATATAGAAAATCCAAGGTCAGACTGACATCCATAAAACCATGTCAAAACAAAAATGGGGGTGGAGAGGGAGGAGGGAGAGAGGGAGAGAGGGAGAGAGAGAGGAAGGGAAGGAGAGAAAACAAGTGTGTGTGTGTGTGTGTGTGTGTGTGTGCGCGCACGTGCGCTCACACACACACACATGAGAACATACTAGTTTATTATTTACAGTTCTCATGAGAAGGATCCCACTGAGCCACACCAGGAAGTACCAGGGTGATTCTGTGGTAGGAGAAGGAAGGAGAAAGCAGAGCAGAAGCCTTTGTTGTGGGGACTCATGGGGAGGGATGAGGCAGTATTGTCACTGAGCAGCCTGTTTAGTAGATAGTTTGAAGAACTTTGGTGGACTCTGGCTTAAGTGAGAGGTCTAGTTAAGCCTCCTGACCTTGATGAAAGGTTGGTGGATGAGGATAGACACTTGGCTTCCACTAGTTTTCATAGCAAAGACTTTTTTACAGATAAATTGCTTGGCATCTCTGGTATGTGCTAAGCCTGGCAGAGGCTATTCTTTCACAAGGCCCTGACATGTTAAAGCAACATAAAAATGTAGAAAACAAGTGACTAGGTTAATACATAGTATTTCAGAAAAAATAATCATCTCTGCTTTTAAAGAGTTCATAAAACTCAAAACAAACAGTCACAGTAGGATTTGATATCATTATGACACAAGGAATTTTTCCAGTCACGTTGGGGAATGTCTGCCAAGCACACAATCATCTCATTCTTGAGAGATAGCCCACAAATACAGAGGGGGTAGGCCATTCAATAGCCAGGTTTATTATTCATGTGTCTACCACCCCAAGGTGGACACCTGGTACCAAGCTTAGCCAATCAAATTTCCTATTCAATTAATTAGGGATTGAGATTTAGAGGCCACAAACTTTAGGTGTCAGCCTGCTTTTCCCATACAGACCTATGACCCCAAAGCTAGCTCAACAGTCCAGTCACTTAAGCGGTTTTAAGAAACACTTAAGTCGGGGTTCCAGTTCAAACAACTTTTATTTGTGTCTCTGCTGATGACCTAAAAACTTTGCTTAGACTGCCTCAGATATCTCATCCCTTAAAACGGAATTTCTTGGTCTGGCCCCATCTCCCCTCCCCCCAAAACAGCCTCTGAACTGTCTTAGTTGGATGTGCACAAGGGGCAGTGATAAAATTGTTGTAGATGGTCTATATGTTCCCAGGCTCAAGGAACTTGGCATTGTGGGGGCTAAGGGGCATTTTTAATCAACATCCTCCAACCAAACTTCTAATAAAATGAATGTCCATCAAAAGAAGATGAGCAACGTGCCCAAGAAGTCAATACATCGATTAAGCAAGAAATATTTTTAGTGAAGGAAATGAATGGGAGGAAGGACAGTTTCTAATTTAGCTGGAGAGGGGGTTTGGAGGTGGCTGTAGGTATCTCAGTATATAAATGCATATGCACTGTGCATGCTGTTTGGGTAACAGGAAGAAGTCAAGCAAGCTATGCCAGATGACTGGTACTCCAGAGGATCCAAAGGAAAGGTCCTTCTGGGCTAGACTGGCCCAGAAGGACTTTCTGGAGATGGCAGGATTAACCTGGTCTTTCAAAGATAAGTGACTTCAAATGAAGTAGAGAATGCAGGCAGGATATTACAGACCCTTGAACGGACAACCCAGCTCTTTAGATTCATGAAGGAGAAGAGAATCTCTACTCTGCTGAATAACATTTCTCCTCTAGGAACTCTGCTCACTCCACCCCACCCCCATCACAGATATGTAAATGGTCTTTGGTCTTTGTTAATTTCTCTCCCACAAGGCACTGAGGGTACTGACAGCCAGACTCATCTAAAGGCTTTCTTATGTGGAAAGACCCTGTTTTGGGGCTCAACCTCCCTACCATAAGGTGACTTCTTTTCTCATTATGCAAATCAGAGGACCAAGGGTCTAAATGACCACCCGTTCAAATCCAAACAGATATAAAACTCAGATATGGTCCCTGGAGTGCTTGGGCACAAGACGGGAAAGTGACTAAAGATGTCCTGAGACTTGACTGCATCTCTGCAACGATGCCACTATCTCACAAAAGGTACACCAAACACTGGAAACCCTCAGGCGACCCATATACCGGGATCCTCATTTAAAACTGGCATCTCAGACAACCTTATTCTGCAGTTGCAGTGGAGCCTCAAGTGTTTTGCCTAAAATCCATGACTCTCTTCTGGGCCCTACTAAGGCCTTTGAACCAGAGTGTCGGGTCTAGGTTTCCAGTGAAGAAGATCTATTTTCCTTGGGGAAGCTCAGATCTCCACATTGGTGCCTCACTTTTAGACATGTCCTTTCCTGCAGAGATGGCTCAGCAGCCAAGGACTCTTACTCCTTACTCTTTCTGAGGATCTGAGCTTGATTCTCAGCGCCCATGTCCAGTGGCTCATTAACTACCTATAATTCCAGACACAGGGGATCCCAGCCCTCTTCTGGCCTCTGTGAGCCTGGCAAGCATGTGGCACACACACATGAAATAACAAAAATACAGCTTAAAAGATGAAATTTCCTTCCACTTGGATAGGGTATGAGAACAGCATCTGGAGATAGATGTGTCCAAGTCAACCTACACAGGACTATGGTACAATTCACAGTGGACTATGACTTCTCTCCAGGGCTATCCCTCCCCCTACATCAGGTCCTGTGTAGAGCTTTTTCCCCCCACCCAACAGTTTATTTGTAGCTGAAGGCTTTCAGCGTGCCTCAGCTTTGCTCCTTCCTGCTGCTACGGACCATTTTCTGTGCCACGAGGGAGTGCAAATATCCTCACAATGCATTTTTGCAAGACCTTGGAAACCTCTGCATAAATCAGTAGAAGTTCATTTATGGTCTAGAACACTCCAGGTCGTTTATTTGCTGTGAAGGATCCTAAGTCTATGTTTCCACTGTTCTGCCTCCATCCTTGCGAGGCGAGGCTGCACCACCTCTGTCCCCTTGTCTTGTTTGGCTCTGTAGTGCTAGCCAGGCACAAGGAGACTTTTATCATTATTCAAAATAGATCTTCCCTTCCTAATGACATGCTCTTTGGAGGTTTGACTCACAGCCAGTACTTCTAACCCCTTAAAAAAAAAAAAGAAAGAAAGAAAAGCATCAAATATAGAGCTCTTCCAAGCCACCTTCACCACAGCTCTCAGGTTTCAGCTTTGCTCCGTTGTCCTTCCTGTGAGCCTGAACCCTAAGGTAGCCCATACACAGACCCTCCTTGTAACCTCTACTGTCTTGGTAATGCTCACCACAACAGATAGAAAAATGAACCTGCTTATGGCACAGTGAAAACAACACCTCACAGACTGCAGACTCGCAGTTTGAGCTTTATTGGAATCTATCTATCTATCTATCTATCTATTTATCTATCAACATGGCTGTACAAAGACACGAAAACAGATTTAGCAATTCACCCAGGGTCTAGTCCCAGAGGGTCCTCTACATCTCCCCGGATGTAAATTGAGGTTAAGATGTGCTGATCCGGCTCCTTGCTTTCTTATACTGCTCCTATCCTGAGTCATGTGACCAAGCCTTAAACTCCTGTCCTTTGAGGACCATCAGAACGACACCTTTAGTGTTTGTGCCTTGTTTTATGGCCTCCTGATCTTGTGCCCTTTGGAGTTCAAAGGTCACATCAGGCAGCAGGCCCGGGGGCTTTTGATGTAACCCCTGGACCTGAGCAAACAAAAGAACAGCCGCCTGCAGACACAATCCATCTAAAATGACCCTATAAAGAATGAAACTCAGTCATCACAGAGCATGCAAATCACCTCACATTTTTATGGAGCACCCGGCTAAATCCAAAGCTACAGCCAGAAGATGGGACACAAACCCCAGGAGCCCAATACATAAATCAGAGCTTGAGAAAAGCAGAGAAATTAGTTTGCAACCGGCTCTGAATAGAAGGATTTGCAGGAAGTGATTTATAAGCTGTTCTCTTCTCCTTCCTTGCTTCCTCCCCCCCCCCCCCCCCCCCGTGTATACACTAACCCATGTGTGCACACACAGTGCTGCCTCAACTGCAGCAGGAAATCACACTCATCCAAAGGTTTGCCTGGTGGCTAAGCTTGCTATGGACAGGTATAGGAGGGAGGTTTTTCGATGGTCACATGTGTTTTTCCTTGGCCACCAGAGCCTTTAGGGGCAGGCTGACAAGCAGAGGCTCAAGAAAGCCATAAAAAAATGAGGACTTGGGGAATGTAGTTCAGTTGGTCAAGTGCCAATGTAGCTCTGGCTTTAGTATTTGGGACTATGTACTCCGGGTGTGCTGGAGCACACAGGTAATCTCAGCACTTGGGGGGTGGAGGCAGGATGACCAGAACCACAAGGTCATCGCAGCTTCGTAGAATTTGAAGGCAGCCTTAGGTACATCAGTGTCGAGAGAAGAGGCAGAGGAGGAAGAAGATAAAAGCTTGCTATATATGTGGAAGGGGAGGTGGGGGAGTGTACAAGTCTCACTCGGCTAAACAGATGTCCCCTCCCGTACCATACAGATTATCCCTCAATTGTCCTTAATACCTAGCACACATGCTCCCAGGGCAAAGGTCAGCCTAACTTGTGAATTGATGAGCCATCTTATTCGAACAGCCAGAGAGCTAAACAGGGCAAACTCGTACTTCTCATGATGACAGGCATCTCTTTTGTTTCTTAAAAGACATATGTTCGCGTATCTAACTCCCTAAGTAGGATGCTGATGATAGGAAATTGATCTTGAGAGTTTTGTCACATAGCCTGTGTGAGGAAAAGGTCTTCGTGGAGGATACCGGAGTGTGTGAGCAAATACCTTTGCCCACGGTGAACAGTGCCTGAGACCTAAACCTTCACTGTAGGTGTTACATTGGAGAAAAGCTCTTACTGCCCTCTCTCCTCCAACCTCCTCCCTCCAGCTTCCCCCCATTTTATGTCACTGAAACAACCGTTAAATGGTAACTGTGTCTGAAATTTAGCATTATGGTATCTAGTTTAAAAAAAAATGTACCCCGAGAGGCTGGAGAGATAACTCAGCAGTTAAGAACACTGATTGTTCTTCCAAAAGACCTGGGTTCAATTCCCAGCACTCACGTGGCAGCTCACAACTGTCTGTAACTACAGTTCCAGGGGATCTGATACCGTCTTCTGTGCACACCAGGTATACAAGTGTTGCACAGACATTCGTGCAAAGAAACTCTCATACACATAAAATAATAATATTTTTAAAGGTGCCCTGTACAGTGGGTTACCAGCACAGTACCAAAAGAAATAAAAATCTTAAAGAATCTTTAGCATCCAAAATGTAGCTCTGTGTGACCTTAGAAGAATCACTTCCTCGCTCTGAAATTTCCTGCCTTCGTTTGTACATTCATTTGCACTTGTTGTTTTTGTGTTTTCAGAAGGGGGCGGGGCAGTCCTCTGTTCAGGTGCTGCCCAGGCTCCTTGATAGACTCCTTTCTATGAGACTCACTTCCGTGTTTTATGAACATGGTGTTTAGATACTAGAGAATGGATTGAATGGTTCCTTCTCTACTGGTTGCTCACTTGGGGACTCTCATTGTCTCTCTCTCCCTCTCAGAGGTGAAGCACAAGCTCCCGGAAGAAGCTTTCTTCCTTTCTCAATGATACTCAGGAAACACACCTGATTTTTGAAAAAACACAAGGCAACCCTTCATGCTACTTAGCCTGGTCTCAGGAACACATATGAATTGTGCTGTTGCTGATGCAAAGGAAGAGGCTCCGCCCAGTAAAGGGCAAGGTGGCTGGAAGGCCGAGAAACTGCTCTGTTCAACTGCTGCTTCTACACATTCCACAGTTGAGAGGCAATCTTAGCAGGGGTCAGAGGCGAGGAAGAGAGGGGGGCCCTTAGGAGTAGTGAGGGTTAAGACACTGGCTAGGATCCATCTATCAGGACCAAAGCCCAGGCTCTCTTTCCCCAACCCAGGCAACTCCATTAAATCTACTCTCCAAATCCAACCCCCACTGGCTTTCCCCAGGACTATCTCCATGGGCTCTGGGAGGTTCCTATCTCTTGCCCAAAAGGAACCACAGTATGTTTGTTTTATAAAAATGGGTCTCAGGACCAAGGTTGGTGGTAATCACCAGAGGCCTGCATTCGATAAAACACAGAAGCCAAGTCCAACTCCTCACCCTTCAGCTGTAACTAGAGCAAGTCATCAGAGCTTTCAGGACTCTGACTCCCTAGCTCTGAACTCTGCAGAATGACATCTATCCACATCTTAAACATAAGCTGGCTTGAACCACAGACTTTGTGGTTCTTTCTCAGTTGCTCCAGGGAACAAAGACACAGTGGGAAGTGGGTGTGCCTTCAGAATGCCCCAGTGCACACTTGGCTGTGGGTCTGGATACAGTTGATTCCAGCTATAGTGTTATCAGAGTTATCAGGTAGGAGGAGTTAGTCTCCTTAGCTTCTGGTCCACCTAGTAAGAGGAACACACAGGTCACCTGGTAGGTTGGCAGCTCCAGCCAGAGCCCAACTTTCCCATGTTCCTAACCATTAAGAAGACATGTTAGGACTTGTCTCATGGTACCCAGTTCCTGTCAGTGTTAGGATTTACGGCAGTGTTAGTGTTAGGATGAGTATTCCCCAAAGTCTTTTGTACTAGTGACTTAGTGTTATTGAAGAGGTCCTGGAAGCTAAAAGGTGAGTTCTGCTAAGCCTCTTCCAGTCTCTCTCTTTTGACATCTGACCGCCATGAGGTAGACAACCTCTTCTTCTACCATGACAGTTTGCTTCGCTCAAACTCATTGTGATGGAGCCAGACCCTCTGCAACTGTGAGCTGAAATAAATCCCCCTCTTGGAAGCTGATTCTCTTAGGTATTTGGCATAGAAATAAGTCAGGTGTATGCAGTGCACATGAGCTTAGCAAAAATCTAAATGAACAAACTTGCTAAGTCAAGAGTGTGTTGGAGAAAGGTTCTTTTGGTGTCTCTGTGTTTGCATGTTTGTGTAGGTGTATACGTGTACATATGCATCTGTATATGTATGTGTATATATATGTGCATATCTGTGTGTGTGTGTGTGTGTGTACAGGCTTGAAGTCAACCATAGGTGCTGCTCCTCCTTGGTTTTTGAGACAAGGTCTCTAACTGGGACCTGGACCTAGGGTGTCAGACCAACAAACTCCAGGAATCTACCTCTCCTGCTTCCCCAGCACTGGGCTTATAAGCAAACGCCACTATGTCCAGCATTCCACATTGGTTCTTATGCTTGAATAACAAGAACTTTACTAACGGAACTATCTTCCCAGCCTAGAGAAAGATTCTCTATTTTAGTAGATTTTAAAAAACAAATCCTCCCACCTCTCAAACCTAAGTCCTATGTAATAAGAATGATAACGCCTCCATTTCCACAGACATTTTCACACTTTGGCAAAGATGCATGCTTGCTTCTGATGAGCCCTTAGACTATGAGACAAAGGTGAACTTCCTCAAAGAGACTTGCTGGCTCCAAGAAAAAAAACTCTCAACACACAGATGGGAGGTAAAAATGTTTCTGTCCTCCACACTGATGAAGTGGATTATGGTTCCCCAGTTCATCTGATACTTGAAGCCCAGCCTAACAGTTTGGATTGTGGTGCCTACCCAGAGCTTCCTTGTACCAAAGAGCCAAGGTAACGGGCTATCAGGCAGCACGCTTCAGAAGAGCACTTACTCCCAAAGGTGACATTGCCATCTCTCAATAGCTGTGAAGGGGTGAGAGGTGGGGGACAGAACTTGAAAACTATTCTTTACGTGATATTCCAGTGTTCCCAGACTTCCCCAGGAAGAAAGTGGGTTAGATCTTACATTGTGATGTTGTTATTTTGAGTGACCAGAGATGACCCAGCTTGGACCTCGGGGAAAATTATGCCACCTTTCACAGTTCCAAGGGCTGAAGGCAACCAAGAAACTCTCAAGTTACTGGGAATTTTCCTCAAGCATAGAGTCGGGAGCTCTGCCTGATGTCAAGGGTTTTTCTTCTTTCTATATATTTGATATCTAGTAAAAACCAAAATTTGAAATAAAAAAATGTAATAAGACTTCGATCGTTGGAACAAAACCCAGAAACACATCAACCGACAAGAGATGATAGAGCTTTTAAACAGAAAAACAAATTTCCAGATGTGACTCACACCTGTAGTCTCAGCTTTCATGAGGCTGAGGCAGGAGAATCACACGTGTGAAGCTACCCTTGGCTGTATAATAAACACACACACACACACACACACACACACACACACACACACACACACACACACCAGAGAGAGAGAGAGCAATAATAGAAACTTATGCTAAGAATTTTGATATATGAAATTATGACACTATAAAATTCTCTGGCACACTGCTTCCTCCTATAAACATGATCCCTTGATTACCGAAAACCCCATTAGGATGTTAAAAGAAAAGCCATACCTTCCTCTACTTTCAGGATGAAGGTACCTTTATTCTGCCCCCCATTCTAGCCCCACCACCTTTGGGTGCACACACCCTCATCCAGACAAGCACAGTGAACTGAGGAGGAAGAGAGATCAGTAATGAGGAAGCCCACTAATGGATTGGCTTAAGTATAGAACAACAGCCCATCACGGTTCTAGAAAATAATCAATCAAGCACTTAATTTTAAACATAAAAGTAAGCTGCCAGGAGACCGTTAATAGATAACCAAATAAATTAACAGTTGTAGGTGGGATTGGAAACCAGGTCAGGCCCCGGCACCGAGCTCTGAGCTCCGTGCATATAAAGGGCCTCTTCAGCATGGTACTTGATCTCACACTGTTTCAAAGTGGGAAATCTCCTTTTAGCCAATATCCCTTCTCAGCGGGCTCATCTCTTCAGGGATTTGTCCTTTGTACGTCTTCCATAAATTTTATAACACCACTGCTTTAAAATATTGATGGGCATCTTGGCTTTGGCCCAGGCCCGCTGTGGATTAGCATGGACATGAAAACCTTCAGGAGGGCACAAACAGGAAGGAACATGTTCCCTGCTGACCTTCTGTAAGGGGACAATTGTTTTAATACTGTGGTTACCTGAGCCAAGGCATGCCCGGCTGTGACGGACGGCTCAGAGCCCCACAGGGGCATGAGGGCATTAGGGACACACACGGGCAATACTTAGGGGCCTGCAGATCTGCAAAGGGCAAGTGAAATCAACACATAATCCCCTCAAATTTTCCAACCTGAATTTCCAATTTCTCCTGCCATTCAAAATCTCCACAAATTTACTGGTGAATAGAGACCAACTGTGTTAGGATCTTTCACCTCCGCCCATGAGCCTGTGGGGACAAGTGAGCAAAGTCAGTAGCAATAAGGAACAGAAAGAGTGAGACAAAAGAGTTGATCTCTAGGTTGCTGGATGCTCTGCGTGTGCACTCAACTTACAGTATCCTGACTCCAGGCTCCTCAAAGCTGTTCTTAGAAACCAGAGAACTCCACCTTCTAGAAGAGTTATCACTGGAAACTACAGCAGTCGACTAGCCAAATAAACAAAAGAGATCTTAGGACCTGCTTTGTAATTGGATCATTACTATACATGCACACACATACACAGACACACATTTCAAACACGGTACAGTTCATCCTTCTGCAAAAAAAAAAAAAAAGAAAAAAAAATCTGCAAGTGTATCCTTTGATGGAGAAAGTCACCTTCAGGAATTTTTTTTCTCTGAAATCACTGAGACTATGCATAAATATTTTTGTCTATAAGGATGTTTATCAAACCACTGCTTAGTAATATGTGAAAAACGAAAATAATAAACAGTCCAGTAACTGAGTCATTGTCTCATATTACTGCAGCCATTGGAAAATGTATTGTAAAATAATATACAGCGACAAGTAAGTTAAGTCCAGGTTTCAGGGAGCAACCTAGGCTTTAGAAGGACAAGAACAATGTGAGCACTTTTGTAAGTTTAAATCATGTAAAAATATACCAATCGCATCCGCATATTTTTAAATGTATCCAAATATTCACAGGTGCAGTGAACTTAATAACAGCCCCATTGCACACACGAAGCAGCCCATTCAGGTCTGAGCTGTGGTTTCACACACATTACCTCGGATGGTTTTTACACCAACATTTTCAGGGGAGAGCAGAGCAGTTGTTTGATAATTCGAAGGAATTTTCAACACACAGAAGTTGAAGAGAACAGAAGAATGTAGGCCCCTTCCATGTCCTATAACAACCAGCACCCAGGCCTCTCTGAAGGGGGGCTGCTCTGGTTCACTAACCACAGGAAGGCTTCCCTAAGCTCTGTCACAAGAAAGGATACAGCTTGAACCCTTCTGAAAGCAACTTGCCTTTTTCCTCCTCTAGCTCCACATCACCTCCCCCTTTAATCTGTAGGGTCTCGAGGATTCTGCTCTGTTTAGGAGAGCAAGGGAGTGAATTGATGGAACATTCCAGCACACATATAAAGAAGGGCCTCTCTGATGTGGAAGTTAGTTTGTGCTGGCTCATAAAGCCAGTGGTTGACATCTCCTCCCAGCTCTGTGATCAGGGACCTAGAACACCTGTAGTGGTAATTTCTACATGAAGGAAATCACTACACACTACAGAGATGAGTTCTCTCTTCTCCCAGGAGGAGTGAGCCACTTCTTAAATAAACATTTGCTAGCACTAACCTGGAGCATCTCAGAAAAGAGAACCTACTCACTGAAATGAAGGCCAGCACCCAGACTCCTGATGTCAGTAGGACAAAAGCCAACTAGAAGCATGAGTTAAAACTGATGACACCTTATTTAGAAAATGGGTACCTCTACAGAGTCCTAGATTGTCAGGCACACCTACTTTATGTCCACGTCTGATGGCTTCAAGCCACCACTGAAGTAAGAGAATTGGGTTTAGCCAGGGGCAGGAATCCACATGTGTGTCAGACTGATTCCAGTCTTGTGCCTAGGTGAGACTACTCAGGTGCAGACTTGGAGGCTTCTTTGTTCCCATCCTGCAGGTGCCCAGTCCTGGGAGACCTCCCTCCTAGACAAACATCTCTAGATTTTCTAGACTTGAGGATGGCACAACTTGAAAGTTCAACATAATGGAGAGACAGTTTGGTTCCGATGGTGACAGCATGTAAAAACACAGGCAGAAGCCTGTGCTGTGTCTGTCCTTCGTCTGGAGCAGCCCACTGAAGCATTTCAAAAAGGGATTGTACCTTATGCTCCACAGTGTCTGTGAAATGTCTGATCAGGCTCTCGAAGAGTCATTTGGTCTTTCAGGTGGGTGATACCAGGCTAGCCTTTTCTGTTGAACATCATAATGACTTAAGCTTGGCACTTGGCCTTTATGGGATATGGAAGGAATCAGGTGTAAAACCCTAGAGATATTCCTAGCTCTAGAGGATCAAGAGATTTCGGTGAAGGATAATGTTGTTTCAAGAAACGAAAGTGTCTCAGAAAAGAAGGTTCAGCTCCTGCGGGGAGGCCGAGACCAAGTGTGAAGAGGTGCAGACAGTTTGTTAATTTGATTGAGTTATGAGAGACAGGAGCAGGCTACTGGTATCCTCCACGAACTGGCAATTGAACTCAGAGACTCTCACACAGGTCAGGCAAGTGGTATACTGCCTAAGCCACGCCCCCAGGATGTGTGTGATACCATTCTTTCTCTTCTGTTATGTCATGGGAAAGACAGAGATGAAAAATACAAAAACTTGTCTGCAGAGGCTAGCTATGAGAAAGAAAGGCTTTGCTTCAGGAAAAATCAAGAATTGTGGAACCAGAAACCCTTGGGGCATGATAGTAAAATTATAGAGATGGTGTATAAGGAACCAGAGGACGGCTGGGCCGCCTTCATGAGCCTCCTAGAATCCAACAGCCTTGGACTCGATGGTCTCTCAATTTCATCTTAGCTGAGAGAGGCACTGCAAGGTTTGGCCCTTCAGGAGAAAGGATATGAAAGATGAGTCTTGGAGAACAAAAGCAGGACACAGAGTCAGGGCTTCATCTTAAGGAGCAAGTCATGCTCCATTGGACAAGGTCCCACGGCTTCATGTATTCTCCGTGACAGTTTTCCAGGACCAAGTGACAAGAACCACAAAGCCTGCTTCTCAGGCAGACCTTCTTGTGTGGAATCTCTCCTTCAGGCCCCCTTGGCTCAGACTGTTCCCGAGATCCGCTGTCTAGGCATTCCCTAACAGGCCCACGGGCATGTGTTGGAAACCAAGGGAATCGCATTAAAACCATCAGACAGCAGTTGCCTAGAGCAGCTTTCATTCCAAAGAGGCAGCGACAGGGAGAGCGGCCTCTGTAGAAAATGAAGCCTAGAGAGGATAAGAAAACAGGAAGTCTATACCATTCTTGGCATCCTAGAAAAACCTATTGGGCCACAGTATAGGATTCTGGAATAGTCACCCCTAAAAGTCTTAGAGGAAAAAGACAACACAACAGTCTAAGCATGAATGTGAGTTTATTTTATCATAAGTGTGACTTGCCTAAAAGCAGTCTTTTGCTCATTAAAAAGAAGTCCTTTTTGTTGATTGTGTGTGCACAGCGTGACTTGGCAGGTGAGTGTGTCATGGTGAGGACCAGCCAGAGGGCAATTCTGTGAAGCTGATTCTCTCCTTCTACCTTCTTCGGGGTTCTAGAATCAGGCTCTGGTTCTCAGGGTTGGCAGCAAGCACTGATTGAGCCATCTCACCGGCCGATTGTTCCTCATTTTCATCTTTGTGCCAGATGGTGGTGGTGTGCGCCTTTAACCCCAGTACTTGGGAGGCAGAGGCAGGTGGATCTCTGTGAGTTCCAGACAGTCAGGGCTACACAGCAAAACTGTGTCTTGAAAAACAAACAAAATATAACAAAAAAATGGATTTTGTTTCTGTAGCCACCTGATCTGAAACTGATCAACAGGTGTGATTCTGACATAAATGCTGGTGTTCTGTTTTATTTTTTTTCTTAATCATTTTATGTGAATGGTGTTTTGTTTGCATGTTAGTGTATTATGTACATGTCTGGCACCAAAAGAGGCTAGAAGGCATTAGGTCCCTCGAGACTGGAGTTATAGACAGCTGTGAGCCGCCAGGTAGATGCTGGGGATAGAACCCTGTTTGTCAGAAAGAACAACCAATGTTCTGCACACTAGCCATCTCTCCAGCCCCAATGTTGCTGATTTTGTTCTCACTAATGAATACTTCAACTGTCAGAATGTCAGCTGGATAAACCGGATAACACTTTTCAGACAGCTAGAGGCAACTGGAGAGCATTTCTTCATCTGTCTGTAAGGATCCATGTGACGGGCTCTGAACGCTACCTTTTGTCTACTATAGCTTAACTGTTGTCCACTATAGCTCTAGCTCGGCTGCTGCAGGCCAAGAACGCAGCCACCGCTGTGAGCCGGTGTGTGAATTCACTTTCATTCCTTACATGCGCTATGCTTTCATGTGCATAAAGGGAGAAAATGTATGGCATATCATGGATTATCGGGATGGAGTCCAGGGCTGTCCTGATACACAGATAGCTCCGCTCACCACTGAGCTGTACCCCCAACCCTATTGTCTTCACATGACAGGAAGGGAAACCATGGACCACAAGAGAGGCTGGAGGGGAACAGCTCGAACTGTACATGGGTAGAGCAGCCCATGAAGGGTGAATGTCTGGAAACAGCATCAGAGTGAGAAGTTGCAAGACACAGAAACAGAACCTAATCCCTGTCCGCTGGCTTATAAGAAGGCTCAAATCACCCTTTATCCCAGAACACACATATTCATTCTCTCTCTCTCTCTCTCTCTCTCTCTCTCTCTCTCTCTCTCTCTCTCTCTCTCTCTCTCTCTCTCTCTCTGTGTGTGTGTGTGTGTGTGTGTGTTGTATACATGTGCTGATGAACTCATCCACATGGCCTTGAGGTTGACAATGGGATGCCATCCTCAGTCCTCCACCTTACTTGGTGAAACAGTATTTCTCAGAGTTTAATGATTCAGCTAGACCGGCTAGCCAATGAGCCCCTAGAATTTGCCCATCTCTGCCCTATGCGTAGCCTATGGGATTATCAACACGCACATCCATACCTGACTCTGCTATAGGAGTTGGGAATCTGAATCCAGGTTCTCACGCTTGAGCAGCAAGTACTAATGAACTGAGCCATTGCCCCAGCTACACCAAATGTTTTGAATTCTGACATCCAGGGCTGGAGAGATGGCTCAGCCATTACGAGCACTTACTATCCTTCTGGAAGACCCAGGTTTGATTCTCGGAACCTGTGTCAGGCCGCTTACACTGTAATTACACTATAATTACTGGTGAATCAGATACCTTTGGTCTCTGTAGGCACCTGAACTCATGAACACACACACTAAAAATATCACAAAAAAATAAAATCTTAAAAAGTACTTCCAACATTCTATAACAGTGGCCTACTATAGACTAATTTATTATGCTAAAAATGGAAGCTAATAACTCAGCTAAACATAACCACGCAATACTATTAAAGAAAACTGTACAAAACTATCTGACCATACAATCATTTTCTTCACATTTTCCTGTAGAGAGGCTTCCATGTAAAAAGCAAGAGCATACCTTCCTCTCTTGGGGCCATAAAATGTTACAACTGTATTCCCAAGAGGCAAATGACTCCCAGAGTCACCTCTGTGCAAGATACATAGCAAGTTGGTTCTCAAGGGGGCCCAGCTCTCGACCCAGCGCTATGTAACTGCACACTTTCTACTGTCCCCAAAAATGCATTGCAAAAAGAAGCACAAAGTGAGGGCAAGGTGGGTTAGCAGCCAGAGGGAGCCTGGCAAAGCATCACAAGTTTCCAAGTGCCATGGTCTGAGTTAGCCGCAGGCAGGCTACAAAATAGGCACAGGAGACAGCAACGTTATTGTCGAACTCATTAAATAGTTTAACCGGAAGCGATTCACTTCTTTGAGGCAAAATCAACTTGTGTTTTAATCCACTTGGCATATATACTCAAATTTTTTTACACTGATCTCTATAAATGTATTTTGAATATCACTGAAAACCTTTGGGACTAGGAGGAATTACCAAGGGGGAGGGGCCTCTCAGAGAATTTCAGTGAGGAGACAACTGGGAGTATGAATAATACTCATGAAGCTTCTGGCGGATATGAACTTAGAAATGTGAAAGCCATGTTTACGGCCTCCTCTAAGAAATACATCTCCCCCTTGCTAACACTCCTGAGAACCTAAGGACTGTGAGCAACGGCAGACTGTGGTGTCAATCGTCTTCTCGATGAGTATCTTCTTCCCACACGCCTGGGATACACCAGTCAGTGTTGTCTGCAGGATTTGGACAGATCTGGCCATGAGGCCAGGAGACTGCTTGCTTGTCTTAGTCTCACTTCCATTGCTGCTGAGACAATATACCCTTACCAAAGGCAAGTGTTGGGGGAAAGGGTTTGTTTGGCTTTCAATTCCAGGTCATAGGTCATTATTGCAGGACTTGCAGGAATGGTTGAGAGGAAAGAAAGAACATAGCCTTGTTTGTTGGTGGTGCTGGTCTTTTGTTTTTGTTTTTTAATGGCTACCAGCTCGTGTTTGACCCTCCAGATGAAGCAGCACAAATGATCATTCCCTAGAACAAGGGGGCAAACAGTACAGCCTCCAGTTGTAGACGCTACACAGCCATCCTCACCCTTAGCAGGCTGCAGGTCTTTCTGGTGGCCCAGCTGGGTGTTTGGGACAGTATGTCCCCTTGCCTCATGGTGTGGTAGCAGTTTAGATAAATCTACTCACACTAAGCAAATGTGTGCCTTCAACTGTGGTTTCTTGGATTAAATGCCAAAGTCTGAGAACCTGAGAAGGGAGTAGAGGAGGGAGCCAAGTACAGAGATTTTATTCCACATGACTTATTCTACTGCTTTGGGAAGAAAAAAAGGAAATCTTCCTTCAGGATCATCTGAAAATGTAAAGGTTCTATTGTATGACTGTAGGGCTGGTGACAGGCTTAGTATGGGCATCTTGAGATGGAAAAAGTCACTTCGTCATTGATGATGGTTGCAAACTACTTCCAGACATGCTGAAAATAGTAGGACTCAGTGCTGCTGAATCATGTGAGCAAGCACATGCACTTTGAGGAAACATCAGATCTAAGAGCGTGGGTTTCTACCATCAATGCTAACCCACTGCTGACAAGGCTGCAGACGTAAGTTCACTTCTGAAGCAGATGTCCTTCACACAGGCCTGTAGGAGAGCCCCTTCCACTGGGTTTGCATCCTCCTGGGCTCTAGCAATGACAGCAGTGGACTGAACCTTCCCAGCGCCCACCTATCTTCTGGATCAGTTAAAAAAATTCAGGTCTGTACACACAGCAGCTCAAAATAGCACGGGCAGTCCATTGCTAACTACAACAGCAAACATTTGTACTTCAAAGCTGACAAACAGGAAAACTACTCTTGAAGACCCATTAGTTCTAAAAAGACTCCCATCCTTCCAAACACTACCCAGTACGTTACCCTCACCTATCTATGGTGAGCATCTTTGGGTGTTGAAGATGCCACAGGGGGCTTTGTACGCTCCAGCAGGGACGCCTGAGCTCGCACTTCCGCAATATCCCCATGCCCACGTGTTTTCATCTGAAAAGCCTTTCAAGAGCCAAGTCTGATGACAAGCAAGTTCCCTTAGAGGGGGGTTGTGGGGGGCGTGGCTGTGAGCACAGCTGCCTGCCAACAGGGACCACTGGCCCTGAGATGTCCACTCACCATGGGAAAGTCACTCCAAGTCCTCTCTAAAGCTAATCCCCAGAAGAGATGGAATGGATACAGGGACATTCTGAAGTGCCCAGACCTTTGTTCTTTCTCTAGAGACTGCTTACTCATGAAGATGAAGCCAATCTAGACACAGAAAGTTGATGCTGTTCAAATTAGAAAGCCACTACTGGCATAAGAAACTCTTACCCAGAGCAGAAAGCAGGCTTCGCTGCTGGATTACAAAGGAACTCCCCATGTGCAGTCATTTCAGAAGAACTTCAGGAGACAGTACAGATCAAACAGGGTAAAGCTTACTGTCTATTAACAGTAAATCCTGAGTATAGAATATCTATGCGCCTTACTAATTGCTTTCATTTTAGGAGCTGTTCTTCTATGGGTGGGGGGACTCAAAGAAATGTTTGGTTTGAAGAACAAAGTTTTAGACAAAGTGATTATTACAAATCCTTCAAGGATCCCAAAGACTTTCAAATCTATTTAAATCCAAATATCGAAGATCAGATTCTGCTTTGATATAGTTTTTACATTTTTAAAATAACTTTCCATTACAAATTCAGGCAAGAATTAGTTATAAGGGGAAAGGAGACCAAGTATGATGAAATATGTTGAAGATTATATAAATGTATATATGTGTGTACATATATATATGTGTATGTATATATATGTATGTGTGTATATATGTCTTTGTGTGTATACATATGTATGTGTATATAAATGTATGTATGTATGTATATGAATGTGTATATATATGTATCTGTGTGTATATATATGTGTATAAACACACATGCAGGAAAAGATTAGAAAAAAATAATTATTACATTAGTTATTTCTCTGTGTTTTACACATGGCCTAGTCTATGACCATATAATTTTTATAATAAAAACTTATTCATGAAGAAAATTCAAGGCTATCAGACACAGTCAACTTTATAAAATAAGCACTCAGCCAAGATCTCGACAGTGTTGGAAGGTTCTTTGGCCCCGGAGGAGACAAGCCCAAATCCATCAGTAGTATTTCCTGGTGGTACTGTCCTTGGAGACAGGAAGAAGACAGAGTCCCCTTCCCTGAGGCACCGTGGACTCGAATTAAGGCATAGACAGCAGGGACTGAGCTTCCACATGTTTATTAGCCTATGCGCCTGGAGAATCTCAGCACTCTTGATACACACTTGTCTCGGGTTCCAGGGAGGAAGATGAGACTCTTCCACAGACACCACAGCAGCCAGTCAACGGAGGCAGCAGTTCCCACAGACCCAGAGCCAGGTTGCACTCTGACGCACCCATGGACTTAGGGAAAGAGTGGGTAACATAATGCTTGTGTTTAGTGCTGGAGGTCAAAGCAGGAGCCTCGCAGGGTAAGCACGCAACCCTAAGCTATGCACTCAGCCTTATATTTCATAAATTCACCATATTCACTTAAACTATGGCTCTATTACAAGACTATAAACTTCTCAGTCACTGATGGTAGCACTGAGGAGACACACCATACTAATCTGTCTGTTTCTCATAAGATAAAAATGTAAAATTCATCCCTGGGATGTCCCAGTAGACAGATATTCTACCTTCGAAAATGGACCCCAGAAAGGGTTGTAAGTGTTCACTGTATGTGTATATAAAAATAGAAACCTCAGTAAGAATTGAGCCCATTCTCCAAGAAACACAATTTTGTATGTCTGTGATGCTAGCACTCAGGAAATGGGAGCAGGAGGCACACTGGAGGCCAGTTTGGCCTACACAGGGAAGCAAGAAATAAAATAAAATAAAACAAAACATAGGCAGGGAGAAATCATAGTCTGTGCCCAGACAAATGTGGCTTCTGTCCCCATCATCCCCACTGGAGGCGTCTGGAGGCTGTACATCTGCCAATCCCACGGGTCCTCAGGCAGGGTCACAGCTGTTGGCTGGTGAAGAAGGATTTAGTCTTCCTGCAGACAGGATTTACACAGAGCGGACAGCTCAGACTCAACTGTGTGGAGCACAGCTTGTTTGACTGGATGTGGGAGTGCACCAGATCAGCAAGGGCCTGCAAGACACACAGCAGAGTCACCTGAGGCGAGAAGTCTGGGGGCCTGCCCTGCCTACACACCCTCAGCTTGTCCTGGGGATGATTACTCCAGATGGAGGTTTCTTTTAGACCGAGCTGAATGGAAGTGTAAAACATTGCCCGTTCTGGGCATCGTCAGCTCAAGCAACGTTAAAACAGAGACTTTGGGAAATGGATCCTCTTACCCCACCCACCACAGCTGTTCACTGAGAAGCTGACTTCAAATCAGGCAGCTGTAGGTGGGCAAACTGAGGAGGCTGGGGATACCTGCAGGAGAAAGGAGGAGCAGAGAAGGAATTCGCTCTTAGTTTTGTAATTAATTGGAACTCCAAATGTACTAATATGTGAGAAAACCAATATTCTGCAGGAGTTCCTCAAAGGACTGCTCTGCGCTGTGTTCTACTAAAATGGTTGTAACACCACGGTACCTTGGAGAACAATGGATTTCCATTAAGAGACTCCGCTCTTCTGATGTTTTCTGCTCCACACTGAATCAAATGAGAATGGGAAGAAAACACAGATACATTTTATTTTTCTTTCCTTTCCTTTCTTATTTTAAAGACATTAAGTACCACAAAAGAATAAATGCACATCACCTGAAATGTAAATACAGAGAATATCCAATAAAAAAGTACTTTAAAAGAGAGAGAAAAAAAGAATACACACATACACACACACACACACACACACACACACAAACACACACACATGCTCACACACACATATGCAACTCAGCCTGACTGTGATGTTCGCAGGCAGCTCCTGAATGACGGACGGTCATGGTCATGTCTGATGGACAGACTGACCAGGCTCTAGAACCTGCTCTTTTGGTTCTGTGTTGCCTTGGCCCTGTCCTTCCCACAGTTCCATGCACGCAGACCATGCTGGATGGGCCTTGGGAGCTAACCAAGCCCACATCCCTCTGCCCCCTTTCCTTTCTCTAATGCAGGCCTTGCAAACTCATCTAAGTAAATGTTACAGCAATTAAGTAAAATTTCCTATTTACTTTAATCCCATATAAGTGCTAAAATGAAGGAAATTAATTTATGAACTATAAAACATATCGGTTTTAAATTGGATCCATTGTAGAATTAGATTTTAAAATAAACTTCCATAGGGGGGGAAAATCTGAGTATTGTTCAGCATCATTCTTTTCCCCTGCTTTAAAAAAAAAACAAAACAAAAAAACAAACAAACAAACAAAAAACCCAGCTAATTATGCCCAGACAATAGAGAACTATGTATGATTTGCTCTGTGGCTCTTTCTCAGTCTCTTTCCCATCCACACTGAGACATACATAGTTAGTTGCTTTACCTTCTAGATTGACATTTACAGGAGAAGCCCACACGGGAAACCCATTGGTATTCAGCAAACACCTAGACCTCAACATGGAGGTTCTACTTAAAAAATAATAAAAAACCCAAATCCACAAAGTGCCCATGGCAGCAGAATCAGTGTGTTAGTGATCAGCAGGGCAGGCAGGCTAGGAAGACGCAAGAGCCACAAACCTGTCCACAGAACATTATTGGAAAAACAAAAGGATTTAGTCATGCAGTATGATAGTAAACATTTAAAAAAAGTCCACTGACTATTAATCAAGGATTTACTAGAAACAGTTACAGGCATTTGATCATATTTACTCACATGTACCCAAGATATGTATTTAAGAAAGGAAAATGGGGATCCCAAAACGGTGTGGATAAGATATCATTTGTTACACGCAGGAAAGCCTATTACTAATGTAGACACATTGAGGGAAAAGGGAGGTGTTTTATGAAAACATTAACAGACGTCCTCTTTGAGTAGTAGTGTGACCCACTCTTGACATGGCACCCTTTGGTATTATCTGAGAACTTTATTATCTTTATCAGCAAAAGGCAAAATGTCATTTCTATTTTGGAGCCAAACATTTTTTAAACTGTTAAAGTTATTTGTTTTAAGCATGCTGTATTTTCATATCAAAATAATGATAGTTGCATGTTTTCTTTATTCCCTACAAGGATCCATTTATTAATCACTAATAATCCTCTTGGTTACTAATAGTCTCCATTTATAATACAAATGAAAGGAAACTATCATTCAACATAGAGAAAAAACTTATTTTCAAACACCCTACACTAATTAAGTCTTATTATTATTACTGAAGTGTCTTTAGTATATTTAAAATTAGCCAAAGTCATGGTGGGCATACAGAGTTACCTATAAATGAAACCCAACAGCAACAATGAGACCTTATTTTTGCCAGTTGCAACTTAATTCCTAATGATTAGAAACTATAGGCTCCCCTTAACATACTAATGTTTGACTGGTGACTGGCATAAACACTAATATCTGACAACTGGTTCCAGTTCCGACCCTACCCACTCTCCACCCACCCCTCACCAACATCCAGTCCCAGAATGGGAGCAGGTTTCTGTGGAGCCAGACTTCCACAGGCCACAGATGGGAAGGCCATGAGCTCTCATCCAAGATGAGAGTGAGGAAAGGACTTCCTGGGTCCCTGTGCTTCCAAACACAGAAACACAGCAGTGAAGGTTTCAGGCTAGCTCTCAGAAGCTACAAGACAGGTGAGCAACAGTTTTTCTTCACCCTGAGTGACAAGTCACATCCATCTTATGCCAACAGTGGTATTTGTTATTTCAATCGTCAGATTGATCACAACTTGTTAGCAAACAGCTAATTAAGTGAGTGCACGGAAGAGGTCAAGAGAATCACAACACACACTGCCTCTGTGTTTATTCTATGTTCCTCTGAAATGTCAAAGACGCCTATGCCACAGACCCAACCAGAAACAGCAACAGTCCAAGAACTGCACTAAGTGGAAAGAGTGAATTATAGACCGATAAACATTTTCCCCCAGAATTAGTGAGAACACAAGTCCTTTTCACTAAAGATTTCACCTTTAGATGGCACAGTAACTCACACTGAACAAGTATTAGTTTCAGTGATACTGGGCAACATGGTTTAATAAAGACATAAATGTCCTCTCTACTGCTGATGTAGAATTAATTTATAAAGTACTATTCAAAATGAGGACTACACAATACATACAAACACACTAAAAGTTTGTCCATCTTCCCTTCTCTCTCTCTCTTTCCCCTCTTTTTGTTTGCTTTTTTTTTTTTTTCTGAGACAGGGTCTCTCTGTGTGGCCCTGGCTAACATAGAACTCACTAAGTAGACCAGGCTGGCCTTGAACTCCTTAATATCTGTTTGCCTTTGCCTTCCACTACCACCACACCCAGCCTCATAAACAGTCCTTTTTTTCAATGGTATAGTTTGATAGTCGCAGAAAAAAAATGTCCTTTTAAACGAAACCATGATGGAACTAAGAAACCATATGGGTACACTTACCTTCTGAGCTAACACTTGAGAGTATTCAATATCCAGTTCATAAAGTGTCTCAATGTGATCGCTGGTAAACGCTATTGGAACCAAGAGGATATTCTTCCTCCCCCGCTCACAAAGCCCTTTGATAGCTTCATCTGTCTGAGGGCCCAACCAGGGCACTGGACCAACCTATGAGAAAGAAGGACCACCAAAAAAATCAGCTGACACATCAACAACATACTATTATCAGGCCTCAACACATGCTGGGGCACACCCACATCTGCCCATCCTGGTGAGAGCCGCTCTTACACTCCTTGAACAGGTTTCACCATTTTTATACTGAAGCCAGAATCCTTCCATAGCTGGCCTGACCTGATGATACAAATAAGCCCCTTCTTTCATTAAAGCTAAAAGTCAGATAGGGACTGACACTGCTCTACCAGTTGTCCATGTCCCCTTCTGTCTGCTTGCTCTGACAGAGTTCTTTCTGCCCACTGTGAGCAGTCAACATACAGAAAAGCTGGCTGGCATGGAAGCATCCAAATCCTCATTTATAGGTAAGGGATAAAACACATGTTCTCAAGAGATGCTGGCCTGAAAACATGCAAGCTACCTACCTTGGACTGCCAAACCAGTCGGTAAGGGTTTGGGTAACCCAGCTTTTCCATGACTTTGTGGACAGTGGCTCCTACCTCTTGGGGATAGGGGTCCCCTCTGTTGACAACCTGCAGTAGACACAAAATAATAACGCAGCCACCAACAACGTGAAGGATGTCAAGCACCACTGGCTGTGCAGGCAGAAGATGAATGTGGGCTAGGCCCCTCCTTTGCTCTCTTCAAACTAGTGACAATTGGTAGAAAAGGTCCTTGGCTCCAGACTTTCATTATCTTTTCCTGTTACTGTACAGGGATACAGGCTTCACCTGTCTACCCCATCCCCACATTTGATGTGTACGGCAAGCACCCAATACCACAGTGATGAAAAGAAATACTAAGACAATGTTCTATGACATTGCTAGAGGCCAAAGGAGCACTAAAGCACGAATGTAGAAGAGATAAAGAAATAAAGGTGGCCTCTGGCCCGGTAACAATCACTACTTCAGGAAGAAGCCACTATCACAGCTCTGGGATGTCCCAGTGTAAATATCCGCCTGCCCTCTCTGCATGGACCCTCGGAAAGGGCTTGCATGACACCAGAAAGAAGACATCATCCCACTGGAACAGAACAGGAGGGCTCCCAATGGGAGGACCTTATCCCTAAAGCCATCCCTACCAACGTAGTGGCCGCTTTTTCCAGGTGAGCTGCACAGGGCTTGACTCTGGTGACCACCAGCATCCTCCACCTGAGGCTGGCTGGTTCCATCAATCGTGTGTTTCAGACTGATCACACCTAAGAAAATGGAATCTTCCACCTCTGTGGCTAGGAAAACAGAATTCTCAGGATGGGATGCTAGTTCTGAGAAAACGGAACTGGGGATTGTGGCCAAGACCTTTCAAATATCATACAGCACACAAGCCTGATATTTCTGCGTTTCCTGAGACACAACCACTGTAGTGCAGAAGGGTGACATTTTTTTCATGTTCCCATTGATTTTTCATTTTATAATTTACACACAGAAGTAATTTTAACAACATATTCTGGATATAAACTTTTGTCAGATTTATATGATTGAATAATTCTCCACGTGTGGCTTGAATTTTCAATTTTGTTTTTTTTTTTAATTTATTTATTTATTCACTTTACAACTTCAAATCACCCCTTCCTCTCCTCCCAGGACCACCCATTTCACCTTCCCCTTCTCTGAGGGGAAGCCGCCCTCTTGGTGTCATCCCCCACTAACACCCCACATACACCAACGCCACACATCAACTAATTTTGGGACTAAGCATATCTTCTCCCATTTAGGGACTTGGGATCCACAGGCAGGCATCAGGCTCAGAAATAGGCCCTGCTCCAGTTGTTGGGGACCTGCATGAAGGAGGTGATGTTTTGTGGACAAACTGGTATAACATGATGAACTAAAGATCACACACTGTATGTTGTATATTTTCTGGCCAAGCTGTGGTCCCTTGTCTTAGCAAATCAGAAACCTTGCAGGCTTCCTAGAAGGCACAGGCTTCTGATAAGTCTTGAGGACCAGAGTTAGGGCTCAGTGTGAGCAAAGCTGGCTGCACAGTTGCGTACAGGAAAACTGCACATTGTATTTCTTCCACAGAGCAGGCAAAAGCCTGCTTCTTTTAGCTGATGCATTTGTTAGAAACCCTAATATCTGAATGAATCTCCCAGTTATCGTTTTAAAGAAGGCTATTAATAAGAGATCTATTTGTGATACTGTGCGTTGAATTGATTGCTGGGAGGCTTTAGGAAGGGAGTTTATGAGCAAGCTAAGGCTGGGAGTTTAGAATCCATGCTTGCACTGAGCCGAGGAAAGAATGGAGCCGGGTCCACTTTACACATCCAGAAAGTGGGTCCTCTACCGCTAATAACGTGCTCTTACTTACAGACATCGGCAGGGAGTGGGCAGAAAACAGAATGACCACCTCGCTTCTCTTCTCCTTTGGGAAATGGTCCAGCTCTTTCAGAATGTGGTCTGCAAAGCACTGTGGGAACCCCAAGAATGGGAAGAGGGTGGTGAGAAGAGAACAAAGAACGAAGAAGGATCCGAGAAATGAGAGCTGTACTGACAACCTTAGCACAATCTTCAAAATCTGGAACCCTACCTCTTTTTAAAAAAAAAAAAAGCACAGCACAGTCTCTCTGCTTCGAAATGGCTCGCAATGGTTTCAGGGGCCTGGGGAATTTGATGGGAAACTTCTAAAGCTCACTAATGGCTCTCTGCAAATGAACGCGGAGGAGCCGCTTCCCCTCGGGAAGAGCAGGGCACACTTCCAGATGGAAAGGAAACCCAGATGGGAAGGAGAGGTTGTTTTAAGACCTCACATTTGCTCTGTTAGCAGGAAAACAGCTTACAGGGTCTTTCTAAACCTCCCTTACTTTGGCTTTCAGGCCCTATCACATTAAAATACATTAGCCAGAAATAGGAGAGAAATAAGAAAATACTCTTCTATTTTTATGACATCTTTCTTATGTCCAGGGTCTGCACCACAGCACTCCTTCTCACACACTTCCTAATGACAGATGATGAGCTGGGCAGCCCCATTAAACACAGGGGAAGGCTGTGGCTGATGTGAGGGATAGCTGGCCATATGTGTACATGTGGACTAGAATCCGGGCCCTGCTGCTTTCCAACCTCTGCCCGCCAGACCAGCTCCCTCCCGCTTCTAGTTGGCACTTGCTGATTCTCACGGGTAGGTGCTGAAACACCAGATCTGAAGAGCCTTTCTTTCATCTCACACTTGAATCATTCTTTGTCGTCTGGCTTATAAGGAAATACAAGGCAAAGGACAGGAATGGGCCAACTGATAAACTGGAATATGGCTGGGCTGGGAATCAGACAGAAGTTGTTATCAGTGTTAAAATAAACTTCTGCAGCATTTTCTATTGTAGTTACATTAAGAATACACCCCTGATCTTAAGGTTGTGTGTGTGTGTGTTCTCAAGTAGCTCAGAAACAATATATGTACAGACACAGACATATATACACAGAGCACGTAATTGATGGGTCAAGTGAGACAAACACATCAATACGGGTAAGAACAGATGCCAGTTTATTGCACCTTTTTAAAGACTTTACTTATTTTGTGTGTGGGGGTGTTTTGTCTGCATGTATGGCTGTGCACAATGTGTATACACATATGTGCACACACAGAAGCCAGAGCCCATCAGATCCCCTAAGACTAAAGTTACTAAGGGTTGTGAGCTACCAATTGGGTTATGTCCATACGAGTGAAGGTGCCCACGGGGCCCAGAGGACACATCGGGTCCCCGGAGCTGAGCTACAGCAGTTGTGAGCCACTGGAGCTGGCTCCTGGGAACTCAGCCAGAGCAGTGGTATGTGGTCCTAACCAAAGGGCCAGCTCTCCGGACACATTCATTATCCTTTTAACTAATAATCTTGTAACAATTTTGCATGTCAGAATAATTTCCAAATAAAAATTAAAGAACTTATTCAGAAGTTTTTGTAAGCAAATGCCCTAATGAAGAAAATGAAACTTAGAGAAGGTATCTGGGGTTCTCTTTCTCCTTCTCCCTTCCCCCTCATCTTGTTGTGTGATAGCATTTGATACAAACAAAAGCTATATTTCTATAGTGTTCATAATGTTTAGGAAGCAAGACTGCTCAGAAAGGATGATTTTTAGAGAATAGCCTACATAAAGAAGCCACTGCAAAGTTTATGTGAGACCCTGGAATACACATTTACTGCAACTACTCCAAAAGCGAGATAAATAGCAGATTAGAGAAATGGTTATAAATGTGACAATTTTGAGTCCAGTACTGATAACATGCAGAAATATAAGATTTAAGGCCCTAGTTTTTAGTTGAGTCTATGTAAGAGTTTTAGGGGATTGCCTCCTCCCCACCTCTTTTCTTTCCCCAGCTTGTAAAATTGCAAGTAAGAACACAATTCCTCAGGGTTTGCAAGAGTCACTAAGCCATCTTCAAAACTCAAGCGGCATGGGCAAACAGAAGTGCTACTTAAATCACCTAAGACCCATCTGCAGGATTTTCCTGCACAGCCCCTGTGCACAATGAAAGCAGCAAGGCCTCTCAGAGCCTTCAATCACACCAGCCAGGAGGGCAGATAAATGCCTCTAAAATTCCCTTTCATTTCATGAACAGAGACTTCCTCGGTTAAGAGACCTTTCCATCTTTCTGCTTCCCCCCTTTCAAAGGGCTGAATTTTAATGCAAATCTAATTACTCCCGCGATCAGGGCAGGCAGATGCTGTGCAGATCCCTAGTTCCTGTGCCACATGTCAGCTCAGACCTGCAATACCCCTCCT
Organism: Micromys minutus; assembly: GCF_963924665.1. Classification (NCBI taxonomy): domain Eukaryota; kingdom Metazoa; phylum Chordata; class Mammalia; order Rodentia; family Muridae; genus Micromys; species Micromys minutus. The sequence goes on from NC_137977.1 coordinate 49,681,119, forward strand.
TCCCGGCCACGGCTTCAATAGCAGCATTCCGGGCCTTAGGCGCTCCTGCTACCCTGGCTGAACCCAGGAGAACGATGAACGCTGGACACACGCAGCCCACAGCGACAGCCCACAGCGACACCCATTCCTAGGGGACCTCTTTTACGCCTACACAAGTGTTAACCCCTTCCCTGCCCACAGGACATCACTCTGGGGAAGCCAGCCTGATTTTAATGCCGTCTACTGCCATCTAGTGGTCACATGTTTAAGTGCAGATATTTGCCAAAGATCACAGAATGAACAGAGTATATAAAATAAATCCAAACCACTTCATATATCTCAACTTAAAATAAATCAAAAACAAAAATTCCTACAGACTCAAAACCCTATCCAAATTGATCTTGATTTGTTTTTAAAACCAACTTCACTCTCATGTTGTTTTTTTTTTTAAATAAGGTAGTACCAATTTAAAGCTAATGGTTTTAGAATTGTCATTTTAACTGATACTTCTAAAATAAAAGTACCCACTGACAGCATAATTTAACTGATTCTTCTAAAATAAAATACCCACTGACAGAATATTACAAAGGTAAGTGTACACAAGAAATGAAAAATTTCTTTCGATCTATAAAACTTACCCATTAGAATGTTTACTTTCATGTTTCCAAACACGTACCTATACACTATCTTCGCTTTCTTAATCCTTTGATGTTTTTAAAAGACTTAAAAATATAGGATTTAAGTAATTTGTTGATCATTCAATCTAGACATGTAAGTTAGTGGAAATCGATATAATCCTTAATGCTCTTCTAGCTGCTGCAAAATACAAACTCAAAATCTAACTGCAGTACTAAAGTATAATCTGAAGAAAGAAAAGAGTCTGGTCATTTTAACCTTCAAATGTACTGTCATTTTTCACGAAAAGTGAAAAGTCTAATGATGTGGTTTTAATTCCCAGCATGCAATTTGAGCAGGAGAAAACGGGCTCAGTGGGCATCTCCAACAGAGCCAAGCTGAATGGCGCTGGATGCTGTGCGGACGGAGGCTGCCATGGGCATACACACCTGGATGAGGAGGGGATGCGTGGGCCACCTGTCGATTGTGCTCCACTTCATGGTGGGCTTCCGTCCCACCTCGTTATAGTACCTGTAAATGGCATTTAAGCTGCTGCCTGAAATACAAGGGAGCCATTTAGTAGATGCACTTGACTGCAGTGAAAATACAACTCGGACTAGCAAAGGCAATAATTGTGAGTTCAAAGTGGGCAGCTGCGTCTATACAGAAAGCCAGTCTAATTACAACCTTTTCAACACTCTAAAATGCATATAGATTTAACAACCCTGCAAATGAAGATCACTAAAGAACAATCAATTTCAACAGACCTTCAAAGATTACTAAGGCCATTTCTACCGAGAAATGTGCGGGCCGTGAGCCTATGCGACATAAGCTATTGTGGACTTGCAAGGCCCCAGTCCTACAACTGAGAGCACGTGAAGAAAACGCTCCTATTATGGGCAGAATCGGCCTCATTACATGCAGTGTGGGGGGTGGGGAGAGACAGAAGTGGGCTGTTATCCCAGCATGTGGATACTGCTCTGCTTTATCCTAGTGGGGCCACGTTCTGCTATTTTCCTTTAGAACTGCTTCATTTCACCAAGTTTCTGTGTTAGATTGTGCATTAGTCTATATTGGAGCAGTTTGGATATTTTCACTCAATATTATAAGTTAATTATTTCTCATGTTCAAATGAAAGCGTTAGAACCACCCTTTCTAAAGATGTCCTCATAGAACAAACAGCCTATTGAGGGGTCGAGAGACCCTGTATTTAATCAACTTTTACTAAATGTATCATTCCCTGGAGTAAAGTAAGTAAACACTCCACTCTACCAAGTAACCTAACAAAAATTGTGTTCTAAATGAAAGGTGAAAATGACAACCCAAAGTCCAGAAGTGGGTTGGCAGACTGAAGTCACGGCTTTTCCCTGGCCTGGGGAAGCTGGCACGGGGGTCAGACCCTAAGGCCTATGAAACCAATCCTGACAGGACCCTCTTATTCAGTCCTAAACAGATCAAGTTCCAACATGTCTGTGCCCCACATCAGTTTCCTGGGTTTTTGTCATAGAAATCAGTTAAGTTGCCAGTTTAAAAAGCTTACTTGGGGCACAGATATACTTTAGCTCAGGCTAAGATTCAACTTGTATTTAAAAAAATCAATGGGTTCAATTTCAGTGAGTAGAAGAATATAATGAAGTAAGAGAATACAAGCTTGGGGGTCAAAATAATCTCCAGTAGAATTCAAAGTGCCCCATGATCTTCACATAGCAGACCTCCCTGATCACGTGGGCATGGTTTTCTGATGGGCAGAAGGGCTTCTGGGAGCCACGTTAGCTCCCTCGTGTCTGTGGAGAACATACTACAGAAGAAGTAGTTAAGAAGGGGAAATGCAAATGAGGAAGTTGCCATGAGAAATTCATAGACTCCGTTTAAAAGACAAAGTAGCAAAGGAGATTATTGGCCTCAAAGAAACAAATGTAGTTCCTGAAACGTTTATAGCTCAGAAGTCCAGATGCTTAGAGGACAGCAGTGTGCCCTGAGCTCCGACCACCAGCGAGCTAAAGCGAGCATCTGCTGCCACACAAATAATGACTTTTAACTTACATACTTTTGCGAACAGACATCTATCTGTATGTTAAGGGACATTTTGCAAAGCAAGATAAAAATAGACCTTGAAAATACTAAGATCTGACTCATTCTCCAATAATATGTTACCAGTTATTTTAAAACTGTAGATTCCCAAAGTAAATCACAATTCAATGCATGTGAAAAACTAGGCATTTTAACAGATGGCTCTCCCTTCCCCCTCCCCCAACACACATCGCCTCACATTGGTTCTTATTGTTGTTGCTGTTTTTGTTTGTTGTTGGGTTTACTTGTTTTTGAGATGGGGTCTTCTTATATGGCCTTGGCTGTCCAAGAACTCATTAAGTTGATCAGGCTGGCCTCAAGCTCATAGAGATCTGCCTGCCTCTGCCTAGGATTAGAGGTGTGAGCCACCACACCTGGCTAGGATAGATTTTTAAATTAACACATAAATAAAAATAGTATTTTCTGTATCACACAGACACTTCTGCTTTCAAAATGAAAGGAGCCATTCCCTTTTCCCTTAATAAAAATTTTAGGGTAGACATAAAAATAAGCTTATGATACAAACCTAGAAAGTGATCTGTTAACCAACTGTATTCAAGTAGTAACCAAGCACATCCACCACCCACCATTTGGCCAACGATTCCAGCAGCACACGAAGCGTGCAGTTTCAAAGCAACTCCTGGGCTAACTCTGCGAGGGAAAGCCGCCTTCGATATGTGCTTACCTGTGGTGGAGCAGCTATACTGAGGGTACTGTGTGAAAGCAATGGCCCTTTCTACTCCATCTCTCTCCATCTCTTCAATTGCCTCTTCTGTCAAGGGATGGACGTACCGGAATCCAATATAGTATTTGTGAGGTGCTATTAGGAAGCACAAGCGGAAAGGAGAAGGGATTAATCTTTATATAGATTCCTCAGAGTCACCAAACATAGTGTAATGGCCAGAACAATAAACGACTAACCTAATTTTCTACAATGCTGATATGGTGAGCAAGTTAGGACAGCCCTGGCATCTTGTCCGTCCTTTAGCAGGCACAGGGCCACTTGGTCATTCTCTGAGATCAGCAGTCCTAGCTGCCTACCTTTTGTTAACATGATCATCTTTGAAATGCAAACATTTGTTCTTAATTCTCCGTCCTCATTAGGCATAAAGAGACTGAAGAAAAGAGAGGGGGAAGGAACCCAAAACTAGTATCTAGCTGGGTGTGGTGGCAGAGCCTTTAATCCTAGCCTCAGGAGGGGGATCTCTGTGAGTTTGAGGACAGCCTGCTCTATATAGCAGGTTTCATGCTACCCAGTGAGACTCCATTTCGTTTTTTAAAATGTAGTACTCATTTTTGACATGTACTGTCTTCAGTGAGCAAAGTGGCACATGCCTGTAACCTCCAACACTCAGAAAGCAAGAACACAAGGCCAAATTAAGGCAAGCTGGGGCTATAAGTTCAAGGCCAGCCTGAGCTACATTGATAGAACACATCTCAAAACCAAACCAAACAAACAAACGAGGGCTGCTGGGGCATTGTAGAAGTGAGCCCGATCAGAGTACTCAAGTGTCTGCGGCAGGACACTGGAGTCTGAAGTCAGCGTAATCCAGAGCAAGCTCAGGGCTTCTGAGCATCACTCTCAGATAAGCCCTGCAGTCTGGAGGAAGCAGAGAGTAGCACACATGTCTACAAGAGACAAAGAACAGCTAAGTTGCCTGGAAGAGGAAAAGATGTCCAGCCTGTGGAGATGGCTGCTGGCTGTGCAGTGGGCTCCAGGTCACATGCTGTGGTGGGCTTTGGTGACGCAGCTGCATCAGAGGCAATACTGTCCCTGTAATAAGCTCAGTAAAACTCACTGGTTCACCAGTTTATCCATACTTTGCTCTATCTGTTTCCTATCTGGAGGAGATGTTTGTTCATGTCTCTCCCCAGAAGTAGAGTCACTAAGGGGATAGTGACTTGCCAAAGGGTCACGAGTACCAAGGCCCACTAAGGGCTAGGAACCCAAGGAGAGCCTTCAAGGTCCAGAGAAACAAAAGGTGGCTCCCAAGGGAGGCGACTCTGCTGCCTGAGTGAACGTGGTCAGGCAAGCTGGCTCTGTGGAGGGTATATGCAATGTGCTCATATTCTTCCCGTGCGTAACTGCCATATGTTCAGTGAGCACATAGACCTGGAGGCTGGATGGATGGATGGATGAAAGACACAGGTACAGGAATCAATGGGTAGAAGCGTAGGTAAATATATGGGCAAATGACAGACCAAACAGAGGAGAAAAGACAATTTTATGCCACATTGAGTGATTTAATGACTTATCATGCAAGCCACTGAGCTTAGCCCCAAACTGTAGTGAGTCCTGGATATTTTAAAAATAAATCTCTAGAGAACAGAATGCTCAGTCACTAGATTAAAAGGCCACCTTCCCAGCAACTTCAAGTACAAAGTGAGTACTCTGATCCTTTGATGGCTGACATAAGCAGAGGAAAATGAATGTCGGAACCTGCCCACATGTAAATTCTTGGCTTTGCATTATATGGCCTTACAATAAAATGACCAGACAGTAAGTGGGGAACCACTTTTGATAGAAAATGGGAAGGTTCCCTGGGACTCTGTTAGATAAACCTGGGAACCTGAGCCATAGAAAGTCTGGACATCCAACAGCTTCCTCACAGGGACCAGAGGAAAAAAAGGTGAAAAGGTGGAAAGGAGGCATTCCTGTCTGGTTTGTTACTGTTCTTTGTCTGTTTTGGGTTTTTGAGACAAGGTCTCTATGTAGTCCTGGCTGTCCTGGAATAGACTGAGTAGACCAGGCTGGTCTTGAACTCACAGATATCTGCCTGCCTTTACTCTCAAGTGCTGGGATTAAAGGTGTGGGCCACCACTCTGGCTTTCCTGGCTGTTTTCTTCCTCAGGCCTGATATCTGATGGGGCTCTTCATGGGGGGCAGACACTGTAGTAACATAGAAACCTTTCTAACTCTTCTCTCCATTAAATAAATTGCACACCAAATTCACTACCATGATAAGCTGGCAACAGTCAGGGGTAGGTAGAGACATCGGCGTTTTTCTGTCATATGTAAAGAGGTGCACTACGGCCTGTGTGCAGGAACTGTGAACGAAAGGCCCCTGAGCCACAAAAATGGTGAGAGGCAAACCTGAGAGGTCAGAAGTGCAGCTGAACAGTTTGCTAGGTGAGATGGTCGGCTGGGGGAGGAGAGAACTGGGTCCCTTGATGAGAATGTTCGAGCTGATGTTCAGTGATACTTTCTAAGAGAGCGCTGCCTAGTGGGCTGTTCTCTTTGAGGGTCCCAACATCATGAACTCTTGTTGAATATGAAGCTGTAGAATGTAGTTACAATGAACATATGCCTTAGCTAGAACTTTTTTCAGTTTTAGTATTTCTCATTATGCTGGCTGGTTTTGTCAGGTTGACACAAACCAGAGTCACCTGGGAAGGGGGACGGTAACATGAGGGATTGCTCCATCAGGTTGGTTCGTGGGAATGTCTGTGAGGCATTTTCTTGACTAATGATTGATATGGGGAAGGGCAAGCTCACTACTGACAGTGCCATGCCTGGGCAGGAGGTCCTGGATGGCATAAGAAAGCCAGCTGAGCCAGCCAGCCATAAGGAACCAGCAAGGAAGCAGTGCTCCTCCGTGGTCTCTGCGTTAGGCCCTGCCTCAGCTTTTTCTTTAGCTTCCCTCTGTGATGTACACGGAAATGTAAAATGAAATAAACTTCTTTCCCCTAAGTGGCTTCAGGTCAGTACAGTGTCACAATGACAGGAAGCAAACCAGGACACTCATGGCGCTCATGTGTTATGTGGACCCGTGTCCTACAGTCAAGCCTCGGACGGGAATAAATGCAGCATCTGCAGCTCACTCTTGCACTTAATATCTCGGTGTGTGCAGAGGTTATCACAAGTTACCAGATGTGTGCCATCAGAGCCCGGCCAATGCAGCAACTCCTGCCTCACAGTGGAGCTGTGGTTGGCTGCAAGCGTGGCTGAAGGCTGCCCAGTGCCTCAGTCTGAGTGACAGCAAGTGACTTCTCTAAATGCTCACCTAATAATCATCCAGTTAGAAGAAAAGGTCACAACAGTCTTACCCTAGGTGCCTGGAGTGTTGTCTCTTCTTTACAACCCAGCTCAACTGAACTTTAAATTTCCTTTTGAAACACTTGCCGACTTTTCAGTTTGTTTACTTGTAACACAGGAAGTAATTTTTGAAGGTTCTACAGGCAGAGGACAATGCCTTGAGAATTCAGTCAGTTGACCATGAATCATGTCTTATAGGAACTCACAAATCAGTACTTGTTAATACCAGAACCAAGAAAATGGATCAGTGGATAAAATGCTTACACTACACGCATGAAGACTCAAATTCAGATCTAGTGACACATAAAAGCTGGCCAGGAGAGGTGGCCACCTGCAATCCCAGCACGTAGAAGGCAGAGGGGAGAGATCCCAAGGTAAGCTGACTCGCTTAGACTCACTAGATTGGTGAGCTCTGAGTTAAACTGAAAGACCACCCTCCGTATATGAAGAGGAGAGCAATGGAGGAAGACATCAAACCTTAACTTTGGGCTTCCACATGTACCCTTACCATCCACACACAGGTGCTCCCACTGTTACAAACATGCAATGTATACATCACAGTCACATACTCTCCTACATCCACACTACACGTTCTTTCTCCATCTTACACACATACACTTACATACACACATTCTCTCTCCCTCTTATACCCACACACTCACATTTTCTCATCCTCTCTCTTACTCACACACACTCCCTCTCTCCTACACACACTCACACTCACGTTCTCTCCCTCTCTCTTACACACTCACACATCCTCTCCCCCTCTCTCTTATACCCACATACTCACATTTTCTCATCCTCTCTTTTACACACTCTCTCTCATAAACACACACACACACACACACATGCTCTCTCCCTCTCTCTCTTACACTCACACATTCTCTTTCCTCTTTCTTACACATATTCTCTCTCCCTCTCTCTTACACACACACACTATGCTCATGCAGAGAATCTTCTTGCCTTTGTCCCCTGGGCGCTGGGATTATAGGAATCCTCTAAATTCTATTTTAGCAAGCCGAGCACAGAATTAGTGAGAAGGGCACACCTGTGTCGGGGGACAGCTCATCCAGCAGCTTCACCATGCCTTCTCCTTGCTTGGAAGTCCACATCTTGATGGGTGATCCACCTCCAATTCTGCGATACTGCTCTTGAATTTTGGGGGTTCGGCGTTTGGCGATGAATGGTGCGAGCTTACTAAACCAGGGGACATATAAGTGAGTGGATTTGATTCCACCTTTGCAACTTGAGATACATGTTCTACTCACTAAAGAAGACATGAGTAAAATTTAAGGAGAACCAAACAAGACAAGCAGTTAGAAATGTGGCCGTGAGGCCCCTGACAATCCAGCATGGATCTGAGAGTTCACCCCTGCACTCCACGAGTGTTCTATCCTGCACACTCTGGATACCTCACATCCCTGACCTGGACGCTGCTAGCTACCATCCTACATGCTGAATATGAACCTAACAACAATCAGGGGAGAAAGCACAGGAAGCATACATTATTTTCTGTTGGTGTGTTTGGTTCTGTGACACTGGCCAGGCCCTCAGAGCACTGGGCAAAGAATTTGCTGTTGAACTGAAGCCCCAGGACTGGCCCCATTTGTTTTTTGTTACTTGGACTGCCCTGGAACTATAGTGCTGCTCATGCTGGCCCTGGGGACTGCTTCCTCAGCCTCTTGCTTCAACAAGCCTGACGCACCTAGGACTATTCTGAAAGCATTTTTTTTTGTTATATTTCCTATTGATTGTATGTATTTGTGGGGGCATACAGGTGTGTGCACATGTGTGTATACACTCTGGAACAAACTTGGTAGACAGAGGACAACTTGCCTGAGCTGAGTTGGTTCTCTCCTTCTACCATGTGAGTCCCTCCATGATATGTACACACACACACACACACATACACCCACACACACACACACACACAAACACACACCAAATAAAATGTAAAAAGAAATTTATCCTTTGGTGTTATGGAACAGGTTTTGGTGGAGCAGCATAAAGCTTAAGTTGCAACCAAGACTTTCTTATGCATCTATATATATTGAGTGGGATGTTAAGAAAGTTCTCTAGAAAATAGTAGTTAGCTCCTATCATACTTCCTTTCCTAAAACTGCTATCACTGCTGTTACACATTATAAAAGACATCTCTCAACAGTGGAGTTAAGAGATTAGAAAGCACTGTATAGAACAAAGGCCTCAGCAATTAAATATCAGAAGTCTTGGGCATCAAGACCTCACTACAGGGCTGGGAAGATGGCTGAGCAGTTAAGAGCACGTGCTACTCTAGCAGAGGACTGTAGCTCTGCTCCCAGCACCATGTTGAGCAGCTCACAGCGACCTGCATCTTCCCTTCCAAGAGACCTGACCTCCTCTGGATTCCTCTGCTTCTGTATCCAAATACACACACACACACACACACACACACACACACACACACAAACACACACACAATATTTACAATAAAAACAGTTTGAGACAGGGTTGGTTTCTTTGTGTAGCTTTGGCAGTGCTGGAACTTCCTCTGAAGACCATGCTGGTTTCACAGAGATCTTCCTACTGGGATTTAAAGTATGAAACACCACCACTGCACTTAAAATAAAATCTAAAAAATAAACAAAAAATGTGTCATTATTGCAGAAAGCAATATATTTCTTTATATGAACACCCACCCACACTTTGTGCTATGGCTAAGGCAGGCTTATCTATAATGGTACCAAAGACTGCCTTCCTAACTCTCAAAGTGCCTTTAGAACACTGTGTAATGATTTTGCCACTGAAAACTGCGGAGATCCAGGGACGCAGGCCAGGTACACGGGAGAGATGGGAACCAATCACTGACAACAAGATGGCAAGAGGAAAGGGAAAGAACTCACCCAATGGAAACCAAGACAACCTGGAAACATCAGAACCCAGCTCTCCTATTACAGCAAACAGCGGAATGCCAAACACTCCAGAAAAAGAAGAATACACTTTTTTCTCAGCACCTCACAGCACCTTCTTCAAAATTGACCATATAATCGATCACAAAACAAGCCTCAATAGATATAAGAAGATTGAAATACTCCCATGCATCCTATCAGATCACCATGGTCTAAGGCTGATCTTTAATAACAACAAACACGACAAAAAGCCCATATACACATGGAAACTAAACAATGCTCTATTAAACGATAGCATGGTCAAAGAAGAAATAAAAAAAGAAATTAAGGATTTTCTAGAATTTAATGAAAATGCAAACACAACATACCCAAACCTATGGGATGCAATGAAAGCAGCACTGAGAGGAAAACTCATAGCTCTGAGTGCTTCCAAAAACAAACTGGAGAGAGCATACACTAGCAAGTTGACAGCACAGTTGAAAACTCTAGAACAAAAGGAAGCAGATACACCCAAGAGAAGTAGACAGCAAGAAATAATCAAACTCAGAGCAGAAATTGACCAAATAGAAACAAAAAGAACCATTTAAAGAATCAACAAAACCAAGAGCTGGTTCTTTGAGAAAATTAACAAGATTGATAAAACCTTAGTCAGACTAACTAGAGGGCAAAGAGAGAGTATCCAAATTAACAAAATCAGAAAACAAAGTGCAGACATAACAACTGAAATTGAGGAAATTCAAGAAATCATCAAATCCTACTACAAAAGCCTATACTCAACAAAGCTGAAAAATCTGGAGGAAATGGATGAATTCCTAGACAGATACCAGATACTAAAGTTAAACCAGGACCAGGTAAAACATTTAAACAATTCCATAACACCTAAAGAAATAGAAGCAGTCATCAAAAGCCTCCCAACCAAAAAAAGCCCAGGTCCAGATGGGTTCAGTGCAGAATTCTATCAGACATTTATTGACGACCTAATACCAATACTCTCCAAACTATTCCACAAAATAGAGTCAGATGGAACACTACCTAACTCATTTTCAAGGCCACAATAACCCTCATTCCTAAGCCACACAAAGACCCTACAAGGAAAGAGAACTTCAGACCAATCTCACTTATGAACATTGATGCAAAAATATTCAACAAAATCCTTGCAAACCGAATCCAAAAACGCATCAAAACGATCATTCACCATGATCAAATAGGCTTCATCCCTGGGATGCAGGGATGGTTTAATATAGGGAAATCCAACAACATAATACACCATATAAACAAACTCAAACAAAAAAAAAAAAAAAAAAAAAAAAAAAAAAAAAAAAAACACACATGGTCATCTCACTAGATGCTGAGAAAGCATTTGACAAAATTCAACACCCCTTCATGTTAAAAGTCTTGGGAAAAACAGGAATCCAAGGCCCATACTTAAACATAATAAAAGCAATATATAGCAAACCAATAGCCAACATCAAACTTAACAGTGAGAAACTTGAAGCAATCCCACTAACATCAGGAACTAGACAAAGCTGCCCACTCTCCTCCTACCTATTCAACATAGTACTAGAAGTCCTGGCCAGAGCAATTAGACAGCAAAAGGAAATCAAAGGGATACAAATTGGAATGGAAGAAGTAAAAACATCACTATTTGCAGATGACATGAAAGTGTACATAAGTGACCCCAAAAATTCCACCAGAGAACTCCTACAGCTGATAAACAAGTTCAGAAAAGTGGCTGGATATAAAATTAACTCAATCAAATCAGTAGCCTTCCTCTACTCAAAGGACAAATATGCATAGAAAGAAATTAGGAAAAAATACTCTTCACAATAGTCACAAACAATATGAAATACCTTGGTGTGACTAACTAAGCAAGTGAAGGACCTGTATGACAAGAACTTCAAATCTCTAAAGAAGAAAATCCAAGATCTCAGAAAATGGAAAGATCTCCCATGCTCATGGATTGAAAGGATCGACATTGTAAAAATGGTCATCTTACCAAAAGCAATCTACAGATTCAATGCAATCCCTATCAAAATTCCAACCCAATTCTTCATAGAGTTGGAAAGAGCAATGTGCAATTACATCTGGAATAACAAAAGACCTAGAATAGCGAAGTCTATCCTCAACACAAAAAAACATCTGTGGGAATCACCATCCCTGACCTCAAGCTATATTACAAGGCAGTTATGTTAAAAAACTGCATGGTACTGGTACAGAGATAGGCACGTGGATCAATGGAATAGAATAGAAGATCCAGAAATGAACACTCACATATATGGTCACTTGATTTTTGACAAAGAAGCTGTAAACATTCAATGGAAAAAGAACAGCCTCTTCAACAAATGGTGTTGGTCCAACTGGCACTCAGCATGCAGAAGAATGAAAATAGACCCTTTCTTATCTCCTTGTACAAAGCTCAAGAGCAAGTGGATCAAAGATCTCCACATTAAACCAGGTACACTGAAACTATTAGATGAGAATTTAGGGAAAACCTTAGAACACATAGGCACAGGAGAAAATTTCCTGAACAGAACACCAATGGCTCATGCTCTAAGGTCAAATATCGACAAATGGAACTTAATGAGATTGCAAAGTTTCTGTAAGGCTAAGGACACTGTCAAGAAAACAAAATGGCAGCCAACAGATTGGGAAAAGATCTTTACCAATCCCACATCTGATAGAGGCCTAATATCTAAGGTATAAAAAGAACTCAAGAAGTTAGACACCAGAGAATCAAACAATCCTATTAAAAAATGGGGTACAGAGCTAAACAAAATGTTCTCAATTGAGGAATATCGAATGGCTGAGAAGCATCTAAGGAAGTGCTCGACATCCTTAGTCATCAGGGAAATGCAAATCAAAACCCTGAGATTCCACCTCACACCAGTCAGAATGGCTAAGATCAAAAACTCAAATGACAGAAGATGCTGGCAAGGTTGTGGAGAAAGAGTAACACAACTTTGGTGGGGTTGTAAACTGGTACAACCACTCTGGAAATCAGTCTGGTGATTCCTCAGAAAATTGGACATAGTACTACCTGAAGACTCAGTTATTCCACTTCTGGGCATATACCCCAGAGACGTTCCAACATACAACAAAGACACATGCACCACAATGTTCATAGCAGCCCTATTTATAATAGCCAGAAGCTGGAAAGAACCCAGATGTCCTTCAGTAGGTGAATGGATACAAAAATTGTGGTATATTTACACAATGGAGTACTACTCAGCTATCAGAAACAATGACTTTATGAAATTCTTAAGAAAATGGATGCATCTAGAGAATATCATCCTGAGTGAGATAACCCAGTCACAAAAGAACAGACATAATATGCAGTCACTGATAATTGTATACTAACCCCAGAAAGCTCTAAACACCCCAGAAACAACTCACAGATTATATGAAGTTCAAGAAAAACAAAGGCCAAAAAACAAAAACAGAAGGAAAATCATTATGCTTAATCTTTACACACCAAGAAAACTTTGACTATTTCTAGGTCACATCTTGTTTTACATGTACTTTATGCTCATTGTAACTAGTAAGATTTTAATGCATACTATCAAACCTTTAAAAAAATCAAGTACTGACAAAAATGTATTCATATACTTTTATGCATAAATGCTTTTAAAATCTGGACATTTATCTCTGTTTTTTAAAATACAGTTGTTTAATTTAAAAAAAAAAAAAAAGGCACTGTGTAACCTGCCATTTGCTCTATTTAACCCAAGGTAGAGGTGACGCTGCAGTTTTGGGATGCAGTTTTGGGAAGGTGTGACTGCCACACAATCTGCCTTCCTGGACACCAAGTCAGCTCACTGGCATCAGGGGAATTCTGGCACATCACCAAACAGTAAGCAAAGTGCTGGTACAGATCATTTCTGGAAATGGAGTTAATAATTTGTAAGACAAAAGAATTAGGACAGAGGGAGGAGATTCTGGTGACCTCACTAACAAGCCAGCAAACAAACCAAATCTATGAATCTGAAGCTGAAACCACATTCGGAAAAGCCTGTTCTTTGCCACAGCCTCACTCTCAGTGTCAGGACACTGCTCTTAATAAGGATGTCTGGGGCTGGGCCGTGGTGGCTCACACCTTTAATCCCAGCATTCGGGAGGCAGAGGCAGGTGGCTCTCTGTAAATTCCAGACCAGCCTCGCCTACAGAGGGAATTCTAGGACTGCCAAGGCTACACAGAGAAACTTTGTCTCAAAAAACAAAGTGGGTTCTAAGAACTAAACTCTACTAAACTAAACTCTGGGCCCTCTTCATAGTCCATACGGCTACCAATTTAACAAAATGAATGTTAATCCTATCCATCTGCATATGTGGGCTGTAGGAACAGGGTCTACAGACACACTGTAAACAAGTGTCTACCAATGAAGCTAAATAAAGTTATAATCAAACAACCACGAGAAACTCTATATAATGTTACAAAACAAAAGTTAATAAAAAAGTCACAAAAGTGACAAATGAGGTAGGTAAGTATTCATGTTTGCATAACGAAGCCGGGAGAGAACAGACAGGCATATACCTGCTCAGATGTGCATGCACTGTTTCAAATAGAACAGGACTTACAGATGGTTAGCTGGTGATGGAACTCGAGGCAACAGGGACATTTGCTTTTTAGTGTAAATATATCATTTGCACTTTAGTTATATACATGAGTTAATTTCTTTATTGCAAAACTTGTTTATTGAAAGGAAATGAGAGAAAAGGAAACAGGAAAATAAGAATGGAAAAGAGAAAAGACATAATCTACCCTCAAGCACAAGAAATGATAACCATTGCTTCCTGAATGTTAACCAGAGGTCAAGGGCCCTGGGAGGAGAGGGCCCAACAGGAGCACTTGCTAACTGGCTCTCCTCCTCAGGGCTCTGCATACCACCCCCTGCTTCCCAACAGAAGACACTAGTGCCGCTCTGACCACAGCCAGAGCCACATAGATGACAAACGCACCCCACACACTGCATTCCACAGAGCATATCTTACTTTTGAATAGGAAGCGTCATGAGGTCTCGGTCCAGGAAGAGTCTCTGAAGGAAGTCTTGAACTTCTCCAAGGGTTTCGGGGCCTCCCATGTTTAACATTAATATGCCGGTTTTTGGCTTCCTACACGAGATAAAACAGTTCATTGCCACCCTTTCATCTGCTCCGGGCAGAAATTACTTCAGCTGATAAGAACCACAGGCCCTATGTTGCCATCACAGGACCATCTCCCCAGAGACACAGAGGGCCTCCATTTCTTCACTGAGACACCGCAAACTCTGACCCTGTCCTCTCAATCCAGCCCTAGGCTAGCATGAACTGGACTCAATTTCTCTATTTTCCTGTCTGTCTTCATTCAGATCCAATTCTTTAGACAGAGACACGGAGTTTTAGAAATCAAAAATTGCCCAGAGGCCAGAGGACCTGGAATTGCTAGTGCTTTGTAAGTACACAGGCTTGCTTTCCAAAGTCTAAGGTTGTTTTGTATGCTAAAATTAAAGTCCAACATTTTACCTTCAACATGATTTAAAGAATTCAGTGTGTAATGCACATACTTAACACAATCTACCACAGAATGAGTTCTGTTACATGGAGAAGTGTTCCCCTTTTACTTCAATGAGTCCATGGCCTGCTCTTTCACCTTTCCCCACCTCTTTGGTCATTTAGGAAATTATTGCAAAGCTAAATAGTTCCTTACTACTCTGTTTGTTTTCCCTTCGCTGTGGAGGACTCTCCTATGGGTGTTTACTAATACACCCTAGCCTCCATATTCTGGCTAGCAATATTATATTGCTAATAACGAGTACACTTATGTGCTAACCTGTTTTGGTTAATTTTTTGTCAACTTGAAAACAAACCAGATCCTTCCAGTTTCTGCCTGCACCCGGAGCTGACCCGATGCCACAGCTCTCTGAACCCAGACTATGCTGGGAGAGAGCTGGTCTCACGGGAGAGCTGACACATCTGAGAACACAGGTGAGCACAGGTGAGCTCACAGTTCTGCTCAAACTCCTGGCCCAAGAGAAAGCCGCCCTGAGGCCTCAGGACACAGGAATCTATGAGCTGTCTGGGACAGGATCTACCGGTTTCTGTCTGTGCCCTGTGCTGACCCTGTGTCACAGCTCTCTGTACCTAAACGCTGCTGAGAGAGAACTGGTTCCCCAGGAGTGCTGACACACAGACTGACACACAGGAGGGTTAAGCCACTGTCACAATCAGCAAGACCACTAACACTAGGAATAAGCAGATGTTGAGGCAAGTCCAAGAACCTAAGCAACAAAAACCAAGGCCACTTGGCATCATCAGAACCCACCACAGCAAGTTCTGGACAACCTAACACCGGAAAAGCAAGATTCTGATTTAAAAATCACAACTCATGATGAGGTTAGAGGACTTTAAGAAGGTCATAAATAACTCCCTTAAAGAAATACAGGACAACAAAATAGGTAAATAGGTAGAAGCCCTTAAAGAGGAAACACAAAAACCACAAAAATCCTTTAGAGAATTACAGGAAAACACAAGCAAAGAGGTATTGAACAAAACCATCCAGGATCTAAAAGTAGAAATAGAAATAATAAAGAAATCACAAAGGGAGACAACCCTAGAGATAGAAAACCTAGGAAAGAGATGAGGAGTCAAACACTCCAGGATCACCAACAATATACAAGAGATAGAAAAGAGAATCTCAGGAGCAGAAGATACAGTAGAAAACACTGGCACAAGAGTCAAAGAAAACGCAGAATGCAAAAAGCTCCTAACCCAAAACATCCAGAAAATCCAGGACACAAAGAGAAAGAAGATCAAACCTGAGGATAATAGGTATAGAAGAGAGTGAAGAATCCCAACTTGAATGGCCAGTAAATATTTTCAACAAAATTATAGAAGAAAACTTCCCTAACCTAAAGAAAGAGATGCCCATAAACATACAAGAAGCCTATGGAACTCTGAATAAATTGCACCAGAAAAGAAATTCCTCATATCAAATAATAGTCAAAACACCAAATGCACAAAACAAAGAAAAATATTAAAATCAGTAAGGGGAAAAGGTCAAGTAACATATAAAGGCAGACCTATCAGAATCACACCAGACTTCTCAACAGAGACTATGAAAGCTAAAAGATCCTGGGAAAATGTCATACAGATCCTAAGAGAACACAAATGCCAACCCAGGCTACTATATCCAGCAAAATTCTCAATTAACATTGATGGAAAAGCCAAGATATTCCATGACAAAACCAAATTTACACAATTTCTTTCCACAAATCCAGCTCTACAAAGAATAATAGATGGAAAACTCAAACACAAGAAGGGAGACTACACCATAGAAAAAGCAAGAAAGTAATCTTTCAACTAACCAAGAAGAAGACAGCCACACAAACATAATTTCACCTCAAACAACAAAAATACTAGGAAACAACAATCATTGGTCCCTAATATCTCTCAACATGGACAGACTCATTTCCCCAATAAAAAGACATAGACTAAAAGACTGGATACATAAAGAGGACCCAATATTTTGCTGCATACAGGAAACACACCTCAGTGAAGGCAAAGGACACTGTCATTAGGACAAAATGGCAACCAACAGAATGGGAAAAGATCTTTGCCAATCCTACATCTGATAGAAGACTAATATTCAATATAAACAAAGAACTCAAGAAATCAGACTCCAGAGAATCAAATGACCCTATTAAAAATGGGGTACAGAGCTAAACAAAGAATTCTCACTTGAGGAATATGGAATGGCTGAGAAGAACCTAAAGAAATGCTCAACATCCCTAATCACCAGGGAAATGCAAATCAAAACAACCCTGAGATTCCACCTCACATCAGTCAGAATGGCTAAGTTCAAAAACTCAGATGACAGTAGATGCTAATGAGGATGTGGAGAAAGAGGAACACTTCTCCACTGTTAGTGGGACTGTAAGCTGGTACAACCACTCTGGAAATCAGTCCGGTGGTTCTTCAGAAAATTGAACATAGTACTACCTGAAGACCCAGCTATACCATTCCTGGGCATATACCCAAAAGATACTCCAAAATAAACAAGGAGACATGCTTCATTATGTTCATAGCAGCCTTATTTATAATAGACAGAAGCTGGAAAGAACACCAGTGTTCTTCAACAGAAGAATAAATACAGAAAATTTGATACATTTATACAATGAAGTGCTACTCCGCTATTAAAAATGACTTCATGAAATTCTTAGGCAAATGGATGGAACTAAAAAATATCACCCTGAGTGAGGTAACCCAGTCACAAAAAAACACACATGGTATGCACTCACTGATAAGTGGATATTAGCTCAAAAGCCTGGATTACACAAGATGCATTCACAGATCATATAAAGCTCAAGATGGATGACCAAGGTGCAGATGCTTCAGTCCTTCTCAGATGGGGGAACAAAACTATACACGGGAGGAAATATGGAGACAAAGCATGAAGCAGAGACTGAAATAAAGGCCATCCAGAGACTGCCCCACCTGGGGATCCAGCCCATATTCAGCCACCAAATCCAGACAATATTACTGATGCCAAGAAATACATGCTGACAGGAGCCTGATATAGTGTCCCCTGAGAAGCTCTGCCAGATCATGACAAATTCAGAGGTGGATGTTCACAGCCAACCACTGAACTGAGAACAGGATCTTCAATGGAGGAGTTAGAGAAAGGATTGAAGGAGCTGAAGGGGTTTGCAACCCCATAAGAGCAACAACACCAACCAACCAGAGCTCCCAGGGACTAAACCACTATCCAAAGAGTACAAATAGATGAGCCCATGGCTCCAGCTGCATATGTAGCAGAGGATGGCCTTGTTGAGCATTAATGGCAAGAGAAACCCTTGGTCCTGCCGAGGCTAGATGCCCAAGTGTAGGAGAATATCAGGGCAGGGAAGCAGGAGGAAGTATGAGGGGGGGGCACCCTTATAAAAGCAGGAGGATAGGGGATGGTATAGGGGGTTTATAGAGGGGAAACCAGGAAAGGACATAACATTTGAAATGTAAATAAAATATATCTAATAAAAGTAAAATGAAAAAAAAAAGAAAGAAAAGAAAAATAAACCAGAGTCACTTGGGAAAAGTAAACATCAACAGGAAAATGGTCTCCCTCACAATGGTCTGTGAGCATGTTAGTCAGACATTTTCTCCAATTGATGTGTGGTAGTGTGACCACTGGACAAGTGGTTCCTGATTACATAAGCAAGGTGAGCAAACCATGGGGAGAAGGCCAGTGAGCATCTTCCTCTGTGGTCTCTGCCTTGGCTGGCCTGTAACCTGCAAACCAAACAAACCCTTTCCTCCTCAGATTGGTTCTGGCTGATACTGTGTTATACCAATAGAAACCAAATCAGTATACTTCCTCACCTCAGCTGTGGCGAGCAAAAATGTCTCCAGGCCTTAGAGAAAGAAGGTCTAATCCTCTTTTTACTAAGAGGATTATACCAGGCAATTACACTTAAGATGTTACAAAACTTTGTGTGTGGATATGTGGCACGTGTTTATGTGCACACGTGTGGGAGCCACACTTATCCATCAGTGCACACATAGACCTGAGGCATAATGTCTTCTGTCTTCCTTTTTTGTTCTCCACTTTATCTCACTGACCTGGAGTTTACCAATTCTGCTAAGCTGGCTGAACAGTGAACCCCTAGGAGCCTCCTGCCCCTGCCCTACTCCCCACACTTGAGATTACAACATGCAAAGCTGTGTCCAGATTTTATGAGGATGTAGGGATTTCCCCCATGTCCATTAGCAGACCCTTAACCCAAAACCATCTCCCTAGCCCCTACAAAACTTTTTTTTTCCACACAAAAATGTTACAACTAGACAAGGCTGCTGAGTTTTCTTGCTATTAAACATGCCAGATGCATCATCACCTGGTAAGACAGTCTCCCCTAATCTTCCTACTGAGACCACCCATCTTTCCCCTGCACCCTCGAAATCTGTGACTCCTAATAAATTAAGTGCCTTTTCCTATGGATTGTTGCCAGTTAACAGATTACTGGTTAAGAAAGCCCAGGCTAAAAGACTTACCTAAGCCACAGAGGGTCTCAAAGTGCAGACGGGATTTAGAACTGGGCTTTCCATCCGTAACACCTGAGCTCAGAACGAGAGTGGCTTTAAAGCGGATGTTACTCTGCCCTGCTCACGTTTTGCAAACCCATGTTGATTTTAAACATGAAAGAGTAGCATATCATTTGAAGACGCCCCAACACATGGAACACTTAATTCAAAACTGTGTTGTGCATGGTGAGTGGTGCATTAGTCTGACTCCACTCTGTTTTGGAGTATAAAGTGCAAAGCTTTAATCAAGGGTCTCTGTCTCTTTTTCCCTCCAGACAGACCACACCTGAGACCAAGGTCTGCCTGGCCATGGCTCTCTTTGTTTGGACATAAAAGTATGCAGAGCGACGACATGTATTTTAAAACTTACTCAGACAAGTTTATGTGTTTTGCATTTGCTGTCTTCTAGGCCTTTGAAACACAAAGCTTTTCCTTTGAACCATAAAATGTGCATAACAGGAACCAAAGCACATCAATTAGCAGTCATTTTATTCTGTGCTATCTAGACAGCACTGATGAAGAACAATAAAGTCTCAGTTCTAAACCTACAATGTATCACTGACCCAAGGATCTATGCTATTTCTAGAATAAAAACAACAAATGCACATGCACAGCCCCCCAACACCCCCACAGAGATGCGCACACAGAGACAGAGACCGAGACAGAGTGAACACGCACGGAACAAAGCTCCACTCTTGTGTTTGTTTTATCCATGGCTGCCTTGACATTGTTCCATCAAAGGTAAAGGACAGCAAAGAAGACTGTGTGGCCTATAAAGTCTAATAAATAAATAACAAGCAAATTCCTTCTAAAAGCCTGTGGACTCTTGATCTAGTACAGAAGCTGGTCTAGCAATGTGGTTTAGCTCAAGCCAAGCACTAAACAACACATGGTCGTCCAAACCCTTGGCATTAGAATGGTCCCTAAGCATACCCCTTACTTTAGCATCTCAAATATTCAAAACTAGCTGTAACTAGTGCCTGGAATGTGGGCTTAGATAAATAAACTGTGACTTACTAAAAATGCTCCTAGACTACTTGATATGGTTGAGACCAACTGTCAACTTGATCATATAGAGAACCACCTAGGAGACACGCCTTTAGTGTGCCTGTAAGTAGACTTTTAGACTGAGATACGTGGAGTGGAAAGATCTACCTTAGCCATGGGCAGTCCATCCCACACACCCAGGAATGAATGAATAGGAGAAAGTGAGTTGAACACTAGCATTCATCTCTCTCTGCTTCCTGAGTGACCAAGTAAAATGTGACCAGCCACACCCTGCCACCCTGATGGACTGAACCCTTAAACTGTAAGCAAGAATAAAACCTTCTTTGTGGGGGACTGGAGAGATGGCTTAGTGGTTAAGAGCACTGACTGCTCTTCCAGAGGTCCTGAGTTCAATTCCCAGCAACCACATGGTGGCTCACAACCATCTATAATGAGATCCAATGCCCT
Source organism: Micromys minutus (assembly GCF_963924665.1). Lineage (NCBI taxonomy): Eukaryota > Metazoa > Chordata > Mammalia > Rodentia > Muridae > Micromys > Micromys minutus. The sequence goes on from NC_137977.1 coordinate 49,702,212, forward strand.
CTTCTGAAGACAGTGACAGTGTACTTATATAACAAATAAATAAATCTTCTTTTAAAAACATGTTTGTTTTCTACCTTACCTAATAACTCCATATTCTAGAAAGACATAGCTAAGGGGAAGAAATTTGAGACCTATTCCTAATTCCATATCCTAAATTAATCTCAGTTTTTTAGCCTTCAATCAATGAGCCCATAACACAATGAAAAATAGCCATCATAAAATGAAAACATTTCGTTTACATGACTGTTGATGGTGGTTTGAATGATGCTCCCATAATCTAGGGCATCTGAATACTTGGTCCCTAACTGGTGGTACTGTTTGGATAGGTTTAGGAGGTCTGGCCTTGCTAGAGGAAGTATGTCACTGAGGTTGGGTTTCCTGGTCTCAAAGACTCACATCATTCCCAGTTTGATCTCTCTCCTTCCTGCTGTGGTTCAAGATGTGAGCTCTCTGATGCTGCTCCAGATGCTATGCTTTTGAAACCCTCTGGAACTAGAAGCCCAGATAAACTCTTCTATAAGGTGTGGTTTATCAGAGCAATATTCTGTACAACTCGAGAATGATGTCTTGTTAGGCAGGAAGATCATGATGTCACTATGACTCAGCTACTTTCCTTCTTAGAGCTCAACCACTTCCCCTGTATTAAATTTGCTCTTCTGTATCATGGAAGAGATGCTTCATGGGCATCTGTGGCTTCTGTTGCTGAAGAAAACCCACACCATGGTTTCTGCTTCCATCCAAAAATACCAAGAGTGAAGTACACTCTCTTTCCTTAATAAACTATAAGCCATGGCATGTTGTTGATAATTATGCTCATGATGTTAAAAGTTAAAAAAATGGTAGAATCTCCTGGAGAAGTTCTTGGTAGGTTAACTGCTTTTTATCCCGTACAAAGTATTTGTTTTATAGGCATAAATATGTTCATACAGAAAGTTCTGGTATACACATAATTGATTTTATATATTGACATATACCAAGGCCACATTCTTACATGACTGAAGAATATCTTTAACTATATGTCCTTTGTTAGTCCTTAAAACCTATTATTTAACAGATGTTAAAAGGAAACCAAGAAAATAACATACCATTGCCAATAAGTATATTAGATGTTCCAAGTACCTCTCCCCCTAGGTTGCTCAAACCCACTCACGTTTGTCATAATAGAAAGGAAAAACAAAGGAAAACTTTATTTGGAACAAAAGTTACCTCCTTTCTGGTTGAGCTTGGGGTTTTGCAGGTTTGGCATGATGCTTTTTCTCCGTAGTGGCTGCTACTGTTGCACCCGACTGGCACCTCCATGGCTGACAGGCCCTTGAACTGCCATGCACCACTGTGACAAAATTAGAGTGCTAGCATGAAACCTGGTTGGAAAGTAATTTCTTTTCAAGAGGTCCTCGGGGCATAATTCCTGGCTTTAAATTTTAAAATAGTGCTATGGCAGAGGTGATTTTCCCAACATCTCTGAAGGCAGGTAAATGCACTGAAGGCCTCTTCCTCCCGTGGGCTGCGGTGTAAATTCCCTTCTCTTGGGTGGCTTGATCTTTTTAGAAGCTACCCACACCTTCTCACCATGCCCTGGCTGCAAATTTGGCTCAGATCTCATCCCTAGAACCTCTGTACACTCAGAATAATTCCAACTGTGGGACAGGGCTTAGAGGAGAGGTAAGGGGCACCGTGGGTAGGAGCTGGGCCAGTTCCCAACTAACTGTGAATCCCATTTCTGTCTTCAAGCCTTCTGAATAAAGTATCCATGATGGGAACCTCAGAATTGCTCTATGTTCTGACAATGAGAAGGGGGAACACTCTCTTCTCAATAAATGCACCATGAGGTATAGAGTTCCCAGTATTCTACATGATAGACCTGACTCCTTTATCCAAATTCCAGAATCTCTATAGGCTTCTTCCCCACATCTATCCTCTGGAGGGCAGATGTTACCATCCATATAAGCAGTGTGTACCATTCAGGTAGCCAAGGGGTATTAGGAAAGAGTTGGCACTAGGAAGAGAGGCAAGAAAGCTCACAGGTCAACATTCTCAAGGCCCCTCCTCTGCAGGGGTTTAGGAGGGTTCAAGCAAGACTGCTTTCAGGCTATAAAGGTCTATTGGATAAGGCTGAGGGACAGGATTCAAGAAGAAAACCAAGAGAAGTGATTTGTGGCATATGTCACATGACAGGGCTAGTATAATATAATACTTTCATTTGGAAGCTTCTAGAGAATAGTAGCCAAACCTGTTCCAACTCCTTTAAATCACCCAAATGGAACAAAACAGGGGAAACTGGAATTTCCAGCTCACCTAGATTTCTTTATATACAGATGGTGGTACATGCCTGTGACCGAAGCATCAGCAAGCTGAGGCAGGGGGATCTTTAATTTGAGACCAGCCAGGGTTTGAGCTGGACTCTGCCTCAAAACCAATAAAGAAAACTAGCTCATGCACACTCCCAGCAGAGCCCACTCTGAGCTCCTGCCGGGGATGACTTACTAAATCAAGGCAGAGTAGAAACACTGCTGTAAAGAAGTACAATTCCACTCAAACGAAGTCTCAAACAACACGAATCCCCTTGTGTTAGACAAGTTTGAATGTGAACTACATAATGCGATCTAACCAGGTATTCAATCATGCACAATGTTTCCAAGTCCCTACTCAAATGAGAATCCTTCAGAGTCTCCGGGCTATGATAATAGAATTCTGACTGATGGTCATACATGAATTTCTTTCTGTGGACCTAACAAAAGGAGCAGCAGGGGTTTGGGGGTGGGGTGGGACATTCCCAGCTAGGACATTAGGGTTTCCTAGTACAGCTTCTAAACTTCCCAACTATTACCATGCCTTTGCTTACAAAACTCTGTGGCTGACCAAATTTGGGTACTGATAAGGAATCCTTCCTCCTGTGACTTAGGATTACCACACCCTCAAGAACATCTCTAAAGCATCCCTCCCCAACTTCTGGGCTATCACAGATATAGAAGGTACCAGGAGCAGGTGGTCAGAGGAGATAGCAGAAGAGGTGTGTCATGTGCTTGTATAAAAGTATCGCAGAAAAACACATACAAATTGTACAAATACTCATTAAATTGTAATATACTCATTAAAATAATAGGATCCTACACTACCTTAGAAGCTGGAACTGCAGGAGGAAGGGGACTTGCTTCCCAGATTTGGCCCGTTATTCTGATCTTGTTCCAAAGGACCAGCACTGCTCTGTAAATCCATGTTAGGAGAACTTTCAAAACCAATGTAATTACTGAACCGTTTAAAAATTAAAATATGGGCTGGAGAGGTGGCTCAGCAGTTAAGGGCACTGACTGGTCTTCCAGAGGTCCTGAGTTCAATTCCCAGCAACCACATGATGGCTCACAAACTTGTGTAATGGGATCCGATGCCCTCTTCTGGTGTGTCTGAAGAGAGCGGCAGTGTACTCACATACATGAAATAAATAAATCATTAAAAATAAATAGAGTATATCAGGAGTAGAGAGCTCAGGTGTTAAGAGTACCTGCTGCTCTTGCAGAGGACCTGAGTTCAGCTCCCAGCATCTGGTAGCTTACAAACACCTGTACCCCAGTTCCAGATCCCACACCTAGGGTAGCTGCCTTCACATGAACAAATCTCCACATACCCTATTGATGACAGTCTGCTTTTATGTATACGGCATACAGGAAGCAGAAGGCATTGTGGATGAGTATATGTAGCTTAATCATTAAAAAAAGAAAAAGAAAGCCGGAGAGTTGGTTCAGCAGCTGACAGCGCTTGATGCTCTTGCACAGGACCCAATTTTGGTTCCTAGCACCCATACTGAATAGCCCACAAAGACCTGTATTCCAGGCACCAAGGGGATCTGACCCGTCCGGCCTCTGTAAGATCTGCAGTCATACGCATAGACTTACACACAGACACACAGTTCAAGATAAAAACAAGCCTTAAGTGGATGGAAATGAGCATAATAAAACCTCGAGTACATAATGAACTACAATTTTGTATATTCCAAAACATACAGAGTAAAATAAAAAGTGACTACGTGAAAGAGAGTATTAGAAATGTACACAGATCTACAGAGTCCTTGACTAAGAAAACACAGAACTCTGTGTGTGTGTGTGTGTCAGACATAACACACTGGAGGAAGCATTTTAATTCTAAATGATAAAAAAATTATAGAACATAAAACTGTTTTTTTTCCCAGTCTTGTTTCCAGAATTCAGTTGCAGAATATACTCAAATGTTCTCTTAGCTAATATTTATCTCTTCCTGTCAACCAAAAAGATAAAAGTACTATACGGTAACCTTAAATATTGGAGTGTGCACAGTTAACACAGAAATTCACAACTAGTTAACCAAAGCGTTCCACGACAATGGTCCGATGGTGGTTGTCATGCGCACTGCCCAGAAAAGCCCTCTGGGCACACGGCAGAAGAGGGAGCAGAAAGACTGTGGAGGGCCACGGGAAACACTGTCTGTTAGACATAACAAGACAGTTGCACCATGACCTCACTGCAGCTGTGCCTGCCGCACAAGACCTGCATAAGATCAAGCCACCTAGCGTTCCATCGTGATGTGGTGAGGGTCTCCTGAGCACCCCCAACCCTGGCTAAGGGGCTACGATCAATTGATGGCTTCTGGACAAGGGAAAGTCAGGCTCTTTTTAACGGTGTGGCTCCCTTAAGTTCTCTCTTCTCTAGTGGGTGGTTCCATACCCATGGATGTAGGAATAGCATAAACTGGATTTACTGGTAAAGAGAGCGAAAGAGAGAAAGGGTAAAAAGGAAGGAGGGAGGAGAGGGAGAGGGACTATGGGAGGGGTGGGGAAATAGGTATGAATCTTGAAGGAAGAAGAAAGAATTGAGGGTATGACCAAAATACATTGTATGCATATATAAAATTATCAAGGAATTAAAAATATGTTTAAAAGCACTAGGGCCTGTAACACAGTTGGAATTGAGCTATACTGTGGTTTTTGGCCCTTTCATGTAGTTACTTCTGACTTGCACAGAAAATAATTTCATTTTTCATACTGTTTCATGACCTCCAATCTCAGGTCTACTGGGCTTTATTTGCCACTGGAAAGGATGGTGAAAGAAAAGATTAATTCGGTACTTCCTTGACTGGCACTGTCCCTATCTTAAATACCCTTTGCTTCCCAGTGTCCTCAGGACATCTTTGTACTCTATTAGTCTTGTAACAAAGGCACCAGCAATAATGTGTGGATATTCAGAGTAGGTTTTCTCCACCTGAAAGAGATGCCAAATTGGCATATTAGGAGACTCCTTTGAAATAAGTCGGGTCTAGTCACCATTATTAATTAAGCGGGTTCCTTTGTGGCAGTCTTTTAGATACATCATTAACTGAGGGGCTCTGTGCTGTGTACTTCACCTGCATTCCAATCTTCATAGCAAGTAAGTTGGGACCCTGGCTCAAAATGTCCTTGTTCAATTCTGTCCCAACCAGATGTATTCCACCCAGGGTCCCAGCTCATCTAGCGGGTACATCCTACATTCACTAAATGTACCAGCAACACTTGAGGTCTCGTTTGTTCTCCAAATATCCCACAAAAACAAAAACAAACAAACAAAAAGATCTCTAGGCATCCCCACGGTGGGTCCTGCTACCCAGAAGTCGTGACATTGGCTTGGGCAGAGCAGCAGTGGGGACTGAGATCGCCATCAGCAGTGAGCGAACTGCAAAGGCAGATGCCAACAGTGATGGAGACAAGGACGCCTGCGTCACGGTTCAGGTGTTAGGTCCTTCCAGTAATCACTAAATCTGCTACTGCTCGAGCCCCCCAGCAGACCCTTGCGACTTGAACCCGCGGCCTCCCGGACGCTCCTCACGTTCGCAAACACAGACGCAACCCAACTTACGCGGCTCGCGGAGCAGAGCGCCCGCAGCCCGCAGGGCCGCAGCCATGTTGGCACCGGCCGAAAGCATTTCCGGGACAGCCAGGGATCCTCTGCTCCGGCAAGGCCGGGGAACGCCGACCTAGCAGCGCTGCGTACCAGCGCCCCAACGCCGTTTCTCCGCGCCCAGCGCACTCGCCGGCAGGGGCGGGGCCTCTTTTGGCCCCGCCCTCTGAGGCGTGACGGGAGGGCGGGGCTTGCAGTCCGGGGCAGCCAGAAGCCTTCCCGGCTGGAAACTAGCAGGCCGGGATAAAGCTTGGAGACGGGCTTCTGCCACCACGGGTCAGCACACCTGAATCCCGCTAGGTCTGCGACGCTGGAGGACCTTCCGGTCGGTTCGGCCAACCTGGTCGAAGCTGGAATGACAGCCACGACTCAGCAAAAGACTTTCTAGATGTTTCCATAACTGTCCTTAGATGTATTCATGCTTTTGCCTCCTTTCTCCAATTTGGTTGCTTTGCTGGGGCACCACACATTGCAAACCCTTTCTCCTTACCTCCAGAGCAGAAAGATGGTGGTGGTGGGTGGGTGGGTAGGGTTTCTGGATTTTGGTAAGCGTGTGTGTGTGTGTGTGTGTGTGTGTGTGTGTGTATGTGTGTGTGTGTGTGTAGGCTATAGCTCCATTCTTTGATTCTTTGGCAGCACCCCTCTTTCTGTAGCAGAGTTTGACACAAAGAAGCCAACCTAACAATGCTGGTTAGGAAGGCAGATGCAGACAGGACAGGAAGACAGCCTGCATATCTTGTAGGCCACACATTTTTAGGTTGAGGGTTTTGTGAGTAAGTTGCTATCCTTATCCCTCCACTGGGAGTCCCTCCTGGGCTAGAGGAAGTGGCCACTTCCAGATCCATAGCCCTCATCACTGCTAGTCTCAGCTTGAGTCACCCATAGAGCAGAGAAGAGGGAATGGCCAATGGGCCAAATTGAGACCCATCCCATGGGCAAGAACCAATCCCTGACACTGTTAATGATACTCAATTATTCCTGCAGACAGGAGCCCAGCATAACTGTCCTCTGAGAGGCTCCTCCCAATGCTGACCAAAACAGATGCAGAGAGCCACAGCCAAGCTTTAGATGGAGCTCAGGGAATCTTGTGGAAGAGCTGGGGGAAGGATTTGAGGGTCCCGAAGAGGACAGGGGCTCCACAGGAAGACCAACAGAGTTAACCAGCCTGGACCCTTGGGAGCTCACAGAGACTGAACCACCAACCATAGAGTGAGCCTGGGCTGGACCTAGTCTTCCCCCGACCCACCCTACACACATATAGCAAATGTGCAGCTTGGTCTTCATGGAGGTTCCCCAACAACAGGAGAGGGGCCGTCCCCGAATTCGTTGCCTACCTGTTTCCCTAACTGGTCTGTCTTACCTGGCCTCAGTGAGAGAGGATGTGTCTAGTTTGGGGGGTGGGGCTCCCCTTCACAGAGGAGAAGAGGGGGATGGGGAGAAACTGTGAGGGGGGAGGACTCAGATGGGGGGGTGATGTTGGGATGTAAAGTGTCTAAATGAGAGGATATTTTTTAGAGGCTGTGGAGAGACTTAGCAGAAAAGAACGACAGTGTTTGGAAAGACTCAGTGCTCTAGGAAGAGAGAAGAACCATAGGGTAAGACTCACAGAAGTCCTCATGGGGGCTTGGGAAAGGATGGGAGAGAAGGCAGGAGGGAGAAAAGGAGGAAGGAAGGTGGGCAAGTAAGTTAGCTGAGGAAAGATGGAGTCCAGATCAACCTGAACATTAGCTTTCTAAGTACCTAAAATCTGAGCTCTTGGCATTATTGGTTTACTGTGTTTAGAAGATCAATATAAAATGTAATGTATGTAACCGTGACAATACAAGTGTGTCCCCAGAGAGGTGTCAAATTCTCTCCTACTGAGGACTGAGCCAGCCCCTCACACGGGCTAGGTCCAACCCCAGCAGGCCTCTTTTTACACTTCATTTTGAGGCAGGGGGTTTATAAGATGCAGGGACAGGCCTTGAACTTGCCATCCTCCTGCCTCAGCCTCCCCAGTAGCTGGGATTGCAATACTGAGCCACCAGGACAAGTCGTTTGCCAGTTCCTCTCAAAAACCAAAATGACATTGAGATTTCCTAAAGAGAGACTGAGGGAAAGTCAGGAGATTCAGGCAGAGACAGAGGGAGAGAGAGCAGAGACTGGCTTCTGGAGAGGGCTGCTGCCTTTCTCTGGAGATAGGTGAAGATGAGGGGAAACACCTGCTCGGGGACAAACATCCGGATAAAATGGCAACAGAATTGGGAGGAGTCTTATAAAATGCCTCAGTCAATCCTTCACCCATCACAGGGAACCAACTTGGTTAACACCAGAACATCCATTCCAAGATGGCCTTTACAGACAGTGTGGCTGCCCATCTAAAGCTGGAACTATTCTAAAGTTCACTTAGTAAATGAACTACAAGGGTTCCAACACTCTTAGAAATGCGGTGCTGGATGATGCCGAGATGAGCCCTGAGTCACTCTGCCATCCTGGGTGCTAGGCACTCCTGCTAAGCAGAGATAACAGGTTTCTTGGCCCCTCCCAGGGAAATGCTAAAGATTAGTGACGAGGCAAAATGTGGCCAATTCTCACAGAATCTGCAGCTGAGACATGTTAAATTTACATGTGACCAGAAAGCAAAAATAAATAAATAAAAAAGAAAGAAAGAAAGAACTGACCATAATGCTTTATTCCAGACATTAATCCAACAACATTCTTTAAATTTTTAATGGGCATTTCTTTCCCTTTATTTAAATTTGTTTGCCGACTTTGAGAAGCTCACTGGAAAGTCTCTGCGAGTAAGCTTCTTGATGCACATACAGTGGGTTCACGGGTTGTGAAAAGAAAAAAGCCTGGACTGGCGAGAAGCTAGATCAACAGGGAACTTGACTGTTGCACAAACCTGACCACCTCCAGCTCCTGGAGTCCATGATGGAAAGACAGCACCAACACAGGAAGCTGTCCTCTGACACACGCACCACAGCACTCAAGATAGAAAACAAGCAAAAGCAAGGTTGTGACTTTGAGTTATTTTTCTAATTTGTGTCTAGGCAGCCCTTTAACCTATCATCCTCCTGCCTCGGCTACCCCTGTCACTGGAATTACAGGCCTGAGCCACTAGGCTCAACCCTTTTGCTAATATTTGACTCTAAATACAAAACGATATTATTTGAGGTTGTGCTTAAATCAAATCCAACAGCTTCCCAGTGAAATTTTCTTTTTATTCTTACAAAATACAAGTGGGTAAAATGTCCTTTGTATGAATTCTATTTAAAGCTGATGTATTTTGCTGCTTTATTTTCTTGAGACAGGGATTGCCTGCAGCCCAGGTTGGCCTTGAACTTACTATGTTGCTGAGATATCCTGAACTCTCGGGTCTTCTTGCCTCCACCACCTAAGCACTGGGATTATAGGTATATTACACCATACTAGGCTTCAAGAATACAGTTCTTGCTGGGCACTGGCTTTAATCCCAGTACTGAGGCAGAGGCAGGCAGATCTCTAAGTTCAAGGCCAGCATGGTCTACACAGTGAGTTCCAGGACAGCCAGGGCTACACAGAGAAAGCCTGTCTCAAGAACTAAACAAAAACTGTGTTCTTAGTCCAGAAGTTGTGAGTTCTGGATGCTGGGTTACAGAAAAATTTGAAAGCCCTTAAAAGTCTAAATAAATATGAGATTTGCATATGTATGTCTGGATAGGATCCTCTCTCCCTCCCAGTTTACACTTTTTAAAGAAAATTCTATACCAATTCCATTAGCAAACAGAAGGCTGAGAGACACAGCCTTTGTGTTGGCCAAGATAGGCAGCATTGCCACCAGGGAGAAGATTTGTCTGAGCCCGGGTGACTTAATTAGTGAATAAAGCACTTGCCTGTCACAGACAACACTCTGGAGTTCAGCCTGGAGTTCTAAATAAAATGAATTTGTTGGTTTCAGCTCAGTGCTCCAGGGAAGGGGAGACTCCCCTAATTCATTATTTGTAGTGATTGGCACCTCTGAGCTACATGAACTAAATTTAGATCACTCGACTTTGTCTCCTTAATCAGAAAGGGACTGGGGGAAGGGATTCCGTACAAGAGAAATGGTGGCTCCATGTGACAAATGGTGAGCTTAGATTAATCACTCCGGGAAATCTGAGCCTCTGTCCTCACAATTAAGACCGGAGCCTCTGCATACTTTGAGGAAACCTTCTTTAGCCACAAAGAGTCTGGAGACCGTTTGCGCTTACACTCACTTGAGTGTGTCCACAGTGAGAAAAGCACGGCCCCATGTGACAGGGAGGATAAAGTGTGGAAACGTTCTAAAGGAAAACTTGTCAGTCGCTCATTCTCTTAGCAGACAAGTATGAAGGCAAAGGCTGCTGTCAGCTACCTAGTGCACAGCCTGGACAATAACCTGTACCCATGTGGCACTAACATTCTAGAGGGTCACTGAGGCAGCTGTCTATGACAAAGACAAAGACACAACATAATGTCTGCTGTGGCTAGGGGCCGGGGAAGGAAGCACAGGCAGAACAAATGCAGAGGGGCCGGAACTGCTAGTTTCTGTAGAGAAGTCAGATGTGAACTCCGCAAATGTGAAATCTGAGCAGGACATCAGGAGGTTGCCAGAAGGGACCTGCAAAGGTAGGGACCCTTTTAGAACCTGTATTAGTTTCGCCGTGACAAGGCCTCAACAGTTTGCTATTTTTCCGATTCTAAAATTTAGAAACCTGACATCACAGTAGTAAGAGGGCCACATGCCCCCTGAAGTTTATATGGAAGAACCCATCCTTGCTGTTCCCTGTCTTCTGGTAGTGACTGGTAAGGCTTTGAATCTCTGGTTATACTGAAACCAACTAACCCCATAGTTTCATCTGAAGTGCTTTTTTTCTGTAACCCTGTATCCAGAGTTTATAACTTCTGGGATTACGAGCGTGTTTTCTGTTTGGTTTTTGGTTTCATGAGACAGGATCTCTTTACGTGGCCCTGGAACTCACTGTGTAGACCAGGCTGGCCTAAAACCCAGAGATCTTCCTGACTCTGCCCCTACGTGCTGGGTTAAAGACAGGTGCCACTATGCCCAGCAGGAACTGTGTTTCTGCAGCCAGGTATGGTGGTGTATGCCTATAATTCCAGCTTTCAAGGTAGAGGCAGGGAGGGTCAATGAATAAGACCTAGAAATTAGGACATCAACTTCTTTTAGAGGACACAAGGGAGCCGAGAGGTCCGAGGGCCCGAGTAGGTGAAACCAAGGTTCTTGATGTAGTAGGGCTTTGCAGATGACAATGGCTCTTTGACATGCCCATCTGATTGCTGGCCCTGTAGCACTGTGGTGCACACTTGAGTTTCTAAAGGTTCAGAAGCTCAGGCAAAGTGGGAGTGTCCGGACTGACCTAAGATGCACATGTAAGACTGTGCACACTATTTCTTCCCATGGTTTGTAGCTTTTTCTGAGCTCTTATTTATAAGACTGTTTTTGTCCCAACTTCCAGGTGAATAAAAGGGTCCCCAGAGCCTGTCCAGCATCCTTCAGTGTCCTGATTCTCAGAAAGTCTGATGTTATCTTCTTGGCTCTACAGTCTTGCTCTTTAAAGATGTGTACATTTGTATAAGTTTAAGGTGTAAAACTCCATTCTTCCCAGAGGGGCTTCCAGCTTTCTGGTTTCTCTACAGAAGAGCCAGGTCTCTGAGTCCCCTTTGCGTGGGCTCTGTCACTCGGCTTTCACGTGGAGATCCTGGAGGCTCTGTTCGCCTGTGAACACTCAGAGCAGCACTTATGTGTACACTGTAAATGCTCTGCTTAAAGTCCCTCAACACTTTGCCTGGGCTCAATTCTCAAGGAGCTGGGACTCTTAACTGTGATGGTTTGTATACGCTGGAGTGGCAGTTAGGAGGTGTGGCCTCATTGGAGTAGGCATGGCCTTGACGAAATAGGTGTTTCACTGTGGGCGTTGGCTTAAGATCCTCATTCTAGCTGCCTGGAAGCCATTCATTCTTCCACTAGTAGCTTTCAGATGAAGATATTGAACACTTAGTTCCTTCTGCACCATGTCTGCCTAGACTCTGCCATGCTCCTGTCTTGGTGATAATGGACTGACCCTCTGAACCTGTAAACCAGCCCCAATTAAATGTTGTCCCCCATAAGAGTTGCCTTGGTCATGGTATCTGTTCACAGTGGTAAAATTCTAATTAAGACACTAACCTAACAGCTCTAGCTTTGATTCTATCTCCGCCTCCTCCCTCTAGTTCTGATTCCAGGATCTGTTCTTTTCATGTTCTTTCGGCGAAGAAAGCATTAAATTTGTCCAATGAATGTGTTTACAGTGGGGGACAAAAGGGTGAGCAGAAATTGAACTGACTTTGGTCAGGATCAGAGGACAAAGCAATGCTCATCAAAGTGGGATTAGAATTTACAAGAGAAACCATTGGCATAGCAGCACTTTTGAGACTGAGGCAGAAGGATTGCCTTAAGTAGTGATGTTTCAAAACATAAACCACAGATAGAATTTTAGAAGGGAAAACTGGAACAAGCTGAGCCGGAGGAGACATTGGGACAGGCAGGAAACACAAGGGAAGGGGGAGACCTGTCTTGTGTAAGACCTGTCTGTCTGTGATCCTCTCCTAGAAACGCCCGTCTCCGTGAGTGCACAGCCCTTAGCAATCCTTTAAAAGCCGTCCAAAACTAACAGTCCAAGGTCCATCACCCCTCCCCGCCATTCTAAAACCTTGACTCCAAAGCAAAGGTAGCAAAGGTGTTCTCCAGATTTACCAAGTATTAGGACTTATGACAAAATCCAGCATCCCATTCTGACTCCTGGAGAGACACAGCATTCAACAGTCACCAGTCCCAAGCTCACCTAAGCCTGGGCTTCATCCTTGCCTAAGGAGAAACAGAACTGGAACAGCATGGGCTAGAGGCAGGCTTCAGTACTCATGGGTTTGCTGGCTTACCCAATGAGTCCATTGCCTTCCCAAGGCAACAGATGTGGGCTCCTAATGGCAGCTGTAAAGAAAGTTAGCCTAGTTCTTGGCTTGCACCCACATTTAGCCACAAGGAAAAAAAAGGAAATAATGTCTTTTTACAAAGGGGTTTCCAATGAGTGTTTAGATCCTGTCGATCACTGACTCCATTCACCAAAACCACATCTGAGATGGACTGAAAGTCTGTCAAAGGTCTGGAGAGATGGCTCAGTGGTTAAGAGCACTGACTGTTCTTCCAGAGGTCCTGAGTTCAATTCCCAGCACCCACATGGTGTACTCATATAATTAAAATAAATATATATATCTTTAAAAAAGAAAAAGGAAGGCTGGAGAGATGGCTCACCTGAGTTCAAATCCCAGCAACCACATGATGGCTCACAACCCTCCTCTGGTGTGTCAGAGGACAGCTACAGCGTAGTCATAAAATAAACAAATCTTTAAAAAAAAAAGTTTATCAAAGCAGCTGTCAGATGCTCTGGTTCCCCCTCTGCCCACTCTGCAGTGGGGCACAGCTCCCCTATCCCTAACTGAAGACCACATTCCCTGATAAGCTGCTGAAGGTTCTAGGTCAAGGCAGGTAGACTTCTACAGGAAGAATGTAATTACCCAGTACGCCTGAACTGAAGAAAACCTACTATTAATGTAAGAACGAGAAGGCACAGAAGGAAAAGCAAGTCCAATTTCTTTCTACGAAAGAAATGACAACTGAAGGAAGCTGGGAAGATGGGGATGTGAGCATGAACGGTGCAGATGGAAAGGTGGTTCTTGTCTTCCACAGGACAGATGGTTTCTATGAAGCATCAGAGGACATGCATGTGCTCCTGCAGCATGGAGCTTAATCTTAAATGAAGCTAAACTCTGACAACACTCATGTCTCTCAGCTTTGTATGCTACATCAGGTACAAGCTGAATATTCACTGAGTGTGAACTCAGTGCTCACACTTAGGACGTCTTTCAAATCTAATCAAGCTGATGCCTGGCTAACGGTCCAAGAAATAAGAAGCTTTGAGCACTGGTCACTACCTTAAATGATCTCCTGACGGGATGAATTATAGTAACTGAACTTCATGCCTCCTTTATTGCTAGAAGACATTAAACCAAACCTTTCCCTAGTGAGGAAATTCCCATTTTAGTGTGAATATGCTTGGCCCATGGGAAGTGGTACTAGTAGGAGGTGTGGCCTTTTTTGGAGGAAGTGTACCACTGTGAGGGTGAACTTTGAAGCTCCACCCAGTGTGGAAGAGTCAGTCTTCTATTGGCCTTCAGATGAAGATGTAGAACTCTCAGCTCCTCCTGCACCATGCCTGCCTGGATGCTGCCCTGCTCCCACCTTGATGATAATGGACTGAACCTCTGAACCTGTTAAGTCAGCCCCAATTAAGTGTTGACCCCCCTATAAGAGTTGCCTTGGTCATGGTGTCTCTTCACAGCAATGGAAACCCTAAGACACATTTCACCTAGAGATGAGCAGAAACTTTTGAGGACTTAGGTATTACTGAGTCTTGAGGTTCATTTAGGTAACAGTTAACATCAATATACTCTAGTTTTACTTGGGAATTTTCAAAACATATCTTGGCCTCATTCATAAATCCAGATTCGACTAATCCAGTCGAACTCAGGCACTAGAATTTATAAAATTGTCAAGCAATTGCAATATGCATCCAGTGCTGAACTATTATCTATATTTGAGAAGGTATTTTTTAGGAACAGTTACACATAGTGAAGTGGGAAGGAGATTAACAAAGGAGAAATTTGAATTGCTAAAAATGGTGGAAGGAACTTTTAAGAAAAACTGATGGTCCAACCAGGTATTTCTTGGCATACAATGAGGTTTCTCCTCCATAGTCATAGCATACGCTGACAGTATCATAGGTAGAAAATATACTCACCACACCTTAGATAAGAGCATAACATACCTGTGGTTCGGTCCTTGACTCCATAGTCTGATCCCCTTTTCTCTATCAACCTATTTATACAATTTATACAAAATTCATCCCTTAAATTCTGGTGAAGACTATTACCAAACTGACTAGGCACAGTTTACTGACTTGGTCCAGGTACTATGCCAATTTCCAACAGTCATTTACTGACTCGAAAAACAGTAGGGAATTGAATGTATTTCAAACTAACAACTAAAAAGTACAAAAAGTTATAACTGGAACCCAAGCATCCATCAAATTTTAAAAATTCATTGTCACTATCATTTAACTCTCATAATACTAACTTCAGAATCTAATAATTATAACAAATAGAAATGCATAAGATTTGAAACATGAGTCAGAGATGGCCAACACTGAGAAAATAAGTCAGCAAAATGTTTTGTTTTTTAACAACTATTCATTTATTGGTTAGTGGGAACACAGCCCATCCGAACACATGGCATGCATTTGGGTGAGAGCAATTGTGCACTGCAGCCATTGGTTAACCTGCTGAGTCTGCAAGGCAACGCAGATGGTACCCAAGGAAGAGGCAGAGATGACTTAGCTGTCTACGGTGGCTAAGATTCCAAGTGCAAAGTCTTTGGAAACATTTACTTTTTGTTACTCAGGAATTACATCAAAGAGGGAAGCCCTATCTGCCCCCTGTTCTTAAAAGGCTAAGCGGGTTGAAAACATTTGAATAACCCACTATCCAAATCATTTTCACTGCAAATTGTAATCAAATTCCCCTTCATTAATTTTCCTGTGAACTCATACCACTCAGAATTATAAACAATGTATGAATTTAGAAAAAATTAATGTGGATATAAAGGGCTATGTATTTGACTGCAGTATCTTTTATGTCAAATAGTCAATTTCTTTTAGATGCTTCTTTTAACAGACGTATATAATAAATTAAAGAATTCCTGTGACATTTAAATGGATAAAAAGATGGAGGTACTGGAATGTCAGACCATAATTAAAAACTATATAATCATGTATGGTTTATTTAATACAATGATTGGAACCTACAGTACAATAAAATGTCTCTGTAACTAAAGAGTGACATGCCATGTATTTTTCTTAAAATTTTGCAAAGAGTATTTTATTAAAGGGGCATCAATATCACTTGATGTTCAAGTAAAACCTACTGCCTTTTATGATAATGGGAAGAAAAAACACAAGACAGGAAAAAGCTACTACCCCCAACAGGAAGTCAAGGGAAAACTGGGGCATTTGTTCTTTTGTTGATGCAGCCTGAACTTTGCACTTCCTTCGTGCTTCGGGGCCACGTGGTCATGGCCTGCAGCGCTGGAGAAACCGAGGGTACAAGCACACATCTCGGATGTGGTACCTGTTCAGAATCCAGCTTAGAAATCGCTCCAAGCCCAAGCCATAGCCTCCGTGAGGACATGTACCATATTTTCTCTGTGAAATAAATGAGAGAAAAAACATTTATTTTAAAACTGTATCTAATCATATTAAAATTATTACTACGATGAGCTAACCTCCACTATGTAACAGTTAGCTCATCGTAGTAATAATTCAACCCAAATCCATATGCCTTCATAAACCATGCACAGAGCCATCTGAAAGGAAGAGATTTCACCTTTCAAACTAATTGCCTTGATTTATTAGAGGAAAGTGAGGAATAGTATTAGATGCTGCTAGGATCTAATAATTTATTTTATGAAACTGCCGCAGGGGCTAGCAAGGTAGCTCAGCAGTTAAGAGCACTGGTTGTTCTTCCAGAGGCCCTGGTTCAAATCCTAGCATCCACAGGGTAGCTCAATGCTATCTGTAGGGATGGCTCCAGGAGATCTTAAGCCCTCTTCTGGCTTCTGGGGGTATTGCATGTGAAACAAACAGGCAGGCCAAATACTATTTGCATCAAAACAAAACAAAAAACCCCAAGCCCCAGCAAATAAAACTGCTGTGACCTGGCTAAAGACAGAAATGGCAGTATCCCAACACCACATGAAGTACACACAGCTCACCTGAATACATGCGATTCTAGCCTCCTAATTAAAAAGTATTACAGTGAAAAAAATACCTTAAAGTTTAAACAATTGCTTTTACCTGATCTGTATACCAGTAATACGGAGCGGGGTCGATCCCTTCCCTTTTATAGCCTTCTAGAATCTCCTCACTGTCCCAGGAGCGCATCGAGCCTCCCACGATCTCACCGACATTGGGCATCAACACGTCGACCTTAAAACAGTGAAGACCCCACAATTACCACCACTCTACCAGACATGACTGCGGGGCTTTAGAGAAATTACATATCAAGTTGCGGCTAACTTGAAAGAAAGCCCTGTGACTACGCAAAATTCAAGTATTACTCAAATCCTTCTAACAGGATATGTCAACTATTACCAGGGAAGGGATTTTTACTTTAATTAGTGTCATTCTAGATTTATGAAATATCTGCCACCAGCTACATCTTATCCCAAATGACAGCTCCCAGACCCTTAAAAAGCACATTTTCTAATACTCATGGAACCACAAACTGACAGATTCAGTAAGTCGAGGATCCTCAGGACAGCGCTGCATATAGAAGGACTTGATCTCCACAGGAAATCGACACAGCAGGATTGGTTCATTAATGGTGTCTGTCATCAGTCTCTCGGGTGCTTCAGGAATATCCTGAGATTAAACCAGATTCCATTAACATTTAAAACTGCAAAAAGAAAGCAGCACCCTCACCCTTCAGCCAGCCCTTCTATGTTCCTCTAATACACTAGAGAATGCACATGAACCTATAGCCCGTGCACATGGACACAGGGACAGCTTATGTGGCTATCGAATGAGCAGTAGCAGGCCCACCTTTTGACACAGCCCATGCAGTGTGCTGCGTGCTGCTGTGGATGAGCACTGCCCAGACACCTTGACGTCATGATTAGATACTGCCCTGACTCTTGGACAGTGGCCAGACTCAGGCTCTCAAGCAAAAGGCAATCAGTGTATGTTCTAGAACGTGACCGACTGCAGAGGGCTGACGTGGTTACCCGCACTCCTTTCCTGTCACAGTAAATCCTGACACAGTGGTAGAAACAGTCATAAAGTAAATAGCCAATGTCAAGTTTGTGTCATCACACCTGCAACAATAGTCAGGAAATACTAGATGGCAAACCAAGCTAAATTAGTCTCTCTCAAAACATCCCTTCAGAAACTAGTGATGTTTCAAATCAGAACTCAAAATTCCAATGCCAGTAAAGCTGACAGAGAACTGGACGGCCTCACTATGAGATGAGTGCACACCCAGGAAAGCCTGCAGATCTTACTTGCTCTAGAGCCCTGTGCTATGGGAGGGAGAAATGCACAATAGAAACCAGCATGCACTGAGGGCTTCCTGTGCCACCAACCCTGGCCACCTCATCTGCTAGGAGAGGGTGTTACTTCGTGGTAGACATGAGGACAGTTGGGTCACTAGTCTTCAGTTACAAGGCAGGCTGAGAGAGAAGCCCATCTAGGGCACTGAGACATTAGGGCTCTATAGCTGGGGACAGTCCCACTAAGTACTAGGTATAATAAGGTACTTCAAAACTTCAGCTCAGAGTTATGCTGCACATCCTAAGCTGAACTTGCAAGACAGCAAGAGTGATGTGTGGAGAACCGAGACATCATTTGTTCTCCGTGTGAATCACTACTTGTGAATCACCTGTGAACACACACGGGAATGGTCAAATACACTGAATACTTGCATGTTGGGTCCTAGCCCGGGAGGCTTGAGAATGAGTTGGCTGAGGAAGGACTATGAGCAGTAAGAGAAGAAGATGCTGTGTGGAAGGAGACACTCAAGTATTCTGGAGCTCCACAATAAGCCCTGCTCCAAAGTGCACTCCAGTTACTGACTTAAGGGCAAGCAGAGGCATCCAGCATCAGTAAGATGCCACAGCCAGCAATCTTTTCAATACAACAAGCCCCTCTGAGGCAAAGGGAAAGGGGTACATACGTCTCCAAATTCATAGAATGTCCCATCCTCTTTCTTTACATCATGCTCCTTCAGCCACTCAATAGCATCTGAGTAGTTCATCCGGCGGAAAGGTCGTTTGGGGGGTTTAAAGTTCTAGAGCAAAAAGAAAAGAGCAAAACTGTGTGTAAAGAAAGCATCCAGCCTCAGAAAGCCAATTAAAAAATGGGGGTGGGGGGCTGAAAAAATGGCTCAGCAGTTGAGTGTGAGCCGCTCTTTCAAAGGCCCCAGGATTGCCAGTCCTACATGGTGCACAGACATACACGCAGGCAAAACACCCAAATATATATATGTATGATAAAAATACAAGTAGGGATGGGAGTGGACCCTGGAGATGATTCAGCAGGTAAAGCCTGGTACCCAAGGTGTGTGTGTGTGTGTGTGTGTGTGTCTGCCTTCCATCTGCACCATTACACATACAATGACAATAAACTGTTTACACAGAAAACAGTTCTGCAGATCACTATTAGGAAAAAGTATTTTAGATGATGAAACACTTATGAACTGCCTCTTCTATAAACTAAAATATAGTCATTGGCACTTTATCAGTACTAAATTTTCAAAACATTATTTACTTTTCTCAGTTCACCAAACCTGCAACAGAGTGATTCTGTCTTCTATAAAGACTGGAATCCTTTCACTTGGAGATGACACTATACTTACCGGGTTGAGGTCATACACTATGCTCGCCACTGGTGACTTCAAGACTCTGTCTACCACATCACACACTAGGTCCTCTAAACGGTTCAGGAGGTCCTCAAAGGTCAGGAAAGGACACTCAGCTTCCACATGAGTGAACCTGAAGAACAGACACAGCTGAGCGCTGCTCCTATTACAGATGGTTCTCTCAAGCAAAGGACTGAACCCTGGAGAACCGTCCAGAGTGAGCTGTAGGTATCTCACAAGCCTCAATGAAGGCTCATGGGAACCCGAGAACAGACTTTGGCTGTGGCCTAAGAAGCCACCTGCCTTTTCTTTCTTCTTTGGCAGGACAGAACATCTAGTCCTGTCTCTACCTCCCAGCATATGCCACCAGGCCCACTTCTGTGTGGCGCCGGGACGTAACCCCGATATGCTAAGCACGAACTCTGCCAGCTGATCTCTACCCCAGACGGAGGAGCATCTGAGGAGAGAGTTACGTACTCAGCCAGATGCCGCCGTGTCCTGGACTGCTCAGCCCTGTATGACTGGGCTATACAGAAGACATCTCCCAGGGCTGGAAGGCAGGTCTCCAGGTACAGCTGTGAGGACTGGGTCAAAAACGCTTCTTCACCAAAATAGTCAAGCTTGAAGAGTGTGGCGCCACCTTCCACCTGCGTCTGCACCAGTGTTGGAGTGGTGACCTAGCAAGGTGAGGAGCAAACAAGATGGCTGTGACCATCACTTCCAAGTGGCAATGGGTACCGCTTGCAAAAGGTGACCTGTAACAGGCACTTACTTCGCAGTACCCCCTGTCGAAGAAGTGGTCCCTAAAACACCTGGTGATCATGGACCGTGCTTTCAGGATTTTGGACATGTTCTCTCCACGGATCATCATGTGCCGGTTGTTGAGCTGGACGTCCACATCAGACTCCTCATTGATCAGGTTATCAGCCCCTCCAGCTGGGGCCAGCCCCACCAGTTCCCAGAAGTCACAGCTCAGCTCATGACCTCCTGGAGCCTACATTTGTAAAAGACAGAAGAGAAAAGCAGAGAATGAGACAGACACTAAAAATTAACAGCACTGAAGATGTTATACCCAAGTTTTCAGAAAGGTGTTATTCTAAGATTAGTAGTAGTTATAGTCTCCAAAATTAGAGACCAAATAACTCAATGCTATAAGTTTACATTTAATATTTCGTTCCTTGTAAACATATATATGCATTTTGTAAATTACATTGTTGCTCTCTTTAGACATACCCAAAGAGGGCATCAGATCCCATTACAGATGGTTGTGAGCCACCATGTGGTTGCTGGGAATTGAACTCAGGACCTCTGGAAGAGCAGTCAGTGCTCTTAACCACTGAGCCACCTCTCCAGCCCCCAAATTTTGTAAATCAAAAGGTTTGTGGTGGTTTGAATATATGTGGTCCATGGGAAGTGGCACTAGTAGGAGATGTGGCCTTGTTGGAGGAAGTATATTCCTGTAGGGTGGGTTCTGAGGTCCTATGCTCAAACTCCACTCAGTGCCTGTACTCCTGACAGACCTCTTCTGCTGCTTGCAAATCAAGATGTAGAACTCTCAGCTTCTCCAGCATCAGATCTGCCTGCATGCTGCTGCTTCCAGCCTTGATGATAATGGACTGAACTTTGGCACCTGTAAGCCAGCCCCAATTAAATGTTGTCCTTTATAGAGTTGTCTTGGTCATGGTGTCTGTTCACAGTAGTGAAGACCCTAACTAAGTCAAAGGCATACACTAAGAATTACATCAACTCTGATTTCATGACCCGGAGTAACTACCAACAAATATTAGCATGGTGGTTTATTTTTCTAGCATTTGTCTCAAGAGTAAGTTAATGTACTTCTCTATATTTAAAACTTAAATACAGAGCTTAAAAGCTAATTCAGCAGTAAAGAGTGCATATGACCTGTCCAAAGAACTGAGTCCAGTTTCCAGCACCCACACGGTGGCTCACAATTACCTTTAAACCAGCTCCAGTGTCAGGTTTCTGAGGGCATCAGTACTTGTGTGCACACAACACATACCAACACACATGTACATAATTGAAGTAATAAAAAACAAAGTCTTACATTTAAATAGAGAAAATTTACTAAAAGCAGTTGTCTATTTAGAAAGAGATCATCAGACTTTTCCCTATTGACTCTGTGGAAAGTAATTTATTCTGAAAGCCTCTCACTCACTCATGGACCATGTAATTATCTTGTTACCAGTGGGACAGCAGGAAACACCATGACAACCACTCCATCTGTAATCAAAGTACTTCAAGGAAAGCTCAGTGAACTTCGCTCAGACACTCATTTTTATTACAGAGCAGCTTTTACATGAACCCTGGGACTAGGAGTGTTTGCTCCCTCTTGTGGTTAATAAGCTACATTTGTAAGTTTTTTTTTTCCCTAGGCAACAGTCACAACCACAGTAGCTATTTAACTGTTATCAGCAACAGGTAAACATTAGAATACATTACCTGCCCTTGGCTAAAGCAAAAATATATGCTATGGTCAGTCCCCCCCCCCCCCACTTCCCACCCCCGTTCTTTTTTCCTAGGAAACTACCAATTCCTTTTTTAAAAGTTTCAGTTTAGATTAGTGTTTTCTAAAATCTCCGAGTTTAAATAGGTGTGGCCCCCATAGACTAATGTGTTTGAATGCTTGGCTCCTGGTAGGTAGCACTGTAAGGAGGTGTGGCCTTGTGTGTCACTGTGGAGGTGGGCCTTGAGGTCTCTTTCCTCAAGCTTTGCTCAATGTGGAATGGCTGCCTATGGAGTTCAGTCCCTTGCTGCTGCCCATGAATCAAGATGTAGACCTCTCAGCTCCTCCAGCACCATGTCTGCCTGGATGCTGCCATGCTTCCTGCCATGATGATAATGGCCAGTCCCAAGTAAATGTTTCCTTTGTAAGAGTTGCCTTGGTCAGTGTCTCTTCATAGCAATGAAACCCTAAGTAAGACAGTAGGTTAGCTGCTAGTGATCACGCAACTGGGTTTGTCACAGAAGTCAGTTAGGCCCCATCCACATCTACTTTCACTTGGATGTAGTTAGCTGTCATTGCATGTCACAGCAAGAAACTCATCACTGAAAGCAGCCTATCTTGAACTTCCCAACCTCCAGAACTATAAGAAAAAATGTCTTTGCGTCATGAATTTCCCAGTTCACGAGATGCTGTTGTAGCTACAAAAAACAGACTAAGGTTAAAACATACAGTGTGCCTATTTTACTGGACACAGTATATTAACTTTATATTTATAGTATTTGAGACTTGTGGATTTATATGACAATACCAAATGTACCACTACAGACATTGGGCACAAACATTAAACATTTATTACTTTCCTCCATGAGTTCAGCTCACTTACCTGTTTGCCCTTTGGAGTTAGGTTTAGGGTTCCGTATACTGCCACACTACTCTCAGTGGACAAGACTACTCCATTGTAACACTGACACTGTAAAAAGGTCAAAGTTCCTATTAGGCTACTGATGTTAATTTGAAATAGTCTTATAAAGTAATATTTACAAACAAGGTAATTTTGGTGTGGTTTTCTATTGGACATAGGGTCTCATATAGCCCTGCTAACCTTGAGCTTCTGACATTCCTGCTTCTGAGAGAAAGTGCTGGGATTATAGGATGTGCTACCACCCCTGGTCCACCACTGATTTCCAAAACTAGAGGGGGAGGGGGAGGGAGGGAGAGAGGACAGGAACTAGCTAGCTAATTTTGGAGAAGGCAGAAATATCAGTGCAGCCATGCACCACACAATATTTCTACTAGCAATGGAGAACACTTATATGACCTATCAATATGATAGCTAAGTTAAGTACACCCTCATATTTGCTCAATGAGATAGCTTACTAATGCACTTGTTGGACCGTGGTGCTATCATTCAAAGCATATGGCTATATAAAAACACATTTGTCCCTTTGCATGAACTTATTAGCATAATGGGCACAACCCCATCACAGATCCCCACGGTCCATCTTTGACTTCAGTGGACAGAGCTTTCCTACACAATGGTGACCAGTACGCGCTAAAGTTGTTCCAGGAAAAGATGAGCAGTTTGACAATAGTGGGATAAGGCTGCTTCCACTTACACTAACTACACAAACACAGTGGGCATATGTGCCTCTTGACATAAGACATAACTACAAACTTCATTTGTAGTTATGTGGAGGAAATAAAAACCCAATGCTACCAGACACAATGTCCATTTGTAAGTGCAGGCAGGCACAGTGAGGGACACAGGCAGGGTTAACTCATCTCACAGCGTGAGACCCTCCACAGAATAATGCTTCTGGGCTTTCCTCCCACAGAAGGAAAGATGAGGGCAAGGAGACACTGTCTTGAATATGACATCTAGGGCCCACCATAAACTGACTCTCTAGACTGTGCTAAGATTTTATGCTTCAGGAAATTTCCGTAACAAAAGCTTTTCCTCTGGCTTTTCTGCGGTATAATTAAAACATTTTATATCTGTGATAAGACAATGGTTTTGATACAGGTATCCAGTTAAGACAGTACAAATTTAAAATATGCACATAGGTCCTAAAATTCTCAAAATTTACAGTTATGAATTGTATTAAATACAATCTTTCAGACATATTTAACATAAAATACCTACCAAGTCATCCGACAGGACGCACTGAAGATAACCCGTACCATCTCGCAACACCAAAAACATCAAATTCTTTCCTAGAAACGAGAAAATCCAGCCAGTCTCAAGGGACTGCAAAGCACTTCATAACCCACCCTACATAGCATCTCCAAAGTTAAGCTTTAGAAGTTCAAACCTCCCCAGTTCAAGTGCCCCCAAGCCTATTTTTTATGTACTGTATGTTCTAATCGTACAAGGTCCTTGCCATCCACATGATCATGAACAGTCAGTCAGTCCTGAACTGAGGCACTGTCATATTTACTTCTGAATCCCCTACAATGTAAAGAACAGTGCTGAGCACTCAGGATGGGCATACAGATGTGAAGATATGGGCTGGAGAGGTGGCTCAGAGAGTAAGAGCACTGACTGTTCTCCCAGAGGTCCTGAGTTCAAATCCCAGCAACCACATGGTGGCTCACAACCATCTGTAATGGGATCTGATGCCCTCTTCTGGTGTGTCTGGAGACAGCTACGGTGTACTCACAATAAATATATAAATGAATGAATGAATGAATGAATGAATGAATGAATGATGTGAAGATACACACATATATCCCATTCGTTTTTATGAAAGATTTGATAATCACTTATAGTAAAGTAGTAAACTAATAAAAAGGAGAAAAAAGAATTGGGGTAAAGGTATTATAAAAATCAAAACTAGATGCTGGGATGGGGAGATAGCCTGTGGTTAAAGTGTCTGCCATGTAGGCATGAGGAGCAGATTTCAGATCCCCAGAGCCAGGTGGGTATGGGAGCCCCTGTAATTCCAGCCTTAGAGGGGATGGGAGCCGTCTAGAGCAAGCTGGTTAGTTAGACCTGCCGTGCCAAGGCGCTCTGGGTTCGAGTGAGACCCTGCCTCAAACAGATACAGTGGAAGGTAACTCTGGGTAAGCTCAGACATCAGTCTCGGGCCTCCATGTGCGCATGCCTCCACATACACTCAAACACGCATTCACACAGACTACACATGGGAGGGCAGGAACAACTAGGATGCTAACGTAGAAAACAGGAAAAAAACAAGCACACAAAAAACCCTGTCTGTCCTTGTAACACATGTCCCTGGTTCTCATTAAATAATTAAGAAATTCAGTTTGAGGATGGTGCACTTATAGACCTCCTGACCACTGTGATTTCTAACAGGTGAAAAAACGTCTACTTTTCAAACTTTCAGCCATGAGACATGGGAACGAGTGTAGGCTATAAATTATTATAACCTTTAAAAAGACAGTACACCTAGAACCTAACTAAACAGAAAGCAATGTTTCTAGACTCTTCTTCACCTAAAACCAGAATTATTTACAACTGTAAAGAGAGAAAAAAATCTCCCCACTCACCTTGCCTGCGTAACCTGTGGACCCAGCCAAACACCTTCACCCTCTGGCCTCTGTATCCCTCTAACGCATTAATCTTTACCTGTCAAATAGAAATGAAAACCACTTAATACTATCATTACTACCAACCAGCATTGTTACCCATGTTCCAGAGGCAGTAAAATGTCAAATGTCAACAACAACCAGTGGTGCCCGTCCTTGTAAGGCAAAGCCAGGTAGGGCTCTGTGACGTCTAGGCCAGTCGGGGGCACATTTATCTCAAACAACAACCAAACAACTAATAACAACAAAAACTAAGCCAAACAAGAAAACCCCCACCAGACACAATAATCGGTAGAAAAATAAAACTCACAAATAATACAAAATTGGGGGACAGTTCAGAATCCAACACCTTACTATGCTGTATTTTAAAAAAGAGAAAAAAAAAATCTTTTCCATTAATGCAAAATTGGCAATGAGAGATACCTAAAACTGTTTCAGATACTATTACAGAAAATCGGTTAATAAATGGATTCAGGTTGTCACAAGAGATGTGACTGTCACCCACACTAGCAACAATCCCTGCCTCACAGGGTCTAAACACCCAGACACCAGACACCTAAGACAGAGAGGATAAATGCTGCCAAGAGGAACTGGGTGACATGGGGGAAGTAGTTAAAGCCAACAGACACTTCGGCAGCAAGAACATTCCGAAGCCCAAGCCACACTCACTGCTGGGTCAGCAATCTCAGCACTCGGAACACTACCTACCCCTCCTAAAGAGGAGAGAACAGTAAAACAAAGGATATGTGCGCTGAACACCCAGAAGTAGCACAGATGAAATCAAGCCCACAACAGCAGGAAAGACAGACACTCACACATGCTGGCTCTGGCAGGCTCGGGTCATTTTTAATGATGATTTTTTTTGCTTCCTCCAGGTTCTTTTCTCTTCGTAAGTTATCTTCTGCCTGATTTTAAAAATAATGCAATTGGTAAATATAGCTCTGGGTGCTGTAACTATAAAAACATGTAGCTGCAAATTCATTAATCACCTCTTTCTTCTCACGAGAATCATTCTTCATCTGTTCTCTGTGCCACATCTTTTTAATGTTCTTCATCTGTGACTTAGAAATAACATCCCACCTCTACAGAGAGAGCACAGAGATATGCATTATCTTCAGTACTGCCACGTGCTCAGAAAACTTCTTTTTCACAAAACACAGCCTCAAAAGGTTTTGGTGCACGCTACCTCATTTTCCTTTTGTGAATCCACATAAATGGTGGGAAACGGCTCTTTTCCAACTGTCATCAAGGCCTTGGGTGGGGGAGAAAGAAAACATCTCTTCAATATTATGCAATGCTTAATAACCAAAACCACACCTGGATTATGAACCTCAACATTACCAAGAGCCTAGAAAAAAGCATCAGAAGCCAAGAGGCAAAAGCCATGTCAGCAGGATGACTCCTTGAGCTTCCTACAGAAGGAGCCTGCTCTAACTCCCCGGGGTCATGCTACTGAAAATCCAGACCGGTTCAGCCACACAGTAAGCAGCCCTTACCTCCACCCGTCAGGGAAGAGAGCCAAATGGTCACAGGGACCAGCACAGCTATACCAACAGAAGAAGGCAGCCAAAAGCAAAAACACTTTGCAAACACAATCTGAAAAGTCAGAGACTTGTACAATATCAAGGGCAAGACCTAAGATAGGCAGGTCTGAAACTCTTTCAACAAAGTAAAATCCAAGTCACACAGAAGGCTAATCTCCATTTCATTTGAAAAATCCTCACGAGACTATTTTTTCATCAATATTGGTATATCAGGCATTCCTGTATTATATATCATTTAGTAGTTTATAGTTTGTGTGGTTTAAGTTAGTGAATATAAAAAAATTTAAAATGCTTGATGTTTTTAGAGTGAGTGTGTGGTTAGAGGACAACTAGGAAAATCACCTTTCTCTTCCCACTACATGTGTCCCAGGGACTGAACTCAGATTGTCAAGATGAGTAGCGATCACCTTTACCCATTGAGCCATCTCACTGGCCACAAAAGGCTAATTTTTTAAACAGGGTCTCTAGCTCAAACCAGCCTTGATCGTGCTGTATAGCTGAGGAAGACCTTAATCCCCTGACCCTCACACCTTTGCCTCCAAGTGCTGGAATTACTGGCCAAAGACAAAGAAGAATGTCTCAGTGACCTTGATACACTGTCTGAAACTTTCTCTACAGTTATTACATCAATAGGAAAAGAAGTATCTTCTTGTCTCTGGCAATAAAGACTGAAGTTTATAAAGTCTGACCTTTGAGATTCTACCATCTAATTTTTTCCTGTTTGAGCTCTCCCTAGGGCTGCAGAGCTGCCTTGTGGTTCAGCTGTTCTATGAGCCATGTAACCTGACATGTCTGGTTTCATTCTTCAGCTAAAGGCCAGAGGCCATAAAGTCACAAAATACAGTTACTAGGGGTTTTAAACAGTTAGGCCGAAGAGGAAACCCTCACCCCCATGCAAAACAAGCATGAACACATTCGCACACGCGCGCGCGCGCACACACACACACACACACATGCACACCATAAAAAGAATGAAGGAAGGAATGCCCAAATTCCTGAAAAATCTCCATCCATTCCCAGAGAAGATACAAACAGCCCCACTGACTACTTTCTCCTCCTCCCTCATATTCTGAGCCTTCCAATACCCAGGGTTTGAGATGCTGCTTTTCAGGTTTATCCCCCACTTCTGCTGTTCTTGACCAGTTTTTTCTTCACTGCTCCAGAACATAAGGCATCTGAAACCCTGACCTTCTAGCGTGGCTTAGTCCACTTTATTACCTGCCCTACAGCAGGAATGTGAATCTTTTGACAACATCAAGTGGTAAGTACCACTTACACCCAGTGGTAAGTATCACAGGATCACAGTCTTGCACCGTGTAAGTACATTTCAGTCAATGATGGACGGACTGCATGTCCAACTCTGGCCCCATGAGATGATCGGTGCAGAGGAGCACTGTGAGCACCTACATTCTTTGTATGGATGTTCTACCTCCTTTCAACACACAGCTCATCTACAGAGCCGTTGGGATCCATTTCCTTCCTCGAACTGTACAGTGACACCCATCTTTAATGCCAGGGTCGGAAAGACCCTAACTACCGCTCCTCACAACTGAAGGGCACACCCACAAATAGCAACGTTCCTCTTCCAGAGTCACCATTGTTCTTGGAAAGTCACAGGAGATATCCCAGTTGAGAAAGACTTCCCTCCAAAGAGTTAAACATATTAAAGAATGACCATGTGGCCTGACCTTAGAAAACCCTTCAAGGCTAGGAGGATTTGATGACTGATATTATACAGCATCTATAAAAACAAGAACTGGCCAAATATGGATGGACAGAGAAAGGAGTGCCGGGTTCTTGCTCTTCCAAAGAGGGGGCATTTAATCTTCCCCCTTGTGGAGTAGCTATAGCTGGAGGGCTCCAGCATTCCAGTTCAACAAACACTATAGAGGGCACACCTTACCTGATGACTTGTGTAACAGTCCACTTAGGATAAGCTAACCTTATATGATGTCCCTAGGTCCTCAAAATAACAGTACGTTAGCGAAGTGGCATTTCTGTCTTCAGCATTCAGACTTGTGAGTCTGCTTTAAGAAGCTGGTCCACTGATGGTTGCTGGTATGTCAAGTCTGTGGGCCTCAAGGTTAAGATGGTATCCGTACAGCAATAAAGCCATCAGGAGACTTCTTAGGACTCACCCAGGGAATGAGTTCAGTGTGGTTGAGAGGGGACTCCTACTCTTATAAGAACTGAAAGTCTGACTGAGAAAAAAAGTCCAGAGATGAACACCTTGTGGTCAAGGAGAAAAGGGAAAAGCTGATCTGTATGAAAGCTGGGGCCTAGATCTATCACTGTTAGATCTACATGTGTGCACACTTCCTCTGCCTTCCCCTTTGGGGGATTCTTTTCAAACTCTAGTGTTTGAAATACAATTACTAGGTTGGGTAGACGGCTGAGAAGGTCAAGGTGACTGCCTTGAAGCGGTACGGCCTGAATTGGGAGCTTGCTGCTAAGCATTCACATGGGGGAACAGAACCATCGGAGTTGTCCCAACTTCCATACCTGTGGCAGAGGCACACAAATACTGTCCCCCTCTATCACTCCCCACCCCCAGTGAACAAATGCAGTATTTTCAAAGAAAAAAATAAAATAAAATTCCTGACAAGTCATTCAATGTCAACACTCATTACTAAAATGCACAGCAGTTGTCCTAATGAGATATTACCTTTAGGCCTGTTTTAAATGGTTTTTCCTTGGTTCCATCCCCTGTTGCGTCATTTCCTTCTCGGTCAGAGACGTAGAGCTCTGCTGTATTTTAAAATGAAAAGTTACTCATCCCTCACTGGTAAGGCTCAGACAGTTAAACTTAACAATGCAACTGCTTTATCAATTTTCTATCTCTATAAACAGAAAAATCATCTGATTTGTAAAAACTCCCACAGTCCAAAAGCCAACATCTTATTTTTCCAATCTCCCTGTTTAAGCCTATCCCAGCTCCTAACACAATGAATTGCAAATCTGACTTTCCTATATGAATTTTTTTTTCATTTTTTAAAACCTATTCGCACTTTTCTCTACTTGGCTGCACAACCATTAAGGTAGAGTTTTAAAACCCACTAACTTCTAATAAATTCTAACTTCATTAATAATTATAATTTATCATAATAAATTCTAACTTTATGAGATTCTGCATCTCAAAAGTCAGAGAGACCTGGGGAGAATTTATTTAACCTTTCTGAACTTACTTCATCTATAAAATCAGAAAGACAATACACATCGTACAGGGCTATACCGAAAATAAAACAGAACAGGATGTGAATCAGGCATCCCAGTAACATTGCACAGTGAGCAAGTGGAAATGCCAGTTCCCTGTGCTTTTCGAAACAAATCCAAACTCTAGGCTTAAGCCGCAGAGGGCCTCACAACTGTGACATAACCTCGGTCTCTTAAATCTTTTTATTTTCACCGATGCACATCTCACGGGAAAACGAGGTTGTGCGGAAATTAATTAAAAGCTTTAAATCATTCCCAGAAGAATGACTGAAGAACCGCACATCTGGGGCTTCACTAGGTCCGAGACCCTTTCAGCATCCTAGCCGCAGCGGAATCACGAGACTTTCGCGGTGGGTCTGGAGGCGGAGGCCGAGGAACCTACAGGACTGGAACAGAACCAAACCTGGGCCACCGAGTCGGGTGGCCTGGTGGCCCAGCACTGAAGGTCCTGGGTGAGGGACCAGGGCCCCTCGAGTATTTGGGAGTGCGCCCATGCCGCGCCAAGCACTAAGAGAAGTTCTGGAATTCGGTAGGAACATTTCTGTGTCGTGCCACACGCCGAACCTCACTCACCTAGTACCATCTTTGCAGTCCCC
This sequence comes from Micromys minutus, assembly GCF_963924665.1. Classification (NCBI taxonomy): domain Eukaryota; kingdom Metazoa; phylum Chordata; class Mammalia; order Rodentia; family Muridae; genus Micromys; species Micromys minutus. The sequence continues at coordinate 49,732,981 of NC_137977.1, forward strand.
CTGATCACCTCTGAGGACATCGACAGTGCACCACAGCCGCCTGTTCACCCCAACACGCACCGAAAGCTTCCTTGACCAAGGCGTTGCATCAGATCACCTAGGGCAGCCGTCGCGGATATGAGTCAGCGGAACGTCGGGCATCCATTGGCTATACGAGATGGGCAAGTGACTCAGCGGCCGCCATTTTTAGTTAGGGAAGAGAATACTTCCGGTTCGAGGACACTGGGCGGGGTGCTGTCTCTGGGTTCAGGAGTCGCAACTGCAGGTCCCCGCGTGGGGGTGAGCAGTCAGTCTCCTTTGGTTCTCAGCCCTGCGCCTAGCTGGACGCATTGCAGGCTCTATTTTTTTTGAGAAATTCAACCACCATGGGGGAAAGGGTTTTTTGGTTTTTTTTAAGATTTATTTTTTGATGTATGTGTGTTTTGTAGCTACACGCACTAGATGCTTGCCTTGTAAAACAAAGGACATCGGATCTCTAGTTCTGCTGAGAACCCTGAGTTCTGGATGATTGTGAGCTGAGAAGCGAACCCAGGGCCTTCGGAAGAGCAACAAGTGCTCTTAGTCGATAAGCACCCGAAAATATACTTTAAAAAAGAAATTGTGATGAGCCGACCCTCTACAGACTTCCCGAATAGAACAAGTTTATATAACATTTAGTTGTGTTCGTTGATATACTAATTCTCAGATGATTTAAAATATTCGAGAACATTTGTATAGGTTTGTTGCCGACACTACGCTATTTAGTATAAGGTGACTGTTACTTCACTATTTGCAATCTGTTAACAATCTCCGAGAGTGCAGGGGATGACCGCATTCCCTGTGTCTGGCGGTGGATCTATGTTACTAGTCAGATTATGGGTAATGTATTAATGGGTAATTGGCTAGGATAGGTTTAGTGCTCCCAACACAGCATGGAGTTTAGGAAGCGAATGGCTAACTCTTCTAGGCAAACAGTCTCCCCCTCCTGGAGCTGACATTTCCTTACTGCATAGTCACCATCAGAAATTGGCTGGAATTTTCCAGTGCCTTTTATTCATTGACTTGCCTACTGAATTGTGTTTAATTATTGGCATTGTTCAGGCTATGGTCATTTTAGGGGCGCTCTGTTCCTGTGGTCACCGTGTTCCCTCGCTGTGTTTTTCGGATTGTTCTGGTAAAGGGTATGTGTCTATTTAACTCTCACCATAATTACCTGCCTAAGTTCAGGGCATAAGAATCCAATGTCGCCACGTTGACAACGGGCAGTCTCCTCTCCTGGGTCCAGTCAAATTCGCAAACGCCTTTCAAGAGCTTTTGTTCCATTCAGTGTTTTGCTCCACAAAACAATTTTTCAGAGAGAAGAGGCAAAAATCATTGTGAGATCCTCTTACTCCAGCCCAGCCTAGGAAGGGGGTTTAATGTGTGGAAGATATAAGTAGTGTGTAAAATCTATTGCAGACAACAGTGGTGTTATCACTGTGAGATTTGGTTTAAGGAACCGAAGATTCGTCTTCCCTCTCGCCTTGGAGAGTTAAATTTAAGCACAAGTTAGTCCGTTTATTCCTGGAGAACCTTCTCTTCTGTAACTCCCTAAGCCGCTTCATGTTTGACTGTAAGCACCCAGGAACAATAAGAAATAAAATGATTTAAAAACTAATATCCCATTAAAAAGGATGAATTTGAGCAACCAGCACTCCAATGCTAGTAGCACTCTAACGCTCGATGCACTGGAAAATAACAGTTACTGTAGGTTAGTTTTTAAATCTGAAACTTAAAATGGACAGCAAATAAACAAAAAGCCATCAATAGTAACAGTAAGACCAGGCTGGACCACATGAGGCTTTATGTTAAAAACAAGACCACCACCCCTATGTCTTTCTTCACAACAGTGGGAGAGGAACCCTAGAATGCATATAAACCAAACAAACAAAAACAAAGAAAAACAAAAAACCAAACAGCCCCCCCCCAAACAACAAAACAAAACACCTCAGAATAGCCAAAGCACTCCAGAGAAGACAACAGAACAAGAAGGAAGCATCCTAATACTCAACTCTGAAGGAAACAGGCAGACCCTCTACACTGCCCAGCTCCTCTGGTGTCCCCTTCAATGGCTGCCCATCAGTGAGAACCTCACTCATCACATCTAGCTTCTGCAAATGCTGACTCTGATGAGCTGAATTCATGTCTTTCTGTTAGGAAGGTGTGTGCTTCACCAACGGGGCCAGTATCGTGACGTCAGACCCTGGGATGAAAATATTGGTAGTTTTAAAACTACGAATGGTTCCTCTGTGTGTCCTATTACTGAAGTCACTGTGTTCGTCTCTACGTTGCTGTGACTAAATCTGTGACATAAGGTAATGTAGGAGAAATTTAGCTTGTGGCTTCCAGCATGGGGGGGAGGGTGTGATAGAACAGAACAGTCACACTGTGGCAGCCAAGGGAAAGACAAAGAAGGATGCCAAGACAGGTGCCAAGGAAAGAGGGCATCAAAAGACATAACCCAAGCAATGGATTGCCTCTAGTATGGCTGACTTTCTGCTTTCTGCCACCTCTCTATAAGACCTCTTATCATGAATCCATTACTGTGCTTATTAGGTCTAGTCATCTCTGGAAACCCCCACAGACACTCTTAGAGGAACACCTTACTATTCTAGCCATTTCTTAATCTGATCAAACTGATAATCAAGCATCGCAGCCATCTTGGCTGATAATCGGTCATCACTGAGACCTACTGTGACGTAACTTAACTATGGTGTTTTATCACACTCAGGAACAGGAAGACAACATGTTCTGTTTCTCATCATGGAGTATATTATATATGCACAGTTCATGTTTTAGTTTTAAAAGTCTGAAAAGATTCCTCCATTTTAAAAGTCGTAGTCCTCATCAAGTATCTTCTGTTATAGCTCTGCAACTTATCTTTTGAGACAGAGTGTCTTGCTGAGCCTGGAATCTGCTGATATATCTGGACTAGCTAAGTAACAAGGCCCGGCAAGCCCAGGGATCTTCCTGTGTCCCCTTCCCCAGCAGTGGGAGGTTTGGTGTGTGCTATCCCAGCCAGCTTTTATGTGAGTTCTAGGAGAGAAATTCAGCTCCTCTTTTTTATACAGAAAACACTCTACCAACAGAACCACCCCTTCATCCTATCTAATACCTTTTTAAAAGTGTGGGTTCGTATTCAAGAGAAGTATATCAGGTGTTTGGCATTATCTGTCTTATTCTTTTGAGGCTGGGTCTCTCAGTGAACTTGGAGCTATGCTGGAGGTCTCCAAGAATCTGTCTCCACCTGTACAATACTGTGGTTACCAGGTGTACTGACTGGGTCTGTGTCAACTTGACACAAGCTGGAGTTATCACAGAGAAAGGAGCCTCAGTTGAGGAAATGCCTCCATGAGATCCAGCTGTAAGACATTTTCTCAACTAGTGACCAAGGGGGGAAGGGCTCAGCCCACTGTGGGCGGTGCCATCCCTGGGCTGGTAGTCTTGGGTTCTATAAGAAAGCAGGCTGAGCAAGCCAGGGGAAGCAAGCCAGTAAGCAACGTCCCTCCATGGTCTCTGCATCAGCTCCTGCTTCCTGACCTGCTTGAGTTCTAGTCCTGACTTTTTTTTTTTTGGTGATAAACAGCAATGTTGAATAAACGTTCCTCCCCAACTTGCTTCTTGGTTATGATGTTTTGTGCAGGAATAGAAATCCTGACTTAGAGAAATTGGTACCAGCATAGTGGGGTATTCCTGTGACAACCTGACCATGTTTTTGGAAGGACTGTGGAAGGACATTGGAACTTTGAGCTAGCAGTGCCATTGAATATTAAGAGCTCTGTGGGATGTTTCACAGGAGCTTGGAAGATAATGTTGAGAACAGTGCAGAAGATGGAGGCCTGGCTTTTGAAATTGCAGAGGGAAGATTAAAGACCCTAATCAGGGCTGTTGCTGTTTTGATTGTGAAGATTCTGTGGTTTTGGTTAGCTGGGGCTGAAGAGTCAGCTGTGATTAACAAGATACCAAAACTACTAAAGCAAAACCTTTACAAGGACTATTGATGCTGGTCAGCTGGAGTTAAGAAATTAGTAGTGATTAAGAAGAGACCATTATCACTGAGGTGAAATCTTCTGGAAACTGTTTTCTGAGAGCACAAAGAGGCTGTGTTGCAGAGATAGCCAAGGTTTGTACTTTGTGCTGTGGCTGGACTTGGTAATGTGTAAGAGTCACCCAGGTTGTACTGGTTTTGGAGGAATGAAGGCATCATGAAGAGCAGTTGAGGCTTGGCACTGTGAGAGGCCATGGAAGACCATTGCTGAAGGTGCAGCCTCAGTTGCAGTTAATGCTCCAGGACTGAAGGGGTCATGCAAAGGAGTTGAGGCTTAGCACTATGAAGAGAGCCTAAGAGAGGCTATTGGTGAAGCCTAGTTGCAATAGAAGACAGCGGTGTTCTGGAGATTCCAGTACCATGAGGTGACCACCAAGAACAGCAGCAGCAGTGGAGAACAGGCAGCTGGAGCCTAGAAGACAAGGTGTGTGCTACAGAAGGCAGGGCTGGAGAAGTGGCCCAAGCCCTTGCAGGAGCCCAGAAGTTCGTGAGTGGATCCCAGACATTAGACAATTAGAGTTTTATTTTGCTTTTGATTGTGGCTGTTCCTTCATATTTTTCCCTCTTGAAGGAAGAAAGCATTTTAGTGGAACCCACAGTTAAGAGACTTTGAATTGAAAAAAGACTTTGAATTTTAAAAGAGATTGGATATTTTAAAGAGATTGAAATTTTAATATGTAAGATTTTGTAAAGACTGTAAGATTCTTAAGGTTATTTAGATCTTGGGGATGAATAAGAAAGTAAAGGTTAGGGCTTAATAGTGATATGTTTGTGTGTAAAGTTTACAAGGGGTCAATTGTACTGGCTGGTTTTGTGTCAGTTTGACACAAGCTGGAGTTATCACAAAGAAAGGAGCCTCAGTTGAGGAAATGCCTCCATGAGATCCAGCTGTAAGGCATTTTCTCCACTAGTGATCAAGGGGGGAGGGCCCAGCCCATTGTGGGTGGTGCCATCCCTGGGCTGGTAGACCTGGGTTCTATAAGAAAGCAAGCTGAGCAAGCCAGGGGAAGGAAGCCAGTAAGTAACATCCCTCCATGGCCTCTGCATCAGCTTCTGCTTCCTGATCTGCTTGAGTTCCAGTCCTGACTTCCTTCGGTGATGAACAGCAATGTGGAAGTGTAAGCTGCATAAACCCTTTCCTCCCCAACTTGTTTCCTGGTCATGTTTTGTGCAGGAAGAGAAACCCTGACTAAGACACTGATCATATCAAGTTTCATCAGTTTACAGTTCTGTCAATAATAAAACAGAAAGTTTGTTTTGCTCACAGCTTTAACAGTACATTACCAAGCTTTGCTAGATACTTTCTCTTATGTTAAGATAAACCATCTATTTATCCATCCATCCATCCATCTATATCAATTAGCTATCTATTTATTTAGATAGGGGCTCTTGTGGCCTAGGTCCATCTTGAACCCACTCTGTAGCTAAAGATGTCCTTGAACTTTGAGTCCTCCCACCTCTTGCAGCTGAGTGCTGGCATTACAGGCATTTGCTACCACAACTAGGTGTTTGCTTGTTTGTTGTTCTGCAGGGTCTCACTGGTCAGCCTAGAACTCTCTATGAAGGTCAGGCTGGCCTTATGCTCTCAGAGATCTAGTGGCCTCTACTGTACTTAAAGGTGTGTGCCTTTGTACCTGATCACACCACATTTTATTCCAGGGCTAGGGATGGAGCCCAGGGCTTCCTGCAAGCTAGGCAAGCATTCTACAAACTGAGTTATATAATCCTAGCCCCGATTTTCTTCTAAGATATTCATTACAGGTAAATTAAAATTCCAAACCATCTCATTAACCCCCCAAAAAAGCCCCTCTCCCATGGCCATTTCGGCTGTTAATTGTGTTTCATCTTTACTATCCTGTGGACCTGCTTGGTCAAACAAGTCTAGCAATTGCTTTGAAGGCTAATTCTAAGCTAATTCTAATAGGTCTGTCCATTGAAGGGTCAATTATTCTCTTCCCAGCTTTCAGATTCAGGCATGCAATGTCAGTCTCTTGCCCAAATCTCCCAGGGTACCCTGCTGGCTCCAATCATGTATAAGCCTACCCCCCCAACACAATTGTATATGCTCAACACATGTTGTTTTCTAGGATGTGGCCATAGCACACACCAACTTGAGGCAGCTGTGGTTAACTGTGCAAGATTAAGCCAGTCAAACTTTCAGCATGGTTGGGGAAGGCCTCCAAGATGCTGTCCCTATTGGCAGTTGATGGCTGTTGCAGGCCGGAGAGTCCAGTCACTCTTCTTTGGGGACTTGGCTGCTGGCAGATTGATCATGCCCCAGTAGATGGCCATATTCCCATGCGCTACGTGATATATGGTGAGCAAGAGTTAGACTTAGGGAGTTATTGACGACGACGCCACCACCACCACCACCAACAAGATGTGAAGGTAGGAGGGAGATGGGGTGGGAACAATGGGAGAGTTGAAGGGCCACTCATGGATGGATATGATCAAAATATGCTGTATATATACACAGATTTTTTAAAGAACAAAAATATTATATATGTATATATATATATGTACATATATATTTATTAAAATAAACTATGCTGACCCTCTTGCTCACAAACACCTGTTCTCTGTTCTCCACCCCCAGTCCGACAGTGGCTCCCTCCATTTAAGGTGTATCAAGGTTCATGCATGTTGTAGCATGGATCAACATCTCATTCTTTTTGTGGTCAACTTGTATTCCAGTGGTCTACATCCGTATCTGTTGATTCATCTGCCTGCTGATGCACTGTCTGGGTTGTTTCTACATCTGGGCTGCCATGAACCCTGGTTTGTAAGTGTTTGCTTGAGGTCCTGTTTCTGATACTGTCAAGTATTTATCTCAGAGTGGACTTGCCCAGCCAAAGCTAAACCGGTCTTCCCCACTGATCATACCACCCTGTGTCCCCAGAAGGATGGGGGTTCCAGTTTCTCCACTTTCTCTTAGTACCATGACTACAATATTGAGTGTGAAGTGGGATTGTGTTTTGCTCATTTATTTATTTGAGGCAGTGTCTTCCCAATTCAAATTGGCCTCAGATTCACCATGACACTGATAACAAGCTGCCTGCCTTCAGCTCCCAGAGAATCATGCCTGGCTTCACTTTGACTCTTACCTTCCTGATGGCCAAAGGCCTTGAGCATCTTTCCATGTACTTATCAACCATTTACAGAGGTACCTGGAGAAGTAGCTCTAGAAAATCATTTTCCTTTCCTTTAACAAGTATTTTTATGTGGATGGGTGTTTTGCCTGTGCATGTGTTTTTGTGCACTGTGTAAAGTTACCCTTGTGTTATCCAACTGACGATCTTCCCGCCCTCATATCTTGTTTCAATCTGAACGTGGCTTTATGTTTATTCTCGGTCCCAAGTTTGTATAAGCATCGATTTTCATTCATCCTCTGCCTTGCCAACAAAAGCCCATGATTCAGGGGGCTGGAGAGATGGCTTAGAGGCTAAAAGCACTGATTGCTCCTCCAGAGGCCCCGAGTTCAATTCCCAGCACCCACATGGTGGCTCACAACCATCAGTGATGAGATCTGGTGGCCTCTTCTGACATGCAGGCATCCAAGCAAGCAGAACACTGTATACATAGTTTTTTTTTTTTTTTTTTTTTTTAAAGCCAGTGAGCCTACACAGAACCTCAGAGAGAATACAGTGGGACTTGTGATTCTAGATGGGGTAGAGAATGGGACAGGAAGTGGAGGCAGAAGGAACAGCAGGAAGAGAGCTGGATCAAGAACATGTGAAAAAAAAATGAAGGTAACATGGGGCTGTTGCCTGGGAGGAAGCCTAGCCAGCTTGGAGGTTTAGAATGGAATGATAATTGCTTAGTACTTGACTCAAGGGTATGGTTATTGGAAAACTAGTAGCGGTAAAGAAATACAGCTGCCAGATTAATTGTCTAGTTATGATTACATTAAAAACAATTTAACACGTATCTATGTACTACTCGAATGTCTGATGTTGGTGAAAGCCAGAGGAGAGCTTCAGATCTCTCAGAGCTGCAGTTACAGATGGTCGTCAGCGGCCACATGGTTGCTGGGAATCAAACCCCGGATCCTCTGGAAGAGCAGCGAGTGCTCTTAACCCCTGAGCCATCACTCTAGCCCCCTAGAAAATTATTTATTCAGTGCTTTGTTTTAGGCATCCTAACTTCCATCTTCCCCAGATATTTACTTCAATATCTTGACAGGCCGTTCTTGTTTATAACTGCACCAAAATTTTCATTGCAGCCGTAACTTGCTAGTGGATCCTGACAGGGGTTTTAGAAGCCATTTTTGCAGCTTTCCTAAGTTTCACAGGAAGGCAGTGCGCTCTTGAAACATACTTGGATTCCTTTAGAGTACATTTTGTTTAGATCCCATTTCATCTGCATCAGACGCCAGCAGTCCTGAACAGCATGTCATGGGGTGTGACTGGGTTCCTCTAGGTGGTGCTGTTGAGTTGAGAATATCGCTGAGCCAACTCCATAACTCGGTAGCGTTTTGCTAGCTGCTCAGCTCTTCCCAGAGACAGCCTCTCATCAGTTGCTGCTAATCATAACTCCCAGAGAGGTCCTCGCCAGAGAATCTCCTTCCTGATGGCACAACCACACTTCCCTGGTGAGGGCCGACCGAACGCTATACTGAGGTTTTCACACTCCATCCTCACAGCAGCTCAAAGACTCCCGCTCCTCCTCTCCATTAGCTTCCTCACCTATTCCTGCTTGCCCATGTTTTCTGCCAGCTACTGCAGAACAATAGCCCACTGCTTCTTTTTCTTACTCTCCTTGAGGAACTGAGGGGGAAGAGGTCTGGAGTAGTAGACTTTGTCTCACCATCAAAGCCGTTCCCTCTTCCTTGAAAGTCTAATTACCTTGTCAGCCACATCTCTGATTTTTTGTATGGTCTCTAGCATTATTTCTCATGGCCGGAAGAGCCCTACACTTTTCAGGAATCATCACAGGACTAGATTCTTCTGTCATGTCCTCCATACTTAACAGCAAAAAGAAAAACAAAACAAAAAAGCAAAGCAAAACAAAGCAAAAACAAAACCCACATGACAGCAGCAGCAACAAAGCTCAAACCAAATAATAATAATAATAATAATAATAATAATAATAATAATAATAATAATAATAATAAACAAATAAAAAGAAGACCTAGGCTGTTTTGCCAGCATCCAGGAAGACTTAAATTTCAACACTGAATAAAAGCAGCTATGGTGGCATGTGCTAACAACAGCAGCAGCAGTACGAGGTGGCCACAGGAAGCTCAGAAGTACAAGGTCATCCTTGAGGAGTTCAAACCAGCTTAGGATTTAGGATATAGGAGTGACATTCTTACAAAGGCAATAAAACAAACAAACAAAAAAACCAAAAACCAAAAACAAAACTTAACAGGAGATAAAGAGATAGCTTAGCCATCTTTGCTGTTCCTCAAGAGGTATGGAGTTAAGTTTCCAGCACCCACAGCAGGTAACTTACAACCATCTGCAACTCTACCTTCAGAGGACCTAACATCTTTTTCTGGTCTCTGCAGGCACTGGTACACACACACACACACACACACACACACACACACACACACACACACCAACAACCCAACCAGAGTGTATTTGCCTAGCATACATGAGGTCCTGGTTTAAATCCCCAGCACTTCAAATTAATAACCACAAAATATATATACATGTATAAAATTATACATTCCAAATATTTTACTAAAGCATTTATTTTTTAAACAAAAATATACATTAAATCTCAGATTTACAGCATATAGAAATAATTTATGATTTGCACTTTAAATTAATATTGCACCCAACAGTGTTAAGTCTTTGACACATTTGCATTGTCAACCCTTCCCGACATTCAAAAATAAAATGAAATCGAAACCTGAAACTGACAAAATTACACAAGCTAAATTTTTCGTAAAAAAAGGAAAACATACAATTCTTTTTATGTACATTGGTAAAGTTGTAAACTTTCAGAAATTTATCTTCAGAAGATAGGCATACATTCTTTCATCATACCTAGACAATGCATTTTAAAAGTACAATTTAATTTTTCCTGTCCTGTATATAGAAGATGAACTATATATGATTTCCTCTTGGGAATTCACAGACTGCTATGAACATTTGTGAGGGACAAAAAAAGTTACTTATTGCAACCCACAGGCACCTTCAGTAGAGCAGGGAAACTGTTTTGTGAAAGAAATAAAATGAGAAAAGTCCCTTGGGGGAAGAAGTTACCTTTTCAAGGCTATTTTCCTTAATCACCTAATATTTTTTTTAAATATAAAAAAAAATCTGTTTTTTTTTTTTTTTCTTTTTTGTCTTAGGCATAAGACAAATGGCAGAGCAAGGCTCCAAAAGACTCATTCAAAATACTTTCTAGGAAGGGGGACACTAACAGTTTCTTTTCAACAGATAACTCTGTAAAATATTCCCAAATGTACCGCTAATGCCCTCTGGGCGTTTTAGTTTGTTTAAACTTATCTGTACTGAACAGGAGACCTGGAGTTTCACTTCCAGGAAACACAAGGGGAATTTCTCAACAGGCTCCTCTATCAAGTCCAAGCTCCTGACAACGGGACAAACAACCTGCAAAGTTCACACTCAAGAACCTAGCAATGGAATCATAATTGCGGACTCTCTCAGTGTTTTAAGTAACTTTACCATTTTTGTATTGGGGCTGCATTCATAGTTCTCCTTGGCTGAATGTGGCCACAGGCAGCAGTTTGAATCTACCTTTGCATGTCTCATTCTCCTCTGTTGTGGGTAGTAGTAACAATGTTCCCATCACTTAATGGTCAAGACTCTTGCCCCTGCCCACCCTCCCCCAGAGCCCACCCAGTGGCTCAGAAGTGCTAAGTAGTATCTTCTTCCAAAGGAAACTTTCAGTAGGCATTGCCCTGTCCTTTCCTAGTCAGTTTTAAGTGATCCATAATTGTGCATATTTATGGGATACCATGTGATGTTTCTTCTTTTTTGTACTGATTTGGGACCTAAGACCCCAACTCTACCACTAAGCCACAAGGTAGCCCGCCATGGGCTGTCCCTCGACATGTATGTATTGTATGCTATTGACATCAGTTATCACTTTGTGTTGAAAACATTCAAATCCCTTTGGTCAAGCATTTGGGAAACACACAAGCCATTATCTTTAGAAATGCAAATGCACTCTTATCTAAATGGAACTTTACGCTACTTGATAATGTCCTTAGCTTTTGAAAATCAATTTTAGAAAAATTAAAGAGTCAAACAGGGAAATACCAAATAGTAAAAACATGGAATACATTATTTAACCTGGTAGTCAATCAAAACCAGAATGAAATGTCGCACTTAATCAAACTGTTGCCTTCAATCAAGGAAACTTGTTTCAAATTTTGAAAATTGGTACAAAGAAACAGGGAACCCGTCAGGGGATAAACATTAGGACCTTTTGTTACTGCACTCATAAATTAGAAACAGATTTTCTTTTTTCTGTTTTTTTTTTTTAAGGTGAGAAGCAGTGGAGAGTGTATCTGAGGAGTCCATGCTTGCAAACACAGAAGAGTGGAACTGTAACTTTGTAGTGTAGTTGTCTCCTTCAAGCTGAAATGGAGACTTTTCTAAATTCTGCGGTCTTCCGTTAGGCCTGGATTTAAAAAAAAAAAAAAAGTTCCCTTTGAATCTCAGCAGACACGGTCAGCTGAATAACAGGTGGTCTCTTGGCTTTGCTATTGCTTAACAGCTCAAACCTAAAGTTTATTAAAAAGGTTATTGTCATCAGTATCACTGTGACAACCTCAGTCTGTTTTATTTTATTTTTTTTAAAGTCCTGAGTTGTTCATGAAAGAAGAAAAACAAAAGACACTTTCCCAGCGCTGCGGTCTCTCAGCAGAGCGGTGCAGAGCTCAGCTCTCCACTGTGCGGCGGTACTCAGCCGTGCCCTCTGCAATGATGGCATCCAGGGGCGAGCGCTTCTTGCGGATGCTGCGGCCAGAGGAGATGAGGTCTGCATAGCCCCTCTGGTGGGAGAAGGCATAGGCTGAGCGCCTGGAAGATGCTCCCCTCCGGAACACGTTCTGCCGCCGTTTCCACTGCTCTTCGGCCTTCAATCGCTTTCGATGCTTCTGGATCTGGACAAAGAAAGCCATCAAGAGACAGATCTGAGATGCACAGGTCACCCAACCACTAGACGCTGGGCAGCAGCGAGCCCCGCTGAGAGGCTTTACACCCCTATTCTAGACTAATGGGCCCATGGGGCTGGGGACTATTTCCACCATCCTTCAGGTAGATTATGGAAAACTATTGCCAGGCATTTAATCCCTGTACTCAAAAGGAAGAAGTGTCAGGCAGGTCAGCCCCGTCTATATCGAAAGTTCCAGGAAAACCAAGCCTCACATTTTTCATAAGTGTAGTGGTCATTTCCTGTCAACTTGACACAAACTAGAGTCAAGTTTGAGAAGAAATGCTAATTAAGACGGTGCCTCCATCAGATTGGCCTGTAGGCAGTCTCTAGGGCATTTTTTTGATGAATGGCTGGTATGGGAGGGCCCAGCCCAACGTGAGGGTTCCACCCCTGAGCAGATGGTCCTGGGTAGTTAAGAAAGCAGGCTGAGCGAGCCACAGAGAACAAGCCAGTGAGCAGCACTCGGCCAGCTCCTGATTTAGTTTCTGACTCCAGCGTCCTGCCTGACCTCCTGCCCTGGCTTCTCTCAGTGGTAGCTTTTGACCTGGGAGTCACACGATGAAATAAACCTTTGCTTCCTGACGTAGATTTGCGAATGTTGTTTATCAGAGCAATAGAAAGCAAACTAGGAAGTTAAGCTAACTTTTTTGGTGAGTCCCAGGGCAGACTATGTGCTGACAAATCTCAAAGGCATGTTACAGCGTAGTCTGTCTCTTGCTTGTTCTCTCTCTCTCTCTCTCTCTCTCTCTCTCTCTCTCTCTCTCTCTCTCTCTCTCTCTCTCGCGCGCGTGTGTGTGTGTGTGTGTGTGTGTGTGTGTGTGCGCGCGTGCGCGCTGGAACCCAAACCCAAGTCTTCGTTCTTGCACTTTGAGAACCGAGGTCCCATCTTTTCCCCTGTTTCCAAACAGTGTCTACTGTCACAGTATTCTCCTGGGCACTGGCTGACCTAACATCCGGCCTCACCTATATACAGGATGCTGGTTTATGAAGGTAAGTGCCCCTCCTCTCTACAGTAACATTCTTCATAAGACAGAGTGATTTCTCTTGTTGGCTATTGGTTGAATGTGCAGCTAATTCTGACAAATGACATCTGATGAGAAAAAGTACATGTTCAAAGTTCCCAGGGTCCTGAGGGAAAAGATGGAAGTCTTGTCCCCATTTATCCATGTGATGCCAGGAAGTGCTGTGGTCATTTTACTAATAAAGACACTCTTCTCAAGAGAGTAGTGGGAAAAGCAACGTTAAGTTACCCAACAACGGGATCTGAAGCCTGCTAATCATTATGCAAGGGGAGATGACACATTATTTTTGATTGATTATATTATCAGAGATAATATTTTGCTTTAAATAAAGAGGGTGGGTGGGGGGAGAGAGGGTAGGACCCTCTCAGAGGCAAAGGAACTGTGGGAGCAGAAACCAGGAGGGGTGGCAATGTCTGAAATGTAAATAAAGTAATTAATTAAGAAAATAAGGGGGATGTGGGGAAAAAGCCCAAACCATTTGCATGGCAAACTGTTAACATAATTGTAAGACTGAAGGGGCGAAACATGCTTCACCGTGTGAACAAATGTCTGAAGGTTCCCGATCCCTAAGGATGGAACTAAGGAAAAATGGTGAATCAACAAGGTTCTTATCAGCCTTCCCATGAACTTTCAGCAGGAATGGTAGTGATGGGGGATGTACTGGGTCTCCGAAGGGACACTCCAGTAGGAGGAGGGGTAGGTCTGCATCTCTAGTACCTTATCACTTTCTGATGGCCAAATGGTCATTGACAGGAAACGGATGGCCACGACAGGTAACAAGCAAACTGCAACCGTCAGGATGATGGTCAGCCAGATATATGGCTGTCTCAGGGCATTGGAAGCCGTACCTGGAAGAACATCACAACATGGGTTTACAGAGGTGCTTCTATCTTAAGGACGTAGTTAGCCTTCCAAACGCTCAGCACACATCTCAGGTAACATTTTGTAACGTTTTATTACCTCCCCACACTGCTCCAGAAATGGACATCTTACCCCCCCCCCCCGTTTTCAGATTTTGTTTTTGAGACAGGGTCTCACCCTGGAGCCTTCAGAGTGTGGGGAATGCAGATAAGATCCACTCTGCCCGGCCAAGAATTTACTGTTGTGGTTTGGTTTTTCTGAGACAGGGTTTCTCTGTGTATGCCTGTCTGTCCAGGAACTTGATCTATAGACCAGGCTGGCCTTGAACTCACAGAGATCTACCTATCTCTGCCTCCCCAGTGCTGGGATTAAGGGCATCCACTATCACTGCCTGGCAGGAATGCAGATTTTAAAAACCAAGAGCCAGCAAAGAAAAAAAAAAGTCATTTGTCTGTCTGCTACAGTCTAAGAAGGAAGGAAGGAAGGAAGGAAGGAAGGAAGGAAGGAAGGAAGGAAGGAGGAAGGAAGGAAGAATGCTTTTGTTAATACTGCATCAACAATCAATAAAAAATGGGAGCTGGGATGGACAGTACCTGTTTTGTAAGCACTAGGCCCTTAGGATCATTTAGAACTAGAGAGTCTCCCTCACCCCCAAAATGTTAAAAACAAGGAAGTTTCTAGCTTCTAGTTTTGGCCCCAGACTGTACACATTTGTCACTAAAACTGTCAGCCCGCTGTGTTTTATATGGGTCATGCCTTTCAGTCTACTCTGAGGTGGGAGCTGAGCCACTTCGGAGTTGAGAGCTTAGTAAACACAACTAGTCAGGACAGCCCCAAGATCAAAACCCACTCTGTGATAGGAGCCATGCTTTATCCACAGGAACTGGTGTGATTTGCTGTCTGATTTTAAAATGCGAGCAGGTGATTATATACACTTCCCCAACATCTAGAGCCGGATGTATCGAAAAGCTTTTGGTGCTCTATATGAGTTCATGAAATTAATTTTTAAAATTTAAAAACTTTTATCTTTTAAAAAAATTAGCACAAAGGTATGGGTTTTATTAGGGTGTTTTTTCAAACTGGGCCCTCCCTCCTGCTTTCTACCCTCCTGCTGTTCTTAATCCCCTCCAGAACCTCTTCCTACTTGGTGTCTTTTGCTCTCCCATATCCTGTGCGTCCTTTGTCCTTTGCCTATTTCCATCTTTCCTCATCATATAATTTACTCTCTCATATTTCCCTTTCTAGTTTTAAAAACTTTACTCATATTTACACACACACACACACACACCCTGTCTTTGCTTTTTTTCCCCGTCTTTGCTTTTAAACTACTAGATATAAATTAGATTAAAAACACCTGCTTCACATAGGAATGTTTTTTCTAAGTAAGCATCAAAAGAGTAAGAAAACAAAACAAAATGAAAATTATGAAAACTAGCCCCACCAGAGATTAAAAGGGTTACCACAGCAACAAGCTTTTATGAACCAACAATGGGCCATAAAGTCCCAATCTTCTATTCAAACAGAAAGTTGTGGAGAATTTTTATTTCATCATAAATCCAAACTACTTGAGAATCTCACATAGTCCAGCTTATGTTTAGTTTTGTAACTGTGATCTTTATATCAGTGTCATTCTATATACAATGTACAATTAACCTCCATTCCTCTAACACTTCCCAGACCAACCCCTCATCCTTTCTTTTTCTCTTTCATTTTCTTTCTTTTCTTTTCTTTTCTTTTCAAATAACCAGCCAAGTCTGCTTTGTGCTACCCACATCCTCAAGAATGGGGCATTTACCAGAGTGAGGGGTGACACCCTTAAAGAAATCTGACTCTCACTTGCTCAGAAGCCATCAACTGTCCCACTAAAGGGACATGAGCCCCTTCCCCCACCACACATAAATACTGGCTGACTTGACCCTGTGTAGGCAGCCACAGCCTTTTGAGTTCATGAAGGCAGCTGTCCCGTTAGACCCAGAAGACACTATTGCTGCTCTGACCTCTGGCTCTTACATTTTGTTTTTTTGTTTTGTTTTGTTTTTTTACTTTTACACCTTTTGTTTGCCTGTATGCCTGTGTATCACATGCATGTCTGGTGCTTTTGGAAGCCAGAAGAGGCACTGGATTTCCTGGAGCTGGAGTTACTGATGGTTGTAAGCCACCATGTGGATGCTGGGAGTCAAACCAGTGCTCTTAACTGCTGAGCCATCTCTCCAGCCCCAACCTCTGGAGCTTAAGCCACATGTTTTGCACAGTTACCATCATTGCTGCCCATGGCTTCTGTGTACTGTTCATTGAACTACTACTGTTCAGCATACATATTTCCAAAGATGGACCCGACTTCTAAGTTCTAGGTTTCCATTGTATTAGCAATTCATCATTTGATTAGTTAATTTAATATTCTTAAGTCTTTGACCTATTTCCACACCCCCTTTACAAATAATTAATACTGTCATAGTGTTCCAGCTTCTGTACCAAGAACCTTAAAACAGAAACACCTGGTCAGAATGCAGGAAGCATTTTTATAGTTCACTGTGTATTTTCAGAGAGTGCTTTGGAAAAATTAAAACATACTTTCAGCAATATATATGCACTCAATGTGTCATAATTATCAAGATTAGGTCTTGTGGGATTAGAGGAAGGCTTTATTTAGCTGCCCCCACCACCACCTCCTCCTCTTTCTAAAAGCAGAGTCTGCTGTAGACCAGCTGGTCTGGAGCTCACTGCATAGACCAGGCCAACCCTGAACTTGGAGAAATCTTCCTTCCGCTCTCCCGTGACTGGATACAGGCGCACACCACTGTTCCCAGCAATTTAATTGTTGGCTATATTTATTTTTTATTGCTTTTAAATTGTGCTTTATTATCTTTTACTGTATACAATTTGAATGTCATTTTAATTTTTAAATTGAAAATAGATTTTTTCTCCTCATCTATGATCAAGGTTTCCTTTTTCCCAGCTCCTCCCAGATCTCTCTATTTCCCCACCCACCCACATTCACACCCTTCCCTTTCTCTCATTAGACTAAATCAGGTATCTAATAAATAACAAAAAGGGTTGGAGAGGTGGCTCAGTGGTTAAGAGCGCTGACTGCTCTTCCAGAGGTCCTGAGTTCAAATCCCAGCAACCACATGGTGGGTCACAACCATCTGTAATGAGATCTGATGCCCTCTTCTGGTGTGTCTGAGGTTAGTTACAGTGTACTCATGTAAATAAAATAAATCTCTTAAAAATAATAAAAATAAGATAAAATAAAAACCAAAACCAAGAATAGTACCAAACAAACAAACAAAAAAAAGAAGTACAAGGAACACATACAGATTCAGAGACATGTTCATAAACACAGAAATTTCACGAAAACACAAAACTGGAAATCTTAATATAGTCACATAAGGTTTGTAAGAAACTAAAAGACAAAGCCCTGACAAAGTACTGTGATCCAAAGAACCTCCAAAAGTACCATTACGTTCATTTTCTGTTGGTCATCTACTACAGGGCATAAAATTTTGTCTTAAAACTATGTTGCCTGTCAAGGCAAGAAGAGGACATGGATCCCTTGGAACTGGAGTTATAGGCAATGGGGAGCCACCCGATATGGGTTTTAGTGGCTGTCTGAAGGGTCTATGAAAGTTAAAGCCACATTAAGACACAGCTGGGCATCTGTTAAATTAGGTAGCTCAGAGAGTAAAAGACTTAGGACAGTAAAACTAACCAGCAGGTAAATAACCATGCCCACCACAGTTATTTACTGATCCTGGGTCCCCTGCAAGAGCAGTATGTCCTCTTAACCACTGATGTATCTCTTCTGCTCTGACTTTTAAAAGGGCTTAATTGGTTTCTATGGTGTGTGTGTGTGTGTGTGTGTGTGTAAGCATGTGTGTATGTGTATGAGCACATTTGCAGAAAAAGGTCAGAGAACAGTTTGCTTTGGAAATTCTCTTCTACTATGTGAGCTCACAGATTGTCAGGCTTGGGTGGTGGGCTTGGTTATTTACCTGCCCGTTCATGCTTTGAACCTTTTACCCTTTAAGCTAGCTTCTTTAACAGATGCTCAGCTGTGTCTTAATACGACTGTAACTTGCTTAGACTCTTCCAAGCAGCCACCGTCATTCAATTTCTATTAGAATATTATTTTTTACTAGCAAAGATACATGCTCTTTGTATGTTTGTACTCATCCAGTGATTACATCAGACTGTAATCTAATGACACCGACCTGCGCTTACTTTCGGAATCTGAGAAACACCAACCTGTGAACTGAAATGCAGATGGGAAGAGGACATGTATCCCGGCACTGTGGAAATCAAACATGATGCCAAAGTATAGTGCGATGCTTCCAAAAATTGAAAAGGCGTTCACAAAAGTCCAGTACGACGTATCCAAGCCAATCTGTTGGGAAGCCAGAGGGGGAGAGTGGACAGAGCACTTATTTAGGGGAATTTAGCAGGAAAAGCAAGGATCCATGAACTCTCAAAATGGAATTTGGCAATTTGGATATGGTTTGGTTTGAACAGTAAACACCCAGAGACCAAACCATCCTTGGGTCAAGCAAAAGAGAGGAAACAGGCAGGATGAAGAATGGAAAGAACATCTGTAATGTGACAGGGGCTCTGAGCATGGGCTGGACATACTCGCCTAGGCACAGAAACACAGGTACCAACAGGTACAGGATCGGTCAAGGAAAGCCACATACCTGGAAATTGACGGTTATCACTAGAGCTGAGGCCATTGTGACAGCAAAGGACTGGTAGTCTGAAGGTGCCTCTCCATCCTGTCCCACTGTCTGCAGATAAGCCCCAAGCGGTATGAAGAAGAGGACCATCGAGGTTAAGACCCCATGCAGCAAACTGACAAAGAATTTCTTATAGTTGAACAGCGAGTCCCTCTGTCCTACTACATACAACCCAGGGAATCGGAGGCTCAGCTTGTCACTCACATCCTTAAAGAGAAAACAAAATTAGAAAGATGTGTCTGTCATGTATGGCCTGTCAAGTCAAGGATGCAGGGATATCACAGTGAGCGTCTCAGATCTCACCAACAGCTGCTAATTGTCCCTGTGTTTTAGGAAGGTCAGGGAGGCAGGCAGCCCGGTTAATATTTCTGTATGCAGAGGTCAGTCACACAGCTTAAGCTCACCCGAATTCAATGTTTACAGACAGTGGCTATGGGGGATTTATCACTGTGCTAGTAAAGACAATTGATTGGTAATGTCAAATGGTATGTGGAGACTGGTTTTTAACCTCCTGAGAAAATGTATTTGTATTATTACAAATCTAGAGGGAGAATACTCACAGAAGTCGGTAAATTAATTCTTAATTATTCTAATTTATTTATTAATTATCCCGTTCCCAAGAATCAGTTATCTACCTCTCAGGAGGAGCGTGGGCTGCCTCAGTCTCTGTTCCCTGACACTGGATCCCCTGCGCTCCTACTTGAACTGCCTGGAATGGCTTCAGTGGGAGAGGATGTGCCTAGACCTGCTGGGACTAGATAGATGCCCCAGGGGTGGAGTGGTATCCAAGGGAGGCTCCCCTTCCCGGATTAGAAGGGGTGGAGGCAGTGGGGGGAAGGGATTTGTAAGAATGGGACTGGGAAGAGAGGAGGGAGGGGGGCTGTGACTGAGATGTAAAGTGAATACAAATAGAATATTAAAAAAAAATAACTTGTCAGTCGAAACATGATTTAAGAATTAGATACATTTTGGAAAAATCTTAAAAATTAAATTTTAAATGAGTTATTGATACAAATCATGCTGGATTCTCAGGTGTCATCTGTCTGAAAGGAAAATGTGAGTACCCTTGCCTGAACTCAGTGAGCTACAGAAACTCTTTTTGGGACAGAGCATAAAGCAGCTATTGTCGCTCGACAGGTGTACACGGGTTTATCAGGGTGAGTAAAACCAGAAGAATTCATGGAGGTGCTGTCTGTGATCTCCCCGGCAGCAGATGGACCCCTCCAGATCACCCCAGCCCAGGGCTCCTACCTGATCAAGCAGCCCCATGAGGAGCACAGGCAAACTGGAGTACAGTACATTGTACAGGGTGATAAACCAGTCCTCATACGCCGTCTGCAAACAGAAGACAGAAGCTCCGTGTCATGCACAAAAACAGAGTACAGGTCTGCTTTCGCCATGCAGGATTGTCTCCTGCCAAGTGGGGACCTATCCTGAAGAGAAAATAGCCCTCAGCTAGCCCTACATGATAAGTTTGTCTATGCAGTGAGATGCATGCACCACAGGCTTTTCCATAGCAACAATCCCCTCCCCTCACAACTTGTCTTCTTAAATGTGTGTGCGCGTGAATACTATATAAGGTTTTGCTAAACTATTCTGACTGATAATGATAGTAAAATAAGATCAGTGTTTAGTTAAAAAAAAAACTTTCAATTTTTAAATTTTGTGTAGGGGTATGCGTACATGAGTGTAGGTGCCCACAGATACAAGAAGGGGGCTTTGGACCCTCTGGGATGGGAGTCATGGGTGGTATGAGCCACCTGCATGGGTATCGGGAACTGGATTCAGGTCCTCTGCAAGCATAGTATGTACTCTTAACCTTGAGGCATCTCTCCAGCCATGTCCGTAATTTTTATACCTCCTTGTTAAAGGAAGTAGAATTCTGAAATGGAACTGAAACATTCAAGACATTTTTAATACTCAAAAAATAATAATATTGAAATAAAACTAGTTAAGGCGGGCTGGCAAGATGCCCCCCCCCCAAGCAAAGCTACTTGTTACCCAAGCCTGGTGACCTGAGGTCAATCCCTGGAGCCCAGCTAAAGATGGAAGAGAACTGACTCCCCAAAGCTGTTACTCTGACCTCTACATGCACACTATGACCCTTGTGCAACCCCACACCCCCACATCGACAAATGCACACACAATAAACAAATACATAAAATGTTTTTTAAAAACCTAACATTTATTTATATAAATGTTCTACTCAAAAAAAAAAAAAAAAAAAAAAAAAAAAAGAATAGCTTTAAAGGGACAATGTTATTTTACCTGGGCCGAGTAGCCATTGAAGAAGGAGTACCAGAAATGAACTAACGTAAACGCAAAGTTCTTGTAAAAGAAGTATCGTAGGAACTTGCACATCCGTATGTAAGACCACCGGCCGTGGACCAGCAGCAGCCGCTGCAGATATCTGAACTGAGCAAAGGAATAATCACTGGACATGACAGCCTGCATTCCTTCTTGTCCACTTATTCCAACACCGATGTGGGCAGCTGGGGGCAGAGGGAAGAGAAATGGCGGGTCAGACATTGCTTTCAAGGCAGAGCATCGAGCCATGTAAGGCTTTTCATCGCAAAATGAAAACAAAAACTTGCATACCATCCCTCGCCTCCAGCTCCTGACTTCAGTTCAGAGGGACAAGTGTGCTAGACCAAGCCCGGATGGGACTCCATAAATACTTGTGACAGAATCTCAGGTGGGTGGTGAATTCCACTTGGATTCTCTACTCTACATATCGTCCATCTCTTCCACCCACAGGGCGAGCCCCAGGCACCCTGAGGAGCCAGAGATGATTCAGCTGCACCTCACTTATGGTAGCTCTGCAACCTCCATTCTCCCTTTGCTGAAGTAGTATGGCAGGAAAGCAAACCAGCATGCTTTCCCAGACTCTGCTGCAGTTGGTCTCACTGTGACTGGGGTCCATTGTTTAGATCCACTCATGACTCAGAAACTGAGGTGACCTGGAGCTTAGGCTTTCCTTCCCTTCCCTTTTTGACATATCTGTACCAGAGTTCATGTGCATTAAAAGCCTTTGAAGGCACCTATAACCCTGTCTTACCAGGTTCTGTTTTCTGTATTGAGCCCTAACTGATAGAAAACCTGGGTTTGGATCAATTTAGAATTCTAGAATTAGCAACTACACCTAGTATCTAGAATGATCTAAGTGTAGAATAGACCCCCCCCCCAAGGTCTTTGAGAGAGTAAGAAAGACAGAAAGACAGGCAGACCAGCAGGCATCCTAAATCCAATGTCTTTCTGAAGCCTGGCTTCTTGGCCAGGGGTGAGGCATCTTTACATGATTTTGTTTTATTTTTAAATTGATTTTAGTTTGAAGTTTTCTCTTATGTAGTTCATGCTTGTCTCTAACTCACTATGTAATGAAGGACTGCTGTGAACTTCCAACCCCCGACTCTGTTTCTTGGTGGAATTCTATTCTATCACATCTCATTTATGCAGGGGTATGGCTGTCACCCAGGGCTTTGTGCACGAGAGGCAAGGACTCTGTAAACTGATCTACATTCTTATATCTTTTTTTTTTCCTGAAAATTTTTTCTTAAGCCAGTTTTATTTGTCTTCTAATATTCCTAACCAAAGTAATTTTTACTGATGTCTTCTTCAAATTTCAAAGGTACACTATGGCTTTAAGATACACGCATGTATGACTACATCCACAAGCACATGCTGCAAAGCTGGTTTCTAAACCAGTATTCGTTCTTCTAATAGTTATTAAATACATTAATAACTATTAGAGCTCGAGAATTCGTAATATTGTCCAGGCCTTAAAAATTAGTATAAACAAAGACAGTGAGGTCTTTGAGAGAAAATGTATTGGAGATGTACAAGCAGCCATCACCCCAACCCAAAGGTGTGCCTTCACACTCCACACTTTCCCAACAGAGAGAAGCTTTGAAAAATCCCGCACCAGGTTTGGCCCGAAGTATGAAAACTTTAAAACATGATTATAGGATGATTATATGATTGTCCAGGCCTGTGTTTTCAATTAGACCTTGTAAGTCTAACAGAAGGGAGAGAGAGTGTGTGTGTGGGGGGGGGGGGAGTGGATGGAAGGAGAGAGGAGGAAAGGGGAGGGAACCAAACCATGGGCCTCTTTCCTCCCTAAGCAAGCAGCAGGGATTCCCAGTGGGCTGCCAGGAGCTGAAGGCATCTGTCCTGACCCTGGCACAGTTCTTTAACTTCCATGGAGCCATGGGTGAAAGTGAACAGTGACACAGCTCACAGAGTAACAGGACAAATGAACTCCGGGGCAACATCGCTTCCCCCTAAAGTCTAAACACAGAACCTACTGTTCTGCTCATAGATGGTGTGGTCAAAACTGCCTTCATTCCAACAGATGAGCGCTGCTTTGGGCAGAGACCCTTGGGGGGTTGGTTGTGCCGTGGGCAGCTGTTGTTACAGAGACTCACAACAGGAGGAAGTGTGAGAATCAGTGGTCGTTGAGTGCTCAGCTCTGAGTGGGGCAGCGCACCACACCCTCAGGAAACACTGGACAGACCAGGCCTGAGGAAAGTGAGAGCTGGAGGAGGGTAGGCAGGGCTGTGCAGCGCTAATTGGATTCTTTTTTTTAAAGGAATGGAAGATGGGACGGGAAAGTGCTCAGGGGGCTCCTGGGGTGGGAAGAGACTGGGGAGGTGGGATAAATACACTCAAGATAGTTTTGTATATGTGTGCATGAAATAGCCAAAGAATAGAACCTATTTATTTATATATTATATTTATTTAATTATATATTATATTCATACAATATAAATAAAATTATATATATATAGCTATATATAAATCTAGACACAGGAACCTAAATTTTTATGAAATTCCAAGTTTGGCCTAATGTCCCACTAGTGAAACACACCTTCATAATCCCTCAAAACTGATTCTTTAGGGATTTCTGCCTTTATTTTACCTCTCACACTTCATGTGTATTTTCAGGGCCTAAGATCAAGAAAAGTCAGCACTCATCCAGCTCCTGTGAGACAGCTTCAGGCCCAAGATAGGGAAAGGGAAGTCTCTGAGCGAGTCTTTGAAATTTCTGCTAGAGGCAAAACATTGGTGGCTTTTCCTCCATTTCTGCGAGAGTGCACGAAACATATTCACCAATGGTCTGGTTACTCCTAACACCTCCATTCCACTCTACCCAGTCCATATATTTCTCTTTTAACAAGTTATTATTACTATCCCAAGCATTTGTATGTTAATGTGTGCACGTGTGTGTGTGTGTGTGTGTGTGTGTGTGTGTAGGGGGAGGGGAGTGGTGCATGTGTAGCAGTCAGAAGACAACTTTCAGGAACTGGTCTTGTCATTTAACTACAGGTTCTAGAGACTGAATTTGGGCCATTGTTCCTGGTAGCAAGGAGCCTCACATGCTGAGTCATCCTGCTGCCCAACGTACAATGATCTTTTTTGGTTGTTTCTCAGGTTAACATGCACACAGCATTGGGTTTTGATATGGCATCTTCTAACAAGATATGCGTCTGTTGGTTCTCCTCCGGCCCCTCTTCTTTCCTATTCCTTGGACTGTTACCCCCACACCCTTCTTCCCGTTCCCATGGCCTCTTTTCTGTTTACATGTTTCATTTGTCCGGCTGCCTGTCTCCACTTTCCCTAACACTTCCTCCCCAGCCCCCTATGGTTTCCTTTCTGATGTCGTAACCTAGCCCACACTCACACCCAGTTACACGCATACATATATTATAAGCTAGAATCTGCAGATGAGGGAGAACATGGAATTCTGCTCTTTCATGTGCAT
The DNA here is from genome assembly GCF_963924665.1 of Micromys minutus. Taxonomy (NCBI): domain Eukaryota; kingdom Metazoa; phylum Chordata; class Mammalia; order Rodentia; family Muridae; genus Micromys; species Micromys minutus. Next base: position 49,757,557 of record NC_137977.1, read on the forward strand.
TGTTCTTGATTCAGCAAAAAACTTACAAATAAAAAATAGGCACAGATATTATTTGGACAAGTTCTAGGTAGATCCCATTTCCCTATATTTTTATCCCAAACTGGATGCTCCTTAAGGGTCACACACACACACACACACACACACACACACACATACCCCTTGCATGGACACCCCCCCACACACACACTAAATAAGGAAATGAATACAAATTTTAAAATGAAGGTTTAAAACAACTTCAGAAAATTGGGCCTGCATGAGGTTTATCTGTCTCTTGAAGACAGACGGTGAACTCAGGAAGGAAACTTTGGAGGCTCTGTCATCTAATAAAATGACAAGTCTGTAAGGCCTCTTTCCTTCCAGGACATCTAGAAATCTATATTGGAACCGAATAAAAGCCGTGTTTAGGCTTTTCTTTTGGTGCAAGTACAGTACATAGTGGGACAGTAATCCAGAGCTGGCCACAGAGGAGGGAGGGATCTCACTCAGAGCAGACAGTAACATCTGTGTGGTGGGACAGGCACAGAGCAGATAGAGGAGGGAGACAAAATTGGCAGTGGCAACAGATAACGCTCATTGATAAAAAGCAAGAAGACATACGTCATACAGATGGCTCCTGCTGAAGAAGACAGGGCTGGAAGACTCTTGGCACATACCAAGGAGGAAAGGAGAGGAGGCTCTGAGGAAAGAAAGAGATAGGTTTGTGAGTCATAAGCTGAATTAATATCTGCTTATAGGTGACACACTTAAGTTTCCCAAAACAACAGGCAGTGCGTGTGTGTTTATGTGTGTGTGTGTGTCTATGTGTGTGTGTATGTGTGTGCCTGTGTATGTGTGGTGTGTGTCAGTGTGTATGTGTGAGTGTATCAATGTGTATGAATGTATATGTAGTGTATATGTTAGTGTGTGTGTATGTGTTTCTGTGAATGTGCTTATGTGCCTATGTGTGAATGTGTGCCTGTATGTGTGTGTATATTTGTTTCTCTGTGTGTTTGTGTATATGTGTCCGTGTATATATGTGCATGTGCTATGTGTACATCTGTGTGTATGTGTGTCTGTGGTGTGTGTATGTGTGTGTATAACCACATAATTAACTTTTTCAGTAACAAGGTAATATCACAGAGTTAGAGGACAGAGAAGATAATTTTCTTGCTTCAGATGAGAAAATGAACCTATCCTGAAGCCCCAGCTGACATGGGAGTTTGGTAGTAAGAAGAGAAGCAATACTCAGATCAAGACAGCGTGGGTGCTCTCATAACACCATGGAAGTTGAGGGTCCATAGTTCAACATCTAAAATGTTCCAAAGTGTGAAAAGATCTGAGCAGCACTCAAAGAGTTAAACCCATGCACTTTTTTCCCCCACCAAATGAAATACTGCCAAAATCTGAAACACCTCATCCCAAGTATTTTGGCTAGGAGATAATCTGCCTATATTACCGACAGAATTGGACACACAGGCGAGGACCAGAGGTTTGGTCTGCATGTTCTAATGCCAGTCTAACCATGTCTCTGTACCTAGGATCCTCTAACTGGAGAAATGACCATGGGCTGTCTGCTAGGGAGATGGAGACCATGAGATTGTGGTAGAATGTTTTCTACAGGGCTTAGGTGAGAAAGAATAAGATTATCAAAATAAATATCAGAGAGAGAGAGAGAGAGAGAGAGAGAGAGAGAGAGAGAGAGAGAGAGAGAGAGAGAATAGTCCATGCTGAGTGCAGCAGAACTCTCTTGCAGAATTTATGACATATCAGGGGTTTTTACTGCATTAAAAAAAAGCAATAGAGCACTGGCTACTCTTCCAGAGGTCCTGAGTTCAATTCTCAGCAACCACATGATGGCTCACAACCATCTGTAATGGGATCCGATGCCCTCTTCTGGTGTGTCTGAAGACAGTGACAACGTGCTCATATACAATAAATAAATAAGTAAGTAAGTAAATAAGTAGATAATGGCTCAGTGGTTAAGAGCAGTGACTGCTCTTCCAGAGGTCCTGAGTTTAATTCCCAGCAACCACATGGTGGCTCACACCATCTGTAATGGGATCTGATGCCCTCTTCTGAGGACAGTGACAGTGTAGTCACATACATGAAATACTTCTTTAAAAAATGAACCATCCTGAGAAAACTCAGCCACACTGTACATAAAAAAAAAACAAAAAAACAAAAAACAATGCTTCTTAGCTACACAAAGGAAACAATGTGTTCCAGTTACAGCTCCTCTTCTACATTCTGTGAATCCCACTCCTGCTGGGCATACTACAGGCTTCCAGAGGGTAGGTAAAGGCAGGGCAAAACTAACTGCTTTCAGTGATACCTGCCTTAGGAAGCCTGAGCCCTGGGAACAGAAGAACCCCTCCCCCACCCCACGCTTCCACCGCCTGTGTTCAGCCGGGTGTTGTCACAGGCCAACCGTGCACAACTCACTTTTGATCATGTTCACGTCATTGGCCCCGTCTCCTATGGCCAGCGTGATGGCTTTCTTGTACCTCTTCACCAGGTCCACCACCATGGCCTTCTGCTTGGGTGTGACCCGGCAGCAGATGACGGCGCTGCACTCACAGGCCAGGTCCACAAAGTTCTTCTGCCGCTGCTCTTTCTTCTCTTCCAGCCGCCTCCGACTCTGGCTCCGCATCCGCCTCTCTTCCTCTGTCCGTGGGAACTTCAGCTTCAGGATCTTACTTCTCTTGGTCTTTTTCTCTAGAAGGATTTCATTCTGTGACACCAGAGGGAGAAAGCATCACCAGTCACTTTAGTTTTGACACCTAAGATGTGAGTCCCCGGAAGGAAGGTCATAGATTATAACCTGGATTATACTGTGCTGATAAAAAGGCTTACAATAAAATTATAGGAAATATGCATATCTTTCAGGGGAAAGTGGGAACTATGTACACGTGGAACTACTTGGATAACCAACTCCACCATTTTTGCTCTAGCCTCTTAGATAACCTCTAACACTAAGATTCAGACTTAGCAAAGTCACACTTGCTGTGATAGGCTATGAGACTTTCAGACTGATGGGCAATTCACATGCAACGCCATTAAGAATGGCCCCAATGAACTTGTTTGAACATCAGGTGAGACTCACTACTGATACACACCAACCACGAGCCAGTGATGATTAAGGCACGGTTTTCTCCAGGTGGAAAAAAGGGTTCGTATACAGGGGGTACAAATTTCGCAGAGACTCCGCCTCGGTTTCTCTGATTCTCCATCCTGGTGTGAAGAAGAGAGCTAGGGGAAAATTAATTGAGGTGTTTGAAACATGTGACTATAAATATCTCTAATATATAATATTTATGTTATTATCTATAATATATTGCATATTAGAAATTAAATATATACAAATATACTATATATATGGTATATATTAAAATTAAAGACTAGGGCCAGGCATGGTAGTATACACTTTTAATCCTAGCATTTGGATCTCACACACACATTCGTATCCTTGATAGGTGTAGAACTTACTATGTAGATGAACTAGCCTTGAATTCACAATCCCCCTGCCTCCCAAGTGCTAGGATTAACAACATGCGCTACCATGTCTGTCTGGCCTTAGACTTTAACTTTGACCTCATGTTATAAAGTACCCAGCCTGACATTCATCACATAGTTGAGTGTAATTCAGGAGAGGGGAATCTATTCACACATCATGGAGCCAGTCTGTCTAATAAAACACGCTTGCTTTGTGACTGGCTCATGTCACTGATGCCTGAAATGTCATAGGTGCTATACAACAAGATGTCATACTTTCCCTTTGAGGGGTAAGTGGTATTCCATTGTGTGGATATGTTGAATTTTGCTTATCCAACTCATACTTTAATGGATACACGGGTTGCTTCAGCCTCTCGGCTACTGTGAACAGTGCTATATAAATGTGGCTATGCATATGCCTTTTCAAAACCCTGCTTTCAACTCTTCTGAGTAGGTACCTGGGGTAGAACTACTGAACAATGTGAAAATTCTATTTATAATGCTCTCGAGGAAGACCCATACCATGGACACACGCTTTCATCCTACCAATGCTCGCCGATGTCCTGCCTCTTCCCAGCCTCACCACCATCTGGCAACCACGTGTTTCATTCTACAGACACACACCATAGTCCTGATCCTCACAGCCACACTGGAAAATTTTTTTTTTCTTTTTTTTCTGGTCATCCAGAAATAAGCCATGTTCTCTGATTCTGAGTTGCAGGTTCCTAATAGTTTGTGATGCTGAGCATTTCTGTATGGCCCTTAGCAACTGTGCCACCACTGTGGAGAAATGTCTAAGTGCTCAGTCCTCCAGCATGGGACATCTTGGTATTTTATCATTTGTCAAAGACCCAAATAAAGATGCAAGAAACAGTGTATCCATATGCAAGAGAAGGAAAGTAGTCTTGGTGTGAATTTTACCACTCTATTGTATGACATAAAAATAATTTTTCCCACATTCTCAAAATCGTATCTGCTCTCCAAAATTCTCAGTGCTTGATAAATTAATTAATTAACTAACCAACTTATTTATTTACTTTGTTTTCTCTGTGTGGCCCTGGCTGTCCTGGAACTTACTCTGTACACCAGGCTGGCCTCCAACTCAGAGATCCTCCTGCCTCTGCTTCCCTAGTGCTGGGATTAAAGGCATGAACTGGCCACCATCTGGCATTGTGTGGCTGTATAACTGTATGTCATGTAGATGTGGGTGCCTGAGCTACCTAACAAGGTCGCTGGGAGCTGAACTCAGGTCCTCTGTAAGAGCAGTATGCACCCTTAAGTGCTGAGCCGTCTCTCCAGTCTTCTTATTGCTTAAATCATCATAATTTGTCAATATAAATGATTAGAACACTTCTGTATGATAGGAAGGCAAGTCACAAAGCTCTGGAGAAGAGGCCGATCTCCTCATTTCCCAGACCAGGAAATGAAGGCAAAAGGAGAGGATGTGATTTTACTTGCAGGGAGCCTGGTGGAGATGTGGTAAAAGGACTTGGGTGTCCCCACTCAGCCTGAGGCTTTCCCTATCCAACACCACTGCTCTTCATCGGCGGGAGCAGGCTTCTCAGCTTTGGCACTATTGGTATCGTGAGCCAGATAATTTTCCACCCTATATGGTCATCTGCTATAGAATGTGACCTTCCTATACGGTTTGGCGTATTCTTAGCATCTGCCCACCAGAACCCAGTTAGGACCCTTTCCCCCCGTTACACCCACCAAAGATGTTGGCAGATAGTGCCAATGATGCTCGAAAGGCAAAATTTTATCTCAGTTAGAACCATTGCTCCAGGGCCAGGGATGGCACAGTGAATGAAGAGACCTGCTATACTAGCCTGAGCTTGTTCCCCCAGATCCCATGTAAACCACGTAAAGGTGGAAGGAGAGAAGCGACCCCACAAAGTTGTTCTCTGACCTCCACATATGTGCCATGACATGTGCAGGCACAATAATTAATAATAATAATAATAATAATAATAATAATAATAATAAAAACTTAGAAGTACTGCTCAGAGGACTAGGTGTTTATTAACTTCCTTCCACATCAATTTCATTCTCATATGATGTCTACACAAACTTGCCATTTAGTTTGGCTTAGACCTGATCTGGCCCTTTCAAAAGAGAGATAGAAAAATTATTAAGCATCCCCTGTATAAAATATAAATAAAGTCATATGGGACTTAACCAAATTGCTTGCCACCAAAAACCTCTTAAGTAAACATGGTTGCTGGAATTTATCAAAAAAAAAAAAGTGCAAGTTCAAAACTGCAGAGCTTCTGTGCTTTTGTTCAAACAGAGGGGATTTGGATCAAAGGCTGCTAGCTTTGCCTGCCTTCACAAACTGTCTAAAAGTTGACTGCATTAGGAAAGGCTCGACATTGCATCCTGGGTTAGCGTATGTTTATGCATAGCTCAGTTCCACTTCGTGCCATTAGACAAGACTGTGATTTCAAACTAAAAGCTTGAGGGGGAAAAAAAACCAAAAACCGAATGATTGAGCCAGCAGTGAACACCTCGAAAAAAATGAATGTTTATAGACTGTAACAAGATTGTGCCTTGACATTACACATTTCCAGATCTGCTGCGACTGCTTAGAGGCTAAGAATTGTCCTAACACAAGTCAAGGCTTGAAATATCTGGCACGTTCCCTCAGAGACTACCAGTAAACGACCTACCAACCTATTTACCTATATGATATAACTCACTGAAACTTTCACTGTGGGACTTTTTTTTTTTTTTTTTTTTTTTTTTTTTTAATCTCTTACGTTTTGTTTCAAAAGACGGAGTCCCTAGAAAAAGGACATAAATAAAATTCATATTAATTTGCTAGTGACGGGGCTGGGAAGATAGGTCTGTGAGTAGTGGCTACCATATGGGAATGAAGACTTGAGTCTGGATGCCCAGCATCCATGAAGAAAGCTAAGACAGTGGCATGCAGTCTCAGTTCTGACTTAACTCTTCCCTGGTAGACAAAGAAGGTTTGTAAAGAATATAGAGAAAGGGTTCCTTAAAGTTCCCGAGTTCCCCTGACTAAAATTTGTTCAAAAGGAGCTGAACTGTGGTAACACAGAAATACCCTTTTCATTTTAATGTGAAAAAGATGCAAGGACATGGTCTAGCTCCAATTTCTGTGTTTTCTGCCCTCAGCACTGAGTCTCGACTGTGTGAAAAAAAATCCAACAAACACCCTAACCCCAGCTACTACAGCCTCTCACAAACACCCTTACCCCAGCTACTACAGCCTCTCACAAACACCCTTACTCCAGCTACTACAGCCTCTCACAAACACCCTTACCCCAGCTACTACAGCCTCTCACAAACACCCTTACCCAGCTACTACAGCCTCTCACAAACACCCTTACCCCAGCTACTACAGCCTCTCACACCAGAGGCCCAAAGCAGGTACTTATGCACCTTTCCACGGGGCGTACTTACTTTATGTCCTCGCCATAGCAGATAGTGGTGTCTTCTGTCAGAAGCTCACAGGCAAAACCAATGTTTTCTGCAGTTTCTGCAACAGATTAAAATCAAGTCGAATGTTATTTCTACATATCTAAGCCATGTTAAGTATCTCTTATCTGAAATGCTTGGGACCATAAGTGTTTGAGATTTTGGACTTTGGAGTGGGTGTGAGTGGGTGTGTGTACATGACAGAACACATACACACACACACACACACACACACACACACACACACAATCTGGAGGGTAGAATGCAAATCTAAACATGACGTCACCTGTATTCCAGATGAACCTTACACACATCTCATGAGAGCAATTGTATGTAAATCACTTATGCAGCCTCATACGAATCACATGCATTTGACCATAGCTTACGTAGCATAAGGACAGGTGGCATCATGTCAGGGCTCAAAGAGTTTCAGATTGTAAGTAAACATTTGAGGAATTTCCTGATAATATTTTCAACCCATGATCGTAACCACATTTAACCAAATATGCTGTTTTTCTGTGGCCATGCATAAACACCACAAAGAAAAAAATATTTTCTCTGTAATGAAATAAAGTCAGAGTTAAAGTTTACTTTAAGATACTCTTAATAATCGAATGCACTATGCCATCAATGCCATCAAGCCCAGACATTGCTTATATATAATCAGCCAATGTCCATTAAAATATTAAACATTCATATCCTGCGGCTTAATCACACAGTTCAGGGTTGGGGCAAGGATGACTGTTCCCATGAACTCTCACACAGGACTGCTGCTTAGGATCTCCTTCCTTTCTTTGCATTAACAGCCACCAGGTATTTGTTGAAGGCCAGGGCTGTGCTTCTCTTGGGAGAGTGTTGCAACAAGAGACAGCAGTCTCCAGAGGAAGGCTGGGAGGAAAAGTTATCAACGCTGAACAAGGACCCGTTTAGCTATAAGTTTAAATGCTAAACGATTTCCTAGCACAATAAACAGGCAGGAAAAGCAAAGCTGTTGTAGCAACCTTTTGTATTGTTCTAGTCTGCGTTCGACAAATGGCAGAGAGAGAGAGAGAGAGAGAGAGAGAGAGAGAGAGAGAGAGAGACAGCCAAGACAGGGACATGGCCTTTCTGAAGAGAGAAGCTTATCTCTGGCTGGAAAGAGGGAAGGATGGGGTCGGGGTGGGCCGGACTAGGAGGAGGGTTTTAAGAGGAGGGAGCACCTGTGTTCCCACAGGGTAGGAAGTCTATGAAGATCATCTTAGGCAAAGGAAAGGAAATAGCAACTATAAATACTATGACTTAGCAGATGTGTCACCCCTAATGATAAATTACCCTTCTTGTCTCCGGTAAGTACCCAGATCTTGATGTCAGCTTTTGCAAGTTTTGAAATGGTTTCTGGAACTCCATCCTGCAGCTTGTCTTCAATAGCAGTAGCTCCCAAGAGCTGGAGTAGACATTTACAAAATTAGCATATAAAAAGTCTCTTGAAAAGCAATTAGTCCTCTTCTAGGAAGGGGAGCTAAGGATGCAGGTGCTAGGATGGCAATGGCTGGCCCTGTCACCGAAAGCTGGGACATTGCATACTCATCTCAGACCAAGGCATCCAAAATGTGCTTCTTAAAGGATTTAATTTACCGAGGACGAGAGGGCAAGATTAGGTACAGGGTAAGTGGGGCCTCGCCCTATAAAAATCTAGCAATAAAGAGGCAGAGGTAGAAGGCTCGCCCACAAGTAAGAGGCAAGCCTGGGCTACATGGTGAGTTCCTCTCTCCAAATAAAAGAGAGCAAGCACAGAAAGATGTTAAAGATTCACTTTCATTGTGTCTTGGGGCTGTATAAATGTAAGCCTGTTTCCCAAGTTAAAGACGGCATTACACTTTTGTATATAAATTCAAGAAAGCAGGTGGGGGTTAGGGTGTGGGGGGCTGGAGAGATGGCTCAGCAGTTGAGAGAACTTGTTCTTCCAGAGATCCCGACTTCAATCCCCAGCAACCACACAATGGCTCATAACCATCTAAAAGGGGATTTGATGCCCTCTCCCGTCGTGAGGCATACATGTAAATAGAGAACTTACATACATAAATAAATCTTTAAAACATGTGAGAAAGCCATGTATGACTTTTGAAACATTTTGTTTTGCTATAAACTTTCCATAATTTAAATTGATTTGTGGTTCTCTCAGTAAAATCACTAAATGCTAGTTTGTTGCCATTTAAGCATCAAATGAAAGTTCTTTCCTGCTATAAGTTCAAGGCCAGTCTGAACCACAAAGGGCCATATAGGACAGACAAGGCCATATAGAAAAGAACATGCCCTGGGGGGGGGGAGTGTTTTCTGTTCTGTGATATCAACTTTTACTCTATCTGCTGAACAAGAAAAATTCAAATTTTCTCTAAACCATGATATCTGAGATGCAATAAAACGAAAATGTAAATTTGTTCAGACGATCAGGAGAGAGTGACTAGGGCTGAACTCACGATCAAGTCCTTCTCAATCTCCTCGTACACTTTATCCAAAGCTTCATCTCGGTTGCTTGAGGCCACGCTGGCAGCCATAAACTTCTTATTCCACTCTGCAAACTCCTCTTCTTCAATTTCCTTGTAGCACAGGCACAGGGTTCTGAGAGTTTCATTGGCAAAGATCTGTTTTATTTGAAAGACAAGATCCGCCCATGCAAACAATAGTTACTTTCCAAAAGATCATTTTAAAAACTATACTTATATTCTGTGTGTGTGTGTGTGTGTGTGTGTGTGTGTGTGTGTGTACATGAGTGCACACAGGCACACATACATGAACTCTCAACCCAACACTGACACCAGATCAATTTTAAAACTGGCAAGCGACTTTCAAACCAGATCAAACATTAACAAAAAGTTTTTGTGGAAAATTTCCTGTGGTGAGCAGCTTCACACAGTTTCTATCTGAGCTTCTAAGGTCTTCACTTCCAAGTGTCATCTTCTGCAGCTGAGGCAGCAGGGCTGAGACCACAGGCTGACTTCCAAGGAGTCTCTGGATGGGTCTTCACTGTGCCGACCTCTGACACTGTCCTCATTTTCATGAGAACTCATTCACTGTCTGTATAGGCTCACAATCTGAAAGTGTGACCCTACTCGGTAAACAACACACTTCCCAGGCTTCTCTGATGGGACTTTGGCTGACCCTAAAAGCTCAGTGAATTCTTAAAGGACAGAAACAGCTTTTTCTTAAGAACCTCTTTACTTCAGGAACCTAGGCAGTGGGCTTTCTCTTGCAATACTGTGTCAGAGCAGAGCGGGTTTCCTCCACTCCACACATGGAAATTGATACTTTCCTTAGTATAACGATTATCCACCCCAAAGACACAAGATGGGCAAAAACGGCAGAAAAGGGACATAGTTCTCATGGATCTCCTCAGGATTCCTCCTCAGGATTTCTGGTGGGACCTTCCAAAGTGCAAGTTTCAGATCCGTTCTAGAAGCTCAACAGCAATAAGTATGCAGCTCCTTAAGACAAAGTTTTGCAGCTTGGAGTAAATGGGTTACAGAGAAGGCATCAGAACTCAGTGATTTATCACTTTGTTTCATTATCCTGACCTATATAGATGCTTTCTTTCCTTTACTCTAGAATTTGTGAAAACTATTGGGGACCCCAGAGACATTAAGTCTGTAGCTCAGGGTAGCTGCTCCTTGCTTAATTGAAGTCCTTGGAAGAGGAATAAGCCCTGCAGATCCAGATGCTAAGAAAGAATGTCCCCATCATTCTCTGGGACACTGGCGGCAAGAACAAAACTACCACTGGTCTTGTTCGTACTTTGGTGTTTTCAGCCCATGACACCACAGTGAGGGGAGGGTTCACTAAGTGGTTGGGGAGAGTCCCAGAAGGCAAGGGCGGAGTCTCTAGCAGAAACAGCGAAGGTCAGACTTACATCCAGGGCATCCTGTGTTTCTTGCTTTGTAGGATTCATCCGATGGAGCCGTTCATAGATCACGGTGTCAGCACCTTTACAGTACAGCCTGATACTACCTTCTGGGGTTCTCACTGGTAGCAAGGAAAGGAGAGGAAGCAACAAAGTTAGGTTTCATTTCTTATTAAAAAAATAAACCACACATTTGTCACATGAATTGAAGTGCTGCTCTCAGCAAACTTGGCAGGCTGCCACTTTTATTGAATGTAGCAGTGAGACAGATATGAGAATATCCATTCCAGGCCAGTTCAGTTTTCTGTATCCTTTTAACAATGAATTACAGTCTCCGTACTATGTGCAATGTTTTGTGAAAGCTAACATCTTCCATAGGATTTTCTTAGTCCACACTAACAAACAGGAATCTTTCTTACTTGTCCTTGAGCTCATACCGTTTATTGCCTTTGACAGGTTCCTGTGACCACTTCCTCATAGTGCTCAATTTGTACAATAATATAATCTCAGAATATGCCCCACTGCTAACTAGATTTTTGGTTCTTTGAAGTAGGTTCCAGCCATGATCACCAGTCCATGATCAGTTAGACATCTAGAGAGCCTGAGTGAACTCTAACTCCACACATTAAAGTCTGGCATCACAGTGGGAAAGGTCATGGACACATCTTTATCCAAGCAATGGTTACATCACTGTCCACAAGGTAAAGCACCAGGTGTCTTTGGAGGATGACACTTCGAGAAGGGCACAGTATGAGTAAGTAATCTTTATGCCAACGAGTGACCAGGATTGAGAGACAGTAGACAAATCCCAAATAAGGTATACTCTACTGTAAACCCAACCTTTGCTTTTTTGGAAATACCAATATGTGAAAGATCCAAGAAAGGACAAGGGACTGGTCTTTATTCAGAATCATGATTCTGTAATTCACTAATTGGTGTCTGAGCCCCAAACCCAAATACCATTTTGGAGGGTTCCTGCTAAGATTTGAAAACGCCTGTTAGCCAGTACTATAGAGTGCAGGGGATAATGCTGTACCAATGCACGGTTCTAATTCTGACCACTCACGTACATCTATGGTTCTGGTTGGAAAGGAATATCTGTGGTGTTTGGGAAAAGGAGGATTGGAAAGTAATTTACCTTCAAATAGTTCAGAAGATACCTGGTAGACACCTGTATCTATTATCAAAATGACAAACTGTAGATAATGCTAACAACTGATATTAAAGAATATACCACAGTACCACCATACCTTGTAATTTCCTGTAGGTTGGAAATGACTTCAAACCAACCAGAAAAAGACATTAAAATCTAGAATGAGGCCCTCATCTCTACCTGGTGGGCTGTTAAGAGCCTAGACTGGAGGTAAGATTGGGACTCATGGGCACAGCCCTTCCTGCTGAGGCCTCCCTTTCCTGGCCTCGAGCGGCTGACAGTAAAGCAAAGTAGGTCGGGCCATCACCGCCCTTGTCACTGCAGACTCAGCAGCCTGATACCTAGAGAGCTCAACAATCCTCGCAGGATTCAGGAAGGCCGTGGCTGTCCTTGTGAGAAGCGGCAGAGTGAAGAACGGAGGGGGAAAAACATTTTCAGGAAATCTGGACACTTTCAGAAGTTAGTTGTCCATTCACTGCAATGGACACAAGGCACATAGAGCGCAAGGATTTACACAGACCGAGGTAGAGACCCACCGATGATAGACATCCGCTTCCGGTCGCTGTTGAAGTCCAGTAGGGCAAGCACACTGTAGGTCCTTTCTGTGCCCAGTTCGCTGACTGTGATGGTGTTCTGCGTCCTGGCGAGAAAGGCAAAGCCGAAGTTCCGGGCGGCGTTAACCAGGGCGCCTTCGTCAGGAGAGGCTGCCTGGTAGTTGATCTGACCTGAGGAGGGAAACAGGAGAAAGTCTCATTGCTGTGGGACTGAGCTTGCGGGCCATGCCTGAGCTCCTGCTGAGCGTCCTCTACAGGGTCTAGCACACTGCGGAGAAAACAAGTCAGTGCCTCTGAAGTGTTATCCAGAATCAAAATGTCCTAAGCTTTAACCCTCCGTCCAAATGGAAAGAGGCAATAGAATTTATAAATAAAACTGCTTAAAAATGGGTGGGGTGTAGGTGTGTCAGGGGGTGTGAAGGGAGTCTCAGAATTCCACTAACTAGAAGAGACTGGTAATAGTTTGTCAGCCCCTCAGGCCTTGTCAGTATGCCTCTGCTCCTACCACACTGGGTGGGTACTTACAACCTGATTGTTTTCTTATCCATAATTATTATTTTAGTGAATATAAATCTGTTATTCTCGTCTCTCATGGGCATTTGGTTTATATTCAAAATTTCTGGCTCTTAAAAATAAAAATGCAGTAATCACTGACTATGCATGTAGATGATGATGTGTATGTGTGTATGTGTATGTATGTGTGTGTATGTATGTGTGTGTATGTATGTGTGTGTATGTGTGTATGTATGTATATGTGTGTGTATATGTGTGTATGTGTGTGTATTTGTGTGTCTATGTGTGTGTATTTGTGTATGTGTGTGTATGTGTGTGTGTGTGTGTCTCACTGTATTCTGCAAGCTGGCCTTCAGCTCATGCCATCCTCTTTCCTCAGCCTCCAGAACAGCTGGGTCTACAGATGCCACTGTCCCTGATTGCACCAGGACCAACCGCTTCCCAATTAGTGATTAAAGATGGCACCACAGGCTGTTTTTCTGTCTGTCCATCCGGAAAGCCACGCGCAGAGTCATGGGAGTGCTTGCCCACGTGCAGCTCTCTGCAAAGGCACAAGTGCTGGTGCCCAGTGTGCCTGGTGCTTTGGGGGCATCAGGGGGAACGAAGTGTCTTCTTCAATAGTTTACCTCAGCTGGCACGTGAATATCTTCCAAAATACCAACAGAGAACGGAAACAAAATAACAAATGGTCTCAAAGTCTCTACGGGTTAGGCAATCCTAAAGGCAACCCAAACCCCCATATTTGATTATTAAAGGAAAAATGTTCCAGCTGTGGCATCACAGACTTGGAAGAACATTTGAGACCTGATCCAACTCTCGGTTTTATACCTGCAGGAGAAATGTGGAAAGCCAAGTATTCTTCTGAAGAAAACTTGCTCTAATTGCTCTCCTAGAGGCATCTTGAAAGCTTTTCTTGACAGACCTACCTACGGATTAGGATGCTGTCACAATAAAAACAAAGATGCAGGGCTGGAGAGATGGCTCCAGACACTTCTTGCTCTTATAGAGCGCCTGAGTTCAGATCCCAGCACCCTCATCAGGTGACTCACAACTGTCATACCAACTGTGGAGAACCTAGCGCCCCCTTCTGGCCACTGTGGGAACTTAGTTTACATTCTCTTCTGCCCCCACCCCGACCTCTTTCAAATAAAAATCAAATACAGAAATCTAGCCCTTCACCACGTCTAATTGTTTACAAGATGCCTCCTATATCCATGACTTTCTCATTGTTTCACAAGCATCTCACCCCAGCCTAACCCATCCCCCACCAATCCTGACCCCAGAGTTTCCATAATATCATACCCAAGGGTGCTCAAGGCCCCTATGGAAACTCGATGGGCACCGATTAAATAGCATAAAGTGGGACGGGCTCTGTGACCTTTTGGACTTAGCCCTCATGCAGTCTCTGTGGGAACAGAAGCCTCCATGGCCTCAGGTTCCCACCCCAGTGACGCCCATTCACTGTCTTCCAGGCATTCAGCAAGCACTAACCTAGGTGTTAGTTTGAAGGGACATTTTAGATTTAACAGTAGGTCCTGACCAATAATCAAGAAGAGATTATTACCAGGGATGTATGTAGCTCAAAGGTAGAACACTTGTCTGGCCTATGCTAGGCTTGGCCCTCTACAATGAGGAGAAAGAAGGAAAAATCGAACAACACCCCCACCCCCAGAACCAGAGACAGAATAACTGGTGTTTTTCTGCTTAGTAGATGGGTCCTTAGAAAGGAGATGCTTTGGCTTGGGAAGAGAGAAGTGGAACCTGGTGCTTTATTTAAAGAGGGCTCCCCAACTTGGTTTAAAACTGAACCAGTTCATAAGGAACAAGAGCCAAGAGCAAGCCTAGCCAGAAGCTCACAGAGAAACGGGAATCTTAGAGCTACAAAGAACCGAACTCTGGGCCCAATCACACAAGCTTTGCAGAGGGTAGCGAATACTCTGTGAGAACATGGTCCCATGGTGATGACACCAAGAGGCTGAGCCCAGTCATGTGGCACAAAATGTCTGACCTACAGAACTGTGTGGTAAGAAACAGATACACACACACACACACACACACACACACACACACACACACACACACACACATATATATGGATGTATACAGAATGTTTGCTGAGAAAGTCAAATATTTGGGGCCACACATATGAAAATGCCTCTTCCTCTTCAGACAATGATAAATTTAAAAGGGCAGTCTCTATTATCCCGTGGTGCTAGGAATCAAACCCAAGGCCTGATTCATGTCAAGCCAGTACTCTCTCACTGGGCTATCTTCCTGTCCTCCATGATCCTCAGAAAAGAGAGACACAAGAAGGTGGCCAAAGAGATGGTCATATGGTGAAGAACTGTACTGAACTGACCCCTGCAGGATGACCCCAGGAAAGCCCCAGCGATTCCTACATCTGAATCTGTTTTGCACAAAGCACCCATGGTCTCAATGAACTCTCCATGGTCTTCTGTGGATCAAAACTCAGGTTCCTGTCTAACACTCTGCATCTCAAAATATGACTTGTTCTGGTTCTCAGGAGCTTTTTACTTGTCCCTTGCTGGGCAAAAGTTTCTTGCTATATACAGCCTGCACCTCAGCCGACAGTGGGACACAGAGTTTCAGGATTGTGCTGGAAGGAACCTTGAATGTCCACTCTTCTTACAGCATGTTGAGGAAAAAATGGTGGCCAGATAGTGACTAAACCGGGACTGCTTTGTCTCTGGCACCCAGCACAAGACTCTGTCTTTCAGTGAGGAAAAGAAAACAGACTCTACAACTAACATACATTTGTCGAAGGGGTGCAACTAACCCCCAAATTATCACTGTGCATTCGAAGAGGAATTCTACCGATGAATCAAGACCTGAGAGAACAAGGGTGCTTAAAATGATCTAACTTTACATTTGTTAAAAAAGTCAGACTTGCTTGGCTAGCCTGAACCCCAGCTTTGACAGTTTTTTTTTCTCTGTTATTTCTCCCTGTTATTCCCCAACACCTCCCATGGGAACTGTGCCGCTTTGCTTAACGGAACTATTTGTTTCATCCTCGGCGAATGGATTTCTTTGAAATTTGCTGAGGGATGGTTTTACACATATGCCTTCTCGGGAGTGTTTCATATCACAGCATATGAGTTGGGGCTCCACTGGAGCTCCCTAGGGACTGAAGTAAAGAGAGAATGGGATGGAATGGGAGAGTGAAGGACAGGCAGACTGGAGCCACACCAACAGCATCGCCTTCACTCTTCCCACAATGCATTTGTCTATCTAGGGAATGAGAGAGTTTATGTCCATGTGCGATAAATAACTAGTTCTCATTGACCACCGGACTGATTTCCTCCGACAAAGCTGGCCAGAACTGCATTTAAAGAATTCTGCAACAGAACCTAAATTCTTTGCTGTTTGCTCACAAATTCTCCTTCATTTTGCTCCATCAAATGGGAAAGCCACCTTTCAAAAGGCCCAGGCTCCATTTAGCTGATCTAATGTGAGTTACGAAAATTTTAATCTTTTTTTTTATTTTACTTTTTTATTATTTATTTAATTTTCATTAGATAAATTAAGAAATATGTCTTAAATGTTTATTTTACGTTTTATATTAAAATTATCTTTAATTTTTAAAATAGAATATCAAATTAAAATAAATTAAATACAATTTAAATGGGTAATTTTTTAATATATGAGTATATAACATATATTTGGCTATAATATGTATAACTTATAAATTTTAATCTTGAGAACAAAACTTGAAAGAAACTTGTAGAAAGTAATGCTCAAATTTAACGTTCACACATGATATAGATAAGACCTGATGATACATTCCCAATGAGCATTTGTGCACTGGGCAAGAAATAAAAAAGCCCCTTAGGTTATCTTATTCAATGGCAAACTGTTTAAAAAGTGTATTATTAATTAGTGTTAGTGTATTACTATGTGTGCACAAATGTGTGTGTGTGTTGTGTATGGGGATAGCACACATATGAGGCATATGGAGGTCAGAGAACAAGTTGAGACAGATGGTTCCCTTCTACTCTGTGGGTCGAGGATCAAACCCAGGTTGTCAGGCTTTGCAGCAGGGACCTTTACCTGCTGAGCCATCTCACCAGGCCACCGACCGCACCAAGCATATCTTTTATCAGAATTTTGCTTACAAAGCGAAAACCCACTCAGAGTATAATTAAGTTTAAGTCATCAACTTTGAGAAGTAGGGCGTCTTTCTGGAGCTGCAAGGAGCATTTGACTAGCGCACAAACACTTTGGAAGCCCAGTCCCACCCCATGATGAAATGAAATAGAGTAATTTAAAAAGATCAGTAGCTGGCCGTTTTATGCGTTTCACGTTTTGATACTCCTGCACATTCAGTGTCAGGGCTCCCAACTGGCCACCGCTTGAGTGTGTATGACAGACGTGGCATTTGTTACACGTATGCTGTATAAGACGGGTCACCTGCCAACTCCCAAACCGGCCTTTGGAGAAACACTCACCATTAGTTCTATCCACCATGACGGTGTGGCAAATTGAAAGCAAAAAGAAGAACTGCCGGACCTCGGGCTCTTTCCCCGACTGGATTTGCTCAATAAGATAATGGTCATAAAATGCAAGCTTTCCATCCGCAAATGTATTCCAGCTAAAGTCCACTAGCTGAAAGAGACGGAGAAGGAAATTAATAAAAGATATATGTATTTGGGCCAGCAAGATGGTTTGTGGGGCAAAAGCACTTGCTGCGGAGACTGAGCCCGAGTCTGATGCTGATTCCTGGCATGCACACAGCAGAAGGAGAGAATCAACTTTGCCAAGTTGTTCTCCAACTTCCACATATGGTGCCTATAAGCCAGAAAGAATCATTCGCAGCTACCCCCAGCTCTTAACACTTTTGGAGGGACCAACATCTGGATTCCAGTCTCTAGGACTGTGGGAAGAAAAAGTTTCTGCTGCCTTTTGCCCCAGTCTGAAGAAGTTCATCCCAGCAGCCTGGGGGAAAGAAACAATCAAACAGCTGCTTTACCAGGGCTACTCACCTCTATTTTGCTGTGGCTGTGTTGAGAAGCATCTCGATGATCTCCTAAGAAACAAACAGGACAAAACAAATTGACTAGGTGTGTGTAGGGCCTGCTGCCTAGATTGGCAAACACAGTTGCAGCGTCTGACGCTACCCTTGGTTTTGAGTGGTTCTGGGCTAAATAGTCATTTTTTTATGAGTTGGAAAAAATGACACATTAGAAGAATATTAGATGCAGGCATTGATAGATCATTTCTATAAGTCAAGCATTTGATAGGCTGATGTAGAATCACCATGAATCAAGGCTAGTCTGGATTCTGGGGTGAAATCCTGTCTTAAAAACTAGCTAAAGGGCTGGAGAGATGGCTCAGTGGTTAAGAGCACTGACTGCTCTTCCAGAGGTCCTGAGTTCAATTCCCAGCAACCACATGGTGGCTCACAACCATCTGTGATGAGATTCTACACCCTCTTTCGGTGTGTCTGAAGATAGCTACAGTGTATTCATATAAATATAATAAATTTTAAAAACTAGCTAAGTAAATACATAAAGAGTTCTAAGAATGAAGAATGTGGCAGAAACCACTATGTGGCCCTCAAAGGCTAAAGTATTTGCTATCTGCCTCTTCACAGGGAAAGGTGGTCACATACTGACCAGAGTTGTTTCAAATACAGGTATTGGTCCCACTATACTCCTCTGGGAGCAGAATAGAGTCCTTTGACATGCTTTAGTCTTACATCACCATGTGACAAATTCCCCAACCCCATAGTGTCTCACCTTCCTTGGTCATGGGGAAACTCATACATACTGTTTTTTTTTTTTTCAAAAGGGGAAAAATATGCACATGTGAATTACTTGAAAAAAAGTCAAAACATTAAAAATTTGTATTTTAAGGCAATTTTAACTTTAATACTGTCTATGTGTGTGAAGAATGCTTCAGAAAGTAGGATGAAAATCAACTATAAACAATTGTAATTAACCATTTCCTACTGTACAGCTTGGCCATACTCAGTGTGTTTACCTTGTGCAATCACCACTAGGTTGTTTTTATCTTGATAACTGAACTCTAACATTATACACTAACTTTCTATTGCCCTACTGAAACCTTGGCAACCAGTACTCATCTTTGTCCCTGTGACTTTGATCATTCTAAATGAAATCACACAGCATCTACTTTTGTGAGTGTGTATCGCTTAGCACAATGCCCCAAGGACTCACTTTTTTTGTAGTACATTTCATTCATTTCTCCATCCATTGACAGATACCTGGGTTCCTACACATTGCCAAATGTGAACAAGGCTGCTGTGAACATGGGTAAACATATATCTCCTTGTGTAATCATAATGTTAGTGTGCACTGTGAGAAGGTTGTCCTTATATTATTCAAATGCCGATTTCTCTGCAGCCAGATCTAGTCATTGTAATGTTTATGCTAAGAATCCCCAGGTGTCAATGTTGTGTGTAAACATGGTTCTCATGTTTTCTCTGATTTGTCTATGAAAGCTGATCAGCCAATGACTGAACAGAGCAGAGAATAGAAACAAACTTCCTATCCCAGACAGGAGAGAGGAAGAGAGGAGACACCATGGAACATACCTGGAGCAGAGAGAGCCAAACCAATACTAAAATGCAAGTATAGGGGAAGTTTGGCTGGACGGTAGCCAGATTTGTTTAGAGAAACAGAATAGATTAGCAACTGCTCAGTTTTTGTGCAGTAAAGCTTAGTAAATAAATTGTATTGTGTCTGTCTCATTTATTTGGGAGCTAGCTTCGAATCCATGACCCTCTACCAATTGAGCAAGTCAGGCTACAGAAAAACAAATTTCTTTTAAAATTTCACTAACATCCTTGGTTCCTTGTTTTCAAATTTTTTGAACACAAATTATTCCTAGATGCAGAATTGAGAGACCATGTGGCAATTCAGTTTTTTGATTTTTTTTTTTGAAGGGTGTTTATTTCTAATTGTTGATCTCTCTCTCTCTCTCTCTCTCTCTCTCTCTCTCTCTCTCTCTCTCTTTCTCTCTCTCTCTGTGTGTATGTGTGTATATGTGTGTGTGTGTGTGTGTCTGTCTGTCTGTCTGTCCCCAACAGTGCCCAAGTTTCTTTGGCAGTTGGACTCCACACAGGGAGGGCACTGACAGCCATGGGAAGGTAGTCTCTGCTCCAGAAAGCTTCCAGGGAATGTTGCTTTTACCTCTGTACAACAGCTAACCACTCCTGTTATTTTAGACCCAAAACATAACTGAGCCCAGTAACTGAATGTGTATCTCTGGAGTGACTTTGCAGAAAGACAATAACCCAAGCTTCACGTGCACTTACGATATGCTCTGACTCGCCCGCTCATAACCGTCACTCACCATAGATGTTCCCGTTGATGCAGCACTTTTTGAAGGTCATGATATTTTGTGTGAGAGTCCCCGTCTTATCAGAGAAGATGTAATGAATCTGCCCTAGCTGCTCATTTAGTGTGGTGGTCCTCGCCTTTGCAGGAGTGTCCTTCTCAGCATAGTACATCTGTAGGTCCCAGTTGATGAAATGACTCTGTCCCAGACGGATCACCTCCACACTAGGATGGAAGAGGGCTTCAGTGGTGAGCAGAGAGGGGATGGGCAGGGAGTGGATTCTGCTCTCTGTGAGCAATTGGGAATGAATTTGCTTATCTACCGCTTTAGTTTGAAAGTTTGTGTTCACTCCTGTGGTGGTCAATTGTTCTTTTAAATTAAGATTTATTTTGGGCTGGAGAGATGGCTCAGTGCTTAAGAGCACTGACTTCCAGAAATACTGATTTCAAATCCCAGCAAACATATAGTAGCTCACAACTGTCTGTAATGAGATCTGATGCTCTCTTCTGGTGTGTCTGAAGACAGCTATATATAATAAATGAATAAATCTTTTTTTAAAAGCACAGATGTTTTAAAAAGCTTTATTTTATTTAATTATGTGTATGTGTTTTATTTAAGTGTGTGTGTGTGTGTGTGTGTGTGTGTCTTTGTTTGGGTATGTGCATGGGAGAGCAGATGCTCACAAGAACAGAGGTGTTGTACCTTCTAGGAGCTGACATTACAGGAGTCTGTGAGTTACTCAACTGGGATGCTGGGAATCACACTTGGTTCCTCTGCAAGAGTATAAGTGCTTTTGACTGCTAGGATATCCTCCAGCCCTGAAGTTAACCATGATCCATCACTGGAAAGGATTTTATAATTCCCTCGGAGACACACCTTTTCTTGTGGCCATGAGAGCATTTCTAAGAGAAGTTTACCTGAGGTAGGAAGGCCCCATAGGGTAACCTGGGGTCCCCAGACTGAATCAAAAGGAAAAAGTGAACTGGGTCAGTATCTGGCTATCTCCTGATTGTGGATAGAATGTGACCAGCTACCTCACACTCCCGCCACTATGCTTTCTGCAGCATGATAGACTAAACCCTCAAATCATGAACCCAAATCAATCAATCAATCAATCAATCAGTCAGTCAGCCAGTCAATTCTTCCTTCAGTCTTCTTTTAACAGACATATTGCTATACCAATGGGGTAAGTGGCTAATATTACCCACCCCCAGTCCAAATAGTAAAACCTCACCATGAGCACAACAGTACTGAGAGGTGGGGCTTTTCTTTGTCTGAAGGGCAAAGAGCTCACAAATGACATTAGTGACTGCATTAAAGAAGCCGGAAGGAGCTTGTTTGCCTCTTTTGCCAGGAAGAAGAGATCATCTGTGACACAAGGATGGCTTCTCACCACTTACCAAGAATGTTGCCCTTGATCACTGACCCTCCAACCCCCTGAACTATGAAAGTCACCCATCCTGGGATCCCCTGACCAAAAACATAGCACACTTCAGGCTCAGTGACACTAGAATAGAGCCACAGAGACAATCACCCACTCTTTCTCCCATTGCCCCTCTGGGATGGCCAAGTTCACCTGTACAAAGTGAACGATGGTCCCCTAGACAATATACCACCATGTGTCAACTGAACAGAGCCTTTTAGCAACTAGCGCCTTAGTGGCTTAGTAGCTTAGCACACTGTGGACAAAGTATATTCACTTCCTAAATTCTTAGAAGTCATTGAAAGTCCAAAAGGAGGCATCCTAAGAGGATCGTGTTTCTCTTAAAACTTAGCTGTTAGGAAGAAGACTGTTTATATACCCAGCAACTGCTAAGTGGGCAGTGGATATCTGTCTGCGTAACAAGTTCTATGGGTGGACATAACTCGTTCCTTTCTGAAGGGAAGACCTACTTGGTGCTGAATACAGCAAACAGAGCAGCTGAAATCCCCGACTTGAACATCAACAACAAAAAACAACCCAGCAAATATGACTTGCAGAGGCTGCACATTCTCTGCAGAAAATGAAAGCAGGCAGGAGAGAGAGAGACAGGTAGGAAAGGGAAGTGTCCATTTAGCTAAGGGGAGACGGAGGACACAGGGACAAGGTAATGCCTAAGGCGAGGTCTGAAGGAAATGAAAGAGTGCTTGAAATCAGGGGTAGTAATATGTGCCTGTAGTCCCAGCACCGGGGTGGCAGAGGCAGGAGGGTTGCTATAAATTCAAGGCCAGCCTGTTTTGAACCAAGAACTCCAGGCCAGGAGTATTAAGAAAGGCTCTGTTATAACAAACAGACAACAAACAAACAAACAAACAGGGTTGGGGAAATGACTCATTGGTCAAGTGAGCTTGGGAACCCATACAGTGATTGCTCTAAGCCTGTGATCCAGCACCGGGAGGTGGGCTCAGAAGGCTCGCCAGTGCTTACCCGCCAGTCAGTCTGGCCAAGCTTCTGAGAGTTGCAGGTCAGTAAGGGATCTGGTCTTCGAAAGAACATTGATGCTCATGCATCTGCATTGGAAGGTCAGGGGTCAACCCCAGAGGTCTTCCTCTATTGCTCCCTATCTTATATTTTGAGGTAGTGTCCCTCGCTGAACCTGGAGCCCACCATTTTGGAAAGACTTGCTGGCCTCAAGGATCTGCCCGTCTCTGTGCACCCTCCCGCCATTCCTCTCCCGGAAGCACTGGGGTCACAGACGCACACCAGCATATTCAGCTCTTATGTGGGTGCTGGGGATCCAAACTCTTCTTTCTGCTTGTGTAATGAGGACTCTGCTTACTGAGCCTTCTCCTTAGCACCGCCATGCCATCGTGGTTTCTTGGAGAGTGGCTACTGGAGAGACGGCAGCTCCAGTGTTTACTTCCCACTCAGAGGATATCAGCAATGACGTATATGTTAAGAATCAAATAAAATAGAAGAAATCAAAATAAATTCACATGTAATAAGGTTTAAATTAAGTAAAAGACTCTTTTTTTAAAAAAATGATTTATTTATTTATCTTGTGTGTGTGAGTACACTGTCACTTTCTCTTCAGACACGTAAGAAGAGGGCATAAGATTCCACTAAGCCACTGGAATCAAACTCAGGACCTCTGGAAGAGTAGTCAGTGCTTCTAACCACTGAGCCATCTCTCCAGCTGCAAGCGAAAGCTTCTAGTGATAGATGAGTGTGAGGTACTAGGTGCCTCAGGCTGTCATTCATTGGTGTAATGACTGACTGGTTATTTTATGTCTACAATGCAACCTGTCCGTCAACGGTCTCAAATCCAACTGGTCAATAATTGTGAACTTTGATATGAGAGGAAAAAGGAGGAGAAAAAAGAAGATTATAAGACAGAAAGCTGTGACCTTGACCTTTGGTTGAGCTTGAGATGGGCACTGCACAGAGAAACAGTGTTTAGAGAGGCTGAAGGGATGCAGGAGACACCTTTCGTACCAGGAGGTAGTGGCAGGAAGCAGGAACCTGGCAGGCCAGCAAAGTCAAAGCAACACTAATAAAGAAGGTTCTATTAAGAGCACAGAGGGGCTCTGGAAGAGGAAGACTTTTTCCATGGCATTCTGAATCTCTACCTTCTCTCAGAATCTTTTTGAACCCTGTGCTTTGGAACCGACTGAGAAGGACTCACCAAGCAAATGACTGTCACCTTTGACCATGGGACGTCACTGGTCTTATCTGCCCAAAGGACAAGATAGAAAATGCCTGGCACAGGGTAGATATTCAAAGTTCATGCCCTTCCCCTACCTCACCCTCAATTGCAAGATGGAACTGATTTTCTTTTTCCTTTGGACCTTCAAAATGATTATTGCTAAACATGAAGATGCCCCACTGGGAAAAGATATGACACTTTTGCCATAAAGCAAGAGACTAAGAAGAGGCCCAGCTTACCTGACATAGAGAGAGATAGGCACCATGGTGTTCAATACAATGATGTAGCCCCAGAAATTCAGGAAGCCCCGGTAGGACGGTGTGGCATTGTCTCCATCATAGAGGTACCAGGAATAATTGCCAACTTGAGCTTCCCAATATGCGTGGCCAATGGCAAGGCCGGCAGAGACCAGGATGAGAACCACAATGATCTAAAAGACATATATTGGAAAGCAGAGTTTCTAACACCATACATTTCACAGATTCTAATAACATTATTTAGCATTTTATTACATATGGCCTTTCAGTGGTTTATAAAAGTATTACATTTAGAAGGAAACAGGACTGAAGAGATGCTTTGAAAATCTATAAGGTTGTGGTGGATTGCTTTTCATTTATAAGGCTAGGTTTTCTTCTCAAAATAATATCCTAAAAGAAGAGTTGATGTCTCATATTCAATCCTGAAAGTCATTTATATGTCAGGACAGCCTTTCAGCTATTATTATGTTGAACAGTAACATATTGTTTATGTACTCCACCTTAGCATGAAGCGACTTCAAAGAGTACTAGATTGAGAGGTTTATAAAAAGTACTAGATGCAAGATGTTTTGTTTCTTTTATTTTATCCTTTTCTTTTTTCTTGTTCTTTTATTTTTCTCTTCCTTCTTTCCTCCCTCCCTCCAATCCTTCCTTCCCTTCTCTTCCCCTTCCTTCCTTCCTTTCTTTTTTTTCTTTCTTTCGGAGAAAGGTTCTCAGCCTGTGTGCCCCTTGAGCCCCCTATACACTAGCGGACAACTTCAGTGATTCTGATCTACCTGCCTCCATCTTCTGGGTGTTGGGAATAAAGGCATGTATGCTACATTCTGTTTATGAGACAGAGGGGGTTCATCCACGCTAGACCAGTTCCTTACAGATTGAGCTCTATTGCTAGTCCTGTTCTGTTTGCTGGGTAACGCAGGCAGGCTTTGAACTTTCAATCCTGTCTTAGTTGCCAAATGTTGTGAATATAGGGATGGGCCCCGTATCCACCCCTACCACCTTGAAAGGCAAGGAAAGAATGACCCATATTTGGGTAATTATTTATACAGATTTAATGTTATAGGAGTTGTGTGACATCGTAAATGCATTGGTTTGAATGACAAAATGGCCCCTATAGGCTCATGTATTTGAACATTTGGTTCCTGGTTGGTGGTGCTGATTGAGAAGCCAGTGAAATTTTTAAGAGGTGGAGCCTTGCTGGAGGAAGAATAGCATTAAGGGTGGGTCTTGGTTTTATAGCTTGGCTCCACTTCCTGTTCCCTGTGGCTGGATCTTGGCTGCCAGGCCCATCTTAAACTTCTTTGGCTAGGTGATGTCTTAATAAGTGACAGATTCTATTCACTGGGAACTGTGAACCAAATAAATAAATAAATAAATAAATAAATAAATAAATAAATAAATAAATAAAATAAAAACTTTAATCCTTCCCCTCCAAGTTGTTCTTGGTCATGGTATAGTATCACAGCAACAGAAAGGTAACTAATACACTGGATAAGATTGTCTAAGGTACAATAGATACCACGTTGTGGAGTTAGGAAGCATCTATTTACGGGACAAAAATTCAAGCCAGCCTAGGCTATATCGCAAGACCCTGTCTCAACTGCCACCCCCTAACTTTCCTAGGAACATTTATATAGCCATAGGAGGAATTTCCAGGGAAACAGAGTTCTAAATATGGGCTCTCCAAGTACCTTCTTGAAATGAAAGGGACCAGAGGAGAGACAGTGATCTGAGTGTTTGCATTGTGATGGTTACAATGACATTAGAGACAAATATTCCAAGTCCAAGAAACGTTTTCATAAAACTGGGGTTGTGTACTCAGATTACTTTATTGCTTTAATGTGGCTATAAGCATGCACATACTTGAACAAATTGTAACTATGCAATCTGAAGAGTCCATGCATTCAGGTTGAAGTGGATATTTGAAAAGCAATTCTCCTTAGGAAGTTGGATTGCTTAGATTCAGATCCCAGAGCATACAGAATAGAGTTAATACCATGGTCCATTAATACCATCTCCCTTGACTGACACATGGAAAGTTAGGTTTAGGGAGAGTTTCCCAGCATCTTATTTCTGATTCTCCTGTAATAGCCTATTGAATGCTGTGACCCTTTAATACAGCTCTTCATGTTATGGTGACCCCTAACAATAAAGTTATTTTCATTGCTATTTCATAACTGATTTTCACTATTGCAATAAGCCGTGATGTAAATATCCCATATTCGACCCCTGTGAAAGGGTGGTTTGACCCCCTTAAAGGGATCTCCACCCACAGGTTGAGAACAACTGTCCTAGAAGAATAGCTCGCTGTACCTGTTTGGGCAAATGACACCTTTATGCATTTTTACAGTAAATCTGGAATTTGGAGTATGGCAGGCAAGTGAAGCCTATGCACCCTGCTCCCAACTAAGAGTCTCTAAGGGACTCTGCTGCAGACAACAGGGAATGAATAGAGCCACAAATTGCTGCTGCTGCAACTGAGTGCCTATTTGGTGTGACTCCAAATAAAACCAACCTCCTCTAGATGTGCCTGGTGAGCCTTCTGCTTATTTTGTAATCTTAACACCAAACCCAGTGAATCTTCCTAATCTTGAGCATGGGTATGGCTTTGAAGACTCTCAAGACACCTTATGGCTAACCTTAAAATATATAGTGTGATGGTTTGAATATGCTTAGCCCAGGGAGTGGCACTATTAGAAGGTGTGGCCTTGTTGAAGGAAGTATGTCACTCTGGGTGTGGGCTTGGAGACACTCTTCCTAGCTGCCTGAGCTTCCTTAGAATGAAGACGTAGAACTCTCAGCTCCTCCTGCACCACGCCTGCCTGGATGCTGCCATGCTCCTGCCTTGATACTGGACTGAACATCTAAACCTGTAAGCCTGTTCCAATTAAATGCTGTCTTTTATAAAACTTGCATTGGTCATGGTGTCTGTTTCCAGCAATAAAACCCTAAGACAGAAGTTGGTACCAGAAGTGAGGTATTGCTGTGATTGGCCTAACCATGCTTTTGTTTGGAAGCATGTGGATTTGGGGACTTGGGACTTTGGATTTGGAAAGCTGTGGAAGGCTTTAACTAGGGCTTAATGGGCTATCCTATTAAGAATATGGACCCTCTAAACCTATAAGCCAGCCTCAATTACAAGACTTGCCTTGGTCATGGTATCTATTCACAGCAATAAAACCCTAAGACATATAGATACACTTGTATTTATGATAAGTACCCCCATGGAATGCTAACTGCAACAAAGCCCACTCTGTAGTTCCTAGACCTTTAACAAATCCTGGCAAGAGGGGAAACATTTTAAAGAGAACTATTTGTGCCCCCTCCCTTTGGCTATCAATCTATCAAAATGATGGTCCCCTAGGAACTGAAAATCTCCCAGGAATCTAATGCTGGTTGAAGAGAAAGGCTTAAACCTAGTGCCAGCCAGAGGATTGAAACTGGAACTCAGAAATGATGGGCCAGTGATGGCTGGGATCCCAACCCAATCAGGATGTCTCTCTTCCCTACCCTCCTTCCCTTCTAGTTGAGCTGAATCCTCATTCATGCCAGGACTCTGATGATGCTGTTTCTCTTCCCAGTGTGGCCACACTGAAGAAACCTCCTTTCTCTGTTTTTAATTAGTACTTGCTTGTTTCATTGACCTAATAAGCTTGGGTAGCCAAGGCCATCTTATTGAGAATGCCCGGGTTCAGGCTCTGACCATGACAACTCCAGTAACCTCAGTGTAACATTCCTGGTTTTAAAGTAGTCAATAATCAATCATGAAAACACTCAGGAACAGCCTCCGAACTTTCTCCAATGGGGCTTTCTTGTTTGAAGTGTGGAATTTCCCAGAAAAGGCTTGGGAGTCCCTTTACATTCATCCCATTAGGCTTGGGGTACCTAGGCCTCTTTGTACTCCATATGAAGATGTAAGATTTCCTTGCATTAGGAAAACACATTGAAACTAGAGCAAAAGATAGCAGTCATCTCTCCCATCTAGCAGAGTTAAAAAAAAAAAAATACCGTGTACACCATGTAGTTCATCAAATAATCAATCTTAGTTCTTTTAAATCTGGTTTTCCCACTATTCTTCATTATCTTTGTGTCAGCACCTAGAAATGGAAAATTCCATGTGATCAGTAGTTGGATAATTCAGTTAATAAGCACATCAATAAAAATCACAGAAAAGCTTTTCCCACCACTAATTCATGACAAACACTCCTTCCTGGTCTGGCTATCCAGTCTCAGTTGGCTCTGGTGTTTCAGTCCCTCTGCCTTGGTGTCCCGAGCAGGGAATAAAGAGCCTGGACCACTATGCTCAGATCTTTCTGTAAATTGTAAGAACTCAAAGCGGGAAGTACCTGCAAAAATGACCAAGCCATGGCAGACATCGGTGTTCCGAATCACACAGCCACGTAACAGGATTTTATCAGCATCCAAAGGGAAACTTTGGTTCCTCCAAAACAGTGTTCCTGTGAACTTGTCTAACCGATTGTTTGGTTCTTCACATTCGATGAAACCTTTTTCAAAAGGTAGAATTCACATTAGTCAAATCTCTGGCTTAAGCCACGGAGACCGAAGAAAACAGAACTGAAAACCAAGTAAGGTAGTTCTGTACAAACCATCAAATGTTGCCAAGTTATCTTCCATTTGGAGATATTGGTCTGTGATTTCCAGGGCCATTTTGAACTTCAAATTGGTTTCTCTACAGAGAGGAGGAGGCAGGGAAAATGAAAGGAAGCACATTTTGGAGCTCAAAAGACCACCACCACCACCAACAACAAAAAGATCCCACAGAGAAACATTCTGCCTATCTGGGTATCTGGGGATGATTGGAGTTTCATCATTGTTCTATTTCCCATCTACCTGTGAGTTTAGATGGGCCAATCTGATGCTCGAGGAAGATTATTAACCTGAGATGGGCCACACCCTTTCGCTTCGTGCCATGTGCCAGTTCTTGCCCCCGACCTGGTCCACAGCATGCTGAGACTCAACAGTATGCAAAGCAGTGCAGACAACCTGCTTAGCACCTTCTGTCGGTATACTTTCTAGAGCAGACAGCTGGATGTGTTTCAAAGAAGGCAACTCTAGTTAGGAAAGGAGGTGGTAAGTCTATTTAGGCTGCACCAACCACAGCCCAAAGGAAAGCAGGTGGGAGTGTTCCATGGGAGTGCTCCATGGCGGTTCTAGCTCTCCATAAAGCCATGGGTCCATAGCTGGGGTATGAGAAACAGGGGCCACCGGGAGCAGAGCCATGACTGTCCCTTCTTATGTGACCTTTGCCAGGGTACTCCACCTCCCTGGGCCTCAGCTTCCTCGTGTGATAATAATTACATGGTTGCTAAAATGCCCTCATGTGGTTAAAGACTCAATAAATCCACTGAAAATGGCTAAAAAAGAAATGCAGCATTTTATTCTAAAAATGATGAGAGGATTTGAAATTTTCTGTTAGCAAAGAACCTAGTCTCATCTCTGAATATATAATAGTATCCAAGGTCACTGCTCAGAAATTTACAAGGAACTCAGGTCGTGGTCTTAATGGGAGGTGGGAACAGCTCTATTTTATAGGGAAAGGGAGCCAGTCCACTGGGGACATGTCAGACTGCAGCCGAGGCAAAGGACAACTCATGGGGCTTCCTACCCAGAATAGACAGTGCATGCTCCCTCCCAGGTCACCTTTGGGACTGGTCCACCCGAGACACACTCACCCATCAAGCTCAGCCGTTTCCACGTAGCAGAGGCTATTAGGCTCTGAGCTGGACAATAGCAGGAGGTCAGCCTGTCAAAAACAAAAGACACCTGCCATATAACGTCCCCAGGGAGGAAGGAAAATGGTGTGGGGAATTGGGAGGTCTGGCAGGGGGGTAGCTGGGGTGAAGGTGGGGATAGGTTGGGGGATAAGGTGGAATGCATGAGGAAAAGGAGAGGAGCAGACGCTGTTCCCTTACTGGAATAAAATCATTCTTCTTCAGACGGATGACATCTCCAACCTGAATATCTTTCCACTTGATGACTTTAAACCTAAGGATCAAAAATAAGGACAATTTGGGTTTTTAAGTTTTAGGCCAAGAAATTCTCATTCTTCCTGGGTGTCAAAGATTCTTTTAAAAACAAACAAACAAAAAATCACAGGAGAATGTTTGCTACAGTTCTCCCCTCCACCAATGCCACAGGGGTTGTTCTAACCTGCTGGCACTGGAGTACTGTGCAGTGTTTTCTTTTTCCCCTCACCATGCTTCATGTAGCGAAGAACATACTTCTACATGCGGTGTGGGACAGTGGCCACCTTCTCTCTGTGCCCATGGCTTGATATCCCTCCCTGCTCTCTGTTTCTTTCTTTCCTTCTCTGCTTGATGCTGGTACCAGAGAGGAAATCATGAATCCCCACAGGTTTTAACTCTCACAGGTTCCTCTCCTTTAAATTCCACAGGATAGCTCCCTTTCTAATGCATCAACCTTTGAAAAGTTTCCGACTGTAGTCCTCCGCCTCGAAAGCTATCTTCACACAGAATGAAAGCTGTGCTAGCTTCCAGCTTTGTAAACCTGGGTTTGCTCTTCCATATGATGTTATGTAACTGAATGGGGGGAGGGGGTGTTTTACAACTTTTGGCAACGGTAACAGATTGATGAGAATCCAAAAACTCAAAATTCAAAATCAAGCGCTTAAGGAGCCTGAGGTGTTTCTGGGAGTGTTCATTCATGCTATGGCATGAAATGTCACCGAGGCCCTGGTTCTGGCAATCAGCACTGGCGAGAATACGTCAGTCCAGGTTCGAGAGGATGACTTGTTATTGAGTGTGATGTATTCATTGTACACATAAGTGTTTTCTGTTCTTATAGAGACACAGCCGATTAATTGTGGAAAACAAAGACTTTAATGTTCCCTGTCACATTCCTCAGAAAGGTAGTGCATCTTTGTACTATGTTATGTTAGAATGCTTGACTTTGAAAATTGCTGGAAGAGAATTGTTGAGAATCAAATATGACACATAAAATGTTATCATGAGGCTCATTATTTCTTATGGTAACCCAAAAGATAATTGTAAAATTTGCTGGTTTTGAGTTTCTTACTTAGTTTTGTAAACAAACAAATGAACAACGACAACAACAACAACAACAACAACAACAACAAAACCAACAGCAAAACCAAAACAAAACGTTATATAAATTCTGGCTTGGGATGAGGATAGAATTTGCAACAATTTCTGCAGCAGCTTTAAACTCCCTTCGGCCATCTGTACTGTGCATGTATGGGGCAGAGTTGCCAGTAATGAAGATTCAAAATTATCAAAGGGTTGGCCAGCGGAAAAGGGCTGAAGCTGTGCTAAGTCCTGTAGGTCAAATGTTCCTCCAGGACTCATTTCTCCATGTGAAAATAAACAGGCACGATCGCTAGTATGAAAATGTATGTTTATCCTTAATAAATGATCAAATTATATTGATATCAAAGGTTCATCATAAAACAAAACTTTTATGATTTACTATCAGACAGTGGTTGATTTGTGTGCATATTTGAGATACCCAAGCTTTTATAAAATAAAAATTCTCAGGCAAAAAAAAAGGAGGCCTGGGTGGTGAAAGTTTCAGAAACCCAGGAGTAATGGCCATGAGGACCCCACAGTAACCAGTCAGCTGTTTTCTGAACACAGACATTTAACTACTATGTTGTCTGCCCATGTGCTTACAAATAACAGGAAACTGGGAATTTAGGATACATTTTAAATATTTGCTAGTTTCAAGTTTCTCAAATTTGTAAGAATTTAAATTCCCAATGCCAGAATTTTGAAAAGTAATTTTGGCTTATCACTCAATAAATGAAATTGTAAGGGCTGGAGAAGTGGCTTGGAGACTGTAGGTTTGGGGTATATAACTTCATGACTTCAAGCTTCACACCAAAAATTGTAATAGAAATAACAAACAAACACATGAACAACAATGAACAAGACAGAAAGAAGACAGACATTTATACTTGATTTTATATTATAATATTGCTTGAATTATGACTTAGAAATGTATGCATTGATCCCAAGTTACAAAGGTACACATTAGTAACTTTTTTTTGTTGTTTAATTAAATTAATTAATTAGATACTCTCTATATTTAGATGTAAAATGTTATCCCCTTCCCCACCCACCCCCCATCCTCTCTCCCCCACCCCTTGCTCCCAATCAGTGCCTCAGCTTCCCCTGCACTGGGAAAACCTGCCCTCACTGGACCAAAGGCCTCTTCTCACATTGATGCCAGACACTGTTATCTTCTGCTACATAAGCAACTGGGGCCATAGGTCTCTCCATGTGTGCTCAATGGTTGTTTTAGTCTGTGGGAGTTGTGGAGGGTTTGGTTGGTTGATACATTAGTAACTTTTATGTCCCAATTCTGGGAACATCAGAACTTTGAGCCATTCATTCTGTTGGGCTGAGTGATGTGACAGTTTTCTTGGAGAAGGCTTCCCGCCCCTACCTCACCGATACTCTGAGTTTATGCAGGCTTGATTTGCAGCCAGATCCAAGGCTCTGCTGGAGATGCTACTTCAGATCCAAGCTCAGCATAGCTGAGAGAGAGAGTGTGTGTGTGTGTGTGTGTGTGTGCACGCGCGTGCGCGCGCTTCAAACCTGCCCATTACCAGAGATGGTAAGGAATCTCACCTTCATTCACAATATTGACTCTAAGCAATTCCAGAGGTAACTTCCAGCCCAGAATCCATTCATTTATTTACAAAGAGGGGCAAAAAAGCCTTTGTCAACATTTATAAGTCAGTGGCATCTATTTTGAACTAAATGCAGCAGATGTGTGGCTTTGGCTATAAATTGGGTTATTTTTCTAATTTTGGACACACTAAAAAGTCTTTTGAGTTGGGCTTTCACTCCTTTTTTCAGCACTTGACTTTGGAGTTCTTCCTTGAGGATCTTGCTCATAAAGCAACTCATTATTGGTCCTTCAGTTGGCTGGCTTGGCTAGAGTTGGCTATATTCTGTTCCTTGAACAAGGGTCTATTGAATTCTTTCTGCATGTTAGAGGTACCCTAAACAGTGAGGTGGGCTAGACCACGATGTGAGACACCTACATAAATAATTCTGATGTAATTCATATCATATAAAACGAGTACTAATTAATATTCCTCTGAAAGTGGAGGGGAGAAAGAAATCACTTTAGGTGGCAAATTAGGAAAGGTATGTGTGTGTGGGGGAGCGTTCTGTATGAGCAAATCCATGAAGGGGACACATCTGGGAATGGTGGAGGTACATACAATGCACCGGAGGAAGCAGGCTAGGTAAGAGCTACAGATTATGGTAGTCTAAGCCCAATAAACAATTACACATGTTCCAATTTGCGCACAACATCAGAAGGAGAGCTGAATCCCTCTTTGTCAGAGATGACACCCTATTAAAATTCAAATGTACTTGGGCTCAGTTAGCAAAGTACCTGCAGTGCAATCTTGGCCTTGAGTTCAAACCTCAGAGCCCATGGGAAAAGCCAAGGAATGCCAAGAAGTGCATGCATGCTTGTAACCTCATGCTAGGGAGGTGGAGATAGCCAGACCCATGGGCTTGCTTCCTAGCCTGTCTAACTGAAGCTGTGAACTTGAGAGACATAGTTTCAAAAAGGAAGGCAGATAGCATCTATGGAAAGACGCCCAACATTGACTTCTGGCACCATGTGCACACACACTCATCCTCACATGTACCTCCAGCATTGCGCAGACTCACAGGAACACACACAAACACATACAAACAAAGCTAATGTGCCAAAGACTTCTAGGTACTAACAGTCAATCTTCAATACACATCCAGACACATTCATACATGGAATCTTTCCAGATAAATGAAAAGTAGGTACCTGCCATCTTTAATGACTTCACATGTCCTGTTGTTGATTTCCTTGTCCATTTTGTGGCGAGCCTTTGGAAGGAAGATGAGGAAGTATCATTTAGATCATCTCGATATTTAAAACACCAATGACCAATGTCGGTAAGGTCAGAAGGATAAGGAGAAAGTGGCTTGAGAAATCCTTACCACATCATCTACCAGGTCTTTGATTGCCGTAATGCCCAACACTAGAAGCAGAGGCACAAGTGTTGTATACCATGCCAGGGTGGAGATTTGAGGAATTGCCTGAAAGAAACCGAAAGCTCACATGTACACACGTGCGCGCGCGCGCACACACACACACACATACACACACACACGTCTAACTTATACGCAGTGGATAACAATAGGTGGCTGATTTTAAGTGTGCTGATTCTAATGTCTATCATTGACCACGTCTATCAAACTGAAGTGCACTGAGAAAAGGGCATTTAAGGACCATCCTGTTGTCTCTAAATAGACATCAGAGGGAGTTCCCATCATAACTACTCCAAACTATTTTGTAAAAATGAAAGTGTGTGGGATCGGGAAGAAGCAGCCCTTGACTCTAAGCAAGGTGTGTTCAACCAGGGGCAACTGTGGTCCCACAATTAGACAAACGATAATAAATATGGATGGCTGCTTCTGAAGGCAACGGATTAGGTAAAGCTCCCATCATGGGCTTTGCTACTGGTCCAGGCAACAAAGGAAGCACCATCTTGTCAAGACAGTGTCTCAGGTAAAATGGATGAATCTTTAGTAAAGATCTCTCAGAATTATTGGTTGATCAGTGGGCCACTGCTGCTTCTTTGAGGTCAAGCTCCCGGGTTCAGCACTGTTCAGCTCTCACACATTCGGGATTTCAGGTTCTGGGTAAGTTACTTTGCCACATTACACTTCAGCTCTCCTCTGCAAGATGAAGTGCTGCTGTTTACCTCATAGTCAGCAAATAAGCAGGCAAATAGCCTATCACTGTCACTCTAATGGGGGCTGCTGGACCTTAAGAGAAAGTAAGTGGGTTGCAGCTATATCATGAATGTGTGGATCTATTTTTCTTCTTGAATTAGGTGAAGGGAAACAAGCCCATTGGCCACAGAAAAACCCAATAGGATTCGAAGTGTACACCTCTACACTATGCAGTGACACACCCTTTCTGAACAAGTTATTGGGTTCTCTCCCCACATCTGTTGAATATCCACTTCTCCCTGTTGTCTTTTCTATCTTTTCTATACTCTTTGCTCCACAGGCCTCACAACCCTCTCAGACACACAATGCGACTATATTTTAAGGCTTTATTAGTAAATCCCAGTGGGTTGGACGCTTTACAATCCGACCCTGAGATAAAGTATCTGATAAAGTCAAGGACTTTATAACTTTATAACTCACAGGTCATCAGGTACTAAGGTTGATTGTGAGCACCAACTAAAATGTATAGAGTCCCTTGGTTATAGTAACTTTTCTACACAGATAAAAGTCTAACGCTCCAGATAAGGACTCCTTGGCTTAAAAAGGAAGTGTTTCATTTCTAATATAAGACCAACTCATAAAAAGGACTAAGAAGATTTATGAACGAAAGTATCCTTATGGAAAAATGGGCAATTAAGTTACAAAAAAAAGTACAAACACAAACAACAATAACAACCACCACAAAAAAAAAAAAAAAAAAAAAAAAAAACCTGAGACTGTCTACTTGCTGCCTGCTTTCAACACCTGTCACTGCAGACAGTCAAGGCCTCAAAGCGTATTACCTGCAAGATCAGGAGGATGAGGAAATAGAAGTTGGCTGCTCTCTTAAACTGCTCAAACAGATTCATGGGTAGAAAGGTAAGTCCATTGTATTTGTATGTTTTAATTGCATTACTCTGTTGGGAAAAAAAAAAAAACCCAGTTAGTTAGAGTAAATGATGCCAGGTATCAAGTCGACCTACAAAAGTCGCTATTTCCCATAGCTTGCCAAGCCTAGGGCCATAATTCTAGTTGCTAAGTTTTTAATTCTAGACGTGTTTGGAATGATTTTTACAGTCTAAACCACGAGATGCAGACACCAGGCTGTGACCTCATGGATCCTGCTGGCACACTTCTTGACCCTCTGTACCTCTTAGATCTTGGGGGCAAAGACGGATGCCAACATGAACAGAGCAAGGGAAGTTACCTTTTATTAAGGGACGATAAAGGCCACTACGTCAGAAAAAGCTAAAAGATGTTTCTTGCAGGTTGATCATGTCCTCCAAAAGGAAGCCTAAGTCTAATACCCATGAACAAGATCTTACTAGTCTACAGGTTAGCAGCTAAAATAAGAATGACTTCACAGTGGACAGGATGAGTTCTAAGCTAATGACTAGTCTCCTTATAGCCATGGTTCTCAACCTGTGGGTTTCAACCCCTTTTAGGGGTGTCAACTGACCCTTTCATGGGGTTGCTTAAGACCACTGGAAAACACAGGTATTTCCATTGCTAATGTAGGATATTTGATGTCACCTAGAACCCCAAGATTATATTCTTTGCTGAAAAAAAAAAGCTATTTCTAGTTAAACTATGGCTCTGCCTTAGAACATACCTTTAATTCCTCTGGCTAGAATATAGACAAGCCCTTAGTTTACACCTTTAATCCCAAATGATAAAGGCAAAGTTAGTTTGTAGAAGGAGATGTTTAAAAGTAATGTCTAATTGAGTGGAAGAAAAAGTGATGAATCAGAGACTTGTCAGAATAGGATATGCCCAATTCATAAGAAGAGAGAGGAAAGGGAAGCTACTTAAGAAGGTAGTACAGAGGACTGGAGAGGTGGCTCAGCAGTTAAGAGCACTGACTGCTCTTCTAGAGGTCCTGAGTTCAATTCCCAGCACCCACATGGTGGCTTACAACCATCTGAAATGTTGTTTTTCTGGTGTGTCTGATGCTGTTTTCTGGTATGTCTGATGACAGCTACAGAATTCATATGCATGGAGATATCAAGGATATTTTGACCTAAAATGCTTATTTCCTTTAATACATAATAAAACATACGGACGGGTGGGGTTGAAGAGATGTTCAGAGGTTAAGAGTACTTGCTGCTATTACAGAGGACCATGGTTCAGTTCCCAGCATCCAAAAGGCAGCTCATGACCCTTAGAACTCCAGTGCTTGGGAGCATAAGACCCTCTTCTGGCATCTGCAAGGATCTATGCTCTTAACCACTGAGTCATGTCTACAGCCCCCCTTGATATCTGTAACCCCCATCCAAGGCAGAGTCAACTCACGACTTTCAAAACAGGACTTCAATGACAATCATAATTTTCATAAAATATTTTAGCAAGAACCTTGCAGCTACACAGAGGAAATTTCCAACTGACACAATTTTATTTTGTTCCAAGTGATACCTACCAACCTTCAGTGTAGCTAATCTTTAATTAATTAAAATGACAATCTATAGGATGAGGGAGGGTTATTAACAGACCCAGGCAAGTGGTTACCTAGATGGGAGGCACTGTTTGAAGTTGATAAGCATGACAGTGACTAGGAAAACCTGGATTGTCATATTTTTAGTGTTCACTTACCGCATATTTGCTCTCCTTAATACAAAAGAACTTGGTGTTAACAAAATGAGGTTGTTCGTGGAACTTTCGATCATTTGCTTTGACCTGCCATGTGCAATCTTTAAAAGAGAAAAAAAAATGATAAGTACAAACAAGGGTCACTGGGGAAGGAGTCAAAGAGCAGTCTATAGAGTGGTCCCTAATCTACTGTATACATGATGGCCTACTCAAAGAGGCCATTGGGATGCCAACAAGGAAGGGGGATGATGTGAAGTCATCTGTGGATGATAGAAATCTACTGTCATAGAGCCTGAGGTGGATCCTGTGATGGGCAATCTCAATTGTCAATTTCAGTTGACAATGAAGTTGAGAATCACATGAGACACTGGGCTCTTGGCATGCCTGTGTGGATTTATCTTGATTACATTAACTGAGGTAGGGGACCCACCTTCACTGTGAGCACACCGCTTGGGCTCTGGTCCTAACATGAATGAGGAGAAGCGAGGGAGCCAGACACAAGTGTTCATCTCTAACAGCTTCATGAATGAGTGTGACTGCAAAGTCATTCACATTGCTGTCTCAACCTCCTACTGCCAGGCCTTCTCTGCCAAGATGGACTGTCCACTTGAGCTGTGAGTCAACGTAAGCCCCCCCTTTCCTGCAAGGTCCCTTTGTTTAGGTATTTTATCTCAGCAGCAGGAAAGGTAAACGAGACAGATCTCAACCTCGTGATCCTAGGGAAGAATGAAACTTGCCAACAGCTTGATCTCAGCTTTTCAGAACAAGAGCCCACGAGAATACATATCAGATGTTTAAATTACAGCATGTAGTCCTAGCAAGTGAATAACCAAGTTGTCCTAGCAAGTGAATAACCAAGTTGAGACTTGACAGGCCACTCCTGGAACATTAGTGTTCTAAAAGAACAATCTACCTCTTAACATGAATGAAAGAAAACCAAAGCCAAACATCCAAAAGTTTACAACTATATTAAAATTTCAGTCCCATTGCTTTGTTTCTAATGTTTACATTGCTTTAAATATTAATTGAATGAATAAATTGCAAATAAGGGTATCACCAAGTAACCCTCACCTTCTGAGTCATAATCTTGAATTGGCATTGTGCATGCCTTTTCTTGGTGACCAGCCTGCCATCTTTCCAAGTTCATTTCATATTGTCTTTATGTCTGAACTCCAGGGAACGTTAGAGAGTTCATAGTATCTCTTCTGCTAAGGTGAACAATTTGTTTAACAAATGTCTCTTTAAACACTTATGTGCCTCATGCTGTTCTGGCTAAATTATCTCTAGGTCTTCTCTCTAACACTGTATTTCCAACTCTGATGAAGATATCAACCCTATCTCCAACTGAATTTTAATTGTTAAGTTGACACAATCTAGAATCACCTATGAAGAGAGTGTCAATGAAGGATTGATAGATCAGCTTGGTCTATAAATATGTTTATAGGTGATTGTCTTTATTAGATTAATTGATGTGGGAAGACCCTCTCCACTAGAGTTGTCTGCATTCCCTGAATCTGAGTCCTGGACTGTATATGGACAGACAAAGGCATCTGAAGTATGTATAAGTACATCCATTTCTCTGTGCCCTTGGCTGTGGCTGTGATATGGTTAGCTGTTTTAAGTTCCTGTCACCTTTAATGTCCAGCTATGATGGATTTTAACCTGAAATTCTAAACAAATATATATCCTTAATACCAAATAACTTTATATTGATAAAGTGGGGTTGGCTGCAGATCATTTGTTTTGACTTCCCATGTGTTTCTTTAAAAGGGAAAGAAAAAAAATACATAGAAACCCAGGCCATTGTTTTGTGTCAGGGAATTTTGATCCCAGCCATAGAAATAAAACTAAGGATGATGTCCATCCTTTCCACCCCGTAGGCAATGTCACTCCTTGGCCTGCTTGTTATGTGGGGTAAAGACTTTCGGTGTCAAATCTATCCTGATCTCCCAGAAGTCTTTGTAGCTGTAGGACCCTTCATCCTTTTGATATAAATATGAGCATGCCTCTGGGTGACCACAGCTGGAATGGCCTAAATTCTGATCTGGTCCTTCATGGTAACCTCATGAGATGATACATGTATTTTCTCCTGTTGCCCAAGATATCGTTCTACTTGCCTGAAGGAATACAGATATACAGGAAGCCAGCTGATATTTCCCATAGTCATGGCCAGAGGTCTTTTGTAAGTTTCAAGGTGTGGAATCTGGGTCATTCTGATATTATTGGAGACTCGTGGCTGCCTCTCCCAGTGGCTTAGTCATTCTTAACATAGCCATTGGCTGGGTCAGGCCAACAGCATGACTTCTAGCAATAGACTTGACGGCCATGTTCTTTTTATGGTTTCATTTGTACACTGATCATGTCTGATCTTTTGCTGGTATGGATGGCATTGCTCAGACACTGATGGCTGCATGGCTGTAGCCATTCTTTTAGGGACATGTGGAACATGTTGAACAAGCCAGTTCATTGACAACTGTCCTTTGCCTACTCTTTGTTTGAATCTTGACCATCACAATCCTTAGGTAGAAGGTGTGAATGTAACGAGCCATCACATTTAAGACATAGTTGCACCAATCTAAACACCATTTTATGGCAACTGTTAACCTTTGAAGCCTCCTTTATCAGTGCTACTCCCAAAGTACATTAGTTTATGCTTTTTTTTTCCCTGCTGATCCCTTGGGAAGGGCCACTTATAGGTCTTCAAGGGATGGAGCTGACTCTACCCTAGAGCAGAGGCAGACATACACTTGGAGATATAATTAATGAGCATATTCTCATTCACAGAAGTTAGACCTCCCTCCCTATACTGTAGCCAACCCATTCAGAGGGACAGCAGTGACCACACCTTATCATGGGTACTGCATCCTCCCCTCTGCCCAAACTGGTTCCCAAGAAAACCCGAGACATGCCAAGCTTGTCCTTGAATTCCTCACAGGTTCATGTGTTCTGAACACGGTAGCGCCAAAAGTATCTTCACAATGAACTGGAAATGCTGAACTCATAGTTTAGCTTGCTCCCTTTCTATATCAATTGGTGCCCTGTTGTTGAAACCCAGCACTCGGTGGTAATGTAGGCTCAAGAGACTTTCCCACATGGAGATGACCCCCCTTGGCAATGAGACTGCATCTCCTGTGTTTTGTCTTGTTCTTCCAACTAGGTTTCCACCGCAGTATACTATATCAGTTTTGTAGATAACATGTTCTATCCTATGCATGCGCCAAGCATGGTGCCTAGTGCTTAATATCTTTATTTTAGAGCTCAGAACACTGAGCCATTGGCAGGATCAGCAAGAAGACGAATAGAGTAAGATTTAGAATCTAGCTGGTCTATGGGAGTTCCAAGTGTAGACCACCCTCCACCTTGCTGAACTGGCTAGGCCCTCCTTCATGCCACTCAGCCAGCAAGAGCCAACTTGGAAGAGCCGCCCTCTCTCGGTTACCACAGCATACAGCTGTGCTTGTACTTTCACTAAGTAGGTGCGGATGGATTGTTGCCACGGAAGCTTAAAACACATGTCATCAGTTAGAAAGCCATCAGTTAGGGGTTAGGCCATAGGCAGCATCTGAATTGTTCATCAACCTGCTGGGAGATGACTTTCCCTTGAGTGACACGCAGTGGGTGGGCCGGGGTTTGATGAAATTAAGGTTGAGCATGGCACGCCATTTTTGGAAGGGGAAATAGAGAAACAAAAGCTTATGAGCAAGGGATCATAAAACGATCAATTGTGTGACGTTCATAAAAACCGCCATTGTGCTTATGAAAATACCTCATCTTTTTAAGCAGCTCGCTTTCCGTCTTCCTACTCCTTAGGAGACACAGACACCACTAAAGGAAAGTGCAGCCTGCCAGGAAACGCAAACAATAAACCTGATCACAGTTTTGAAATCACAACACCATTCCTGAGCGTTTCCTTGCGTGGTTGGCTGCCACTCATGGGGAAGCGTTAAGTGTTGTGTTAGGACAAGTGTAAATGTTCCTGGCGTCTTTCAAGCTCAAGAGCAATTTCACCAAGAGGGAAAACGGAAGTGGAAGTGCAAAACAACCCGTGAGCTCTGTGATAAGATCTGCAATCAGACCACTTCTTTCCCACTCAGAAGAGAGTGCCAAGGGAGAGTCGCTTAAGTAGAGGTTTCTTGGGACACTTATGAATCCGGTCTATGTTGTAGCAGTTTTTAACGTATCTGCTTTTTATTATTTTTTAAAAGACTTGTTAATTTTTATCTTATGTGTCTTGGTGTTCACCTGCATGTATGGGTAATGCACCACATGCATGCCTGCTGCCCACGGAGGCTAGCAGGGCCCATGGGATGCTCTGAGATTGGAGTTACAGTTGGGAAATGCCATGTTCATGCTGGAGATTGCACTGGGGTCCTCTGTAAGGGCAGAGTTCTCTTAACCGCTGAGCTATCTGTCCAGCCCTTACCATTTTATTTTTTAAGACAAGGGCTTACTATGTAGCCCAAAGCTGGCTAGAAGCTCATTATTATCCAGCCTCAGCCTCCCAAGTGCTGGGTTACAGTGGTATGTACCATATCCAGGGACATAAGGGTTTAAGGTTTTACTTGAGCTCGTCGACTATGGGGCATGTTGTTAGGCACCAGTATACCAGACACTGCTGAGAACAATGCCATCCACTTCAGGAAGGGAAAAAAAGTGGACAGGATTCCCAGAGCATCCAGGTTCAATTCCCATAACCTACATGGCGGCTCACAACTCTGTTTTCCTAGTTCCAGAAGAACTAGCTCCCTCACACAGACATATATACATATATATGCAGGCAAAACACTATATAAGTACACGAAAGCACATAAAAGTAAATGAATCTTTACAAAAAAGAGAACTTGTTGCTCTTGTAAAGGATCTGAGATTGGTCCCCAGAACCCACAGGTTGCTTCCAACCATCCAGTTCTAAGTGATCTAATGACCTCTTCTGACTTTGTAGGCACTGAATGAACAGTGTACAGTCATACATGCAATTTCATATACTCATACATGTAAAATAAAAATACCAGAGAACATTTATTAATGTGGATTGAAATGCTGTGTTGGTGTGCCTTTAGGAAGTCTAACAAAGCAGCCTTGGGAAGTGTTTGCCTTTTGGGTATATTTTACTATACAGCTATACTACAATCATAATTTGCAGTCCAAGAAAGCATCTTGTTTCATTTTCTAGAATAGGACTATTGACAAAGAAAATAAATTATAAATTTACCAGGAAGAATGCCAAAATACATTTTTAACATAGGGTCCTGCAGTTGGATGCTAGAAAGATAATTGACCAAAGCGTGGCAACAAAACCAACCAGGTACATGTCTGGGATACATGTAACGTCAGCCACGCACGGACTGGTATCACTCCACTCTGGTAAATGCTTGTCGTCACCAATACATCTAAGCACAGCTACGTGATGCCCAGAGTGTTCCCACAGATGCCAAGTGCTTTCATCAGTGCCATCTGGCAAAGGAAGCAGCCTGGCCTTGTCCCTATCCTCTGTGCTGTTTTGAATTCTCATTTACAAGGCCACCAACAACCCAGAGGCTGTATTACTTGGTACAAGCTACAAACAACTCAAGAGACTAGAGAAATCAAAAGCTTAGAATCATAATATTAAGAGAAAGAAGAGCAATCATCCCAGAGAAACATGGGTAATGGGTACAGGACACAGGCAGGCAACAGACAGACAGACAGACAGACAGACAGACAG
The DNA here is from genome assembly GCF_963924665.1 of Micromys minutus. Lineage (NCBI taxonomy): Eukaryota > Metazoa > Chordata > Mammalia > Rodentia > Muridae > Micromys > Micromys minutus. The sequence goes on from NC_137977.1 coordinate 49,800,834, forward strand.
ACACACACACACACACACACACACACACACACACACGCAATCAGTTCTTTTAGAGTAGGAAAGATACTGAAGATTCAGTGTGCATAGAGGTAGCATTTGTTTTATCTTGTAATGCTAAAATTCTGGCAAAGAATAAATAATCTCATGATGCTCTGAGTTGAAAAGAACAGGGTCCTTTGGATAGCCTCTGTGGAGAGCAGTTTGACCATATTTCAGAATTTGATACCCAGTGCACCGTAGGACACTCTGGCTTCTAGGCGCTATCCTCCACACGTGTGCTACTCTCCAGGAAGGAGCTGGCTGTGGAGAGCTTCTTGTATACAGTCATATTTTCCAAGGATTAGCAATAAACAAGACGCCTACTAGAAGCAGTTGGTTAAACATTCACGTATTGGAAGCCTACGTTGAGAGAAAAAATAAAATAAAACAAATGAGGTGGCTTTGTATGGATGGTAGGGAAATATTCTACATCACATGGCCAACTGATAAAGGCAGACAGCTACTACTATCCTGGACTTTTAGCTGCAAGATGCACAGAAGAAATGTATGGTATGACTGTGTGCACACACACATCCCTGGGGACACAGAGCAAGAGGTATGTGAGGGTTTGTGCATATTCATGTGTGCACCAGATACCTCTCTAGAATCGAGGAGAAACTAGTAAAAGCAAGTTTCTTTCCAGAAAAGGAAAATCTGTGGCTGAGGAAGAGCTAGGGAAGGGAGACTTTATTTTCATTCACTACCCATGCAAATTAGATTTATTTGCACACGTATTAAACATTTGATTGTGATTCTATTACTTTTTTCAATTCGTATGGTCATGAAAATGAGTATAATGAATACCTTAAAATATTTTAAACGAGAATATATATTGTTTAGATCTACACAAATAAACACAAAGTTCAAAAGCATAACAGAACTAAACTATAGCATTTAAAGACATGGATTCAGGCAGCAAAAGTATAAAGAAGTGTGGCTATGAAATTAAGAATGGGGTTAGCGAGATGGCTCGGAGGACAAAGATGCTTGCTGCCAAGCATGATCACACGAGTTTGAGCCCCAAGCCCATATGGTGGAAGAAAAGAACTGACTCCTACCAGTACAAGTTGTCCTCTGTCACTTGTGAGCCAAGGTACACATGCGTGAATACACACACAATCACATGCCCCATATGCCCTCCTTACACACAGACACACACTCACACACATGCATACACCAAACAAACAGATAAAAATGCAATAAAAACATTTTAAAGAAAAGAAGGATGATGACTTCCCCTGAGCAAATGGGGAGGGAAGAAATGAAAGTCCCCCAGCTGTCAGCCACATGTCATGCTTACACCGGGACAGCCCCACCTGCTCATGAAATAGCTATTGAACCAGGTAATTGCATTCTCTGCAGTTTTCAGGATTGTAAATATATGAAAAGAAAAACACGAAAGAGTCTCTCTCTCTCTCTCTCTCTCTCTCTCTCTCTCTCTCTCTCTCTCTCTCTCTGTGTGTGTGTGTGTGTGTATGCAAACTTGAGCACAACCTTTGGTGTTGATGTTGTCTATGGACACAGTGTCCTGATCATCACTCAACCCTGTATGATTTCAGAAGCTAAGCAGGGTTAGACATGGTTAGTATTTGAACAGTAGATGACAATGTCAAGTTGCAATGTCAAAGGGTTAGACTTGTCTGGGGCCAGTGAGATGTCTCAGCAGGTAAAGGCCCTTGTCTGATGGCCTGAGTTTTATCCCAGAGCCCACAGGTAGAAGAAGAAAACAGACACATTGTTTTGAAAAGAAAAAGACATGTCTAACAGAGTGTGGGGAGATACGTCTACATGAGGGGTTGTACTGAACTGAAAATGTCTATGAGACCTGTGAATGGGTGTGTCCATTGTGAATGGGAGGCACAAATCGGGGGAACAGATACATTGCTGAGGGTGGGAGTGGTGGAGGAAAAAGATTCTTGTCTCTGCTTTAGAAAAGAAGAAGGTTTTGAGAGGGTCTTTGTTTTCCTATAATTAAGGAAATTGCTCAGACCGAGAACTGTGAAGGGAAGAGCTATGATCGTTAAGACTGACCAACAACCTGACAAGCCCTAGAATCACACAGAGATGCATTTCTGCTTGTTTGTGAGGGAATTACTGGATGGGGTTAGTAGAAATGAGAAACGTCACCTTAAATGTCATGTCTTAGGCTAGCCCCAGAGTGCATAAGAAGGATTAAACTGGCTGAGACCAGCTCTCTTCTCTGTCTCCATTCTGATTGTGTGTGTGTGTGTGTGAACTGCTGCCCACACATTCCAACAGCCATGTCTTCCCTGACATAGTAGACACTCCCCCCTTACATTGCTTTGTGTCCAGCATTTGCTCACAGCAGTGAGACAAGTCACAAAAACATCTGAGAGGTGGGAAATAGAGCTGATTGTGGTCTCAGGAATGGATTGTGCCCATTTGCTTGACTTGACTATTGCCGTGGATGGATGAATGAATGAAAGGATGAATGAATCTCAATAACTGATAGATTAAAGGCAAAGCAAAAAAATTTCAAAAACTTAGATGTTTTGCTTTGCTGTTGGAAAAAGAAAAGAAGGAAGAGAAGGGGAGAGATGAAGGAGAAAGCAAGAAGGAGAAGAAAGAGGGATGAAGGAAAAAAAAGAAGGAGGGGGGAAGGATGAAGGAGAAAGAAAGAAGGAGGAGGAGGAACAGTAGCAGCCAATCTACACTTGGGCACTCCAGGTGGGAGTAGCTGCATCCTCTGGGACCTGGTGAGGGATGCAGGCTCTGCCACAGCCCAGACTTACAGCACAGGGTCTCCTCACACTCCTAGACTTCCATGAGCACAGCTGCATACCCAGCACACTCCTAAGAGTTAGAGTCCTTCCAGACCTGATGTTCTACAAACGGTGTACAACTTTAGTATATTTGGGGAAGACCAAATAATCTGATTCTGATTTGTAGGTGAGGCTGAGGTGTAAAAGTTCTCACTGAAGTGATGCTTCTGAGCAGGTTTAAAGGCGCTTTTTTTTTTTTTTTTGCCATTTTAAAAATTAATATATATATTTTTATTTATCCACTTTGCATCCCAATCACTGCCACCCTCTCCAGGTCACTCTCTTCCACAATCCTTACCTCCTCCCTTCTTCCTTTCTCCTCTGAGTAGGTGGGGGGCCCCTGGGTAGCCTCCTCCACCTCACATAGTCTCTGGGAGGCTTGGTACGTCCTCTCCCACTGAGGCCAGACAAGGCAGCTCAGCTAAAAGAACATAGTCCACATACAGGCAACAACTTTTGGGATAGACCTCATACCAATTGTTCAGGATCCACATGAAGATCAAGCTGTACATTTACTATATATGTGGGTCCTAGATTAAGCCTGGAAGGAGATGGAGAAATGGGGTGGGGGATGGAGGAGTTCAGGATCACGGGTGAGGAGAGACTGGAGAGATGTCCATGAAAATGAATGGAAATCTGCTACTGACCGGGGTGGGGGTATGGGGGGGCATCTCCAGGATGTGACAGAGCTGGAACAAGAGAGGCACTCCAGAATCAATGGGGTGACCTTAGCTGTGATTCACAGCACTGGGGATATAGAACCGGAAGAGGCCAGGCAGAAACCCCAGTGGAGCGATAGAAACACCAAACCACTCAACAAACCTTTTGACCAAAATTTTATCCTGTCCACAAGAAATGCAGGGATGTGGGAATGGCCAACCAATAACAGGCCCAACTTGAGAACCATCCCATGGGCAAGCACCAATCCCTGACACTATTAATCATATTTTGTTATGCTTGAAGATAGGAGTCTAACATGACTGTTATCTGAGAGGCTCCACCCAGCAGCTGACTCAAACAGATGCAGAAACCCATAGCCAAACATTAGATGGAGCTTGGAAACTCTATGGAAGAACAGGAAGAAGGATTGCAGCCCCAAAGGGGACAGAAACTTCACAGGAAGGCCAACAAAGTCAACTAACCAGGTCTGAGGGCTTTTGGGATTCTTGAGAAGGAAGATGATTCTTTAGAAGCATCTCTCTTTCTAATTAGCACTCCAGTGTTGCTGCCTGGACCAGTCACCAGTCTGCAGGGAGATGAGTTGAGCTATTCTGCTGAGTTGAGGCAGAATCCAGCCTTACTCCATCCTACCATCTCTAGGGAGTGAGTCTGATACCTGGAGAGTGTCTATGCTCCACAGGTGAGTGTGACATACAGATGACCTTGAGAAACCCAGTTAGTGCAAGGGCCAGTGCCGTCCTAACACTTAAAGTCTACTATTGCTGCTGCTTGTTTTTGATACAGGGGCTCACATAGCACAGGCTATCCTTGCACTTGCTATGTAGCCAAGGATGACCTTGAACTGCTGATTCTTCTGTCTTCACTCAAGTGCTGAGACTACAGAGTCCAACACCGGTGCCTGGTTTATGCAAAGCTGGGGGTTGAACTCAGGGCTTCCTGTACGATAAATAAACATTCTACCAACTGAGCTGTCTCCCCAGGTCTGAAATCTGCTTTAGGGGCTCCAAACTTGTAGGGAGAAAAACATCAGCTACATTAGGTCTCTATGAAGAAGAGCTTCATACTCTATAGATAGTAAATTACAGTGTCAAAAGGCAATGTCTGATAAACAGGAGAGAAGTAGAAGATAGCCTCAGCCTTCATTTTACAGCTCACTGGTCATGCTGGTTTACACATGATCAGAAAAGGAAAGTCAATTACAACATGAAGTTTCCACACGTGAATGCGTAACAATTATAACTGTGTCTAATTTAGTACACAGTTTCTCAGGTCTCCATGTTTCAATGGGCCAGCATTATCTGTATTCGGGATCCAAGTAAACGAAATAGTTACATCTTTAGTTACAGATCCTTCCTGTGCATGTTCCTGTCAGCAAGTGTCCAGCTGTACTGGTTACGTGAAAGTTTTACATCTACTTTACATTTCTGCCAAGAACAGAGATACCTTCCCTGGACTGGTAAACATTCCACTTTAAAAACTGCTTACCTATTGACAATTGAACACGCTATACTAAATACTGTCTACCCAATGATTAAACACTTTGTCATAAATACTGTCTGCTAATGACCAGTTTGGTCTCAAACAGATATATGAACAAAGTTCCAAGTCAGGAGAAAGTTTGAAAGAAATAGTCTATTGCTAATACTTTTTGAGACCGGTCTCAATAGGTGTGCCTGGCTGGTCTGAAACTTTCCTTGTAGACTAGGCTGGCTTTGAACTTACAGAGATCCTCCTGTCTCTGTGAGTGCTGGCATTAAAGGTGTTCGCCACCATGCCTGGCCTATAGTTTTATATATTTTTTACTACGAGAGAGTAAACTGGTGAAAGTGGCTTGGCTGTCAGCTGTGGGTAACCTGACCAACCAGCAAGGAGAGGGTGAGCAAACCACACCAAAGGACAGGAGAAGGGGCTAGTGAGGAAGGAGCCCATGTACAGTACAATATGTCTCTGTGATAAGCAGCAGGAAGAAGAAAGAGGCGTGGCCACAGACAGGCAGTCAAGGAAGGGGCTACTGCTTATTTTGCCCTATTTTTTTCAGCCCGAGAGGCTCCCAAGGCCTTCAGGATGACATTCATACTGTTTGAACCCTGATCCTCGATCCCCATCACTTAGGCTCTAAAGATTCCATTCAGCACCAGGAACCCTAGCTCCTCTGAGTTCCCCTCCACTCTTTACTAGTCACCACTGCCTCATTCTGGAGCATGCTGGGAGCCAGTCACCTGCCTCATGCAGGTGAACTCATCTCCAGGAGGCCTTTGGTACACACACATTTCTCTGGTAGAGCTCAGTTTGGCCCCAGTGCTGATGTGGTATGATGCACTTACAAATATCTTCTTTTCACATGGCAGGATTGGGCCCGGGGAGCTAGGACCAGCACAGAATAGAAAAATGAAACCCAAGGCCACAGCAGCATCACCCTGATTGGTTAAGAGATAAACAATCTCCAACCAGGCATCTCAAGGTACTAACTTGCCCCTGGTTAGGTACTGAGAAGGAGAGAAAGTGTCTGGCCTTAAGGAAAGGGCTTTGTTTCCCTGTTCTTCAGGGTCCTTATCTGTTATAGGATTGATGTTAGAAGAGATTTTATGGCGGTTGTGAAAATTTAATCATAAATAAATATGAAGAACATGTTTTAGGCCAGACAGGACTTAGAGCTGGCCACACAGCCTAAGTCTGGGGTCTTCCCCATAACCACCACACACTTGGCTTTATCAGGGACACACACACACTTGGGTCTACTACATGAGCATTTAAAATTTGTATTTCAAAAATTATTTTATTTCATTTATTATGCATGTATTTATTTGTGTGTGTGTGTGTGTGTGTGTGTGTGTTTGTGTGTGTGTGTGTATTCCTGTGCCACAGCATCCATCTGGCTCTAAGAGGACAACTTGAGAGTACATGTCCTCCTACCAGGATCAGAACTCAGGTCATCACCAGGCTTAGTGACAAATGCCTGGATTTTCTGAATGGACCCTATGATGTGGGTTTAAAGGCTGTGTTTGTCACACAGGATAGGTTGTAGACATGAACAGCAACATGCAAAGAATCGAAATGGGGGGGGTAAGGAGGCTGGTTTTCTGAGGGCAGTGTTAGAAAGGCTGTCCCCAGAGGAAGCAGAGATGGGAAGACCATGCTTGATACAGAGCTCAGTGGGCTTGGTGGTCGGGAGCTTGGTGACCTTTAAGAAAACATTATCTGTAGTGGCAGGGAACCCACAGAGGGGAAAAAGCCAAGGGGATGGGAGAGTGTGATAGTTGGTAGTGGTTTTCAGAAGCTCGCTCATAATAACTGTAGACTGTGGCATCCCATGTACAAGGTGGAGTTTAGGTTAGAATGTGGCCTGGGCCATAGAAGCTGTGTATAAATGGGGAAGCCAGCCAGAAGGGGGAAGGCAAGTCAGCTGTGAAGGAGGTGGGAGGCAGTGTTCACATCCCATTCCTAGGCACAGAAAAGCCTACATTTGCATTAACCCAGAAGTCCTCTCCAGAGCATGCTCCCTTCCCCGAGGATTTCATCTCTGAAGCATTTCCACAAGGCAAAGGATTATTAACCAAAGGACTAGTCTGGAAACATCAGCTAAAACCCAGCATCCCACAACCAAGGAATGATAGAAATCTCTGGCTGCACAAAGCCAGAGTGTTTTCCCCTGGTACTAATGAAGAATCTGAAACTCCAGGTAAAATGAGTCTTCCATGTTTCCAGCCTCAGGGGCAACCAAAGCCTGGGGTCCCGACACCCTTCCTTGGAAACCAGTTTTCTCATACTTTCAACCAGCAAGCATCCGCTAGTTGTTTGTCTACCCTTGCTCAAGGTAAACAAGAAGGAGAAAGGCTACCGCAGTGAACAGTGTGAGCTTATCTTTCCTCCTGGAACATTCTAGGCACATGTTAACACTTGTTCTCTATTTTGTTTTTCAGCACATGAGAATGGCTCTTCAAAGAAAAGGAACTTTCAATGGGTCTCTTAAAACTCTTGTTTGACATGGGTTTAACAAGAAAGCTTAGCTGACTAGGGCATTCTCTTGATTTAAAACAAGAAAACAGACTGTGTGGCAATGATGTCATTAAAGAAGTAACTGTGGCTCCTGCACTTTGAGGTGCCTTGGAATCAGGCTGGGCTGAGGTCTTAGTAGGCTCCATGGTGGGTTACCGTTTACTCCTGGGTCTTTAAGGACTGAATCGTTAGTAGTAAATAACCCAAGATATGCAAGGCCAAGGAAGACAGATGGTAGTTTAAAAACAAAATAACAGAGGTCAGAGAAAATGACCTAGAAAAAAACTTTAAAAGGGTTGGGGGTGGGGGGGGATAGAAACAAGGAAGGGAAGATGGCTGGCTAGCTGTAGAGATACAGGGTAGCAGAGAAATAGCAACAAAGAGACAGGGATTGTTGATTGTGGTCTGTTGTTCGTACAGAGAGCAGACAGATATCAAAACACATAGGCAAAGTCATTTAACAGAAGTTTTGAAAAATGAAAACCAACCAATCTCCCTAGGAACATTAACTATACCATGAACCAGTGAGATGGCTCAGTAGGTAAAGGCACTGGCTGCCAAGTCAATCCCCCAACTTACATGGGAAAACAACAGAGCTGACGATCAGAAGTTGTTCTCTGACCTCCACAAGTGGGTAGTGCCATGCACAAACATAACATACATGCACACACCAGTGTCAAAACCATTTCTATCTTTAGAAAACCAAACTCCATCCATGCCCATAGAATAAGGAAAGGAATATAGGCATACGATCTATCACTAAACTATCAGGAAAGGGTGCTAACTGCCACAAAGTACTGGCCAAATTGGAAAAAAACAGAGAAGATGTTTGTATCCGTGATGTGCTTTTCCAACATTTCTGTGGCCACCCAACCCCAGCCCCTTCACCAGACCATGTATTTGATTGTGTGGCCCCAGGCACAAACTGCCAAGTTTGCCCTTCACCCTACAGAGACAAAACTCCTGCCAACTCCCCAGATATCTACACACTACAGAGATCCCAAGATTATGATACCAGGCAGGGCCACGAGGATGGAATGAGGAAGAGGCATTTTTTTTATTCACCCCAGGCAATCAGCTAGAACTCTCTATTAACTTGTCAGGCTACTTCAGCTTTGTCTCTATTCCACCCATACCAGTTTGGACTGGTTGGAACAAGAAGCCGTCTTCCTGTCCAGATCAATGTGATTTCATCTTCATGTCAATCAAAGATTTTGAGTATTATGCTTTCTAATTTGAGCAGTGAATCCATAGTGTACAAGAGTGGAAGATAACAAGGAGAACTCACAGATTCAACTCATTGAGGTGACACACATGGAGACACACAGAGACAGATACAGACACACATGGACACACACACAGACACATACAGACACAGACAGATGTAGACACACACACAGACAGATACAGACACACAGACACAGGCACAGACAGATACAGACACACACACACACACACACACACACACAGACAGACAGACAGACAGACACACACACACACACACACACACACACACACACACACTGAGACTACACCCCTCCAGGGTTAGAGAGAAGGAATAGAGAATAATGCAGTCTGACTAAACCAAGAAGAAAAACAGTTATAGAAGGGGGGTTACTGGCTCGATCCCTATTTTCTCTGATCCTTTTGACTCAGGATCTTGCTATGTAGCCCAGGCTGACGGGGACTGACTGACTTTAAACCTGGAGATCGATCGACCATGCTCTCATGTATGGCCCCGTTCCGAGGAGTATATGGCTAGCACGAGTTGGAATTATTGGGTTATTAAATTAAAAGAAAAAGGGGAAACAAAACTGAGGGGGTAGGGAAGTGGCAGCAGATCTGGGAGGAATTAAAGGGAGGAATTGGGGGTAAATTAATTAAGATGCATCGTATAAAATTCTCGAAGAATTAGTATAAATATTTTTAAAGTAAACACTCAAGCATAACCAACAAAAATTCTTTCTGGAGGGCCAGAGCCCTTTTATATTCACGAGTGACTGAACAAAAGGTATGGAGGCTTCAAGGTCCCCTAAAGTATGGGGAAGAACATTAGAAAGAACAAGCTGAAGAGAATAACCAGAGCTCAAAGTTATGTCCTGATGCCAATCTACAGCCACGGAGATGTTCCAATATCACTCCTCTGAGGGGCCCTTGCCTCTGAGAGTTCTTTGGGAAGCTGCCCTCAGTGTGTGATATTCTGACCTCTGATGAATAGAGAAAAGACACATTTCAAAGAGTGGTTTCCACTGGCTGAGTAGTTGAATATTTGCCAAAGCACATTTACTTCAGCACAGTGCTAAAACTGTGTGTGGATATTGCTCTTGTTAATCTATTTGTGGGCACGTGAGCTAAGCCATGGAGACACGTATATGGTATATATGATCAACTGTGTGCTCGGGTGTGCTTGTACATGCTTGTGTGCAGAGAGAGGCCAGAGGAACATATCAGGTGTCATTCTCTACTACTCTCTGCCTTATTTTCCTGAGACAAAGTCTCTCACTGAACCTGGAGCTAATATATCAGCCAGAAAGGTCCCAGCACCTCTGCCTAACACTGAACTCGGGTTACAGACGAGTGAGTGGACATACTCAGTGTTGTTTTATTTTGTTTTGTTTAATAAGGGTACTGTGGATTTAAACTCACATCCTCAGGTTTATTCGGCAAATGCTCTTACCCACTGAGCTACCTCCCCAGCCTCAGGTATTAATAGATCTGCATTAGTTCTTATGCTATTTAGTAATGCAAATCATTTGAAATAAAATTTTATTTGTTATTATGATTGGCGTGTATATTTTTTTAGATTCCTGGGTGCTGTAGCAAGCTGAGTTTTCTACACATTTTCCCTTTGCAAAACATATGCACTAACCAAACCTTTGATTTCTAAACAGAACTTGCCAGATATGCGCTCCCACCCTTGCCACAGTGGGGATGAGGGAGACTTGCTCAGTGTCACCCTAGGAGGATATCAAAGGAGGAAGATATCCTCCTAGATCACGTGAATGGATCAGTCAACTTTGGTACATTTCCCTTGCCCCATAGAGCATCCACACATACAGTACACCCTCAGCAGGCCCTTCATTTGGTCACCTTTCCGGAATGTCTCTTTCTTTTTCTCTGCTTCTCTGTTGACACGATTCTGTTCTGGTTCAACTGCAGGCCCCTGGTCTTCAAGTTCGTCTTCGGTTTCATCATCACTGTAGGGAACCACTTCATCGTTGGGCTGAGAATCCTCATCAAACGTGGTTTCCGAGTCTCTTTCTGTGTTCATTCTGCTGGCAAATTGGAACTACCTGAGGAGAGAAAAGGAGGAAACAAGAGTGAATTGGGACTTTCCTGTGTTGGGCTAAATCTTGCTACATCCTGTCATAAGACCCCTTCTACAGAATGCTGTCCCACTGAACATGCAAATTATTCCTAAAGAGTGATCTAAAAGTTTAACTTGATATGTAATGGGAACACTATTCATTAAGTGCCAGATCAGAACTGAGGAAGAAAAAAAACAAGGCTCAGTTTATAAGTGTGTGTTACACAGGAGCAGAGGACCTGAGGAAGATACCCACTGTTATTTCTGGTACCTCAAATGTATATGTCCCTGCATACACACATGTACCCATATATAATACACACATATAACACACACAAAGGAAAACATATAAGACTCAATCTCACTCAACTCTTTCTCCCTAGAAGGTCGCACAGACCTTAAGAGCAATATTTCAAATGGTTTATCTCCCCAGTGTGATACATTTAGTAGGGTCATACTCAGTGTTAAAATAAAAATGAAATAGATGAAACAGTATTACAGCATAATTCATGTAGTAACAATAAGTACCTTCTGGTTTTTAGACAAAGCTTACGGTACATAGGAGTATTCATTTATTTGTATTACATTAATATGTTTTGTGGAATTCTATTCTCCACTTTAGACAGAGCTGGTACACCGCCATTTAAAGAGAACTGTTTCCTGTGAACGCTAATACTTTGAGCCTGTAATGAGTTTGCAACAAGGAACACATACTCCTTCCATCTCTTGCCCTCCTCCCACCACTGTCCTCCCTCCCTCTCTAGAATGTGTTTGAGGGTGTGCTGTTGCAGAAAGTAACTCTACACTAGAAACAAGGGCACTTGGAGTTATATTTATATTGGGAAAATATTTACACAAATTCCTTGGGTTACTCGAGGACAGGCATACAGCCTGCCATTATTGACCTAAGCCATGTACTGAGTATTGTGAGCAGTAGCAGCCCGCATTCATTTAGTGTTAACTATGCACCAGTCCCTGGACTAAAGGCTTCATCAACACTGCTCCATTGAGAGTTTCCTATCACCCTGAAGAAGGTGTCTTTACTAGTTCCCCACTGAGAAGAAATCAAGACTCTGGAATATTTAAAAAAAAAAAAAAAAAAACCTTGTAACAAAATCCAATCAAGTTTCCAAGCAATATCATTTATAAGCTACTTCTGTGCTATAGTTAATTATGAACTTTAATTAGGTGGCGGTTGCTTGCAGAGGATCTCTTGACTTGAGTGCATGCTTTACACCAAACCCAGCATCCTGTACATCTAGAATAGCATTTATATGAATGGGGGTGTAAGAACTTTTCAAGTCTAATATGGGTGGGGGGATCCATATAAAAAAAAGTCAGGTGCGATTTAAAACAGTAAAAATCAGAAGCAAGCCGGGTATCTAGAGTGTCAACTATACAAATAAATTGGTGCTCATTCTGTGGAATACTGTACATTGATTTGGAACATGATTGTCAGAGAGAGCACTGAGTGATGCCACAATGCATTATGGGGAAAAGGAGAGCTGTAGGTCCATATAAACAGAATGGTCACAGTTACTGATGCAAATGTTGGCCCCTGGCATGCATTAAGTATAAAGATTTGGGCTGGAGAGAGGGCTTGGGGGCTAAAAGTACTTTCTTCCTCTCCAGAGGACACAAGTTTGGTTCCTGGAACCTACGCTGGGTGACTCACAAGCACCTGCCACTCTGGCTTCAGGGAATTGGAGGCCAGAGGGCACCCTCGAGCCTTTGGTCATGCAGACATACAGAGATAAAAAACGAATGATGCATACAGAGTATTCCAATTAGTGGGTCTCAGTAAGCATTATCCAGTAGTCCCTGTTAGCTCTTGTGTTATTGGCAACAGCAAACAGAAGGGCTCATCCAGACTTTACACTTTTTCCTGCTCCAAATTATGCCTAAAAGTTAATCATGGACATGACCCTTTCCTTCCAGTCAGCATGCTTTTTTTTTTTTTTTTTTTTTAGTAAACATGTCAATGGCCAGTAGACATTTTTTTTTGGTTGGTTGGTTTTGTTTGGTTTGGTTTGGATTTTCATTGTGGAGTTTGTATTTTTTTTTCTTTTCACATTTCTGTGGTTTTATTGATCCCTGGGTGTCACTTGTGCATTAATTAACCTGTTTTGGTTTTATTATACATTACCATCTATGCTTTAGCTAGTATATAAACATCATACACTCTCTTTGAAAAAGCCGCAGACTGCTCGGGTGAGCTACTTACACCTTGTCCATTACTAATCAACGTGTCCAGGGCTATGGCTGAAGTAGAAACATTTGCAGTATCTTACCACCTAAAAATGTTTCTAGCTGGTGGCTTCCCACTTTTTAATATTTCATACTCTCCCCTGAAGGAGAGCAGGGTCCTGATTGATGCTCAGCAGTTAAACTTCCAGCTCCTCCTTTGTAAGATGAAATAACAGTATCCACATCATAGAGTTGCTCAGTTCAAACATTTCTTCCCTGCCTCGGGGCCTTTGATCCCGCACTTCCCTCAGTCTGAGCATGAATGATTCCCATTCTTCAGACTACACTGTCAAAGTCCCTGTCTGCCGATCATGTGGAACAAGTGGGTACCTGCCCACTTCCGAGGGTAGCATTATTATTTGTGTCCTTCCTAGCATTTTCACAGGTATGAACACACAGGAACCTGACTAGACCACAATCACTACTGGAGTGGTTCTCAACCTGTGTATTGTGACCTCTTTGGGGATCAAATGACCTTTTCACAGGGGTCACCTAAGACTATCAGAAAACACAGATATTTACATTATAATGCATAACAGTAGCAAAATTACAGTTATGAAGTAGCAAAAAAAATAATTTTATGGTTGGAGTCACACCACATGAAGAACTGTATTAAAGGGTTGCAGCATTAGTAAGGTAGAGAACCACTGCTCTACAGGAACCCAGAGCCACATATTTGGCATTCAAAGATCTGGAGACACAGAGGGCAAAGATCTGGAGACAAAGATACCAAAGAGAAGTGTTTCCTACCCACATTCTTTGCTATCGACCTCCAGTTCATATCTTTTACCTGGTATTATCAGATTCCAACAATACTGGATGAAGGCTCAAAACTTAAAACTTAGTAAAGAAAACAAACCAATAAAACAGCCAAGGTCAAAAGTCTAGAAATATAGACATCTGTCAGGGGCTGGTTCTTTTGAGACCATCAAAAAAAAAAAAAAAAAAAAAAAAAAAAACCTTAGCATGCATAGGAAACATAGCAGGGCTTCTAGTAAGGTTTTGAAGACACTGCATGTAAGGACCAACCTTTCTTCCCAACCACAATATCCCAGGCCAGGTGCCACATCTGCCAAAGAGGATGTAATTTTGATTCTGTATTTACGGGACTCGTAGTCTAGACAGCAGTTGGTAAATTATAGCCCAGGGGCTCTACTTGGCCCATTGCCCACTTTCTTCAAGTCCTATTGGAACATCTTTGCTCATTCATCTAGGTATTATTGCCTATGGTTGCAGGAACAGTGTAAACTACAGTAATCACTATGGATACCATGAGGTCTCAAACCCTAAAGTTATTTGCTCTCTGGCCCTTTATAGAAAAAGCCTGCTGACCCTAAAACTATAATGAAATTAAATAAAATCAATAAGACAACTAGTCAACATCAAATGTCCAAAGCCAAATAAAATTCACAACAAACTGAATAAATAGAACACGTTTTGGGGATGAGAAATAAACTACTACCAGGTAAAGTAGATATTAAGGGAAAATGTCCCTTAATAACAAGAGTTGCCATTTTGACTTGGGGGTGTTACCGCCCTCATTCTTTCTTGGGTATGTAACCAGAAAAGATGTACAACAGATGACCACTAAGATGACACAGTAGCATCTTCTCTTGCTGTGAGAATGCTGTGGTTGTGGACCTTCCTACACATCCACAAACAAATATGATGGTATTTTTATTAACGAGAGAGAGAGAGAGAGGGGTGTGTGTGTGTGTGTGTGTGTGTGTGTGTGTGTGTGTGTGTGTGTGTGTACTTGGGCACACATGTCGAGGACAGAGAACAACTTCAGGAGTCCTCTCCTTCCATCATGTGGGTCCTGGGGATGGAACTCAGATTATGAGCTCTGCTGGCAAACACCCTTAAGTACTGAGCCATCATGCTAGCCCCCAAGATGGCATTTCCCCCCTTAACCTGTATAGTATAATCATGTTCTAAAAGGAACAACAGAGCTTGATGTGGTGGCTCAGGCCTGTAATCTCAGCATTTTGGAGGTGGGGGCAGAAGGCTCAAGAGTTCAAGGTCAAGGAGCAGGTTTAGTTGGTAAAACAGTTGTCATACAAACTCCAAGACCTGAGTTCAGATCCCCAGGACACGCGGTAAAATCCAGTTTGGCACAGCACTGTGTTCCAAGAGTCCCGGTGCTGGGGAGGCAGGCACAAGCAGATATCTGGGGCTCACTAGTCAAACTGGAGAGTTACAGGTTCACCAAGAAGTCTTGTCACCCCAAATTAGGTGGAGAGCTGACTCCTGGCTGACACACACCACGGACACACAGAGTTCAAGGATAGCTTTGGCTGCCACATAGTGCTTGCAGCTAATCTGGACTGTGAGAAACCTAGTTTCAAACAACAAACAGAAAGGCTGAAGATGTATAGATGGAGTGCTTGGCTAACAAGTGGGGCCACAGAAATGGGCAACAGCGTATGACTGTAATCTAAGCAGTAGGAAGGGGAGGGCAAAGAGGATCAATAATTCAAGAGCGGCTTCAGCTTTAGCAGTGGGGGCCAGACTGTCTCATGGGACCCTGTCTCAAATACACACACACACACACACACACACACACACAGAGAGAGAGGGGGGGGGAGGGATGGGGGAAAGAAAAAAGGAAACAGCAAATAGACAATAAGTTATACTTTGCTTTTTAACTTGTCAGCAGTTTTCAGTCCTATGTTCTATCCTTAGAAATGGCCTCAGTCAGCTTACTTGCAAGGAGCCACCACATTGTTTACAGTTTTTCGGGTGGGCTTCACATTGCTACATTAATTTATCACTGCTTAAAGTTTAAGTGCACACTGTGTGCACCTTAGAAGAGAAAGTTGTTTGATTTCAGCCTTGGAATAAATACTATAATTTTATAGAATTAATGTTACTGAACATTGAAAAAAATTAATCTTCCTGAATAGTAACACAACTTGACTTAAGAGCAAATCTACCTACATCCTCCTCCTCTTCCCCCAGTGCCCCATCCCTTGGGATTCTCATTCTAGGTATCAGCAGGACAGGCAGAGTTGTAGCAAAAGTCACCAACTCAAGAGACTGGGTGGTTAAAAGTGGTAGAGCATTTAAATCCTGATACTCTGGTTACTATAGAATATAGGATATTCTGCTGAGATAAGAGAATGTGGCAAGTCCACTTTTAAAAAAGCAAAGCTTAGCTGAGGAGTCCTGGATCCCCAACAAGCCACCAGGAACCAGCTGGGTGTCAGGGAATGAAGACAGATGCTATGAGACATACCACAATGACAATGTTCCTGGGGCAAACACTGGTCTTCAGGTTTATATTATAGCCTTCCAATCCCTCTCCATCCAACCCCTGTGCCAGAATGGGGGCTGGGCTTGGCAGTACAATTCTGTACAGCACTTGGGAGGCCCAGGCAGACAGAACACAGGTTTGAGGCTAGCCTGGGATAAACTGTGAGGGCTCGTTCAAGAAAAGACTGAAGAAAAGAAGGGAGGAAGGACAGAGAGGGGAGGAAGGAACATGGGCCTGGATTCGAACTCCAGTTTCAAGATTCACTAGTGGGTAACTTCAGTGCATAATTTAGCATGTTGAAAGCTCACATTTCACGTAGAAAAGGTGAGGGAACAATGTTGCCTCTCAGATGGGGTAAGAGTTAATTGATGTAGGCAACTAAAGCTTGTGAAAGCCCCAGGGTGTGTGAATGCTAAATTCTATTCCCTTCTTTCTCCTTGTTCTAGAAGGATAAAGACTTTCAAGACAAATCCTAAATCTACCAAAGAGGACAAAGTCTCTTAGCTCCATGCCACTTCCTCAGAGAGGGTTCTTAGTATGTACAGTGTGTCAAAGCCTACCAGGTACTGTGGTTTAGACAGGGATTTTATTTCCCTGAGGGCCCAGGTGTGGAAGAATCTCGGTCTAAAGGGAGCATCAGGCTCCCCTAAAGGACTGGAGTTAGATCTCTGAAGAGGATTGTTAAGAAAGCCTGAGTCTGGACCACCTAGCCTCTGTCTGGCTTCCTGTTTGAGATAAGAACATTGACAGCACATCAGTCCCCAACACTGTGACTTTCACCCTCAGTAACCATGAAGCCTGCTTACCTTATAAGTTGGCCCTAACTCAAAGCATTTCATCATTGTAATGAAACAGTAACAGGTTCTGGTGTACCCTTAATGTGCAGGATTTTCTTTGGCAGGCTATGCCTCCTTTATTTTCTCCATATGGGAAGTACCCCAAGACAAACCTGCCTTCTTTAGGGACAGCCTCTCAAATGAAATGTCCTCTGCTGGTCACTAGGCTCTGCAGACCTATTGTGGTGGTTTGAATGAAAATGTCTTCCATAGGGTCATATGTTTTAATACTTGATCCTTAGTTGGTAGAACTGTTTGGGAAGAATAAAAGGTGTGGTCTTGCTGGAGGAGTTGTGTCACCAGAGGCAAGTCTCTGTGGGTGGGTGCTATGTCTCAATGACACTCCTTCTTATTGATGAAGATATAAGCCCCCAGATGTTTCTTCTGCCATGTCTTGGCTCTGTCATCAAGGATTGTAAACCTTCTGAAACCTTAAGCGCAAATGAAACACTTCCTTTGATGAGTTGCCTTGTTCATGGCACCACATCCCAGCACTACAAAAGTAACTAAGACACGTACTTAAAACAAGCAGACAGGTAGGGAGCAGGAAGCATAGAGAAGCTTTACTATAGCAGGATTTTTTACTATTATTATTATTATTATTATTATTATTATTATTATTATTATTATTATTATTATTATTATTTTGCTCCAGATCTTCCACATGTCTTGGTGAATTATAGCTATCAAGGTCACACTGCCCAGAAAACAGGAGAAATAAACAGTAGAATTTGTGTATCTGCCCCTCTAACAAACAGCATTTATGCACTTGCCTTCCTAATAAATAAACTGCTCCCTCTCTCTCTCTCTCTCTCTCTCCCCCCCACCCCCCCACATACCATAACAGGAAAGGGCAGGCTGAGGTGGAGAAAAAGGAACCTAGGCAGAAGATGTCAGAATTCCTACCTTCACAACAAAACACCCTTGAGTTGAATTAATAAGAAAACAGGAATTTCTGAGGCCATTACAGAACTCTAGATTTAAATGGGAGATAAATAGGCACAGACCAAAAGTTTTACCAATACTAGGCAAGATGGGCTTGTGCATTCATAACAGTGATGGGAACCCAGACACAGGAAAGGCCCATGGCCCCAGTCAATAACATCTTTGTTGTATAACTTGGTTCATGTCCAGGAAGACCCAAGCTCAGACTCAGAATGTTCATTTCTGCCCACTCTCAAGTTTGTCTTTTTCATAGGTTAATAAAGTTTTCAAAAAAGAAAAGACATTTTTTTCTTCTTAACCTCTTCTCTTTCTTTAAAAAAAAAAAACAGGGAATGGTTGAGACAGTTCCACTCTATAGCCCTGGCTGTCCTGGAACTCACTGTGTAGCCCAGGTTGGCTTCAAACTTGCATAGTCCTCTCTCAACCTCCAGGCAAGAGCCACCATGCCTAAAAGAGGATATTTCTAAAATACAGTTTTTCTCTTTTAGCTTATAGTGTTTAACAGAACACTCATCATGATATATAAGTATACATATTGCATTTATGTGTCCTATGTTACATGTTCTTTGTCATGTGTTATAAACAGTCTAAGACAGTTTCCTCCACAGTCTTGCCTTCAAGTGAGACCCTAGGTAAGATGTCACCTTCAATGAAGTCTTGTGTGGGGCCCTGAAGCAGAGGATTCAGCTACGTTCTACCAGACATCTGTTCATAATTGGGAAATGGCAGACCTGTGTTAGCTTAAGCACCTATGTTGGTGGCTCATGCCTTTAATCCCAGAACTCAGCAGGTAGAATCTCTTGAGTAGAACAAGAGACCAGGCCAGCCTGGTCTACAGAGTAAGTTCCAGTATACAGAGAAACTCTATCTTGAAAAGCCAATGAAAAACAAACAAACAAACAAATAAATAAAGCTAAGTATTATAGGTCTTTATCTTTTGATGGGAAATAGGAATCTCTTTTTATCCTGGTTAAATTATCTCTGATACATGTTATGTTGTATTTGGAATATGCCTAACATTCTTGAAGGTAGAATCTGACAAGCCCATTGACAGCTATAATTAGACAAGGAATCACACGAGTCAATGGTAATAAAATAGATCTAAGATAGAGATATAAACAAAACTTTATGATATTAGAAAAACAATCTGACTACAGTTTCCAGAACATGCAGGACTGTATTTATTTCCTCTCCAAACCAAAGCCTAAGAACCCAGAAGCCAAGACGGATAACATAAAACAAAGGCACCATTACATCACTACTGGGGAGACAATCCAGCTCTAATCCTCACCCACTCAAGACAAAAGGCCTCTCTGTGCTGTACCAGAAGCCCACCCCTGAACTGATTCCATTCCCTACTCTCATCCTGAGTCACAGCCATGGAAAAGGGGTGTGGAAACCCTGCACACTTGGGCCTTTCAGAGAACACAGGTCATCTTCATCCCCTAGGTAAAGGCAGCGGCGGGGGGGGGGGGGTTCTTTGCTCAGCTTTGTCATTGGTTCCCCTACATCTCCTTATACTGGTGAATCCTTTTAGGGAGTCCCTGATAGTTGTGGTGGAAACAGTCTGAGGCATGTGGCTAGGTGTCAGCACTGCCATTCAACCAATGAGATAAGTGCAGTGCCAAGTAAGTTGCCAAAGGTCACCTAGCTCCTAGGTGGTCGGGTCATTCGGACTTCAGTTCTCTCTCCACCCACCTGGGCTGTGAGCCAGTGAGCAGGGTGGAGTCAACGCAATGGAAGATCTGTCCAGGAAATACTGGAGCTTCATTACCATTCAAGGACTTCAAGTCTCAACTATAGGTCAGCTTTCTGTGACTATGACGAAACACCCGAGACACACTCAACTTAGAAGAAAGATTTGCTTTCATTTACGGTCATTAGCTTGTTTTGGGGGGCTTGTGATGAGACAAAACATTGTGGTAGCAATACATGGATAAGGTGGTTCATTTACTTCATAGCAGCCAGGAAGTGAAATAGACAAGACAGGAAAAGAGCGGGGTCCCAATATTCCTTTCAGGACATGCTCACTAGGACCTAACTTCCCTCTGCAGGGTTCCACCCCCTAAAGGTTCAACCAGTTCCCCATATTGACACAGGCTGGGCAAGCCTTTCACACAAGGGTCTCTGAGAGAAATTCAAAAGCCAAACTATAAACCTACAGAGAGCACCATGAGGCACAAGAAAGGCCTGGGTAAAGGAAAAGACGAACTTAAAAAAAATGCATCAAATTTCCAATCTACAGGCTGGTCTGTCCAAAGACAGCAAGCTGTAAGAGTGCTCTACGCAGCTGATCCCTTTCTCTGTACTTTCGATCTGACCATATGGGAGTCACAGAAGTGCTGAGGAATTTAGGGAGGGAGGGAAGGAGGGCGGATTTTCAGGAACAAGGAAGAACTAGAACACAGTGGCAGAGGCAGGAAAGTACAGTTCAAAGAGCCAGAGGAGATTTAGAGGTTGTATGGAGTCGCCCTCCACAGCCCACGTGGCCTTGGTAATGCCTCAATTCTGGGAGTCCATGTAACACTGACAGTGCCTGCCAAGGGAAGGAATGTGAGCCTCTCATCAAGCATCTGCTAGGGCTGAGTGAGGGCGGGGGCGGCAGCCTGGCATGTCAAGCCACAGGACACTGACCGGCTCCTGGTCCCAGAGATTTTTATCTTAAAGCAATCTTACTGTTAATAATTATTACTAATCACCTGTGGTGCAGCGATCAGCCGAAACACTCGGGGTGGAAAGCTGACTCCATAACAAAAGGCAACAATGGTGGTGGCAGCTAAAAAGAAATGTGCTTAAAAATCAAGACAGGGTGGGGCCTCCATTCTTTTGTCTGGAAAACTATGGAGAAAAAATATACAGTAGACAAGACCTGTTTCCCAGAAGGCAATGGTGTTACTATCCTCCCAAATGTTTACTTTGGAGACTCTGCCTCAATCCAGGATGTACTTTTATAATAAATGATCAAAGTTGTCAGGAGAAAAGCATTATTTATTTATTTACTTGTTACTTTGTTCATCAGGCTAGTTAGAATGGATTCATCTGGTTTTTTTTTTCTGATGCATTATTTTTGCTGCTGAAATTAGTTTCTCAGATTATCTTCATGTTTCAGCAATAGAAAGTCCAGGGGAGACTGTAACTGGCAGTTCTAGACAGGGAAGAAAAACCTCCAGGGGAAAGTGAAGCTGTGGAGTTCGCTAAACTGTGATGCTGAAAGTCAGTGTGCTGTGCGTGTCATAGGAAGATGTCATCGTTGGCGTGGATTTCCAGAGCCTAAGATGTAACACTTTCCATCGGCACAGAGAGCATTTGCACTCCCCGTCCAGGTTCAACAGGAACAGCTTGTTTCAATAAAAGGGCAGACGTGGTGTGTAAACAGGAATGACAGACAGGGAGAGGGTTATTGTCGCTAGTAATGACAGGAGGGCAAGCGGGTGAACCGAAAGACACCACTGTTTTATGCTGAATATTTAACAGTGGTGCCTAGTGCTGGCTCAGGTAAAGATGAACACAGGCACACACTGTCTGTCTCCCCACACACACACCCCTATTTACACTGGGCTATACACATAGAAATCTGCACATCCCTATGTAAAACAATGCAACCTTCTTTTATCAAGAACACCTGAGCCAAGACTATTGTTTAGAGACTTCTCTAACAGTTTAACAGAGGAACTCAACTCATGTAAAATATTTACTGTTAGTGGAAGAGCAGGAACAGAAGCCGCTTGAAAATTGGATGGGCCATGGGAACAGATGCCCACAGAGGCTAGAGGCACTGAATCCCTCTGGAGCTAAAGTCACAAGCAATTGTGAGCTGCCCAGCATGGGGACAGGGAATCACACTCAGGTCCTCTGCAGGAGCAGTGAACACTTATAACTGCTGAGGCATCCAGCCCCTAGCACTTTTTATTAGCATATATTAACTTTACCCAATAATGAATTCATTATGACATTGTTCCTATATGTATATAACATATTTTGATCATTACCCTCTCTTGTCCCCTTCCTCTTCCCAGCCAGCCCCTCTTCTCTTTTTCATCATTTTTCTTTTGGTGTACCTAGTGTTGCTTATGTGGCCATAGGTGGTAGGTTATTTACAGGAACATTGCAACTGACCAGTGGCTACACCACTGAATAAAATGCACCCCCCCTCAGAAAACACTAATAACCAATAGCTCCTTGAGCCAGGACAGGTTTTTAGACACCTTTATTATCTCAATATAGTCATTAAAAAATGACAATGCAAACACGGGAAATCCTTTCTAGTATTAAGTGGGAAGAAAAGGCCAAGACTGTGCCTTAAGACTGTCTCTTTTTGAATAATACATGTGGGGTGAGAAACTAGTTGACTTAGGGAGGTTTCAACCAGGTTTGTTTGTCCCGGAAACCCTCAGAGTCTATCTAGGTAGGAGAAAAGTTCTGTCAGAGTGTTAGGATTATGCTTACCCAAACACTCTTAGCATCATCCTCTTGGCACACAACCACCAAAGTAGAAACAGCAGAAGAGATTAGCAACAGCACCCTGAGATGGCATCTGTGGTCAGAGCATGTCTGCCTTGCAGGTCAGGGAAGGAGAAAAGCAACCCGACTTTATGCTCTGTATTAGACCTTCCTGGTTCATTTGCATTAGTAAGTGTAAAGAGCCTCCCTCCAAGGATCACAAGCTACAGGAAATCCAATCTGTACCAGCTCTTCCTCCCTGAGACCTTGCTGGCCCACACAACAATGAAGGTCCTAAAGCACTGACCTCCATTCAATCACTAAGAACAACCGACCTTGAGTGTCTAACAGGCCCTGTGACAAAGGTGACTTTAAAAGTTGACAGTACTAGTGGGACACAGACAGCAGATCCCTGGGGCTCACTGGCCAGCTAGTCTAGTCTTTGCTTGGTACATACAAAGCAAGTCACAAAAGCTGTGGGGGAGGGGATGGTGGCTCCGTGGGTCCAGTGGGTAAAAAGGTATAGCCTTTCAAGCTGATAGTCTGAGTTCCATTCCTAGGACACAGACAGCAAAAAGAGAGGAAGACTCCTACAAGTTGTTCTCGAACCTATATACACACATATACCATGGTACTTGTGTACTCTCAAAACACATACACAGAGACACATACACACACACATACACAGAGGCATGAAGGTAACAGATACACACAGGCTTGCATGTGCACACACAAATAAATAAATAAAATTAAAATTAATTTTACAAGGTAGCTGGAGCCTTAGGAACAATACCTGAGGTTGTCCACTTCCCTACTTATCTTTACCTGTCTCTCAAACACACACACACACACACACACACATACACACACACACACACACACACCATTTTTCTCAGTGATTCCCATCCAACATTCTTTGGTGACTCACATCCAAAACTGTGGGGTCAACTGGATCACCAGCGCATTCCTGACAGTAGAACACCTGAACTGTGCCCGATTGCACTGCGGACACAGAGCTGATGCTTTGCATGTCCCTTAGAAATACTTTGATTTGAAAGAGCTACAGAGTCTCCTACTGATTCTCTCTGGAGCTTTCAGGTTTTAAACAACTAACAGAATTCTGCTAAGCGTCTCCTCGGCACAAGATAGACTGAAAAGTAATGCTTCTGAGAGAGGGCTTCTGGTGCTCTCAGTATCCTTCTGTAATGGAAGTGTTGAGCATTTTCATAGTGCTGACTACATAGTGTCTGCACAAGGCTCCCACACTGGTTGCCATGAATCATCTTATTTCTTTAGAACAGATAAAAATTATCGTCCCTGGTTTACAGATAAGAAAGTAACATTACAGGAGGGCCAAGTCTTTGCTCAAGGACATGTAGTTAATGGTGGTATACAGTTCCTTGTCAGAGCCTGTGGTTTTAACCACTACATGTGAGACATTAATTATACCTAATGATACCATTTTGGCATAAGCTAAATCAAGGATAATTAATTTAGTTTATAGCTCGGGAGACAAACAACCCAGGGACACACGGTTGTATCTCTGTTAGAGGTAAAAATCTTTCCCAGTGAACTTTCCCATCTCTCGACACTTACCCACTTCTTCCCTCAGTTTCACCTGTTGGGAACTGAGAAAAAAGGAGTAATATCTTAGGGTTGTCGGATGAGTTTTACGAATGGCCACACCCTCCTGGAGAGTTTTCTTCACTATGCTTAGGAAGGTATTTCTGCTACATCTGCATCTTAGCTTCAGTGATGCAGAAGGTTCTCTAACTGAGAAAGCTGCTACAGCAAACTTTTAATGCACACTGGAGCCCATGGGCTGAGCCCAGAAGACCCTGTCACAAAAACTAAAATGCACAAGGCAAAAAAGAAATATGTTTGTAACAGATGTAAATAGGTTGGACGAGGCCATTATGGTGGGCCTCGATCCAGTATGGCAGAACTGGAACAGACAGACACAAAGTACACTTGTGCAGAGTGGAATGGAGCTGCCACAGGCCAATGGAACCATCAAGGGTGTGCCAACGTCCCAGCCTTGAGGGCTGAGACACTGCGCTTTCATTACTGAAGTCATTCGGTTGCCTACTTTTTAGATGTGACCCGCACCCCCCAGCTCTAGTGTGTTGGGTGCAATTTTAAGAAGCTTTAAAAATTACTTAATTCTTACTAGCAGAGGACGTTTAGAGCTAAAGATTTGCCATTCTGCGTCTTTCCCCCATAGCTGTGTACATAGATGATCTACGTGATGATGCCTTCTCTTATCTCTTTTAATTAATGGATGATGAAACATGCCCCCCCAGAAGTGTTATTTAGAGGAGATGAAACAAAAAGTCATATTTAGTATGAATAGTGACTGGTTAATCAAATCCTGACCACAAACGCAGGGCTTGCACAGAAACACATTCTAATAGGCATGTTCAGAGAAAATATATACCCATAAAACAAAGCAACATTTGTTAAAATGATTTCTAAATATTTGGGGATCTCAAAGATGTGCCAAATGAATCTGTCTTCTAGTCCACCGCTTAAAAAAATAAATGGTCACGGGATGGTGGGGGGGAAGTAAGTTTATTCTAGAACTTTCTTCTACTGTGGTAGTTTTTCCTCTCAGTCAGTAGGTGCTTCCCTTTTAAATTTCTGTGTGCTTCCTTGGGAAAGCATCCATACGAGGTGACGAGGGTGGGGTGTGACTTTGATTTAACAGTGCCCAAACCTCCACTCAAAAGTATAGGGAGAATATTCAGGGTTTTGTTGTTGTTGTTGTTTTGTTTTGTTTTTTTTTAAGTCTGTGTAAACTGTAAGTCATTCATCATAAGATTGGGTTTGGTTGTTAATTCTTCCACATTCCTCTGATGACTTTCCTGAATGTAACTGGACTAAAGCAACAATGAAAAGTCAATTTCTTTAACACTCTTGTTATCCTAAAATGATTCAGAAAGTTGGTCCAACTATCATTAACACTATTATGTCTGTATATCATTGTATAGTATGAAACTAACTTCAAATATTGTCTACCCCTCCCCCACCCACCCTGCAGAAGGAGTCTGTCCTTAGTGAAGGCATACAATAGAATTCTAAACTGACTCAGGAAACTCAGCCTTTATTTTACTTAGGAAACGACTCATTATTATTGTCTGTAAGTCTGGGAGGGAGCAGGCTCTGGCAGGGCTGTCTAGGGGTCTGTGCTTTCCTGTCAGTACAAGAAACTGTCTGCCTACTACCACTGTAATGTGTCAATTCCCAGTCGTCCATAAAAACAATCATTGACAGGAAGCTGGACAGAAGGGCTCGGGGGATTAAGGATATGGGTTTGATTCTTAGCACTCCTGTGGCAGCACAGCACACAACTGTTCTTAACTCTTAAAATAATTATTTTTACAAGTCAGTACCAGGAATATACTCTTATCAAGGAGCAACTCGAGTTGCCCTGAACTAGATATTTCAATATATTATTAATTCTTTTGATTATAGAGTTCTCTTTTGAAAGCAAGAAAATGAAGTTGGTATAAGAATTTGAAGAAAGCTGGGCAGTGGCAGCGCACACCTTTGACCCAGTACCTGGGAGGCAGAAGCAAGCGATCTCTGAGTTTGAGGCCCATCTGGTCTACAGAGTGAGTTCCAGGATAGCCAGGCTATACAGAGAAATGCTGACTTGAAAATCCAACCAACCAACCAACCAACCAACCAAAATTATAATAAAAAGTATTGGATGTGGTTGTGTATATCCATAGTTCCAGAACTCTAGAATTGAATTCAGGAGGGTCAGGAGTTCAAGGCCAGCATTGGCTATATGTACAGCAAGTTCAAAGTCATTCTACACGACTGGCTACATGTGGACCCTGACTCAAAAAAATTTTTAAAATAATAAACAGAAGAGTTTCAAGTCTTTGCAAAGGGACATAGGCGCTAGGAATAAATCCAAAGTGACTGCACACTAGGTAATTAAGGAAACCATTGAAAAAGCCTTCCAATGTCACATAAATTTAAACTTCACTTTATATATCTGTAAAGCTAATTAAAATATTGTCAGAGCGTGTTTTGAAAGCACTTAAGTAGATTGTGGCCTAACCTCATAGTGGCATCCCTTCAAATACTGCAGCCATGACAACTGCTTTCTGGTTATTTTCATCAGTGAATGGGTCGATCTAGTCAAGACCCAAAGCTGGTATTTGGGCTATCAAGGAGAGCACCTTGTAGGCCTACACAGTTGGCAGTCCTGCCTGAAACCTCACCCGAGCACAGAGTCCACCTCTGCTCTTTCCCTTCTGCATCTTGGGAACTTCCTAGCCCAGCTTTGTAGACTATACACCCTGCCAGAGGAGAGCAAGGGTGTAGTAGATCCCTGCAGTTCACTACATGCATTTTTCACCAAAATAGGTGGGGATCTAAAGAGTCTCAAAGCTACCTATAATTTGAATGTTACTGGAAATAGCATAAGAGTCATTCGAAATGGTTTACATATTGCTGTCTAGCTCAAATATAGTATATATACATATATACAAATATAGTATTCTGAAGTCAGAATCGATGATTCTCAGGAAGTGGCTACCACAAGTAGCTACAAGTGGGAGCCACAAGTGGCTACCACTCAAGTGGGAGTCTAAAATTTGGGTATGGCCTAAAAACTACAGATAGCCCATTTCTGTTGTGTTCCATTATGAAGACTAATAGTTTCACATGGCCATAAAAACTTGGAGAGGCAATTATCTACTCAGCCCTGCCTACTGCAGAGTTCAGCCAAGCTTCTGCTACCCTCTGACCACCCACAGGGATGCTCAAAGGGCAACAAGCCTCTTCAACTCATTTTCAGCATCTGATTTCCTCAGATTCAGCATGCAATGGCTTGTCATTTACACGCAAACAACTCTGCCTGGTCAATCCTGCGCTCCCTTGTACGGTGTTTGTCATAGCTTGAGACTAAGGGCCACATATTAGGGAAGAATCTAGACAATGGTAAAGACTTAATTGGAGACAAAAGAAGAGTCGGGCAGGTGCTAACAATCTCTGTTCTTGTACTACTTAATCTCCTGCAGGATTCAGGGCAAAGTGTCCTTAGTAAGCTCCCAGCTGTTCATTTATGAGACATGGCGCTTGCTCTGTAGGGTCCTTGGCAAGCTTGATCCCATGGGAAATTAACAGAACACATACAACACGGTCAGATTCCTACTGTGTGAGGAGTGGAGTGATGGATATAATCAAAGAGTAACCAGAGAGTTCCTAATGTTTCCTCTTCCAGTAGACCTTAGCTTATTGTGAACTACTGTAAGCTTAAAATATTTTTGCAGTTTTCAAGCAGAAACAAGTCAGAAAATCAAATAGTAGCTCGTATATTACACTCCACACTCTATGAAAGGTCATCCCTCTCATCAGAACCCTTCTTTCAGTTGCTGTCACTGCAAAGCAATGGCTTTTTTGTGACTCTCTGCCATCTCTCCACTCCCATGAGCAGTATCTGGCACACAGAAGATATTAATAACAAACTGCCAAACAGACACTTGAGATCAGAATTCATCATTGTATTCCCTGTTCTTGGAGCTCTCTCCGTAGAGAAAACCAGCCAACCAAGTCTAGTAGATCCTGATCCAAACCCTGTCATCACACCCCAGTCCACTCTGTGAGCTTTCTGAGAACCATGGCCATCTAAAATGCCTTGTCCTATACACACCAACTTTCAGACTACCAAAGAGTAAAGCGCTCAGAAGATCCCAGTTAAAAGAGATGAAACGTGATCATTCCTGTATCACCAAGAGGAAAGTTGCAGCTAGTGACCTAATTACTGATCTTGGATTTTTTTGCTTTCCTCAAAGTCTGTTTAGTAAACAGCTTCTCACAGTTGCATCAGGATATGAAAAAAGGGAAACACAGCAAATTTCGAAACCCGATTAAACAAAGAGGCACTGACTGAGCTTGCTCAGGGGGAGGGGGAAAGTGGGTAGAGACACCCTAGATGAAAACAGCATTGGTCCCGGCCATGAATGAGGGAGGGCAGATACTGCTGATTTTAATATTCTTCATGTCTGACGTCTTGCTGTACTTAAGCAATGCAGCATGCCATTCTCAGCATACATGAACCCATCAGCAGTAGATCACCATACATGGCATGTGTATTATCTATCCATGAGGGAAGCTGGAAAAGTGCCACAAGCTTTGTGTAGCCAGACTTATCTTGAGAAATCCGGTGCTCAACACCAGCCATTTAGTTTACAAAGAGCTGAAAGAAGTTTCTCTCTTTTTAGGAGTGAGGAACATCTGACCATTCCCCGAAGGGTAAACATCACAGGAAGCAGCAATATCTGCAAGCCAGGCTACCAGGGAGCACGCTTGCTCTTCGGGCCAGCTGGAACTTTCTGCATTACCTCAGTTTTGTTTGTGATTATGTTTCTGTTGAAGACTCACTTCACTTCACTGTTCCCACCTTTTAATCACGGAAAATCCCACCCCAGACCCCAAGTGTGAGATTTAAATGATCACAATCACCCTAATTTAAAGAAGAACAGGTGAAGCCGAGAAGGGACTCCACAGATTTCTCAAAGTCACATGGTGGGTTGTTATGAGACTGAAACTGGAGCCCAGTCCAAGCTCTTTCATTTCCCAGGGTCAGCATTACAGACACCAGGAAAACGACAAGAACAACAGCAACAAAAACAGGCCCCAGAAAGCTGTGTGGTCCCAGGAGAATTAACATTACAAACCTCCATTTCCCATCTCCAAAATGAACAAAGTCATGTTGTCTTCCCCCTCCATCTCATCATCTCTCTCATCTGTCTGTCTGTCTTTCTCTGTTTCTGTGTGTTTGTTTCTGTCTCTCTGTCTTTCTCCCTCCCTTTTCTCTATGTGTTTGTGTTTATGCATCTCCCTGTCTGTCTGTCTGTCTCCCCCCACCACCATGTGTCTTTGTCTCTTTCTGTCTGTCTCCCTCCCTTCCCTCTGTATGTGTCTGTGTCTGTCTCTCTGTCTGTCTCTATTTGTCTCTGTTTCTGTCTGAGTCTGTCTCTGTTTCTGTCTGAGTCTATCTCTGTTTCTGTCTGTGTCTCTGTCTGTCTCGCCAGGCTCACTAATTATCCCAGGCTGGCCTGTAGCCGTGGATGCCCCTGCCTCTCTTTCCCGGGCACTGGAATTGCACGTCCACCATCACATCTAGCATAACACGCCTGCCTCCTCTTGCTGTCGGTATGAGATGAGATGGGACGACGGCTGATGGATGCACGTGAAGTTCCTGAGACGGAGCTTGATTCACAGGAAGGGACAGCAAATATCAGCTCTTGCTGTTCTTGCATGGGAGGATTTGACACAGGAGAAACAAACACATTGCCAACTGACACTTCAGAATGGCTAAGTTACTACAGCCCACGCTGGGCTCATATGGCCCTTTACTTGTTGAATCATTAATAGCGATGGGAAGGCCTCACTGGTAACCTGTGTGCTCAGGCTGCAGGAAAGTGTCACCCTAGTCGTGATGGAGACATTAAATATTTCAGTCGAGCAGCTGCTGAGGACAAAGCTGCCTTCCGAGGATCCATTACTACCTTCTTTAGATCGCTACTCAAGAACTTACCACAGAACAGCAGCAATGCGTCTTAGAGGCGGTATCTTTGCATCATAAACACATGTGGGATTTTTTTTTTTTTTAGAAGGACAGTGTTATTTTTCAGAACCAGAAACTGGCTTTACATCTGACACCTCTGCTACAATATACTGTGTGCACCACGCCAGCAGGAGTCACACTACACCGGCCAGACAAAAATAGTTCCTGGTTGTTTATCAACAATGTGTAAATTGTAAATCGGAGAACCCAGGGCTGAGTGCATTTATATATTCATACGGTACACTCCTATTGGGACAGCTTTATGGAACCGTCTTTTGGTCAGCACCCCATTTACAGAATAAAATTTATATGTTATATAACCATGCTGACATTTGGGGAGGAAAGACTTTTATTAAGAAACTTGACTGTCCAGTTTTTTTATCCATCTGCAGTAAACAAACAAAGAAACAAAAAACTCACCTCTTTGATATCATATCCTACGATTTTGGCAACTGCACATCCATGACTTAACCAAGTTTATTCTTGATTATCTGCATGTTTAATGATTGATTAATTCATTATCTGCTACTCTCAGGCCAAGCACCTCCCTGGTCAGGTGCTCACCTCTCCTGTTTATACAGGCCAGCTCCCAGGGGGAAGTTTAGCTGCTAGTTCTTTGGAAAGTATGGGCAGAGGTGGCAGCTAACCACCCCCAGGAGGTGTCAATGCTGTACTCTCCCAGGATCTCCGTCAAGCTGTCAATCCTACACTCTCCCAGGATCTCCATGGAGGGACAGCAGTGCCGACTCAGTCTTACCAGCTAGGGTGGAGCAGAGCCTTTCCAGGGACAGCTACATGAGACTCACAGGTGCCCGGATGCTGTCTCTGCCTCGCACAGTCTCCATGACTCTTGCACGAGTGCACACATTCTCTGGCTGCCCTATCTTGTGATAGTTCCAGCACACACATTCACACTCCTCCCTGGACCATCTAGAGTAAGCCACATAGTTAAGTCCCACTCTTTTACACCTGCCAGTCTCCTACCTCGTTTTTACAGATGTATTGTATAATTACCAACTTTAGCCAGTCCAACATTAACATGAGTACAACCCCTACTTTGTCCTGTGTCCTAATAATGCCATTTGTACTATAGTTTCCTTTAGTTCAAGATACATTCTATAATCAGTTATTTCTCAGATGGCCATATTGTTTCATCTGTAATTTTTTTAAATAATATACACATATATTTAATTTTTCATACATTTGAATACAGTAACTTGATCCCAGGACATCGTTATACTAGAAAACAATACACTGCCACGGAGCCCTGCCTATGCTCTTCCCTCATTTTATTTTTTAAATCATACTTCTTTATTTCTATCCATGTCTGCACTCAAAGGTCAGAGGAAAGCTTGCGGAAGTCAGGTCTCTCCTTCCACCACGTGAGCGCCACAGATCAAGTTCAGGCCTTTGGGCTTGGTGGCGACCATCTTTACTCGCTGAGCCATCTTTCTGACCCCATATTTTTCTTTAATTAAAAAAAAATCTCATTCTTATTCACGTGTATGCATGTATATATACCCACATATACATATGCAGGTGCCCATGGAAGCCAGGTGCTGGCACTGGGTTGGGGTGTGGGTGGGGGGCGGTGGGCATTAGGACCCCTAAAGCTAGAGTCACAGGTGGTTGTGGGACACCTGACAGGTGTCCTCTCCAAGTACATGCTCCTAACAACTGAGCCATCACTGTACCTCCAGAATTGTCCCTATCATGTACCATCCAATAATGCTTCCCAACCCAAACACCCTTCCACACCCATCAGCTTGGACTACACACTGGATGCAGACTCCCTTCTCGTTTCTTTATTCAGTGACTGTCCATCACTCTGAAGGCACAAGTTCCCACTTTCTCTTATGGTTTATAATCCCTCATTGCCCATCAGGTTCCAACCAGGTTTGGTCAATAGGAGTTCTTACAAGAGACACGCAACGACAAGTTGTCATCGTTTTTTGAGAACTCCTATACTTTGGGACACTAACAGGATATTCCAGCCTCGTTATAGCCCCAGCCCTGGTTCATTATAAAGGAAAATGGTAACAGAGATGAAGCTCTTAGTGAGAGATGTGCCTCATGCTACTGATAGTCCACTGCTTCTTCACCCTGTAATGGGCAGAATTATGTACTATATGCAGATATACAGATGTGTTTGTGTATGCGCATCTAATATTTGGAATGCTTTTACAGACACACATTTACAGAAATGAGTCCACAACTGTACTAAAATTCTAATTGACAATGTCTTTACCCCTCTCCCAGTTTCTGTCTTATTCAATGAGAACCTTGGCTCCCCCAAATCTTCATTTGTCTAGTGCTAAAATGGATCTATTCTTTTCAAATTGCTTTCCTAATATTACTATATAACATACTAAAAAGTTGGGATTTCCTTGTAATTCTCCTTTGTCACTTGGATTAGCTATTTTTCATACCACTATCATTAAACACTTGTCCTGGTTAGTTTTTGTCAACTCATATAAGCTGGAATCATCTGGGAAGAAGGAATCTCAATTGAGAAAACATCTTATCAGACTGGTCTGTTGAAAGCCTGAGAGGGCCCTGTTGTGGTAGTACTAGCCTCTGGGTTATACAAGAAAGAAGGCTGAGCAAGCCAGGAGCAAGCCAATAGGTAGCACTCCTCTATGACCTCTGCTTCAGATCAGTTCCTGCTTGAGTCCTCACCCTGATTTCTCTTCATGATAGATGTAGACTATAGAATGATATAAACCCTCTGCTTCCTTCCCAAGATATTTTTGGTCATGGCATTTATCACAGCAATAGAAACTCAAGTAGAGAAATGCCCAACAGGACAAATTAAAGTGGGGAGAGGCTTATTCAAGCTCCTGGGTAGAG
Organism: Micromys minutus; assembly: GCF_963924665.1. Lineage (NCBI taxonomy): Eukaryota > Metazoa > Chordata > Mammalia > Rodentia > Muridae > Micromys > Micromys minutus. The sequence continues at coordinate 49,833,802 of NC_137977.1, forward strand.
GGTACCATCCAACACAACAAGGAATACATTGTGGCTGGAGTAACTATAGATACATGGAACTCCACTTTTCACATCTAGGTGGGTCAGAAGTCAGAACTCGAGCCTAATTGGGACCAGGTTCTAATAGCAAGGCCAGTCCCTAGAAGCCTACAGCAGGCAGCTAGGACCTATGGCCCACAGGTTTCATGACTTCCCCCAAACAGGGCCACCAACCATACAAATAGGGTCATTCATTTCCTCTTGCTTTTTAGGTGCTCTCCCCCCTTTTAAAAGATTTATTTCTTTGTTATGAATTCATTGTTACTGTCTTCAGACACACCAAAAGAGGGCATCAGATCCCATTACAGATGGTTGTGAGCCACCATGCGGGTTCTGGGAATTGAACTCAGGACCTCTGGAAGATCAGTCAGTGCTCTTAACTGCTGGGCCATTTCTCCAGCCCGAGAGTCTCACCTTCTTATTATTGTTGATTTAGACCATCTTTTAAACATGAAACAACACCACTCTCCACAAAACCAAAACTGTGCAAAGAGTTAAATCTAACATAGGAGGAGTGGTCCTGCTCATCCTCCCTTCAGGCTCCCACTCATTCTGTGTGGGGACTGGCTGCTTTGTGCCTGTCTCCTGTGTTTCTTTATGTGACCATCAGCAGAAATGTAGATCACCCCCGCCCCTTATCACATGTACTCTTCTATGCTTCCCCCTTTTCTAGTTTCTGGAAATCACTAGATGTCACTGTTTGGAGAACTTCTTATAAGAAGAAAATATATGTATGTAAACTTTTTTTTTTTTTTTTTGAGACACAGTCTTGCTATGCATGTCTGGCTAGCTTGAGACATCCAATCATCCCAACTCAGCCTCCACAATGCTCAGATTAGAGGCAGGTACCACCATTTCAGAAATACTATTAAAATGCATCTATAAATCCTGCCATGCTCTGCTTTTATCCCTTCTCTGTTCTCTAAGACAAAACAGAGCTCTTCCACGTGATTCAAGTCTAGCTTTCCTTTAAGGCTCAAGTGAACCAGGACTAAAATAATATTAGTATGAATTTACCAACCATGGCCCTTCCCCAAAAACCATTTCTATCAAAGGTGGCAAACGTTCTATGATATGATATGCAAATAATGGCAGCTAAGTAAATATTCACGTGCAGGGAAAATAGCAAAAAGATCACTCGGTGAACCTTTAATCCCCAGCAGATAGTTGGCAAGTCATATAAAGTGGTCATAAAAGGAAACAGACCAGGAAAAGTCATCTGGATGACTCAGAATGGTCTACCTGCTCTGCTGGCAACTCCCACTCCCAATCCTGCCCTTTACAAACCAGCTAAGGTTCAAGGCCATTTGCTCCCACCCTCCCTTCCCAACCAGAAGGAGAGCTGCCCGGAGGCCCTCTCACTTTGTCACTAGCACCCAAAGGGACTAGACACTAGAAAAGGGCAAATATTCCAAACCCCTTAACACCAACAAGAAAGGGGCCAATGCTATAGTAGTTTTTTCTCAACCTCTCCCATACAAAAAATTCACAGGAAAATGTACCTCTCCCGCCCCCTCCAGCCCACCTAGGGATTTTCATTCAATGAGATAGGGTCTCCCTGTGTAGCCCACACCGACTTCAAAGTTGTCATCAACCTGCCCCTGTGCCTCATGTGCAGGAACTGCAGGTGTACCCTGCCACACATGGTTTTAGACTGGTGCTAATCAGCCCCAGAAACGTAAGTGGGAGAAAGTTCAGATGAGTTCAGGAATTCAGATGATATCATAATTAACCAAGTCTTCTCAAAAACACACTCTAGAATAATGCAGAGGCAGAAGAGACGTCTGAACAAATTCTGTCTTGGTGACTATTATTATGGTTTGGATCTAAAACATCCCCCAAGGCAGGTAGGTGGTAAAGTCTCAGCTGTCCGCTAGCAGGTATTGGGCCCTCCACTGGCCTTCTGTCTTCCATCCACCAAAGCTATCAGTTGCCTTAAATGACACTGTCCATTTACCACTGTAATCTGTGACCTTGTCTCAGGTCCACATTATTGGAAGTGAGAGGAAATGAATTGTTCCTCCTTTAGAAAATTTCCCCCCTCGAGTGTGTTTTGTTTTGTTACCTTAGGGATAGAAAACTGACCAGCACATCTTTGGAGGACAGGCAGAGGGAAAAGTCCTGATCCCGGTCCATGCTGAGCAACAGAGTTTATCAGTTCCAGCGATGTCTGAGAAGGGCCCTCCCATGAACAACCTGCCACCGCCTTCACCTTTGCTCTGAACTTCCCTAAACTGAACACTGGTATCCACTGAGGAAAAGTCAGTGACTTCCACAAAAGCCAGCTTGGAGAATGGCCCATCTGGACTTTACTCCCCAAAGGCTCATTGTGCAACACGTAACAAGAAAATGCAGCTACAGGACAGCCTCTTTGTTCACCTGAGGTCTTCTATGGTAAAAATCCAAACAGTCCAAGAACTGTTTCTAGAAAAGAAACATATGCCTCAGACAAGTAGAAACAATTCACACTCTCTGTGGTAGTTTGAATATGTTCGACCCAGGGAATGGCACTGTTAGGAGGTATGACCTTACCAAAACCCTAACTAAGACACCCCCTAAGTCTGTACTTGGATCTAAACATGTCCTAGAGAAGGGTCACTTTGTCCAACTGAAATGGCTCACTAGGAGCACCATCACTAGACAACTTTGCTACAGGGAGTCACAGGAGAGTTGTCACCTCTACTGCCAGGAAATACTCCAAAGAGAAGTTCTCAAAGTAAGAGATAACAAGGATTAGAAATCAGGCAAGGCACACAGCCGGCACCAGGGCTGAAGCAGGGGGCTGGTGAGTTTGAGGCACCAGTTCCACACAGAGAGAACCTGGACACAGCAGAGTAAAGAGGAAGGGGGAAAAGGATGGACAAACACGGGTATCACTGAAGTAACAGATGGAACAGCAGTAGTCTGGCGTGGCCTCCTGGACCAAGACACACTCTACTGTGCTCTGGTTATCACAGTTCTTGACCTGACTGTGATTCTAAGAAGTAACCACACAGAGCTTGAGTTCAATTGACTGCAGAGCCTGGTTCTGGCCTCCCTGATCCTGGTCTGGGGATCAGGGACTTCTTTTTCTATGGGCCTCCAAAAGATGCATGAGACCCCTTTCTTCCTCCCTCTTCCTCTCCCTTACCTTCTTTCTTTTTCTATCCTTTAAGAACCAATAGACCAGAGCCAGGCGGTAGTGGCACATGCATTTGATCCCAGCACACAGGAGACAGAGGCAGGCAGATAACTGAGTTCAACTCCAGCCTGGTCTACAGAATGAGTTCCAGGACAGCCAGGGCTACACAGAGAAACACTGTCTTAGAGGTGGGAGGTGGGAGGTGGGGCTGGGGAGGATCAATAGGCCAGTTTTTTTTTTTTTTTTGTTGTTGTTTGAGTAGTTTGATGATCACAGAAAACTGAAGGAAGAATTACAGAGGATTTACCTATGTCTTAGAGTTTCCATTGTTGTGATGAAACACCCCAACCAAAAGCAAGTTGGGGAGTAAGGGTTTATTAGGCTTACATGTCCACATGGCTGTCCGTCCATCACTGAAGAAAGTCAGGATTGAAATTCAAACAGGACAGGAACCTGGAGGCAGGAGCTGATGCACAGGCCTGGGAAGGTTGGTTCGTACTGGCTTGTTCCTAATGGCCTGCTCAGCCTGCTTTCTCAAAGAACCCAGGTCCACCAGCTCAGGGATATCACCACCCATGATGGGCTGGGCCCTCCCCATCAATCACAAATTAAGAACATGCCCTCCAGATTTATGGGAGCATTTTCTCAATTGAGGCTCTCTCATTTCAGATAACTCCAAAGTTGGCATATAAGTGGCCACCATACAGTACAAGCCTGAGGCTCCACCCTGAGTGCACCCTACCAAGGACGGCATGAGTTACTATAATTACTACACGGGGGGGGGGGTTGATTATTATCTAAAGCCTGTGGTTAATGGTGGGGTTTGCCCTGATCTTATACATTCTGGAGTTTGACAAATCTGGAGAGACCGTTTTTTTATCTTCCCACTAAAAGAGCCAATTGCACTGAGGAGAGGGGTATCTGGGAAAGGCAGGAGTAGTCAGGAGAAGGCTTCTGCCCACTGATCCTAAAGATAGCAGAGTTCAGAATGGCTCACTCCCAACAACAGTACCTCTGCCAAATACCAGACAGGCAAGTATGCTTTTCCCCTATTCCAATTTTCCTTATGAACACATGGAATAGTAAGTATCCTTGCTCTATTACGTAAGCTTCCAAGCCCACGAGTATTCCCTGCTGATATAATGTTCTTCCAGAACACAATGAATCACAGACTCTGTGGCTCTGTCGCTTTTATATATATAGTTTAAAAGATGGAAACCAGATGTTGACAGAGACTTCAACTCATTTTCTAGAGATAGCTAGCACCCCAGGCTCCACTGAAGTCAGGCATTAATACAAAGGCACTGCCTGAGAAGAAGGAAGCTTCCTTAACATTCTGCCTGCAATTTCCTGGCTGCCTTCCATGGTCTACCATCTAAAACACAGGATCACTACCCAAAAATAACTCTCCCAAGGTAGAGCTCCACTTCTCTATGTTCTGTCAGAACCACTAGCAGCATTCGGACATCCATATTTTAATATGCATTTTATAAACATTTTCAATGTTATGAAAACCAGAGAAAAGTCAACAAAATAAATACTATTGGCTTTGTTTCTTTCCCTGTGATGATGCACTGTGTAGTATGTACTAGGGTTTCATTGAGCAGAGAAATGTTTTTTAAGAGGATCTGAAGACCTTTATCTTCCTCTGAGGTTATCCTGAATGAGGTTTTCTCTTTTAAGTATCTGGTTGCCCAAAATGGAAACAATGTACTGGTGAGGATGTGGGAAAAATTGGAGCCCTTGATCATTGCTGATGGGAGTATGAGGTGGTATAGCCATTTTGTGTGAAGCACAGATGATAGTTCCCTGGAAAAACTAAGCTTGTTGCAGCATCTAGTAGCCCCACTTGGAGGCATTTCCCCACAAACGTGAAAGCCATGCTTAGAGCAGATACTCATACACCCATGTTCTGAGGAGCACTGTTTCCAGTAACTAAGCAACAGATGCAACCGAAGGTCTGTCTGACGCCTGGATAAGAAAACGCAGGGTACATGCAACAAAACATTGTTCAGCTTAGGAAAGAAGTTTCCTTAAGCAAGCTCTAAGACAGGCAAACCCTGAAGATACAATGTTAAGCAAGCAAACCAGTCATAAAAGGGCAGGCATACAGAATCCACCTTCACTGGGATGGGGGATCCAGAACAGTCAAGCTCTGGGACAAAGTAGAAAGAGAAAGAGGCAGCTGTTCACCACCAAGGAAAAGGATACAGAGTTTCAAATTTGAGAAATGAAACAGACGCACAACTGTATGAACACAATTACCACTGAACACTTCAACTTATTTTTAAGGGTGTCAGAAAGATGGCTGAGCAGCGAAGAGCACCTGGCTGTTCTTTTAGAGGACCTGGGTTCGAGTCTCAGCTCCAACATGGCAGCTCACAACCAGGGATCCCTCTCCTGGCAAGTTTGGGCACTGCACATAGATGAAGCACAGACATGCACAGAGGCAAAACCTACACACATAAAATCAAATCCTCAAAATCTTTAGAAGATTGATTTTAGTTCTTTGTTCATAGGTATATATACATTTTATTTTTTAACTAAAAATAAATGTGTTTTATTTATTAACATTTTAAGACAGAGTCTCACTATGTGTCCCTGGAATTTGCTGTGTGGACTTGGCTGGCACTGGTTTTAAAACAGGGTCTCACTATGAATCCCAGGTTACCCTAAAACTCACTATTCCCGGGCTCAGCTGGGGCTGCAGGCTTGTTATCACCACACTGGCACAAATATATGTATGCATTCTATAAGTCCGTTGTGCTCAGCATTTCTAGAGAAAGGACTAGCAACATTTGAACATCCATGTTTTTATATGTACTTTATAAACATTTTAAATTTAGTTAACATCAGATGAAATCAATAAAATAAATACTGTCAGCTTTGTTTCTTTCGGTGTGACAATGTGCTGTGTGCTAGGTACTCTTATCGCTCATTTCACCACAATGACTCAAAAATATATGGATTTTAAAAGGCAGCTGTGATTGTCATTTTTAGAGCAAGGAGACAAGGTTAACATTGATTTCTGCATAAAAAAAAATCCAGACCAGGAAAGATGGGGGAAAAAAAACAAAACAAAACAAAACAAAAAAAAAAAAACAACCAAACAAAACCCCCAGATTTTCTGCCTATATGTGCTCTTGAGCATTCATCTGGTCCAGGCTATGTATGCCTGACAGGGGACTGGGCAGCAAACAGGACTTTATAGCCCACATCAGATAGTAGCAGGCCAAAGAGTTGAGGTCAAAGATTTTCAACTCTTTAAGGACCTCAGGATCTAATGAAAGGCATTTAAATGCAAATTGCTTGACCTTGACCCTTAGTAGTTTGGATTCCGAAGGGTAGGGAGGAGCCTGGGAACACCAGTGTGGGGCAAGCCCTAGGGCAGATGCTCCTGGCCCCAGACCACCCTTTGAGAAGTTCCTGTGTTGTGGTCAATGTGCTTAAGGAATCAGAAACTAATAGTGGTGACAGGGATTCATTGGAGATGTATTCCAGCCCAGACTCCATCTGCTCTAGAAAAGCTCAAGAAGTTCCAGCAGAGGGGCCTTAGGGATTCAGATCTGAAGTGAGATAAACATGTAGGAGCAAGCCAAGATGGAGACGGGCATTTTAGACCAGGGGATACAGTGCTGTATGAGCGGACCCCTTGTTCTTAGAACTGAGGGTCTTTCCAAGTCATGGAGGGTTACAGGGAAAGTGATGAATAAGGAGGCAGGTGAAGCAGGTCATGAAAGGCCTTAACGAGATCAGACTCCATCGGTATGACAACAGGGAGCCAGCCTCAGCCAGCCTCTAGTGCCCAAAGCACCAAAGAACTAGAGCTAGGGCTTCCCTGGGAAAGCTCAGGACGGGTACCTTGGAGGCTAAGGGAAGTGGTAGCGACACATTTGCCTGACTCTGGAGTCTCTCAACATAAGTTCTAGGTCTTCACAGACCCTGGTGATGCTCTGGGTTGTGCACTGTTTTACACAAGGCCTGTGGTGTTGACCAACATAGTAGCCATCAGCCATGTGGACTGTGTTAATATAATTAGCAGAGACTCAGTTCAAAACCAGTGTCTCGGCGGCACTGGCACATTTCAAGGGTTTAGCAGCCATGTGTGACTGGCGGCTATGCGCACAACACTTCCCCACACAAGTCCTACTGGACAGCACCGGTTCAGGAAGCGGTTACAGGGGTTGTAGCCAAGACTCCTGGGCGTCCTGGTCTTACAGTATGAAAGCCGAAAGCAACAGGATAGAGCTATCATTTAATATAACACATACACTTCTACATTTACAAGAAAGAAAAAGTCTAAAGCTAGGTAATTATAGATTCTTCATTTTACACACACACACACACTCAAGCTACAGATATATTCATCCATGTTTGCTAAGGAAAGTGAATTTTCCTTCAAGTCACTAAGAAGAATCCTAGAATCTCACTGACTCTGTAAAACTATCCCCGAATCCTAAAAATAGCTGCCCACATCAACTGAGAGAGGTAAGAGTGGTCCAGACTAAAATTCTAAAAGGTCACATTTACCACTTCCGGGTCAGCTAAGCTTTGAAAGCCTTCTCCGCTGTTCATTTAACTCACCCAAGTTCGAATGCGGTACCAAAGACATTACATTAGTTAATCCTTACTCCAGGTTCTAAATAGAAAGGGCAAGAACTGGTAGCATGCCAAGCTGGAACGGAGCCCGGTGCCAAGGACACGAGTGGGTACTGATGGGAAGAGGAAATGCGTCGAGCTGTAACACACCCAAGAGGAAAGGTTAACCCCCCACTGTAGCAGTTATCATTCTGACCGGTTACAAAGCCCATAAAGCAAAAATGGGTGATAGTTCCCACAGATAACAACTCAGATATGGGTTCGCCATCCCAGTTCCTTAGGAAGGTAAGGAAGGAAGGATCCTAAGTAGGGAGAGCCTGCTCTTCCTGTCTCCTGAAGAGTCCAGTGGGTAGAGTCCCTGAAAGTACTACAAAATAGGCTAAGGGCTTGGGTCCTGATGCTGAGGGACTGGTGGCTTTGGGAAGCATACACCGGTAGACCAGAAATAGCTTCCGAATTCAAAAGTTTCTGCACTAGGCAGGTTAACAGGTAGGATGGCTCAGCAAGGAAGAAGATTCAGTGTCTGCATTGGTCAACCCCTGACTAACGGCCAGGATCTGACCTGTGTCTGGATTCCTCCACAGCACTTATCTCTTTCCAGGTCTGCCCGGCCAGGATGTCGGTTTCTAATCAGTTCTCCCCATCACAGTCTACAAGGTCCAGCGAGAGATAAGAAACAGGCAGCAAGCAAAAGACAAGGGACAGGGAAGGAAGAATAATTTAGTATCTCGGGTTGTTAGAGGTGTGGACTTCAGCTTTGGAATCGAGGAGGAGCTGAGTGAGTGAATGAGGGAGGGAGGGAGTGACAGCCCAAACTAATAGGAGAATTAACACAGAAATTCTTTGATCACTGCAAAATGTAGCTGCTTCTGATGGTGATAAAAATAAATGAAGGCTATTTCTGGTGGGGACCAGACACTGACTTTGGAAGTCATGCCAGCCTTCCTGCCCTCATTCGGGTGGCTTTATTAAGCTCTGTACTGGCCAGCGCTCAGCACTCCTGGGCACTCGGTAATAAAGCAGCACACACTTACCATCCGATTCTTCCTTCTGCCTCTCAACTGGTAGACCCTTTATAACTCTCCAATGACCGGACCTGACCAAATCTCCCTTTTGCAAGCTTCCAAAAACCAGGCAGAAGAGCTGTTTTTAGGCAAGTGTACTTCAAATCCAATTACAGTTCCCATTCTGGTAAATGATGAGCTTCCTCTGGGTCTCAGTCCATATAAGGAGGTAGTAAGCTCCCGGTGGGTCCTCAAGTCCAAATCTTCCCGTAATCCAAGATCTTTCCAAGCCGATAAGCAGTTCAGAATGCACTCAATTTTCAAAGATAAGGATAACAACAACAACAACAACAAAAACAGGGCTGCCAGCTTACACCTTTAAAGTCAAAGCAAGTGGATCTCTTAAGTTTGAGCCCAGCTGCGTCTTGAGTTCTAGGATAGCCAAGTCTCACAAACAAAACAACAATAAAAGAACATTAGGAAACAAGATAAAAGAGTTCCTTGTTAAAGCTTAGCAGTGTGGTTGAAATAACAAACAGCACCCGTACTCCTAAGGAAAGACAGCACAGCCTGAAGCAAAGAACTTCAGGAGAAATCTCTAAGAGGAAGCCAGAGAGTTCTAGCCCATCCCCCAGGCAAAGCAGCCTGACCTTCCAGCCAGATCTCACTGCAAAGGTTGTGCCTTTGGCTGTGGCTCATGCCTTTTACCCCAGCATGTGAGGCACTGAGGCAGGAGGATCATAAGGTAGAGGTCAGCTTGGGCTCTGTTGGGAAAACCCTGTCTCAAAAGAGAAACAAAAATCCAATCATCAGCAAGGGGTCATTTGGTAACAGAGTATGACAATTTGCCTGAGTGTGCCTACTGGGTACTTAAGCTCCCCTAAAGTGAAGATAAAACCCAAAATAAACCCAAGATGGTGTGGATTCTGGCTCTCTAACTCAGAAGCCCATGCACTTTACTGGCCTGAGATCTCCCTACATTATCACTTCCCCTCCTCTGCCGAAACCAGAAGTACCTGCATGGTGTGTCTCTACCCACCAGAATGTACATTTCTGGAGGGAAAGGCTTTGCTTGTCCGTCATATGCATACCCAGGCCATGATAAGACGCAATCACGGCAAACACCAGAATCTTGGTTCAATAGCTGAAAGGTCACCTTATTAAGGAAGCCTCTCTTAGCAGCCAATATGAAGTCACCAGCCTTTGCTTCTTTTCTACCCTTCACACTACGTCCCCCATGGCGTCTATCACTAACAGTTGGGTAATTTACCTCCCACCGTATTGGAGATGGAACCCAGGGCCCTGTGTGTGCTAGGCAAGCGCTCTACCACTAAGGTACACATCCCAAAGCAGGTTTTGCTATCTGACCGTAAGAAGCTGAATGTTAGCTGCTGTACCCATAATGTCTAAGCATGACTAGCAAGGGTGGATACTCAAATATTTGGAAAGGGAGGGAAAAGGAAAGAAAAAATAAAAGGAGCTGGGTGGGGTTGAGGGAAAAGGGAGGGAGTAGAAAGAAGAGGGGGAGGAGGAAGAGGCAGAACAAGGAGAGGAGGAGGAAGGGAAGGAGAAATTCTTACTCTATAGTAACAGGATCATAACTGTTCCACAAATAGAAACAAATACACGCCGTTAACTGGTTCTATCTATAGTAAGAGAGTAGGTCAGGCACTGAGAAATTATTAGGCAATCATTTCAGATCTGTCCACTCCTATGTTGCTGTAACCGAATCAAAGGGACCATCTAGCAATCGTGCCAGGACAAGGAGCAGACAGGGCACTGGAATGCCATCAAAGAGAGCATGAGTCACTGAAGATCAGCGGTTATTAGGTTATTATTATTCGAAGGGCTGCTTTCTTCCAGAGCGTTCTGGGTGATAAATAGAAGGGACAGGCAGAGCTCACTTTGCAGTGCTTTAAACCAGGTGAAGTAGGTTTTCAGACTCAATTCAGTTGAGAGATGATATTGCACACTGGGAAACCAAGGGCCACCAGGTCCTCTTCCCTCTGGTGAGACTTTTGTGGCGTACCACTTACGATGATAATGACCTTCATAAAGACACCAACACAATTCTTCAGTTACTCTCTCCTGGGGCATGTATTTGTCTCCATACACCCCGTAGTGAGGTTATGCCATTCTTAGGAGTTGTTTTAATGATCTGGCTTAACTATCTTCTCTATGTAGAAAGTAAAGCAAGCCAGGTAAATGAGAATGTGGGGCTGGGGTCCCTGGGCCATTCAGAGGGAGACCAGCTCGTGTTCCGGCATACCAGGATAACGCCAACATTACTGACACCAGAAGTCAGACACCAGTAAGCCTTCCATTCCCTCTTTATCTTCTCAGAGCCTGCTCTCTACTAACCAGAGTCACTTTGGGTCCTTACAGGCGACCAGGAGAAAGTCAATATGAGTAAAGGATGGGTTGTAGCTCAGTGCTAGAACATTTCCCTAGAATGAACAAGACCCTGGTGCACTAGCCAGTAAACCAAAAAGCAAGGGCTCTCTCTTCTCTCTACTGTGTGTGTGTGTGTGTGTGTGTGTGTGTGTGTGTGTGTGTGTGTGTGTTTGTGTTTGAGGATTTCTCATGTAGACCGAGTTAACTACAAACTTTCTATAGCTAAGAATAGCCTTAAACTCTTGATCTTTTGACAGAAGTTACTCAAAAGTCGGGCACCTGCATGTGTCTGGACAAAGCTAGTGGGAAAACAGTTGGCTTCCCTGACTTTACCCCAGCCCTGTTGTCTCTATGTCCCCCAATTTTCTGTTCTGTAACTGCTGGATTCTAGATAAGTACAAGTGACAATCATGGCCCACTCTCATTCCCTTGGCGGGAGAGGGACATATGGACAGATTTATAGATGCAGAGATTGCCTCTACACTTAACCAAAAGACTCTGGGTGGCTGTGAACCTTGGGGAAAGGAGCTGGGGAGGTGGGGTGAGAAGGATGATACAAAGACATAATTTCACTTCCCACCAGCTTGTGCCTTTGAAGGGTGTACCGTGGCATACACTGCTTAGAATAAATGTTACACTAGATGAGGTGACTCACATCTATAATATTAGCACTCAGAAGGCTGAAGCAGGAAGATGAATTGAGGCTAGCCTTGGCTGAACAGCAAGGAATAGATAGATAGATAGATAGATAGATAGATAGATATAGATGGGTATATGATATACAGGGAGACAGGTAAAGATAGGTAGATAGGTAGATGGGTAGGTAAATAGATGGATCAATAGGTGGATAGATGGTAAAGATAGATAAATAGATAAAGGTAGATGATAAATATATAGATACATAGGTAAATATGGATAGATGATAGATGGGTAGATGGTTGGATAAACTTTAAGCAATTAAAACCAAATAACATGAAATTAAAAACTGAAGGTCAGATACTGCTTTTGTCGGAACCCTTCATCAGAAAATGACAAGGGTCACATTTTCACATCTTAACTGAGTGCTCATTGACATGTGGAAAGCTTAGAGTCACACAGTGAACTCTCCAAAGGAAGGGGATTCTTCAGTTTTACTGTCTGTCTTTGACCTGATGTTAGTTATTGATTGCTACCTAACAAAATCTCCCTACAGGAGAAATTCATATGTCAGCTTGAGGGATGTAGGAAGGATCCGGTAACAAACTTACTCTCAAGGCTGTTGTTGGAATTCAGTTCCTCATGGACACCTAGCTGGGGGTCACTCCAGGTCTTTGCTACACCTCCTCTCCCCTATGGCAGATCCAACCAATATGGCAGCTGGCTTCTCCTAGACCAAAAAAAAAAAAAAAAAGCCAGAGGATTTGAGAAAGAGGAATGGGTTTCTTTGCATAATGTAGTTTCAGAGGAACTGTAACTCATGAGAAACATGTCAGGAGAAAATTCCTATGTCAGTGTTCCTTCCATTATTTTTGGCTAAAAGGTTATTGTGCAAGCTGAGTATGCCCAAACCCATATCTTTATACATGTGCTCTATGACCTTGAGCTAAACATGCCCCAAAATGTGTTTACTATCTTTCTAAGGTATAACCTGAAACTGAGCATGCTCCGTATCATACTCCTTAACTGAACATCCTGGGAATGAGCCTCTATATGATGAACATGTGTAGGCTCTCTGAGTAAAATCCCTTTCTCCCCTTATTGGGAAAGGGCATTTCTTGCCTGCTGCAGGCAATAGATATTTCTCTGCTCTTTGATGTCATAGCTGTGATCATTGTGACTTCAGATAATTGGACCATGTTAGATTACAGTGTGACCCCCTCTATTCCAGCCATAGTCTCTTCATGAGACTGGCTAACTAGGTCTAACCTCCACTCATCTCAAGATTACCCAGAAACCTTAGAAGTCAAGGCAGCATGAGCCACTGACTCTTCATCAGAATCCAAATTTGGTCAAGGCAGCTTTCAGGGAGCCAGCCTGAGAGGTCTGGTAGGAAAACAAAACCCGGAGAAATTACACAAGGATCCTCAGAAGCTTTAGTGGGGCCCAAATATGGTCAAAAGTAGTCTGGGAAGGATTTTCTGGAACAACTTGAAGAAGTCTAGCAGAAAAAAAAGAAAACCACAGAGACACCACTTCACCCAAATTGGTTTCCGGAGGTGCAGAGACTCTCGGACAGGACTGGTAGGCTGCTGAGAAGCCAAGTTAAATCTAGGTTCAGTTGGAAAATCTGGAGTTAGAGACAGGCAGGGCCTGGTATTCACTTCTTAAATCTTAGCAGTGTTGGACATGGTGTTAATATTTCATGCTGTGGTAATTAATAATAAAGCTCAATTTGTAGAATGAAGGAAAATAGTTGAATAAAAAGTGAAATTTTTCTTTTCCAGTCAAATCTATTATAAATATTGACAACAGAAGCCAAATAAGACTCCTAACTAAAGCTCAGGCTTACGGTTCCCACAACACAGTGAAGTTTGGTTTTGGAGAGATGACTTAGTATGTTAAAGCACTTGCCACTAAACCTGACAGATCTGAGTTCCACTCCTGGGATCTATATGAAAGAAGTTTCCCGCAAGTTGTCCTCTGGCTTCCAAAGGCACGTAAGCTTACACTCCACTCCAACCTCCCATGCACACACACCCAAACAGGTAAATACAGTTAAAAAATTTCACAAGATTGTCTGTAAATGTAAGTTTGTTTTGGTTGATGTCAATGAGTGTAGAAAAATTTTTCTAAAGCTGAGTTTAAATTTAAAAAAAATAAATTACACATTTGTGTAAGTCCTTGAAAAGGTTAAAATACATTCAACATGTTGAAATTCCTTAGAGAATGTGTAACTTCACAGTGACTGCAGATGCAGCCTAAGGTTTTATAGGACTGGCTGGACTGGACAAAGAGGCGGTGTGGCTGGCTCCCAGGTCCCTGTGCACAGCTGTGAAGAATATCCTGTTGAGTGTTTACATACATTCATGCTTCGGGAATCTAACAATTAAAGCCATGATGGGCTGGCTTCCGTTGCAGAGCCGGGGAAAGCGTCGGCTTCTGGGAAGATGTAGGGAGGAGAGGTCACAATGACTTGGCAAAGGGGGATTCTGGAGTTTTCCAGTTCTATCCAAGGCTACAGGGAAAGTCTTCACTCCAGGCAATAGGATTGCTTGATCTTTACTGTTCATGGCTCTCAGAGTCTCTTAATTAGCTTTAGCCAGAAGGGATTGATTATCTGGTAGAAATACTATTGTACATAATATGAGTTTTTGTTTATCTTATGGATGGATTTACACACAGGGAAGAGTTGGGTCTGGAGTTCTTTCTGTATTTCATTTCTCAGCCTGCCCAGGCTCCTTTGCTCCCGGAGAGATTAGGAAATGACTTCAAACTAGTCAAGAGTCCAGTCTCGACAGCCACACCCATGATCTTCCATGATTTATACAGATGACAATTTCCTTCTCTTAGCAATGCTTCTCACTTGCAGGGTGTGGCCTGGACAATGCTGGCTGCCCAAAGGATGATTTGGGGTCAGCCAGCTCTTTACGGGCTAAAATCAGGTTGAAGACAATTCACACAACCACAGATACTTAGATGTGAATAATCTCCACAAACATTAGAAAGCAGGTCTTCTGAATACAACCACCTACTTGAAGTCACCTAGGAAACCTCAGAGAAAGAAGGCACTGGGCATGGGAACTTCTGCTTACTTATTTATATATGTCTATGTATGTATGCATATATCTAGCGATTTACATATGTATCTGTAGGTATCTAAATATGTATATATGCATGTATGTGTGCATCTAGCTATCTACATATGTATGTAACCTATGTATATATGTATGCATGCATGTTTCTATGCATCTATTTTTTGTTATGCATGTATCTAGCTATCTACATATATATATATATATGCATGTAATCAATCTACCTATTATCTATCTATCTATCTATCTATCTATCTATCTATCTATCTATCTATCTATCTATGTATCAGTTTGGTTTTGGTTTTGTGAGACAGAATTTTATGCAGGCCAAGCTGGCTTCAAGCTATGTGGCTGGATTTGAATTCTTTATCCTCCCGCCTCTCTTCATTTTCCAAGTACTCAGATTATAGACATGATTGTGTCTAGTGACTTCAATTTTACTTATTTTAAAAATTATTTTTTTAGCTATTTACTGTGGGGGGGGGTAGTGCCTTTCACTGAGCACAACTTGAGTGAGGACTCCTTTCTCTGGAGCACAGCTAGGGTGGGGACTCCTTTCACTGGGCACAGCTTGAGAGGGGACTCCTTTCACTGGAGCACAGCTTGGGAGAGGACTCCTCTCACTGAAGCACTTAGTGAAGAATATGCAGAAATGACCCTTGGCCCACAAGTCTGTGAGAAAAAGGGTTTCGGGGGATAAAGCAACAGTGTAAAAGTCCTAGTCCAGGAAGTGATTTATCATGATTCAAAGACTGAAGCTGCCTGTCTTGGAAGAGGGAAGGGATAGAAGGCTGAGCAGGCATAGAAGAGGAGGCGGCTATCCCTGTCCTACAATGCTAAAAGGTTTTCATCTAGATGTTCAAAAGTTCCAGGATCTGACTAGTCTAGTTAGAGGGAGCAGGGTAAAATGTGTGTGTCAGTTAGGATGCTATTAGAATAACCCCAGGGAGGAAGGAGGCTGGCTGGAACTGAGCAGGTGACAATAGTCAAAGAAGCAGAAATCAGCTGGTCTCTGGACAGTTTAGACATACATGGAAGCTGCAAAGGACATTGGGCTGCAAAGGGAGTTGCGGTGTAGTTTAGAATATTTCAAGTCAAATCCAAGTCCAGATTCAGGCTGATCTAAGCATCAGCTATGAAGTCAGAGTTCAGCTGTCTGTAGGCTAGAATGGCTCATCACCGGTATCACCTTGATGAGACCCAAAGACACCAGGAAGACACACCTCTGGGTATGAATGCTACGGTGTTTCCAGATTCACTGAGAAAGGAAGATCCACTCTGAACACAGGATGCACCACTTCATGGGGTAGGGTCCAAGTGCAAAAGCAAGCTACCCTTTCCCTATCCCTCTCTGCTTTCTGTCTTTAGGGACAATGTCAGGAGCTACCTCACAGTCCTGGACCATTCCTTCCCTGGCATGCTGGAAAACTTATGAGCAAAATTAACCCTTTCCTCCCTTAAGTTGCCTCTTGGCAGGTTCAAAGAGATCAAGGATAGTAGCAAGAAACCACAATACTATAACAGAATTGCTACATGTGGGTCAGAATAAGAATTCTCAACCCAACACCACTGTCATTTTGGTCATTTTGAACAGGATACTTCACTGCTGGGGACCCAGGGCGTCCATACGCTACAGGACATTTATCAGTACTCTGGTCTCTACCATTAGAGACTAGTCACATCCCCTGAGCTGTGACATCCTGCAGTATTTAATGAGGGCAAAATTGGCACAGATCAGGTTGGAGACAAGATACCAAAAATCCTCCATAAACCAGCACCTGTCCTCAATCTAAAATAAACAAATAAATAAAATCACAAGAAAATATGAGTTAAACAAGTCACTCCAACGTTTTTACGTTTTGGTTTTGTGGACGAGCACATTAAATAGGTTGACTCAAATCAGAACAAGTACTGAACGTTTTGCTTTGCCCGTTTCATTAGTGTTCAACGAGTCCCATGGTAATTGTATCATCTTAAAATTCTTAACCCCTTGTCTTCCTATTTTAACACACTCACACCAGTGAGGAAATGAAGCTGTTCTTACCTCTGCGTGCAAATGTTTCATAGTTCAGAATTACAGAATGATTTAAGAATTTCCAAGTGCGACTCCTAAAAAGACACATAACCTAGACCAAGATGTGAAAAGAATCCAATTTTCCAGATTAGATACTAACTTTGAAAACAGAAAAAGGGGAGGAATGCCACGTTGTGGCATTTACAAAGTATAGCAGCTGGAGTTACAGGCTGTTCTGGGCGGAGAGCATCAGACTTGGGTTCCCTAGAAGAGCAGCACACTAACCACTGAGCTATGTTTCCATCCCCTACTAAAACACTTTAACGAGCAAATTCTTTTGCTGCTTCATGTCAGTTAGACCACAACCACCGGCTGGAAGGTTTTAAATGAGTAGGACTCTGAGAATTCATCCAGACACAGCAGGAACACATTTGTTAAAACCATCTACAGTCATCATCTTGACGGATGAGTAGCAGGGAGGATGTGACCACGTGTCCATATGAACTATTGTATATACCTTTGAACTGTTCACTCCACATCTTAAGGATCATACATTTAAAGGTTTTTGCCAGTACTGTTTGGTTGCCTTTTGGTTCCACTATATAGCCCCAGGTAATTTGGTACTTACTAAGCACAGCCAACCCAGCTTCAAACTCACTACTATCATCTTATCTCAGCCAGTAGAACTATAAGCACATACCACATACTCAGCTAGAACTATAAGCACATACCACAGCCAGTTTTATGTTCTGTATGTCACCACAGTGTAAAAACGGCACAGAAAGCAGGCCCAAAAGAGAGTCTTCTAAAGGAGGCTGTCCCTGAAGGATGTGAAGGCAACAGCCATGGGAAAGAATGTTCTAGTCAGCAACAACAGTATGTGCTAAGACCCCGGCTGGGTAGGAACTTAGTGCTATGTTTGGGATCTGTGGAAAGCAAGAAGAGTGGGGGAAAGGGGGGGAAGGGGGGAAAGAGGGGAAGGGGAACAGATCTGGGAAACATATATACAGCAGAGTGGACTAGGGAGGTGGCTCAGTCATTAAAGGCTGGCCTCACAACCAGTGATATAAGATAGAGCAGGCCAAGCCAGTTGTAAAGGACTTGTCTTTAACAGATTTTTTAAGTAGAGGAACAGTGCCTGATTTCTGTCTTTTCTCAATACGCCAAATGAATGGAAACATGACTGGGAACAGGAAAGTTCACTAAGATGGTCTTGTAGGGTCAGTGACAGAGCTCCCAAGGACTTGGTCCAGGAAAACAGGGTGGAGGAAAAGACAGAGGGTAGGAACTATCTCTTCTAAATAGACTTGTGGTCTTGATGACAGGTTCACTTTGAGAACCTAAAAGGTGTTTTTGACTACTCTGACTTCTGACTCCAATGGCCCAGATGTTCCTTTGGAACAGAATTGGGTTTAAGAGATGGAGACCCCCACTCTGGGCCAGTTCAGTTTGCACTCCTGGAACACAAGAGCATAGCCAAGGTCACACTTGAAGTGGAGTCACAGGTGAAGCTGGAGACACATCTTTGGGAAGCAACAAGCCAGGTTTGAGATCCTCCAAGGACACATCAAGAAAGCCCATGAAAGTAGCACTCCTTGATAACTAAGGCGATCCTTGACATTGGCATCGGCCCTGGATCACAGACTTATATTTGTAAAATATACATCTAATGTTTGGGCAACAAAGTACACAAAATGTCTCAGCATGGTTTTCATCTGCAAGGGGTTTCCTTCCACACTGAATTCCTTTCTCCTGAAGCAAGGGTCATTGTTACGATGCTCCAATACCAATTTATTTCATACCTCCTTTGCTCAAAAGCTTGTTCTGAAATAAAGTCTCACTCTGAGAACCAGAGTTAACCTCAAACTTGGGGAAATTAGCCTGCCTCTGCCTCCAGAGTGCTGGGATTATGAGAATGTACCATCTCCGTATTTTGTTTATATTTCTTTCTTTCTTTCTTTCTTTTTTTTTTTTTGTTTTTTGTTTTTTGTTTTCCCCTCAATCCCAACAGTCCTGTGAACGCCACAGCAGGAAACACCATGCTTGCTTTGTTCATGGAGCTTACACAGGGCTTGAAGTATGGGGTGGGCATAGATTGTCAGAAGAAATGGCTCCTCTTGTAGCACTGTGTGGATTCTCCAGATCAACTCCTTACCTGTGCTTCCTGTGACACATTCATTCCCTTTTCTGAACACACTCCTCTCTCACCTTAGCAAACTGGGATCACACACTGGTGGTAAACAACTCAGGTTCTCTGAAGAAGACCAGATGTGCATATTCGGGAGGAGTGTCTTTAGAATCTCTAACCAGTCACTCCAACAGAGCTTATTGAGAATGCAGGCCTTAGAAAAAAGTCTGCAGCTCAGGCACAGCCAAGGAAGTTATCTTTGTTCCTTCTCTTCTCTCTCCCCCTCTCTTTTTTTCTCCCCACGCCCCAGTCTTTTACTCCTATAGTACTGTTTTTTATCAGACAAACCAGGCACTCCTCCTTTAAGACCTCTGCTCTGCATGTATGCTGCTCACCCCCTGCCTCAGATACTCTACAAGTCTTTCCTCTCCACTCAAGTCTTTGCTTGTGGGTCACCTTCTCAAGGCTCCAGGAAACTTCACTTTCAATGCAAAGTCATGTCCTTGCTGGACCATTCTCCTGGTATCTTGGTGTACAATGTATAGTCACCCTGTTTGTTATATATACTTAGCAACTACTATCTGTTGCCTCTTGGATTTGAGTTCCTAAAGGACATGTTTCTCTGCTAGTTCGCTGACACAGGCCAAGGCTGGGCAGACAGACCTTCAGAGCGTTGGACTTGTCACTGATTCAGTGAGGCCTCAATAGGTGCTTGAAATTTTGTACATATTAAGAAAGGCTTTCTCTATGGGATGACATAGGAGACAGGAAGCTCCAATCACAGGAGAACTTCAGACTTTAGAGCTGCAACTCAAGAAATGGGACCAATTCTTCTCTAAAGTTTTAGAGGCCTGGCCATGTGTCTCCTGTCTTAATAGCCTTGGTCTCAATGATCTTAAAGATCTAAGACATGTTAGATGCTGCGCAGATCACTGTAGGGTGGCCTGAGAGTCCCATATTACCTCCTAAACTTTTCACACCTCCATCTATGGCAGAGGAAGCATAAGACGGGTGAACATATAGATGATCATAAGCAAGTTGACCTAAATAACTCTCCTCCTTACTTTCTTTCTGTGGCTATGATTAACATGAAGCAAGAAAGAGGTATTCTTCTCAGGTGGTGTTTGTGGTTAACTCTCACTTGTTGTTTTATTTTGTTTCATTTACTTTAAAAGAAATTCCTACTTTTAAAATGTTAAAATTCCCATTTGGACAATTCTTGGGAGACGAATGACTACAACCTCATCTGAGATATTAATGTTCTCTGAAGAATACAGATGTTTTAGCATGACAGACATCCAGTAGCTTCCTAAGGTAAGCTCTCAGCTTTTATGTTGCCGCACAGAGAAGTGTGTTTCTCCTGTGTGTCTATTTGTTGGGTTTAATTTTCTTGAGATTGACTTGAATGTAGTTTGGGATATGCAGCTGAAGCTGGCCTTGAACTTGATCTTCCTGCCTCTACCTTCCCAAGTAGTAGGATTACAGGCATGTTCCACCACACACCAGTAAATACACCTTTTCTATCCCTACTCCCACCTTATGCTAGGATTGAGCCCAGGGTATTGTGTGTGCTAGACAAGCCCTCTTCCACGGAGCTATGCCCCTGGTGGTTGGGTTTTTTGTTTGTTTGTTTGCTTGCTTGCTTGTTTTTTTAGAAAGGCTCTTGCTACACAGCTCAGGCTGGCCTCAAACTTGTGATGCTCCTTCCTCTCTGCCTCTTGAATGCCAGGATTAGGTACTTTGAATTATGCCGACCTACGTGGACATCTGTCTCCTCAGGGAGAGACAGCAGTTGATAAGCCTGCCATGCTTTAACATACAAACGACACTTGGAGCTTTGGTGGAAGGCTGTTCACTCTACCCCAAACTAGAAAACAACTTGGGTGAAGGAAACCCTGATCTTTTCCCTGTTGAGAATGTTATCTCCAACAGGCATCTGTGTTCTGTAGAGCCACAGAGCTTGGACACCCAGGATGGCATAGAGTGCTGTCAACCACAGCTTCAAGCAGGCCAGCCGGGCAACAATAGTTAATGACCTTTGCTTAGAATGGGCAGCTGCAGGTTCTGAGCAGGAAGTGCCTGTTATCTTACATGTTTGATAGTACTGTAACCCCTGTACCCCACGACTTTCCCAACAGTGGCTCTGGAGGAAAATATGCCACTAAATGCGCCATGTCTCTAGCCTTACTTATGAAGAGAAATTTTTACCAAGTGAGCACTCAGAACCCCACATGAACATTTACAAACAATCCGCAGCAGCGTCATTGGATTTGCCAAGTCTCTAGGTGGGTAAACAAAATGTGGAGATGGATAATGGAATATTAGTCTTTTTTTATAGCAGAAGAAACTTCAGAGGCATGCCATGCTGTAGATGAGTCCCGAAGTCACCGAGCTGAGAGAAATAAGCAATGGCAAAAGGGTAACTATGATAAAACTCAACAGCTGGTACCATAGAATGGTCAGGTTCATGTTGACAGACAGTGGAATAGACAGGGGCTCAGGGATAGGGAGGCATGAATAGAGCTTCTGTGTGAGACACTGAGTGACTTTATGAACTAACATTGGTGTTTGCTGCCCAATAATAAGAATGTATTTAATGCCACCGAACCATACACTGAACGTGGCCAACAGCAGGATTTGATGTTCTCTGTACATTTAACTGTTTTCTAAAATGCCCGTGAAGTCTGTTTTTGCATCAGAAGATCATCACAAAGGTCCTTTCCCATCCCAAAAGTCCCTCTGCTACCTGAAGCAGAGTGAGAATCTTACCTAATCCTCAGTCTCTGCAGGCTGAGGAGCACAGCTGCGTGCCACACATGTGACTTCTGTGACAAGTCAGAGGTTCCAGGAGCTTATTGTTGGCCAGTAGTTCAGTCCTCAGAAGACCTGTGTGCTCCCTCTCCAATGCAAAGACGAGGACAGTGCTTCCCAACAGCCAGTGGAGAGCACCAGGTCATCTCTGGGAGTGTATATTTAAAGCACTGCAGTCACGTAAGCAGTCTTAATACCCACTTTCTCATGGAGAAGGTAGATGACATATCACAATATCAGCTCCCCGGCTCTCAAGAGGGCAAGCATGTGCACACACCACACTATGTTTTATGAAATAAATCATGTATCCAACGCACGAACACACCTCCCTAGGAGCAAGGTTAGACCACCAGGCATCACGCAAGAAAAATATTTTGTGTCTAAGAAGTGCTGGCTGGGATTTTCTGGCTCAGCTTGGTTCGGGTGAAGATTAGAAAACCGATTTCAAACACAGCCTACCCTAAATCAAACAAACCTCAATGCTGGTGGAACAAAAGCCACTCAGCAAAGAGATGAAGCCATAAAACAACGGTCCTGTAAATAAAGAGTCAGGCTACCAGACAAAGGTCAGCCTCCACTTTACTCGGTACAGAAGGTGGCTTCTCAGCCGAGGGAATAGCTGTATCACTGAAAGGTACTCAGGGCAATCTTCCCTGGGAGTCTAGTCCTTTGTCTGGGACACCTCGGCCATCACGTCCAAGCTCATCTCTCACACCTTAAAGGCTAGACTTGGGGACTGATGATTAACCAGGCCCGGAGAGCCAGAACCTAAGACCACCTCTTTCCATGTAAAGAGTGTCCCAGAGCAGAAGAGAGAACCTGTTCAACAATTATTTTTTTCAGATTTACTTATTTTTAGTATGTGAGTGTATGTGTGTGTGTGTGTGTGTGTGTGTGTGTGTACACAGGTGCGTATGCTTGCCTGTTTGTGCACACTGTGCATGCAGTATCCTTTGAGGCCAAAGGAGGACATCATATCATCGGAGTGAAGTGACAGATGCCTGTGAACCACTGTGCAGGTTCTGTGAACCAAACTTGGGTCCTCTGCAAGTGCAGAGGGTGCTCTTAGCTGACAATCCATCTCTCCAGTCCCCTGACCGGATTTCTTATCAAAGAAGAAAACCAACTCAAACCCTTAAGAAACCTGACAACCTTCCCTAAAATAGGGAGGGAATCCATTGGCATAATCAATGGAATGGAAGTGAAGGAAGGAAGAGAGGAAGGGAGGGGGAAGGAGAGCGGCAGGTTGCATCAGGCTCCACAAACCATGAGATTCAAATGCTACTGAGTATTAAACTGGGAGTTAAGAAGATAAAGCAAAAGAATGAGAAACAGAAACACTAGGGTACAGAAGGCACCCTCTAAGTGCTCCAAGAGCCTCTGCTGGGCAGGAGGTGGCAGGTAGCACCCAGAGTCCCTTGGGACAGACTGTGACTGACTGAACTTATCCTCCTGTGAGGTCAGAGTCAGTTAGCTTCCTAGGCACCCAAGTACCCCAGGAACTATGACGTGGATTTGAAGTCTTGACTAGCCCCTACTCTGAGCACCGTTGTTTCTATCCCCAGGTGCAAATGTGCACCTGTGTTTGCTAAACAAATGCTAACATGTAAAATGAATCCTGTATTCTCCATAGAGCAGAAGAAAGGCAATGGGGGGGGTGACACTATACACAGAGCACCAACAAGAATGCAGCTCTACCAAAGACCACATTTGGCTCTAAGCACCCTCCTTTCCCAAGCCCTTCATTTGAAAGTCATTACTCCACACCATTTACAGGTGAAAAAGCCTGGCTCAGAATGTTCCCTAGGTTATGCAGCTGGGAAACAGTGGAGCCCAGATGCCAACCCAGGTCAGAGGTCAGCATTTCTGCTTTACCACTGTTCTGGACTCTGTTCACTGGGGCCTGTCTTCAAAACAGTCCCCATGGTGGGTAGATCGCATGATAATTTATTTAAAAGCTCCATTTGATCAAAAGTATCAAGAAGCTACTAATCTGTGCCAAAATGTGAGCTGGTAAGTTCTCTGGCTTCTGAGAATAAAAATGGGAAAGGAGACATATTTACTATGACCGTGTGTACACACACACACACATCTTTTCCTATAACCTTTCTCCATAACACTGAGGCCTTATTGACCGGGCGAGCTATGAAAGACCTTATATTTGGCATTGCTTTTAGGTGGGTACTGAGATGGAATCCAACAAGAACATTGGCGGCAGAATGGGAAAGGTGAGCAGTTTGTGAGTGTGTGTATTAATTCGACCTCTTTAAGAAGCAAGTTAACTTACATTTAAAAAAAAAAAAAAAAAAAGACCAATCAATGCCAAAAATCTCACAGGGTACCCAAAGACGCCCCACAAAAAAAAAAAAAAAAAAAAAAAAAAAAAAAAAAACTTCCATGGAGAAAGATTAATCTAGAAACAGATAAAAAGACAAAAATTCCAAAAGCAAATTCTTAAGAAGCCTTAAAGATTCTCTTGGTAGGAGCCCAGGTTAGGGACCGGAATGGACCCAGCCCAGGATGGACCTAGGACAACTTGTCCTTGCCCCCAAAAGAGCCACTTCCTTTGTTTCCCAAGGTTCAAAGGTTTCTTTTACAAGCAGAAATGGAAGAGAAAGGCCAACGGTAGAATTAAAAGCTCTCTAGCGTTACCGAGATCACCTGTGGTCCATATTACTTCTGAAAAAACAAACACAGAATCTCAACTAAAGTGATAATAAAATGTTAATCAATGTGCCATTTACACGGTCAGTCTCCAGTATCAAGTAATAATAATCATCACGTATAAACACCAAATGCTTGTCCCTGGTGCTAGCTTCTTAAAGCCATGTCAACAAGCTGGCAGGAAAGCTCGGGGAGTTAGCTTATCCCCTGCTCTGCAAAAAATAAGAATTACATTATAAAAACTTAGTCAGGTGTGGTGGCATGCACCAATAATCTCAGCACCTGGGAAGCAAAGGAGGCGGATCAGGAGTTCAAGGTCACTGTGAGCTACATAGCAAGCTTGAGGTCAACGTGGCCAAAGGAGACCTGGTCTGGAAGGACCAGGATCAATAATGAAAATAAAGCCAACATTCTTCCAATAAAGAAAACAAAGCAACATTCAAACATCTAGTACTTGTAAAAGACACACACATTCTCCCCTTCTCTTTCAGCTGTCCCCACCATGGGGGTAAACAGGAAATAAGAAGGAAGGAAAAGAAGGAAGGAAGGGAGAGGGAGAGAGGAAGGAAGGAAGGAAGGAAAGAAGGAAGGAAGGAAGGAAAGGGAAGAAAGGGAGGAAGGAAAAAAGGAAAAGAAAGGAAAGGAAGGAGAAAAGGAGGAAGGAAGGAAGGGAAGGGGGAGGGAGGGAGAGAGGAAGGAAGGGAAGGGGGAGGGAGGGAGAGAGGAAGGAAGGGAAGGGGGAGGGAGGGAGGAAGGAAGGAAGGGAAGGGAAGAGGAGGGAGGGAGGGAGGAAGGAAGGGAAGGGGGAGGGAGAGAGAGAGGAAGGAAGGGAAGGGGGAGGGAGGGAGGGAGAGAGGAAGGAAGGGAAGGGGGAGGGAGGGAGGGAGGGAGGAAGGAAGGGAAGGGAAGGGGAGGGAGGGAGGGAAGGAGGAAGAAAAAGGAAAGGAAGGAAGAAAGGAAGGGAAGAAGGGAAGGAAAAGAAAAGATGAGAACCATCAGTATCTCTCCCCCTTAACAAATGAGCAACCTGCTGATTTGATTAGCAAGAATGACTGAAGCCTTTTGGACCCTTAAGCCAGGTACTTTTACTTCTTGCTTCAAAGCGGAAGGGAAGAGAAAAATGGAGACCAGGACAGGAAAGAGGGAAGCACACCATAGCTGCATTCCCTCCAAGATCCCAACCCCGGAAATGAGGCTGAACACTGAGCTAGCCATGAACTTCGAAGACTTTTTTTTTTTAAACTAAACGATTTACTCCCAGAAGGCATTGTTTTAAGTCACAGTCTTAAACAGAGAAAGATAATCCTTTTAGTCCTGTCTCTAGGAGGTGATAACAAGTAAGCTTTGGTATGTATCATCCTTAAAATAAAAATAAGTAGAGAAGGATGGTGGCGGACCCGGAGCGGACACCCGTGTTCGAGGTCCTGGCTACTGGTCTTAAGCCAGCCACACAGGTCCTTTCCCACCTCCTTAGGCCCTTCACAGAGAACCAGTGAAAATTATCAAAGGAAAACCATTAGAAGATGATAAGATGAACACAGCGGTTCTGGATTCTCTCAAAGCAAGTACACGGAAGTGTCTACATAAAGAAAACCATTAGCAGCTTCAGAGCAGCAATTGTAGGCAGGTGTGACTGCTCCCCAGCAATTAATCAGCTAATAACTGCTCATCATCCTTTGCACTGTACATGCATTTATAATAGGGTTTAATAAGGACTTAACAAAAGGCAGTGCAAAGGACGGCACTTTAGGCCTAACACTAAGGTGCTGCTCAGACGGCGGAAACCAGAGCTTTGACCTCAAATTTTGTATGGCTTTCCTCTTTTGATATGGACCTCTATTTACAGTCCGCCAAGACCTTGAAACACACGCCCTTTGTAGCTTTTCTTCCCCAAGGCTGTTAGCCTTCTGCGGTGGTCAAGTGTCTTTAAGTAGTTCATTGGTATTATCTGGTTTGATTTGCTCAGGGGTGGGGTTTGGGAGGGGGAGGAGAGAATTTTGAAAGCAGGGAACTAGAAAGATGGGAATCAATCTTTTCTTCACTCCAAAAGGTCAGGTGGGTTGGGGAGGATGAGAGACTGCAGAGAAGGGCTGGAAGAATGAACACCTAAGGCAGTGCCCGCAGGCCAAGGCGCCCAGCGAGGTTGTGGGAGCCCTTTTCATTGCCCTGTGTGGATTCCTCGCCCCGATCCTTCATCCTCTCAGAACCCTGGTGCTCTACACAGCATCTGCATGCTGAGCCTCCAGGGGTAGAGCTGTTCACGCTTACAACTCCCTCAGAGAATCTGGCCAGACATTTCTTTCACTTTGGGCTGAAAGAGTTGGCCAAAGAGAGGAGTTAAAGCACTGGCCCCGTTCCAGGCCACATCTCCCGCCGCCTGCCGCGTTTTCTTTCAACAAGTGACAGCTACAGGTATCAAACTGGGGATTAAGGACAGCCAGCCGGCGGCGGTGCGAACGGAGCTAGAGAACACGACCCCACAGTCACCCGGAAAACTGTTTGTTTACCCCTATTATGCCCCCACTCCCTTACAGATGCGCACCGAAGGAGCTGGGAGGGGGGCGGAGGGTCTCACCCCTCCATCCTTCCCAGCAGGTGCACCGCGGTCAGAAACACTTCTCCTCCCTAAGGTCATTTTTTGGGAGCTCTGAATCGCCTCCCCAAACTTTTCAGTACAAGAGTCCCGGGTGGTCATCGCATGACAGCCAGAAACTCTCTTTAAAGATCCCCAATCCGTTCTTGGCTTAACTCTGGAACCTTAACTCCGGACATGTGTGTCACAAACCAACGAAAAAAATAAAACAAAAGACCCAAACAATTCCCGGGAGATCCCTCCCCCGAACAGGTGAGAACCCTAAAGAACTGGGAATCGCTCCGCTTGTCCTTTGCCAACCACGGACCATGGCGGGGACAGAGGCTTCGGCACTACCGCCCCCGCCCCCCAAATGCCACTTGTCCAGGTTCGGGAGCCCGAGGGCGCGGACAGCTGCCGCCAGCGCACCGCAGATGCGTGAAATCCACTAGCCCGTGGATCAACCAAAGGAGCCAGGGACCCCTGCCTGGCTGGTCGGGTCCTGGAGGTCGGGGAACAGCAGCGCCTCGCCCCTCTTACCTAGTGCTCACTGGGCCCCGGCTTGGGCATCCACGGGGTGCGCTGCGCTCCGAGGCTTGTCCGAAGCTGGTGCGCACCTGGCCACCTCCCGCCCGGCCCCGGCGCTGCGGCTGCGCTAGCGCTGCATGGCACACAGGGGCTGGCCGGGGGCCCCGGGAAGCCTGTCCAGTTGGCCGCGACTCCTCCGGCTCTCGTGGCTCGCCAAGGGCTCCCCGCCTTCCCCCCGCCCCGCGTCCGTGCGCCCTTCCTAGGCGGCAGCCCTTTTCCCTCCGCTCTGCCGGACCGGACAAACTGGTTTCTCTGCTCCAGGGAGGAGCCTCTCTCGCCTCCCCCTGGCAGCGGCCGTGGCCACGCGCGGCTTGGGGACCAAGCTGGAGCTGGGGCCGGGGGCGGTCCCGCCGTCTGCCCTCCCTCGATCCCTCCCCCGGGTGGAGAGAGGCTGGGCCACCAGGCCTGGTGCTGTTGTGTGTAGACCTGCTTCAGTGCCGCGATCTAGGGCCCCAGAGGCAGGTGGCCACCCCTGACCGTGACCGATCTTTGTCTATCCTGTGACCCTGGCTTTTTGGCAGTACGAGGCACCCGGGGCGCTCGCTGCGGCTCCTCGTTTCACAGTCACCACCTCAGGAGCCTCGCGTCACTTTCCCGCCCACTGTTGTCGGCTTGGCCGCAGGCCGGGGTCGGTGACCGCGCCAGCCCGGAAAACTGGCGGGGTTTAGAGAGAGCCGGGGACCTGAACTGCTTCGGTAAAAGGAGCCGCGCTTGCTCCGGGCCAAGTCACGTTTTGGGATCAGTCACCAAAGGCGTCGGAACAGAGGGCGCTAAGATTCCGAGGAACTCTGAATTGCAGCAAGCTCACTTTCTGCTGAGATCAAAGTCGCGTATGTTTAGGACCTTGGGTCCTGAAGGAGGGGAACTGTGGTGTGGTGGCCACAGTCAGACCTGCTTGCTGCGGTGCTGGTGACTGTCCTAAGTGAATCGCGGGTCTTCGCGGGCAGTCTGAACTGCTGCTCCTTCACCTGCATCCCTTCGACTTTCAGAGCTTACACACTACCAACAAGTCTCCAGGGTCCAAAGGGAGCCAAGCAGAGGTCCGTAGGAGTATTTAGAAGTAGCTGGAGGTAGAAGATGTGCTTGAGTTTAACTGTTAGCGCTTGGCACTCCTCTCTCACCTCTAAATCTAAACAATGCACCTCATAAAACCATCTTTACAATTCTGTTTGCAAAAATATTCTGTATGGTAAGAACAATAAACCATCTTGTGTTTTTTAATTTAATTTAGACCTCCAATCTTTAAGGCTCGTTGTAAATTACATCCTTTGGGCAATGTTACAAACAAAGCAAAAACCAACCATAGGATCACGTGCACAAAGCTTAGGGAAGGCACTCATGGAGGTCTCTCGGCTTCCCCCCTCTTCAGCGCTTATATATGAAGCATGCACTAGCGCCTATGTTTAATTAAGCTCACGAACTTTGCTGGAGTCAGGACCTCAATGTCAAGGACGCTACTTGAGCTGATTGAAGGTCATTGCAAAAAGAGGAACTCCCCAGGTTGTTGGTGGCAGTGCCCACTTCTCTGTGCCTCTAACAGTCACCCTTAACCCTTTTGAAGAATCCCAACTTGGGGGAAAAAAAAAAAAACCAACTTGCAAGAAATCTGACTCTGAACCTAGAGGAGTTGACTTTGCTGATGAAGGAGTCCTGACCTAGAAATCCTGGCCCTCGTAGACCAAACCAAATTTCAGTGCATTTGGCCAATCACTGAGTGAGTGTCTCATGCATGTAATGAGGATTAATTCTGAAATCTACCTAGCTCCACTCTATTTCCCACAACAGCCTGAAGGGGTTCCTTAACCTCTTAGAAATTTTGACATAAAATAAAATCACAATGAGCTAATATGAAAAGCTTCGACTTAACTAAAAAAAGAGGGGGGGGGGAGTGGCTGGAGAGATGGATCTGTGGTTAAGAGCACTGGCTGCTTTCCTGGAGGACTCTGGTTAGGTTCTCAGTTCTCACGTGGTAGCTCACAACTATCCAGTAACACAGCTTCCTGGGAACCTGATGCCCTCTTCTGGCCCCTGGGGGAACTGCACATACATGGTACATAGACATACAGGCCAAGAAAGACCTCCAGACACATAAAATAAAGGTTAATTTTTTTAAGGGGGAAAAAAAAAACTTGGGGAGTAATAAAACACAGCCGAGCATGGCTGTGGGCTTCTTAATAGGCTGTAGTTAATTAAAAGATATTTTAACATTGATTTTAAACATAGGAGGGGGAAGGGAGGGAGGGAGGGAGAGAAGGTGGGAGGGCAAAGGAATGTGACATAACTTAGTGTGGGAGTGAAGGACTTCTCAGTGAGAGTTACAAGTAAATGCCTCAGTGGTGGTTATACATGCCATTTTCATGGCTGCCAAGCTAAATCTCAAAGGCTTGCCATGAATCCCCCACATACACACTTTCTCCTTTTAGTAACTCACTCCTAGAGTATAGACCTCCTCTGGAGGGGCCTTGAAGGAGATTATTAACTAATGAAGTAAAACCAGGATCCACTAGGTTTGAACAAGGATGTAGAACATGCCCCCTTTTATTTTAAACGGTGGTTTTGATTTATTATTATTAATTATTACCTTTTTTGATGCGGGCTTTCTAGAAGCTTGTATGTTCATTCATAGCAGGAAAGGCTTAGACGGGATGGTTGCTGGAAGTAATCTTTTCCCTTCCCATTTACTTAAAAATTCCCCCATCTTTCCACCTTTCCTCAGGCTCTGGTAACACTGAACAATCACGCTGTGTATTCACCAGGGGACGTTATCAGGCAGACCAGTTCAATTTGAAAAAAAAAAAAATCATTTTCTAGAATAGTTCTTTTTCCCCCCTTTTTTTCTATAGGCTAAAACTTAAAGGTGAAAGGTCATCTTAAAAGGAGGTGCATTCACCGCCTGCATTCACCCTCTACTAACCCTAGGAGTCCATAAAGGTAATGAATTCTAAACAATGGAAAGACATGGGGACCACGCTGAACACAATCAATCATCACCCTAAACTGGCGGCCAGGATGAACGGTTGGAAGGTGACTTCTACAGAACCATGCTCTGCACCAGCTCTGGAGTTCGGTTTTGGGGGAAAGGGTAGTGGCAGACTGAAGGAGCATGTCCCCAGCACGTTAAGACAACTTTAAGCATAGACACTTTCATGTGAACTTACCTTTGCCATCCTAATGGTAGAAACTTCTAACATCTGCCCATTTCCTTAAGTGCTGCTTTGAACAGCAGATATACTCGATACACTCTTTTTTCTTTTTACATGTATTCATTTGTGGAGGTCACAGAACAACTTGCCAGAATCTCAGTTCTCTCTTCCCTCAGTGTGGGTCCCAGGGATTGAATTCAAGTTGTCTGGTTGTCAACAAAGGCTTTCACCAGCTGGGACATTTTGCCAGCCCGAATGATAGATTCTGCTGTATTTTCTGGCACAAATAAAGTTCCATGTACCTCCTAAGTTATGATACTTTCTGCTTCCTTTCGAATCACCCAGCTTCTCCCCTGGCTTCCCATTCTTTTCAAAGAAGAAATGAGAAGTTATCTAACTAAATGTGTCTCAGGTATTTTGGCAATTGCAGGGAGGTCCAGAATTCAGGAGATGATATCTTACGGTTTTATTGCTGTGATAAGATACCATGACCAAGGCAACTTTTATAAAGGAAAACATTTCATTGGGGCTGGCTTACAGTTTCCGAGGTTTAGTCCAGTATCATCATGACGGGAAGCGTGGCAGTGTGCAGGCAGACATGTGTGCATGCTGAAGAAGGAGATGAGAGTTCTATGATTTGATCGGAAGGGGCAACCAGGAGGAGACTGGACTTCCACACTGGGCAGAGCTGAATATAATTTGGGCCTTCAAAGCCCCCCTCCCACCTCAACAGTGATGCACTTCCTCAAACAAGGCCACACCTTCTCCAACAAGGCCATGCCTCCTGGTAGTGCTACTGCCCCTGGGCCAAGCATTCAAACACATGATCTATATGGGCCAAACCTTTTCAAACAACCACAGATCAGAATATTAGGTTTTGGTGTGCTGCTCTGCTTCTGAAAAGCTCCATGTTGTCTAGCTTTCCCAGTACCAGAAGGCGCTATGAAAGCTGCTAATGGAAGGACACATCCAACAGTCCTGTTCAGCTGTGATGGCCATGAACCACAATAACCAGCAAGCTATTCCCAAAGGTAATGTTAGCAAACCAACAGCTGTCTAATGGGTGTAAATCCTGCTTGATAGGAAGGAGGTCATACCTATTTCTATAAACTAGCCAACTACCCAGGGCCCATGTGTCTTAGAGAATCTACTACTGACCTTGTACCAGACCAGCAGAGTGCCCAACTATATTCATCCTTATGCCCACAGATGAGTGTGGCTCTTACTCGTCACCCAAGAAGCCTCTCTTTACAGCACATAGACAGAAAAACATAATTGTCCATAATGCATAGAACAACTGATTCTAGGAACTAAGTCCCAATGAACGTACCTACAGCACGATTCATGCACCTAAGGCTCAAGAAACATTGCAGAAGAGGGGGTAGAAAGACTGTAAGAAATGAAGGACCAGAATGTCAGAGAAGCTACATTCAAGAGACCTAAAAAATATAACAAGATGTAAATATCAATGGGACAAATAGGTGCTGATACATAATGGGGAATCTACCTGTAGACCAAGAACTACAAACAGCCAAGAGAGGGAAAAATGGTCTCTTCCAGGAATGAGTGTCCTAATTGGTTATCTTATGCCTCACAGGTCTATCTAATGCAAAGTGGTCAACCCTGACATCATATATATACAATGCTGACTCTCTCTCTCTCTCTCTCTCTCTCTCTCTCTCTATATATATATATATATATATATATATATATATATATATATATATATATATCAATAATAATGGGAGAAAAAGAAGCCATCAGTTTGAGAGGACGTGCCAGGGTGGCCGACATGGGAGGGGTTAGAGGCAGGAAAGGCAAAGGAGGAGTTAATGCAGTTATATTTACATTAAAAATGAAAAACAAAATACCAATTAGAAACTAAAAACCAGCTTCCTTTTCTTTCACGTTTGTAATTGTGTGTGCAGCATTTCTCTAGACCTATTTTATATAAGGAAGGAATTTTAAAGAATCACAAGTGACTATATAGACACTCAATGAATGTTACACTACCTCGTGTTGATAACATTTCACCAGTTAAACTTAATTAGTGTAATTAACTTACATGGCCATGTAGCAGTTTTCGGAGCTGGGGGGTGTGGCTCGGTGACGGGCACTTGCCTAGCATATGTAAGGCTCTGCACTCCATCTAACACAAAACACATTCCAAGTTTATGATTATGGTTAGCACATGTTGTCATGTTCTCTTATATTTGACTGTTAATTTGTGTGGTAGTGTGTGTGTGCACATGTGTGTGTGCATGGGTTGTTCTTGGGCCATGGCATACATAAGGAGGTCAAATAACAATCTTTGGAAAGTTTGTTCTTTCTGTCTATCATGTGGGTCCTAGGGATTAAACCTAGGCTTGGTGGCAGGCACCTTTAACCTGCTGAGCCATCTTGCCTGCCCTGTGGCCATGATCTTGTGTAGTTTTGAGAACTGTGTGTCATTTTACGCTTCATCCTCATCACTTCCTACTGACTGGGAATCACCTCCACCTTTCCAATTTCATCCTTCATTACGCCTAACCTGAAACTGAAATGCTCCCCCTTCCAAAATGCTGGATTCTGAATAGTACCAGCTAGAATCCATACTGCTGGAAAGGACACCCGTCATTCCTCAGGTCTGAGATGGCTTCCTCGGTGTCCCCTAGAGGGACATTCTGAAGGCACTTTACACTTTTCCTCCCTTCTCACTCCCCACTGCCTGTGTGCCCCTTGAGGTCCTAGATGGATCTCCTCTAGAGCCTCGGTGTGGCATTCTGTGTGGTCAGTTATTGTTCTCCGAGAATGGAGGGATGGTTGGTACTGCATAACATTGGTTTGGGATATTTATTCATTTACCACTTGTCCTCTGGAATTAATCTCCACCCAGCACTATTTGAAGGACTTTTAAAGGTCCTATTTCTTTCTCGATCCTGTTACATTACTGGTGACTTGCCCCTCTTTGCTTCCTTCTAGATGGAATGTCAGTGTTATCCCAGTTTGGCTTTGTTTGATTAGAACTTGAATACCAGTAGGACTTGGTGCTGTTGTTGGGGCACAACAGAGAAAGGCAGCTAAAAGCTTCTGAGAGAAACCCATGCATAAGGATGCAACCATTTCTATATTCCTAACCTCACAGCCTGCTGACTGCTTCTCTTTCCCAGCTAAAGAGAACCACATTAAGTGTAAGGTAAAAGAATAAGAACCGGAGAGATGTCTCAGTACTTAGGAGTACTTACTGGTGCTCGTGATGAGGACTCCAGTTCGGTTCCCAACACCCACGTGGTGGCTCACACCTGTCTGTAACTCCAGTTCCAGAAAATTTCTCTCCTCCACCTTCTTCTGGCCTTTGTGGGTCCTAGGTCCTCACATAATGTACACACATAGATGCAGGCAAGAAACACATACACATAAAAATAAATAACACCTGGAAAAAACAGGAAGCAATTTTTCAATTGTCACATTGGCATTTGGTTGGTTGGTTGGCTTTTTTTTTAATTTTAATTTTAGTATAATTCTAAAGATAGCAAAGGGATCCAGGTTCACTGGCACACACCTGCTGCTATCCTAGAACTCAGGAGTCAAAGACAAAAGGATCATGGGAAGTTTCAGTGTTAGCCTTGGCTATACAGTAGGTCCTAGGCCAGTCAGAGTTACGTAGTGAGACCCTATCTCAGAAAGCAAATAAGTAAAAATAAAGACAGTCAAGGAAAAACTAACACAAACTTAAACTCAGTTTCTCCTCCTGACACCAGCTGTGTGGGTGTACCCCCAAAATCAAAGAAGCTGTCAGTTCTCTAGTGGGTATCAGTCAGGTGGTCCCTAATTCAGTTCAGTCTGACACTATGTGCCTGGAGGCAGCACCAGACACCACAGGTGGGGGCTCAGCCCCAGAGATGACCCCACACACTCTAGTTCTTCCTGTGCTCTGACCAAGCACCAGCAAATCAGGGGCCCATGACTTGATCTTCACGTTCCATTGATTTCATTGATCAGATTGCAGGGGAAACTTAAATCTACCAGTATGGTATAAAGGATATTATTAATATAAATGATGTAAAGAAAAAGATACATATGACAAGGTGTTCTGGGAAGGCCTTGGGGGCACTTTCCAGGAGCCTATGGGGTCTGCTATACAGAAATTCTATGACTACTGTGTTCATGTGCTTGTCTGTTTACAGTACAAGGTCTCTCTGTATAGCCCTGGCTATCTGGAACTCACTCTGTAGTTAGACTTGAACTCACAGAGATATGTCTAGCAAAGGTGTGCACCACCACCTCCTGGTCTTTTTGGGTTCTTATGGAGACTTCTGTGTAGGCAGGATTGAGCAACTGTATAGATCAGTGATTAGACAAAGGGTACTGATACTGACACAGATGGGGAAGCCCAGCCAGACCTCCCTGTCCAGAGCCTTCTTGGCATCTCTGTGATGTATCCTTTCTCCCAGGTATGAGCCCAAGTTCTTGTTTGCATCAGGGATGTGTGTGTCTGTGTGTCTGTCTATCTCTCTCTCTCTCTCTCTCTCTCTCTCTCTCTATGTGTGTGTGTGTGTGTGTGTGTGTGTGTGATATCATGTTTTACTGTATCCCAGGCAAGTATTTAGAGACAACTTCATGACAGAAAAAATAGTTTCTATGACCTAACTTGGTGATGTGAAATTATAGATTTAATGATTTGCTTTGGGGAAAGAATTGAGAGCCAGGAATTATGAATGATAACAAAATAAATACCCATAAATCATATATGCATATATGTACATATATAAGATGTGTGAGTATTATATATGATTTTATATATACATACAGTATAAACATGTTTTTTGTGCTATTTTACTGTATTCTTGTACTTTTACCTCCCTTGTAAGCTCCCCTCACCTGCCAACATTAGCTAGTAGAGAAAGATTAGAGGGGAAAGGGACTGTAGACCTTTTTAGACTACTTCCTGCTGATTAGGGATGTTGTGTTTCTTGGTACCAGTTCAATCTTGTCCTCAGGATATCTCCAACTTCTTGTCAAACTGCAATGACAGCAATCGGGAACAGCAAGGGAGAGCAGCAGCCTTCTTCTCATACGGCCTAATTACAGTCACTTAGGCAGGTCAAGGCAGGAAACCAAGCAACAGAAGACACAGGCACCATGGGGGAAATACTTACTGCTTGCCTCATGGCTCACATTAGCTATGTACGTTAGACCTCCCACAACCACACAACACGACTGTTCATGGGAAGACATGAACAAACATCCACTCACCCCAGCGAGAGAACCGATGGTGTTCCAAAGTAAGGAGACTATTAGATTCTAACTGATGGACCAATGAGCTTAATTGGGGTTAGTTATAAGGATATGGGTGAGAGGTTACTTCCAGGAGCAGAAATGAGTCAAGACAGATGCATCAGCAAAGCCAGCATCAGCACCCGTGACAGCTGACCAAAGCTGGAGACCTAGAACACACTGAACAACCTGCAGGTAACTCATCAGGTTGGAGAGCATCCCTTCCAGGCACCTCAACTGGACCGAACCTCTTCCAGAGAGTTTGTCTTTTTTTAAGAGTTTTCTAGGCAGCTTGTCTTATCTCAGAGTCTTGTCTCGGTGCTGCTATTTATATATGCTTAGGCATGGAGGGGCCTAGTGAGTCAGGGACTTTCTGAGGTTCTCTTGAGTTGTTTAGTTCCTGAGTTTAATGAGCTTGTCTGCAAGGTGGACTGGTTCACCTCGCCTTAGACATTCCGTGTCTCACCTCTTTTTCAAACATCCTTTGTCTTAACAAACTGGTCTTAAAAAAGTAAGGCACCGAGAGAAAACTACTACACAACACACCTTCCCAGAGGTGGGACCACCCACACTTAGCTGGGCTGTCAACATCAATCAGCAATTAGACAATGCCCCCACAGCCATGGCCACAGACCTATCAGATAGAGACAAGTCCTCAAACTGAGGTTCACGATTCCCAGATATCGCCAAGCTTGTGTCACGTGGACAAAATCTCCCCATCACAACAGGCATGCAAGTTATGCAGTTTCTTTGGAAGAAAGGTAAGAAACAAGTATCAAAATTTCATGCATATGTGTGTGTCCCAAGAATGAACCCCAAGGATCAGCTGAACGCACGTGCAAAGGTGAACAGACATGTGTTCACTGGGCCATGTTTTCTCATTGTCAGAGACCTCAATGCCCGTTGTACAGAGGTTCTGTCTACATCATGAGATGCCAATGCAGTATTTTATTAGGAAGATCTAGTGATACTGATGTTTCTACAATTACCAAGATATATTAGTATAAGATAGTGCCAAGCACATCAGAGTGTTGAAATAAATCTGTTCAATGTGTATGCTGTTTTTGTTTACATAAATAAATGAGTGCATTATGTAATATATATTAAAGTATCATGGGGGTGGGGAGCTGGAAGGCTGACTCAATAGTGAAGAGCACTGGGTTTGATTCTCAGCACCCACACCGTGGCTCACAACCATATATAACTCCAGTTCTGGGGACTCCAATGCCCTCCATAGACAGTAGGCATACATGTGGTATCCCCATATCCCTCAGACAAATCATTCATATACAGAAAATAATAAAATACACTTTTAATTTCAAATATCTAATGTGTAAATATTATTTAAATTTAATGTATTATTTAGGATAATAAAATAATTCCAAAAATGTCGTTTTAAAAAAATCCAAACATCAAATGTAATGCTATATGTATATGTATGAATGAAGAGAGAGATTAAAATAAATAAGTAAGAAATTGGTACTAGCACTCATCTTTATGGAGGAAACTAATTTTTCACGAATATTTTTGTTCAGTTAAAACCTTTTCTTATTATGCTGCCATAAAAAGTCTTTCAATTATTTATTTTGGGAATATGACGGGTGTGGGCTCACACAGTACTACAGAGTTTCTGATGGCAAACAGCTGTCCCCAGAGCACCAAGCCTCACAGTCAATGGTATTTGCCAGAGGGATTTTTTTTTTTTTTTTTTTTTTTTTTTTTTTTTTTTTTTTAGTTCTGTTGGCTCTTACATTTATCTTCACATGCTGATATGTGCCTATTTTGCCTCTTTTTTTTTTTTTTTTTTTTTTTTGATATTATTTCTTTCATCTTAGGTAGCTATGGGTTTCCTATTACAGAACTGAGTGATGTATCCCATTCACGACAACCATGTGCACACGCTCTTCCTCGATCTCCTGTTGGGAGAGGGGGGAGTCCTGAGAGAAGGAAGTCCAGAGTGAATGTGTGCTGCTGATGTGGGCACAGCTGTGCTCCACTTTTGTGATGGTGACAGCGATGGCCCCTTTCCATGCCAGGAGCCTGTGGCATTCATCTTGGAAGGCTGGGAGGACAAGAAGACCTTTTTAAGATCTACTGGAGAACTGATCTCTGTCAACATGGAGGAGAAGGCTGGCTTGCTATGCACTGTGCATATTTGGAAATGTCTTCCTTTTACCTTTAAAGCCTCGCTGGAGAAATAGAAATCTAGACCAGAAAGCATTTTGTCCTCAGAATCCTGGAGGCAAAATTTCACTGTATGGTGGATTCTTGATGCTACTCTGACTCAGCGCCTTCCGTGATGGGTAATAGTGATCCTAAAGTTTTACTAAAATGGGCCTTGGGGTAGGTATATATTAGAATTTCGAGTGAAAAGGCAAATTTATTTTCACACTGAATATTTTTAAGAACGCCCAGTGTGTATTTCTCGGGTCCCTTTACTTCTGTTTAAATGCAGCGAGCCCAAGACTAGCTCGACAGCAGAGAAACACCTCTTCTGGGCTGTCTCCTTTTAGAATTCTCTAAGTTCTCTGGAGTTTTAGATTTAACAGCATACCCACTGGGCACCTGGCCCCAACCTGTCTCTTTCACAGTTTTGTGTGTGTGTGTGTGTGTATGTGTGTGTGTGTGTGTGTGTGTGTGTGTGTGTGTGTTAAGCTAGACATTGCTTACCTCTGACACTGGGCAGTTAGTCTAATGAATTAGTAGCTGCTTTTCTTAACCCACACATGTGGACACCTGTTCCAAGAGAGGAAGCACGAACGAGTGGACGGTGACTCTATCCATCTGGTTTGTGTTTATTTTTAAAACCACGCAGCTCTCAGGTCCTAGTTCATTTCTGATCCCTCTCTTTCATACCAGTTAGAGTTGGTTGAAACACTGGGAAAAAGAGTCGTATAAAATTCACCTTTGTTTTCTTAGTTGTAGAACAATTGCCAGGAGCTAATTTGGTGTGTGTTTAACATTTATGTATGCTGTGATTAATCCTGCTTGTCATACGGCTTGGCAGTCCCCAGCTCACCTGGATTACCAGAATTTACTTCTTAAGAAGTGCTTGTCCCTGCTCTTTCTCTTGGTTGGCAC
The DNA here is from genome assembly GCF_963924665.1 of Micromys minutus. Classification (NCBI taxonomy): domain Eukaryota; kingdom Metazoa; phylum Chordata; class Mammalia; order Rodentia; family Muridae; genus Micromys; species Micromys minutus. Next base: position 49,872,947 of record NC_137977.1, read on the forward strand.
ATGAGTGTCCCATTCTTAAAGATATATTGCTTTTTCTTTACTGTTGTTTTTTTCTTTTGTTCATGTATCTGATGAACTGCGACCATAGGCTTTGAATCTACACTGGGGGCAACCATCTCTCCTATGCTGCTGTGGCTCCTCAGCTCCTCCAAACAGTTCCCAGAAGTCACTTCATGAGCACACACAGGTCTGGTACTCAGTAGGAGCCATTTCCTTTCTTCTTCTGCAACTGACTCTAAATGTGTTACTTTCTATCAACTTCCATGATTCCAGGTCAGACAATGCCGTCCCAAGCCCTCTGGGGCTTCAAAGTAGAGAAATCCACCCTGTGTCTGCAAGAGGTCAAGAACACATTATTTTGGAAGAAATGCCTCAAAGTTGCCTTTTATTTTATACTCTGACAGTTGAGTCCAGAGCATAGGCATGTGGGCTTACGGCTTGCCTTGAGAATTTACTATTGCTCTTAAAGAGTACCTGGCACTGGGCCACTTAGAAGGAACAGAAGGTTATTGAGGCTCATGCTTCTTCTGGAGGCTGAAGAGGTTGGGTGGGGGGAGGGCATATGGGGAGAGCCTGGTGTTTCTTCAGCTCTTGGTAAGATCAGCCGAGCAGTGAAAGAGGAGGGAATAAGAGCAGGGTGCTATAACAATTCAATCATGGGGTGGAAACTCCTCATTCCAAACACTCCCAAGGACCCCACCATCTCTCTTAGAACACTACTCTGACAAATTTCAACACAAAGCTGGGCGTGGGGGTATAGATCTTAATCTCTGAACTCTAGAGGACACAAAGCTCTCAAGTTCAAGCACCCTTCCCAAAATCCAATATGAAGTTTGGCAGAGAAAAGTCACATCCAAGTCTTATAACAGCATACTTAGGAACCAAGAATGGTCCACAGAGACTAGGGATATCTAATGCATAAGACCTACATTGCATCTAGAATAAACTTAACTTCTGGCTGATTAAGAATTTTCTGACTTCAAAAACATTGCTTCAATCTTCTTTTCCTAGGATGAAGACTTTTCCAAGACGTTTAAATTATTTTCACATATTGAATATTCTAAGTTTCCTTCACCCAACCATTAATAGAACAACATTACAGGTTCACAATTTAAAATACATATATGCATACCCATGTATGCATGATCCAGGTAGCAGCAACCTTTGCATGAGGCCTTGCACCCTAGCACCGCAGCGCTCTCTCTCTCTCTCTCTCTCTCTCTCTCTCTCTCTCTCTCTCTCTCCTCAAAGTGTGCTTCTTCACAAATCCATTTAAAAATCCACTCATATTTAAATCTAAATAATCTATGATACTTGCCTATTGTCTTAGGGTTCTCTAGAGTTACAAAACTTATGGGGTGCCTCTGCATATGAAAGGAAATGACTGTAATGAGTTACAGTCTGAAGTCCTACCCAACAATGGGCAGCTGTGAATGGGAAGTCCAAGAGTCTAGTACTTGATCAGTCCCACGAGGATAGGTGTTTCAGCTAGTCTTCTGTATAAGCTGGAATCCTGAAGAAGAGGGTTCCACTAGCTGTGCTGGCAGTAAGTGCAAACAGATGAAGAAGGAGGAGAAGTAGGTAGGAGGAAGAGAAAGAGGAAGAAGAAGAGGAAGGCATTTCTTCTATTGTCCCCAAGTAGGCCTATAGCAGAAGGTATGGCCCAGATAAAGGTGTGTACCCACACCTGGATTTGGAGTATCTATCCCAGGATGGCCTTGAACTCAAGAGATCGGCTTGTCTCTGTCTCCTAGGATTAAAGGTGTGTACTACCTTGCCTGGGCCTAAGCTTTTTGTAATCACTACAACCTCAAGATCTTATTCAAAAGCTTGTCACCTTGTATCAAGATCTGGGTCAGAAGCCTGTGTCTTCCAGCCTCAAGATCTGGATCACAGATGTGCCTTACATTTCTGGATTGTAGTTCATTCCAGATGTAGTCACGTTAACAACAAGTAGTCATCACACCTATGAAACACTTGACCAAGAAGTACACAGATTCCATCTTGTGAGTCACAGTTTACCATGCTCCCCAGAGGCCCAGCACTTATGTCCTGGCCAAGCCTATTCCCCATGGCTGACTTGAAATCAATTAATCAATTAATTTCTGAAAGCTGTGGTTAATTAAATGTTGGTAGACAACAGCTACCTAGGAGCAGTGGCTTGCATATCCCTCCTTTATTTCTTCTTTCTTTCCTTCCTTCTTCCTCTCCTCCTTCCTTCCCTCCTTTCTTCCTTTTTTCATAGGGTCTCACTATTTTGTCCCAGCTGGTTTTGAATTTGAGATACTCCCTGTCTCTTGACTGCTGGAATCACAGGCAAGAACCACTGAACCCAGCAGCAACAGTTGCTTTCAGAACACCTTTGTTGATGATTTAAAATCTCCAATGCTTAAAAAAAAAAATCAGAAGAGACATGTAAAGCAGACATCAGAAAAATGTGTATGTTTACAGCAATGGAGGTCCCCATGGTAAGTTTTTCATAAACATAATGGGGGGCAGCTTATACACTCTTACTGCAGTTTACAATCATGGACTGTCCCTTCTCCCCAGAATCCTGACATCTTGCCTCCTGCCCAGGCTTTGCGGGAGTCGTGGTTCTTACGGGCGAGGGGCTTCAGGGGCTGAGATGGGCCCTGATTTTGTTTCTCCTGTGTTCCAGGACCATGTTGCCCTGTCTCTTCTCCCATTAGATAAAAGCAATGGCAGGTTATAGCCCTGTGTAGACTCCTTCCTGCAGTTACTTTGTTGTAAGTAGAAACTACTGTTTCACCTGATCTTGGTGCTCTTAGGTGGGTCTCCAGGCAACAGAGCAGAGGCTCCTGCCCGGTCCTGAAGCTGGAGTTCTTTCTGAGTTCCTTGAGGCACCAACAGCCACAGTCTATTCTTCTGAAATAAGGGATACCACCTGCCGCCATCCCCCATGCCTATCAATGTGGACATGGGGAAACTTACTCGCTTGAATGTCATCAGCACTGCACAGCTATCTGATGGGAGTAATGGCATGGTGGAACGATCCTTGCCTGCCCTGACATCTGTTCTACATGTCTTCTCTAGTCACAGGATCCAGGGTTGTCAGAAGCAGGATTGTGCTTAGCTAAAGGATTGCACATCTGAATCCCCTATTATTTGGGTAGGATCTCATGGCCAAGTTCTGACCAATGAGATAGGTATAGGTGGAATGTTCCAGAACAGTATGTTAAAAGTAGGAAAGACATCCTCTTCCTTCTTTTCATGTTGGCAATGTGAGTTTGGCACCTGCTGAGCTTGGATCTGAGAGGACTTTAAACATTGAGCCCGTAGCTACAGAGCATAGACCAGAGAGATAAACAGGAACACCTGAGGACATCGAAGTCCCTCCACCCAGACTGTCCACTGCTTTGCTTATTTTCTACAGAAAAAAGAATCATGTGTTTAAGCCACTATCTCTCAGCTCACTGTCATAGTTGAGTCTTGAGATGGTGACAGTCAACTTTCCACATCTTAGAGAAAGAAGCCAGCAAATAACTATAGATGAAAGCTCGGTGGAAGCAACCTTTACAATTTCAACATCCACTCAATCTACATGGCAGGATGCTGAGGGCCAGAGGGAAGGATCAGCAGTGAAGCAAAACAGGTGGTTTCTGTGGGCTTGGTACAGGTGCTTTACTCTAAAACACCAGAGAGCGTAACTGGCCCCAGGTCAGTGTAAATGCTTAGCAACGGAGGATACCAAAGAACTCTGTAACAGATGGTGGGCGTTTAGAACAGTTGCAGCCTGAAAAAAACAAACAGATGAGGCCAGGAAGCACTCTTGTTCCCAGATAGAATGACATATGCACTTTACATATATGCACACATAACACACATATACATGCATATATGCACATACATATACATATATGTACACATACACACATTCACACAGATATACACACATTTACAAACATACATACACATGAGCACACACACACACGCACACACACACACACATTATAAGTATATATTTAATTGGGACCTACTCAAGAAAACATTCTTGTAAGCTCCACTTTCCAGAAAGGCACAATGCTCTCCCACCCACTGTTCCACTCTCCATGGTCAGTTGTCTCCCACCAGTAACAGCCTTGTATATTCTCATAGTACAATGAGAAATTCTGTTTGGGAAGCAGGAGAGACAGAGACCGCATTTGCATAACTTCTATTATAGTATATTACTAACATAATTCTATTTTATTATTAGCTGTCGTTGTTAATCTCTTACAGTGCCAACTTATAGATTAAATGCTTCCATACACAAGCAGAGAAATACCAATGTATACATAGTTTGGGACGTTCCAGAACCTCTGTTATCTCTTGGGGGTGCTTAAAATTTATGTCCTGTATTAGTCATTTGTCTCATTCCCCTGACAAAAACAATTTAGGGAAAGGATGTTTTGCCTTGGCACATAGTTTGACAGTCAGGGTACCATGGTGGGGAAGACAAGGCATCAGTAGTATAAGGTTGAACCAGTCCCGTTGGTGCATCAGAAAGATGAATGAATGCTGGAGTGCTCGGCTCGGGCTCTCTCTTAGTCCAGGATCGAAATGGTGCTGCTTACATTTAGGGTGCATCTTCCCACCTAATGAAGATAATCTAAAAGTTCCCCCATAAATATGCCTGTAACTCTGTCTCCTCAGTGATTCTAGAATCTGTCAAATTACCAGCATCAACTAACCTATGGCTCTAGTTCAGAAACAATAAAAAGAAAAGGATCTTGTAGGTTGTCGCTCTTCCCACACAAGTAGAAGCTGCAGAGTTGGCTGGTCAGGAAGTGACCCCTGTGACTCCACTCGGAGTCATCTTGGAAGGAAGGAAGGTGCCTAAAGGTTGAGCAATGAGAGATTGCCTGCCCTGGGGAAGCATGAGGTCAGCCTTAGGCACCAAGCTGCGGTCACACAGCTGTGGCCACACTCCCTATTCCTGTCCCATCCCTCTGGCCAGCCACTGTGGTTCTGCAGTCTGCACGCCTGAGGCAGAGCTGAGTGAGACACAAAAGAGGAACCAGCCTCTGAGTTCACTTGGAAGGAACTAGAACTCAGAGGGAGCAAGATGGAGGAATCCAGAGTAGCTCCCCTCCCCCACAGGGTCAGCTGTAAGGTAGGCCTTTGAGGAGACAGGAGAGCAGGGAAGACAGTCCTGAAGGTTTCTTTGAGAAGGTAACATCTAGAGATGTGGAGAAGGAGTTTCTGTTCTGACTTCAGTTATTGCTCAGGTGGCTGATGCTACAAAGCAGATCTTCATTCCAGGTTCACAGAGCAAGAAGTGTCAACGAGATGTTAGAAAAATCAGTGGCCCCCTCTCTTCCAGTCCAGTTCTGCTAGCACTGGCGCCTCATTTGTGCTGAATGGGGTCAGAGATCAGGGTCAGCGATACTTTCCTTCCCTGAGGAGGCTGGGTCTGGCGATATCTATCTTGGCATCTTGACAACCACACACCCACTGAACTATTTTAATGATGCATAGCATTTTACGCACACACACACACACACACACACACACACACACACACACATGCACTCACACACACATGCACTCACACACACAATCATACATACCCACCACATAGCACACTCACACACACACACACACACACACACACACACCTACCACATAGCACACACACATACTCATGCACTCACACACAATCATACACACCCACCACATAGCACACACACAATCATACACACCCACCACATAGCACACATATATCTCATGCCTTTACACACAACCATACACACCCACCACATAGCACACACACACACACATGCACTCACACACAATCATACATACCCACCACATAGCACACACACACACACACACACCTACCACATAGCACACACACATACTCCATGCACTCACACACAATCATACACACCCACCACATAGCACACACACACTCACTCACACATACACTCACACACAACACACAGCATACACATTCATACACAGACACTACACACACCACACAGTACACACAAACTACACATACACATCAATACACACATACCACACATAAACACACACATACACCACATATACACACAGAGAGATACACACACACATACTTTAGCTTCAAAGGGAAAGGAGCAGAGAGAGAGAGAGACAGGAAGGGGGTGATGGAGGGAGGGGGAGAGAGGGAGAGGGAAGAAGGGAGAAAGGGAGGGAGGGGATGGAAGGGGACAGAGAGGGAGGGAGAAAGAAAGAAAGAGAAAGAGAACTATTATTTAATACATGCAATGGCAGTAGTCAGCTTGCTTTCTGTTGTTCATTCAGCTGGGGTCCAGCCCAAGAAACAGAGCTCCCCATTTTCACATGGCCCTTCCCACATCAGTTAACAAAATCAAGGTAGCCTACCACAGGGATTTATTGATCCACTGATTCCGAGGGAATATGGTAAGCAAGCATCTATCTGTTTGCTCCTGGCAGAGCATCCCTTGATTACTTAGGCGTATAACTCTGTGCCCTTGGGTGGGAAGGTCTTTCTAAGAGAAACTCATAGGGACAACCCCTGGTCATTGCTGTGCTCTGATTGGCTTGCTTTCAGCCACAGTTGCAAAATAGAGCCCAGGACTTCCTGGGAAATTTTCTTACATTGTTTTATATTGGGTGTCAACCTTTCTATTTTTGTCCAGAAAACAAGTTACTGTTCATTTCCGTTTGGGGATTTTTTTCCCCCTTTTAAGGCAGCACCTCTATCAGGAAAAACTGGTCACAGAGCTGTCCCCAGAGGGCCAGCTATCTTTGCATAGCTGTCACCAAGGCGTTTCCATATAAAGCCTCTGTCGTTTTGAGCTCACAAGAGCATGTGAGGAACAGTCATCCATGACCTCATCCCTCCGGATCTGGTCCAGCAACTTTGAGTTTCATCACTGAGTGTGTGGCTGGCTACTGGCTGAAGCTGCTAAGCCACTGAGAATTATTTTTATAAACCAGGAAATCCCCAGCTTATGTTAAATTGGAAAAGAATGGCCAGTTATAGACCCTGGCCGTAAGTTACCTGTGTAAGACAAAGAACAGCTCCTTACGGGAGTGACCTTTGTCCTACTTCTTAATAGATGCCTTTTGCTATGGAGTAGGATATGTTCTTGTAATCAAAATGGCTGGTCCAAGTTTGTTTTCTTACAGAAAGTATTTACTATTAAGCAGTAAACTATATGCACAATGGAATATTATCTAGCCTATGTTTGTTTTCAGGGTCTGATTATTTGTTATTCTTAAGGTCTTATTTTTGACCTGACTCACACTTAGGTAGCTCCCAGGAAGGCAGCCTATATTATACACTCTTGCCAATTTTTCTTCGGCTTCTTCGCCCTCTGGGCCAACAGTTCAGCACCCTCTGCTGCCGCCTCCTCCTCTTCCTTCCTGTGTTGTTTCTGCAGAGCAGCACATCAGCGCTGTGTTCCAGGACGATTGGAATGACAAGACATGGAATACTGGGTGCTTTGGTCCTGGGCTTCTCACTTTCTTAGTTTAAGAGCTTTCTGACAAAATCTTGGTGGATATCATCTTCAGAGAGATTGAAAAGATTTCTGCTCCTACTAGCAATTTTAACCCTCAACTGAAGAGTCACAGCAGTATCTTTCAATCTAGGAATTTCTTTCTCTCCTTTTCCTTCCTTCCTTTCTTTCCTTTCCTTCCTTCCTTCTTTCTTCCTTCTGACTGTCTTTCCCCCCCCCTTTTTTTCTTTCTTCCTTTTTTGACATAACTAACTGAGAACTCAGACTGCCCCTCCATCTCTCCAGTTCTTGTCTGTGACTCAACAGCAGGCTCACTCTGCCGTGGGTCAAGATGTGCTGCCTTGTGGGAAAATCTCATGCGTCATTCTCATCGCTGGTTTGGACTACATAACTGTTCCCCTCTTCATGCAAAGCACAAGCAGCTAATTATGTGGCCACATGCTTCTCACTGAATGCATGAAGCTAACAGTCATTATTCATGCCAATGAGCTTCGGACAGCCAGAGGCCAGGAAGGAGCTATTCAGTTTCATCTTGGCACAGCTCATTACCTAGCATGTACCACAAAGAAAAACTAAGAAGAAATTAGGGCTGGGAGGTTGCTCAGTGGTTAAGGGCACGTATGGCTCGGATAGAGAGCCTGAATTCAAGCATCTAGGTTGAGTAAATCCAGCTCTAGAGGAATGGACACCCTTTGGTCTCCAAAGGCATATGTATGTGTGTATGTGTGTGTGTGTGTGTGTGTGTGTGTGTGTGTGTGTAAAATGCTATACATCATTAAATAGTTCAGTGGGCGTGGTTGTCAAGGTGCCAAGATAGAAACTGAATACATACACACACAATGCTTTAAAAAAATCATAGAAAGGATAAAATCCTAAGCTAAGGAAATAGCCCAGTGAGTTCAATCTTTACAGTCCTTGAAAACTAGTAACACCAGCCACAGTAGCACACATTTGTCATGCTAGTTTGAATTAGTCAGAGACAAGGCCTGGTGTCTACCCAGTCTAGCCTATTCAGTGAGCTCTAGGACAGTGAGTCTGTCTCAAAAAATAAGGTAGAAAACACTCTTTCACCGTGACCTCCAATATGTGTGTGTGTGTGTGTGTGTGTGTGTGTGTGTCTTGGAGTAACTCTGAGCAAGCAAGTGAAACAAACTTAAAACTTAAAAGGACAATTTACAGCCGCATATGGAAACAAACAAATAAAAATCCAAGATAGCTAAAACAATTCTGAATAAACAAAGAACTGCTGGAGGTTTTATCGCCCCCAATTTCACGTTATACTACAGAACTGTGCCTCAAGGTGTACTACACAGCTATCGGAATGGATCCAGCAGAGTGTTGGCATAAGATAGACAAGCTGAGCAATGGAACTGAAGATCCAGATGTAAGTTCATAAGTATCGATAGACACCAGATCTCACACACATATACATGTGTACATATACACACATATGTTGGTACATATGTTCACGTATACATATATATGCATGAATATTAAAATATATGCTAGAAATCATACTGGAAGAAAGATAGCATCTTCAACAAATAGTGCTGGAAAGCTGCATATAGAAGAATGCAAATGGTTCCATACTTATCACCCTGCACAAAACTTAACTCCCAAGTGGATCAAATACCTCTTCAAAGGGCCAGACACACTGAATCTGATAGAGGAACTTCTGTACGGCAAAGGACACCTTCATTCAGACAAAGTGGCAGGCTACAGAATGGGGATTTTTTTTTTTTAAACCAACTATGCATTCAGTTGAGGGCTCAAGGGATAATATCTAAAATATACAAATAACTAAAAAAGCTGTACACCAAGAAAAATAATGAGGTATTTGGGGGACAACACCAAACATGACAGAAAAAAAAAGAAGCAGAGAGGCTCCATACAGAAACTGATGGGAGCAGATGCAGAGACCTGCAGCCAAACATTTATATGGAGTTCAGCTCACAAAATCAACTAGCCAGGGCTCATTAGGCCTCACAGAGATTGAATTGACAATCAGAGAGTCCATATAGGTCTAACATAGGTCCTCTGCTTGTGTGTTACGGTTGTTAGCTTAGTGTACTTGTGGGACTCCAAACAGCAGGAGCAGGGCTGTCTCTGATTCTTTTGCCTGCTTTAGGAACCTTTGCCCTACTACTGGATTGCATCGTCCAGCCTTAATATGAGGGTTTATGCATACTCTTATTATTACTATTTTTTGAAGGGAAGGTGGGGAGGCATGGATCTGGGAAGGGGAGTAAATTTACAGGGAAGGACTGGGAAGACAAGAGGAAGGGGAAACTGAGGTTAGGATGTAATATATGAGAGAAGAACACATTTAAAAAGAAAAAAATGGGGTGTAGAGCTAAACAGGGGGTTCACAATCAGTGAAACACAAATGGCTGAGTTTTTTAAGTGTTCAGCATTTAAGTTATCAAAGAAATACAAAAAAAATCTACATTGAGATTCACTCTTACACCAGTCAGAATGGCCAAGATCAATAAAAGTAATGAGAATTTATTCTGGCAAGGATGTGGGGTAAGGGGAAACATTCCTTCACTGCTAGTGGGACTGCAGACTTGAACAGCCACTGTGGAAATCAGTGTGGCAGTTCCTCAGTAAGCTAAGAATAGGCCATACTCAAGACCCAGCTATACCACATGTGGGTATATACCCAAAGTTGCTTCATCCTCCTACAAAGACACTTGCCCAACAATGTTCACTGCCTCTCTGGTCATAATATTGGAAACAGCCTAGATGTCCCTCAACATTAGACTAGAAAAAGAAAAGGTGGCACAATTTACACAAATTACAAATTACTATTATTAAAAAAAAAAAAGGAAAGAAACCATGAAATTTACAGGTAAATGACTGGAGCTAGAAGAAGTTATCCCGAGTAAGGTAACCCAGGCCCAAAAGGCAAATAAATATATGGTATGTATTTTTATATGTGGATGTTAGCTGTTAGGTGTTTGATAAGCAAGCTAGAGTCTGTAAGGCCACGGAGGTCAAGTAAGTAGTAATAGTAATAGATTATCATGAAGGGAAGGGTCTTCGAAGGCAGCAGAAATAGAATAGATGGTTATAAACAAATGGGGGGGCAGCTGGGTTGGAAAGATTAAACTGGGAGAGGAATGAAAAGGGGGTAAAGGAGGGAATGTGGAAAGAGACATCTAAAACTAGGGACATTTCAGGTGTTACATGAAAAACTAATACAGTAGAAGCTTCCTCAAATAAATACACATGTAAGAGAAATTTAAATGGGATTACCAAATAACAGGCCCCAACGACACATCTCTCATTACCAAATGAAATCCCCAGTTCAATAATGGGTTATATATCTAATCAAGTTAGTGGCCAAAAGGGTCCAAAGACAAGCCACACTATTGCCAAGGCTATTGGTTGTTCTTCACAGACTGATGGTTAAGGCCTTACTGCTGAAGACAACACCTTCATAACTTACTGAATATAAAGAAGTTGATAACTTCACCCCTATCAGCTAGTGTTTCTAGTACTGAAATGTACTCTGCACACTACCAGAGAAGAAAGTTAAACACCAACCCAGCTACAAAGCCTTGTATCTACAAGGATGACCTGCCTGCATGATATGCTTGTGCAATATTGGCACAAGAATGTTCTGGGAGTAACCGGCCACTACCTGATGAGACTTAAGGCCCACTCCAGGGGATGGAACCCATGCCTGACACTGCCCAGGTGACCAAGATCCTAAGACTAGATTGGCCATGCACTTAGGGGGAAATCAAATGCTACTAAATACTTACTGCTGAATATAACACCCACATAACTTACTGAATATGGGGACATTGACTGAACTATTCTACCTAAGGGACATAGCAGTAAAATGACTCCTAATGACATTAGGTTATACTCATAGATCAGTGTCTTGCTCTGTCATCATCACAGAAGCTTCCTTCTGCAGGAGATGGCAACAAATACCCCCAACTAGACAATGTGCAGAGTAAGAGACCTTGAAACACCCAGTCTTAAATGGGATGTCACCATGAAATCCCTTCCCTCAGGGGCCTGAGAACCTTGCAAAAGAGGAGGTGGAAAGACTGTAAGAGTCAGAGGGACTGGAGGACATCAAGGAAACAAGGCTTTTAAACACAGAACTATAGGTGCACACATTAAGTCACAGAGACTATGGTAGTATGAACAAGGCCAGCACAGGTCCAACAAAACCAGATAGAGGTCCAGCAATGAGTGGGGATGTGTATGTGTACTGGCTGGTTTTGTGTCAACTTGACACAAGCTGGAGTCATCACAGAGAAAGGAGCCTCCATTGAGGAAATGCCTCCATGAGAGCCAGCTGTAAGGCATTTTCTCAACTAGTGGTCAAGGGGGAAGGGCAGCCCATTGTGGGTGGTGCCATCCCTGGGCTGGTAGTCTTGGGTTCTATAAGAAAGCAGGCTGAGAAAACCAGGGGAAGCAAGCCAGTAAGTGACATCCCTCCATGGCCTCTGCACCAGCTCCTGCTTCCTGACCTGCTTGGGTTCCAGTCCTGACTTCCTTTGGAGATAAACAGCAGTGTGGAAGTGTAAGCTGAATAAACCCTTTCCTCCCCAACTTTCTTCTTGGTCATGATGTTTGTGCAGGAATACAAACCCTAAGTAAGGCAGTACACATACCCTGATCCCCAACCCAGAAAATATATCCAAGTTGATATACACTCACAAAGGAAAAATAAGTCCTCTCCAACAGAGTCTTGCTGGGTACCCAAATCACTTGAAGGCAGGCCCCATGCCCAGTAGATGACCATCACAGAACAAACTCTATGGTATGTTTGGAGTTTTGGGGTTTGTTTGTTTCATAATGCTTTGTCTGGATATTTTTATTACCTTTTATATCTTTTGCCTCTGTATCATTCTGATTTTCTGGTTTTATGGAATTTGTATGTATGTGAACGTATGTGCCTCTAAGTGTGTATATGTTTCTTGTGCTTTTTCTTTGGCTATGTTGTGTCTGTTTTTACCTACCAGATTCTTGTTGTTCTTTCCCCCATCTTTTTAATTTCATCTTATTTTATTTTAATTTTAGATGCCTGTATTCTAATGAGAAGAAAACAGAAGGGTGTGGATTCAGATGGGAGGGGAAGTGGGGAGGATCTTGAAAGAGCTGGGAGAGGGAAAACTATAATTAGAATATATTGTACAAATAAAAATCTATTTCCAGTTTAAAAGTACATTAGCCATGGGGGAAAAATTAAGGTGGAACTTTTCTTTTCACTTTCTGAAGCCCCCTATATTTTCTGTGTGTCTGCTGCTTGTGTGTGTTTCTTCTCCTCCAAATAAATGTTTTTCTTCAAAAAGAAATAATGTTGAGGTGGGGTTGTTGCCCACACTCCTCACCCCAGACAGCATGAAGAGGCATGCTCACCTGCCTTTGGCAAAGGGGGCAGGAGAAGAAAAGAAATAAAATCCCTAAAAGTAATTGCTTAGTCCAAAGTCTTGCTTTATGGATGCAAAATGTTCAGGTTGCTACAAGATCACCACCGTTTTCAACAGTAGGAAAAGCCAGGCTCACAGAAGCTATTCACTTAGGATAATGCCACAGCGATGATCTCCGTGACTTCCTGCATTTGTGTCTTCTTACAGAAAGTCTTATCTTCAGTTACTCTACCAAGCCAATATAATGATTTTATTTGATTCATTTCCATGCGGTGAGCACTGCTCCTCCGGGTCTCTGAGGCAAGGAGTGCGGGGCAGCAACAACCCACCTCGCTATAATTATATTTTTTTTTTTGAAGAAAGACATTTATTGGAAGTGAAGAAACACACAGGCAGCAGACACGCAGAACAAAAGGGGAACTCGGAAAGCCAAATATCCCCCACCTGAATTAGTTTGTTATAACAGTGACCCCCTGTTTTGGTGTCATTTTTTTTTCAAAGTTTTAATTATGGACAAAAAGAAATAAATAACAAGGTGGCTGGGTCCTGAGGAATGACCAAGGTTGACCTCTGGCCACCACGTGTGCATGAACACATACATACTCACACATACACACATAGGAATTCTGACTTATGGATGAACCCTGAAGACTTTTATGCTAAGTGAATAAGACAAACCAGAATGACACATCCTGCATGACTCTACCTCTGTGAGGTGCCCAGAATATACAGGCCAAAGTAGCATAGTGGCTGCCAGGTTTGGGTGAAGGGGAAATAGGGAATTGTTGTTTAATGGGCAGAGTCTCATTTGGGAAGATGAAAACACTCTGGAGATGGATGGGGATGTTGGCTGCATACCCCCACGTACGTGGATGATGGCAATGAATTAAAATGGAAGGATGATTGAAGTAGTAAACTATGCCATGTTTGTTTAATCAGAATAAAGAATATGGCTAAAGTGGTTTCAGGGATTGCCTAGTGGTTAGAGTGCCGACTTCTCTTTCACAAGACCTGGGTTTGGTTCTCAGCATCCACGTGGCAGCTCACAGCAGTCTCCAGTTCCAGGGTCTCTGACACTGGGCAGCTCCTGCATGAAAAAAATTTAAAAGGAGTTTGTGTTGGAGATGCAATGCAGAAATAGAGCCCTTGCTTGTTCCAATTATATGCAAGGCTCTGGATTCCATCCCCAGAAAAAGAAAAAAAAAAAAAAAAAAAAAAAAAAAGGAAAAGAAAACACAGGCTTTGTTGAGAGCTTAAATTATAATGGCTTTGATGATGTAATAAGTTATAGAAATACACCATAGATCTGTGACTAGGACACAAGCTACATGATTCATCACCTGAACTCAACAACATGGAACTTGCTTGTACCCTTGGGTGTTGAATTGGCTAGTTTTTATGTCAACTCAACACGGGCTAGAGTCATCTGGGGAGAGAGAACCTCAACTGAGACATGCCCCCACCAGATTAGCCTGTAGGCAAACCTGTGTGGTCATTTTCTTAATTAGTGATAGATATGGGAGGGTGCATTGTGGATGGTGTCCACCACGGACAGGTAGGTCCTGGAGTGTATAAGAAATCGGGATGAACAAGCCATGAGTAAGCAGCACTCCCTTGGCCTCTGCATCTGTTTCTCTCTCTAGACTTCTACCATGAGTTCCTGCCCTGACTTCCCCCAGTGATGTGGACCTGTAAGCTGAAATACACCCTTTGCTCCCCCAAGTTGGTTTTTTTTTCATTGTTATGGAATTTGATCACGACAATAGAAACCCTAAAGCAGGCATCGTGGGGACCTCAAGCTCTATATTCGTTGCATTCTAGGTAGCACCCGTACGTCTGGATGGGCTAGGAGTTGGCTCTTAAAAGAGGTCAAAACTACATGAAGTAGAGACTCAAAGGAAGAAGACAGTCAGATTACACCAATCTAGACAGAACAATCTGGACAGAGGGCCCAGCAAGTACAAGTCTTCAGCAGAAATGTGCAGCTGTGCTTTAGAATGCTAAAGAGCACCTTGGAGCTGGCACTTGGTGGGGTCACAAGAGACGGGACCCAGAGACCCCCCTGTGGAGTTGCTGATTCTGGCTTAGCAACCAATGTGGGAAATCTGAATTTGGTTTGGTATGACTTGGGCTTGAGCTGCTGCAGGACATGGTTGAAATCGACACTGTCAACTTCCCAGACTTCCCAGGACTCACCTGAATTCAAGGAATCTTGGGATTGTAGGGTGTGGCTCTGATGCTACGATCATGTTCCCCAATTGGTTCTTGATCCATCAATAAAGATGCTAGCAGCCAATGAGCTGGATGGAATAGGTGGGGCTTCTGGTCCCGGAGGCAAGCTAGCAGATGCTATGCTATGCTTCAGAGGGAGATCAGCCATGTGAAATCTCGGGTTGAGCAGCCATAGGACATCCAGGAGATTAGAAGCACCCAGCAATTGATCAATAAGACACATTGAAAATTATATTAATGTGTGTACATGCTTCATCCATGGATCCGAGGGAATCTGGGTTGGGGTTGGTAGCATGGCCTGGAGCTTAAAATGGGGTAGCAAAAACTACATACTACATGGGATATGCCTAAAAAGTCTGGAGTCAGTAGAACAGAGAATATTCCTGAACATCCCTTAATTCCTTCACTTATGGCTTTGTCTTGTCCAAGTCAGAGGACCGCGTCCTGTCACTGCTGACTCAGCCAGCATCTTTCTGCTCCATGCAGGAGCTCCAGCATAGCACAGCCTTGCATGAATCTAGTGAGTAGATAAAAGTTCCTTCATATTACTTAGTATCTTCTGCTGGAGCTGAACTCTGCTCTCTGCTTTAAACCAGCCCTTCCTTGTGGCTTTGTGTAGACCCAATGATAACATTTTGGCATGAGTGATGGGTGCATCTTGCTGACAACACTTCTTGTCCCACTAAGTCTTTATGTAGAATGGAACACAGACGAGTTGACAGGACCATGAGCAGCAACGTCGGCTCACTAGGAGATGAAAACCTCACACCCATTGGAGGAGGCAGATTAACTAGACAAGAGCTACAGGTCTTAAAACTATCCAGACATGTCTCCTATTGCCACACTAGCTTGTATTTTTATCAATCAGAGAAATACGCTTTATACTACAAAAGCCAGTGTATTGCTGGATCTGTCTTAGTAGCAAGTCTAGTATTCATGCTATCCCTACCAGAGGAAAATATATTAAAGAAGGTAATAGAGGGACAAAGTTCAAATTTGTCCTTCAGAGTTTCACTCAAACACAACTTTGAACATGCAAAACCAGGCATTAGGAACCACAGTGTATACAGTAAAAAAAAAACAAAAAAACAAAAAACAAAAAAACAAAACAACAACAACAACCAAAAAAACAAGTCTTAATGCTTTCACTTCCCTCTCGTCTCCTGTGATTGGCTGGAGCAAGATTCAGATGCGTGACCTGATGGACATCTCATGACAATGGCAGCAGCTTCACGTTAGACTGTCGTAACCTTCAGTCCCCACTAAGGCATTCCCAGCCAGTAAACCTCACAGGCTCCAGGGTAGGTAACTGGATTACCACTGGGGAGTAGATTCTCATAACCATGTGTCCTCACCTTACAGGGCAGGTAAGCCTTGTTATTGGAGCCTTTACAGATCAACCCTCATCTTTCTCTTCAGGGCTGATCTGCAAATGAATGACCTGTCTGAGGTCATTTGTCAGGGTTGGGATTTGTGTTCCACGTGGCAGGACACTGACACAAACAATAAAATCGGAGCAACCAAGCTTTCACGTTTATGATGGTGTGTTGAATGGCTTCTTTGAGGGGTCTTGTCATCAGAAAGCACAGACTAACCTTGAATTCATGATGAGACACCCTCCCTACTGCAACCATATTAGGAGGTGGTTGGCCCATGAATGTGCTGTCTTTGGGGTGGAATTATTACTCATATAAAAAAAAGAGCTATGTTCTTTAACCAATCTCTCAGAGACGGAATCTTCAGAAAAGGGTTTTGGCCTGTGAGTTCTCTGTCTCTGGGATGGAATTATCACCTTTATAACCTTTATAAAAAGTATGTGAGAGAGACTGCTTGGCTGGTTGTCCCCATCTACAGGGTAAAGACACATCTTTACAGCTACAAGGTCCTTCTTTGAAGGATGAGAACCAGCCTCCCCAGACAACAGGTCTGTCAAGGCTTTGACCTTGGATTTCTCACCCTCTGGGATTGTGGATACTATTTTTTTTTTAAGAATGCATATGGTATATTTTAAGTATTTCACTCCCTCTCTTATTCCCCTTACCCCTTCTGGAACCTTTCCAACATCCCTCTCCAACTTTGCATCATTTTATTACTATAACCCTCTGACTTTATTAGGGCTGCTTGCAAGGACACGACCATGGATTTATTTACTAAATTGTGAACAACTTACCAGGGGCTAAGGAACTGAACAAAAACTACTCCTCCAGCAGCCACTGACTGCCAATGACTCCTCAACTAGGAGCGGGTCATCATGCCCCTCCCCCATTGGTGTTATTTATTAAACCACAAGATCTATGGTATTCATGATGGACGAATTTGTCTCTAAAGAACATGTTCCTTAAGTTTTCACACTTTGAAATTTTTATGGAAAAAATAATACCATATGCATTCTATACACTTTTTCATTCAAAACCTGAGAGACTCATCTGGAATGCTGTCAGTAGCTCTGTTTATGTCAATATGTGAATTCATGCCAATAAGTGAATATATATATACATATATATATACATATATAATATCCTACAATTAATGACAATCATGTATATGAAACCTGTCTTTAAATGCACATGCATTTATATAATACAGTTTCTTTTATCCCGGCTTCATTTAACACTGTTGTTTTTCCTAGAGCTGTTTAAGAGAGTAGCTGTGAGCCCAAGTGGCTCCTGAACACTCCAAACATCTTGTCCATGTTGAGATGAGCCGTAGGAGTAAAGCACCCAGCGGATAATGAAGACTGAGTTTCAAGAGAAGAAGATAGATTATTGCACTGATACTTTTTATATTGAAGATCTCTTAGATACATACATCGGTTTAAATAAATTACACTATTGGACTATCTTTCTTTAGAAAATGTGGCTACCAGAAAACATAAATTTACACAGGCGTATCTCTTATTATGGTTCGCTTTGTATTTTTCCTGCTCGATATTTTCTGTTTTGTTTTTGTTTTTTGTTGTTTTGGCTTGGTTTTTTGTTTTGATTTTTTTTTTTTTCAAGACAAGGTTTCTCAGTAGCTCTGGCTGTCCTGGACCTCACTCTGTAGACCGAGCTGGCCCTCTGACTCAGATCCAGCTTGCCTCTGTCTCCTGAGAGCTGGGATTAAAGGTGTGGGCCAGCACTGCCAGGCCCTGCTTGGAATTTGCCTTTACTGTGGATGCTGAGCAATGGCCCCGGGAGTTGCATGGCACAAATCAGCTGGATAAATCAATGCATGAGTCACCAGACGACTGTGAAAGGAGACCAACACAGCTTGCTCTCATCTGCTCAGCCCTTTGTCCTCCGGAAGGTAACAGTTGTCAGAATAAAGCTCTTTAGAAATCTCCTTTTGAACCTGTTTTTGTTTTTTTCTGCTGACTCCTTGGCTGGCCACCAATGGACCCAGAGTGCTTCCTTCTTCAAAATTAAAAGAAGCCACTTTTCCCTATGGAGAGCCAGCAGGCACAGGAACCTGATGCGACTATGCCTTATCAGAAGGCTGCTTTCTGGGGTCAAAGATGTTTCTTTAACATCTATTGTTTTGTTTTGTTTTTATTTTTGTGTCTGTTAGGTTTCTTTAAAAACTACAACTATACTTACTCCAAATGTATTTAGGTATATAAGCTGTTTTCAATCATTTTCTTGGTGTCTACATTATGCTTCCTGTTTTTGTCTGTCCATACCTTTAATCTACCTATTGATCAGGAGCCCCGTGCAGTATGTGGGGTCCTATCCTCAGTGCTTGGTACGACTAGTCACATCATAAGAATGTCCTTCCAATGCTCACTCCGTATCGGTTTTTTGTATATAAAAATTAGATGGAAACCAAGTGTGTGGCACTCACATGTAATCTCAAGTCTGAAGGCTGGGCAAGAGCATCACCATAAGTTAAGCCTGGGCTACTTAGTGAGTTTCAGGCCAGCTAGGGCTATGTAGTAAAACTCTGTCTCAAAACGCATGCGTGTGTGTGCACACACACACACACATACACGAGGTTCCTGAGCTATAGGTAGTGATGAAATCTATGAATAGCTAAAAATATGAAGGGTAACAGACACCAAGAAAACCATTGAAAACAGCAAATCATATGTCAAAATATAGTTGTATAAAATATAATTGTATTTATAATTATAATTATAAATTAATAATAAAATTATTATAAATTAATTAATAAAAATATAATTATAATTAGGAAACCTAGTAGACAAAAGGCAACAAACAAACAAAAGAAACAAAAATGTGTTTACCAAATGACTCAGTGTAAAAATCATTTAAACAGTTCATATTCAGGGCTGGAGAGATGGCTCGGTGGCTAAGAACACTGGAGAGGTCCTGAGTTCAATTTCCAGCAACCACATGGTGGCTCACAACCATCTGTAATGGAATGTGATGCCTTCTTCTGCTGTGTTTGAAGACAGTGACAGTGTACTCATATACATAAAATAAGTAAATGAATCTTTTTTTAAAAGTTCATATTTAGGCTGGGGTGATACTTTGATCAGGAAAGAGTTTGTCATGCTAGTATAGGACCCGTGTTTAATCTCTAAATTTACTTAAAAAACAAGTGGCATTTGCCCTTAATATTAGCATTTGGAAAGTAGAGGCTGATAGATCTCTGTGAGTTCAAGGCCAGCCTAGTCTACACAATAGAAAGACCCTTTCTCAAAAACAAACCAAAACCCATTCCCAATGCCAAGGGTGATGGCATAGGCCTGTCATCCCAGTGTAGAGGCGAAGACAAGTAGATTCCTGGGGCCAGCTGGCCAGGTAGTCTAGCCTACTTGATGAGCTCTAGGCTAATGACAAAGGAACAAACAATAAAGAAGAATGAAAAAATAAACAAAAAGACAAGCAAAGCAGACGAGATGACTTCTGAGAAACTATACAACACCAAAGGTTGACCTATCTCTGTCTCTCTGCCTCTCTGTCTCTCTCTGTGTCTCTCTCTCTCTGTCTGTCTGTCTATCTAGCTCTTAGATAGATAGATAGATAGATAGATAGATAGATAGGTAGAGATAGATAGATAGATGATAGGTAGGTAGAGATAGATAGATAGATGATAGGTAGGTAGAGATAGATAGATAGATGATAGGTAGGTAGAGATAGATAGATAGATGATAGGTAGGTAGAGATAGATAGATAGATGATAGGTAGGTAGAGATAGATAGATAGATAGATAGATAGATAGATAGATAGATAGATAGATAGATGATAGGTAGGTAGAGGTAGATAGATAGATAGATAGATAGATAGATAGATATAGATACACACACACAAACACAGAGAACAGGGTCCTTGACAGTTTTTAAACAGAACCATACTACTTTTTAATTTTTAATTAAATATAACTTCATTTTTCTCTTCCTTTTCCTTCTCCCAACCCCTCCCATGTTCCCCATTGCTCTCTCTCAAATTCATGGCTTCTGTTTTTTAATTGTTATTACACACACACACACACACACACACACACACACACACACACACACACACTGCTCCATCTATTTACTGCATTTACTCATGTGTATATGACCTCAGAGCTGACTAGTTGGCACTGATAACCGACTAAGGGCTCCTCCCTGGGGAAGATGAACTCTGCTCTCAGCATTCCTTTTTGCCTATAGCTCTGTGTGTAGGGTGGACACCGCATGTTTCCCTCTTGCTACTTTGTCTATTAGCGTCACTCTTGCCAGGGTCTTGTTTAGGCAGCAACATTGTTAAGGTTTCATGTCATAAGCTTTCCTGTAATTTCTAGGAGACACTCTTATCAGCAGCCTCCCTGATCCTCTGGTTTCACAACCTTTCCCTGGTGCTTCTAAGGTGTTGTTCCCTGAGCTTCAGTACAGGTGCTGTGTTATAGATGCAGTGATTGCTGTGGGGCACCTACAGCCGGTGGTTCTCTTCATTGTGGTTTTTCTACAGTGGTCCCCATTTACAGCAAAGAGAAGCATCTTTTATGATGGATGAGATCTATACTTCTCTGTGGGTAGCAAAATAAGTGTTCAGAATGCAGTTAGAAATTTAGCTTGCTCAGTGAAGTGGTAAGGACCACTCTATTTAAAAGCTGCTTCATCCAAAAATCAACCTATTTTCTAGGTTGGATGGTCTTTGTTTTCAGGAGACAAGTTCTTGCTCTGTAGCCCAGAAGAGCCTGTAATTCCCTCGGTAGTCCAGGATGGCCTCTACCTTGTGATCCTTCTGCCTTGACTGTCCAAGTACTGGGGTTGCAGGCTGGTGACACCATATCTGGCTTAAGTCACATATCTTCGGGAGCCTGGCTGTGTCAGGGTTCTGGGAATCTTGTTCTCCTACCTGCTCCTTAGTGGTTCTATAGGAGTCTCCTTTCTCTAGATTAAAGGGAATGCTGGCTTGGGCTCTTTTCATTGTTTGCTGGCATAGGACAGAGAGGGAAATGGCTGTATCCTTCTTTCTCCTCCTGCCTGAGATAAACTCATAGGCAAAATGGAAAAGCCACTGAAGGCTTTGTCACACTCCAGAACATATCAGGCAAGGGTGTTTTCGTTATGACTTAGAGTAGGGTCCCCACTTCAGGTCAGCCAGTCATGGCATGGACAGTTTTACATCAGCTGCCCACTCCCCACTTTCTCTATTCATACTTAAGCATCCTTTGTCATCATTCTGGTATGGGGCAGGTGGAGGTCATCTAGTCCAGGATTAGGTGTTCATCACCTCATGTAATATTCCTCCTCCTAAGATTGTGCTCAGCATGTCTCTTGTTTCTGAGCCCAGGCCCAACCTCTGGCTACCATGCTCTGGAACGCCAACACTAGTCAGTTTAGGTTGCCACAAAATTTAAATTTTCATGTATTGTAAGTTGGTTCTTGTTGCAGATGTCAAGTGATGTCACAGTTCCAAGGAGATGATACAATTATAAGGCCATGTGTGTTAGTGCAAACTTTATATGCACTAGAGGGACAAAGTGTGAAAACCCTTGCTAACACTAATATGACTGAAGATATTTGGTATCCCTGGTAGAGATAAATGGTACCACGTGAGAGAAGGTTCTGGAAGACAAGATAGAAGATAGAAAACTGTGAAAGTCAACAGTATGAATTTGGGTCAAAGATACGTGGACTTAGGTGTGTGTGCAATCAAATATTCTTCAGTCTTAAAGGGAAGATTCAGGTCACATATAACATGAATCAATCTCAAAAATATCACGGTAAGTGAAATAAGTCAACCATAAAAGGCCAAATGATGCATGACTCCCTCTTATATAGAGTGTCTAGAGTTATCCATCTTAGAAATAGAAACAGGAAATAGAATGTAATTTGTATGGGCTGAAGGGAGCTGGAAGGGGAAGTTGATTTTAAGTATGTGTAGGGTGTCAGAATTGCCAAATGCAAAAAAGATCAAGAGAAGTATTTCTCAACAATGTGGATGTGTTTAACACTACTGAACTGAACCCATGAAAGCAGTTATGGTAATGAGTGTCCCGTTGTATTTGTGTATGTGCATGTGTGGTGAGTGAGTGTGTAGCATTGGCCACAATAATAATAATCAAAAAAATTTGGAATTTTTGCAAATTTGAATGTTGGTCTTCCCTACCCACTTGTGGGTGACTGATGAGTTTACACAGCCTTCCCACAGCTCAGCCATTGGCAAGGGTGTGGTCAGTGTACAAAGGCAGTTGGGTACCACAGCATCCCAGTTCCATCACATCCCAGGCTGAGGTATGCTGGGCCAACGACTCAGCCCTTCATGCATCTGATACTAAGTGTAAAGTGGTTGACAACAGCAAGGTGGTACTGAAGGGAATATGTGTGCAAATACATACCTTACAAGGAGCTCGGCAGCATCCATGGAAATTCCTGTTTATCATCACACAGTTTAGAAGATTCGGTGAGTCAGTGCAGATAGAATGCTCAGGGCAATGTCCCAGACTTAACCATTCCATAAATAGGAACTAAGACCCCCCCCAAGGTATCTCATTCTCTGAACTTCATTAGGTAAAATAAAGCCTTAGAGTTAGAAACTGAGAAGAGAGTTTTTAAAATGGTATTGAACATAGAATAACTATACCCTTAACAATGTGGAAAAGTAGGTGAGGATTCAAGTTTAGATATTGACATTTACAAGTCCCCGCCTGGTTTCCACAACCTACAAGTGTAATTTGGATTACGGTGCCCCACAGACTATATGCTAAAGCCAATGGGCTCTTGAGAAATGATTGAGTCACCAGAGGCCAAATATCACCCACCGGTGGATCTATGGTTGGGTTTATAACTTGGTGGCATTGGAATGGGAAAACCCTAGGAGGTGGGACCTGCTTGGAGGAAGCAGTGACTGGAGGGATGGGCAAATCTTGGTCTTTTCTGCTTCCCCATTTTCTAGCCCCCATCCACCCACAATCCACTATGAGCTCAGCAGCGGTACCCCACACATTTTCGGACACCTTCAGTTCAACAGAAGCCCTCGGGGAAGGGTCTACGTGACTGTGGGTAGAAATTTGTGGAAGTGTAAGTCGGAACAAAACTTTCCTTCTTTTAAGTTCTCTCCTCAGATGTTAGCTACAGCCACAGAAAACAAACCAATGCTCTCTAAAGTCTTAAGTTCTTATGTGTAAAGTGCACATGAATCTAGCATTCGAGTCTGTGATCTAGCTGAGTTTATTTTAAATCACTTTGTATTTTAAGTATCAGCTACTTTTAGGTAGACGCTTCCTATTTAATACAGGGCTGAACCTGAGTGTTGACAGGGCTTGAACTATTAATAAGCACTAATATTAATACTTATTAAGTATTTGTACTATAAGTGCTTGCCATTCAAATCTGGGCTTGCAAACTCATCTATTTTAGTTGACCACAGAGGAGATCTTTAATTACTTTCTTTATCTATTTTGTAGGCTATCTAACTATGAATCACCTTGCTTCTTTTGAGGGATAAAAGTCTCAAAATCCAGAACTCCGTTTACTAGTGTCATGAATAGCTTCAGTTGTCAAGCAGACATACCTAAGAAGATGAACCTGCAATTGGCAAATTGCCTCCATCAGATTGGCCTAAGGGTGTGTTTGTGAGGCATTTTCTTAATTGCTAATTGCTATAGGAGGGCCCAGCCTACTGTGGGCAGTACCATCTCTATGCAGATAGCCTAGGCTATATATGAACGGCAAGCCAGAGGACACAAGACAGTAAGCATCATTCTTCCATGGTCTCTACTTTGCTTCCATTTCTACTCCCAGGTCTTGTCCTGGCTTCCCTCTATGATGGGCTGTTACCCAGAGACTGAAATAGGTCCTTTCTTTTTTTATGTTTGCTCTGTTTGGGAATAAGGGGAGTTGAAACAGGTCCTCTCTATGTAACCCTGGCTATCCTGAGACTCGCTATGTAGACCAGGCTGGCCTTGAACTCACAGAGATCCTTCAGCCTCTGCCTCCCAAGTGCTAGGACCAAAGGTATGCACCACTACGCCTGCCTTTTATTTTCTTTCAATCAGAACACTTTACTTATTGCAGCAATAGGAAAGCAAACTAAGGCAACCAGTAAAGTGGGTGCAGACTTCCTTGCATTTATAATTTTGCAACAGTGTCTATTTCTTTCAAAGTACATATTTCTGTGCTGTTGGTCATCAAACTTAGGGATCTTAGTCATGCCAGATAAGCTCTTACTACTCAGCTATATCCCTAGAGCACTTTATTAATGTGTGTGTGTGTTTGTGTGTGTGTGTGTATGTGTGTAGGTCAGAAAACAGTTTGCAGGAGTCATCTGTCTCCTTCTATGAAGGCTTCTATATGAAGCCTAGGGATTGAATACAGATTATCAGGCTTCGGTACAAGCATCTTTATCCCTGAGCCATCTTGCCAACCCTCAAATTACTATCTTGTTTATTTTCTTGTGTCAGGGTCTCACTATGTAGACCTGGCCATCCTGGAACTTGCTATATAGATCAGACTGGCCTGGAACTCACAGAGATCTGTCTGTCTCATCCTCCTGAGTGTTGGAATTAGATGCTGGCACCACCATATCTAGCCCTTCCAGTTCCTTTTAAATGGTATTTATCTGCCACTTCATATGCCCTCTGTTCTGTCTGTTTCTAGGTAGGGATGTTTCAGAAGCAGGAATGAAGAGGCTTCTGCAACTAGACAGGGGTTAGCTTTGCAACATGGAGTCGAAGGATTCGAACCTAAAAGCTTTGAAAGAAAAACATGGAAAGAAATCTATGGGACAAAGAACTAGTGGAGTTTTTAGACTTGAATCACAAGCACAGCCTCCAGAGGGAATATTGATACACTGGGCCTTGTTAAATAGAAACTCTTACTTTCTTGAGCAGCTGCTAAGTTGCTGAGAAGTTGGAGCTACAGAAAACATTTTCAAGTCATGTTATCTGAGAGAAAAAAATTGCATCTAGAATACACAAAAAGCTTTCATGTGGTAGTTTGAATGTGCTTGGCCCAGGGAGTGGCACCGTTAGGAGGTGTGGCCTTGTTGGAGGAAGTGTGACTCTGGTCCTAGCTGCCTTTGGAACAAGAGGTAGAACTTTCAGCTCCTCCAGCACACACATGCCTGGATGCTGCCATGCTTCCTGCCATAAGAATAATGGACTGAACGTCTAAAGCTGTAAGCCAGGTCCAATTAAATGTTGCTCTTTATAAGAGTTGCCCTGCTCATGATGTCTCTTCACAGCAATGAAACCCTAAGATACCTCACCACTCAACAGTCAAAAGCGAAATCCTGTTGGGATGTAGACATCTCACTGGAAAGCATAGACAGATGACAGAGAATATAAAAAGCACATTTGTCATCATAAGCCATTGTGAAGATGAAAAATACAACAGGTAGTCACTACCCATCTCTCAAAATAGCTATGATCAAAAAAAATCAACGATTGTGCAAAATGCTGGGAGGATATGGTGAAGCTACATTTTCCTGTCTTGCTGGCATGGGACAGCAGATCATGCCACCTCAAAACCTGATTGTAGGAGATCAGAATGTGACACTCCAAATATGCCTCTTAGGCATACACATTATTTTGAGATAATTAGCTGAAATTCTGCGAAACTATAGACAAGGAAAAGTCCTAAAGGCAGAGCAGAAATTTGTCTTTTTAAGAACAATTTAAGGGTAATCTCCGTTTGTAAGAGACACCCAGGAAGGTGTCTGTAAATCAGTGAGACTTTGAGGCCAGGATAGCAAGAACTAAACAGGGAAACCCTGTCTCAAGCTAATCTCATAGGACAGAAGACAATGCTAAATCCTCAGGAGCATGCTCATGAGTCCTCCAGTGTGGTTGCTGGGAACTGAGCTCCTGCCCGCTCTAGAGCAGCAAGAACGCTTAACGACTGAGTCGTCTCCCTAACCCCTAGATAACATCTCTAGATGTGACCTCAAACCACCTCTTTGATATTTACTCTTATGCTTAAGTATCTTGAATGGAAACATACGAATGAATAAGCTTTGACTGTTTTCCTTTTATTGGTGCATCTTTTCCCTAGGGGACCATCCCAGTGAAGACCTGTAGACAACAGAGAGGAAACTCTTATCTTTCCTACCCCACAGGGTGAAACAATTCAGCCAGTCAAGAAAGGGGTTTGCTGGCTTTTAAAAAAGCAAAACGTGCACTTAACAGCATAAATCAGTAACTGCTTTCTAACATTCACTCCCAAGAAATAAAATACATGTTTGCAAACCTTATACATAAGCGTTGTGTGGGAGATGTAAAGAAACACCTATTAACCCTAGGTAGGCACTGAAAGACCAGGGAACAACTTCCATCCCAGTCCAGCTTGGTAAACCAATGAGTTAATTTTGATGACTCCCAGGCACCTGCATCACTGAATGCCCCACCCAGCATGGCTCATGAAAGCTACATGACCACAGTTCCACCTCCAGCCAGCCTTCTGCCTCCTGTACACTCCTGCACATACCCCAGACTGCCAGAACCTGTCGGGT
This sequence comes from Micromys minutus, assembly GCF_963924665.1. Classification (NCBI taxonomy): domain Eukaryota; kingdom Metazoa; phylum Chordata; class Mammalia; order Rodentia; family Muridae; genus Micromys; species Micromys minutus. The sequence goes on from NC_137977.1 coordinate 49,899,932, forward strand.
TGGTAAGAGGCGGCAGCCGGATCTCAGGCAAGAGTTTGATGACCTCCACGTCACGCATTCTTCTGTGAGGAAATAGCAATAGTCCTGGTCCCATGAGGGTGATCACAGTTGCTCTGATTCAAGGTGCTAATGGTCATGCCATGCCCAGACAAGAGAACTCTACTATGTATATTTATATTCAAGCCTCATGGCAGCTTTGTGCTGAACCAGTGACAGCAAACAACTCTTCAGTAAGTGAGCAAGCAGTTAAGCTGTAACCAGGCATGCCACAGAACACGGCTCAGCAATAAACCAGATGGAGCGTGAGTACACACTGCTGGGATCCATCAAGGTAATTAGCAAAAGCTACTCCCTGGGGTTAGCTAGTGTGCATTACGTTTATGTAAAGTGATGGTTAATAGTGGTTGTTAATCTGAAGATCTACAATCGCCTAGGACACAGGCCTCTGGGCATGTCTGGGAGGAAATTTCTAGATTGGGACATCTAGGATGGGGGATCCACCCTAACCACAGGCAGCATGAGTCCATGGGTTAGAGTCCCATGAATAAAAAAGGAAGAGTGATCTGAGCTCTGTCACTCACCTTACTCTGCTTTTCTGCCTGTGGATCCAATGTGACCTCAAGGTCCCTCACTTATGAATCCCCAACTCTGGCGTAAGGTACCCTTCTACTGTGAGCCAAACGAAACTTTCCCTTCCTTGAGTTGCTTTTCTCGGGTGTTCTACCATCTTGATGAAAGACATAATTAATAACTGTACCTTTATGAACTAACAAAATTGTAGTTGCTTTGGACGAGTCAGTGATTGGCAGGAGTTGGGGATGGTGGCTCACAGTCTAGGATCAACAGAGTAGAAGGGAAGAACTGACTTCCTAGCACTGTCATCTCTACACATGAGCCATAGAATGTGTGCATTCACATACACATCCTTTATACCACACAATAATAATAAATAATCTTAAATGTTCTTGTCATTCAATCAGTTACCTCACATCTGGACTTCAGTCTACAATTAATTATGATTAACTAATGTATGATTATCTTATCCTTTTACACACTCATCCAAAGTGACATCTACTATAGCAAATTTCGGGTTTTTTTTATATTTTACTGATTATTTTATTTATTTATATTTCAAATGTTATTCCCCTTCCCAGTTTTTCCTCCACACTCCCCATCCTCTCTCCTGACCCCTGCCTCTGTGAAGGTGTGCCCATACCCACCCACTCCCACCTAAGTGCCATAACATTCCCAACGCTAGCTCAGCAAACCTCTTCAGCTCCTTTAGTCCTTGCCCTAATTCCTTCATTGTGGTCTCCACACTCAGTCCGATGTTTGGCTGCATGTATCCATATCTGTATTGGTCAGGCTCTGGCAGAGCCTCTCAGGGGACAGCTATATCAGGCTCCTGTCAGCAAGCTCTTCTTGGCTTCAGCAATAGTGTCTGGGTTTAGTATCTGCAGATTGGATGGATCCCTAGGTGGGGCAATCTCTGGATGGTCTTCCCTTCAAACTCTGCTCCACTCTTTGTCCCTGCATTTCCTTTTGACAGGAGGAATTCTGGATTATTACTTTTGAGGTGGGTGGGTGGCCTCATCCCTCAACAAGGGGCCATGCCTATCCACTGGATATGGTCTCTACACGTTCTATCTCCCCTTTGTTGGGTATTTTGGCTCCCCTTTGTTGTGTCCTGGGGACCATTTTTAAAGGAAGAACTGGAGACCCAGTTCATTGTTTGCAGAATGTATTTAAACATTCATTTATTGTGATGTTTGAGTTGGTTATGGTTTGTCTATGCATTTGTCTTAGCTACTTCTCTGTTGCTGTGATAAAGCACCATGATGAAGACAACTTAAGTAAAATAAGAGTTTATTTTGGCTTGTGGTCCAAGGTCCATCATAAGAGGTGGACATGGGAGTGAGCAATATGCCTGGGGACAGGAACAGGAAACAAGAGCTTCCCTCACCGCAGACAGGAAGCAGAGAGAATGAACTGGAAGACGTTGGTGGCTTTGACCCTCAAAGCCATCGCAGAGTTACATGCTTCCTCCAGTGAGGCTAGACCTCTTAACATTCCTAAACAGCATCACCAACTGGTGACCAAGTGTTCAAGTACCTAAGACTATGGGGGACATTTTCATTCAAACTACTACAGCATTTGTAAAAAAATATGCTGACTCTATTGGGATTGTGGCATTTGTTTAATTTATATTGATATTTTTCAAAGAACATAACATGTTTTAAATAAATTTTATTAACATATTTTTAAAGCTCATCTAATGTTTGTCATGAATCAGTGCATTGGCATGTGATAAAAGAAAAAAAATTAGATGCTCTAACTTTAAATACAAGGCCATGTGAGGTTGATGTAGAAAGAAAGAAGATAGATGACTTAGCAGCTGCAGACAAAACCAACAAAGATTTGTCCACATTACTTTTGTTTGGTCAATTTTCATGGAATCCAGCTTTCACATACAAAGCACATGCTATACCACCGAGCCACACCTTCAGCCCATGTTTCATCTTCCTGATGTAGTATGGTGCATATACCTGGACTTCATCTTCAGGCCCATCAACTTCCATTTCTCCTCCACTTCTTGACCTCTTAAGAAATCCAGAGATAACAAGAATTCTTCCTTGTGAACTGCCTTTCTCTTCCAAAGTACTTTGTGCTGTGTTATATTCCTACCCCACTTATCAATAGCTAATTATCCTTTGAGCATGGCATGGCATTGATGCCTTCAAATCAAAGCAGCTGCAATTACTTACGTAAGAACCTCATAAGACCCAGGCCATGGAAGGTTAAAGGACTCATGTGAAGATACTTGAGGAACTAAAGAGGAAAGGGTTAAAAGGCTTCAGCACCTGGGAAGCTCATGAGGCTCCTCCCCTCCCAGAGAATAAGTAAGTCATTAATAATTGGTAGGAAGATTTAAGGAGGGGGAAGTTATTTTTTTGTTGTGTTCTGTTCCTATGTTGCAGTGATGGTTTGCATATGCTTGGCCCAGGGAGTGGCACTAGTAGAAGGTGTGGCCTTGTTGGAGGAAGTATGTCATTCTGGCACTCTTCCTAGCTACCTGAGGATGCTCAGTCTGTTCCTGGCTTCTTTTGGATGAAGATGTAGAACTCTCAGCTCCTCCTGCACCATGCCTGCCTAGATGCTGCCATGCTCTTGTCTTGATGATAATGGACTGTACCTCTGAACCTGTAAGCCAGCCTCAATTAAATATTGTTATTTATAAGACTTGCATTGGTCATGGTGTCTGTTCACAGCAATAAAATCGTAACTAAGACAGTTGCCCATGATCCTGTAAGTTAAACTCACTGATCCCTAAAACTAAACTTGGGTACAAATGTTTCTTTGGTCTGTCACTGATGCCCTATCTGGAGTGAATACATTTTGTTCACATCTCATCAGGAAAAGTCACATAGCATTTAGTTCCTGAATAAAGACCTGACAGAACTAAAGAGTCAGTTGAGAGGAACAGCTTGCATTCTCCCTAGTATGAGATGTACAACTGAAGTCAAGCCATCGAGGGAGGGTGGAGCATCCACAAGGTGATTCTGATGTGGCACCTTTCCCCATATGGAGCAGAATTGCTGATTTTCTTGCTGTAGAAACAGTTGCATTGTTCCTGCCATGGTGATAACACATGGAGCTGGTGCTGTATAGTATGAAGGTGGAAGTAATCTCGAAGCGCTCATTTCCTTCTATGTGGTATAGAATTGCAAGCTTCCTTAATGAGTGGGTTCAGTCACATGAGTATACACACACTCCACACAATGGCTGATGGACTGGGGAATATATAGTAGCCCTTGGAATTAGCACGTACACAACAGGATTATAAAAACTTTGGTATCAGTTGTGTGACCTTGGAGATAGGTAGCAACACATGCAACTCGGGTTCTGTTGTCTTCCCAGAAAGATCTTACCTACATGAGGGAGGAATTATATTTTTTATTGGATAGTTTTTAATTTACATTTCAAATGTTGTCTCCTTTCCTGGTTTCCCCTCCATAGACCTTCATCCCTTCCCCCTCTCCCTGCTTCTAGAAGGTGTTCATCCACCCACCCATCCCTTCCTGCCTCCCCACCCTAACATTCCCCTACACTGGACCATCAAGACTTGGCAGGACCAAGGGCTTCTGGAAGGGATTATTATAAGAGAGACATAGATGCTATTTTCTGAAGTAGCTTATGAATTAGCAAGATGCAGAGGGCAGAAGGAGAGGACAACATGGAGATGCTGACTTGCCGTTTCTAACAGCTAGCAGGATGTAAGGAAAAGAGAACGTAAGCTGGAGCTACACTAATGAGCCCCTCCTGGGATCCAAATATTTGAAACCCATGGGAAGACTCGGATAATGAGGAGAAAGAAAATGTGGGGAGATATGATAAAAGATACCTCTCAAGTCTGACATTTCATAGACATGAAAAGAAAACTCATGAGTCAACAGGCAGTGTCTCATAATAATGTCCCACAGCAAGAAACTGTAAAAATCAAGAAATAACCATCATTTGAATTGGTTTCTTTGGGAGGAGGTATTAAATAAGCAATGAAAAGCCTCCCACAACCTGGCTCATGAGGCTGTGGGGCATGGGGGTGGGTAAATTAGTCTGAATGCTGAAGGAGCAGAGAAAATGAATACATTTATTTTTTTGTGTGTAACTGTGTCATTGAGACAAAGTATAACCTGTATAACAAGGGAAATCAGTCCATGATGAACAGACTCCTATGAGTCACTAGGGACTCTTTGGTTATCACAACTGAGGTCCCCATGAACACCGGAGACTGGAAGACAGCAGAGGAAGGAGTCGCTAGTAAGGGAACTGGGTATGAGAGGTGGTGTTTGATACCAACTTCAGCACTAAGTCCATGACATATTGGATCTTGCTACTCATTCCCCTGCAGCATTCCCTTAGCTGACAATTCTAAGACCATTTGTCACTTTCTTGGAACAGTTGTGGTGGGTCTGACAGAACAGAACTCTATTCACAGGGTTTGATTCAGCAGAGACTATGAGACTGATATCGGACTTTAGTGGCTTTGCTGAGCTCTGTGGTGGGGTCATCATCTTCATGTTGTAGGAAAGGGTCTATCAGAGCCAAATGATTTAGTCCAGTAGGTAAATCCTACTCATAAAATGCTAAGGCCATCAAAAGAAGATGAGAGGCAATGAGGGTGACCCGAGTCACTTGAAAGCAAATATGGCAAGATTTTTGTTAAGCTGTAGTTCTTAGGAAAAAATAAATAACAGAAGGACAAATGCTGTGTGAGCAAGCATCTACAAATCTTTAAAGCCCAGGCTGTAATCCACAGAAGATGTATATGACATTAACCCTAATGAAAATATTAAACTTGATCCACAGCTAAACAAGTATCTTCCCAGAGTATATAGTATATGTTCCTCCTCTGCAAGGAGACATACTTTGAGTAGAGATTGCTCACCTGACCTTGATGAAAAGACAAGGGCCAATAGTGTTGGCTTGGAACCAGATAGAACAAGACTCCAGAAGTAGGCATAGCTCCTCCTTGGGTTTCAGCCAAGCAGAGTCATGCATGCTAATCTCACTGAGACTATATGTGAGTGGAGAGATGTGTAGTGGCCCTGCCAGTGGAGCGCTGGAGGATGTGGGGAGATGGATAAGGGGAAGTAGACCTCATTGGTGCAGCTGGACCCATCATTGGTCTTCTAAGGAGATAAGTGATGTAAGTGACAGGATCTATGCATGTCGTGCTGGATCTTGCTACTCATTCTTCTTGCAGCATTATCCCTTAGCTGATAATCCTAAAACCATTTGTCACTTGCTTGGAACTCTGGGGTGGGTCTTTGGAGACCCTGCCTACCTTAGTATAAAGGTTTCATTGTCTAATGCTAACCAATAGATCTTTTACAGATTTAGGGGGGAAAAATCATTGTTTGAAAGGCTGAATGTAACAGAGTGAGAATGGGGAATCAGTTGACATGAGGTGCAAGGGCCAGAGCAGCTGTGTACTTCTGGGTAGGGTTACAGCTGGGTAAGGTGCAGATGAAACCCCAAAATAGGTAGGAAAATCCTGCAGAATCCTGTGTCTGCAAATGTTAAGAGAACAATTAAAGAGTTTAAACAAATGTATTCTTGCATGGGTAGACAACAACTTTCCCAGAACTATTATTGGATGAAAATCATAGGGGCAGAGACACATTGCCTCCCCCTGAATTGTTGGATATAAGGCCCATGATGCCCATGAGGCCCTCCCACACGATATAGATTATTTCCACTGCTGTTGGTTGCATGTTGGAACTTGATGTGGAAGACACTACACATTTTACTTACAGCCTATGGAACAACAGAGGTGGAATTAAATGGATGGCTCCTTTCCTGATGATCAGAATAAGTGCTAGAAGATCCTATATAGGCTCCACAGTTCCACTCAGCTATTGATACAGCATGTTATTTCATCAACACACTATGCCAGCCAAGATGTGCCTGCGGATGTAATACTGGCATCGCTGTTGTGAGGGCAAACAACTGCTGTTTCCTTGGGTGAAGGCTCACTCTATAGAAGGGGACTCAGAACTGTAAAGCAAAAACCTGTATCTGGGGGAGGCATATGTTTTATTAAATGAGATATGATGTGCCTATCAAGTTGTTTTTCATACATTTATGTTTATGCCCAGAGGTTTCTTGTAGATAACAAAAAAATAGATATTTTTTCTTAATCCATGCAGCTAGTCTGTGTCTTTTGATGGGAGAACTGAGGACACCAATACTTAGTTATTATTGAAATGTAATGTGTGTACATGTGTTAATTATAGTCATTTTGATTGCTCCTGTTTGTGTTAGTCATGTTTTGTATTTTGTTAATTTTTCTTTTGACTTTTCTCTTTCTAGAGTCTCTTGTCTATATCGCTCTTCTCTCCAGCTCAAAGTATTGCTTTCAGGACTCTGTTTAGCATCGTTTTTGTTTGTTTTGTTGTATATAAACTTTTTAAAGGCTCTTTGGTTCATGGGAACTCTTTCTTCCTTACCATGGCAGATAATTTTGCTGAATACAGTGATCCAGGTTGCCAGAACTTGGAGTGTATTGTGCCCAGACTCTTCTGGCTTTCACAGTTTCCATTGAGAATTCATGTGTTATTCTGATGGGTTTTTGCCCGCTTTCAGTTTTTAGTATTCTCTTCTTTGATCTGTATATTTGGTATTTTAATGAGGATATTGTTGGGGAGTTTTCCTTTCTGGTCTTATAGATTCTGGGTTTTGTGTTCTTAAGGTATCTATCTATATAAGTATATCTTTAGTTCTGGGGAACTTTTCCACTCTGATCTTATCAGCTTGCTTATTAATACAACCCAGGATTATGGTGGCATTACTCACAGTGAGCTGGACTTTCCAAAATCAGTTATTAATTAAGAAAATGCATTACGGACTTGTCTACAGGCCAATCTGATGGAGGCAGTTTCTCACTCAAGGCTCCCTCTTCCCAGATGATCCCAGTTTGTGTCAAGTTGACAAAAACTAACCAGCACAGGGTATTATATCCTAAGGCTAGACATAGCAAAGAACACCCAAAGAGGGCTTTAAATAACATCAATAGATTTTTCTCACAGAACAGGAGCCTGAAATCTGAAATCAGATGTTATACGTTGATTCCTTCCAGCGGCTTTGAGGAAGAAGATGTTCTTTTCCTTCAGATTTTCTGTAGCTGGTGCCACGATTATTGGCAGTTTATTTGTTTGTTTTGAGGATGTACTTTTCACAGGAAAATTGTGCCTCTGTAGTCATAGGGTATCCGTCTCTGAATGTCTTCTCATGACCTCCTATTGGATTTAAGTCCAACACTAACCTAGGATGATCTCATTTTAGTTGATATCTACAAGCTCTCGCTCTCTCTCTCTCTCTCTCTCTCTCTCTCTCTCTCTCTCTCTCTCTCTCTGTGTGTGTGTGTGTGTGTGTGTGTGTGTTCCTCTCCATTTCTTCTTTTCTACCTCCCCTCACTCCTAAAAATAGAACAAAGGACCCTATGTACCCCAAATAACTGAGATATAGCCTCAGTTTATTTTTCCTATTATATGGGATAATTTAGGCCAAAAAATACAAACAATTTTAGACACAACGGAGCCCAGCCTCATGATCTAATCACTAGATTAAGAAATTTTTTCAGCCTGGACTGAAGCCTTGCTTACCACATGACTTTGGGTCACTGGCTTGAATGTTTATCGTGAGTTGTCGTACTTGTACAGAAAGAGTACTGTGGATAAGAACTCTGTTGGCTCTGGTAGCAAAGCACACTTGTGAAGAAGCCCAGCCTGAGTCATCTCAAAGGAGAAGTGGGGCATTTCATCATCCCTTTTCTCTCACTGGGCTGGAGGGAGAACAGAGGGGAGTGGCAGAAATCTCAGAGCTCACTTGTGCCCTTCAACAACAGCCCAGTATTAGGGCAATTGACTGTTTAAGAGTCTGAAACAACTGTAGGAATTAGTTGGAGGCAAAATGGTAGAAGTAGAGAAAAGTGGTCAGGAAATTCTCAGGACCCAAGGAGAGGCTAGCCCATTGTTCAGAGTTGTGCTCTTCACCCAAAGTACGAAGAGCATCCTCCCAACACACACACACACACACACACACACACACACACACACAAAACCCCCACTTTTCTGTTTCCTTACCCTTCAGTAGCACTCAGGACCTGCTAATTACTCCCATATAGGAATACTGAGGTCGGGGGGAGAGCAGGGTACTGTGGTCTCATCTGGAGAGTTGCTGTGGAATGCCCATACACAGACCTCAGAAGTAAGCCTTCGGAGAAGCACAAAGATTGTGCTGAAGATTACAGCCAGCTGCCTTGCCCCTGCTTGCCAGTGTAGACCACAGAGTTCCAGCTGGTTTTATTTGCATTGCAAAACTTAAAGTCTTAAGTGATTTCTCCTTTGCAGGAAGTCTCCCACTCCAATGGCCTCCATGAAAAAGCCCAGACTATTGTGACACCCAGGTGGCCTGTTCATCATCTGGGCAGGCCACCAAGGACCTCAGCATTGGTATAGAGCTTATTTAAATATGTAACCTTTTTCATGCTCATTTGCAGATCAAACCTATTCGAAAAGGCTTTTCTCCAGTGCCATCATTAGCTTGTCTTAATTCCCATCTGCCTGCTGATGTATCCTATCACATTTTCTATGGACTCTAGCATTCATTCTCTTTCATACTCACCCCAAATTTAGACATCCCATTTGTACTGGCTTGTTTTGTGTCAACTTGACACAAGCTGAAGTTATCACAGAGAAAGGAGCCTCAGTTGAGGAAATGCCTCCATGAGATCCAACTGTAAGGCATTTTCTCAACTAGTGATAGGGGCAGGGGGCAGCCCATTGTGGGTGGTGCCATCCCTGGGCTGGTAGACTTGGATTCTATAAGAAAGCAAACTGAGCAAGCCAGGCAGTAAGTAACATCCCTCCATGGCCTCTGCATCAGCTCCTGCTTTCTGACCTGCTTGCGTTTCAGTCTTGACTTTCTTTGGTGATGAACAGCAGTGTGGAAGTGTAAGCTGAATAAACCCTTTCCTCCCCAGCTTGCTTCTTGGTCATGATGTTTTGTGCAAGAATAGAAACCCTGACTAAGACACCATTCAAAAGCTTGAATGTGTTCATAAATACTTTTAATGCAGGGTGCCCATTAATCTTTGTGCACATTTAAAGGAGTTTCTCTAACACAAGTGTTTGTTGATGTTTTTGAGACATTGGTACTATGTTTCAAAACAATTGGGCTACTAGGTAGCCCAAGCTAGCCTCCAATTCTCCACCCTCCTGCCCCAGTATCCCCAGGGCTGAAATCACAGGTGTGCTCCATTACACCAACCATTTCCTGCAGTATCAGCATCTACCACCAATTCCCTGTTTGTTTATTGCCCAACCTGAATTCTCTCTTATTTTTCTAGACATAAGAAGCGGTAGCTCTCTTCCCACTATGTCATCTTAGGACTACTGCTCTTCCCATAGGTCAGAACTATCCTACCACATGACTCCAAATTGGACGACGAGTAACTACAACCTAACTCGATGCTAGAAGAGTTTCCCCCAGGAGTTGGTGTTGTTTCCATACCAGGTACATGCTCTGCCACTGAGTTGAATCTCTAACTAGCAACTGAGCACTAAATGTTAAATATTACAAAACCGTGTGTATTTTCTATAATAAACATAAGTGGTAAATTGGATAAGCCAAATGTCTTCCATAGATTAGTTTAAAGACATTATACCCATTCTTAAAAGTAAACTTTACATTGATGTTGTAAAAGTCCATTTGGCTCTTCAAAATACTTGTATTCAGGTATCTAGAAAGAAAGAGAACACCTTTGAAATTACTGTAAGTCTTTGCAAATCCCTGTGAATGTCTTCTCTGACTCAGTACCAGGTGCCATTTTCGACCTTGTGGAAGTCCAGGCATCTCTCCCAATGCAGTAGGCACATGCGGGAAGCACGCCACTGAGCAGCAATAAACTTTGACTGCTGGTAGTGACTTATGAGGCTCCTTAAAGGAGGCTGGGCTGATGATTTCACTACAGAGATTGTATCTGACAACAAAGGTATTGTCCCATAAACCCACCTCAGTACTTTTGAGCTACAATATAAAGCTATTCATTTATACACCAAGAGCAGTTAGAAGGTAGACTGTTCTGCATTAAAGCAATCACCAGTATTTACTTTATATCCAGGAACTGATACCATGCAAAAATTTCCAGTCTATGACCATATTTTATCTCCCCACCAGCAGATGTTTATCCCTCTCAGTTGAAGCATAAAGAAATATAGTTTCATGTTATAGTTTAAACCATGTGCTGGGCTATCTCTACTATTGCTGTTACTTATAAAAAAAAAAAAACAGCCTTACTGTTTTTTCATATATATATATATATATATATATATATATATATATATATATATGTGTGTGTGTGTGTGTGTGTGTGTGTGTGTGTGTGTGCTGGAGTAGAAATAATTTTTAGTAGATGCTCTTTAAACTATATACATATATGGGTCGCATATGCTCATGTTTGCCTAAATACCTAGAAGATACATCTAAAACTAATAAAAGTAGTTATTAAAGGTAGGTGGAGAAATGAAAGTTTCACTAATATACATTTTATATTTTTTAATAACGAACTATAAACTAGACTGTCACAGCTGTCAACACACCTGGGAGGAGGAAATCTCAGTTGAAGAATTGTCTCATTCAGGTTGGCCCCTGGATATATCTATGCGGCATTTTCTTAGCTGCTAATTGATTTGGAGGGCCCAGCCCAGTGCCTTTGGCACAGTCCTGAGGCAGGTGGGGCTGTGCTGCATAAGAAAAGTAGCTGATCAAGCCTTAAGGAACAAAGTGGTATGGATTTTTCCTCCACTGGCTCTGCTTTAGGCCCTCCTCCAGGTTCCTTCCCAGGGTTCCTGTTCAAGGAGCTGGACTTGAGGAAGTCCTTGAAGATGGACTGGTACTTGTAAGCTAAAATAAACCCTTGCCTCTCTAAGCTTTTTTGGTTGTGGTAGTTTATCACAGCAACAGGAAACTAAACTAGGACATACACTATGTGAGTGTATTAGCTACTGACAAAGAAACGGAAAGCCTGCAGATTTAAACAGACTCTTCTAATAGACAACCTTGACTTTGCAATGAAACAGCTGCTGTCCTCTGCCCCTCCCTGTCTCTTTTGTCACCCTGTCCACCCTGCAGGTGCGCTTGGTAACAGGTGGCAAAGAACTAAAGTTTATGAAGTTCAATGCAAATAAAGAACACCTCCTAGCCTGATCTTCCTTATCCTTTCCCGTCAAAGAAAAACTTGGCCCATGGAAATGTTTGTGACATTTTCAAAAAGAGGCAGGATTCAAAATACTTTTTTTTAAAAAAACAAAACTTTTAGCAATAAGTGATGTTTTCTTGATGTGAACAATTTCTTTAAAAACCATTTCTTAAAAATAAGTAAAGATTTATTTTATGTTTATAAGTGCTTGGCCTGAATGTATATATGTATGCCTTGTGCTAGTGTAGGTCAGAAAAGAACATTGGATGGTCTCTAGAACTGGAGTTACAGGAAATTGTGGGTGCTGGGAACTGAACTCCAGTCCTCTGCAAGAACAGTAAGTGCTCATAATCACTGAGCCATCTATCCAGTCCCTCAACGGCAATGATAAATTTTTAATTGTCTGAAAGAAAACTCCTTTATAGAAATGGAAAGTACTTACATGTGAGCTTGATCCAAATTACCATATATATACACATATACATATACATACACATATATGGAAACAGAGAGAGAGAGAGAGAGAGAGAGAGAGAGAGAGAGAGAGAGAGAGTAGATGTTCAAGTTCAAACTGGCCCGGGATGGAGCTCTGGAGCCTCAGGCCTCCCTCTTCTGTCTTCTGAGTCCTGGGATTACAGGCTTAGCTCATCACACCCAGCCACAATTTTTACATTATTATTTTGTATTTCTGGTTTTATAAATAAATAGATCTGTTCCGGATGCCATAGAACACACATAAGTGAATGAGCAAGCACACATGTGTGCTCATGTGCACACACATGGAAATCATTCCCGATTATGTAAATCAAGATTTATGCAGGGCTAAGTTAGCCTCCCATATCTTAGCACATTTGCCAGGCAGAGAATGATTCCCAACCCCATCATAATATCTAGTTGATTTTTTTTTCTTTATGAAAGACACTCTACACCGAGCAGTGCTGGCAGAAGCCACGGCCTCCCATTTGAAATTGAAAATTGGCAGACTTGTCTTTAAAACATGCTGTAATTTAAACCCTGTTGGGCCCCTTGCCACTTGGAATGCAATAACTCATCTCCCATAGGAACAATGTAAAAATGATGGTTCCATTGTGAAGCCAGACAACAGAAGTTCCAGTGATGTGAAATGACTGAGAGTCCATGCTTACCCAGAGGGAAGGAAAGGAGGCAACACTGACAATTTACCTCATTTAAAAAAAAAAAAAAAAAAAAAAAAAAAAGGTTGTAAGGTATTTCACAACACCGATAAGGCTCTTTATACATCCATGCTGTGCTGGAAAATGAGCTCTTTTCAATGATTACCTAACATGTTTTTATTCATTTTAATTTCCTCCATCCTTGTTAGCTTTACAGCTTCAGCTTTATCTTCATTCCCAATTTCCAGCTTGCCTCCGATGCTTTTGAGTGCTTTCTCCACTGTGATGTTTAATTGTCATCGATCTGATTTTTTAATGTGTTTATTTATTGATTTTTATGTGTGTATGTGTGTGCATGTGCGAGTGTATGAGTGTGTGTGCACTTCAGTGTATGTATGTCATTATGTATAAGCAGGAGCCCACAGAGGTCAAAAGGGGTGTCAGACCCCCTGGGACAGAAGTTAGATAGGTGTGATCAGAACCTTGTAGGATCAGAACCAGGAGCAGGAAATGCTCATAACAGTCTCTCCCACACCATGCTTTTGAATTTAAATTATTTTCTATTTTTATCTATAAAGTTTTACATTGAAAGTGCCCCTTTCCATCTTGATACAGAATCTTGCTATGTCACCCTAGTTTACACAGAACTCAAAGTCATCCTCCTGTCTCTGCCTCAGAACTTTAAGATATATATCACATGCTCAGCTAAAAGACTATTGCACACAGAGAACACCTTAGTCACTCTGCCTTTTCCCTGAAGGCCTCTGAACTTGGGCAGCAGAGGCAGCTGGCCAGACCTCCTCTGACTTGGAGAATGACAACAGAGCCACCACCATAAACAAGAGCAGCAGCGAAACTCCCAAAACTTGCTTGTGGTGAATCACTATGTCCTAAAACAGTCACGTTGTGTTCTATGTGTCTAGTCTGCAAGATTCTTTCAAACAAACACAAGTGAGGCCCAGCAGCTGTCTCTGATTAGTTTGTCGGTTTACTAAGAACTGGCTTCTTGCACACCACACATTCTTTGTTTCTCCTTTGCACAAGCTACTACTGCCCAAGATCAAGTAGCCAGCAGGTTGGTCTCTTCTGAGCCTCTCTCCTGTTCTGGTTTTCCAATAATGTCATTTTATTGTGTCCTCACATAGTCTTTCTTTTCTGTGTCTCCCTAATATTTTTTGGTGTCCATTTCCCTCTTCCCAGAAGAACACCCACTGGATTGGATTAGAGCCACCTTACATCATTGTTTGAACTTTATCAACTCCATAAAAACCTTATGTTCTGGGCCAGGCTCATCCTGGGGACCTGGGGTTTAGAACCTCAATATATGAATTCTGAGGGGGCATGTGGCAGTTCAGCAGGACACATTAGAGAGTCCTGTCTCTCCACCACAGCAGAAATGCCTGTCATCTGGTGGGTCCTCTGAGCTTAGAAACAGCCAAGGATGTTGTTGGCTATCTTTGTTGACGGCTTAATGTGAAAGAAGTCTAAACATGCGTGTGGGTTTTGTGTTGGTAAGCCTGAGTATCCATAAACAGCAGCTGGTGTGGCAGGAACTGTCTGACAAGCCCCACCTGTAGCCTCTTAGCTCATCCTCTCAGTAGTCTTATGAGGTAAGCATTAGTAACTCCAATTTATAAAGGGAGAATAAGGAGATTACAAGTTTACTGAAAGTCATTCATTTATAATCCTAGCTGTCTTAGGTCCCTACAACTTTGGTAGAACACCATGACCAAAAGCAACTCGAGGAGGAAAGGGTTCAGTTTACCTTAACACTTCTAGGCAATAGTCTATCACTGAAGGACTCGAGGGCAAGAACTCAAGCAGGAACCCGGAGGCAGGAACTGCAGCAGAGAGCATGAAGGAACTCTGCTTACTAGCTTGCTCTCCGTAGCTTGCTCAGTCTGCTTTCTTATACCACCTGCCGGTGGGTGACACCACCCACAGTGAGCTGAGCCCCCCCCCCACATTAATTGTTAATCAAGAAAACATTCCACAGACTTGCCTATGACCAATCATATAAAAGCTTCTTTTTTTTTTTTTCAGTTGAGGTTCCCTTTTTATAAATGACTCTAGCTTGTGTCAAGTTGACAGAAAATTGACCAGGGCACTAACTTTATGTGATGATCAGGAAAAATGCATTTAAAAAAAAAAAAACTGAAGAATACATGAAAGGGAAAACAAGAAGAGGAGAAAGAGAAGAAGGAGGAGGAAGAGGAAGAGGGAGGGGAGGAAAAAGGAGTAGAGAGAGTTGAAGAAGCAGATGGAGAGGAGTGAGAAACTCAATTGACCTTTCTTGACAGAAAAGGCACAGAGAATCCACACAGCCTGAGCAAGAATGGGAAGTAAGTTACTCAGACTCTGGTTTCCCACTTAAAAAAGGACTGAGTTGGTAGCTGTAGAAATGGGTGTTCCAAACTGTGGTAGTGTTAGGGGTCATGAGACAAGTGTGCTAAGTTGTCTTCACAAGCTGCTGAGGCCGGGATGTGCCTAGAGATGAGTCTGCCCATGATTTCACCATCTCTGGGAGCAAAGTCAGGAATTCAGTTCAGAGTTCAGCATCCATATGAGAAACAGAGCTTAGGGAGCTGCCAAGTGGGAGATCGGAGTGAAGACCAACATGCTCTCTGAGCTGGTTCCTATACTCACATCACCATTTCTTTTTAAAATGCCATTGCCTAGATTGAGCCCTTAATTTTCACACATTGATCAAGCATCTTTTAAGTGCCAAGCACCATACTAAAACTAGGATCACGAAAATGACAGAAGCTACACCCTGGCCCTTGGGGACCTCCAGAAAAGATGGGTCAATATACCCAGAAGGGTGGGAGAGAAGATGAACCTACTAGTAAGACAACATTACACTGGGGTGTGAGAGGGTCTGTTGGATATTTCCAATGTAGGAGGTTAGAGTACATGCTGGAGGCGTGGGCAGAGGTTTTTAACAGGATTGAGTCTTGCTGCATCATTTGAACTTTGCCCCATACTCCCAGGGATGTCTCTTTGAGGAGTGGTAGAGTCTGCATCTTAGGAAGTCTCTTGGGGGTGCTTTGGGGTGCTGAAATAGGGAAGGAAAGTAGGTGGGAACTGGTATGGCAGATCAGGTAAAAATGGGATAGTGATGTTCTTGGTGTGATGGTAAGCACTCGAAACCAGTACTCAGAAGGCCGAAGAAGGAAGATCGTTATTAGTTCAAGTCCAATATGAGCTATGCAGTAAATATCAGGCCAGCCAGGGATACAGAGCAAGACCTTGTCTAAAATGAAACAAAATCTAAGTAAGACTGGACTAGGATACAAGCTTGCCATGAAGAAAGGGGTGGATGAAAGGTGTATTGAGACTCAGAGAATTCACTCCCATGATCCACCTCTTCTGTAAAACAGGGTTAGGGTTGGGTCATCATTTCCTCATTTTCTAAATTCACAGTACTTAAAAGAAGAGTCCCAACTCTCCTTTCTTCCAAAAAGGGAAAATTCCTGTTTTGCCTTTCCTGCAGTCCCACACATGTGGATGGTGTCTTAGTCTGTGTATTGCTGTGAACAGACACCATGACCACAGCAACTCTTATAAAAGGAAGCACTTAGTTGATGGTGGTGGTGCACACCTTGAATTCCAGTGTGTGGGAGGCAGCGGCAGGTCAGCCTGATCTACAAAGTGAGTTCAAGAGCAACCAAGACTACACAGAGAAACCCTGTTTCAAAAAAACAAAACAAACAAACAAACAAAACTGCACTGGGTTGGCCTGATGCTGTTTGTCTTCTAATGCTAATTTGGGCCCCATAACTGGTTGCTCCAGAGATGAGAGTCTGCACATAGGCACTATCTAAGGAACCCTGACCCTAGTTAATTGTGATTGGTAAATAAAGATGCCAACAGCTAATGGCTGGGCAGAAGGGATCTAGGTGGCATTTAGGTTTCCTGGGCTTGGGGTCTAGGGGTCGGAGGAGAAAAAGGTTCAGGAGAGGAGAAGAGGCAGGAGAAGCCACCATGGGTTAAAGATCAAGAGCACATGGCCCTGAGCGCTACTCAATTGGAGTTAAGAGCATCTAAGTTAGAACGTAGTAAATAGTAAGTAATAACTCAGGGTTGTTTATAGGTAAGCAGATTCTAATAGCATGACGGGTAGGCAGCTGCCCAGATATTGTGCTGCTTATGGCTTATTAAAACTATAAGAGCATCATATGTCTTTTATCCAGGAACTCATTAACCAAAGGTGGGGTAGAAACCCTGGGCCAGGATATTAAATATTTTCTACCACACTAAACAAACAGACAAACAGACAAACAAACAAAAGCACTTAGTCGGGACTCGCATACAAGTTCGAGAGGTTTAGTCTATTACCATCACAGCAAGGAGAAAGTAGTTAAGTGTTGTACATCTAGATCCCCAGAGATCAGGAAGAGAGTGACACTAGGCTTGGCTTAGGCTTCTGAAACCTCAGGGTTACCCCAATGACATACTTCCTCCAACAAGGCCACACCTTGTCCCACAAGGCCACAGCTCCTCATCTTCCTCAAGTAGCGCCATTCCCTGGTGACTAAGCATTTAAATACATGAGCCTATGGGGGCCACTGTCATTCAAACCACCACAGATGAGGCCATTTGGAGGAGAAGTGTTAGGGGACAGACTGGCTTCTGGGTTCCTGGAAGTTATTGCCAGTGCTCTGTGTTCTAGGCCTCAGTTTCTTCTTTGGCAAGAAGGTGAAGGTGAGTTAAAAACCACGTGGCCTGGAAGTTAAATTTAAAACAGCATTCATAAAAGAAACCTTTCAGAAACTGTTTGCTCTGGGGTTTGATGAAAGGGCATAAAAGGCTCTGATTGGCACTGTTTAAATATTTGTTCCAGCGCCGATGTTTGCATTTAGGACGAAATGACAGATGGGCATTAACTCTGAAGCTCAGGGAGTGGGGTACACGGAGGGAGCAGCCAGCTCCTGCAAACTGATCGCCAATAAAAAAGCCTTTCTCCAACTCCTGTATCTCTATCTTGCGCCTACACTTTCAAGGCGATTAAAAAAAAAAAAAACTGTCCTCACTGCTTTTAAAGGATTTTCAAAAGGTCCAGAAGGGAAATGCACACAACTGAATTCCATGATAAGCTGCGAACACCCGTGGTACCCCGGGAAAGCTAATGGCCTTTGAGGATGGTCTACAATAGCCTCCACTTAGCAACTAATATACTTGTGCTGATGTTCAGTTCACTTCCAGCAATAAGGACCACAGCCAATGAGCGAAGGATTTCTGAAGAGGGAAAGAATGCAGTAAATGGATGGTAAATAGCTCCCTGCCCTCCCAGCAGCACCCTTATGGGTGAAATTTCACATTGTAATGGCTGGAATATTGGACAACTGAGGGACCAGGGAAGGTGGCAAAAGATAATGGCTTTTGCAAAGAGGCAGAAGCAGGAAAAACGATCGCCCAGATCTGTGGTAGAGTGTAGTTAGGAGGGAAGGGCAGGAGAGATGGTTCAGCGGTTAAGAGCATGGGCTGCTATTGCAGAGGTCCTGAGTTTGATTCCCAGCAACCACATGGTGGCTCACAACCATCTGTAATGAGATCTGATGCCCTCTTCTGGTGTATCTGAAGACAGCTACAGTCTATATAAAATTATATAAAAACAATCTTTAAAAAAAAGAAAGGAAAACAAAACAACAACAACAAAGAAAGTAGTTAGGAGAAGACAGTCCAGGCTTCTCTCCTGTTGGATCTACATTCCAATAACCAAGACCTTGAAAGGTAAGCATGCCTAAGGAGTCCTCACTCAATGTCTCCACACTTCTCTGTTCTATTTGTTTCTATATTTTTGTTGGTACATCAGCACCTTTTAGGGGTTTTTGTTTTATTTTGTCCTGTTTTGCTTGTTTCTTAACTAGTCTACAAGATAGCTAACTAGAGAGCTTAAGGTCATGAGTTATATCTAAAAATACTAATTGACTAGCTGAATTACTAAACCTCAGAAAATAATCTGATTAGTCCTCAGCAAGTTAGGTGTCTACCTAGCTTTGACCAGGGAGATATACCTGAAATCCACCTGCTTATATAACCTTCCCCCCATCTCATACTCTAATCTATAATGTATAAACCATGCTGCAGGGCCCCAATGTATTACCACTACTGGTTTCAGTCCCTGTCTGGGGTAGTCAAATTCTTAGCTGGCTAGGCTAGATGTAAGCTAGTTCTTCCACAAGCATTCATTATGATATTTGATCACAATGCTGGCTACATATCCTTTTAGAACTAATCTCTGTGGTCAATATTTCTTTTTGTTCCCAGTTAATTCAGCATGCATTTATTGTTAATTAGCTTTTTAATCATCTTTAAATGTTTTAAATACATTTTTAATTAAAACAGAATTATATTACTTTCCTCATTCCCTTTCCTGTCCCCCAGTCCCTCCTAGGTTCTTCTACTTCCAATTCCTTCCATTTCTCCTAAAACCTCCCTTTCTTTGATTTTACACACACACACACACACACACACACACACACCAACATGTAAATACTTCATGGCCAGATTTATATTTATACTTTATATTGGATAACCAATAAGACTGTTCATCCCTGAGAGATGCTAATTATCCCTCTTTGGGCATTTTTTCAGTTATCTATGGGTTTTTGTCTAGGGATCGGACCCCTAAAGTTTCTCTCTTTCATGCTAGCATGTCTACTGATGTTGCTATTGCTCTGGTTTTATTTAGGCTGCAATCTCTGAAAGAGACTGTTTCATAGCAGATTCCTCAGCATTCTGGCTCACAGAATCTTTCTGCCCTCTCATCTATGGTGTTCCCTGAGTGTAAAATGCAGGAACTTTGATAAAGATGGGGTTAGATCTCAACATGGATCTCCATGAAGATTTGGACCTAGGAGATCTACAATGAAAACATCAAATCTCTGAAGAAAGGGACTGGAAAAAATACTAGAAAGACATTTCATATTTGTGAATCAGGAGAATAAATGATGTGTGAAAATGACCGTACTGCCCAAGATGTGGAGAGCCCTTGATGCACTTCAAGGAGATTGGCTAGAATAACTACACTGGGCAAGAACAAAGGAGAATTTGACATTGGGCTAGGACAAGGCTCAAGATGAATACAGCTGAAGAAAGTTTGTATTCCTTGTGTCTTGGTCATCCTGATAAACCTCTAGAACAGTGAGCATGAGATTCTTGTTTATTGCCTTGTTTATTCCTTGACTACTTTGTCTTTGATCTAAAACTGACCCTATTCTTTGCATGTACCTAGAGTGGTATGAAAGCAGACTGGAAAAAAAAAAAAAAAAAAAAAAAAAAACAGCTTCAGCACTGGCTGGAGATGTTATAATGTTATAATCTTGTCTAATTGTCTTTTCTTTCTTTAATCCTAACTCCCTTCCTTAAGACCCTGTTGACTGACTGAGATTGCTTGGTCACCAAAACAATTTACAAATTCAATACAATTCTAATAGACACACCCACAACATTCTTCACAGATATTGAAAAAAAAATCTGAAACTCATATAGAACCAGAAAACATCCTAGATATCCAATGTAATCCTGAGTGAAAAAAATACGGGGGAATTGTTATTCCAGACTACTCAGTATATTAGAGAACTATAGTGATAAACAAAACAGAACAAAAACCAAAGCAATAAGGTACTCATTCTGCGTACCAGTGCCAATATGGGTCTAATTTAACACACACATTTAAAACTGATAGAAGAAAGTATAGGTAATATCCTACAACCTACAAGTAAAGGAAAGGATTTTCTGAACAGAACCCTCTGTCAGAATTAAGGCCACAATTGACAAACAGAGTCTCATAAAACTAAAAAGCTTCTTTATAGCAAGGAGAAAATCAAGTGTGCCAGACCCAGCAAGGCCACAGAAGTATGACATGGTCCTCACCCTGGAGTAGGGCCAGCAAGGCATAGGTCTCAAATACAGATGGAAGCTGTAGGTGTGAGGCTTATTTGTATAATAATGTATATATTTTACTTATTGTTTCTCCTTAGGGGAATGTTCTAGCCAAGGTTATCAGAGAATGCTCTCCCTTCCAAGGTTAATGACTTTGTAATACTCAGAAACAGCAAAATTCCAGGAGGTGAGGGTGTATCTTAATGTTCCTTAACAAAATAGTAATGTTGTGACCTTCAGGACAGCCCTTAAGGATGAGGGAAAGAACTCTGAAAACATGAGTTCAAGAATATATAAATAATTTTTCAATGAAGCAAAATACAAGAATGCAATATGAAATGAATAAGGGGCTTTGTGGACCCCCCCAAAAAAACAAAACAAAACAAAAAAACAGAGGCAGCTGCTCTAATGTGTTGATAAAGAGAAAGGTATAGGTCAAAAACAAGGCTCATGTTTCAAGTAATAAAGAGGTACCAGCAAGTAAAGGAGTGGTGGTCTCAGGGTGGGATCCCACCCAGATAAGCTTATTGTTTATGTTTACAAAGGCAGGCAGATTCTAGGACTTGCTATGTTTTTAAAAAAAGTACTTCCTGTCTTTTTCTAGGAATCAAGAAGCTAAGGTCATAAAATGCTGATTTGTGGGGCAATCCAAAGGGAACCTAGGGTAAATGACTGAATTGTTATGTAAATAAAAGACTGGGCTTTGGTCTACAAGGGCTACCTGGAGAGAACTTCTGTGCAACTCAAATTTCTTCAATAAATCCCGGCTAACATTCTCTGTCTCTCTCTCTCTGTCTTTCTCTCTCTCTGTCACTGTGTCTCTGTGTCTCTGTCTCTCTGTCTCTCTCTGTCTCTCTCTCTCTCTCTCTGTCTGTCTGTCTCTCTTTCTCTCTAACTTCAATCAGGTTTTCTGACTTTGGTCTGAAAACTTGAGAGATATCTTAAACAGAGAGCTGTCTTGAGCAGAGAGCGGTCTTAGAGAGCTATCTATAGGGCTATTTTGAGCGGACTACAGAGCTGTCAGCTTGCATTCCATCACTGACTTTGAGTCATTCTTCCACCTCTCCTAAACACCCTTCCTTAGAACCCCTGACTAAACTGAGGTAGGTTCTGTTGTAAGACCCGAGGAGCCTTAGCTCAGGAGCACGACCCACAGAACACAATTAGACAATAGGCCGCTGTAATAACGAGAGGTTTTTATTCCATGTACAAGGGGTTGCTCATCTTCGCAGGGAGAGTCAACCCCGAACTCAAAAAAGCACACATCTTTTATACTTTTTTTTTGTGAGGGGGGTGAACGACTATTTTACCAGTGCTCAGCAGTATAATTTTCAGAAAGAGGAGAGGAAGAGGGGAGGAAAGGGGGAGAAACTTTGGCAGTAAGGTTCTTGACAATTTGCATTCTCCTTGGGATTCAGTGCAGGAAGGGGTAGGGGAGCTGTTCCTAAAGCAGTCATTTTTGTTTTGTCTTAACTCAGCTTGGTCAGTATAGCTTGACCTGCCCACTAAAACCTTGTTTTTACATTTTCAGAACCCTGTTTATGTATTTCAAAACTTTGAGGGGTTTTGTCCTTGTTTTGTTTCTCAGACTTGGGAGATTAGGGCATGAGTTAACTATGACATGCATCAGGACCCTATCTAGGGCTTTTTAGAAGGCCAGGTGATTATCAGTCAGTATATTCTGTGTTGTTTTTGTTTTTTGTTTTTGTTTTTTCTGAGAATTACTCTGGGCTATTTTTTTTAAAGGTTATATTTTTATTAATGCTTTGATTTTTGTATACAATGTATTATCACATTCATATACATTCTTATTCCTACTTTTCCCAGATCTCTATCTCCCTATGCACCCAATTTCTCCCCTGCCCCCAACACATATAACATATAGTTTGTGTTGGCTGAATACTCCTGGGCATGAGCTGTGCCCTGGAATGTGGCAATTATACCAGATAGCATACCACTGAAGAAAACAGACCTTTTCTCCATTAGCAGCAATCAAATGCCAATAACTTCTCAGCTATGGGGTAAGACTTTGTCTACCCACCCTTCTCCAAACTTAGATTTTTGTCTGACTTGAGTTTGTGCAGGTCTTTGAGCAGGTCATGATGCAGTGAGTTCATATGTGGGTCTTCCTTATTATGTTCAGAAGACAGTTTGCTTGAAGTCATCTACCACTTCAGGCTCTTACAATATTTCTGTCCATTCTTCTGAGTAGATCCTCAAGCCTTAGGGGTAGAAGTATGATAGACATACCATTTAGGGCCAGACACTCTGAAGTCTCTTGTTCTCCGGACATTGACCTGATATGAGCCTCTGTGTTAACTGGCACTTACTGCAGTAAGATTGTCCAATGAAGGCTCGATGATGTGAGGGTTTATGGGTATAGAAATAAACCACTAGGCATAAGTTTATAATCCAGCACATAAATAGATGCAGGGACAGAAACCACATGATCATCTCATTAGATGTAGAATAGGCCTTTTTACAAAATTCAGTATCCCTTTCTGAAAAGAAGTCCTGAAGAGGGTAGAGATACAAAGATCATATCTCAATATAACTTATGCAATATACACAAAGCTTATAGCCAACATCACTTAAACAGACAGGGACTGCATTTGTACTAAAGCCAGGAACCAGACAGGATGTTAACTCTATACTTCAGTATAGACTTAAGTCTTAAAATTAAAGACTTGAAGTCTTAGCTAGAACAACGAGACAAGTGAAACAGATTGTTGCAGGCTATTTGATCACCGAGATTGTGTTAGTTACTGAAAAAAAAGAAAAGACTGTTTCTGGCTGTAGTGTGGCTCAGCCCTTAGCACACACCTTTAATCCCTCTGGCAGGCATACAGACGAGTCCTTAGCTCACACATTTAATCCCAAACAATGAGACTGAAGTTAATTTCTAGAAGGAAGCACCCAGGTTTGAAGTGGTGTCTAGTTGAGTAGCAGATAAAGTGATGAGCCAGTGAAAGATTTGACAGAGATAGGATATACCCAACTATTACGAGGACAGGAAAAGGGCTACTTAAGAGAGCTCCACAGGAAAAAGGGAAGAGATAGAAAAAAGGGAGGCAGTTTCACCAGGCGAGTTTTACAGAGACAGGTTGTAAACAGAATAAAGTAGACATGGGTGAAGACAGAATGAACCCGAGAATGAGAAGTATACAGAAGATTAGAACAGATTGTGCTCTGTTGAAGTTAGCCGTTCACAGGTGCCGGCCTTGATCCTGATGAGCTATGCATGTTAATGTGGGACCACTCAGCAGACAGCTGACCATTGCTCCCTTGCTACCTCAAAAGGAGAAGAGGGAATGATGTGTGAGTAGGGTACCACCCAGGTCGTAGTCTCACTTGTCCTTAGGAAGGGGCTGTGCCAGCAACAAAGTGACCTGCCCTAGTCTATGTTTGACTTGAAACCCCAAGAAAGAGTAGGCTTTATAGGTATCACTTGAGTCTCATCCTTCTGACTTGGACACAGAAAACAGAATGAATTGTATTGTATTGAAGCTTATTTGTGGACTGGATGCTAAGCATTCTTAATAGATAGTAGGTAATAAAAATGTCTTAAGTTAAAATACAAATTTCGTCAGAACAAGGATGTTCTTTTCCATTTTCCTTTCGAGCTTTCTGTCATGTTGATTTTTTGTGAAGCAAATGAGGACCTTGCTGTTACAGTGATTGGGCTTTTCCGTTTGTTCAATTCCTTTTCATATTAAAGATGGTTATTCAGATATTAGATTTGAAAGGGTAGTAGTTTAAAAATTAGCAAGCAACATGTATTCTGGCCCCTTGCGCTTTATTCTTCCCATTAAAATGCTAGTTGGGATCCTTAGGTGCCCTATACCTCTTGCTGTTAATAACATTGCATTTTTAGCTTGAATTTATATGAAAATTTTAATGACCAAAAAGCCAGATATTGAGTGTATCAGAAATATCACCTTCTCTTTGCCCGTATTTTAACTTTATTTCTAACTATGCACTGTGAAGAGATAATCTTTTCCTATTGTTGGTGTTTTACTGAGCTGTGTGAAACCTTAAGTTCTATCCTGCTTAAAGCCAGACCTCCATACTTGATGTCACTTCAGCCTAAAGTCCATCCAGGCTGATCTACAGTCTGGCTGGAAGGAAGCCATGTCTGCAGTCAGCAACAGAAAATGAAATAAGGTGTTGGAGCATGGAGGGTTGGGAGCAGTCAGAATTCGCTTTGTGGGCAATTCCACGGTGAATCTGGGCTGTCTTAAACTGTTAAGCCATGAGGGGTGGGAAGCTGGGAGGCTGTCCCACAAAGAACGCTTACTTTTCAACAGGTCCAAGCTTCATGCATTTTGTCCACGATGTCTTCGTTCTTTAGGCTTGAGTGATATGGGTAATCATGTTCCGCCTTCCTTTGTGGGACCATTTGACCCAGTCCTTAAAACAAGCTCATTTGGAATTGAGTTTCAGCCTTTGAGAAAATACAACGGTTAAATTTCAGAGGGTATAGAACACTAGAACTCTCCACATAGGTCTCTGCACTGGCAGCAGGAAGTCTGTTAACTTCCCTTTCCCTAGCCCACCGTTAATATAAAGGGAGTGATATTTCACTTGATGAGAAGGTTTGGAACTTCAAGTTATGGCTACCACTTGTGTGCTTGCCCTCCTCTGTGATTTTCCTTCAACAACCTTTTTTTTCATATTCATACTCCGGAATCTGGAATTGCAGTCAAAGTTACTGGTGGCTGAAAGTTTACTGTCCTCAGTGTCAGGGCACAGCTGTTTGCACAGAAAGGAGCCATTGTGTTAAAGTTTCAGAACATGGTAGTGAGGGTGTAATGTCTGTCATGTATGCGTGCATTCCTGTAACAGATATGCATCAACTTTTACATAAGTACACTTGTGTGGCTCATTGAGAAAATGCCGGAAAGAAATATTGAAGTCCAAATCACGTCTTCCACTTGGCTCTTTGGTATTTCCTGACCACTTAGAAAAAGCCCACAAGCCTTTGAAGAAACAGCAGCAGGCTGTTTTTCCCCCCAAGGTTTACAAATTAGGTGCTTGATTTTTTTATGTGTTCTCTCTACTGTTTTGATATTTCAGATTCTGACTCATATTTGAAGATGTGCCTTTTATTGGGTCATGTTAATTCTCGAATGTAGTGATGTTGTTCTACAATTGTAATGGTACATGGTCATGGGTGTGGCATTCTCTAATACATTATGCGACAAGAAAGTGGTTTTCATAGAACCCATGGCTCTGATTGAACAGCCCCCCTTGCTAAATCAAAGAGCACTCTCTTAAGGCTACTTCAGAACTGGTCTTTGCATTTTCTCTAAGCGATGGATATAGTCCTGTTCATTTAAATGCAGGGTACCACGTGTCACAGGCAGACCCGTGAGTGCCATGAGAAAGTTCAAAGACTGTAACAAAGCCTACAGAAACTCAACATTTCATTTTGTAATGGTAATCCCAAGATTTTCTCCAAGAAAGAAATTATTTTGTATTTTATAACTTAAAAACAGCTATTAGTACATTTCTGAGATATAGCAGGAGACCAATGCATTTTTCGAAAGAGAGTAAATATATAAAGACTGGTTGTTTTATTATCAGTGTGACAATTAGGTTGTTTTGTGAGTGGATGTGATGAAATACATATTCAGGTGTTTAGTGTGTAATTAAGAGTAGAACATAAATCCTATTAAAATGGGGCACAAAGCTAAACAAAGAATTCTCAGCTGAGGAATACCAAATGGCTGAGAAGCACCTAAAAAAATGCTCAACATCCCTAGTCATCAGGGAAATTCGAATCAAAACAACCCTGAGATTCTACCTCACATGAGTCAGAATGGCTAAGATCAAAAACTCAGGTGACAGCAGATGCTGGCAAGGATGTAGAGAAATAGGAATACTTCTCCATTGTTGGTGGAATTGCAAGCTGGTACAACCACTCTGGAAATTAGTCTGGTGTTTCCTCAGAAAATTGGACATAGTCCTACCTGAGGACCTAGTTATACCACTCCTGGGCATATACCCAAAAGATGCTCAAACATATAACAAGGACACATGCTTCACTATGTTCATAGCAGCCTTATTTATAATAGCCAGAAGCTGGAAAAAACCTAGATTCCTTCAACAGAGGCATGGATACAGAAACTATGGAACATTTACACAATGGAGTACTACTCAGCTATTAAAAACAATGACTGTATAAAATTCTTAGGCAAATGGATGGAACTAGAAAATATCATCCTGAATGAGGTAGCCCAGTCACAAAAGAACACACATAATATGCCCTCACTGATAAGCAGATACTAGCCCAAAAGCTCGGAAGACCCAAGAAACAATTCACAGACCATATGAAGCTTAAAAAGAAGGAAGACCAAAAGGTGAATGCTTCAGTCTTTCTTAGAAGGGAGAATAAAATACTCACAGGAAGAAATACAGGAACAAATAGAGGATCAGGGATTGGAGAAAAGATCATCCAGAGGCTGCCTCAGCTGGGGATCCATCCCATATGCAGTCACTAAACCCACACACTATTGATGATGCCAAGTAGTGCTTGCTGACAGGAGCTTGATATGGATACCTCCTCAGAGGCCCTGCCAGAGCCATACTGATACAGATGAGAATTCTCAAAGCTAACCATTGGACTGAGCATAGAGACCCCAATGGAGCAGCTAGAGAAAGGACTGAAGGAGTTGAAAGGGTTTGAAACCCCATGGGAAGAACAACAATACCAATCAACCAAATCCCCCAGAGGTCTCAGGGACTAAAACACCAGCCAGTGAGTACACATGAAGAGACCCACGCCTCCAGCCACATACGTAGTATTGTCTGGCATCAATGGAAGCCTTTGGTCCTGTGAAGGCTCATTTCCCCAGTGTAGGGAAGTACCAAGACAATGAGGTGGGAGGGGGTTGGGAGTGGGAGCATTTTCATGGAAGCAAGGGGAAGAGGAGGGGATAGGAGAGGGAGGAAACGGGGAAACATTTGAAATGTAAATACATAAAATATACAATAAAAAGATATTTTTAAAAAGCAGAATATAGATTTTTTTGGCATTAATAAATCCATAATGTCTTTTACATAATGAACAAATCAAATATGAAAGAAAAACACTTTGACATAGCTTCACTTGTTTTCTGGTACTGTTGACCCACAGAAGACTATACTTTTGCATATACAGGTGAATGTTTTGCAATTTAGGTATACAAAAGAAATGTAGGCATTAACATGTTTTATTGGTTAAGAAAATGCTTTTGACTAGTCATATTGTGCAGCTACCAAAAACAAAGCACCTGAATTTTCCACCAGTTTTAGAAATGTTTTGGAATAAACTGTGTTACATTCAAAATTTCAAAAACTATGTGCACACTGATGATAGTAGTATAAAAATGTGTTGTCACGGGAGACTTAAAAGGAGCATGAAACAACAGAATTGGTTTTATTAGACAGAAAAAGTACAAATTACAATAATTTTAACTATGTATTGTTCTAGAAGTTATTTTAAGAGTAAATAAATATTTAAGCAAATTAAAATAATATTGCTTTAGACAGATGGCACAAAGCCCAGTGCCCCTATCAGACAAACAATTTATGTACAGTTCTGTGATTCATTAACTAGGGTTTCAGCCCCATATCAACAACTATAAGACAAAAATAAAAATTTATGTCTGTAAAATGAGAATCAAAATTAAGAAAAAAGAAAAATAAAGATTATTTTTAGAAAGCTAAAGAATCATCCAAGTTCATTTGTGTCTCTGTAGGGATTTCTAATTTTAAAACATGGCCGTGTTTTGAAACGGACTAGGGGGACCCAGCAGGAGATATATTTTGATATCATGATATCATTTGATATATTTTTGTGTTCTCAGTGCTAAGAGCTCACTAAGTATTTGTTGAGTAAGTGAATGAGTTCATGGAGGGAATGTATGGAAGGTTTCCATGGAAACACATTTATCCACTGTCCATCTTCAGGAGCTTTGTGATGTTTAGCAAAACAGTCTGTTACAATTTTCACCAGTGAAACAAGAATAGTGTTAGATAACAACCAGACCCTGTCTGCTTCAGTAAGAGTTTAACACAGTTGTGGTATCAGAACTATAAGCTAAGGCAGCCAGAACAAAATTAGTAACTTCTCCACAATCAAGATGTATAACCATATATATTTCCAAGAG
Source organism: Micromys minutus (assembly GCF_963924665.1). Taxonomy (NCBI): domain Eukaryota; kingdom Metazoa; phylum Chordata; class Mammalia; order Rodentia; family Muridae; genus Micromys; species Micromys minutus. Next base: position 49,928,866 of record NC_137977.1, read on the forward strand.
GAAAGATCTAGCCTTCTTTTGGTTCCCAACTGCAGTGGCTATTCCTGGTAGTCAACTCTGGAATGAACCACAATCCAGATTCAGGAGGCTCACCAGTGATCCTTATCTATATATCTTGAGATATAGAGGCTATGAATCTTAAGACTCTAAGGCATGAAGATCTCTGAGTTCAAGGTCATCTGGGACAAAGCAAGTCCCAGATCCAGGCGTGGTGGTACACACCTTTAATCTGGGCCACACCTTCTGGAAGAAGGAAGGCTCTCTCTGCCTGCTTGCCTTGTGGGACTGAGCATCTGCTAGATCCTTGGACTTCTATTCACGGCTGCTGTCAACCATTGTTGGGAAGCTGGACTACATTGTAAGTCATCAACAAATTCTCTTACTATATAAAGACTACCACGAGTTCTGTGACTCTAGATAACCTTGGCTCCTTTACATATTAGAGCTGTTATTTTGGAGTTCAGCTTAATTCTGTAACAAGATGCACCCCTCCCCCAATGCAGATCTCTCATTTCCACTTCAGTTGTGAGGACCAAAATCAGGTTCTTGTACATGCTAGATGAACATTCTACCCCTGAGCTACCTCCAGCCCTTAGAATTATCTCTCACGAGCCTAGTATATGCTAAGAGTAAGGCAATCTTCAGTTACTCTTTGCCTAAGTTAGGGTTGTAGTGCAGTGAGCAGACACCACTAGACATTCATTAGCATGCTTGCACCAGCAGCGATGTGTCCATTTTTCAGCCTCTTGTCCCTCTTGTCAGGCGCTGTGTTCTGTCATGTCATCATTTATGGACTTCACTGTAGACATTTTAATTTCGTCCATGCTCATTAGCTTACTTGCTATAACGATCCAGTCTGCGGCCCTAGAGCTATTGCACGCTGCCTTTGGATGAGGATTACAGGGAAACTTCTGCAAGAGGAACATGAAAGAGCCCTGGAGCTAAGAATCTCCATAAGCATCTTACTGTCCCCTCATCATTCGAGAAAGAGGCAGCAGCTCCCGACACAGATACTCCTGACTGATACAAAGCAGAGGTTCACCTCCAGAAAGGAATGATCTCAAAAAGCTAGGAGCAGAGGCAGTCTAGATTAGAGGTTAGACAAGGCAAGAGAGCACTGCTTTATGTCTCCTCTGAGGGCCGAGCAGCAAGTGCTCTCAGCAACAGGTGTTGCTAACAGTTAAAATATGAAACACCTCAGCCTCATATGTCTGAACACTTGGTCGCCAGCTGGTGGCGCTATTTGGTGGAGGCAATGGGACCTTTAGGAGTGGGGCGGGGGCTAGCTAAGGGACATGGGTTGCTGGAGGGGAGAACCTGAAGATTGTAGGCATCTGTCTTAGTCAGGGTTTCTATTCCTGCACTAGCATCATGATCAAGAAGCAAGTTGGGGAGGAAAGGGTTTGCTCAACTTACGGTTTGCTCAACTTACACTTCAACATTGCTGTTCATCACCAAAGGAAGTCAGGACTGGAACTCAAGCAGGTCAGGAAGCAGGAGCTGATGCAGAGGCCATGGAGGGATGTGACTTATTGGCTTGCTTCCCTTGGCTTGCTCAGCTTGCTTTCTTATAACCCTGGTCTACCAGCTCAGGGACGGCACCACTCACAATGGGCTGGACCTTCCCCCCTTGATCACTAGTTGAGAAATTGCCTTACAGCTGGATCTCATGGAGGCATTTCCTTAACTGAGATTCCTTTTTCTGTGATAACTCCAAGCTCTCTCTGCTTCCGGTTGATAGAGATCTGAGTAAGCTATGCCAGAAGCTTCCACTACCATAGCCTCAGTCCACTCCAGCCACCATGCCTTCCATCCTGGCTAGATTTTATTGTCACCTTTATACAGCCCAACTAGTGTTACTTGGGGAAAAGGGAAGACCAAATGGAAGAACTGCGTTAATTGATTGGTCTGTGGGGGTTGTCTTGATGAAAAGGGGCAGCGCCATCAAGAGGCAGGCCATCCCAGGGTGTATGAGAAAGCTAGCAGAGAGAAAGCATGAGAGTACTTTTCCATGGTTTCTGCCTCAAGTTTCTGATTCGAATCCCTGCCTTGACTTACCTCCGTGAGGGATTGTGACTTGAAAGTATAAGCTAAAACAAACCTGTAGCTGGACTCTTGGTTACTTTGTGCGTTCTTCTTTCTTCCATCTTCTTCACCCTTATTCCACCTTTCCAACCCCTGACACTAGTTAGGAGAGAGAAAAGGATAGAGGGGAAAGAAGTGATGTTATTATTAGACCACTTCCTGCTGGTTACAGGTCCTTGGGGAAATTTGAGTTTGGTTGTCAGGACTCCTACTTCTTCTTGCTACTTCTTGTTTGTGAATGACTCCTTAGCAAACCATGACCAACAGCTCCCCAACTCTTTGGACCCTCGCATTTATATGCCCGCTGAAGAGCTCCAAGAATTCCGTATGTCACATAAAAGCAGAAACTATCTGCAGCTGGCAAAACCACACCCCTGCTAGAGCTTGAGGCAAGTCATAGTCAGATAATCTGAAGCAGCCCCATATCCCACACTTGGGATTAAAATGAAAACCTAGTCTTATAATATTTATGAGTTTTTGGAAACCTAAATTCTCACAGCAAAGCTCCATTTTCCATCAAATTGCATTTGGTCAGTGCTTTTTCATAGCAACAAAGGTGCCATGAGGAACAGGAACTGTTAGCCACAACAAATTCTTCTTTTCTAAAGCAATTTCTACAGATAGCCTGTCACAGAGACGGGGAGGGAAGTGGATCAACAGTTTAGCTCGATGAGAGGTAAAACATGGGGAAACATTATTAGCAGCTCAGTGGGCAGCTTAAGGCTGAGGGTGGGATAAGGTCTATGCCCTAAACTCCAACTTGAGCATGAAGCAGAGTAGATAGGATTTGAAGTTGGTGGTACACTGAAGGAAATCATAGCAATAAAATCCAGAATCTCTTGGCATTAGAAAAGAAGTCTTTGAATTTGATAGAAAAGAATTTCTGAATTTGACAGTGCTACATAAATCTAAGAAGCTCAAGCTACGGGGAGGATATAATCAAAGAAATCCACACACAGCACCAAACTGATGGAAACCAAATGCAACAAAAGAATCTTAAAAGGGACAAGCAAGGGCAACTTCGCATACACAAGGAATTAACAACGAGATGAACAGCTGGCTTTTCAGGAGAGCAAAGGTGCACCAAGCCAGCAGGTTACACAGTCCGAACACTCAATAAAAAAAGACTCTTGATCAAAATAATTCAAATGTAAAAGTGGGAGGAGAGAGAGAGACAGCTTGGTGGTTAAGAGCATTTGCTGCTGTGTCACTGGACTGAAGTTCAGCTCTTAGTTCCTAGGACCCATGTCATGGGAAAGTTCACAACTTTCTGTAACTTCAGCTCTTCAGAAGAAGAGATCCAGTGCCTTCTTCTGGCCTCCACATGTGTGTGTGTGTGCATGTGCACACATGTACACAACAATGATAATAATAACAACAATAATAGTAATACTAATAAATAAAAATGTAAATCATATAAAGGAATGCAAAGAATCTAGAATGGTCAGAGTGATATGCAAAGGCAACAACATTGCAGAATTTGATACTTTTAGATCTTAATTCTTACAACAACCAGCACAATATGATCTCATCATAAAGACAGACATACAGATTGATGGAAATGGCCTCGTGTTCTAGCAAGTCCTGAAATAACAGTAGAAAAACATGGTAACGGAATAGAACAGAGATTCCAGAAATACTTACACACACAAATACATACTCACACATATACACACATGCACACATACATACTCATACACACATACAGATATAAACACACATACATATATACACATGCACACACATGCACACACATACACTCATACACATGCACACATACACACATACATGCATATGCACACATACATACATATATATACATACGCACATACTTATATGCACACATACACACACTAACATACACACATACACACACATGTACACATACGCACACACATACACACACACTTTTAATTTCTGCCATGGCACATAGTCAAAATTAGTAGTCTTTTGATAAACAGTGTTAATGTGCATAGAATGGGGTGGGACCTTTGTCTGAAGTCATTTTATATAGTCATAATAGTGAAGAATTTGATGTGGAAGCTAAGTCAGAAGAACCCTTCTAAAACCACAGGTGTTTATTTGGACAGAGGGCCAAAGACAGCGCCTTATGTATCTGAAGCTATCTTTGAATTCCTTATAGCTGAGAATAGTTTTGAACTCCTCACCCTTTTGCTTCTGCCAACATACCTGGTAATCATGAAATAGAACTTGGTTTTCTAGATATAATAACCTAAGTCATAAGCAACAGGAAAAAGGGGGAGATTTTCCTCAAAACAAAACAAACAAAAAACAAGTGGAAAACAACATCAATAAAACAACCCCTAATGATTGTGATTCAAATAATGTTCTCAAAAAGATGAAAATTCAAGCCAGACAAGGTGACAACACCTGTAACCCCAGAACTCAGGAGACTGAGCAGGAAGATTGTGCATTTGAGGCCATTTTGAGTTACATAGCACACCCTCACATACACATTGTAAGAGAAGGGGGTTATTAAACAAGGAGCTAAAACTGCCATCTCTTGCTTGATGTAATTTGTTACAAGGGGAAGAAAGAGAATTGTGGCAAGGTTACCGGAGACATCAAGTGAAGTGTAATTGTCTGGCATGGGTCAGCCATCCAAAATCATTAGCATTTTTCTACTTAGCAATTACCCAGGAGAAAATACAGCCTTTCAAATATACCATTAGGACTGCAGCAGAATCAAGCACTGCCAGGCGCCGAGACAAGGGCTTGTGCTTCTGTGAGTGACAAGTTAAATGTTGACAGGCTAGCCTAGAGACGATCTCGATTAAGTGTTGAGACATTTTGGACTCTTAGGTAGATTAATCAAGCATCATATAAATATCATTAACTATGATTTTAGTTTGGGCATTTTGAAGGCTTAGAACATTTACTTTAACATGCACACAGAAGAAAGTTCAATGGTCATGTCCTGTAAAGATCTAATTCTTTCAAAACAAGTAGCTAATTTTAAAGAAGATGGTGAAGCTGACCTGTCCTGCCAGCTGTATATATTTATTCTTGCCACAGATAATGATGTAAGTTGCTATGGCAATGGCTCTCAGCTAGATCTGGGCTGGGCTGGGCCTTTAGGAGGTTAGAAAACTGGAACTTCCTGCCTATGACAGGTAAATCATCCAACATATGTCCAAACTAATGGCAAAGAGAGGTGTATTTTTGCTTTTTGTTTTGTTTTGTTTTGTTTTTTGCCTCTTATAACTTAAGGGACTATGCAGGTAGACCATGACATTATTCTGTTTAACACACACACACACACACACACACACACACACACACACACACACACACACACACATTGTATGTGGATCTTGTTCAAATAGCATTATGATAACCACATTTTTATAGACAATATAATCATGACTGTGTATTGTTTAGTGATTGCTATTTGTTTAGTGTGATTTGGGGGTCTACTCTGCAATTTACATATCACTTGTCATTTGAAGTCTTTAATTCATTCACATGGGACTTCAAATCAGAAGCCAAATCTGAGGGTTAGGCATGAGGTGTGAGCCCATAGCGTCCCAGAAGGACTGTTAATCTACCAGCAGCCAGCTGTTCATCTGGGTCCCTGAGACGCGGGTGGGGGGTGTCATTGGAAGGAGTGTTGAGTGACAGAGAGAAGAAAGAAAAAATCCCCAAGAGCATCACTCTTTAGATGTGGGGAAACTGGCTTCTCAGTTTCAGAAGGCAAGGGTACCATGGGAAAGGCAGAATCCAGAGCATGTCAGCTATTGCTGAACGATGTGACTAGAGACAGTTGAGAGCCATCTTGGACATGAGTCACCATATGGTATGACAGAAAGCCTGGAAACAAGTCACCATATAGCTTGACAGTGACCTTGAAAAGTATCATATTAGCTGAGTGCAAGACATTGCAGAAACAGAATGGGATGAGTTCAAAAGCTGCTGCAAACAGCCACAGTTAAACTCAGTGGGTCATACATGCAAAAGACAGGGAAACAAAAGGGGATTGTGGATACACAGTGTGGGGAGACAGGACAAACAAGAGCAGTTATAGTGCCAAGATAGAATCTTGTGAATATATTATTTTAATTATTTGATAGCATCATAGATGTATATGACAAATTTTACTCATCCACACTTCCATTACCCTGTCTTGTCCCCCTCTAATAGGAAACCTCTTTCTTCTCAACAAGTCCTGTCCTACTCTTCTGTCTTCAATGCAAATGTGACTCACTGAAATTAATCTACAGTTGTTTGCATGGACGTTAGTGGAAGGTTATACACAGGCACATGGGCAACTTAACGATGGCTACACCACTGAAGAAAGTAACCTTCCCACCCAAGCAACTATTAATTGCCAATAGACCCTTAGGGAGGTGTGGGTTCTCATGAGCCCCTCCCACATCTATGATAAAATGTTGATGGTGAAGCATGTATGTTTTAGTAGACAACTAAAAACATAATAAAGTGTTAAGGTGACCTACTTATTATATATGTAATATGTATATATATAATGTACATGGTAGTTACTAACCATGGCTGTCAAGAGTGGTTTTGTGATGTCTGGCTATCTGTCTGTCTGTCTATCTGTCTGTCTATCTCCATATCTATATCTTTTTCCCCTAAATGAGTGAGTTGAATTAGGGTTGCTAACATAAGCTACACGAAGAGTTAATTATAGGATTATAGGCATTTCCCCAGTGGCTATTACTATAGAAGAAAGTGGTATCCCCTCTCTTAGCCATTAACAGCCTCCTAGAGAGGGATGGGACTTAACAGGCTCCTCCCCCATCCAAATTCAATCTTTTGGAAGTCTCGTGCTGTTAATCACAGCCACTCAGCACATAGGCACAACGGCCTTCTCATGCCTAGAAGACTGCTTTCTACTGTGCTACCCCTCTTCTTGCCTTCTTCTGCAGTGCTTCCTAAGCCTTTGCAGAGGTGAAATAGAGGTTCCACCGAAGGAAATTACCATTGCCCACTGCAAAAGAAACTTTCTCTGGCCCAAACTGAGAGCAGCACTGATCTCTGTACATCAACGTAGATATTTAGAAGACGGTTTCATAGGCACAGAATTCTATTTAGCAGAAACAAAGAGTAACAGTCTTCCTAGTGGTGCCTATGACCTCTCCAGCCATGGGTTTTAAATTGGGCCAAGACAGACTACTTTAAGACACAGCACATCTGATCTTACTTATTTGATAATTGGAATGATTGGGTGGTGGGAACAAATCAAACAACATAGCTTGGGAGAAGTAGGTAGTTGTATGATCATAGTTCTTGAGAGCAAAAGGAAATACAGATGTAAAATCTGAGTGGAAGAGTGGCCTTCCTCAAGCCTCAGTGGGAAAGGGGTTAGAGAGGGCAGAAAGTAGCATATCTATGTTGATAGACTGGTATTGTGGGATGCTTCTTTTTCAGCTTGTCCACTTTTCCTAGAATGTGTTTGGCAATACTATTTACTGACAATGTAGAAGCCTGGGTGAGGATGGTTTGGGAAGAGAAGAGAAAGTGTGAAGCAACCATTCACAGAAGAAAAAGCAACAAAATTGCAAGAGGATGGGCAGGTTCTTGAGAGAGCTAAGAATGAATGAGAATGGGAATGGAAAGGAATCCATCTTGATCCTTGTGATTACTTTTCACAGGCATGCCTGGCTATTTATGCAGAGGAGTGCAGACAAGGAGCAAGTGAGGCAGTCAGGGTTTGGTGCTGCACGAGGTATGACTTAGGATGTTTTGATTGCAAGAGACAGAACCTCTTTTCTCCAGTCAATAAGAAGATGAATGATTGAATTAGAGGTTCAGAGCTGGGGTGAAGCTCCAGATCTGGCTGCTTTGGTGGCTCCATCTGGGTTCTTTTATCCACGCCCCCCACACATTCTTTCTGTGTGTGTCTCAATCCATGAGTCTCCTTCTGAAAACTTGTGCCTTGCTGCTGAGACATGACTTGAGTAGAGAATTTTTTTCACTGGGCACAGAATTGGGCACAATGCACCATTATGGATGGACTGGCTCCATCCAGGCCTCTGAGTCAGAGAGTTAGGACAGTGGGTTTACATTAATGATTCTCAAAGTGTGATTTTTTTTTTTTTTTTTTTTTTTTTTTTTTTTTTTTTTTTATATTATCCGTATCACCTGGAAACTTTCGGATTGTGTGTTTTTATTTTTTGAAAAGACTTTTGTTTTTCGTACTTGGGAGGCAAAGGTAGGCACATCTCTGAGTTTGGTCTACAGAGCTTGTTCTATAGAGAAAGTTCCAGGACACCCAGTCCTACACAGAAAACAAACAAAAATGAAAAAAAAAGGAAGGAAAGGAGGAACTGGATCTCACTCTAGTTCTGTTGTATCTGGGGTGTGGTTAGGAGGTAGGACCTGCCATAGGTATTTTATTAAGACCTGATTAAGCCAATTCTGAGGCAGCACAGAGTTTTAAAAGCTGGCTTGGAGTGATACTGTGAACACTATAAATAAAATGAGGGCCCTAAGACAGCTGAGCATCTTAGGGTGGGAAAGCCCCTGAGATAAAGGTATTTGCTGTGTGAATTCTAGGGATAGATCCTTTATCAGATTTCAAAGGGAAATGCCAAGGGATGTTGGGTGGTGGGGAAGTGGTATGATAATAGATCTTGGTGAAAATGAAGAATTGGGTGCTAGGGGCTAGGTAAACACCTCACACACACTCCATCTTTTCTAGTGCAAGCAATCCTAATAAAATTCAGTGGACTATCAAAAAAGAAAGAAAGAAAACAGGAGAGATTGGTTTAGGAAAGGGGTTTCGCAAGAGTGAAAAAAAGATAAAAGAAAATTACAAGAGGTGTAAAAGAATGTTCCCCTAAAGATAAGAAAGCAAGATAGAGGGCATATGGTCAATAGGATGCTCACATAGTGAGTGTCTGAAGGCTATAAGTTTGAACCAAGACCACATAAAGCACTTGCTGTTCCTGGCCAACAAATGAAGGTGGCAATTATATGGAGGTCAGCTGTGTAGAGGGGCATACATTTTAAATGATTGACTTTGACCCAACAACCATCTCTTTTACTTTAAGAACCTTCCTTGGATGGTTTTGATCTCTATAAATCTATCCAGCTTGAAGTGGAAATTTCTGGTTTCTTTGGAGACTCGATTATCTCATGTTTTTCTGGAAACTGTTTTACGATCAAATCTTTTGCTGAGACAGACACATAGGAGAATGTTTTGCTGAGAATAGACATGTGGTATTTTTCTGGAAGCTGCCTGGGAAAAGGGCATGTGATGTTTTGCTAGAGTGGATGCTCGAGAGAACACTCAAGGTTTGAATAGGATATAAATATAACCCAACAGACAGTAGATGATGCTGTGTGGCATTGGTTCGCCTTACCACTCTTTGCTGGTGTTCCTTGGTCTTCACTGATGACTCTGTAGCATTAGTTCACCTTGCCTTCTTTCCTGGTCGTCTTTTGTCCTCACTTCGTATAGAGAAACACACCAATAAAAGTCTGGTAGTATTGCAACAGCTTCTTGCTGCTTCCATAGACTCGGGCTGATTGGCAGAGTGTCAGTTTCTTCTGCATAGAACTGCCATTGCTGATTCGTGAATGGTGTTTGTGAGTGGTCCAAGCTACCACTGCTGATTCATGTGAACTGAACTGCTGCTATACTGACAATGAAGATTGGAATTGCCTCAAAGAACTATTTCTAAGCAGGTCCACATCCTCTTTTGTCCTATTAACCTTTCCTTTCTACTAACTCTGATGGGTGGTGGGCTAGAAGGGAGGTTAAAGTGTTTAAGAATCTTTATTAAAGTCTGTTTTGAAAAATATAAGCCTACAACAACTTTCTTGCCATTCTCCATTCACATTAGATTTGCATTATAATTTAATAGCTTCTAGATTTACTCAACTCCCTCAATATTTTTCTCATACGGGCACATCCCCTATTGAAATCGTTGGCATCTGCTTCTTGAAGGTTGTAGAAGACAGAAAGTCTGTGACTAGATTTTGGAAGTAAGACGATGCACTAGGTACTGTGCACCCATCTGTGCATACTAGGATAGTCCTTACTTTGCAGGAGCACCAATAAGGACTCAAGATATATAATGATGATTGCACAAGAGCATCTTAGGGCAGTCAGAGCTATCCTGGAGTCTTTGGCACAAGCATCTCTAAAGTTTGTTAGGAAGACATTGATAGTAGGATAGATAAATATACACCCAGTATACAGTGAAGAACCTAGTACTCAGTTGTTAAGTATCTCCCTGACAAGCACCTGTGGGGGAGTACAACTCCATTACACTGGATGGTTACAACCTCTATGGATGGCGCAGTCCACTATAAGATGTCAGGTACTATTAGGTGGTTTCTACCAGTGTTTCCCTTCACTGTGGCCATCAGCAGAGAAAGAAGACAGGCAAACATTTTACAGGTGGTGTGTGTGTGTGTGTGTGTGTGTGTGTGTGTGTGTGTGTGTGTAAGTCATTGTTCATGCATGCAGATACATGTGTACCTCTGCATACGAGTGGGGATGCACATGTAAGTGTTCCTGTATATGTGGAGGCCAGAGGGTAACCTCTGATGTTGCCTCCTTAGGAGTCATAACCTTGTTTATCAAGGCATGTTGTCTTATTGCCAATTCAATAAGTATTGAATATTTCTGTGTCCCCAGTGCTAGAATTACAAGTGAGCGTTGCTGTGCATAGCTTTTTTACATGGATTCCAGGGGATTCATAATGTGCTTACCTTAGAGGCATGAGATTTTTAAATCAGTTACTAAAATGGACTTTAAAGAAAATTCAGTGATATTCCCTTATTATCCCAGTGCTATAGATGCAGAGACAGGAGGATCCCTGGGGCTTGCTGCCCACGCATCTCCAACTAGTCTCACTTCCAACTAGTGAGAGCCTGTCTCCAAAGAAATTTGGGCAGCACCCGAGGTACCTGTTCTCTGTGGTTTTTCCCTTTGATTCTCCAAACATGACACATATCTATATCTGTTTATGCAAGAGCATGTGAACATGAGCACACACACATACATACACACACATGCCATCTATCTATCTATCTATCTATCTATCTATCTATCTATCTATCTATCTATCTATCTATCATCTATCTATCTATCATCTATCTATCTATCTATCATCTATCTATCTATCTATCTATCTATCTATCATCTATCTATCTATCATCTATCTATCTATCTATCTATCATCTATCTATCTATCATCTATCTATCTATCTATCTATCTATCTATCTATCTATCTATCTATCTTCTATCTTTCCATCCACCTGCCTGCCTGCCTGTCTGTCTGCCTGTATGCCTATCTATCTATCTATCTATCTATCTATCTATCTATCTATCTATCTATCATCTATCTATCTATCATCTATCTATCTATCTATCTATCTATCTATCTATCATCTATCTATCTCTATGGTATAATAATGAAAGAAGCCTAGTATACAGTACAATTAGCAATTTGCTTCTTAACATATGGGTCTTTTACTCTATTAAATACTCTCTTGGAAGACAAAGTTTTTTTCTTTATTTTATTTCCTTACCTCTTCTACCTTCTCCACTTTCATTAGTACTATATGTTTTTGAATTAACATATGAATATTTTCATTAGAATTACAGGTATAACGTAGAAATGACTTATGTTAGAAAAACGCCAAATACAGAAGGGTCTGACTCTTTGTCCAAAATAACACTAGAGGGAGCTACACACCACTCAGCCAGCTCCCTTCTGTCAGAATTGGCTGAGATAACCTACCCCTTGTAGGCAAATTTGAATACAAATTGCATAAAATCCACAGAGACCAGGAAATACACAGAAGAAAAGGGATCAAATTGTTGTTGTTAAAGGTTTCAACTGTGAAGAGTTCAATCTGAATGGTGAAGGGAACCCCAAACAAAGCCTCCCATACCCACTGGGCAGCCTTCATCCTCTGCAGCAGGTGCTGGAGCTTTCTACCAAATGGTCTTTTCTAGAAGGAAAAGTCAACTGCAGCTCATTTCTTGACAGAAGGCCAAGCGGGTAGATCCATGAATAGTAACAGTAGACAAACTGAAATGCTTTAGCTTTATTGTGTTTATCCACGAGTGGCCCCTCCCCTCAGCCACCAAAACTAATGACAAGCAGAGGTCAACCTTGGGGTCATTTATGTTTATTCAGTTTTCTAACACCAGTGTTATACTTTAACATCAGGATGTTTTCTAAAGAGTCTTCTCTCTCTCTCTCTCTCTCTCTCTCTCTCTCTCTCTCTCTCCTTCTTTCTTTCTTTTCTTCTTTCTTTTTTTCCAAGAGAACAAGATTTATTGAAACATTGGGTTTAAAAGTTGGGGGCTGGAGAGATGAGATGGATCAGTGGTTAGAGCACTGCTTGCTCTTCTATAAGACCTTAGCACCCACATTGCAGGTTCCAGGGGATCTGATGCTTTCATCCGAAGGCACGGATACATATTACATGCAGGAAAGATGAAGTCAACTCTGCTTGACAAACCAGCACTGGTACCTGGAGACTCTAGATCAGCATTTCTGCCCTGGGCACTTTCCTGTATGACAACCAAACAGGGACACTAACCTGGTCATGTTGGCTCTACTTAAGATACCACAACCAGAAAAACTCCTTCTAGCTAAGGACTGTTTACAATACAAAGGCTAATCCACTTTACCCAGAGTTAACTACACACACACACAGGCATGGTGCTAGAATTATTTCCCCATCAACTGGGCACTATGCAAATATGAGCCTTTAAGGTTAATGTAGATGCAAGCCCCCTGGGCACCTGTAATCTCAACTTCTGGGAGATGGAGATTCACATCCTTGGTTTGCTAATAGCCAGTTTGGGCTGACAGCCTGTTAAGACCAAACCAAGCCCGAAGCTGAAATTCATTATCCCCTCCCCCAACTAATGATTATAGGAAGTAGTCACAGGTATATTACAGTAACTTAAGAAACAGGGATCTGCAAATGTTGCCCACAGGAGCCTCTAAAGATTCTTGTGTTGAACATTTGGCTCTGGTATGGCAGTGTTTAGAGGCAGGGTGGCTGAGAGTAACTGGATTATGAAGACTCTGCCCTTGTGAATAGATTCATCCATTGATGGAGTTCAAGTTGAACTGACCTTTAGCATTTGGTAGAAACAGTAGGAGGTGGGGCCTACTTAGAAGAAGTAGGTCCCCAGGGTGTGTTTTTCATCTCTGCTCTGTGCTCTCTCTCTCCCTCCCTCCTCCCTCTGTCTCTCCCCCTCTCTAGCCCCCTCTGTTTCAGTCTCTTTGTCTCTCTGTTTCTCTGTCTCTCTCCCCCCCCCCGTGTGTGTTTCAGTCTCTCTTTGTCTCTGTTTCTCTGTCTGTCTCTGTCTCTCTCTCTCTGTCTCTCTGTCTCTCTCTCCCACTTCTGTCTACCATGAGGTAGGCACCATTTCTCCACCACGTTGTTCTGTCATGACCGACTGCTTCACCACAGGCTTATGAACAATGGAATGAGTCAACTGTGGTCTGAACTCTCTGGAACTGTGATCTAAAATAAACCCATGGCTCACCCCCTGCCCCTAAGTTCTCTTCTCTATCACCAGGGTGATAGAAAATTGACTTGCATACCAGCTTTCCATCACCTTCTGGATGCTGATCTCATGGTTGACTGGCAGCAGCTGTGAAATGTGTCTTAGTGCTCCCGTGTTAAAGGCTTTGGGAAGGGATTGGACCCAGAGGGTTCTGCCCTGATGAATGGCTTTATGTGCGAGGAATCCATAGTTGAGTGGACGCTTCGAGGGCAGTGGAAACTGGAAATGGGGCTTGATTAAAAAGTGTGTTGCTGGCGTGTGAGCTTTAGTTTTAGTCTTGCCCTGGCTCCCCAGTGCCTTTCTGTACCTCTGGTTACCTTAAAAGTGAGCAACTTTGCCTCATGACCATGGAAGCTGTGTTCTCAGTATTTTCTGATAAAAAAAACCAACAAAACAAAACAATTAAAAAACCAACTAACAAGCATTGATAAGAACAGAATGGAGGTTCTTAGGGATTGGCCCTGTGGCCAAATAACAGATGATTTACCATTTCAACTATTTAAAACAAACAATTCAACGGCATTAACTATATCATGTACAACTATTACCATGCTTTTTTCAGAAGATATTTTCTACTTCCTGGGGTATGGGAAGGAGACAAATTAACCAAATATTTAATTTATAGAAGTATAAAGTATTATTTGCCTCTAAGCAATTATCAAATCGAGTATACAGCAAGAAGTTAGGGATGAATTTTTTTTCCACATGAAAAAGACAGTGATTTATTTTCTTAGCAGTGAAGTAAATATGACTCAGCGATTTATTTTCTTAGCAGCAAAGTGCATATGACTCAGCATTCTGATGGAAGAGATGAGCAGAGGCTGATTGTAATGTGAGACACCACTAGCAGAGAACAGCATCCTGATTGCTGGTGTACAGCCTCTGCTACCCAGGGGGATCCCTTCAGCACTTAGAGACACCAATGACAAGTTCTTGGGGAGTCTCATGAACCTGGGTAGATGGGATTTGAAAGCTCTCCCGGGTGACATTCCTATTCTGCTGATCACAGAGCCTATTCGAATCTAGAGCCTTATTTCATGTGTCCCATATTTGGGGATACGAAGACAAGTTGATTCCCATTCAAGGAGGAGTCTGAACTGTTTGAGAACAAGAGCTCCTTTTGATAAGAACCATTGCAGAAGGCACAAGAATGAGGTTCTGGGAAGACAGCAGGATGTTTATAACCCACATTGAGCATTTGAAGGCTCTCTCATGCAAGGTGGTCAGATGTCTCTGTGGTGAGCCACAGAGTAGCAAATAGAGAAGTTCTGAACTCCTAGTATCATCTTTAACATTATCCGCAAAATGATGCTGAGGTATCTCCTTTTGAGGGATCCCATTCATTGGTCCCTGAGATATGTTAGCGAGTCAACTGGAACAGCCGTATAATCAAATCCCACACAAGCAATTGCTGTGATTTGTTGTAGCAGGCATTGTGCAAAAATCATCATCACTCATAGGAGCTCACACTATGCCCACAGGAAGGGAAGTCACTTTCCTGTTCTTGTTTGGGGAACTAGGATCTCTAAGGCTTGCTCAGTGTCACATGTAACAGGGCCCAGGAACACCACACATGGTCTTCTGCCTGGGCACCTCTGTCACTAAGGTTATGAATAATTAGATCTGAGGCTGTGTGGGGAGTAATGAGGTTGTATTTTAAATGAATCCTACAGTGCTAGGCTAAGTAGAGGAGAAGTGATTCTCAAATAAGTCACCTTTGAAACTTTCTCTTTGGAATCATCAAGGGCAAGTCTTCAAGATAACATGGGTCAATATAGCCCATGCTCTTTCCCAACATTCTGATGAAGAAACTGAGAAGGTCAGGAGGCATCCTGGGTTACATATTTAATATTCAGAAAACTTCATTCTTGGTCTAGCTTCCTTAACCACTCTTCCCCCCTGCTCAATGTACAGCTCATCTCAGGCAACTACACTCAGAACAAACTTCACAGACACATGAGAAAATCAACCCCATTCACTTCATTGGTACAACTTGACTTGGATTCAAAACATCACGGCTACACTTGAGTCACACACCCCATGCTCAACTCTGAAGAACTCTTGACTTTGTAAGAGCTAACTTAGCCCACAAAGAATGTGCACTGTCACCATTGAAGGATCACATAAAAAGAATCTTTTGCTTCTAATTTACTTTGAAAATCACTTTCAATGAGATGTTGCCAAAGCTATGCTAAATGGTATCCATCCCATTGGCATAGAGGATCACACAGAGAAATCACAGTTCTACATGAATTCTGTAGTAGTAAATATTAAATAACACAAAAGGTCACCAGGTACCAAGCCATGATAATGCCTGCTACTCTCTGTCCACAGAGGCCCCTCTGCTTCATGACTAGCTCCAGCAGCAGCAGCTCTCTCTAGTTCCTATGGTGGGTCACTGCCATACCAGTCCCATACAGAGACCATCTATCTTGTGACTTCCTGCTGTGGACTCTGCTCACATTCCCAGCAACCCAGTAAAATCAAAACTCTAGAGGCTTGTAATTTATCAATCAGATTTAGATGAGAAAATTTTTATTCCAGACAATAAACTCAGAGCCAATTGGCACTGATATATAAACTGCCCACCTAGATAAGACAAATTGTCCTGTAATTATTCATCCCTTATAAGATATTCATGGCTGCCTGTGGCTATTTAAAGCCACATGGGGCTAGTTCATTCTTCTTTTCTTCCATCTTGGTTTCTTCTCCCTTCTATCTCTCCCACCTCTCAAAAACTTGGTCCCCACCTTTCTTTTTCACTGTCCAATCACAGATCTTGCCTTATCTTGTGCCTTTTCTCACCTGCATATAGAACTCAGTCTGGTCTGTTCACCCCTGGTACCTACCAAAAAGTCTCTGTTAGCTGCAACCAAAACAAGAACTTGCCCTTGGAAAGAGGCTGACCCACTAGAATGAGGTTCTAAGCAACGTCATACCTATCCATCTATCCCACACCAAACATCTAAGTTGTTACCAGTAAAAAGGAAGAGAGAGATATGTGCAACTTCTGAACAAAGATGATCAGGAGGCAAATGAGTATTCTCTCTACTTGATAATTTTCTACCAGGTGCCTGGATGCAAACGACTACCATGGAAGCCACAAAAGGGAAGAACCTAGACCAGAATATGTTTGTTTACCTTTATGTCATTGTTTGGATACAGAATGTCCCCACAAAGCCCACACTCGAAGGTTAGTACCATTGGGAACTAGGAAAGCCTTTAAAGGAGAGCCTAGGGGAAAGGAGTTGTATCATTGTGAGTATAACCGTGAAGGGCCTATAGAGACTCTGGTCCTTTCTGTATCCTTCACTTTCTCGCTGCCATGGATGGAGTGGACACGTCTCCTCTACCCCTCACCCATTATAATCTACCACACCACCATGGCCAAAGCAATAGGGCCAAGTGACTGTGAACTGAAACTTGTGTAAGTGTGAGTCAGAATTCACCTTTCCTCTTCATAAATCAATAAGCTCAGATATCAGTCAGTGACAGGAAGTGACATGTTACCTGAGCAAAAAACACTTTTATTCCCTAAGTCCTCAAATCTTGAAGTTGTCTCTCATGGCACTAGTTTAATCTGATTCCACCAGAATATAGACTTATCGATATAGAGTCTATCAGGGTACCTGGTGCACTGCATGATTGTATTTTGGGTAAATGAGCTAAAGACATTATGGCTTGGTGAAGGCATGTTAAAGAAGGCTAGTAAGTGGTCTTTAGGGCCACAAGCATGTTTTCCCATATGCTGAATGTTGGTGGTGGTTGTTGTTGTTGTTGTCTCCAGCTATACTCAAGAATAAATGAAGGGAAAGGGTTGTAATCACTGCAGAAAGAGACAGGCAGATTATGGCCTGGCTTTCTTTAATCAAATCAGGTTGTCTGAGCCACCTCTTCTATGAGTTAGGGCTCTCCACTGGATTTTGTATGCTGTCTCATTTGTGTTACTGCCATGCCATGCTGTCTCTTGGAGACTGGAGATGGCACTGTTGAGCCTGTTCACTTCACAGATGGGCTGGCCTAAGCCCAAGGAGGTAGATGACACACCCAGAGTCTCTTGGACACCAGCTGCCCACACCCAAGGCAGAATGGCGGGACCAAGAATAAAGCAAGGGCACTCTTTCTTTGCTTCTGTTTCCTTATCTTTAAAATGGGGGAGAATTCGAATAGAACCTGCTTTGTGGGTCTGCCACAAGTGTGAGTTCAGATACCCACGGTGCCTTGGATGAGACCTGCTATACAGGAAGCACTAGGAAAGTATTAACAATTATAGTTGTGTAAATAAATTTTTGAGCTCCTTTTCACACATCAGCATCCTTAAGCTTCCCAGAATAGAGACATTAAACACACAGAGTGGAGAAGCGTAATGAGTCAGAGCATGCCAGGAAGTTCTCCGTCCAGATTCTCAGAATGCATAGCCTAAGAAACTAAAGTCGCCTCATACATCAAGTGTGAATGGATATTTGGCACACAGAGATTCATTAAGAGAGGAAGAATTTGGGATTTATTCATATCTCAGGAATGCTCTATCGAAGTATAATCACACCATTGTTCTTTCTTGTGTAAAGAAAAAGAGAATGCCAGTGGTATAAACTCAGTCTTGTCCAGGAGAGAGGATGGACTAGGAGGACCAAACCAGAAAGAAGCTGGGTGCTACTTGTCTCGGGTATAATCAAAAGACCTTGACTGTGAGGAGTTAGCCTCACAGAGGGGCTTGTTAGGGAGCTGTGGAAGGCCAAGTTTTCTTGAACTGCTTAGAATCAGCTGAGATTTTGCTGAACAAAGCACCTATATCCTCCGATCAGGTTCTCCTGGCCTAACCCTTTCGGGGAGGAATTCCTTAATATAGCCACGGCAGATGGTCACCAACTTCTGCTGGGACACTTGCTTGTCACCCACTCATGCTGGGCAACTTTGACTGTTATAGAATCCTTCCCTTGACTGAACCAACAATCTGTCTTCCTAGAATGCTGGTCTATTGTCCCTATATTTATTTCCTGGTCTGAGGTATACTCTATCTTCTTGTTTTCTCTGTCTTGATGGACAGTGGAAGAGAAAAAAAATAGCACTAGGCCTTCCTAGAAGGAATATCCATTTATCTATTTATATCTATTTAGCTATCAAACCTCAGCCAAGTTATTTACAGTCTCATTCTCTTGGTTTGCTTAGCTTTGAAGAAGATCACTTTAATTTTCCTAAGAGTCTTGTGAAAAATAACTAGCCATAACGCTCACGAAATATAAAAGACAGAGCATGGAACTACCCAATCAGTGATAGTAATTTACTGACATCACCCTATGCCTCTGTCCACGAAATGGCCCACGGGTCTCCTCCTATGGTTCCTCAGCCTATTGGCTGGCCTCAGCCCATTCTGCTTCTCCCTCGGAAACAATCTACTTGCCCATCTACATTGGTTT
This sequence comes from Micromys minutus, assembly GCF_963924665.1. Classification (NCBI taxonomy): domain Eukaryota; kingdom Metazoa; phylum Chordata; class Mammalia; order Rodentia; family Muridae; genus Micromys; species Micromys minutus. Next base: position 49,947,902 of record NC_137977.1, read on the forward strand.
TCATTCTAGGGTTACTCAAAAATGGCTGCAACTGGCTGGTCACTGAAGTGGAAAAAACTAAAGGAAGAATTAAGCTTTTTCTCCCAAACTGCCCGAGTCATCTGTAAGGAACAAGAAGTCAGCTGGCATCAGCCAATATTCTGCCTTCTAGTGAGACGTTTTGATGTTTGAAGTCACCTCCTGTATCTGTGTTCAGATGCTGGTGTATAAGAAGGAGCCTCTTGCTGAGTCATATTTAATTTTCTCTCTTAATCTGGGCCCTATAGATTTATGAAAATAGCCTATATTGGAGGTCCTTTCTAAGGGCCATGCCTGTGGTCAATTTTGTGTAGATGGAGTTAGAATCAAATGGTAGGGTATTGTTTGGGCATTGACAGGGAACTAGAGAGGTTTAGGTGTAGGAAAAACTTCAACACAGTGTGATACAGTCTAGAAGTATATACACTCAGTAAGGAGTAGGACCAAATTTCCTTTACATCCCACATTTGTTGTGGAAAACACTTGCTTTGATGCTTTGATACAGCTTGTGTTTTCAGGTTCAGCTGGTCTCCAATTTGCTATGTATAAGCCACACCCAACGGGAAGGTGTTTTATGAAGCAATGCAAAATAGCATATTGAATAGTGGCTACCTCCTCAGATGTATGCATCCTAATTCCTGGAAGCATGGGTGTTGCCTTCTTAGGAAAAAAAAATGTTATAAAGGTTCAGCTTCCAGATTCTACAAAGCAAGGAGGAGTTCTTTCCTTGAGCTTTGGGTCCCCAGCCTTTATAGATACTGTGACAGTATTGTCCAATACCAAATTTCTGTGGGAACCACCTAATAAAAGTTATGTCTAGAAAAGAAGCAATACATAATTCCCGTTGTTCTAAGCATGTCGATTTTAGTTGGGCTACATTCATATCTGTTCTCGGCCTCATTTAGCCTGGAGGTTGGACACATCTGGTAACCAAAACTTGGATGCGGGGCTCCAGGCTTCCAGAACTGTGAAGGAATTTCTTTCCTCTGTCTTAAGTCACCATTTTGTGCTTGTTTCTTACAGTAACTCCAGACAATCACTGGGGATATTTCCTTCCCTGGGGATCTCTGCTTTTCAGAGTCTGAAGGTCTCACCCAGGAACCTGAATCCACTCTCAGTTCTCTGGCTCTCTCAGACCTGTGATGTCATAGGAGTGAGGCTGGCAAGCAGGGAAGAACCAGTGACATCGCAGGAGCAAGGGTGGCAAGCAATAGAACAACCCGAACAAGCTGTTAAGGAGTTAACCTGTCATCAGATATACCTTGGTGAGCGAGATACACCTAAGTTCAAGATAGTCTGGGAGGCCAGACAGTCCTGAGTGTCACTCATGCAGAAGCCCAGGGGGAGCCAGTCTGAGTACCTCGGGTAGCCATCTTGGATCCCTGTGAGGTAGAAGGCAGCAGCCGCTGTGGGAAATGGTGTGGTGGTTAACTGAGTTTTCTTGTCAGCCCTGAAGGAGACATTTATCTCTCCCACTCCCCTTCCTAAGAAGCCTAGCTTCTTATTTTGGAGAAAATAATGATGTCCTAATTCTAAGGAGACTAATGTATGCTAATTTAGTCATGGCTGTGTTATGCATAACTCTCCTTCCTTTTTTCTTAAATACTATCTCTGATGTGGTTTTTTTATTAGGACCATAAATATGCACAGACACCTCAAGGAAGCTGTCATTTTGAGCCTTGATTTGATTGTTTCTTTGTATCAGTCCAGGAAGCCTGGCTTATGCTGTGGCGATAAACAGCATTCAAGTCTCAGTGGCTTTAAGTACCAATGTTTGTTGCAGGCTGATCTACATTCCCTCAAAATTCATGTGTGGAAATCTTAACTCCCCAGTCTGACAGAATGCCTGTCTATGTGAAAAGCCTTTTAAGAGATAATTAAGTGAAAATTAAAGCTGGGCTCTTCTCCTGTAGGACTGGTGTCCTTGTGAGTAGACATACCAGGGTCAGGGAGGAGAAGATGTGGATGGAAGGGTTCTCCAACCATCTCATCTTACAAACCCAAGAGTGAGACCCCCCTCACAGGCTCAGGGGGAACCAGAGATGTCAACATTCTGAGCTGACTTGAACTTCCAGATTTTGTCTGGAGGGGGGGTGGAATTTTAAAAAGCATTATCACTGAAGCCTGTGGTCTGTAGTAATCAGTCATCATGGCCCTGACAAACAACCTTGCTAGAAGTGGAGGCTAAGGGATTGTGCTGGGTTTGGCATTGCTTTTTCTAAATTCCCAGAACAAGATAGTGTTGTAGATAACACTATCTGATGTACTTAAATGCATTTGATAATTTTATGTTTCTGTAATAGGATAACAAAGTTAATGTTGACACTTAATAGCTATGAGTTATACGTTTTTTCAGAAATAATATCTTCAAGCAATTCTTCTGAAAGAATTACTACAGATGTGGGCAACTGCTTCCTGGCTGCTCTGAGGCTTGGGAGCTGAATATGGTGTTGGCTCTGCCTGGTCTAGAAGCACATCATCCTCTATCTTCATCAGGACTCCTGAGAGATAAAGTAACAAGACCTAGCCCAATCTCATTTAGAAATAGCAAGTTGTTTTGCTATTGTTGTTGTTTAAAGAAAGTTAAGTAACCAGGTTCCAGTCACAGGAATGAGAGTTTTGAACAGACTGAATAAGATAATTCTGTCTTTCTGCCTCTCTCCGTCTCTCTTCTTTCTCTCCTCTCTGCTCTGTTCTTCTTCCTCCCTCCGTGGCAACCTCTGCAGTCTCCTGCTGCTCGCTGGCATCCTCAGCATCTTGGAACCTATCTGTGGGGTCCTTTCCTTAGGTCCTATTTGAAAACCCTCCAAGAAGCACTTTTGGTTTGGGATAGAAGCTCCTTGTCAGGTCAGCTGCAGCAAACAAACACTATTGCTTAATTTGGCGCTCACTCTCGGTCAAGTCTTCAGTTGTGAGGTACTGGCATGGCTGCCAGCGTCTCAGTACTGCATGGGAAGAGGAACGTTTTAGTTTCTCAGTGGGACTGATGCTTCTTAGATCCTTGTCCCAGCTTCATCCTAGTTGTGTGATCAGCTTCGACACATAAGCATCTATCACCAGCCTCCTTGCTAAAAAATTTCCTTCATGACTGGAAGTGTCTGGTTCTTTAAAATCTGACCACCTTCGGCAGATCGGGGTCTAAGCCTACCACAAATGAAACAGAATTGAGGATTTGAAGGTATAAGGTTTGGAGAGCCTGTGCTCAGGAGGTCTCAATAAGCACAGTATTTGGGGAGAGGCATCAGGCCCCTGGGCAAGAGCAATCCAGAATCTCATTTCTACAATTGGACCTTTGTTCTCTTGGTAAGTTTTCCTATCATAACTTTAAAAATAGAAACATTAATCATGCTTGAGCTCTGTTGTGTACAGGGTTATTTTGACTAGCCACCCTCGGCCGCACTTGCTCTGCAAGCTCTTCTCTTCCAGCATCTAGCACAATGAATGAATAAATGGATGGGATCTGGGTGGCCAGGGTCTGGCGGGTTGTAGCAGAGAAGAAATGAACAACACTCAGGGTGAAGGCATCCTTCGTTTGGGAATGACAAGAACCTGAGTCTTGCTTAGGTAAGAATCATGTGATAGGCACAAAGTTACTGAGCAGAAGGAACAGCCGAGGTAAGTTCCCAGGGCAAAGGAGCCACGTAGCAAATTTCTGGCTGAGCCAGGTCTAGAATTTGGGTCTCACTTCTTTTCCCCCCACGGGAGATAACCAGATTTGGTCCTGTTCTACAGAGTGTAGTAGGTTGATGAATTTTCAAATGGAACATGGTTATAATCGTCATTCAGGCAGCCCACTCTTGATGTGAAACTCAAGAGGAACCTAAAACTGCCTTTTAGTCATGTCGCAGCTCCCGCCCAACCAGGAGAGGCAGCACATAGTGATGTTGCAGCTGCTACCCAATCAGGAAAGGCGGCACACATTCTTTGTGCACATTTCTCCATGTGATCACAAGGATGGACAAGAGAATGCTGAATGGCTCAGAAGCCAGAGTAATGGAAAAAGTCACTGATCATCTATTTGTATGATGTGATTGACCCAGAGTGGGCTAAACACCACAAATGGATGCAGTTGATGACCCTGAAGTCCAGAAGAAAACCCTTTATCTGCCACCAGTGCTGGCTCAATGGAGTTCGGAGTTCATCTAAATATAATGCTATAGTGCGCAAACTGGAACTAAAGAATTCGCACAGGAAAAGTGAGGACAGAAGAAAACAGTGGACATCCTCACTCCATCTAAGACCTGTCCTGTGTAGATGAAGTCCTTCTCCCCTGAGTGGACACACAGTTGCATTACGTCAGTTTGAATGGATGGGGCTGGAGCAGCCAAAGACTGCAGCTGCTCTTGCAGAAGACCTTAGGTCTGTTCCCAGCACCATATCAGGCAGCTTACAACTGCCTCTCATTCCAGCTTTAGAGAGATCCAGCGCTCTCTTCTGACCAATGCAGGTACAGCACACATGTACACAAACCCACTCTGAGACACACATGCATGCACATAATTAGAAAAAGAAAGAAAGAACAGAGTTTAGCACACACCAGGCTGGCTTCTGAGATGGCTCTATAGGTAAAGGGACTGATGACCTGTGCTCCATCCTGGAGACCCACACTGGGGAAGGGATTACTGACCCCAACAAATTTCCTGGAACTTTCACCTATTTACCATGCATACTTCCCCCCAAAATAACATTTGTAAATTTTTTTTTAATAGAAACTCTTTTGTAGCAGTTCTGAAAGATGCCTTCACATCTAGCTTTTGTACCTTTGGTCAGTTTCTTGAGTAAAAGAACAGTGCAGGTACAGGTTTTATACAGATCTCACAGCCCTGCCTTTCAGTTACTCGGCTCTTTATCAAGATTATGGAGACATTTAACACAGGTTCATGGTCTCCTTGGCTTGTTCTGGCTCATTGCTTCTACCTTCTTTATCTTACCACTATTGTGGTGTAAGAAATATAGGTCTAGATTCTCAGACTAATTGGTATGGTGTTTTTGTTTTTTGAGACAGGGTTTGTCTTAGTTATGATTTTCATTGCTGTGAACAGATACCATGACCAAGGCAACTCTTAGAGAGGACAACATTTAGTTGGGGCTGGCTTGCAGGTTCAGAGGTTCAGTTCATTATCATCATGGCAAGAAGCATGGCAGCATCCAGGCAGACATGGGGCTAGAGGAGCCAAGAGTTCTACATCTTGATCCGAAGGTAGCCAGGATAAAAACTGGCTTCCATACGCAGCCAGGAAGAGGCTCTTCCTTAAACTCGGGTAGAGCTTGAGCATAAGACTTCAAAGCCCACCTTCACAGTGACACACATCCTTCAACAAGGCCACACCTACTCCAACATTGTTACACCTCCTGATACTTCCACTCCCTGAGCCAAGCATATTCAAACCAACACAAGTTTTCTCTATGTAGCCCTGGAACTCACTCTATAAACTAGGCTCCCCTTGAACTCAGAGATTAGTCTGTCTTTGGGATTAAAAGGGATGCACCATCATGCCCAGCTTTTGGTACCCTTTAAGATCTTCCAGTCTAAAAAACTATCCTGAAAGTTCCCTGAGAATACAGAGGAGCTTAGGGATTACCTTGGAGTCCATTCAAGGAAGAAGCTCTCACTTGCTTTCTACAGATTTTCAGCATCATTCCCCAGGGCAAGTTCTGGATCCCAAGGTCCTATTCTTCTGTCTATACCACTCTGTGATAACAAGTGTCCACTGTCAATGGAACACAGCATAAAATCTGCTGAGAGGATAGCCCTGCTTTAGGAATTAGACAGGTCAGATTGACCTGTGGGTCTGTCTGTGGGGAGTTCTCTTAATTTATACTTGATACAGGAGGGCTCAGCCCACTGTAGACAGCACCATCTCTGGGAAGATGTCCTGGGTTAAGTTAAAAGAAGGCTGATTAAGTAGGAGACAGAGAGCAAAAATGAGAGAAAGCCAGAAAGCAATGTTCCTCTATGGTTTCTGCTTCAAGTTACTGCCTTGACTTTCTTCAGAGATAGACTGAGCCATGAATGTAAGGCCAGTAAACCCTTTCCTCCTCTAAGTTGATTTGGTCAGGATGTATTATTAGTATAGCAACAGAAAGGAAAGTCAAGAGTAGGGCTTTGGAATAGTTTTCTCCGAATGTCTATCTCAAACATCTAGAGTGGAAGGGGCCATGGGGTGAGCACCATTGGCAGTTGTGATGGTACTACACATCTAAGAGACTAGACATGGACCAGAGGACACATGTAGATAATTTGTTACTCATGAGAAGCTCATTATAACAAAGGCAATATCACTTCATCTGGTACAGTGAACTGAGTAACAGCTCCCAAAGATGGCAACCTAATCCTCCTGCTGTCACAAAGCACTGAAGACTGGGTAGTTTGTAAACAGTGTGAATTTACTTCACTTATGAGGATTCCAAGTTTCAGAGTGAGGAGGGCTGCTTCCGGTGAGGACTCTTCCTGTCATAAATGGGCAAGAGGCCTCATGTGGAGAAACAACAGGGGAAAAAGATATTGTTATATAAACACTGGCCCAATCACTAGGGTACTGTTCTAGTTTCTTTTCCTGTTGCTATGATAAAATATTCTGACTAAAAGCACTTTAGGGAGGAAAGGGTTTATTCCAGACCATGAGTTAATAGTTCACTATTGGAAGAAGTCAGAGCAGGAGCTCAAGCAGGAATTTGAAGCAGAAACCATGTAGTGATATTGGCTGTTTGCTCAGTCACTGGTTCATATTTAGATACTTTTCTTACACAGCCCAGACCTAACGGCCTAGGGATTGTACTACCCACAGTGGGCTAGGCCCTCCTATATAATTAGCAATCAAAATAGTCTGTCACACGCATGTCGATAATCCAGATATTTTTTCAATCCAGACTTCTCAGATGACTTGAAGTTTGTTGAGTTGACAGTTAAGATTAATCAGGAAAGGTACTCTCCATTATGCCCTAAACACCTTACCACAATCCCATATTCCAGTATCATTCACTGGAGATTATTTTTTAACACACTTACTGGAAGAAGGCATGCTGAAAACACAGCACTTATCAATGTTAACAGTTTGTGAGGGAATATCACATATCGCAGATGAGAAGACCGTAAGCACACTAAGATGAGGTAATTATCCTGGGCCCTCAAAGCAATCACGTTTATCCTTAGAATGGGAAGCAAAGGGTAATTTGGCACACAATGGAAGGTGATAGAGAGGAGAAGCAGAGTTTGGAGCTGATGTGGCAGGAAGTCAAAGACGCTGTGCGGCCACTAGAAGCTGGAGGAAGCAAGAGTGGACTCATACTAGAGCAAGTAACTCAAACTTTCGTGTCAGCTTGGACACTGATTTTGGTTCTGGCCTGCAGAATTGTGACAGAGTAAAGTTCTGTTGTTCTGAGTCATCCAGTGTATGCTGTGCTGGTATATGAGAGGCAGGAAAATAGCAAAGCCATTTGTAGAGCATCAGCCAGGAGAAAGACACACCTTTCTCAAGTGGCCTTTCCCAGAACTAGGTGTGGCTGCTAAATTTTATCACTTGGTGTCACATGTCAATTGCTTAAGAAAGACACTGAGGATCTGCGAGGCTTTGTAAAGTCAACTGCTAGACCAGAGGCAAGCAGCCTAGGCCAGCCTGTTGCTTCAGAAGACAGCCTAAACAGACTTGAGAGATGGAATCTCTGTCACTGCACCCCTGGCACTCTGAAGATTTTATCCCTGACCAATGACCATTTGTTATCTGCAGCCATATAAAACTCTCGTTCAAGGGTTTTCTCTTCATCGTCATACATTCAACGAAGTGTTCAAAGGATTAGCCCCTCTAAAGACTCAAATATTTCCACAGTGCAAATTGACCAAAGGTAAGGTCAATTGCTGATGATTACAAGAGAAGGACATGGTTGTTCCATACCATGGGGACAGGGCTGGTGCCTCCCCAACAAACATAAACAGGCAACCGAAGATGTGATATTTGCCTTTGACTCAGGCATTGTCATCGCTGGCTACTTATTAGACTCATCTGGGCAACTCTTGGAGATCTCAACATCAAAACCATTACTCAGGGCCAGTTATGGGAAGGTCTCTTAGAAGTATATACCTGGCAGTGAGAGAGGATATGGTCAAAGCTGAAATGTCTCTCTTCCTATTTGACCACCTAGACCCCAACTGGTGGCACCATTTTTTGAAAGGCTGTGAATCCCTTAGGTGGTAGGGAATAGCTCGGCACAAGAGGCCATAGGGGACAGGTGTAACACATCATAATCTGGCCTTGCTCCTAGTCCCATCCTGCTTCCCAATGCACTGAGCTGTGAGGAATCCCACCACATGTTCCTGCCACCACAGAACTGCTCCATGATGCCTTCCCCTCTGATGGACTGTTCCTTTGGAAACCATGACCAAAAGAAAGACTTTGTTCCTTAACTTGCTTCTGCTAGGTCCTTTAATACAAGAGTCTTCCAAATTTCCCATCATTCATCAAAGGTTATGAAGCTCTGTGCTGGCGCCTATCAGAAGCATGAATATTTATTGAATGACTAGATGGATGAGTTTATATCTACAACAGACGTGCAAAAGAGAACATAATATCTAGAGACTGAAGCTGGAAACAGACTTTGTGAGTTGGAATACTTGCTCAGCAAACAGGGGGACCCGTGTGAGAATCCTAGTACCCATATTTTTTAAAAAATAAAAAAGCCAGGGTCCCAGAAAAATCGGGGACACTGACATCAGGACTGGTGGCCTGACCACACAGAACTGAGTGCCCAGGGAAGATGCAGAAGTGCTCTCCCTACGGAGCCCATGGGCCTCCATCAGAGGTAGTGCTGGCTCCACTCAGAGCTAGTGCTGGCCCATTGCCATCAGAACTCACAGACTGCCTATAGAGAGCTGAACACTGATCAAGACTGATGGCCTGCCTGCAGGCTGCTGAGCACCTGGAAGAGCCACGGGAGGGCTCTCACTCCTGAGCACAGAGGTGAGTTCACATTCTCTGCCCACTATCTATCCAGGGAGAGCTTGCCCAGAACTCTCAGGATAGAGGGGGTAGTACTGCCTGGAAACAGACATTTCCTGTGCAAGGTCAGTTGCATCAAGACTGGGCATTGCCTTTGGAACTCACAGCCTACCCAGAGAGCCAGCTGAACACCCAGGAACAATCTTCCTCTGGAGGACCACAGAAGAGACAAGCTCCAATTAGAGACAACAAGATCACCTAGCATCACTAATAACAAGATGGCAAGAGGCAACTACAGGAATCTCAGAAACGGAAACCAAGACAACCTGGCAACATCAGAACCCAGTTCTCACAACATAGCAAATAGTGGATTTCCCAACTCATCAGAAAACAATATTCAGACTTAAAATCACACTTTATGATGATGATGGAGTTCCTCAAGAATCACATAAATAACACACTTAAGGAACTACAGGAAAGCCAGGAGAACACATGCAAACAAGTTGAAGCCCTTAAAGAGGAAATGCAAAACTCACTTAAAGAGCTACAGGAAAGCACAAACAACCAGGTGAAAGAAATGAAAACAGAAATAGAAACAATGAAAAAAATCACAAAAGGAGAAAACCCTGAAGTTGGAAAACCTAGAAAGGACACTGGGAGTCATCAATTCAAGAATCATCAACACAATACAAAAGATGGAAGAGAGAATTTCAGGAGCAGAAGATACCATAGACAGACCAGTCAGAGAAAATGTAAAAATCAAAAAGATTCTAACACAAAATATCTAGGAAGTCCAAGACACAATGAGAAGACCAAACCTAAGGATAATAGGTGTTGAAGAGGGCAAAGACTCCCAACTAAGAGGCCCAACAAAAAAAAAAAAAATAGAAGAAAACTTCCCTAACCTAAAGAAAGAGATGCCCATGAACATACAAGAAGCCTACAGAACCTTAAATAGATTGGTCCAGAAAGGAAATTCTTCCTGACACATATAGTCAAAACAACAAATGTTCAAAATAAAGAAAGAATACTAAAAGCAGTAAGAAAAAAAAAAGAACAGGTAACATAAAGGCAAACTAATCAGAATTAGACCAGACTTTTCAACAGAGACTATGAAAGCTAGAAGATCCTGGACAGAAGTCCATACAGGTCATACAGACCCTAAGAGAACACAAATGCCAGGCCAGGTTACTCTTTCCAGCAAAACTCTCAATTACCATAGATGGAGAAACCAAGATATTCCAGGAAAAAAGTATATTTACACATTATCTGTCCACAAATTCAGCACTACAAAGAATAATAGATGGAAAACTCTGTCACAAAGAGGGAAACTTCACCCTAAGAAGATAAAGAAACTAATCTTGCAACAAACACCCAAGAAGAAAAACACATAAACACAATTCTACCTCTAAGAACAAAAATAGCAGGAAACAACAATCACTATTCCTTAGTATCTCTTAACATCAATGGACTCAATTCCCTAATAAAAAGACAGACTATCAGACTGGATATGTAAACAGGATCCATTTTGTTGCATACAAGAAACTCATCACAACAACAAAGACAGGCAATACCTCAGAGTAAAAGGTTGGGAAAAAACTTTCCAAGCAAATGGTTCCAAGAAAAAAGCTAGAGTAGCTATCCTAATATTGAATAAAATAGATTTTCTACCAAAAGTCATCAAAAAAGACAAGGAAGGAGAGTCTTTACTCATCAAAGGAAAAATCTATCAAGATGAACTCTCATTCCTGATTCTCCATCTTATGCTTCAAATACAAGGGTGCCCACATTCATAAAAGAAGCCCTACTAAAGCTCAAACTATATATTGCAGCACACACAATGTTAGCGGGAGACTTCAACACCCCACACGAGTCAACGGACAGATCATTGAAGCAGAAACTGAACAGAGACACAGAAACCTAACAGAAGTTATGAACCAAATGGATTTAACAGACATCTATAGAATATTTCATCCTAAAACAAAGAAATATACCTTCTTCTCAGCACCTCACAGCACCTTCTCCAAAGCTGCCCATATATTTGGTCACAAAACAGGCCACAGCAGATACAAGAACATTGAAATAATCCCATGCATCCTATCAGATCACTATGGACTAAGGCTAGTCTTCAATAACAACATCAAAAAGCCAACATACACATAAAAGCTTAAGAATGCTCTACTCAATGATAATTTGGTCAAGGAAGAAATAAAGAAAGAAATTAAAGACTTAGAATTTAACAAAAATGAAGGTACAACATACCCAAAACTTATGGGATACAATAAAAGCAGTGCTAAAAGGAAAACTCATAGCTCTGAGTGCTTCCAAAAAGAAACTGGAGAGCAGTTGACAGCACAACTGAAAGCTCTAGAACCAAAAGAAGCAGATACACCCAAGAAGAGTAGACAGCAGGAAATAAACCCAGAGCTGAAATCAACCAAATAGAAATAAAAAGAACTATACAAAGAATCAAAACCAAGAGCTGGTTCTTTGAGAAAATCAACAAAATTGATAAACTCTTAGCCAGACTAACCAGAGGGCACAGAGAGAGTATCCAAATTGACAAAATCAGAAATTAAAGGGGAGACATAACAACAGAAACTGAAGAAATTCAGGAAATTGTCAGATCCTACTACAAAAACCTATAGTCAACAAAACTAGAAAATCTAGAGGAAATGGACAATTTTCTAGACAGATACCAGGTACCAAAGTTAAATCAGGATCAGATAAACCATCTAAACATCCCCATAACCCTTAAAGAAAATAGAAGCAGTCATCAAAAACCTCCCAACCAAAAAAGTCCAGGACCTGATGGATTTAGTGCAGAATCCTATCAGACCTTCATAGAAGACCTAATACAAACACTCTCCAAACTATTCCACAAAATAGAATCAGTGGGAACACTACCCAACTCATTCTTCGAAGCCACAATTATGCTCATTCCTTAACCACACAAAGACCCTATAAAGAAAGAGAACTTTAGACCAATTTTCCTCATGAACATTGATAGAAAAATACTCAATAAAATTCTCCCAATCGGAATCCAAGAACAAATTTAAATGATCATTCACCATGATCAAGTGGGCATCATACCAGGGATGCAAGGAAGCTTCAATATACAGAAATCCATCAATGTCATCCACTACATAAACAATCTCAAAGGGAACAAAACCACAAGATTAGCTCTCTAGTTGCTGATAAAGCATTTGATAAAATTCAACACCCTTTCATGTTAAAAGTCTTGGAAAGGTCAGAAATTCAAGGCTCATACTTAAACACAGTAAAAGCAATATAGAGCAAGCAAGTAGCCAACATCAAACTAAGTAGAGAGAAACTTGAAGCAATCCCACTAAAATCAGTGACTAGACATGGCTGTCCACTCTCTTCCTACCTACTCAGTATAGTACTGGAAGTACTAGCCAGAGCAATAAGACAACAAAAAAGAAGTCAAATGGATACAAATTGGAAAAGAAGTCAAAATATCACTAGTTGCAGATGATATGATAGTATATTTAAGTGACCCCAAAGTTCCACCAGAGAACTTCTACACTTGATAAACAACTTCAGCAAAGTGGCTGGATATAAAATTAACTTGAACAAATCGGTAGCCTTCCTCTACTTAAAGGATAAACAGGCTGAGAAAGAAATTAGTGAATCAACACCCTTCAAAATAGTCACAAAGAATATAAAATACCTTGGTGTATTTTAGCCAAGCAAGTGAAAGATCTGTACAAAAAGAACTTCAAGACTCTGAAGAAGGAAACTGAAGAAGATCTCAGAAGATGGAAAGATCTCCCATGATCATAAATTGGAAGAATCAACATTGTAAAAATGGCCATCTTGCTTAAAACAATCTACAGATTCAATGTAATCCCCATCAAAATCCCAACTCAATTCTTCATAGAGTTAGAAATAGCAATTTGAAAATTCATTTGGAACAATAAAAAAACCCAAGATAGCAAAAACCATTCTCAACAAAAAAAAAAAAAAAAAAAAAAAAAAAAAAAAATCTGGGGGAATCACCATCCCTGACTTCAAGCTGTATTACAGATCAATTATGATAAAAATTGCATTGTATTGGTACAGAGACAGGCAAGTAGATCAATGGAATAGAATTGAAGACCCAGAAATAAACCCACATGGGTAGATCACTTGATCCTTGACAAAGGAGCTAAAAACATTCAATGGGAAAAGGACAACCTCTTCAACAAATGGTGCTGGTTCGACTGGCAGTCAGCATGCAGAAGAATGCAAATCAATTCTTATCTCCTTGTAAAAAGCTCAAGTCCAAGTGAATTGAAGACCTCCACATAGAACTAGGCACATTGTAACTAATAGAACAGAAAGTGGGGAGGAGCTGAGAACATATAGGCACAGGGGGAAATTTTCTGAACAGAACACCAATGGCTTATGCTCTAAAATCAAGGACTGACAAATGGGACCTTGTAAAATTGCAAAGCTTTTGTAAGGCAAAGGATACTGTCAAAAGGACAAAATGGCAACCAACAGATTTGAAAAAAGATCTTTACCAATCTTACATCTGATAGAAGGCTAGTATCAAATATATACAAAGAACTCAAGAAATTAGACTCTAGAGAATCAAATAATCCTATTTTTATAAAGGGGTACAGAGCTAAACAAAGAATTCTCAACTATGGAATATTGAATGGCTGTAAAGCACCCAAAGAAATGTTCAACAGGGAAATGCAAATCAAGACAACCCTAAGATTTCACCTCACAAGGGTTAGAATGCCTAAGATCAAAAACTCAGATGACAGCAGATACTGGTGAGGATGTGGAGAAAGGAACAGTTCTCCACTGTTGGTGGGGTTGTAAACTGGTACAACCACTCTGGAAATCAGTCTGGTGGTTCCTCAGAAAATTGGACATAGTACTACCTGAGGACCCAGCTATAGCATTCTTGGGTATATACCCCAAAGAAACTCCAACATCTAACAAGGACACATGCTCAACCATGTTTATAGCAGCCTTATTTATAATAGCCAGAAGCTGGAAAGAACCCAGATGTCCTTCAGCAGAGGAATGGATACAGAAAATGTGGTACATTTACACAATGGAGTACTATTAGAAACAAAGACTTCATTGAAATTTCTAGGCAAATTGATGGAACTAGAAGCAATCATCCTGGGTGAGGTAACCCAATCACAAAGGAGCACTTCTGGTATGTACTCACTTATAAGTGGATACTAGCCCAAAAAGCTTGGAATGCCTAAGAAACCATCCATCAAACTTATGAAACTCAAAAAGAAAGAATGACAGAATGTGGATGCCTCAGTCCTTCTTAGAAGAGAGAACAAAACACTCATGGGAGGAAATACAAAGTCAAATAGAGGAACAGGGATTGAATAAATGATCATTCAGAGACTGCCTCACCTGGGGAACTACCCCATATGCAGCCACCAAACCCAAGCACTATTAATGATGCCAAAAAGTGTTTACTGGTAGTAACCAGATATAGATGTTTCCTCAGAGTCTCTGCCTGAGTCATAAAGATACAGATGAGGATCTTGCAGTTAACCATTGGGCTGAACATGGGGACCTCAATGAAAGAGCTAGAGAAAGGACTGAAGGAGATGAATGGTTTGAAACCTCATGGGAAGAACAATATCATCAACCAGCCAAGGCACTGAGGTGGAGAGGGTGATTGGGAGAGGGAGCACCTTCATGGAAGCAAGTTGAGGGCGGGGAGGGAGGGGAGTGGGAGGAAAGTGTATAACATTTGAAATGTAAATACAGAGAATATCCAATAATTTTTTAAAAAGAGCCAGGAGGTCTGAATCCCCTATGGGATTTAGAGACAGATGGGAGTAGAGGCAGATATATCTTTGGAGCTTGCTGGCCACCAACCTAGCTACAGTTTCAGTAAGAGGCTCTCAAAAGAATAAAATAGAGAGTGACAGAGGAAGACACTCAACATCCTTGTCTGGTCCCTTGTATACAGAAGTACAAGCAGTCACATAACACAGACACGTGGATATACCACAGCAAGACCCAGAGAGCTTTACTTAGAGTGCACACCTTTCATTTCTAAATTGGCATGCAAAGTTTGCGTGTCAAGATTCTCAGCCACAATAAGGGCACATAGGGCAGACTACACCTACCTGGTTTTACAACTTTGAAATCAGGGAGGAGGGTTTAAAGACAGCAGTAGGAAGGTATCTTTGTTAGGACTTTACTGCTGTGAACAGACACCATGACCAAGGCAAGTATTATAAAGGACAACATTTAATTGGAGCTGGCTTATAGGTTCAGGAGTTCAGTCCATTTCCATCATGGAGGAAGCATGGCAGCATCCAGGCAGGCATGGTGCTAGAGATGCTGAGAGTTTGACTATAAGAACCAATTTGAGTCTTATCTATTTGAGGCTCCCATTAATGAGATGAGAGATTGGGGATCGATGCAAAAGCAAAAGGTTATTATATTAGTCCAGTGCACTGGGGTGGCCTACATCCAGAGGAGAGGCGGCCCCAAAAGGCAGTGACAAGCTGTTTTTATACTTTTTGAGGGTACAGGTTACATCAGCAAGGTTATAATTTAAATTCATTGGCTAAGTATATTGACCTTTGACTCTAATGGCTAGCAAGCATGACTCTATCTGGGACAAGAGGGGCAGGTGACTATCAGTCAGTACATTCTGCAGTTTTGCAAGAAAGTTCCTGCTCCCTCCAGAGAACTGTAGCTGGAGAATGGAACTTAACCTAGCCTTGACCTGAGGCAGTGGGTGGAGAAAGCCCCTAGGGTCCTTCACTACATCTTCATCCAAAGATTAGCTTCCTGGCAGCTAGGGGAAGGGTTTCCAAACCCACCCCTACAGTGACGTACCTAGTACTACAATGCCTCACGGAATAGTGCCACTCCCTGCATCAAGCATATTCAAACCACCACAGAAGGCAAAAGTGGAACACCTTGAAAATCAGCAGAAACTCCATAAAGCAGAGAGACAACTCTGGGAATTCTCAGGGTCCATCTCATACCAGGCCAAAATGGCCCATCTAGACCTGCTTCCCTAAACATGACATTGTTTTAAAACAGCATAACTATGTCAGTCATAAACACCCTATCAGGGTGACATTCTGCTTCCTATACCATCCAAGGAGCCACAAGAGTCCAAGCAAAGCACTAGGCCAGGGTAACCAGGGTATCACAGGCTCTATCTTTGGAAACTGTTGCGCTTAGTAGTTGGCAGAAGCGCTCACTGACTTTGAGATAACAGAGAAAAACATAAATTATACCCTAAATGTACTTCCTAAGAGGTTCATGGGAATTGTCTCAGCGAGCAGGCTGACCCTCCTGTTTGTTTGCTCTGGAAAGGGGTCAGAGCAAAGAGGGAGCTACTGGTGAACAGACCTCTCTTGAGAGAACATTCCGATTGGGCAAAGTGGTATATGAGCAGGCTGGCTTTTCTACTTTCTTACAAAATGCCAAAGAAAGTACCTTTTCATTGAAACAGGTTTGTTGCTTTCCTGGAGGGAGTTAGATTGCTTTCAAGCTGTATGGTGTTGCTTTGTTCTTAAGGTCTGTGCTTGTTTCCGGAAAAAGCAGCTCTAGACTTAGATCTTGACCCCATACTAGGGAAAGATTGTATAAAGGAAGTGGACTTGTCTCAGCTGCAGAGTCATTGAGATCTGAATACTCCAGAATGCAGGGACAACCTTGCCACTTCCCTTTACATCTCTCCCCCCACCCCACCCTGCCCAAGGCCTTACTGCAAGTTCTTTGAAGGGAAGGGGGTTCTTCTGCACATAATAGCTATTGTTGCAGGGCAGTCAAGAATCCTACCAGTCAGGAAGTAACTGCTTGAAAGGTCAACTTCAGCCTAAAGAAGGAAGAAGAAATTTCTCTTCCTCTTTTCTGAGTCTTTGTGAATCTCAATGGATGGGCAGGATAGGAGCTCACCTGCAGAGGGCAGCGGTACTCAAAAGAGCAGTGAGGGCTCATTGGTCAGTCTCTAAGAGAAAAAGAAGTGGATGGCATCATAAGAATGATCTCTCTGTCTCTCTCTGTCTCTCTCCCCTCCCTGCTCTATCTGTCTCTGTGGGTAGGCGCATGGGTGCTTGAAAGGGTGCATGTGTGTGAGCATGTGCACGTACCTATAAATAATCCTATAAAGCAAAAGCTATGGCAGACCTCCAGAACTCTACAAAGGACAAATGAAAGGGTGTTAAATTCTGATAATCAGCACTCAGGACTGGAGCCAACGTGGTTTTAGTATTTTGAGGAAACAATAAACCATTGGACCTCTACCATTTAGAAAACTGATGGTCATTTACAAGTTCTGTCACTCCAAGTAACCGACTGATGGCTGCTTTCTTGTGGGACAACATCAAGTAATAACTGGCAGTCAGAGAGACCTCTGAAGGTCATTTTTAATGATCAATGCAAGTAACATTCAAATATGCCTTACAAATGGTGGACATGTTGACTTGAAGAGTTACTTTGTCTTTGAAAGTTTTCCAGCTAAAATGATGAAGCACACCTGAACATTTTTCTTTCTTTCTTTCTTTCTTTCTTTCTTTCTTTCTTTCTTTCTTTCTTTCTTTCTTTCTCTCTCTCTCTCTCTCTCTCTCTCTCTCTCTCTCTCTCTTTCTTTCTTTCTTTTTGCTTTTGCAAGTATGTGTTTTTAACAAGCACACCAGGGGATTCTGCCCAGCAGGTGTGAGGACCACAGATGGTGTCTATCCTGACTGCCAGTTCCACCCTCCTTCCTCTGTGGGAAGGACAGATCCTAGGAGGGGTCAGATGAGGGAACAGTGGAGCTAGGTGCCACAATCATCCCTGGTTGACAGGAAGAACAGCAGCTGATTCTAAAGCTAATTAAGTATGGAAGAAGTAACTGGGCACCTACACACCCAAGTTAACACTGCAGAAGAAAATATTATTTAAGTATCAAATGTCAACTTCTAATTCAACATTTTTTGAAGGAAATTAATTGATTCATCAACACATTCTTACTTAATCAGATTTATTTATTTGTTAATTTGTTTACTGTGGTACTAGAGATTAAGCCCAGGTCTTATACAATCTGGACAAATGTCATGTGACTGAATTACCAGCTTCAATTTTCTCAAATTGGGCAATAATTGGCCAGCATCTCTTTTAGAGGAGGCACTTTGGAAGTTTAAAGGTCAACCAGTTGTCTGCCTTACCCTTAAGCAGCCCCATTCATGAGAGAAGTCATGTACCTATGTGTATATGACAGGCTAGACATCAGCAGCAACTCTAGTGACCAGTATGACTGGTGGCCCTGAGCCATGTGTGACTATTGAGCCCTCAGATTGTGGGCACAATGAAAGGGGTCTCTTGATGGCCAATCTGGGCTATGAGTGTAACTGGACTAAGAAGTGCTCAGAAGGTTAATAGATCCATAATACACCTATGGATGGATGGATGGATGGATGGATGAATGAATGAATGAATGAATGAATGAAAACATCTCTGAGGATGTTCCAGAGACAACTGGGTCATAAGGTCTCTGGCTGAAAGAGTGGCATCATCAATCAGAATTTGACTAGACAGTAGGAAGTGATGTAGCTGTGGAAAGGGAAGTCTAGATGGAGAAGTTCACTGGGAACAAACCGCTCAGACTGTACCTTACCCCAAGTTCCTCAAAGTTCTCCCTGCCAGATGTCTGGCTTTTTTCATATGTTCCTACCACCATGATGGTCTTTCCCACCACAGATCCAGAATCATTGGAACCAAAGACTGTACACTAAAGCTTCTGAAACTATGAGCCAAAATAAAACTGTCTCTTTCAGAGTGTCTCTCTCAGACATTTGATCACAGCAATGACAAAGTAACTTATATGTGATGCATGCCTGCAAATACACATCTAGTTGTCAAATGCTTGAGTTGATCTAATTATTAATGTTTATAAATGTATATGTTGTACTCAATTAAAATACTGGGGTGGTGGGGAGGCAAGGGAATATGGCTGCACATATGGAATCTACATTCTTGGGGGAAGAGAGTGTAGAAGACCCCAGGATGTGAGGCCAGGCTACAGAGCCTCAAGGGCTGCCTCCCTCTAGTGACCTACTTTCTCCAGCCAAGTCCTGTCTCCCAAAGGCTCCAGAACCTTCCCAAGCTTCACCAGTAGCTGGGAACCAAGCATGTAAATTTGAGCCTATAGAGGGTATTTCATATTCAAACCACAAACTCTGTGAGTTAAGCAGCTCTGTCTATAATATGTACCCAATTTCTTTTGTGTGTTTGACCCTGGCCTGTGAGCTCTTGGAGTTTCTCAGTTTTGCAACACTGAACCATGCAAATCATGAAAACATGGCATGAGGGCTGGCCAAGCAGAATTAAGAGTAGCTCAAACAGAACTTGGATAGTCATAGTCTCGGGGTTATTGGCAGGGGAGTAGACATAATACCATAGAGGGTAGATATCTACTCAGCTTTAATGCTAAGACTTATTATAAATATATTACTTTTGTGTCTTTTATCTGGGAACAAAATTATCAAAGGTGGGGTAAAAGCCCCCAATTGAGATTAAATGTTAACTATAGTGTATGTTCCCCTGCCCCTTTATAATTTGTCTGGTTCTTTAAAGAGAACATTTCTTTATTTATTTTTGGGACAAGGTTTCATGCTGAAGTCTAGGCTGGTCTGGCATTTACAGGAGTCTGTTTGCCTCAACTTCTGAGTCCTGGGGAATTCTAGACATATGTCACTATGCTTAACTACTCTTTTTCTTCTTTTCTTTCTTTTATTTATTTTTTTAATAAAATATCTGGCCTGGAATTTTAATTTTCATTTAAAAAATTAACTTTTTTTTTTTTTTTTTTTGGCAGTACTGGGGTTGAACCCAAGTCTTCTCACACGCTGAGTAAGCACCCCACCACTGAGCTACTCCACAGTCTTCCTTTTACCTTTTACATAGATACATAAAATTACCAAATCCCACTTATCTGGACAGCCAAGGGCAGCACATTCAATTTTATGCTCCTTATAGATTCTAAATATATTCTTATATATTCTAAAGGATGAGACTGTGACCCTTCCTATACATAGTGAAGTTTCTCCCTTTCTGCAGATGGCTTGACAGTGGAATACAGGAGAGACAGCATGCAGAGATCTGGATTCCTCCCTGTTCCTGACTTTATGCAATAGATTCTTCCAAAACCCTGGCTAGGAGGTTTGCATTCCGAACCAACTGAATAAATCATGGGATTTCTACGGGTACCTCTCCCGATGTTTGGAAAGCTGAATATGGTGTATTTTTTCTTGAGCATATTGTATTTAGAAGACAATCTACATTTGCATAAAATTGAGGCTGTAGCCGACCTGCTCAAGGATTGTGTAAGAACCAACACTCTCTCCTCGGAGCAGAGCATGTGAACGCGTGCACTTAGGTTTCAAGTTCTTCCAAATCACTTTCGATAACCCTGTGTTTTCGACATTGTCTGAAGGGAAAATCACAGGTAATGTCCATTTTAAGGGAACTAAGTGAGTTGCCTGGGGCTTTAAATGCCCATCCCTATATGATCCTGCTATAGATGAGCAGGGTCGTGGTAGTAGTTTCGAAGAGTGGAGGCTAGAAGGAAAGGAGTTTCATTATTTCAACCTGATATTTCTACTACTGAAGATCACTTGTAACAGCGAAGCAGCTGGAGGGGTAACAGGATTCCTATTAATATATGCATGCAAATGGGTTAGAATGGAATTAGCATAATTTCTGTGCTTTGGAGTTCCCTCAGAAGTTGAGACTATTGGTTTATTTACAGTCTGCAGTGAGACCGGCCAGGCAGTTACGTTGCTGACAGATGGTAGAGAAGAGAAGGCCATGTGCTGTGGATCAGTGGGTGAATGTTAACATTAGAGTGTGTGGGTACAGTTCTTCAAAGAGGCCAGAGCCAGGAGGGAAAGCATAGGAAAACAAAGGCTCCCTTTGTCTGTGGGTTCTCAGCCCTTCCATTGACTCCTTTTGCTGTAGTCATCCCTGCCAGGATTTTAGAGAGAAGGCATGTGGAGAGACACAGGGGTGGGAAAGTGGGGGTGTGTGTGCCAGGACCAGGGCAGAATCTTGTATGAGGAAGGATTGAGAGGAGGGTAGGAACTTTAACCCAGTAAGAAGCTGGGTTCTAAAAAGCTGGAAACAAAGATCAAGTCAGGAGAACAGTTCCAAGCCCAGACAGTCAGACGCTCTATTCTGAAGGGAAAAGGTTGAGGTGGCAGATGAAACACCCTGCTCTCCGAGCAGGCTGGGAAACAGGAGGTGGAGTACCCCGGGAGACGTTGAGATCCCTGATATTGAGAGCAGGTGCTTGCCCATTTGTGAAATACAGTGGCAAGCCAGGGATAGAGAAGTCTGTAGGTAGAAGGTGAGTGCTTAGGCAAGCCTGGGCAGGAATCTCGGGTAGTGTGTAATTGTATTCCATCTTTGGCCTCCCATTACAACCCATGTCTTCTCAGACCAAGCTCAATCCCCATAAACAATTTCACACAGAGAGAAGACAAGTAAACCCCACCTCCAACTCCATTTCTTCAAGTGTCCAGAGGAGGAAACACCAGTAAGTACAGAAATAAATCACAAGTGTTACATTAATGGTTGTCCCCACATTTAGAAACATGGAGTAAGGAGAAAAATAGTTCCAGTAACATCTAATAGTAGGTTCTCAATATATATTAATATATATTCTTGTGAATTAATGTGTACTTTAGAGACAATCACTGTTTTGTTCTTCTGAATCTGTCTTCATAGTTACATGGTGTATAACACCCATAACCTTCTGTTTTTTATTTGAGTGTACATGTTATAAGCAACTGTGTGCATGGGTGTGTTTGTACACATGTATATGAAGACCTGAGGTTGAGTTTGGGTGTCTTTTCCTACTGCTCTTCAGCTTGTGAAGATCACTCTCACTGAACCTAGAGCTTTCTGTTTTGCCTAGACTGGATAACAACCACTTAGTAACCCAATCCCAGCCTGGAGTTGTAGGTATTTACCACCACATCTGGCTTTTAAGTGGGTACTGGGACCCAATTCAGACACACATGATTGCATAGTATGCACTTTACCCACAGAATCATCTTACAGCCCCCACTATGATGGTTTATAACATTTATAAGCTTCCATTTCTTTGCATGAAGTCCATCTGCTTCTCTGAGGCATCAGGAAATGCACACTTTGACTTCCTTCACACAACTTCCCATGGCTTTATATTTTCTGTGAAGTTAACTGTATTGGTCGTGAAAACAGGGTGAGTCTATCAGCTTTAGGCAAAACACTGGATCCCGGCATTGGTTAGCAAGTCTACAAAGGCAGAAGATGCTAGAGAAATTGCATTTTTGCATTAACCATTTTCCGAAGTGGCTACAGAGCCACGCATTCCTCCCTGGACCCAGTACTGTCATGGTGCCTGGGTCTGGCCATTCTGAAGATAACTGTTAAGGCTAGTGAACAAGCACATATCTGCTCTTACCTCAAAGACCTCCAGTGCCAGTGACTACCTCGAATGCCAGCCTCCCTTCACTGACCATCTCCTAAATTCTGCTGTGGTGCTGAGAATATACAAGCTTTTGTTAGCACTCACAGTTACCCTAGAGGCTAATGTTAACCTCAATTTTCAGATACAGGAACTTGAGACTCAGGAAGCATCCAAACTAAGATTTTTACTCAAAAATTCACCATGTTCCAAAGCCCATTCTTTTCGCTTACTAATGCTTTTATGATTTTGGTAATTTACCAATAAAGGAAAACGACATGGAGCAGAATTAAGGGCCATGCTAACATCTCGCCTTGGCTACTGAAATGCAGGTCAGTAGCAGTAGAGAGCTGATAGTTTCCCATGAATGGTAGAGGGATCTGCTAGCGACAACCAATAGGAAAAAGAGGAACAGTCACTAGACATTTTGGTTCTATTGTGCAGAAATCTTAAGTGGGGAAAAACAAAATAAATGTGATGTCAGGAGGGTCATTCACCTTCATTTTTGTAGCTTAGTATCTAACCTACCTCTTATGTTTGGAATTCCTGAGTTAAGAGCTCTAATTTTCAAGATAAGATGAACCTCCCAACTTCCCCCTTCCTTTTAAAAATAGCAACCATGGAGATTAAGAAATGGCTTGGTGGCTAAGAGCACTTATTGTTCTTACAGAAATTCTGAGCTGAATCTGCAGCACTAATGTCGAGGAACTTATGCCTGCGTGTAACACCGGTTCTGGGGTAGCTAATGAAGCCATCAGCCCACAAGGTGGACTTGGAGCTGGTTATGATTATTTGTTCTGCAACCTTCCAGCCAAGTATCTCTTCCAAGATGGAAGGGAGAAATTCTACTGGCATCGAGGCTGTCTAGGCCAAGAGTAGCAGTGTGCTTGAGATGGTGTTATGTAAAGGCCCAGGCCCTGGTGCACACTGACCAAGACAGGTGGTCTCAGAGGACACTGCTGCAGAAAGTTCTAGGGCACTCTTCAGGGCTTCTTTACTCTGGGCTCTTCAGTCCCGCTCAGAAATCTACAAACTGCCCAAACTCCCCCTCTCATTTAAAAATAACAATTATGGGGGCTGAGTAGTGGCTTAGTAGTCAAGAACACTTACCATTCTTGCAGAGAAGCTGAACTCAGTTTTCAACAGTAATGTTGGGAAGCTCACAACTACCTGTAACATCAGCTCCAGACTTCCTGATGATCCCTCTCCTGGTCTCTGTTGGCATCTGTCCTTGCATGAATATATCCAGTCACAGACATTCACTCAGACATGATTTCAAAAAGAAAGCAAATTTTGGGCTGGAGAGATGGCTCAGTGGTTAAGAGCACTGACTGCTCTTCCAGAGGACCTGAGTTCAGTTCCCAGCAATCATGGTGGCTTACAACAATCTGTAATAAGATCCAATCCCTCTTCTGGTGTGTCTGAGCAACAGTGTACTCATATATATTAAATAAACAAATAGTTTTCAAAAAGAATTCATTATATATGGTTGTGGCAAGTCTCTTGTATATTATTTGCAAATATGCTCTCCCTGTTGGCCACACACATTTTCTTTTCTTTTCTTTCTTTTTTTATGACAAAGCTCTTTAATGACATGGAAGTATTTCACATTGCATAACTGTGGGAAACATCCAGAAGAACTAGGTCCCTTATCTCCTCCAGAAGCGGCACACACATTTTCAATTTTGTTTCCTTGAGCTGCTTGCATTTTAGATGTCTTGCGTAAAAAGGTATTGCCTAACCCGAAGCCACAAAAATGTGATCTTATGCTTTTCTCTAAGGGTTACGTAGACTTATATTTTCCATCTAGGTCTGTGTACCACGTTGAGTTAATTTTGTATAACACTCTGCGACAGGAGTTCTCATTGATTCTTTTATGTATTAGTATCCAGTTGTCCAAGTGCTAACCAACCAACAGACTAGTCCTCACTCGTGGAATTGCCTTCATAACCTTGCCAAAAGCAAATGAACCATACCTACAGTGTTCATTTCTGTAATCTCAGTTCTAGTTCATTGACCTGTGTGTCTGTCCTATGCCAGTATCTTCTTGACACAAAGATCAGCAGTTTGGTTCTTACAAGGCACCAACCAAGAATCACACCATTTTATCTTTACAAACCCGGGTTCTTCGGGATCAGTTCATGACCCTGACGGAGCCAGGTGTGGTGCTGAGGCCGAAAGATTGTGAGTATGAAACAATAAAGGAAGGAAGAGAGGGAGGAAGAGAGAGGGCGGTAGAGGGGTGTGAGGGGAGGGGGGAGATCTATCCTAGGGGATTTCTGGATGCATGATAGGAAAGGGATGGGAGACTTGGAAAGAAATATAAGTCCACTTGTTGTTTTCAGTGCTCTGTGCCAATGAGCATTTTGCTCAGTAGTTTAGCCTGCCCACTATACTTGCCTCCTAAACACAGTACAAGAATGGTCTGGATACACACAGGATGCATATCATGCATGGTATATATACTGTACATATTTACAGCAGTATATGAAGTCCTCCGGGAGGTACATAAATTCTGACTATAATTTGTTTTTGTTTTGTTTCATCTCTGGCCAGACATACTCACCTCACTGCTTTGTCCTATCCCTGTCTTCTAGCAGATCTCAGACATTCAATCCCAGCTTCTCTAAGTTGAGGGCACAGCTCAGCTCCATCAGTGTTTGTGGTACCTAATTCTCTTCCTACTTCAGGCCCTCCCCCAGCCACCTGCAGCCTGATATTCCCAGGTGTGCTGGCTTCCCATGGCCGCTATAGCAAATTACTGTGAATTCTATGACTTAGAATAGCATAAATGTAGCCTCATGTGGTTCTACAAGGCAGAGCTCTGAATTAATTTTACTGTACTAAAAACCACACTATCAACAGGGTTGTGGCTTTTCTGGAAGCTCAGGTAGAATCTGTATCCTTACTTCTGCTTCTAGAGGCACATGTGCTCCTTGGCTCACACCCCTCCCTTCTGCTGCTGATGCCAGCAGCCTAGCATCTTGCTTCCATGGTTACATAGCCTTCACTTGCTATGGTCAAATTCCCCTCTGCCTCCTGTTGTGAGAACACCTGTGATTTTATTTGGAGAAAGCCTGGAAGGACCAGGACGACTCTTTTATGTCATAAGATCCTTAATCACATCTGAGAGATCTCTTTTGCTATACAATGAACACCTCCAACTCTGGTTTTGTTTGGTTTGCCTCCAGAAGTCACTGTATTGTTTTTTGCTTTGTACATATACATCTCTTGCCTAAGTGGAACTCGGTTTCATCTCGGACATAAACACCTTCAATTTTAAGAAGAGCCATGTGCTCTCTTTGGTTCCGGAGACCTCGCTTGTAGTCAGCAAAGATGGCCTCGCACCACAGCCTTCTGGACATACTTGAGTTTTTTAGAAGTCCTGTTCCCAGCAGGTCTCCACAGGCGCCAAGATGTCATCTCTACTTCTGTAAAGCACCCCATGAAATTCATTGGTTTACTAAGCTAGACCTGGGCAGCATCAATTCCTTGATTACCTGTACCCTAAATGGGGCTGAAATAGATAACTAGGGAATAAATTTTTTTAAAGTATGGGAACAATTTGGTATTGCTATAAAGAAGGTCAAACCCAAATCAAGAAGAAAAGGATTTTTTTTTTTTCAGCTAGAGAAGTTCAGCGATAGCTATGAATGTGAAATATCAGAGGCAGCTAGAAGTTGCAGGTCAATGAAACTAACACTGAGCAGGATATAAGCCCCTTGAGAGTGGATCCCTGGGTATCACTCTGACCTGAACTCCATGCAGGGAGCTAGCCTGGAACACTCACAAGCAAGGACTGTTTTCTATAACCAGCCAATCAGTTGAGCAGAGTCTAGGCTACCCAGGAAGTTGGTTCCAGATGGGCTAAGCAGACACAATTATGTGTAATGCCTTTCTTTGGCCCAGGCCTCTGGGCCTTCTCTGTAACCCTTGCAAAGTCACCTAGACAGTTGTCTAGCATTGGCTTACGAAAATATATGGCATGGGCTAGAGTCTTTGGAAAAGGGACCTAGAACGTGAATTTTTATAAGAACAGATAAACCTTACAGTCAGGGGTATGGTGGCCCAAGAGAATCAGAATCATCAGTGGGTGCAATTCTGTGCAAATAGCTTTGAGTCACTTAAATGAGCACAGTCTGAAGGCACATAGGCTTCATCTTCATTGGCCAATTAGTACTGATTGGCAGTAGCCGCCTGGGTTGTGATGTTGACAGGAATAATGAGGACTTGCCTCAGCTTATAAATAAATATACCAAGAATAAAGCCATAATAAATTAGTGATGTCTGCCAGGGCCCAAGTTAGCAATGGTGAAGGGTGTTAAATGTCAGTTCCTTCTCTTTCGTTTTCTCCTAGAAATTCCTAACTATACTACTATATTTCATGCTGAAGTACAATGTATGCACAAAGGAATATATATATATATGTATATATATATATATATATATATATATATATATATATATATATATATATATATACACTCAAGAATCTAAATAAAACACATTTTTTAAAAAAATGTCTTTATATAGCAGGATCCAAAATCCTGGATAGCACACTGCATTGTCTTACAACTTTTTTAATGTCTAATTTAAATAAATCCTGTTTGGCATAATTTAAGCCCTTTCATTCTCTCTCCAGAGGAGAACACAGCAGCTGCCCCTCCTCCCCTCCTCCATATGCCTCTCTATTTTTAAGAATTCAGTTCTCCAGAAACACATTAATGAGAAGCTTCTATTTTAATGAGTTACTTGTTCAGTGGGTTGGCATTCTTCCTCTCCAAAGCCCAAGACTCTTTGTTACAGAGACAAATTGGAATAGGATGTGGAGGGCCAAAGGAATTCAGTCACCCAAGCTTTTCTTTTCACAGATGGGGCACTAGTAAGGCCTGTCGTGCCCACACAGTAAGAAGCAGAACTGAGTCCCAACCGTCTCATCTCTTTACACAGTTTCTTCCACTCCACCATGAGCACGGAATTCTGGGTATAGTTTGAAGTGAGAGAGTAGGTCTAAAACTACCACATATCAGATTCCTATACACCAACACCATTCCACTCAAGTTCGTGGTCTTTGTGTCAAGGTTTGAAGCCATGAAACAGTCCAGGCCAGAAAACTAGGGAACTCTTTTCCCAGGAGCAAACTTAATCAAGAATGGATGGAAATGGGTAGGTGATGTTCAGTTTATCACCCCTTCTTTGATATAATCACTTGGGCTGAGATCTTTGCATGTATGTCCAAATTAAGGTGAGATCATCTTGTTTTAGAATGGGCTCTGAACACAAACACATGTATTCACAGGATATACATACATATGTACATACATAATACATATATACAGACATATGATAAAATTCATGAAGCTATACTTTTTGTGAAGTTATACTTTTTATATGGGTTAATTACATTTGAACTATGTCTTTACAAAGTGTCTTTAAATTTCTATTTTATTTTTCATTGCTGGTTTTTTTTTTTTGTTTTTTGGGGGGGGTTGTTTATTTGTTTGTTTGTTTGTTTGTTTTGTTTTTGCCTACAGATAAGGTCTCACATAACCCAAAATGTCCTGGATCTCACTATGCCATGTAGCCAATGATGGTGTTGAACTCCTGATCCCTCCCACTCCCACCCCCACCCTACCCCCACTCCACCCCACCCTACCCCACCCCCACCCCCACTCCCACCCCCAACCCCAGCCCCATCCCACATGCTGACTTAGTCATGTGCCACCATGTCTGGCCATTGTTTTGTTTTGCTAGTGCTTCTGAGGAAATGCAGGGCCTTGAGTAAGATGATTAGGGGCTTTATCACTGACCTACCTCCACTGAGTCCCAGGAATGCATCATCTTTGATTCGGTGATTCTGTTTGCAGAAATTCTTCATGTAGAAACACTTGCACAATTGTGCAAAGGTGTACATGTAGAATTCTATGTTGCAGGATGGATTGTAGTTGTATAAAAAGTCAAAATATGCAAGTGCAGTCGAAGGCTAAGGGGCTGCTGATGTAACCTGCCCTGTAGATTCAATAGGGACATTGTCTTCATGCAGACGGCACAGGACAGCCTACACACAGATGTGGATGGCGGGTCAAGACATTTTAATGAAAAGGAACCACTTGTCAAGTATGTATGAGCCCACTGAGAGTATGAAACAATTTGTGTGAGAGGCTGAGCTAATTTCATGACTGAGGTTCTTGTGAGGAGCCTCTGCTCCTAGGTAAGACTGAGACATCTCTGGAGCAGGTATATAGGGGAAACATGCTATTTGCTGCAGGGAGGAAGAAAGTGACATGGTAGGGTGAACACCGATTTTCCTTCTGAGATGGGCATCCACTGGAAGTGCTTGTAATCAATGGCTTTTCTTCAGCCATGGCTTTATTGGTGTTGAATCCAGGGAGATGATTTTACATCTGGAAGATACTGTAGATGTAGGGCACTGGACCTAGGGCCTCTTGGAACCTCAGCAACACAGGGCTAATAGAAAGGGAAAAGGAACATGTGTCCTCCTCAGTGGGACCTGGGACTTGTGTTTTGGATCCTGAAGAGATGCAGAAATCATTCAGGTGAAAACATAAAGAAGGACACAGTGTCTTGTCATTGCCTGATTACAGCCCTGGTGGCATAAGTTCCAGCAATGCTCATCTGATAGGCAGACAGAACTTGAAAGCTGCCTAGAGTACACAGTAACCAGGATTGAGCTTGGCACAAGGGCTAGCTTGGCATCAAGCTACAGAGAGGGAACACCAGCATTTAGATGAGCTGTAAGTCCAATGGCTGATGTTGTTACAGGGGAAGAAAGTCAAGAAATATATCAGGAAGAAAGTCAAGTGATGTGAGAACAGAAACTGGGCAGAAGTACCAACTAGTCATGAACTATCAAAAAGGGGACCAAAAACTTAGAAAAGAAAAATGAGGAAGGATTCCCACCTGCACATTCAAGAAGGGGGCCGAGCCAAGACTGTGATTTCAGACTTTGGTCTCCAGAGCTGTAAGAGAATCAGTTGTTGTCATTATCAACCCTGCTTATGATGTTACTCTACAAAGACCCAAGGAAACTCATATGTAATAGCTAATAATATGAATATGTAATGATGTAATGGCATGAGTAATGCTAAGATGTAATAACATTCTTGGGAGTACATTATTATTTTTAATACTGTGAAGGTAAGATGAAGCAATGGAGTGACTGGTGCTGTTTGGGAGACTAAAAGATGAAGTAAGGCTGAATTGGGTTGGAGAGATGAACCAGTGGTTAAGAGTACTTGCTGTTCTTCCATAGAGCCTGAGTTTGGATCCCAGCACTCACATCTAGTGGCTTTCAACTCTCTGTAAGTCAACAACAGGGAATCCAATGCCCTTTCCTGTTATTCACAGGCACTCACACACGTGTGGCACACACACATACACACACACACACACACACACACACACACACACACACCACTAGCTTTTTACATAAGATGGTGTGCTTGTTTGTTTGTTTATTTGGGGATTTTCATTTTGTTTCTTTTTGGGTTTCGGTTGATTGGTCTTTCAAGGCAGGGTTTCTCTGTGTAGCCCTGGCTGTCCTGGAACTCACTCTGTAGACCAGGCAGCCTTAGAACCCAGAGATCCACCTGCCTCTGTCTCCCAAGTGCTGGGACCGAAGGTGTGTGCCACCACCAGCCAGAAGAGGAACTTTAAGTTAGCTGAACTTAGAGGATAAGTAAGATTATTGTCATTTCAGCAACTGGGGAAGAGTTTTGGTTCTGTTCATCACTTCCTGGCTATGTGACCTTGGGGACATTGTTCAGCTTTTCTGTTCCATCTTTAAACCCACTCTCTTCCTGGCTCTGCCTTCAAAATTCTGGGGTTACAGGTAAGTACCACCATCTCCACCATGCTCAGCATTCTTGAGACCATCATACTGCTTCCAAATAGTCAGTTGCATAAAACAAGGGGCTGCCTTGTGCTATTTTTGAGCTTCCTGTAGCTTGAAGTGGTTTGTTGTGCTTCTCCACAAGAATATGCTTTTCCATTGTCTATTTTGTGCACCAAATAAGGCTCCTTTGGAAGTCTACCTGATGAGTTGTCTCTTAGATGCAGCAAGTGTTACCTTTGCTGTCTAGACATCTATCTTAGCCAGTGTTCTGTTGCTGGAAAGAGAAATTATGGCCATGGAAACACACATAAAGCCATTTCATTGGAGCTGGCTTACAGCTTCAGAGGTTTAGTTGATTATCAGCAAGCAAGCATACATGGTGCTTGAGAAGGAGCTAAGAGTTCTACATCTGGATCTTCAGGCAGCAGGAAGAGTCTCTAGGTTTGGCATGAGTTTCTGAAACCTCAACACTCACCGCCAGTGACACATTTTCTCTGACAAGGCCATGCTTTCTAATCCCTGTTAAGTAGCATTAGTCTATAATGATCAAACACTCAAATATATGAGCCTAAGGTGGGGGGAGTCCTATTGAAAACATCACAGTGTCTCACCTTTGTCATTGGTCCACAGGGAAGAGCTGGGTTCAACCCATACACCACAGTTTACCATCACACTTCCCAACATCTGCATTGATCCTGTGCCTAAATGTGATCCAGTATCTGTTCTAAAGCTCATACACACATCTCAGGGAAGATACAGGATGAAGATACATCCTTGTCTCACGGACCAAATACAAGCATTTGGATGATCTCTCCTTCCTCTTCTTAGTTGAAGGTTCACTCATTTATGTGGAGCCTCCCCTTGGTTTCTTTAGATGCTGCTGCCATACTTCAGACCTCCCATCCCTCCATGTTCTCTCGAGCACTGACATGTGTGTCTTGCCCAGACATCCTGGTGACTGCTCTGGTAACACATCCTGCCAGCATCCTCCTTAGGGATGCTCAGGTTACACTCCTAAGTGAGAGCAAATAGACCCAAGTATCAATTACTTGAGATGTGGCATGTGAATATCTTTGTTCATGATGTTCATTGCCTAAAACTAATTTTACTTTTAAAAGCTTAAACCCCCCTTCCCTTTCCCCCTCTCTTTCTCCCCCCACCCCGTGTGTATGTGTTTTGTGTATACAAAGGCAATTCAAAGTAGGTGCTGGGACTTGAACTCAGGTCTCTGGAAGAGCAGCATGTACACTTAACCAACTGATCTCTTCAATTTTAAATTAATAAAATACACATACACACAGACAAATGTGCATGCATGTACATACAAACAGCAACAACAAAAACTCCCCAGCAATTTGAGTTATAATAAAAGTGGGTTTGGGTTTTGTTGTTTGTTTGGGTTTTTTTTTTTTTTTTTTTTTTTTTTTTTTTTTTTTTTTTTATTATTGAACCCTATATTATTTATTTTGCCCAAGGCCAAAAGATTGCATTTATAGTCCAACACTACCCTCCAAAGAGAAAGCCAGATCAATTTAATGCCACAAGACATGTTTTCCAGTGTAAAATTTTTGTTCAGTAAGGTGTGACTGCTTAGAGACGCCAGTCAGCAGCAAAGCCTCTCCTTTTGACAACTGCCACATTAGTTAGGATGAAAACCCCTTAACTAAAGAAAAATAGAGCCAGGCTGGAGTCAGGCATGTGGCCATACTGGGGAAGAGACCCAGAGAGCCAAAGGTAGGACAGAAAGAGTGAAATGGGACAAACACCACAGTGGAAATCCAGCAGCAGAGACTTCTCCAAGCTGTACTGGAGGCCTGGATTTATTATCCTAAGAACGTTCCTTTAAATAATTCACACAGCACTCAGCAGGGTGTCATTTTTTGGTTTTATGCCTGCTTAATAAATATTGATTGTAAAGTCAGAAAAGGTAATTAAAAATTAAAACACTCTTATGTTTAAGATGTTGACCCTCACTTGCTGATATCATCTGGCAAATTGTTGCATGTGAACCAGTATCGCAGAGAAAATCTTTCAACAACAACAGAACAGACAGTGACTTGTAAAGTAGAGCTACTGAGTGAGCAAACTGTTCTATTTCCCACCACAATGCATCTGAGTGCACACACACACACACACAGTCTCTCCCTTCCCCCCTCCCCCTTTCTCTCTCTCTCTCTCTCTCTCTCTCTCTCTCTCTCTCTCTCTCTCTCTCTGAGAATCCAAATATAAACCTATTCATTTCTTTTAACCATTTCCCATTAGCAGCTTCCTTTGCTGTGACTAATTCATGTGTGGCGATTTTTGTTTGTTTACATTTGCAAATAACTATAAAAGAAATTCCAGTAAACTCAATTTTATTTATTATTTATTTTGTAAAAGGAAAATTGAAAAGATGTTTTTATTATGTATTTGCAAACTCTGTGATCCTCAGTAAGCTAGCTAGCTTCAGACTAGTCAACCTCTTTAAAATTAGCATCTAATGTGTCTAATATTAAATGTATCTAATATTAAAAATGCTGCAGTCAGGCTTGGTAAGATGGTTCAGTGGTGAGGGCACTGACTACACAATCCCGATGATCTCCAGTACCTCATAAAGGTGAAAAGTAAAAACAGGATCCATATGGTTGTCCTCTGACCTCCACATACTCACATGTGCCCGACTGTGGAAATGCCCATATATAATAATAAATATGTTTAAGTTATATAGTCTGCCCTCTGTTTCTGTGTGCTCAACTGCTGAAGGTTCAATGCACTGAAGATTGAAAATATTTAAGCCAAGCATGGCAAGCACTCCTGTAAGCCCAGCACTTGGAAACTAGAGTCAGGAAGATCAGGAGTTCAAGATCATTCTCCGCCACAAAATGGAGTCAAAGCCAGACTGGGTGACATGAGACCCTGACTCACAACAAACAAGCAAACAAAAAGAAGGAAAGGAAATATTTGAAAACAGTACCTTTTTATTGATCCTGTCATAATTAGGGTTTTACTGCTGTGAACAGACACCATGACCAAGGCAACTCTTATGAAGACAACACTTCATTGGGGTTGGCTTACATGTTCAGATGTTCAGTCCATTATTATCAAGGCAGGAACATGGCAGCATCCAGGCAACCACGGTACAGGAGGAGCTGAGAGTTCTATATCTTCATCTGAAGTTTGCTTGGAGAAGACAGGCTCCCAGGCAACTAGGATGTGGATCTTAAAGTCCATGCCCACAGTGACACACCTACTCCAATAAGGTCATACCCCCTAATTAGTTCCACTCCAGAGTTAGGCATATTCAAACTGTGACAGACCCTGTGAATAGTTTTGTTTTGTTTTGTTTTGTTTTTTGTTTTTTGTTTTTTTTTTTGTTTTTTGGCTTAATTTCTGATGATCTAATTGAAATGAAATTTGTATTATATAAAGCAGTGGTTTTTAACCTTCCTAATGCTGTGGCACTTTAATGCAGCTGTTCATGTTGTGGTGACCCTCAACCATAGAAAATTTTCATTGCTACTTTATAACTGCAGAATCTAATCTTTCAAGCTGACTGATTCAATTTGGTGTCTCTTGGCTTCTGACTGAATTACTCACATTGCACCACCATACACTCTCTCTCTCTCTCTCTCTCTCTCTCTCTCTCTCTCTCTCTCTCTCTCTTTCTCTGTCTCTCTGCTCCTGCTGCTCTAAAGTAGCCTCTCCTTACTGTGGTGTTTTCATGTGAGTTGGGTATATCACTTATTCTTTGCTTTAGGTCATCTCTAAATTACTCAGAATACCTTACACCTGTGATTCTGAACCTGTGGGTCACAACCCTTCTGGGGGTTGTCCACCAGCTATTACAATGTTACTACAATTCATAACAGTAGCATAGGTCATAAAACCAGAAGGAGGTCTTGAAATATGAAAAAGAGGTTTAAAGTTGGGGGAAGGGCAGTAATAGAATACCTTCCCATGGCTTGCTCATTTTGCATTCTTGCACAACCCAGTACCAACAGCCTAGGAATGGAACCACCCACAGTGGGTTGGCCTCTGCCATAGCAATCACCCATAAAGAAAATAACAAACAAACTTGCCTACAGTCTGATGGAGATAATTCCTAAGCTGAAATTCCCTTCTCTCAGACATGTCTATGTTTGTTGATAAAAATCTAACCAGTAAAAATATTGACCAACAGCTGTTAAATATAGTTATTAAACAATTAGATGTTGTAAACACACCACTAAATAAATTAGTACAAGAAAGGATGATAAACATTCGAGACTCACCATTTTGTAATATTGCTACATTTCAGTATTTCATATTATATGTGTTTATGTTATATTTGAATTCCAGTATTTTTACAACCACAATATCTGTATAGGAGCTAAATACAATGTCATATGACTGCACCTCCCTTTCCAGCTCTGTGCTCAATAATGTTACCATGGCAATAGCTTAAAATCAGCTCATAAACATGGTCACACCAAGGAATTGGCCTATACTTTAAAATGGGGCTTGACAAAACATCTTGTTGATGTCTAAATGTATACAATGATAGAGTGCTAGGACAAAGCTCAGTGGGAAATCATTTGTTTAAAATGTGTTAGAGACCCTAATTCAGTCCTGGATACCACACATGTCTTAGGGTTTTACTGCTGTGAACAGACGATCATGACCAAGTCAAGTCTTATAAGGACAACATTTAATTGGGGCTGGCTTACAGGTTCAGAGGTTCAGTCCATTATCATCGAGGTACGAGTATAACAGCATCTAAGCAGGCATAGTCTAAGAAGAGCGAAGAGTTCTACATCTTCTGAAGGCTGCTAACAGAATACTGGCTTTCAGGCAGCTAGGAGGAGAGCCTTAAAGCCCACACCCGCAGTGACACACCTACTCCAACAGGGCCACACCTTCTAACAGTGCCACTCCTTGTGCTGAGCATATAAAAAACATCACAACAAGAAAAAAAAAAGGAATTTTATTTAGTCACTGTGGTGTACACCTATAATCTCAACCCTTGGAAGGTAGAGAGAGAAGGATCAGGTGTTCAAGGGTAGCCTTGGCTACATAGCAATTTAATGCAAGTCTGGGCTACATGAGACCCTGACTCAGGAAATAAAAATTAAACAAGCAAATGACCAAAAACTTTTAATAACTGGACTTTTAAGTTGTCTTTGTTGTTAGGGATCAAATCCAGGTCCTCACACATGCTGGGCCAGCACTCTACCAGAGAGCTGTATTTATAGTTTGAATAATGTAGATTAGAATTAATAGTGCATAATCTCTACAACTATTACATTCTTTTTTTGAGATGTGTCTTTAAAATTTTTTATTGAATATTTTCTGTATTTACAGTTCAAATGTTATCCCCTTAATCCCCACTCCCCTCCCCCCCACCCCTCCACTTGTTTCCATGCTCCTTCTTCCAAACATATTACATTCTTAAGTTACAAAGTCAGTGAGGAATAGTGTTCTAGCATTGAAACTGCTACCCAGCTTAGCAAAGATGACAAAGGGGTGATGCTCCACCATTCATCAACATCATTATGATGTCAAGTCCAACTAGCACCTAGCAACTTCTACACCACCTAGCAACGTCTGCAATCACATTGTGGATTTGGACAGCGATCAAACACTTACCAATAGTCTAATTTTATGAAATGTTAGTCATGATAGAATGATTAAAACTGATAGTTGATTTTGAAGAAATTACAAGTCATTTTGATGTAGAGGTATAAATTGGAAACTAA
This sequence comes from Micromys minutus, assembly GCF_963924665.1. Classification (NCBI taxonomy): domain Eukaryota; kingdom Metazoa; phylum Chordata; class Mammalia; order Rodentia; family Muridae; genus Micromys; species Micromys minutus. The sequence goes on from NC_137977.1 coordinate 49,983,872, forward strand.
AATTATGTAAAAGAAAATATAATGACCCAGAGCTAGAGCTGGCTTACCACTATCAGGATCCATGGCCTGCTCACAGAGAGCTGAGCATCCAGAGGAGACTCAGAAGCACTTTTCCTCCTGAGCTAATGGGTGACTCCCCACTTTATCTCCACTGGGAAGAGACTGCTGGGAACTCACAGGGCACAGGTATCATGGTTCTGCTTGAGAATAGACTGTTCTGGCCTTCATCTGTGCCCAGAGCTAGAGCCAGCTCAGGACCATCTCCTTCCTTAGTCCATGGGCCCACAGACCCACAGGAGAGACAAGCTCCAGACAGATACAACAAGATCCAACTAGCGTCACAGACAACAAGATGGCAAGAGACAAGTGCAAGAACCTAAACAACAGGAACCAAGACAATCTGGCAACATCAGAACTCAGTTCTCCCACCACAGCAAGTAGTAGATATCCCAACACACTAGAAAAACAAGATTTGGACTTAATATTATACCTCATGCTGATGATGGAGGGCCTCAAGAAGGGTATGAATAACTCCCTGAAAAATACAGGAGAACAAGGTAAACAAGTAGAAGCCCTTATACAAAAACCACTTAAAGAGCTACAGGAAAACACAACCAAACAGATGAAGAAATTGAACAAAGCCATCCAGGTTCTAAAAAACAGAAATAGAAACAATAAAAAAATCACAAAAGGAGACAACTTTGGAGAGAAAAACCTAGGAAAGAGATCAGGAGTCACAGACACAAGCATCACCAACAGAATATAAGCAATGAAAGAGAGAATCTCAGGGTAGAAGATAACATAGAAAGCATTGAAACAGCAATCAGAGAAAATGAAAAAATCATAAAGCTCCTAACCCAAAACATCCAGGAAATCCATGACACAATGAGAAGACCAAACCTAAGGATAATAGGTGTAGAAGAGAGTAAAGACTCCCAAATAAAAGGCTCAGTAAATATCTTAAACAAAATTATAGAAGAAAACTTTCTAGCCTAAAGAGGCGACCATGAACATAAAAGACACCTACATAAGTCCAAATAGATTGGACCAGAAAAGCAATTCCTCCCAACACATAATAGTCAAAACACCAAATGTTTGAAATAAAGAATACTAAAAGCAGTAAGGGAAAAAGGATAAGTAATATATAAAGGTAGAGTGATCAGAATTACACCAGACTTCTCAACAAAGACTATGAAAGCTAGAAGGTCCTGGACAGATGTCCATACAGGTCATACAGACCCTAAGAGAACACAAATGTCAGTCCAGGTTACTATATCGAGCAAAACTCTCAATTACCATAGATGGAGAAACCAAGATATTCCAGGACAAAATCAAATTTACACAATATCTGTCGATAAATCCAGCCCTACAAAGAATAATAGATGGAAAACTCCAACTCAAGGAGGAAAAATACACCCTAGGAAAAGCAAGAAAATAATCTTGTTGAAACAAAACCAAAAGAAGAAAAGCACACAAACATAAATCTACCTCAAACAACAATAACAGAAAACAACAATCACTATTTCTTAATATCTCTTAATATCAATGGAGTCAATTCCCCAATAAAAAGACATAGACTATCAGACTGGATATTTAAACAGGATCCAGCATTTTGCTGCATACAGGGAACTCATCTCAGTGACAAAGACAGACACTACCCCAAAGTAAAATGCTGGGAAAAAAATTTCCGAGCAAATGGTTCCACATACACATGAAAACTGAACAATTCTCTACTCAATGATAATGTGGTCAAGGAAGAAATAAAGAGATTAAAGACTGCTTAGAATTTAATGAAAATGAAGGCAGAATATACCCAAACTTATGGGACACAATGAAAGCAGTGCTAAGAGGAAAACTAAGAGCTCTGAGTGTCTCAAAAGGAAACTGGAGCGAGCATACACTAACAGCTTGACAGCACACCTGAAAGCTCTAAAACAAAAAGAAGCAGATATACCCAAGGAGTAGATGGCAGGAAATAATCAAACTCAGAGCAGAAATCAACCAAGTAGAAACAAAAAGAACTATACAAAGAATCAACAAAACCAAAAGCTGGTTCTTTGAGAAAAATCAACAAAATTGATAAACCCTTAGCCAGACTAACTAGAGGGCACAGAAAGAGTATCCCAATTAACAAAATCAGAAATGAAAGGGGAGACAACAACAGAAACTGAAGAAATTCAAGAAGTCATCAGATTCTACTACAAAAGCCTATACTCAACAAAACTGGAAAAATCTAGAGGAAATGAAAATTTTTTTAGACAGATACCAGGTACCAAAATTAAATCAGAATCAGATAAACCATCTAAACAGTCTCAAGACATCTAAAGTAATAGAAGCAGTCATCAAAAGCCTCCCAAGAAAAAAAGTCCAGGACTACATGTGTTTAGTGCAGAATTCTATCAGACTTTTATAGAAGACCTAATACCAATACTCTCCAAACTGTGACACAAAATAGAAACAGAGGGAACACTACCCAGCTCATTCTTAGAAGCCACAATTATGCTTAAACCTAAACCACACAAAGACCCCACAAAGAAAAAAGAACTTTTGATAAATTTCCCTCATGAATATCAATGTAAAAATACTCAATAAAACTATCCCAATCAGAATCCAAGAACACATCAAAATGATCATTTACCATGATCAAGTAGGCATCATCCCAGGGATGCATGGTTGGTAGATGGAAATCCACCAACATATAAACAAACTCAAAGGAAAAAGAAAAACAAAACATGATCATCTCTTTAGATGCTGAGAAAGCATTTGACAAGATTCAACACCCTTGCATGTTAAAAGTCTTGGAAAAATCAGGAATTCAAGGCCCATACCTAAACATAGTAAAAGCAATATACAGCAAAACAGTAGCCAACATCAAACTAAATGGTGAGAAACTTGAAGCAATCCCACTTAACTCACAGACTAGATGAGGCCTCCTATTCTTCCCCTACCTATTGAATAGAGTACTGGAAGTCTTAGCCAGAGCAATTATACAGCAAAAGAAAGTCAAATGGATACAAATCAAAAAGGAAGAAGTCAAAATATCACTATTTGCAGATGATAGGTTAATATACTTTAGTGACTCCAACAAAATTCCATTAAAGAACTCCTACAGCTGATGAACAACTTTAGCAAACCGGTGAGATATAAAATTAACACAGACAAATCAGTAGCCTTCCTCTACTAAAAGAAAAAATAGGCTGAGAAAGAAATTAGGGAATCAACACCCTTCACAATAGTCAAAGAATAAAAAATATTCTTCACACAAAGAATATAAAATACTTTGGTGTGACCATAATGAAGCAAATGAAAGATCTGTATAAAAAGAACTTTAAGTGTCTGAAGAAGAAAATTGAAGACGATATCAGAAGACAGAAAGATCTCCAATGCTCATGGATTGGAAGGATCAACATAGTAAATATGGCTATCTTGCTAAAAGTAATCTACAGATTCAATGCAATCCCTATCAAAATTCCAACTCAATTTTTCGTAGAGCTGGAAAGAGCAATTTGCAAATTCATTTGGAATAACAAAAAGCCCAGGAAAACAAAAACTATTCTTAACAATAAAAGAGTTGCCTGGAGGAATAACTATCCCTTACCTCAAGCTATATTACAGTTCAACTGTGATAAAAATCCATTTGATATTGGTACAGAGACAGGCAGGTAGATCAATGGAACAAAACTGAAAACCCAGAAATGAACCCACACACCTATGGTCACTTGATCTTTGAGAAAGGAGCTAAAAACATTCAATGGAAAAAGGACAGCCTTTTCAACAAATGGTGCTGGTTCTACTGCATTCAGTTAGCATGCAGAAGAATGAAAATTGATCCTTTTTTATCTCCTTGTACAAAGCTCAAGTCCAAGTGGATCAAAAACCTCCATATAAAACCAGGCACACTGAAACTAATAGAACAGAAAGTGGGGGAAGAGCTTAGAACACATAGGCACAGGGGAAAATTTCCTGAACATAACACCAATGGCTTATGCTTTAAGATTAAGAATCGACAAATGGGACCTCATAAAATTGCAAAGCTTCTGTAAGCCAAAGGACACAGTCAAAAGGACAAAATGGCAACCAACATATTGGGAAAAGATCTTTACCAGTCCTACATCTGATAGAAGGCTAGTATCAAATATATACAAAGAACTCAAGAAGTTAGACTCTAGAGAATCAAATAATCCTATTTTTAACAAAGGGGTACAGAGCTAAACAAAGAATTCTCAACTGAGGAATATTGAATGGCTAAGAAGCACCTAAAGAAATGCCCAACATCTTTAGTCATCAGGAACATGCAAATCAAGTCAACCCTAAGATTCCACCTCACAAAGGTTAGAATGGCTAAGATGAAAAACTCAGGTGACAGCAGATGCTGGCGAGGTTGTGAAGAAAAAGGAACACTTCTCCATTCTGGGTGGGGTTGTAAACTGGTACAACCACTCTGGAAATCAGTCTGGTGGTTCCTCAGAAAATTGGACATAGTAATACCTGAGGACCTAGCTATATTATTCTTGGGCATATACCCAAAAGAAACTCCAACATCTAACAAGGACACATGCTTAAGCATGTTTATAGTAGCCTTATTTATAATAGCCAGAAGCTGGAAAGAACCCAGATGTCCTTCATCAGAGGAATGGATACAGAAAATGTGGTACATTTACACAATGGAGTACTACTACTTAGCTATTAGAAACAAAGACTTCATTGAAATTTCTAGGTAAATTGATAGAACTAGAAGCTATCATCTTGGGTGAGGTAACCCAGTCACAAAAGAACATACATGATATATACTCACTGATAAATGGATACTAGCCCAAAAAGCTCAGAATACCCAAGAAACCATCCACCAAACTTATGAAACTCAAAAAGAAAGAGTGACAGAATGTGGATGACTCAGTCCTTCTTAGAAGAGAGAATAAAACACTTATGGGAGGAAATCAAGGGACAAATAGAGGAACAGGGATTGAAGAAAAGATCATTTAGAGACTGCCTCACCTGGGAATTCACCCCATATGCAGCCACCAAACACAGTCACTATTGCTGATGCCAAGAAGTGCTTACTGACAGGAACCAGATATGGATGCCTCTCAGATGCTCTGCCAACATCATACTGACACAGTTGAGGATGATTGCAGCTAACCATCGGACTGAACACAGGGACGTCAATGGAGGAGCTAGAGAAAGGACTAAAGGAGGTGAAAGGGTCTGCAACCCCATGGGAAGAACATTATCAACAACCAAACCCTCCAGAGCTCCCAGGGACTAAAACACAAACCAATTCGTACACACGAAGAGACCCATGGCTCCAGTTCCATATGTAGCAGAGGATGGCAGTGTCTGGCATCAATGGGAGGAGAGGTATTTTTGTCCAGTGAAGGTTTGTTTTTCCAGTGTAGTGGAAGGCCAAGTTGCTGAGGTGGAAGAGGGTGGTTGGGAGAGGGAGCATCTTCATGGAAGCAAGTGGAGTGGTAGGGGGATGGGAGTGGGGATAACATTTGAAATGTAAATACAGAGTATATCCAATAAAATAAATAAATAATACAATATAATAAAAATACCAAAATCTGATATCAGCATGCTATTGTGGGGCACAGCTAGAAGATACGGGTGCAGGAGAGTGAAACTTGAGGGCTGTCGGCTGAGTCCACTTTAGCCTGGTTTCACTGATTCTTGACTCATTTGTAACCAGCTGCTATTCTAGGCCCACCACGATGGACAGATATTTTCACAATGAGTAATTGTCAGAAAATAATAATAATGATGATAACAACAACAAAGTCTTCCTCTGTGGTGGTTTGAATATTCTTGGCCCATAAGGAATGTTACTATTAGGAGATGTAGCCTTGTTGGAGGAAGTGTGTCACTGTGGGGGTGGGCTTTGAAGCTCTGCCCAGTGCAGAAGAGTCAGTTTCTCTTGGTTGCAGTCAGATGAAGGTGTGAAACTCTCTGCTCCTCTAGCACCATGCCTGCCTGGATGCTTCCATGCTTCCCACCATGATGATAATGGACTGAACCTCTAAAACTCTGAGCCAGCCCCAATTAAATATTGTTCCTTATAAGAGTTACCTTGGTCATGGTGTCTGTTCACAGCAATGAAAATTCCAACTAAGGCAGCCTGCCTTATGCTTCTTGACAGTTTCTTAACAGATAATTGACTATCATTAATGAATACAATTTGACAATGGTTTTCAACCTTCCTAATGCTGTGACCTTTTACTACATTTCCTCATGTTGTGCTGACTCCCAACCATAAAATTATTTCATTGCTACTGTAATTTTCCTACCATTATAAATCATAATATAAATACCTGATATTCATGATATGTAATCTGTAACCTCCAAAGGGTCATGGCCTCAGGTTGAGAACCACTGCAATCTGGATTATATAATAGAGTATTCATTTATTATAAAGTGTGCCAAACACCCACTAAAACAAAGACTTGCAGCAGACATCTATGAGTTGTGAGAGATCTACTGAGCAATTCCCAGCACACTGCTTCCCCCACACTATGCTGCCTGTCCCATGACATGAATTACTGTCTAGGTTTCCCCCTCAGTTCTGCTCACATATGGTACTCTAGGCCCTGCCTAAGGCCTGAACTTCAGTGTCAAGGTCAGTACAATTGGCAGAAAGCCATGAGCAAGCCTTGGCTCTGCACAGCATCTTTCCCCACTTGGACTGGGCCCCAGTGTCCCTCAGGTCTCTGGCTCCTTTCCCATCCCCGCAGAGAGAGCTCTTCTAAGATTCAGCTATCTCTCCTACCAGCCTCAAATCCTTGATGAAATCTGAAATAGTTCAACACTTTGCAGTTTGGGGTTTGTTTGGTTTTATCCCTGCTCTGGAAGAAGTTGCCAAGCACATATTCTGTAGCTCTGGGAAATCTCTTGTTGACACTTTAACTTGTTGAAAAGGCTGCATCCTAAGCAATTGAGGATGGATTTGTTTGTGGGAGTGATCAGGGTCTGCTCAGCCCACTTGAGCAAATGCACACTGGTTCTCACTGAGCCAGCATGGTTTTGTCAACTCATTCCTACAGTGGTCTCAACAGGAGCTTTGCCAGATATAACTTCCCTGCCAATCAAAGTGAAAACATCCAGAGAAACCAGAAGGGCAGGTGGAGATAATGAGTTGTTGTTCAGTGGCCTGTTCTCTGGCACTAAACTTAGCAAAAGCATTGCCTTACACAGCTCTGAGCTCTATTTTCTTCTTTCTACGTGGATTCATTTCCAGGATCCTGCATCCCTGTGGTAAGCTCCAGAGAAATGACTATGTTGACGTTTTCAGAATTAATGTATGAGCCCCTGAGAGCCTCAGAATAGTCTCCTTTGCTCAATTAAGAAGTGGCTGAGGTTTTGCACCAGGCAGATGCTGTCTGGAACAAGAACAAAATGCGAATGTGTCAAAAACAGCATAAGGTCTGAGCACACAGAACAGCATATTATTTTCACTGTCTGAAAAGCGTGGAAGACAGAGGCAGAATACATCCAGCTTTGGGGCCATAAGTGAGTGAAATTAGCACATGACCTCGGAATCATTCTTTAAACAGTGTGTATGATCCATCCAGGAGAGTAACCTGAGCACATAATTAAGCATCTTAAATAAATGTACATTCCTTAGAGATACTTTCTGTTAGTCCTTTATCTATCCTTACCACGAAATTCTTGAGGCTGAATAACTTTGGAAAGAAAAGAAGTTTTGTTAGTCTGTTTGGGTTTTGTTGTTGTTGTTGTTGTTGTTATTTTTAATGTCACAGTTCTATAGACTTAAGGAGACAAAGCTGTCAGCTCAGCTCCCCGTATCAACCACAATGGGAAGCCCTGAAGGACAGCAAGATCACATCATCAGAAGGAAGGTAGGACCCAGCTCTCCAATCATTATGAACAAGTGTCTCCAGGTTCCATAAAAATTCTCCTAGCCCCATCTGAGGGCAGAGATGCCACTAAGTGCTCCACCCTCTCTATACTCTTCCCACACACAGGTTCTTGTAAATACACTGGAACTATATCTGTGTTCTAACTTGCTTGGCAGACAAAATTCTGTCTCCTTTCTTCAATTCAAGGTTTCAAAGAGAAACTCTAAGATCAATGCCCAGGAGAACAATATTTTCTCAAAAAGAAAATCCATAAGACATTTTCATTGAGAAAATTAGCCCAGTTGTAAATAATTACCTACTCAATCCTTTCTTGTGTAATTTCTCATTAGCCATACAAAGATCCACACACTCATAGTCGGACGCCAAGAAGAAAAAGCAACATAAGGCTGACGCAAGGCATGTACCCACTGCAAGCGTTTGCAGAGAGCCTGTTTCCTGCAAACACCATGTCCTGTAAATCTTCCCAAAGCCCTAAAATAACAGGCATTCTTGAGGCCAGCAAGCTGCAGGGTAGTTAGCACCTGCCCAGCTCTGTAGACTGGGAAACCAGAGATGCTTCTGCATGACCCTGAAGTCTCCCTGGCTTTCTTTCAAACTCAGCTCTGCTCAGCATAGAGGAGGCCAACCCCAGGACCAGCTGACACTTGTCGGGCACCACCCACTCACTGGTGCTTCTGAGTGGGGATTTCTTTCACTTTTTTTTTTTTTTTTTTTTTTTTTGTGGAGATACACCACTAGGAAAAAGGCCTGGGAATGAAGTGCTAAAAATATAGAGTTTCTGTTGTTTTTAGTTTATTTCTTTGTGCTTTGAGACAGGAACTTGCTACAACTCATAGATTGGCTTCAAAGTCTTTATCTTCCTACCTTATCCTTCAAAAGGCTAAAATTATAGGTGTACACTACCCTACCTTACCCAGATCCTTATCCGTTTCTTATCATTGTCTAGAATTATGTAAGGGCATGTGAGGTATGCACATGTGTACTCACGTGTCCCCACACAATATGGGTCTGGAGTGGTGAGACTGGGCTTTCTGCCTCTCCTCTGACAGTTATAAACTTTCTAATTTAGAACACACCCATACATACAAGATGTGGGTTTCCTTTTTTACAAAATGAGAGGGAAGGATTAGATGATCCCAGAAGATTATCCTAGATGTGACAACTGTGACCCTTGCATGTCAAAGAATTGTTTTAGGAGGATTAAAACCAGCTCCTACCCCCCTCACATACACCCAGGGGTTTCACACACAAACAGGGCCTACACATACACACAGGAGCTACACACACAAGGTCTATATATACATACACAGGGGCTATGCACACACGTACACACAAACAGACTACATGCATACGGGGCTCCACACACAAGAACTACACACACATCCAGGAGCTACACACACACACACGCACAAACACACACACACACACACACACACACACACACACACACACACACACACACTCAGTGGCTCCTCAAAGGGGAACCAATGAAGATGTTTATTCAGGACAAGATCCACTCCATTGCTGATCTGTCATCTTCCCGTTGAGAATGGCACATAAGCATCACCCAGGAGTATCCATTTCAAAAGACCCTTCCTGGGCAGATGAAACTCCATCCCCCAATGCCTATGCTGTGCTCAAAGACCAGATGAACTGACTGATTGTTACCGGGGGAAAGACAATGTCCCGGGGGAATTCAGAAAAAACCAAAAACCAAAAAACATAAACAAACAAACAAATTGCAGTAAGAAAACAAGGCCTATGGCACACAGAATTTTCTTGATGGAATTCTCCACTTCATGGAAGTCCATAAACTTCTTGGAGGTTTCCCTGTATTCTAATAGATGCCAGTGTGAAAACCGACCAGGAGGTACAGGCATTTCCCTTACTAAACACAGAGAACCATCTTCCACTGCTCCCATCATCCCCTGCTGCAGAGAGCTGACTTCAAACAGCAGTGGTATTTCTCCATTATGTGGTTTAGGCACCAAAGAAGGATGTGGCTGAGTGATCCTTCCATGCCAGAGAGCATCCTTGGATGTCACTTAAGTGCAGCTGGATGGACCACTATGGAGAGCTCACACAACTATACACCTCTATCCTCCCTGGCCCTTTGTCAGGGTGGGCGCTAGACTAGGCTTAGCTGGGGCTATTGACTGAGGCACCCACAGAGGAGTGTTGGAGCACAGGGATCTCTGAGGGTTGCCTGTGCCCTTTTGCCCTTCTGCGTGGGATGATCCAGGGTGAAGGCACTCTCTCTAGATGCAGACCCCTCAACCTTGAACTTCCAAGAATCAAGAACTGTAAGGAATACATTGGGTTTTCTTTTTAATAAGTTGCCCATTATCTAGCTATTTGATAATAGTAACAGAAAACACTTGGACTAGAACAATAATCCCTTCTCCTGGTTTCAGAGGTCACCATGTCCAAGACCAAGATGCTAGAATATCCAGTTTCTAGTGGAGGCTTCCTTCCTGCTTTGTGCCCATGTGGCCTGGAGAGAAGAAAGAGTCAGCATCTGTCCACTGTGTATTCGTTTGCGGCATTAATTTTATCACAGGGGCACCATCCTTATGAACTAATTGTCCAGAAAGGCCTCACCTCCCAATACCTTCACACCGAGGCGTGGCTTCATCTGTGAATTTGGGTATAGGGAAACCACAAACTACTTTCTGGCTTATGTGTATATTCAATTTGTATCCTGCTTTATTTTTTCCCTTGTATTTATTTATTTATTTATTTATTTATTTATTTATTTATCTAGAATTTTACATATAAATACTTACATCACCCCTCCCCTCGCCTCTTCAATAAATAACTCACAGCCATTTTCTCCAGTTATCAAATGTACTTCATGAGCATTAGCCTCAAGTGACCATATATCGTTCTATCACACCCAGGGCCATAAACTGTCAGAATATGTGTACAGGTTGCTTGCCTTTGGTAAATAAAGATCTGAGCATTCTCATACATAGAAATGTGCCCCTAGGTTTATTATTGTGTTAAGAAAACTTCTAATGGGTAGTATATCTGGAGATCCTGTGGTCATACTGCTTCTCTTGAATTATTTCTTCCTTTAACATGTGAGTCACTCTAACTTCTAGGATCTTATTGTTCAAATAATTGGTTCTTAACATGACCCTTTATCTTTTCTTCTGTATGTAGATGGTTATTAAAGCCCATAGTCTGGGAAGATGGGCTAGAAGTATGTAATGTCCTAGAAAAAAATGAAAATATTAATATTGAAGAGTAAATAATTGTTTGAGTGAACTCAGGCACTTCTACTCAAATATAGATTGACTTGTGCAAATTTAGTAAAGGTTGTCTACAAGCTCAATAAAACATCTAATACTGGGCTGGAGAGATGGCTCAGTGGTGAAGAACATTGACTGCTCTTCCAGAGGTCTTGAGTTCAATTCCTAGTACCACATGGTGGCTCACAACCATCTGTAATGGGATCTGATGCCTTCTTCTGGTGTGTCTGAAGACAGCTACAGTGTACATTCATATACAAAGAGTACATACATACGTACTAATGTTCAGTTAAAAATAGAAATTTGCCTAATGAAGTTTCAGAAAAACACCATGATTTTTAAAGAAGAGAAACACAACCCAAGGCGACAATTTTCTCCAATTAGAAAGCAGAGCTTCAGCGGCATTGTTGTGGTAAACTTTATAAAATGTAACACAAGACTAGCATCCCTTCTGAAACATAAGCAAGAGCAGTGAGAGACAGCTCTACCTGAAAATCAACTTTATTTGAGCAGTAAAACAGCACACTGGGATCTGCTCTGAAGAGCAAGCATAGAACAACAGAGCAGAGCACACACCTAACAGGTTCTCAACCTGCGTGTAAAGATATGTTCTGTGAGAAACCAAGCAAACGAGGGGCTAGGTAGTTGGATCCTCCTAAGGTAGAGTGCCTGGGACTGGAATAGAAGAAAAGTTCATTTGAACCCATGCTTCTCTCATGGGCGATTCTACTGAACTAAATACTTTCTCATTAATTAAGGTGAATAAGATAGAACACAGAAAGAGATAAAAGCAAAGCAATCTATCTGTGCACATTTTTTGAGCAATGAAAGAAGAGACTATTTCCAAACAAACTGTTGGGTGCTTTTAAAGAAGGGCTTTAGCTGTATATTTCAGATTTACATTTTTTCTTAGTAGAGATATTCCTGATGCTCTGTCTAGGTAATGGGTCTTTATGAGGGTACAACAGCTCATCTTGATCATCATTACCACAGTAGGATTTATAATCACCCAGCAGGTAAGACTTTGGGTGCATCTGTGAAGATGTCTCCAGAGATCTTTAACTGTGGAAGGAAGGCCTACCAGGAGTGTAGGCAGAGCCCCCGAGGGGATCAAACCAAATAAGGGAAATCAAGCTGAGCACAAGCCTTCATCTCTCACTGCGTCTTGACTGGGGGCCTGATGTGACCAGATTCTTCAAGCTCCTGCTACCATGTTTTCCTACCATGATGGACTGTGCCCTCCTGAGCTCTATAGGCAAAATTAACTTCTCCATCCTTAAGTAGCTCGTGTCTGGTGACTCGTAATAGCAATGATAGAAGGGATTGATACAGAAGATATTATATTTTAAATATGCATAGAGATCTGGGCATAGAAAGAAGTCCTGTGCCGTAAAATCCTTTCTTACAGTGAGCATTTACTGAACACATCCATCTCTAATTCCATATTCTGCTCTCTGTAGGAAGTGCTCTCTACAAATTTATCCTCTGTTCAAATTAGAATTCCTCTGTTTCCATGCAACCTTGAAAATGTCACTTCTAAGACAAGTCACCAAATCCATCAAAAATCTTAGCTCATCTGGTCTTTTACCCATACTTAACAAAGCAAAGCTCTCTACCTTAGTCAGTTCATGCTACCAAAATGGCACACCCTTGATCAGGTGGCTAGTAAACAATAGGCATATTTCTGGATGTTGTGGAAGGTGAATTTCAAGATCAGGGTGTCAATATGGTGGGGTTCTGGGCTGCCTTCTCATTGTGCCTTTGCATTATGGGAAAGAAGGTGAGGGGATGCTATAGGATAGTGTTCACAGGAACACTAATCACACTGTAAGGGCTCTACTCTCAAGCAGCAGTCACCCCCTAATAGCATGAACTTGCAGGATAGGATCTCAGTATGTGAATTTGACATGATACAAACATTTGACCCATGATAATGTCATGGAACAGAGATATGTTTGGTTTCTCTGTAAAACCCCAAGACAAGAGCATAGTGCTGTCACTCGAACTCAGAAGAACAAGTGGCCAAGATTCACTTGTGTCACTCATCCCCTCAGCAGGGTGTTCATAACATCCTGTGTCAGGGTCTGAGGTGTGGTTCAGCAGTGGCACACTTGTCTAGCACACTTGAGACTGTGGGTTCAAACCTCTAACATAGCAAAAATAAAACAAAATATCTCATGATGTCCACTTGAATAGAGAACTATCAAAACTGAGCAGACATTTTGCGAGAATAATTTTGAAAATCCTAATAAAATTTTAAATATACCTATGTTCTGACCTAGCAATCACCTTGCCTCTTGCTTCTATGAGAATGTTCACTCACCCACCCCCTCCCACTTCCCCACCCTGACATTCCCCTACACTGCAGCATCAAGCCTTGGCAGGACCAAGGGCTTCTCCTCTCAACGATGCTCAACAAGGCCATCCTCTGCTACATGTGCAGCTGGATGGGTCCGTCCATGTGCACTCTGTGGAGAGTGCTTTAATCTCTGGGAGCTCTGGCTGGTTGGTATTGTTGTTCTTATGGGGTTGCAAACCCCTTCAACTCCTTCAATTCTTTCTCTAACTCCTCCATTAAGGACCCCGTTCTCAGTTTTATGGTTGACTGCGAGCATCTGGCTCTGTATTTGTCAAAATCTGGCAGAGTCTCTCAGGAGACAGCTATATCAGGCTCCTGTCAGCATGCACTTCTGGGAATCAGCAATATTGTCTGGGTTTGGTGGCTGTATATGGGCTGGATCCCCAGGTGGGGCAGTCTTTGGATGCCCTTTCCTTCAGTTTTTGCTTCAAGCTTTGTCTTCATATTTCCTCCTGACAATATTTTTGTTCCCCCTTCTAAGAAGAACTGAAGCATCCACACTTTGGCTGTCCTTCTTCTTGAGCTTCCTGTGGTCTGTGAAACGTATCTTGGGTATTCTGACCTCTTGGGCTAATATCCACTTATCACTGAGTGCATACCATGGGTGCTCTTTTTGTTTGTTTGTTTGTTTTGTGTTTTGTTTTTGTTTTTTGTGATTGGGTTACTTCACTCAGAGTGATATTTAGAACCTGTTTTTTTAGTTCTCTTCTATTTTGTTTCTTTAAAAAGGCTCATGCTACAATGGAAGTTGCATGATTTCCAGTTTATAGCTATCCTAGGACATTTGGGGTGACCTGGATACCCTTCTGATCCTGTCAGAGGATGAGGGAATGTGCTTTATCTTCAGATGGCAACTTCAAGAGAGAAGCCCCAGCCAGGTTCCTACACAGCAAGGTCAGTATTTCTTGTACCCAGACTCATCGCTTCCTCAGTAAGGAGGTTTCTGGCAGATCGCCTCTAGTTCTGATATCTTTCCATCTTTGGGTAATTTTATTTCTCCTACAAGGCCATAGGAAAGATCACTTAGCCAGGCTAGCAGATATGTGTTGAGTCTGTTCAAATACTGACCTTTCTCCCCATGTCTGTGTCTTGGACAAGTTCTTTAGACTAACTTTGAATCTGCTTCCTAGAAAATGGAGCTCAGAATGGAAACTACTGCCTAAAACTGCTAAGAGCTAAAAGAACTTAAACTCATTACAGCATCTACACAGAGTGAAATGTGTGCCCTCCAGCAGGGCAGTGAGGTCACACTCATCATTGTGTGTTGATTTAAAAAGTTGAACTCACTTTAAACACTTAGCAAATGTTTCCCCACTTATCAAAGCCTGTTCACAAATGCATTTGATTTCTGAACAACACTATGCTACTGTGGGCAGCCATTAGCTTCTCCATTATATAGGGAAGACGGCCAAGGTTTGGGTTGGCAGCTAGGGTCAAATGAACTGAATTTGTGGAGCCAGAATTTAAGCACACCACCCAATGTTTATTTTACAAACCAATTGAGGACACATTCTCTGTTAGATATTGTGTGTCTTAGCTTAGGTTTTATTGCTGTGAAGAGACACTATAACCAAGGCAACTAATATAAAAGAAAACATTTAAGTAGGGCTGGCTAACAGTTTAGAGGCTCAGTTCATTATCAACATGGCAGGAAGCATGACAGCATCCAGGCAGACATGGAGCTGGAGGAGCCAAGCATTCTTCATCTTGATCCAAAGGCTGCCAGAAGAAGGTTCTCTTGCACTTTGGGGAGAGTTTAAACATAGGAGACCTTAAAGTCTACCCCAACAGTGACACACTTCCTCCCACAAGGCCACACCTCCTAATAGTGCCACTTCCTATGGGCCAAGCATTCAAACACAACAGTGAATGGGGACCAAACCTATTCAAACCACCACACTGTGCTAAGTATAAGGGTGAGAAGATGACTCAGACCCGTTTGGAGGGACCACCAAGTCTTCAAAGAGTATAGAATAGTTACCTCATTGCCTCAGTTTCTCCATCTATAAGGCAAACACAAAGTTTATTTGGAGGCCAGTAATGCAAAAAGACTTCATGGGAACATTACCTTGATAAACCCATCTCTATGAAGTCCAGAGAACAAAAGACCTTGAGTTCCAACTTCTTCAGAAGGATGAGTACAAGTTTTAAAGCTGACCTCCTAACTAGCAGAGCACAAGATATGATTATCTCTGTCACTTCAACCTATAACCCTCAGTGATAAAGGAAATCGCATATGTCTGAACACATCATATTTTCATAAACAGAGAATTCTTGCTCTCTAGTGGTCCAAACCTGCTATTTGATAAATAAGTATTCTCAGGATGATGCTAGATCCAGATGATCAAGATATTTCCATGTGTCTCTATATTTTCTTTATATTTTATGTTAGCTTTGATGGATATATTTTTTTCAATACTATGACTATCTTAACACTATCAGTAGTATTATGATTTAAAATGAAATATCCCACAAAAGTTTGTGTGTTGAATACTTGGTCCTCAGCTGTTGATGTTGTTTGGGGAGACTATTCAAATGGGATTTTGCAGGAATAACCAGGTTTCTAAGGGTAGATCTTTAGAGCTATCCTGTTCCTGTTCTTCCTTTGTGTGTGTGTGTGGGGGGGGTGGTGTGTGGTATGTGGTATGTGTGTGTGGTGTTGTGGTGTGTGTGTGTGTGGTGTGTGTGGTATGTGTGTGTGTGTGTGTGGTGTGTATGGTATGTGGTATGTGTGTGTGTGTGTGTGTGTGTGTGTGTGTGTGTGTGTGTGTGTGGTGTGTATGGTGTGTGGTGTGGGGGGGAGTGTGTGTAGTGTGTGTGTGATTTGAATTGAAATAGCTCCCATAGACTCATGGGAGTGGCATTATTAGGAAAGGTAGTCTTGGTGAAGGAAGTGCATCATTGTGGAAGGGGCTCTGAAGTCTCCTGTTCTCAAGCTCCATCAACATAGTCTCCTTCTGTGGCCTAGATCAAGATTTAAAACCCTTAGCACCATCCCAGCCTGTTTGCCACCAGGTTTCACACCATTCCAATAATGGACTAAACCTCTGAAATTGTGAGTCCCAATTAAATGCTATTCTTTATAAGTGTTGCCTTGATCATGTTGTCTCTTCGCAGCAATGAAACCCAAAGCAAGCCAGTGTGTGTGGAGGCAGGTGTTTCCTACCCACCATGAAATGAATACCCCTATTCTCCCGACACTGCCACCACCATGATGTATCTTGTCATAATCCCAGAACTAGAGAGCTGAGTAACTGGGACTGCAAATTTGGAAATCATAAGCCAAAATAAATTCCTTCCTGTGTGTTATTTCTGTGAGGTATTTTTGTTACAGCTACAAAAACAGTAGCTGGCATTGAAAGTGGGTAACAAAGAAATGGGAGTGTTGCTTTGATTAAATTAGTTCACAGAATTCTTAAGCCTTTGAACTGATTTGTGTAGGAATTTGAAAGCATTTGAGGACAGAGGCTGGAGAATGTTGAGATTGTTGTAATCTGGGATACATGAATGATTCATATGTGATCTCAAAGGATTATAACAGGGGTTGGGATATATATTTGTAGTAGAACACTTCCCTACCACATGTATATCCTCAAGGTTAATTCTTAGCTCCTACAAATGGTAGCAGGAAGCAAAGCTTATTAAATTACAGGTGAAAACAAGGACTGTATTAGGAGTTGTACTAAAGATATATTCTTGTTACACTCAGGAATATTGGGCATATCCTTAAAATTTTGGATGAGTTTAAAATTAAAATAATGTATAACCTAATGTGGTAGAGGAAACTTCGGGACAGCAGAGCATTCCCACTGTAGTGTGGTGATGGCTCCTGGCTGGTTTTACTCAGGTTTATAGTGAGAAGCAGGAATAAAAGACAGCATGAAGATTAGAAAACTGTAGTTTGTGCTGAAAAAAAAAAAAAAAACACATTTAAAGTTGTAGATAAGAAGTCTCTGGTTGTTAGAGAGTCAGGCCAATAAAACAATATCAGGTACTTACCATCGGAACTGAAGGAAAGATGAATTAACCAGACCCCACCACAGTGATTGAAAGAGGACCTAGATAAAGGATAGGTAGGTCACTGAGACTATCCCTTTGGGGGCATCTCATCCCTGATCTTTTCTTGTTTGTTTCCCTGTATTCCGTTTACTGTAAAGTAAAGAGACTTTACAGCCATACATCCCCACCACCACAATGTTCTTTGTAACCATATGGGACTAAGCAACTGTGGGAAGAACTCTGAAACCATGTACTATACAAATCCTTCCTCACTTGGGTAGTTTTTCTCAGGTATTTCCCAAAAAGTAATTAATAGTAGCACAGTTCTGATCTCACCTAGGATATGGCTGAAGAACGTTGCCTTCTGGACAACCTGATCAGAGTTGTCACCCCTTCTGCAGGACAGTCCCTGCAGGGTCCAGACAGCAGCCTCTTCATCACTACCCAAAAACAATGGGAGTATAGACCAACATTCACCAAGGTAGAGGTGCTGGTTGGTTCTTGTTAACTTAGCATCAACTAGACTCACCTGGGAAGAAGGAATTTCAGTTTAGGAATTGCCTTTCAGATTGACTATAGGCAACTCTATGGGGATTTCTCTTGATCAATTATTGATGTGAGAGTGCCCAGCCCATTGTTGGTGGTGGCAACCCTGGGCAGAAGGTCTGTTGGAGTCTCACTGGATATAGTAACCACAGAGTAGGTCTTATGCCCAGTAGCAAATGGCTAACACAAAACAAACTCAATGGCATTTTTGTAGACTTCTTATCTCATATTACTTTGCTTGGACATTTTCCCTATTATTGGTTCTTTGTATATTATGATTTTTGATTATGATATTCTGATTTTTGGTTGCTTTTATGGGTCTCATTTGTGTGTGTTTCTTGTGTTGTTGTTTTTAAAATTCTGATTATTTATTTGTTCATTTGTCTGTTTGTTTTTTAAAGAGAAAGTGTGGAGTTATTTGGGTGGGTGGGGAGAGTATCTGGAATGAAAGGGGGGCTATGATCTGAATATATTACATGAAAAAATGTTTTCAACAAAAAGCTATATAGTTAAAAAAAAATAATGGCTAGGGAGATTGGGTCAACATGAAGACCCAAAACCAATGGAAAAAAATCCATTTTTATGCACAATAGATAAGCCTGCAAGTAATGTGTTTGGACCGTGTGGTGATGGTCTGGGGAGAGAGCCCAGTCAGATCTGTCTGTTCGTACCATTCTGGCATTTTACAGTGTTTCTTGCTCCTGAGACAGACTGTCTGTGATAAGGGTTACATACTCTACTGTAAGACACAAAAAACGGAACAATTCATGGCTATCCCTACTTACAAAAGAAGAGTTGAAAAACATTTCAGTGTTTTATGATTGACTTTGAGACAAAAGGATTCCAGGTTCCATGGACAGGACAGAAGCTTTTCATAGCCTGGTGGTATTTTTGTCCCCAACCCCTTTACATAAAGAGAAAAGTTCTCCCCAAAGTAACATATTATAATATACCCATTAAAAATACTATCTACATTTTTTTTCAAGCTTGGATGAAGAGTCACTATTCAGCCTAGGGCTTTAGCAAGTTGCACCCTGACATTCAAGGGCTATAGAAATGAAGGCCCCCTTCTTCTCTATGGCATGTTCCTGGATGCCTGTCTCTTTCAGATTTAAGTCCTGTGCTAAGTCACTAAGAAGGTGGAGAAGAGTGACCTCAGGGTACCTCTCACCCTCTTTAAGCAGATCACCTCATAAATAACCTAGCAACAGAGTAGGCAGAAGGGAGGCTGAAAACAAAAGCAGTTTTAATTCCTGAGAAAGAAATACTACTGGAAGAAGGAAGTTCTTAGTGCTCTGCAAAGTTTCACACTGTGGTAAGGCTCAGAGTCTACAGCAAGCACTTCAGGGTCAGAGTCAGCCTCGTTATTAGTAATTTGTTTGCTTTCTCGCATGTGGCAGGTAACGCATGCCTTGGCTCTGTGGTCCAGGGGGCAGCTCTGCCAGGAGAGATTGGGAAACACTTCTGCAATGAGCATCATATGGATACCTGCAGGGTAGTGAGGAGCTGCCCTGCTGCATGAGTTAGTAGATCCACTGGGGTCATGGCTTCTCCTATTTTATCTGGACAAAACTGATTTTGAGTCTTAGGTGACAGTAGGGTGGAGCCTCCATCCAAGGCTCACTGGATACCTCTGGAGATATGCTACGTACAAATAAGTGAAATCTACTATTCTGTACACTTGATTGATGCTAATGAAAATGATTTCAAATAGAATAATTAATTGGGCAATGATCCAAAGAAACACAGGAAGAAAAGTCCTGAAGTAATGGGAGGCAGAGAAAACACTGAGTTGAATGTATATTATTGAGTAAGTTACCAAGACACATGGAGTTTCTTTCCTCCAGGGCACTCAGAGAGTATAGACTGCACACTTTAGAGTGATCTCTCCAAAAGCAAGGGTCCTAGGGAAGATATCCAAGCTTCTAAACATGACCCTGCAATTGTTGGTGTCTTAGCACTTCTTCCAGCTGAAAGCTGAGGTGTAGTAGATCTGACAGCCAAAGAAATCCTGGGTTGAAGAGATAGGTGCTGGCAACTGGAAGTCTGGCAATTGATGTGGCCAGTGAACTAGAAGTTTTAAAGTCAACGTCTAAGACACCAGATAATACAAGAAGAGCTACCCCATCGAAAGGAATGTGATCTTTATGTGTAATTATCAACATACATCACACACATATGACACATATGTGTGACACATATATCATAATGAAACCCTAAAACCCTAGAAGAGAGCAGCAGATGAGGCACCAGACATATCACAACCATGCTTGTGGGCAGAGCTTAAAGATCCAGGCTTATCTTCTAAAGAGACTAAGTCAGTTTCACTAGCAAGCAACTCTAGTTCCAGAATTTCAGCAGATGAGCGGGACTGAGTGGATTGCCAATATGTGTCAGAGCTGTTTCCATGGAGACTTTACCTGAAGGCTGATCCCGAGCGTTTCCATTGATGCTTACTACAAACTGAGGTGCAAGGAAGAAAGTTGTTTTTCTGATACTCTGTGTTTACTGCTGGACTTCTCTGGGACACAACAACATACTCATGAAGGTCACGTAAAAGTTTATCAATATTCATGAAAAATGATTTTTAAAAGTGTGTCTAACCATCTCAACCCTGAAGGTTACATTGTTCCTTTCTTCCCATATCATATTTTAATTCTCTCCCCCTCTCTCTCCCTCCCTCTCTCTCTCCCCCTCTCTCCTTCCCGCCCTCCTCCCTCCCCTCTCCTTCCCTCCCTTCCCCCTTCCCACCTGTGTGTGTGTGTTTGTGTGTGTGTGTGTGTGTGTGTGTGTGAGAGAGAGAGAGAGAGAGAGAGAGAGAGAGAGAGAGAGAGAGAGAGAGAGAGAGAGAGAGAGAGAGATTCAGCACAAGCTCCCTGGGCAGCCATAGTTACTTCATTACTTATCTGAGGTATTAATTAATTAGGATCTATTATTGTCAAATATAAGTATATATTTATCTTAGTGCTTCTTTTTTTTATTAATTCTACAAAGAAATGGAAGCATTTTCCAGCAAGAATTAAATTAACTACTGTGTGCTTACTTTCCCAATTTTTGGTAGCAATTGGTACAATATGGGCTGATCCTGGGCCAGCAAGATGGCTCAGAAGAATATAAAAACATTGTTTAAAGTTTTTAGTTCAGGTGTGTGCTAGGTATGTGCCTAGAGGCAGGGTCTCTTTTGGTTTTTCTAAGCAGTGCCTAGATGGCCAGTGAGCTTCTGGCTAATTTTCTGTCTCTGGTTCCCGTCTCACCATAGAAGTGCTCCCAGTCCAGATACATGCCACCACAGCCGGATTTTTACGTGGGTCTCAGGAACTGAATCAAGATTGTCAGGCTCACACAGCCAGTGCTACTGCCTGCTGACCCATCTCCCTGGTCTTGAAAACATGTGTAAAATAAACATATTTAGGAACTGTGGAATGTTAGATGAAGAACTTGAATGCCTAAGACATTCTGGCAGATAATGGTAACAAAGAATAATGAAGAGCCGTAAGAGGGAATGATGGAGGCCAGTGTTTAAGAAGATAATGACTGAGAACGATGAACAACTGTAAATAAAACCTTACATCAAGAGTATCTGCTCCATCAACCGTGATTAAACAGAATCGAAACCACACCAAAAATAGCACAAGGAAAGAACAGAATATAAATTCCAGAGGGAAGGACCTCAGGAGCTGCCAGTGAGAAAAAGCAATCTGGCTACCTTACCTAAAATGTAATAAACCCATAGTTCCAGGCTTGCCAGAACAGGAGCAGATGCTAAGGGACCCAGAGAAATCATTTCACAGTGGCATGGCTGAGACAGACAACCAGGGAAAAAAAATGAGGCCAAACCAAGGCCCCAGGAATTCACTGTCCATCAACATTCATGACCAAAGGATAAACCTCAGCAAGAAATGATGGGATCCCAAAGAGATACCATAAGAAAGGTGGATGAAATCAGTAACACTAGAAGTATCACTGGTTTTTACATTTGTATTTTAAGTTTTTAAAAGGATGAAATTAAAATACTAGAGATAGGAGGAGCCTACGAGATGGCTTCGCTGAGAGATGCACTTGAGGTGTGTCACTGACCTGGGTCCCATCCCCAGAACTCATGAGGTAGAAGGAAAGAATCGAATCTCACAGGTTGACCTTTGACCTCCATGTGCTCGGTGCTATACATGTATCTAATTACTAATATGAATGTATGCAGAGGTTCAGTAAGGCATAATTCATAGCTGTCAAGATCAGAAACAAGGTGGGTGCTAATGAGTAAATGGACAAATAATGTAATCTATTCATACCATACAGAATTGTTCAGGGGAGAAGGAGACTGAATCTTTACTGATGCGTATGAATGTTGAAGGTGTGTTGAATAAAAAGATCAAGATCCATGAGACAATGTAAATAATGTATGGCATCATTTATTCATTTATATGAAGTTCAAGAATAGACAAGGCTCATTCTTCATCAGTAAGTTTTGCCTCTGAGGGGATATTTATTGGGAAAGGTCACAGGGGAAATATCCCACATTGACCTTTTATACTTCATTGAGCTATGGCCTTAAAGTTTTGTGAAAATTAGAAACCAATTAAAAAACTCTACCATTACAGGAAAATTATGGAAGAAATAAAAAGTCCCCTCAGTAGAGGTCCCATGGCTGATTATTTTGAACTTGCGAAGAGTAATGATCAAGACATGGAGATATAAGAAAAAACAGTAAGTGACCTTTATTTCATGTCTTCAGAAGACAGGAAAGAGTATTTCAGATTACAAGCAAAAGCAGGGGCATTAAAATTAAGGAAGCTCTGAGAACAAAGGCGAATCAGTAGACATTTAAAGCATAGCTTCAGAAAATTCAGCCAAAGAATGAAAAACAAAGGTCATTTCCTGGAAATCAGAACAAGGAACAAAGAGATATAAAATTAGGAGGAAACATACAATTAGAAGATGCATTTAAAAGATGTAGCAACCGAGTCCGGAACTCTTGGTGCCAAAGGTTCCCAGAAGGTCTCGGAGCTTGGAAAGGAAGAAGTACATTTTAGTTTTTCCTAACTTCTAACCAATACATAGTGTTGTTTCTGTTAAGATGTAAACACAAAGCAACATTGTCACCAATAGAGTTCACAGATATTTTAAGCCACAGAGCAGTGATTACCAACCACTCAGCAGTATTTTTTTTTCTTATAAGGACAACATTTAATAGGGGCTGGCTTACAGGTTCAGAGGTTCAGTCCATTATCATCAAGGCAGGAACATGGCAGCATTCAGTCAGGCATGGTCCAGGAAGAGCTGAGAGTTCTACATCTTCATCTGAAGGTTGCTAGCAGAATACTTGCTTCCAGGCAGCTAGGAGGAGGGTTTTAAAGCTCACACCCACAGTGACACACCTACTCCAACAAGGCCACAACTATTTCAACAGGCCTACTCCTTGGGCCGAGCATATGCAAACCATCACATTCCACAACCTGACCCCAATAACCTTGTTTAAACATATGAGTCTATGGGGGGGGGGTCATACCTAAACATAGCATAATGCAAAATACATATAGTCCCTTCAAAGGTGCCCATAGTCTATAGTAGTCCCAACAATGTTAAAAATTCAAAGTCTCTTCTGAGATTCATCCAATCCCCAAAGCAAGACAGGAAACCAGCTGGGTAAACTCTACAACTTTGCATCTCCATGTCTGATGTCAAAGCAGTCTTCAGATCTCCAACTTCTTTTTTATCTTTGTTGACTTCAACAAACTTCTTTCTCCTCGGCTGGTTCAACTCTGTTAACATCTTTCCTTAGCAAATATCCCATGGCTCTGGAATTTTGAACATCTTTGGGGTGTTATAGCTTCTTGTTTCAATGTCTGGAATCCACATGTAATCTTCTGGGTCCCTCCAAAGGGATAGCATCACTTCTCCAGCTCTGCCCTCTGTAGCACTCTAAGCTCAGGTTGATCCACTCCACTCCTGCTGCTGTTCTTGGTCACATTCCATGGTACTGGCATCTCCAATACACTGGGGTCCTCTGCTGCAACTAGGCTTCACCAATAGCCTCTCACAGGCTCTCTTCATGGTGCCGTGTGTCAGCTCCTTTGTATGACTCCTTCAGTCTTGGGCCATCAACTATCTATCAACTGCAACTGAGGCTGCACCTTCACCAATAGCCTTCTGTGGCCTCTCACAGTGCCAAGTCTCAGCTGTTCTTCATGACCCCTTCATGCCATTGAAACCAGCACCACCTGGGTAACTTTTACACACATTACCAAGTACAGCTGCAGGAAGAAGTACAGCATTGGCTATCCCTGGAATATAGCCTTGTGCTCTCAGAAAAACACTTCCCAGATTTCACCTCAGTGATGCTGGTCTTTTTCTTAGTCACCTCTAATTTCTTAGCTTCGCCGGATAACCAGCATCAATTGTCCCAGTAGTCCCTTCTATTCTGGGGTCTAAAGACAGAGCCACATGTCTAAAGCTGTCAAGTTCTGCTGCTTGCTGGGGCTGGAACATGGCCCCCTCGTTCTATTACAGTATCACCAGCTTTCTGTCTTCCAACTCCTTCACTGCCTAAACTTGGTTGTCCTGGAACTTGCTCCCTAGACTGACTTTTTAATTCAGCAGTATTTTTATAGCAAAAAGTATCAAGCTTTCTCTTTGGCCTTATCTTTTAACCACACATAAGTAATTATAGTCTTGCTATATATGTAATATAATATATGATATATAAGGTATAATGTTTAATGTATAATATAATATATGTAATATATATTATATGTGTGTGTATATGTGTATATATATAATTTTAGACAGTCTCATATAGCCTAACCTCAAACTCTGTGTTCCCAAGGATGACTTTGAATTTCTGATTCTCCTGCTTCCATCTCCCAACCACCCTCATTGCAGGCATGAACTCTTTACACCTGCCTGGTTCATGTAGCTCTGAGAATTGAACCCCATAGCTTCATAACGCTAAGCAAGTACTCTTCATGTGAGCCACATCTAACCCTGTCTCTTATTGTCTCATCTCTTGCATTTCAGCAGGAATGTTCTCTTTGGCAAACATATTACACATCTCGCTTGTTTACTTTCAAAGTAATAGTGTGATATCAGGCAAGATGGTGAATGGTACAACCCCCACCCACCCCACCCGTGTGTGTGAGGCAAGGCTAACAAGTACTTAAAGCTCAGGAATCCATGGCTAGTGTGAGCAACATGGAAATGCCCTCTCTCTATAAATAGCTATTGATCATAATACAAGAAAAAAAAAAAAAAAAAAAAAAAAAAAAAAAAAAAAAAAAAAAAAACCTTACGAGAATATTCTATCTAAAACTTGCAAATTCTAAAGAGAACAGGAGACATCAGAAAAATTTTGGTTAAGAAATGAAAAAGGGAAACTTTTGAGAACTGAAGGACCCAGGTTGGACCTCCACATGCTCAGGACAATAAGGAAAATATCTACATCAGAGTTTAGTATCATGAAGTTGATGAACCCGTGTGACAAAGAAAAGACCCCCTCACCCCCCGTTAAAAAAAATACTGCCCTCAAAGGACACAAAATAGCATACAAAGAACTGGACATCACAATATCACCAGACCTCAAGCAAAATCTGGAACAACCCTGGAAATCAGAGGGAAAGAGCAAAGCCTGAGAACTGAGAAGAAACGCTAGTCCAGTCCAGGACTTAGTTTCATTTCAGCCACCAGTCTTAACTACAGTGTGTTTAAAAGAAGCACACGGGGAATAGGACCCAGCAGAGCAGCAATGCAGTATGGGAGAAGGGAAGAACAAGGGACTCAGCAGAGCAGCGATGCAGCATGGGAGAAGCAAAGAACGTGGGACCCGGCAGAGCAGCAGTGCACCATGGGAGAAGTGAAGTACGAGGGATACAGCAGAGCAGCAATGCAGCATGGGAGAAGGGTAAAACAAGGGACTCAGCAGAACAGGACTACAATGTAAAGAAGAAACCTATAACTGACTAAAATACCAAGAATAAGTAATGGAGTGCTCAGCTTTAAACGAGACATTTATATAACCCTGTCCAAGTCTCAGGCAATAGCACAGAAAACGGGAGGAAAAGCTGCAAGGGCCAGAAGAATGGGAGACAAGCAACAAAAGTCATGGACTCACGAACTCGCAGCAACGCTTATCAGCACAAAATTCAACTGTCAACTGTTCATCACGGATGGGGGAGGGCCCCATGAGGCCCCACCCCTCCAGATGGTGTGTTGTCAACTAATGATTGCTAGGGCAGAGGTTAGCATTTTTTTTCCAGTGGTGTAGCCACTGATAAACTGCCTATGCTCCTGAAAATAACCTTCCTCCGACGCCTCAGCAAGTAAGTCTAAACTCATGAGTCATACCCAAAAAGTCAGGGGAGTTAAAGGTGGACCTGTCAAGAAAATGAAGGGTCTCAGGGAAGGGTGAGGAAGATGAGCCAGGGGAGTTAAGGGTGAACATAACTAAAATTCATTGTGTACATATATAAATCTGTGAAAAAATTAAATAAAAGTATTTGAATTGTGGGAGTAAATACTTAAAGGAACGTCTAGAAGAATGTTTGAAGGACTGTTACCACTGGGGCAATAAATAATGGGACAGGATTTCTCAGCCTTGCCGCTATCAATCCTTCGCCAGCTCATGTACTGGACTTAATCCCTGCATTGCTGTGAAGGCTATTTGGAGGTGGGACCTTTGGAGGATGATCAAGACTAGATGAGGTCATGAGGTTAAGCTCCCCAATGACCTTAATGGCTTTATAAGAAGGCAGGGGCAGGCGTGAGCTAGCACTCTTGTTCTGTCTTGACACATGTTGCCCTATACCATGTTATGATGCAAGAAGAAGGCCCAAGGGCCTATTGGCACATCTTTGGACTTCCCAGATTTCAGAACTGTGACCCAAATTTATTTCCTTAGAGATTGCCTGGTCTTGAGCAAGTTGTTATAGCGTAAGAAGTTGTGCTAAGCCACCCACTGCAATAAAATGGAACATTATATTTGAGAGCTCAATAGAATTCACAGACCAGCACACACTTATAAATGCAGTAACTGAGAGGCGTATGGCAGCCAGAAAAAAACCCATGAAATTATCTAAGAATAAATCTCAAAGATAAACAAGACTAAAATGGACAAATATAAGAATCTTGTAATATACCTCAGGGCTAGTCAGGAGCTTCTTTTATTTGTGCCAAATCCTGGGATTATAGCTGGGCTCACATTAATGCCCCTAAGCACAGCAAGGATCACTCATGAGAAGAGAGAACTCCATGAAGAAGAAACATCTTTCTGCAGTAATTTATAAGTCAAATTGAGTTCCAATAATTCTCTTAGAATTTTGGCTGGATTGGACAAACTTGTCTAAAAATTAAAAAGAAGAGGGAATATCTGGGCACAGAGGAGTTATGGAGGAGAATGGAGACCCATGTCATCAGACATGGAGCTTAGTGGAGCTGAAATAGCACAAGCTCAGGGAAGGTAGACTGTTCCCCGAACAGCCCTGGAAGAAACACTTTCCTTATGAGATGCAGTATCTGTCACATACTCAGTTCCAGAAGTTGGGGAGGGCACATTCCTCCCTTCAAGGAGTGCTTAAGCCCAGTTAAGTGTTTAGGGCCAATGTGGATAACAACCTTGTGTACGAAAAAGAAAATGCAGTACTAGGAATACATATATATGAATTCTTCAATCTGGCCAAGCTTTGATGCCTGTAATCCCAGCACTCAGTAAGCAAGCACTCAGCACCAAGTAAGAGCTGGAGACCAGCCAACTACTAGGACAAACATAAACCATTTTTTAAAAATTGAACAACTTTATTTTAATGGATATCTGTCCTGTATGTATACATGTATACCACATGCTATGCCTAGTTCCCAAAGAATCCAGAAGGTTGGATCCCTGGGACTAGATTTACAGATAGTTGTGAGCTGCCATGTGGGTGTTTGGAATCAAACTCTGGTTTTCTGGAAGAGCAGTCATGCTATAACCTACTAAGCCATTGATCTAGCCCCAGGGGAAAAAATTAAGAGATTAAAATCACAAGCCAGGCTTAGTGGCACAAGCCTGTGGTCCAAGCACTCTGGAGGTGTAGGCCAGAGGTTTAGCTGTTTAAAGTCAATCTCCACCATTGTGGTGAATTTGAAGCCAGACTCAGCTATATAAGACTCCATCTCAAAAGCCAAATAAACCCTTGAAGAAATCATAAAGCATTGCTGAGGATAAAATAGTTGGTCAATATTACCAAAATAAAATGTAAGCCTGAAAACCAAAGTCTCCATATATAGATAAAATCAAGCCGACAGAAATAGGGGGCTCAGGATGTGTGTAAGTGGCACAGTGTATTTTAAGTCTCTCAAATCAATACGATAAGAACAAACTTCCAATTATCATGCCCTGATATCTCTATTTTCGCTCATGCCCCTGCCAAACCCACAGCACTCCTCGTAAAAAAATGTTCTGCAAAATGGCAGGAGATGAAGTTTGCCTTCAGTTCTCTACACTCTCACCAAAAGCACATTTTCTGTTCTAAGTCAGAATATTTGTGTATATATACATACATATATATCATTATATATATATATATATATATATATATATATATATATATATATATATCTTTAAAGATCTCTGTATATTTAAAAATAAAATCTTTATATACCCCATATATATTGATCTTTAAAATAATGACAGACAAACCACACTGGTACTGAGAACTCAGTGTTTGGTCCTTGAGGCTAGACGCCTCAACTGTCAGAGTAGTCCCAGAATAGCTGTCTCTCAGTCCACAGAGTGCAGATGCCTCAGTTGTCATAACCTGGTGCTGGAGACCAGGAATGTTCCTGGAAAGCTGCTCCTCCCTGTTCCAGAATGGAAGCTTGGAAATGCTGATTCTGCTTCCAGTGAAGGAACTGGCAGTGGCAGCAGCACCCGAGTGAGTCAAGTTGGTGATGAGAGGGAAGGCCAAGGGAGCAGAAGGTGAGAATAAACTCCCTTTCGAAGGACACCCTTTCCTTTAGACTGATACCCAACGGTGGGCCTTCTGAGATCATAGAAGCGGGCAGGACAATTCCTCAGATGATGCTCCCCTACGGATGCAATTCTAATTTGTGTCAATTTAAACTTAAACTAATCATAATGCTTCTTAGTCTTTCATTCCTTCACCTTCACTTATTATTAACCAATAGAACCAAAAGGATGAACTCCTTCACTGAAATCTCCTCTCACACTTCATGCTCATTTTTGCAGCTACCCACAAAACTTCTTGGTCAAAGAAGAAACCAATGGTGGGAAGATGCCTCCTAACATCAGATGGGCAGGATGGGAAAAATTTTTCCAGTAACTGGTAGTATCCACCATGTGAGCAGCCATGTTTTCCATACACCTTCCTATAGACCCCACCGTGACTGAGATTTAGTGGGACCAGGGAGTGACACCAGCATCTCCACTTGAAGCCACCTTGAGGAATCTGTAAGACAGCGCTCATGGTAGAGGCTCTTCTCAGAGTGAAGAGAAACATGTTCTGTATGATGGGCCAGCATTTGAACTACTGCTCTCCTGTTACCTAACCCCAGGTGGTCTTGTCATGGGAAGTTTTTTCTTTTCTCTCCAGAGGTACCTATTTATTACATATTGTAGTGTGTATGTGCCTCTGGAGTTGTGTGGGAGAACCTTCACTACATTTGTGTGTGTATGTTGTGCATTGCTATAGGGCTGTCTACTAGAGCATGCCCAGCCTAACAGGGGCTGCAATTGTTCATTCTCATTAACCAGCACCGTGAGCCAAATCAGCGTTGTTTGCCCACCCACCTTAAAAAAAAACAAGGAATTAAGAATTTAAGTATTTATGCTTGGGATTTATGAAGTGACTTTCCTCCTAGGAGGTCATTTTGATTATCAAATTGAAAATATCCTGCCCACCCCAAGAACAGAGAAGTATGGTGAACATTTGGAAGGCTTTGACCATTGAGATCATTAAATGCTGAAAATGGCTGGGTTAGGGGGTATGAAGCTTATTTTATAGGACCCTAATGAGATCTTATTAATCTTTCATATTTAGGGCAAAAGGAATGACCAACTAAACACCCGTGAATCTTTCCAGATTCTTGATTCTAAGAATACTGCAAATAATATGGGTTGACTTTGCATTTCACTCCAACATGTTCAGGGTACAGGACTCTCCCCGTGTATTTGTATGCATGTGTGTTGGGAAGAGCTTGTCATCCAGCCTGGATACTGCTACCTACAATGACCTGAGTATCTTTTCTCTAGGATCATGCCTGTGCACTGTTTGATGACAGACATTTTTCAGTGTCAACGCAGATTATCAAACTCTTGTAGAAGCTTCATAAAGCAGATAAACTTGGGACTTAGTGATTTAAACACACACACACACACACACACACACACACACACACACACACACACACTATAAAGCAATCAATGATTAAAGCCAGTTCAATGAATATGGAAACACTACCTCTTTATTTGTAAACCATGTCAAATGAACTAAACATTGTGTAAACTAAAATAACACAGGACACACTATTGTCTCTGTTACTAAGATCCTCTGCTGCCAACACTATGTCTCACAGCTTTATGTCTCTCTCTCCCTCCCTCCCTCCCTCTCCACCTTCCTCTTCCCCCCTCTCTCTCACACACACACAAACTTTTTTCTAAGGAATGTGTAAGGTACACACCTCACTATCCATTATTCTTCAGCGCATGAGTGTATATTTTGAAGGGATGGATCAACCTGTTATGTAACTGCAACACCGCTACCAAATTGATATATTTGGGCTGACTCAGGATTCCAACCACCCAGTGTTCCAGTTTTCCAGCTAACCCAATAATGTCTTTCATGTTATTTCCTTCTTCCTTTCCTCTGGAGGATCATTCTAGGGTCTGTTATTGCTTATCTCCTTTATGTTTCTCCAGCCTCTTTCAGACTGGAGTGCCTCTGCATCTGTCCTTTGTCTTTTGGTTGTGGTTTGCCTTTAAGAATATAGACTCCCCTCCCTTTTATAAATAGAAGATCTTTCATTCTGGCTCCTGTAATCTTTCTTTGGAATTATATTGAGATCGTAAGTACTCGAGCTGGGATACTGCAGAGTGTCTGTGATGACTATTCTTGGTTGTCAGCTTGAGAAAACAGAACTTCCACTGAGGAATTGCCTCACATCAAATTGCCCTGGAGGCATGTCTGTGGGCACTGTCTTGCTAGTTCACTAATGTGTGAGGTCCCATCCTATTGGGGGTGACACTGTCCTGGGCAATTGGTCCTGAGTTCTGTGTGAAAGCTGACTAAGCATAAGGAAGGGAGCAAGTCAGTAAGCAGCATTCCTCCATGGTCTCTGCTTTGGTTTGTGCCTCAAGCTCCTACCCTGGCTTCCCTCAATGATAGATTGTAACCCTTTCATCTCCAAGTAGTTTTGTGATAATGTTTATTACTGCAACATAAGCAACGGAACATCATATTTGGAAGTACATGATTGCCTGTCTGGCCCTTGTTAGTGATGGTAATTTGATCATTCAGTTGAGGTATTGTCTGATTTTTCTACACTATACTGGCTGCCTTCTCCCTTATTTATAGTGACAAAGACATATGTAGACCACACAAATATCCTAATTCTAGTCAACATAGCCTCCTGAGCATAGCGGCCATTTATGATCCTTGCCTCTTTTGGATGTTTGCAAAAACAATGGTTTTCTTTAGCTCTAACACCCTTCACATTTACCAGTGAGTCCATATTCTTGGTAAGCAAGAACTATCCTTTCTAATCTAGCAATTACAGTCTTGGTACGGTCTCTATTGTTGTGATAAAATGACTATGATCTAAAGCCACTCAGTGAAGAAATCTAGAAAGGAAAGAATCTGGAGGCAGGAGTTGATGCAGAAATCATGGAGGTATGCTGCTTACTGGCTGGCTCCCCGTGCTTTGCTTTCTTATACACCTCAAAACCACTTGCCCAGAGATGGCACCACCTATAATGGATTGTGCCTTCCCACATCAATCACCAATTAAGAAAATGTGCTACAGACTTGCCTTCAGGCTTGTGTCAAGTTAACATTAAAAAAAAATTCATCTATTTATCTATCATCTGTTATCTACCATTTATGTTCTCTATATAAATAATTTTACCTATTATCTAAAATTATTAATACATATATGTTTGTATTTAATAAATTGTTGTTGTGATAATAATTTTGGCTTTATTATGCCAGAGAAGTGCCTCAAAGCTACTCCTGTGTCCTGATGGCAAACTCATGACTTTCAGAACCCTTCCTGAGAGGTATTCCAGACCAACAATGCTCTTAGACCTAGTAAGTTTCATTTTTAGAGCCTCAGGACGCTGTATACTTACAGGTCATCCATAATTCTGATACTTTCCATGCAAGTTCTCTTTGGGCTCCTGGGACCCACTGCAGCCAAGCATGTTAGCAAGTATGTTAGCAAGCATGTTAGTCAGCATGTTAGCAAGCATGTTAGCCAGCATGTTAGCCAGCATGTTAGCCAGCATGTTAGCCAGCATGTTAGCATGTTATTGGCTATGTGTCATGTTTCATTTTATTTTCTCCCTTATATTCCCAGATTTAATCTCTCATTTCTTTATCCTTTGCATAAGATCCTTTTAGCTTGACCCATAAGAGCTAATATGCTCATATAGGCTAATTTTTGTTCATTGAGAAACAGAATGAACTTAGATATCTGGGCTACCTACTGTTTACTTTCTGCCTTAAGATTTATACCCTATGTGTTCCTATGCATTGGCTTTTGCATGTCCATGTTGGTCCTACAGTTCAAGGGTTTCAAACATTCCCAAGAGGGATCTTCCTCAAGCTTTCCAAGAGGGAACAATACAGAAGACTGTTCCCATAAATGTCATAGTTGAGTGTTTTCAAACCAATTTTAGCTTCCACCATTCCCTAACAGGTCTAAGAATACACAGAATACCATTACACTAGCTGTTAGCACTATTGCAGAGGAGGGGTGCCCACTGTTCCCTCACATGCACAGAGGTAATACAGGAAAGGGTCCAGACAACAGAGCCCTGGGCAGTCTCTCCCCATGGGGCCAGGGGTGACATATGCCACACAGTGGTACCATACACACAAAGCATTGCCAATCCAGAAGACTCACCCTGACCACTTGGTGCTCAGAATAATTCTTGGGGTGCTTGTTTACGTGCCAGATTTTTATCTCTGACTCTTCCCAGGGATTTGGGTAATATTTGTGGTCTTCAGTTCTTCCAGAAGTCAGAAATAAAATGGCCAAGTCCCCCATCATAATTCACATCATTGCCTGGAGACAACTTGGGCAAAGTTGACTCTCCACCACATACTTGGCAACATCGCTGATTCCTGCCATTCTGTCATCTCTTGCTTTCTGGGTGACAGAAGCAAGAGAAACATTTCTCATGTAAACAACCCTCCCCTTTCCACCCATGATTTCATCATGTTTTCTCTGGGTCATTGGTCCAGCCTACAGGGCAGAAATAAAGCCATCACTGGAAGAGCAAATTCTAGGAAGGCAATAATTCAGGAGCACCAGAGAACACATGGCTGAAGATCATGTTATTCCACAACTAGACTCTAAAATGTATAGGATGACATGACACAAGTTCTCATTTCCCCTGTGCCTGCAGACCTTAAGCTTTAAATGTCATCAAAGTACAGTTGACTGAGTTATTAAAAGTCAAGTGCTCACTGACAACTCACGGGATGAAAACAGTGTCAGGTATGACTGACATCAGGGAGATGAACGAAAACTTGTCTCCTTTCAGCACAAACAAAACTCCAGGGTGAGCTTTCCTGACAGGCACTGCCTTGTCTGTATGGTCCCACAGTGAGTCAATTGCCATCCCGACTCCATGGAGAGAGGCTGGCTCTGTTGTCTGGATCCTTGATGAATTCTTTTCTGTATTATCTCTGTGTATGGGAGGTGACAGTGTGCACCCTCCTCTGTAATACGTCCTAATTCCCAGTGCAATGGTATTCTCTGTTCTGTGAGTCCTGTTAGGGAATGGCAGAAGCTGAAAGTGGTTTGAAAAAAAAACGCAAATTTGACCTTTATGGGAGTAATCTTCTGTATTGATCCCTCTTGGAAATCTTGGGGAGGATCCCTCTAGGGATATTCAAGATCCATGAACCGTAGATCCAACACGCACATGCAAGAACCAATGCCTAAGAACACACATGGGGTATATGTCTTAAGTGAACAGTAGGCTCTTAGGCACAGGTATTGTGAACAATAACAACTATGCTACTCCTGTGCACAGATAGGAACTTGGCCAGGGCCAGCCAGCATTTCTTTTTCTATTTGTTTTATTTTGTTTCATTGACATGGTCTTACTAAACAGCCCACCTCAGCCCTATGCTCACAATCATTTTGAGTCAACTGCTTAAGAGCTAAGTTTATAGGCATGCATATTTTCCATGCCTGGGGGAAAAAAACCAGGAAGACATGGTGCCTGGTCACTGGGTAGATCTTGTTGAACTTGTTTGAACAACCCCTACCAGGAAGCAGTTCTTCTCAGTCTAAATCCTTACTGGCAAATTGCTAGAACTCCATGCAATGAATTTTGAAGTTTATTTTAAAACCAAACCTTTTACCTAAGTAGGAGGCTATATTTATTACTTTTCTCATTGTCATGATAAAGTGCCCTACAAAAAGCAAATTTAGGAAAGGCAGGGTGATTCTGTCTCACGGCTTGAAGGTGAAGCCCATGATGGTGGGTAAGTCATGTGACTTGGAGATTGAGGCAGCTGGTGACGTTGTTTCTGCAATCAGGAAGCAGAGAGTACTGAATGCTGGTGCTCAGCTCACTTTCTTCCTTCCATTGAGGCCAGTGGTTTCGTAATGTTGTGACCCTTTAATACCATTCCTTATGCTGTCGTGACCCCAACCATAAAATAATTTTTGTTGCTACTTCATAATTGTAATCTCGATGTTATTAATTGTAACATAAACATTTGTGTTTTCTGATGGCTTCAGGTGACCCCTGTGAAAGGGTTATTCAATACCCCCAAAGGGGTAGTGACCCATAAGTTGAGAAATGCTAATTTAAAAACCACAGTTATATCTAGGACAGGCTTTCCTACTTCCCTTAAACCTCTCTGAAAACACTGTCACATGGACCCAGAAGCAAGTCTACCATGTGACTCTAAATCCATTCAAGAGACTCACTGGAACTTAGATCATTTGCCCAGTGTCCTACAAGCATAGGGTATCCTTGTTCCTGGTCCATCATATACCTGTTCGACTCCGACCCTGGAATCAATCTTTCAAAGTGGATTTCATAGAACCACAGGCTACTTTGGTCTCTTAGATGAGCTGGATGAACACAGGTTGAACCTGTCCATTATGACTAATAGTTGTGGTCTTTGATCAACTTACCATAATAGAGACTAGACTCTTGAGGCAATCCAACCTTCTTTTCTCCCTAGTGATAACTGTTGTCTATAGTTAATGGGAAAACGTAACTGTATCATATGGAATCAAAAAGAACCATGTACTTACTCCTTTACCTTACTGCACATAACTTAACTTGGCCAATTGCAAGCATTTCTAAAATGTGGTTAACCAGAGGTAACCTCAGCAGCAATCATATGCAATGGAACTTTGTCCGTCTGTTTCTGCTGTCTCATCCTGTGGACGAACTTGGTTTCTGACCATTTCCCAAGATTTACTCATTGATTTCTTGATATCTCCCAATAATCATACAACATGTCTTCCTTTTCTCTTCCCACACATGATCCCCCAGGTTTGTCTCTTAAAATAATGAATCTAGGCTGCTCATCATGTTGTTTGTCCCTGGGGTTTGTTTTTGTCTTTGGTTATTTTGTAGCTCCCCTCCCCCATCAAGCCCCCAAACTGCCATTCACTCTGTTAAGTTTTAGAATAGTTATGATTGCAACTTGCTTTGTGATCTGGGGATACATTTAGTTAAAGTCTTCTAGAAGCATGAGGGTGGAGTAAGAGGAAATTCCTTCTCAAAGCTGAAGTGTGCAGAATATTTAACAAGAGATTATAGCCTCATTGGTAATTGTTTAATTTGTGGTATTAATAAACAGCTTTCAAGGATACTTGAACTTTTTTACTATTCGCAGAAAATATTCTCCCAATGTATCTTATGACATGATGGAATGTTTAGTATTATAAATAAAAAGAGACCGAAAAATAGAGTAGGCCCATTTCAGAAATATTTACTCACATTTTCAAGACAAAAATAATTTTTGTTTAGCAAAATGATCTTTACATAATTTTTTTTTAATTTTGATCAAGGAAGCTGGAGAGATGGCTCAGAGGTTAATAGCACTGACTGCTCTTCTAGAGGTCCTGAGTTCAATTCCCAGCTACAACCATCTGTAATGGAGATCCGATGCCCTCTTCTAATGTGTCTGAAGACGGCGACAGTGTACTCACATACATGAAATAAATAAATAAATCTTTAAAAAATATTTGACCAAAATAGAAGAATAGAAGATTTCATTTTATCCCTAGTATATTACCTATATCTGTGAACCTGGTATTAAAGATATGAGTTCTTCAAAATGGGAGCTAGTTCTAATTCACTTTTCTGTTGCTCTCATAAAATACTCTTAACTAATAGCAACTTAGGGAAGGAGAGGTTTGGTTCCTCTTACCTCCAGGTTACAGTGAATTAATTGGGAAAGTCAAGACAAGAGCCTGAACCAAAAACCATGAAGCAATGTATGTTACTTACTGGCATGGTCTTAGACATGCTCAGCTAGCTTTTCTATATAGCATAGACTTGGGATGGTGCTACCCATAGTGGGCTGAACTTTGGGCCCTCCTCAAGCAATCATGAAGCAGTCTCTCACAGATATAGCCAAAGGCCCAACTCCGACTGATCCAGGCGATTTGTTAACTGAGGTTCTCCCCAGGCAATCCAGCTTGTATCAAACTGACAAGAAAAGTTAACCGGGACAACTTGTAAACTACCTAGTCATTACACTGTATTTTCTGTTGTTTAAACTTATTTCTACTCCATTAGAGTACACAGTGGAGCATGTTTCTGCCACTATAAATAAATTAGTAAGAAAAAAATGTATAAACAATAAAGCTTAGGGCTGCAGAGCAAGCTCAGTTAGCCAAGTGTTGCCCTGCCAGTAGGAGGGCTGAACTGATCTCCAAAATCCATATGAAGAAGTCAGCTGTAGTAGCTTACACTTACAATCTCTGTGCTAGGGAGGTAGCAGCCTTCAGACCCTAGGCTCACTGGGCAGCCTGCCTAGTTTATCTGGCAAGTTTCAGAACAATAACAGATTCTGTTTCAAAGCGAAAGAAACATGGACAACAACAGAATGTGTCCTTTAGCATATACATGAATTTAAATATGTATCACATGTACACACTCACAATAAAAGTGTGAATGTGCACTCGAGCACACACACACATGAACACCTCCAAGTAGGTAGATAGACTGATAGATACATAGGTAGATAGATAGATAGATAGATAGATAGATAGATAGATAGATAGATAGATAGATAGATGATAGGTAGGTAGAGATAGATAGGTAGATAGATAGATAGATAGATAGATAGATAGATAGATAGATAGATAGATAGATAGATAGACTGATAGATAGGTAGGTAGATAGGTAGATAGATAGATAGATAGATAGATAGATAGATAGATACATAGATAGATAGATAGATAGATAGATAGATAGATAGATAGATAGATAGATAGATAGATAGATAGATGGATGGATGATAGAGATAAAGTTTGGATTACAATCTTCTATGTAGATTTTTTTAAGTGTACCTGAATATCTTAGCTTTAGTGGTAATGGTCTCTTCTGTTCAATGTTCAAAACTTGGACTCTTTTAGATTTGGATAAAGTCTTGCCTCTTTGTTCTCGTCTTCCTTATGCCCAGCCTAAAGGAAGGAATCTTGCAATGTTCTGGAAACCTTTGTCTCCTCCGGCAGAGAATCAAGCCATTCTTTCTCTGACTGTTCACTATTGAACCTTGTAATTATTTAAATTCATTTTCACATGCCCATGGCTTGTTTTCTCATATAAAGAAAACTCCTCAAAGGCATGACACAGATGCCCGTTACTTCGCCAGGATTAAGTTCCACCCCTGCCCTTCATCCCTCCTTGCATCTGCTTGAAGTGAATTGCAAATATGCTACCTACGTCCATGTCCATTGTGTCTTAGCTTCATGCCCCAGACACTATTTTCGTTAGTTTTTCTTTCTACAAATAATTTCATTTTCTTACCTAAATGTGCTTGCCTTAATTACATAAACCTAAGACAGCAATATTGCTGCTTTTTAAGTTCTAGACTTTGGGTTTGGAGCATAAGGTTGAAGAGACAGATCACTGAGTGCCAGAAGTTTTTCTCCTTAGCTAACTGCAGAAGTTTGGAACAAGTGTCAGGAAGAGTACAATCTTAAAACACTTTCCTTCCCAGCTGGAAGTGAATATCAAGTTATCCACACTGTCTGGGCCACCTCCAGAACAGCATGGATACCAGACACCAGCTAAATTGAGAAGTGCCAACAGAAAACAAGCAGCCGAAAAGGAACCTGTCTGTACCCGAAGTTTTGTTTGGTTGGTTTGCTTTTTTTTCTCTCTACAATTCATGCTGCAAGCTTGTCTTCTCTCTCTCTCTTTCATTAGCCAACCACACAATACTTATACATCTCTGCAAATCTTGTGTATCTGTAAAATAAGAGAGCTGGCCATGCTTCAGTTCCTTTCAGCCCTGACTTTGTGAGAACCATGACCACACAGTCACTTAAGTAGACCCTTCCTAGAACCCAGACAGGCATCCCAGCCTCCAGCATTGCCCATCACTTGGGCACCATGCTGGTTAGTTTTTTGCCAACTTGACACAAACCTAAACAACCTGGAAAGGGAACCTTTGCTGAGGAACTGCCTCTATCAGATTGGACTGTGGGCATGTTTTGGAGCAATTTTCTTGATTAGTGATGATGTGGGTGGACTAAGCTCGCTGTGATTTCTACCATCCCCGGGGAGATAATCCTGGGGTGTATAAGAAAGCAGGCATTGCAAGCCAGCAAGCCTCCATGGTCTCTACTTCGGTTCCTGCTTCCAGGTTCCTGCCTTACGTTCCTGTCCTGGATTTCTTCAGTAATGAATGATAAGCTAGCCATAGATGAAATAAACCCTGTCCTCCCCAAGTTGATTTTGGTCAGTGTTTAATCACAGCAAGATAAAACAAACTTGAACAACCATTATATCTCAAAATGCTCAGCTCTGACACACCGTGGGGGAGGAGCATGGACACTATCCCCACTTTACAGGGACCAGTGTTAAATTCTGGAGAGAATCTTTCTGCCTAGCAAGGCTCAAGTGCACGTGGAACATATAGGTTTGAACTTGACCCCACCACCAGCATCTACATTGTACTTCTGAGTTGTACCCACTCCTGATATTTTCACCTTTTAGTTTCATAGACAGCAATGACACATACACACATTAAATATACTTAACATGTAACCCTAGTTCAATTAACCAGAGCATTGCCGAGTTACAAAATCCTGCTGTAATCAACCAGAAATATTTTTAACCAGTGCATGAGGGAGCACTTCTGAAAGGCTTGGTTTCCTAGCCAGTTAGACAAAGTCTATGAAGCTCACTGCAAATCCTCTCTCTCTCTCTCTCTCTCTCTCTCTCTCTCTCTCTCTCTCTATCTATCTATCTATCTATCTATCTATCTATCTCTATCTATCTATCTATCTTCCTCTCTCTCCCTCTCATGTACCATCAGCATAATTATTTACAAACACTCATAGTTCTGAACAACAACAAAACAATCAAGAACCAAATTTGTTCTGGAACCTCAACCCTTTAATGCAAATAAGAACCAAGATTGGCAAATTGCCTTCTATACACTAGTTTCCCAAAGGCTTCAATGATTTAAATAAAATTACATGAATACATGAAGCTATTTTATATGGTGATACATACATTTCAAGCAGAACAGAACTAGCAACCAAAAGTCTCACCACAAATAACACATATCGGAGAATTTTTTATGATCTGACAAAACACAGACAGCACATAGCTCTGAATACCTGGCCTGTTGGGGAATGTCTTGTATTTCTAAACTCAAGTCAGGTCACCTGCTTAGTCATTTGTTCTGTAAAAAAATTGCCTACTGTACTGGCAAGGGAGACATACGGAATCCAACAAACTACACAGCCAATGTGCCCATCATCCTGGAACATTGTGTTTTCTGAAAGTTAGTCTGCTAAGTAAACTTTTGCTAGTAGTGAAGTTTGACTCCTCTTGGCCATTTCTACCCCTGCAGGAACAGTCAGTCCACGCTCTTGTTAATGACTTTGTGTTATAAACTCCGTTGAAGAAGGCAATTAAGAAAGATCAGGAGGTACAATTTTCTCTAAGCAGACTCTGTCCCCATGCAGGAACAAGTTCAGATCCACCTGAGAACAGGAGTTGTCATTCTCTGTCTCCTGTCACAGTCTCAGCCTTCCTTTTCTTTAGAAGTGGGAGACAGATGAAGCATATTCCCACTCCCTCTACCTGGGGAAAGCCGCGCCAGAACACACCTAGACCCGCTACACCGAGACCACAGCTAGGCAGAAATTTCCTTGACCAGTTTTATAGGCCAGGTTTACCTTGGGAAATATCACAGGGGCAAAGGAGAAGGGGGTCACGTCATTTCCTAAAGAGAAGAAACTTCTCAGCCATTTCCAGTACGTTCAAGGGGATAGAGAGATACTTCACTGTTTGAGCGTTTACCTGATAGATTTGAGGACCTAGGTTTGACCCTTAGCACTTGGAGGGAGGATTTCAAAACACTCCGGTTTTTGTTAAAGGTTTGGGACATAAAGGGTTTTTTTTTAAATACTTTATTTATTCTCCAATACTTGCTTACAATGTATTTTGACATAGTCCCTTTGATATTATTCTCCAATTATTCTCAGATCTATTTCACAGCCATACCTACTCTCCAACTTTATGTACTCCTTAAAAAAAAAAAAAAAAACAATCCATTAAGTCCTGTGTGTGCTGCCCACAGTCTCCTAGGTGCCAAGCCATCCACTGGAGCAGAGCTAATCTATGCAGGAATGGTCTCTCTCTCTCTCTCTCTCTCTCTCTCTCTCTCTCTCTCTCTCTCTCTCTCTCTCTCTCTCTCTCTCTCTCTTTCTATCTCTGCCAGTGGAAAATATTGTTTAAGGATTCTGTCTGTCTGGCCTCTTTGTTTTTTTTTTTCTTGTTTTTGTTTTCAAGACATTTTTATTTAAACCCACTTTGTTTTTTTCAACTTTATTTTAAAAACACGGAGGTACATGTACAGATTTTTAAAAGCATTTTGGCATAAAACTATATGAATATATTTTTGTCAGTACTTGATTTTTTAAGAGGTTTGATAGTGTGCATTGAAATCTTACTAGTTACAATGAGCATAAAGTACATGTAAAACAAAATACAACATGGAAATAGTCAAAGTTTTCTTGATGTGTAAAGATTAAACATAATAATTTTTAGATACCAAAAATTGCCACAAGGCTATCTTCTTAGCTCTTGAGTTATTAATGATTTGAGGTCTAGGTGTACCCCACTCTGAGAAGGTGCTATACACTTATTGTTTTTTATTTTTCTAAGAAGGACTGAGGCTTCCACATTTTGGCCTTTCTTTTTTTGAGCTTCATATGGTCTGTGAGTTGTTTCGTGGGTATTCAGAGCTTTTTTGGGCTAGTATCCAATTATCAGTGACTCCGTATTATGTCTTTTGTGACTGGGTTACCTCACTCAGGATGATATTCTCTAGATGCATCCATTTTCCTAGGAATTTCATAAAGTCATTGTTTCTAATAGCTGAGTAATACTCCATTGTTTAAATATACCACAATTTCTGTATCCATTCATCTACTGAAGGATATCTGTATTCTTTCCAGCTTCTGGCTATTATAAATAAGGCTGCTATAAACATGGTGGAGCATGTGTCCTTATTGTATGTTGTAGCATCTTTGAGGTATATGCCCAGAGGTGGAATAACTGGGTCTTCAACTGGCAGTCAGCATGCAAAAGAATGAAAATAGATTTGTTCTTAGCTCCTTGTACAAAGCTCAAGTGTAAGTGGATCAAAGATCTCCACATTAAACCAGGTATACTGAAACTATTAGAAGAGAAAGTGGGGGAAACCTTTGAACACATAGGCACAGGGAAAATTTTCCTGAACAGAACACCAATGGCTTGTGCTCTAAGATTAAGAATCAATAAATGGGACTTAATGAAATTGCAAAGTTTCTGTAAGGCAAAGGACACTGTCAATAAAACAAAATGGCAGCCAACAGATTGGGAAAAGATCTTTACCAATCCCACATCTGATAGAGGTCTAATACTCCAATATATACAAAGAACTCAAGAAGTTAGACTCCAGAGAATCAAACAATCCTATTAAAAAATGGGGTACAGAGCTAAACAAAGAATTCTCAACTGAGGAATATCGAATGCCTGAGAAGTACCTAAAGAAATGCTCAACATCTTTAGTCATCAGGGAAATGCAAATCAAAACAACCCCGAGATTCTACTTCACACCTGTCAGAATGGCTAAGATCAAAAATGGTCACTCTCTTAAAGAAAACTAACTTGTCAGAAGCCATTGACTATCAATAGTTAGGGAAGGGGCTTGTAAACCCCTTCTGATTTCATGCTGGGATGTTGACCAGCCTGATCCTGCGCAGGATTCGTGCATTAACCACCATCTACCACACAAAGAAATGTCTTTGGTGTCTAAGAGCTGCTCTAATCTGTAAGTATTCAGAATAGGACG
This sequence comes from Micromys minutus, assembly GCF_963924665.1. Classification (NCBI taxonomy): domain Eukaryota; kingdom Metazoa; phylum Chordata; class Mammalia; order Rodentia; family Muridae; genus Micromys; species Micromys minutus. The sequence goes on from NC_137977.1 coordinate 50,026,674, forward strand.
GCAGCAGAGAAATAGTAGCAGGTTTATCCCTGAAGCTTGTGAGCTCCCACTGTGGTTTCTCAGCCAGACTTAATGGTAACATGTGTTTCCTCTTTAGGGTGGGCCTCATATCTGATCAGAAAGTGGGTGGTTGCCCGGAAACACACACGCCACTGTCATACCAATAGGTATATTTTGTCATATCAGTCGTTGTCACTGCAGTTTTCAGGATTACAACTTGGTAGACTGTTGATGACTTTCTGCACACTATCCCACTCCCCAGGAGCCTGCAGAGTACCTACCAGGGCCACGAAAGCCAGCCAGAAGAGAGGAAGCTTCCTGGTCGCATTATCTTAATTTTTGCCAGTTGTGTGACCATGTGCATCTTCAATAATCTTACCGACAGGTTCTGCTGAGTGACCAAGAGCAATGGCAGTCGTCTAGATTGTTCCGCAGGTCTCTGGGGGACAATTCTGACTCACACTTCCAGGGGAGGTAGAGTATACCTGGCACTGGGCTGTTTAGTTGGCAACATATGGCTTCTGGGATAAGCATCATTTCCTGTGTAGGATAACTCCAATTAAGCTCATTTACATGAATGTATAGAATATGTACACACACACACACACACACTATATATATATATATATATATATATATATATATATAAATGAACCTTATAAGATAGTAGGTATTCGTTTGACTCTTCAGTGTCCTTAGTTGTCCCTCCTCTGGGTTTGCCCTGTTCTATTCTCCTATCGATCCTCTTTTACCCAGTCCCCCTCCCATTATATCCTACTGCCCCTTCATATAGCCTGTCCTCTGCTACCCCCTTCCTTTAACATCTTCCCTCGCCACAGCAGTACATCCTTTCCAGTTTCCTGTTTTTTATAGGTACTTTCAATTAGAAATACAAATCTAAGATCCCACAGTGGTAAGGCTCATACATGAGAGATAACATGTGATGTTTGTCTTTCTGAATCTGCTACCCCAATCAGAATAAGGCTTTTTACCTTAAACTTTTCTAACTTCGTGCTTCTCATTACAGATAAATAGTATTCCAGGCTGGAGACGTGGCTTAGCAGTTACAAGCGTTGGCTGCTCTTCCAGAGATCCTGAGTTCAGTCCTCAGCACCTACATGGTGGCTCACAACCATCTGTAATGGGATCTGATGCCCTCTTCTGGTGTGTCTGAAGACAGTATACTCACATATTTAAATAAATAAATCTTTAAAGAATATTATTCCGTTGTATATAGGTACCAATGTGGCAGTTCCTCAGAAAACTAGAACTTTGTCTACCATTGGACTCAAAGGACTCCACTTCCTACTACAGTGACACATGATCATGCATGTTCACAGCTACTCTCTGCTCGCAGTAGCTTGGGCATGGCAACTGCCTAGATCTTCATCAACTGATGAACAGCTAATGAAAGTGTGGTACCTACAGAATCATACATAGAATCCTGTTATCTGAAAACAGAAGTACTTTGACTTCTTCCTTTTTCTACTTGTATCTGTTTTATTTCCCTCTCTTTTCTTATTGGTCTACTTCATGCACCACCACGGAATAGGATGGTGAAAAGTGTTACATCCCTGCACTTAAAGAGGTGCTTCAAGTTTCCCCTCCATTAAACAAGATGGTGGCTATCAGTCTATCATAAGTAGCCTTTGTTATGTGAAATACGTTCCTTCACCTCAGTCTCCCCAGGGTTTTCATCATGAAGGGATGTTAGAATATGTCAAAGACTTTTGTTACATCAATTGAAATGATCATGTGACTTCTGCCTTTGAATCCATTTGTGTGGTGAATTGCATTTATTGATTTATGTATATTGAACCAGCCCTACCTACCCCCTTAGAATGTAGTCAATTTAAGCATGGTGAACAATATTTTGTATGTTTTTATGCAGTTTGTAAATATTTCACTGAAACTTTTTGTCTATATTCATCAGAAAAATGTTCTGTTGGTCTTGTTTTTGTTGCTATAGTATTTTTTATTGGGTTTTTGTATTAGGAGACTATTGGCTTCACAAAGTGTTAGAAGTGTTCCCTCAAATTCTGTCATATGCAATAATTCAAATAGTATTAGTGTTCTTTGAAGGTCTGATAGAACTCTGAGCTGAATCCATCAGGATTTGGGAAATTTTGTTGTTGTTATTGTTAAGAAAGTTTGTTTGTTTCAAGACAGGGTCTCACTATATAGCCCTGTATGTCCTAGTCCACAGAGATATAGATCAGGCTGCCCTGAACTCACAGAAATCTGCCTGGCTCTGCCTTCCAAGTGCTGGGATTAAAAACATGTACCACCATGCCTGACTAATTGGGAGATTTGTAATTACTGCTTTTATTGTTGAAGATCTGTTTAATTATAAACCTATTATGTAGGTCTTGCCTTTTAATAGAATCCCAGAGTCCTCTTTGAGTGTTTGCCATATTCTGTATATTGGAATTTTATATAAGAGGTCATTAGTAGGGCTGGAGAGATGGCTCAGTGGTGAAGAGCACTGACTGCTCTTCCAGAGGTCCTGAGTTCTATTCCCAGCAACCACATGGTGGCTCACAACCATCTGTAATGGGATCTGATGACCTCTTCTGGTGTGTCTGAAGACAGCTACAGTGTACTCATATACAAAATAAGTAAATAAAATATTTTATAAAAGAGGTCATTAGTATAGGGTTGGTGATTTTCAGAAGAGACAGGTTGTCTTATTTTGCCCTGTTACTTGTGTTTTTTCACTGGCATCTCCCCATCTGGAGTTAAATCATGAAGATTGTTGTTGGTTTTTATTCTTTAAATGCCTTTCTTCTTTCATTGGCCACGTTCACATTTTTCAGGGAAGACTAGACTGTGCTACGATTGAGGTGAAGTTTCTGTCTATTCTGCACCTGTGGCTTGAATAATGTGTGCAGCATCAATCCCTATCCAGTAGTGACCCACTCCAGTGCTAGAGTATTAGATGATTAAGAAAACCAACACTTGGTAAGCACCAATTAGAGCTTCTTGCTGGAGGTTGACCCTGTGTTCCTCTGCAAATCCCACCCCAAGGACCACATAACAGAAACTGTGGCTGCCCAGGGAAGACTCACCCATTCCTTGATTGGCTTTTCTTTTAGTAACAAAGACCAGGAAGAAAAAAATGGCAGGTGAAGTTATGTTTTCTTATATCACTTAAATCCTGCCAATCGAAGGCATCTATATTAGGCACTGATTCAAGACTGAGCAATGCTGGCATGGGAAAATTCAGTTTCCTTTGAAATTTCATTCATTCAGTAAATCAGAGAAAGAGAGAGAGGAGACAGAGAGAAGGCACATGTTCATTGTGGCATGTGTGGAGGTCAGAGGACAACTTTTGAAAGTCAGTTCTCTCCTTATACCGTGGAAGCTCCAAGAATTGAACTCAAGCCACACTTGGCCCCAGTCCCCATTATCCACTGAGGCATCCCTCCAGCACAGATCTTGTCTTCTTTAAAGTACTCTAGCAATACTTTGAACTATGTCCCATGCAAATGCAAACCCATCCATATTTGTAACTGGAGAAAGGAAATAGTAGCTCAATTAGGAGTATAACTCAGTGAATCCTAAAGTACTTTCTTAGCACGTGTGTGACCATAAGTTCAATCCCTAGCAAAGGAAAGGAGAGGAGAGCAGAGGAGGAGGGGGAAAGGGAAGGAGGGAGGGAGGGAGGGAGGGAGGGAGGGAGGGAGAGAGAGAGAACAAATAACAGTAAAACTGATGAATTAAAGATTTCTAACAATCTCCAAACTTTCAACTGCATCTCACTCAGTTCATTAACCGTGGCTTTCTTGCCTTTCAATGAATCCTGGCTTTTCATTGAGTTTAGACTCATCAGAAATATTCTTAAATTGGCCAAATGTTGGCCAGAGAGAATACACAGAGAGAATGTAATCAAAAGAAAAGGTTATTGCTAAGCAATACGTGTTTACAAATCACACCAGAGTCACGCCTAAGCCTCCCTGGAGCGCAGCCTCGGCTTTTATTTGTGTATATTTTTTGTTCTCTCTACCTCTCGGGTCCCTTCAGCAGTGTTAAAGAAGCCATAAAATGAACTCGAAAAAGCTAAATATCGCTGGACAGAGGATTGAAGAGAGAGCAAGAAGTCTGGGTAGAACTTCAGGAGGGAGGAAGAAGTAGATGCTGCCTGAATCTGCAACCTCAGGGAGGTCTCCTAATGCCTGCCCTAGCATCCTCTCTACTGTGCTTCTTACAAGAGACTTCCTGCAATTGCAAAGGAAGTCGGAAGTGGCACCCTAGAGCCAAGAGGCAGAATCCCATGAAGCCCTGAAATGGAGATTAACTAGGTTTGTGTGTGTTTATCTGAGTGTTTCCTCCAAAGATAGACTGTGGATAGGACCACAAAATAAACACACAACCTGCCTCTGCACTGGGCAAGAAGCTCTGGAAGCTTGGCAGCCAAGCTCCTAAGGTTAGCTTGAGAATCACATGGACTGCAATGACTATTCCTTGACAGCTCTAGACCTCTGTTAAAAATAAGGTCTCTATCTTGAGGTAGTAACAATGGGGTGCTCCAGATGGACAGCAGTAACCCTTGCTTCCACTTGAATAGCTACTGTTGTGGCTGTATGGAATCAGGCAGCCACTTAATGGGTGTTCAAACCCCACAGTGCCTCCACTCAGTTCTTTCTTTGTGTTAATGGACCAGGGCAAGTGGCACTGGCTTCTTAAATAAAACAGCAGCCATTTGTAACCTCCTGCTTCTCAGCAGCCATTCAGTGCCAACTCAATTATTAGCTCAAAGTTGCAAGGAACAGTTGAGACTTCGCTCTGTGGGCTTTGTCATGCATCCCACTCCCACACTCGGTAGAAAAGGAAAAGAATCAGACATTTAAATAATCACAAGCTTTAAAACCTTAAAGCAGAACAGTTTTTTATTTCAGACCTCCAGAGACTACACGGCAGCGTTTGCCCTGGAGCATGCGGAGCTGAGATGTTGGGGTGAGCTGCTGCCCTGTGGCCTGCTGTTGAAGCCTGACTTGTTTGTTTGTTTTGTGTTTTCTTGAATTTTATTTCTGCATGCTCATCCTTTTCCCCTCCTACCCACTGTGGGGCTGACCCTTCTTTCTGTCTGCTACTAGATTCCAAAGCAAAAGTCACCAGGAAAGACACAAAGCAGACAAGCGTGGCTGTCTTGATATTCCTCCCGAGGAACGCTTTCGTTGTGTGACACTCCCAGTACCCAGTGCCAGCTCATTCCTTGTTCCTGAGTTTACCATGGCCTGGGCCTTTGCTCTCAGGTCAGTAGTAAGAGCTTTCCTCCCTTAGGTCCATCCATATTTCTAAAAACATTTTTTTTCTAACCCAAGACTAAAAAATAACTATTCAGAAGTATATCCAAGTATGAAAGTAATGAGTTGATGCAAATCCACAAGGTTGAGAAGTGCAGAAGGTTCTCGGGTTAAAGGAAAACACTTGTTTTCTCAAGATCAGCTCCACCCCTGGGTGACATGGAAGGGGAACTTTTGCCAATTTTCTCTTTGTAAATCAAGAAATAAAATGTATTAAAGTTGTGTGTTAGGGTCTGTTCTGGTCTCAGCAGGTGCTGGTCATTCATGTGGTACATGTATACACACAAGCAAACACTCTAGCCTGTCTACAACCTGACTTTCAGTGGTGCTTCTGGCTGTCAATCTGAACCTCCTTTCTCAACATCCTAACTACAGGTATGCACCACCATGCCTGGCTTAGTAATTTTCTGGCTTTTTCTTTCTAAAACTCCTAGGATTTATCTCTTTTTTCCTTATTGCTCTTGGGTTACATGAGTCTATACACTGTGGACCAAATACGTTTCCCCAAAGCTCACATATTGAAAACCTATTCTTCAAGGGGTAGAATTTGACCGTGTGGCCGTTGGGCAATAGTTAAGTGATGAGAGTGGAGGTCAGGTGATAGGACCAATGATTCCCTCATAGAGAAAGTACTTCCCCTCTCTGCCCTCTGCTGTCTGATGCTATATAAGGAGGGGTTTTGCAGAGAGTTCCACTATGCTTACATCCTGATCTAGGGGAAGAAATGTTGTCAGGGCCTCATTTTACCTCAGTTACCTCTACAAAAATCATACGCCCAAATCTGCTTGCATTTTGAGGCACTGTGTGTCCATTACAGCTTCAATATACAGATGAGAATGAGGCACAGTTTAGTATACATACTTTAACAAAAGCCCACAGAGATGAAGCTGTAGACTTCTGAAAGTCAGAAGTATGAAAGGGGTGTCACTGTGCTGAATTCCTTCTGTAGACTGTAGCAAAGGTTTCTGTCTTAGTTAGGGTTTTACTGCTGTGAACAGACACCATGACCAAGACAACTCTTATATGGACAACATTTCATTGGGGCTGGTTTACAGGTTCAGAGGTTTAGTCCATTATCATCAAGGTAGGAACATGGCAGCATCCAGGCAGACATGGTTCAGGAGGAGCTGAGAGTTCCACATCTTCTATATGAAGACTGCTAGCAGAATACAGACTCCCAGGCAACTAGGATGAAGGTCTTAAAGCCTACACCCACAGTGACACACCTCTCTAATAGTGTCACTCTCAGGGTCAAGAATATACCGATCATCATAGTTTCCATTTCTCACAGATTCTAAAGATCTTCTGGCATTCCTTGGATGTGGGTCATGTTTTTCTCATTCTGCATCACTCCATCACTGTTATTGCTGTAAGACAAGTCTTACAATTCTCAGCCTTCCCCAGAACTCCAGATGCCCTTGTCACAGCACCTACCCCCATCCCACCTTACTCCACCCCACCCCACACCACCCTCCAGTGCTATGATTATAGGTATAACCAAACATTCCCCCTCTGTTGTCAAATCTCCCTCTGCCTCACCTCATGACACATGATTATATTGAAAGCTCACTGTCTCGGATGCTCTACTGCTACTGTGATAAAAAATACAACGACAAAAGAACTTGTCAGAATGGGGAGTGGGATTGGGGTAGAAGAGGTTGCTCTGGCTCACAGTTTAAAGACATAGTCCATCATATGGGGGAAGCAGGAGCATGAAGGAACTGGTCCCATCACATCTATAATCAGATGGCAGAAAGATAAAAATGCATGCTCTGGACTAATACCTTAAAGATGCCCTTTGGTATGTGGCAGCCAATGAGACCACATTTAAAGTACAGAGGCAACAATGCCTATTGAATTAGTTGTTTTTTTGTTTTTTTTTTTTTTTTTTTTTTTTTGGTGCTATGACAAAAACGCCTGTTATATAAGACTCAACTTATGAGAAGAGATTGCTGTGGCTTGCAGTTTGATGGGACACAGTCCTCCCTGATGCGGAAGGCAGAGTTGTAGGAGAGTAAGCCAACAGCTCCCTTTGCATCCACATCGGAAAGCAGAGGGAACAACGGCAGTGGCCCTGGCATTTCCTCCCTTTACCCATTTTTTTTTCTTTTACACTTACTTAACCTGGGCAGGGGCTGTGTTCCGTGGTATGTGACATCAGAGGACAACTTGTGAGAGCTGGTTCTCTCCTTCCACTGTGTAGATCTTGGAAATCAAGCTCAGCTCTTCAGGCATGGAACAGGCTCCTCTACCCACTGAAAATCTTACAACCTCTCTACTTTTTCCTTTGTGTTCAGGACAGGACACCAGGCCAAAAAGTGGTCCCACTGACATCCAAGGTACATCTTCCCTCCTCGATTCAAGTTCTCTAGAAACACCTCCACACACAGTCCGAGGTTTGACTCTTGGATGACTAAATGACATCAAGCTAATTAGTCATTACTCCAGTGATCCTGGGCTCAGGCTTTTTGGTCGGGATACACACAAGGCAATATTATGACACCCATTTTCTTTTTTAAGAAAAAAGCCTTTATTTACTGATGAGCAATCATCAAAGAGATATAGAAATCTCTAATCTATCTCCTCGATCAATTGTTATTGGGGAATATATAGCCAGGGACTTTCAATGGGGCGCTCTGTGATCCAGGACTATGCGCAGTGAGATGGGGTAGGGAGAGTCTCTTCCACCTTCCTTTACTTGTCACTAAGAGGTCCTTCCCTGGTTGTGCCAGTCAGAAGACCAATTCTGCAGTGTGCCCATTGTAATTCACCCAGTGACAGTCATGTTGCCTGTAGCAGTTACCTCCAGGGGTTGCACGGAAAATCTCAGATTCAGATACCCATGGAACACTGCTGTTTCTTTCACAGCCTACTGTGCTCCAGACACCCCTCGGACACGCGGTGCCATCCTCCAGTTGTATCCTTGCAGTGTGGACAATCTTGGCTCTTAGGGGCCCCTGAGTCCCTGCTACAAGGGCACTTCCTGACAGCTCCCCCGACCCTGTCCCTTCCCGAGCAGCACAGCAACACTGGGACCAGCCTTGGCTGCTCTTTTGTGAGGGGGAAACCAAGTCACACATTAGCTTATTCCCTTGTTCTTCAGTGTGTTCTCTTAGAGAAACAGGATCATTCTTTGGGTTTCAGGTTTTAAATCTCAACTCTTCTCTTTTAGACAGTTGCACAGAAATAGCTTCTAATCCAGTGGTTCTCAACCTTCCTCATGCTGTGGCCCTTTAATACAGTCCCTCACATTGTGGTGTTTCCCCAACCGTACAATTAGTTGTTACCTTTACTACTGTAATTTCGCTACTGCTATCGATTGAAGTGTAAATGTCTGATTTGCAGGATATTTGATAGGCAACCCCCGTGGGGGTCATGGCCCACAGACTGAGAACCAACAATTTATCATCTTACCTGGAAGACTAGATCACTCCTTTTTGTGATATAAGAAACACAACCGAAGGTGTTCAGAGTAGTTAAGTTGTTCTGTGTGGTGCTGTCATGGTAGATGCACACCATGGCATATTTGTTACACATAACCCATAAGATAGCCACACACACCCCACAAATAAGCCCTGATGCAAGCTTATGGGTTGATAAGAGTCATGGGTGTAATCAAATGTAATAAATAAGCCATTCTAGTGTGGGATGCTGATTATAGTGGGGGCTGTGCAGATGTGTGTGTGCCTGGGAAGTACCTGGCAACTTCTGTGACTTCTACTTAATTTTGCTGTTAAATTGAAGCTTTCTTTAATAAAATCACATCTACACACATGATCACTGAAGTGTCTTATGTGGCTTTTGTAATGCCGTGTCTAGCTGCAGTTTTGATTTCGAAGCTCATTATTCCTTCATAGGTCTTTATAATCTTGTCTCATGAGGAAATGCCCATAAAGAGTTAATAATTTCTACATTCTGGCATAATTTCTAGTTTTGTTTTAGTGATGTATTCTGTGTATTCTCCTGAAACGTCATTATTTATAAATTTAAATTTGCCCAAATTTAGATCCCTAAGGCTGTACCTCATGTCCTTTAATGGTAACAGTGTTCCATTACATGAAAAAGAATGACAGTGTGTGTGTGTGTGTGTGTGTGTGTGTGTGTGTGTGTGTGTGTGTGTGTATCTACTCCCCTGCTAGATGGTTTCCAGTCTTTATGCCACAACCAAGAATGTTTCAAAGAATACCCTTGCACATTTCCCCCTACATTTATTTATTTGTTACATGTGAGCCCCTCAGTACACTCACGGAGATGGAAAGACAACTCTTGCCTTCCACCTTGTGAGTCTGCAGTATAGAATTCAGCACAACAGACACTTGGGGTGGTAGGAAGTGTGCATGCTCAACACTAAAGGTGTTGCCAAATCTCCTTCCAATGAGATTCTGTCATTTGCAATTCCCATATATGACAATCACTAGGACTCTACTGACTCGCTGACACCTGATACTGGCAATCATTTGAATCTCCGTCAGTCTGTTAAGAGACTATGCCAAGCTGAGTGTGGTAATACAGGCCCACAATCCCAACACTGAAAGGCAGAGCAAGAGGACACTGAGCCTGAGGCTGGCATGTGTGACACAGTGAGGGCCTGTCTCCAAAGAAACAAAAGTTGAGTGGTAGGTTCTTCCCAGACATCTCTATGTGTATGTCTGTTTGTTCTTCAGGAATCGCTCTGATGGCCAGCCTGGCCTTCATCACCTTTGCTCTCCAAGGATGAGATTACAGGCATTATGTCTCTAAGTCCTGAAGATTTCTTGATGTTAACTGATTTTTTTTCTTGAGAATTTTGTACATGAGCACACTATATTAGATTATATTGGCCTCTCTTCGCCACTCAACTCCTATCATTCCATTCTTCAAATATCCCCTCCAAAAAGCTTGTCTTTTTCTTCATTAGTGTTGCCCTTATGAACATGAACACAGGGTTAGCCACTAGCACATGGTCGGTCAACCTATCCCTGAAGAAAAGACTATCATCTCAGCAGCCATTGACTGTCTATGGTTCTTTGACAAGGGGTGGGTCTTGTGAAATTTAACCCCCATCTATGTCAACTGTCAGCTGCTGTGGTTGTAGGCAGGTCTTGAGGAGTCTGTTGAGAGTTCATGGGCACAACAGCCTTGTTATTTCTACGGGATTCCATTTCAGATCGATCCTCCTGGTTTTCTGGCTCTCACAGTCTCTTTGGCCCTGATTCCACAATGTTCCTTGAACTTTGACTATAGTTCTGTTATAGATGACTCATTTGTGTATGGGCATGGCATGGTCAGTTGTTTTTTGAACTTTGACCTGTTATGGGTCTCTAGCTTCTGTCTGCTGCTAAAGGGAATGTCAGGAAACTAAAATATTTCTGTATAGCAAGAGACATCATCATTTCAGGGAGGATACTGCCTACAGAATGAAAACAAAGTTACCAGATATACATTTTACAAAAGACGAATGTCTAAAACATACAAAGAAATATATATTTATTTATATATACATATATGTACATTTATATATGTATATATGTATATACACACATATATATGAGGCATGAAACCAAACAGAATTCTTAACAGAAGGAATACAGATGACTGAGAAATATATGTTTTAAATATTCAATATCTCTAGCCACCAGGAAACTATAGATTAAAACCACTTTTAAATTTAATTTACCTTAGTCAAAATAGCTAAAATCCAAAATCCAAATACTGGCCTGGCATGGATGTGGAGAAAAGGAAAGTCTTACTCACTGCCTATGGGAATGCAAACTGATGCAGCCACTATGGAAATCAGGGAAAAGGAGCTTCAAAAAGCCAGAAATAGATCCACCATGTGTATACCCAGGGGATTTTATAGCCCACTCCACAGACATTTGCTCATCCATGTTCGTTGCTGTTCTATTCGCAATAGTCAGGAAGTGGAAACAGCCTAGATGTCCACCAGCTGATGGGCAGATACTGAACATGCGGTACATTAACACAGTGAAATGTTATTCAGCTGTAAGCAAAAGTAAAATTATAACATTTTCATATAAATTGATCATCTTGAGTGAGGTAATCCAGGCCCAGAAAGACAAACATCACACGTACTTTCCCGTGCAGATGCAAGCTTTGACTCTTTAGATATGTGGGTTTAACTTATATTACACCTTGAGGTCTCCTTTCACAGAAATTGATAATCCTCAGCTGTGAGCTCTGCAAGCTATGCTGACAACTGGCCTGACGACACTGGAACCATAGTGGCATGAACACTGTGGAGTAACCCATCACTTTTTTATTAGATTTAATACCTGCTCCGCAGGATGGAACCTATCTTAGATTTCTCCTGCTGAGATAAAACATCCAAGTCCAAAAGCAACATTCCGGAAAGAGATTAATTTCCAGTTAAAACTCTCAAGTCACACTTCATCACCAAGGGAAGTTGGGGCAGGAACTTAAGGCAGGAAACTGGAAACAGAAACCGAAGCAAAGCCGTGCGTGAGCCTGATTACCGACTAGTTCCGAGCTTGTTCACTCTGCTTCTTTATATAACCCAAGACTACATTCCCTGGGGCAGCACCACCCACAAAAATAATTAATCCAGAACATGCCCCCACAGAATTGTCTATAGGAAATCTAATATAGAAATGGTCTCAATTGAAGGTTCTCTTCTCAAATAACTCTAGCTTGTATTAACAAGCTAAACACTTGTATGTAACAAGAAAACACTATCCAGGAGATAACCCATGCCGAGTTTTGTTTTCTAAGCTAAGACATACTATGCCTGGGCATGTCACTGTCCCTACAGAAGAACTACAGCTAGTCTTCTAATAAATTGGCATACAATTAAACTGCTCCCTAAGTATCTTATCTTTATACTCAGAGTTTAGTACATCTCTCAACCCTCATCATATAACCTTCTTTATATAGTAGATGACAATTTTTTATTGAACAACTTTATCTTAAAAAACAAAGATAAATGTACATATTTTAAAGCATTTTTGAATAACAGTATATGAATACATTTTTGTCAGTACTTGATTTTTTTTTAAGGTTTGATAGTATGCATTAAAATCTTACTAGTTACAATGAGCATAAAGTACATGTAAAACAGGATGTGACCTAGAAATAGTCAAAGTTTTCTTGGTGTGTAAGGATTAAGCATAATGATTTTTTCTTTTCTTTCTTTCTTTCTTTCTTTCTTTTTTTTTGACCTTTCTTTTTTCTTGAACTTTATATAGTCTGTGAGTTGTTTCTGAGGTGTTCAGAGCTTTCAGGGGTTAGTATCCAATTATCAGTGACTGCATATTATGTCTGTTCTTTTGTGACTGGGTTACCTCACTCAGGATGATACTCTCTAGATGCATCCATTTTCTTAAGAATTTCATAAAGTCATTGTTTCTGATAGCTGAGTAGTACTCCATTGTGTAAATGTACTACGATTTTTGTATCCATTCATCTACTGAAGGACATCTGGGTTCTTTCCAGCTTCTGGCTATTATAAATAGAGCTTCTATGAACATTGTGGTACATGTGACTTTGTTGTATGTTGAAGCGTCTCTGGGGTATATGCCCAGAAGTGGAATAACTGAGTCTTCAGGTAGTACAGTAGATGACAATTAACACAGAGGACCAAACTAGTTGATGTCAAAGAATGGGTTATGAGGTAATTGGGCCTAAACTACACATCCATATCACCCCCCCCTTAAGAAATCATTCCAGAGCCAGATATAGTAAATCTGCAAAATTGTGTTTTCCAAGCTGTTGGACACATAAACTCACATGCACAAGACCTGCACAAGAGCAAGCCAGTCACAATCACAGAATAGAAAGTGAAGTCCTATCTCTAGCTGAGAAGCAATTGGCAACTGATGGCTTCTGGAAGAGACAGTTTTCTTCAGAGATGGAGATCCCGAGAGACTAGCCACATTCTATTAGATGTCCCTACTCTCGTGCACACACTCTGCACCACCAAGTGGACGTACTGAGTTCAAACAGAGCAAACGAAACTGGGAACAAAAGGGTTTGAGGGCTTTTGGTCAACCTGCTACTAACCCAGATGGATCTGGTAAAAGGGAATCTTAATTGAGAAAAGTACTTCCATAAGATTGGCCAGGAGGGCATTCTCTTGATTAAAGGTTGATGTGGAAAGGCACTACCTACTATAGGCAGTGCCATTACTGGATACTGTAAGACAGCAGGCTGCAAGCTCTAGGGGACATGTCAGTGAGCAGCGTTCGTTCCTTCATGGCTCTGCTTTAGTTCCTGCCCCAGCTTTGGTTGATGATGAAGGGTGATGTGGACCTGTGAACTGAAATAAATCTTTTCCTCCCCAAGTTGCTGTTGGTCTCTGTGCTTTAATCACAGCAGTAGAAACTCTAGACGTGGGGAACAGATGACGGATCCTGCAACATTATGTTTTAAGTTTCCCATTACTCTGATCACCATGTCCACCATTTATTGCATGGCCACGGTGAAGCTGGTTCTGAGATCGTTGCTGTATTCCATTTCTTCAGCTACCTGTGCCTGCTGTCACCCTCTTTACTGCTGTGGGATTTCAATAGGTCTTCATTAGCCAATGGGGCAAATGCCTGTGATTAGTTCTAGATTTATGCTTAAAAAGACATCTGACCTTCGGATTCACAAAACCTTAAACTTTACAACATGAAAGGCCCTATGAAGCAAATATGTAATATGTTATTGTGTCATATTGTTGTGGTCAACTCAACCATAAAACTATTTTCTTGCTACTTCATAACTGTAATTTTGCTACTATTATCAATCATAATGTAAGTATCTGATGTGTAGGATATCTGATATTCAATTCCTGTGAAAGGATCCTTCACCACCACCCACCTTGGGCCCCCCATCCCCTCCCACACCCCAAAGGAGTCACAACCCGCAGGTTGAGAACTGTTGTTTTAACCCAAAGCATTTTTCTATTCCCTGACTGGGAGCCTTTGTTGTGGGTTTATTTTCATTTATTGTCTTCTTTTAGACAGGTGATGAACGCTTTTGAGCAGGAAATTCATACTTGATAGTTCTGTGAAATTTTCTCGACTTATTTCATTAATGCTCTCTTTGTTGCTTTTCTTCCTGTTCATTTGTTGAGCCGGGGATGAACCCAGTATTTTCTGCATGCCAGGCAAGCATTTATCATTGAGCCATAACTTCAACTCGATGATCTCTTCCCTTTGTTTTCTATGTCTTCCCTTCCCTGAGAACTTCTGTCACTTAGACGATGGACATCTTGTACTTCTAGTTTTCCTATTTTTTTTTCTCTCTCATGTTTGTCTGTTTCTTTTTAGTCAGCACTTCTGGGAAAGTTTTCAGCTCTATTGAATTTATGATCTCATATTTTTAATATCTAGTAGGTGTTTCTGTTCTCTTTTTTATCACAATTGGTTCTCATTTATGGTGCGACTTCTTTATCTCTACGAATATTTTGCTAGAGGTCTGTTTGTTTTACATTTTCCTTCAGGGCCGCCATTCCAGATGCCTTCATAGCTCATGTTTCTTTGCTCTGTTCTCTGTCTTGTTTTGGGGCTTCCCTTGGCACCCTGTCATCCTTGGCTGTCACTCATAGGTAAGATCTGGAAAATAAAATGTTCTTCAAAAGCTTTGGCCAGGTGCCTGGGGTCTGTCAGCAATTCAGCTCACTGTGAAATGGCCTGGTGGAATCATTTAATGGGGAAACCTGAGCTTACCTGTGTTTTAAGGCATTCCCTTTTTACTTGGTAGCCTGGCTGCTACCCCTTCTTCTCACAGAACAAAGGGACAAAGGGATTGGCATCCAGTGAAGATAAGTACCCTTTCCTTTCACCGAACACAGTACTTGTCCAATGAAAGCAGACTAACTTCAAGGAAGAGCCATGCATCTTCCACTCCAGGGAAGGAATTACAAGGGAAGATCATAGACCTATCTTCCAAGCAGTCTCCCCTGGCTAGCAGTGTCTTTTTAACCCCTCAGGTTTCAAGCCACCCAGAGTCATTACCTTTGGTGCCTTTGAGACCTCGGTCCTGTGTTATAAATCAAGCGAGGCCTCTATTTTTTTTTTTTTTTCAGTTCTGCTTAGATTTCAGATTTTTATGTCTCTGCTAATTCTTTTCTAACCATTTCTCTAATTCACTAAATATCCTTACTATTGTCTGTTTCCCCTTGCTCTCTGTTCCTATGGGTTTATGTCTTTAAAAATTCCTTTACTGTCATTTTTGAGAAGCAAGAAAAGCAGGGGTGGTTGTTCCTCGCCCTTTTATCATGGCAGATGGTACAATCGCTTTCTTTCCTCTTTCTCCCCTCAAAAGTGGTTGATTTTAATGTACCTGACCCTTAGCTGCATGATCACTTATCGGACATATTTAATATGGGTTAGCCTGCTTTTGTCACTCACATGACACCAAATGAATAGATGTTGAGTGAAAATGGGAAGAATTGCGTTGACCCTGCATGAGTGTCACAATGAATTCTAAAGGACCTGTGAGCTGACAGACCAGGTCTCTAGCCTCTGGAGCAATCCTTACCTTTTTTGCCTTTCAGTGCCCATGATTGGTATGTTCTGGGCTTAGAACAGACACTTTGATCGGGTCCTCATGAGTCCTTTGTTCTCAGCAAGCATCAAAATGAAAAGGAGTCAACTTTGAATTCTTGCTTTCCAAAAATGTTTTTTCCATACACAAGTAGGGGGGAAAAAACCACCAGAAACAAAATACATTAAATATAGGCCTATTGAGTAATCCTCATGAGTCACCTAGCCTCTTTTTATTTCTAACCCCATGGGAATGGAACCAGGACATTCTTAGCCAAGGTAACTCATATGGTGCTAAAGAATTAGGGTGTGTTTAATTAATAAAGTATCACTGATTCGTATGTTTAAATAGCATATTCAATGGGACATAAAACAAACCCATCTGCAACGAGAACCAAAACGAAATCACTGGCCACTCCAAGATGAGTATAATTTGTCTAAAGTTTATTTTCCATATTTATTATGTGTCAGGTGCTTCTCAAACTTTGTTGCAAATACTGTATTGCCTTAATCAATCTCATATCGGTGCTATAAGAGGACTGTCCTGGCCCTCATTTCCATCTATGAAGTGATAGGCCCGAAAAGATCATTTAACTACTCAAGGACCACTGTTGGTAGGATCCTCAGCAGTCAAAGACAGGCACCTGAAAAGGTACAGAGAAATTTGTGCCAATGAACTTCACCTGGGGGCTATTTGTCTTGTCTCCTCCCGGGGACCTTTGGAAACATCTGAACACATGTTTGGTTAACATAACTCAAGAACACATTTAGGAAGCAAGCTACAGGCATGCAGTGGGTAGATTTAGTCAAAGATGCTGCTAAATATTCTACAATACCTAGCATGGTTCTCCATGAAAAGAAATTTATAGCCAAGGTATTGAGGTCCTAAGGATGAGCAGACACGCTCTAGAATACAGAGACTGTTGGTCACTAGTGTTCATGCCCAGTTTTGCAAGTCTTTAAGTAGGTATTGTTATATATCTTGCTTTGGCCAGTGTATGGTCACTGACATCCAATGGCATGTGTCACTTCTAGGCAAATTGTAAAGGCCAGTGCATGCCGCTGTGCTTCCTTCTTTCTTCTTTGGTGCTCTTGAGACTCTTGGCAACGTAGAGTTGAATTGTACCCTCCTAGCTGTGCCCTCATTTGAGGATAAATAAGAACACAGTCCTTTGACTGACCCATGACAAAAGCACACCCTGAGCCACAAATGCTCTCTGTAGCTTTAAGCTGATAAGCTTTGGGGTCGCTTGTACATAATTATCACAGACCCTCCTGCCTGATGAGGAGGCCTCTCCTGTAAAGTTCCCATTTCTCTGACTCATGAACCAGACACAGGGCCCTCTATAGTTTCTCATCTGTCCCTGAGTGAAACATAGGATGAAGCCTTTGAGGCTAAAGCTATGCCCTTATTCAAAGTCTGGCTTTGTTGCTGAACTAAACATTCCTGGATTGTGTTGCTTCGCGGGAAACCTCCAAAAGAAGTTGCACAGTCTTGGTTGCCATAACAACCAGGCAACTCAGCTTTCCCCAGTTAAAATATAAGCTTGTTGGTCTCAGTATTCCTCAGCCAGTTCTGGTGAGTTCAGAATCATTATTACCATCACAATACCTAGGATTGCATGAAACCTCAAATCCCAGGAAGTGTAAATCGCCCTGAGTCACAGTGTTCAACTTTATTCCCAGGGCTTCTCAAAGCTTAAGAAGTCTAAACCCGTGGATTTACAATCTGTAGATCTTATTTCGTATGTCAAATTAATATACCTAGTGATGAATTGGACTTTCACTGCAGTGAACTTAATGCAGATCAAGTAGGTTATGACAATCTACTTGTGTTGGTTTCAATAGGAACAGCCCCATAGACTCTTGTGTTTGTCCACTTGGCCCACAGGAAGTGGCACTATTAGGAGGTGTGACCTTGTTCAAGTAGGTATGGCCTGGGTGAGGAATAGCTGTGGAGTAGGTGTGGAGGCAGGCTTTAAGGTCTCAGAAGCTCAAGCCAGGCCTGGTGTGGCATAGTCTCTCCTGCTGCCTGCAGATTGGCCTGAACGCCGCCATGATTCTAAACCTCTAAACTATAAGCCAGACCTAATTAATTGTTTTTCTTTATTAGAGTTGTCATGGTCATGGTGTGTCTTCCCAGCGATAAAACCCTAACTGAGAACATAAACTATGTAGTCCCTCTTGTTTCAACTCAAAAAAATCTGGATACTCAAACATTATCTAGACTGAAGAACCAGAGCAAAGCAGATAAGAAAAAAAATTAGAACCCAGCAGTTATGTAAAATCAGAGATGTATCAGATCATTGCTGCTACTTCTGCATGGGGGTGGGGGAAACCAACATACATTTCCAGAGCATCTTTACCCTTTAAATGCTAGGCTTCTCTCTCTGCACATTCCATAACATTACTATGCTGTTCTTATGGTCAAAATGCCTTCCTTTCTGTTTTCACTCACTCAAACATAACAAATTCCTCTTTAAAATCAAGTTTACAGTTTCCTCCTATGAAATTTCCAAGGAGATGCTATCTTCTAAAGCTAGGATTTTTAATCTGGGCCTTTAGTTACTAGAAGCTGTATTCTTTGCAGAGATGTGTTACTACAGCAAAATGGTAGTATTCAGGAAATTGAGTGCTGAATTCTTGAGTAAGACCCAATATAGAGGCACATTGTAGCTGCTTGTATTGTATTCTAATGCTTATCTTGTTCCCCAAAACTGTTTGCAGGAGAGAGTCTACACATAACTTCGGGGAACCTGCCCCCTCAGTTAATTCTGATTGGTAAATACAGATGCCAGAAGCCAATAACTGGAGAGAAGAAAGGGGGGCAGGATTTAGGGTTCATAGGCTTGGGACAGCAAAAGAGGCAGAAGGAGGGCATGAAGGACAAAGTCAGAAGCTGCCATGAGATAGAAGGGCAAGGAGAGCACCAGAAAAATGTGGCTCAGAAGGCTGACTAATTGGAGTTAAGAGCAGCCAAGATAGACCATAGACATTAGTAAGTAGTAACTTGGTATTATTGGTGGGAAGTAGATTCTAACAGCAAGGAGGTTAGGCAGTTGCCTAGCTATTGTGCTGAACATGGCATATTAAAATATAAAGCCCTCCTCTCTCTCTCTCTCTCTCTCTCTCTCTCTCTCTCTCTCTCTCTCCCCCTCTCTCTCTCTGCACCCCTCCGTGTGTGTGTGTGTGTGTGTGTGTGTGTGTGTGTGTGTGTATTCCAGAAATAGCTGACCATGACTGTTGGGTCTAAATGACACATCTACAACTCAAGTCCTGCACCTAAGCCCCAGGAATCATCATAGAAGGAAAGGGCAGAAAGTTTGTAAGAGCCAGAGGAAAAGGAAGTTTACTGTGATGCTGTGTCTCCTAGAAACATCAGAGAAACTACACCTATGATGTTTTATCAGTATAGCTGCCTAAATAAGACCTGCACAAGGATGATACCAATAGACATGCTAACACGGAAGGGGAACTCAGGAATGCTGACAGGGGAAGGAATAGTCTTCTCTAGGGAAAAGACTCCAAACTGGTTAACCAATGTATGTTCTGAGATCACATACATACAAGTAGCATCACATATAGATAGATAGATGAATTGATGGATGGATAGATGGATGGACAGACAGACATATTAAATAACAATTAAAGAAATGTGGGCCATGAATTTGAAAGAGAACAAGGGGAAGAGTGTATTGGTAGGTGCTGAAGGAATAAAAGAGAAGAAGAAAATAATATAATTATATATACAATATATTTTGCCAAATGATATATACATATATATGTATGCATATATACATATATGTATGCATGCATATAAACATATATACATGTGTATATATACATATATGTATTCATATGTACATGTATATGTATGCATGTATATACATATATATGTATATGTATATTTGTTTTGTTTTTTGTTCGAGGTAGGTTCTCTCTATTATGCAACACTAGCTGTCCTGGAACTTGTTATGTAAACCAGTATACCCCACAGAGACCCACCTCCTTGTGTCTCATGTTGAGATTAAAAGTATATACTTGACAATATAATTTCATTTCAATTTTGAACAAATGAAAAAACTCAAATAGAAAATAGCTGAGAGAGATCAGTGTCAGAGTTATCAGTATCATTAAAAGTTATTAAATGTCATTAGGCAGTGGTGGCACATGCCTTTAATCTTGGCACTTGGGAGGCAGAGACAGGTCTTGAGTTCAAGGTCAAGTCTCTTGAGTTCAAGGTCAGCCTGGTCTACAGAGTAAATTCCAGGACAGCCAGGACTATACAGAGAAATTTTAACTCAAAAAAACTAAAAACAAACAAAAAAACTTGTTGAATGTCAAGGAAATAACTCAGAAAGGCAAGTCAGGATGGGGGGGATATTGCCAATACCCGATCTAATTACTATGGCTATAAAAACTACCCCAACATGTAGCTGTTTCAAGCCAAAACTTACATTTTTTTAAAATAAAATCTCTAGTTTGGACATATCTTGGCAGGCATAGCTTGTCTGCAGTCTCTTGGACATCATCTGAGAACCAAGTCTGAGGAGGTGCAGAATCACCTGGGTGTCTAGGCATGCCTGTTGGGGATTATCTTACGTGGGTTAACGAGGCTGGAGAGAGTCGCTCACTGGGAGTGATGCCATTTGCTGGGCTATACTGTAAAAAGACAAAAGAAAAGAGAAAGTGAGCTCAGCACACTGGTTCGTCTCTCCGTCTAGATTATGAATGCAATGCTACCAGCTGCCTCAAGCTCTGCCCACTGCAACTTTCTAATCTATCATGACTAACCGGAACCAAAGACTGTGAGCTGAAACAAGCTCTTTCTCCTTTAAGTTGCTTTTGTTGGGGTATTTTATCACAGAAAAAAAAATTAAGTCAGCTCCTTAACCTGTCTGAAGTGGATATGTGAAAGGCTCAAATACCAAGGAACTGAACTGAAAGCTTCTCTTTCCTGAACTGTTTTTCCCTTATTGCTGTGTGACCTTTAAGCATAGAGCCGCGACAGTGGCCGGGTATATAACGGTCACAGTATCTTTGGGTTAGGCTTAAGACATGCCTGTTCTTTGACTGGATCATCATCAGCCTAGGGTCTCCCCGGACTACTGTTAAAATGGTGATTAGGCTGTACACCCATCTGGAGACTGAACTAGGACACTTTGCCCTGAGGTTGTTCAGCTTTAGCAGAGCTTATTCCAAGTGATTCAAGGCTCAACTTCAGGCTAAGTATTCAAGGGCTGTCATGCTTAGCTCCTGCCCATAGTCATAGAAACAGAATAGAGATCTTAGAAAAATGCATATACATCACATTAAAAGAGAAAACATATTGGAATGGGACTCTGCTTCTGTTTGAGTTCTCGTCACAATTCACAACATGGTCACATGCAGAATACATTTATTTCCTTTCTCCCAATGTTGGATTTGCTTACTGAGATGTGATCCAAGTTGGCCAAGTCAGAGGGAAACTCCTTATGCAGTTTGGGAGACAACATTTTCAAAAATAAGTCTTGTCATCTGAGCTGACTTGAAAAAAGGAAATGTGTTGGTGCTTGTTAAGCAAATGATATTCACTTTAACAACATAGATTGAAGGCCCTCTGTAGCTCTCTGCTTTAGCCGCGTGCTTCAGGCTTTCAGGCGAGAGTATAAACTGTAAGAAAATAGAAATATTGGGTTGTTTTATCTTCTGTACTCTGAGTACTCTTAATCCTGGGGGAGAGACTCAGATCATTTGGACTGAAGACAGGAATTCTTCAGTTCCCATGAGAACTCAGTGTGCAAATTGCTGTCAGTCTCAGGAAGGGATGGATGGAAAGAAGCTCGTTTATCTGCTCTGCCATCTCAATAGCCCTTGGCATCAAAACACGGGAAGAGCTGGGTATGGAGGTACCCGCTAATAATCCCAGCACCTGAGAAGCTGGCGCAGGATGGTCTTGAATTCGAGACAAGCCTGAGTTGTCTAAGTGAGTGTAAGCCAGCCTGGGGGGGGGGGGACACAGCATGGCATTGTCTTGAAGAAGAAGGAAGAGGAGAAAGAGGAGGAAGAAGAGGAAGAGGAAGAAGAGGAGGAAGAGGAGGAAGAGGAGGAAGAGGAGGAAGAGGAGGAAGAGGAGGAAGAGGAGGAAGAGGAGGAAGAGGAGGAAGAGGAGGAGAAGCAGCAGTAACGCTAGCATGGGATTTCATGAAGGCAGCTGGCTGCCCAAGAACATCTCTTTCTCTTCGGAATCTATCTCCACATGGCTGAAAGGCAAAGGAAAGATAAACATGCAAAGGCATTTGGCTGTTCTCACAGACACATGCATAGGTCACCGGAAGGTCTGGTCTTGGAAAATGTCTCCAAGTGCCTTCCTCTCCCCACCTCACCCCCAGTAGAATGGAACTAGAGAGAAAGAACCATTAAAGGACAGTTTCATCTCCATGTTATGTGGAAACACCTTACAGGGGATGTTTTGGTTCTGTGTTCTCTTCTAAAATGTTGTAAAACCCAGGCTTACCCTGTGTAAAGGGCTCAGATGCAAACCTTCCTGCCACAGCATCTTTTATTTCTCATTTATGCCATTTTAAATTCTAATTCAATCTTCCCCAGAACCATTACGAAATACCCTCCTGTGTTTAATCACGGGTTTTCCTCCTCCCTTGACTTGGAAGCATACCATCTGTGATAAGGAAAGAAACTAAAATTTACTCAGGTGCAAGTAGAAATGACTGCAAATTTCTCAGGACTTGATTCACAAGCTTAAAGAGTATCTAAGGACCACCAAGCAGATGCCTGGCCTGGGGCCAGGCCCTTGTGTGAGAACTTGTACATGATGGGGCTCCAGAGTCTGCATTCTTAAACGCTGCACTACACAGAAGGAGGGAGGCCCTGCAGCATGCCAGACTGATGGTAGTGGCTTCCCACATTCACATAGTGAATCTTTCTCTCCCTTCTTTCCCTGCCAAGCTTGCCTTCAAGTACAGAAATCAGAGGGCAGGCCTGACTGATGAGGATCCTTCCTGGCTTATCATTTATGATGCTATCGATTGTATCTGTTCATATCATACCAATATCTATTCCCAGTTGGCCATAGACTCCCTTCGAGACTGGATCTTTCTTTTTCCTTTGGAACCAAATGAAGCATTTACTTATCAATTCCAATTGCCCAAGTTCTGTTCCCTGTGGAAATACTTCTGAATAAATCCAACTCCCAAGTAAAACTAAAACATAAGATTAGGGATTAACATGACACCTGAAGAGGATCCCAGATCTGTTCGTTTCTCTGCTCTGGGGTTCCAAGGCACCATTTTGCTAAGAGTGCCTTTTTCTGCTTTATCTTGCCTTCATGGTAAGCTGGGCCCCAGAGTTTGGATTTGAGACAAGCCTGAGATACCTCAGTGAGCCCATCTTATGTTGAGTAAAGAGGAGGAGAAAGTAAAGAACTCAAGTTCTCCAGAGAGAAGCCTCAGAGGCTAAGAACACTGGCTTCCATTCCAGAGGATCCAATGCCTTCTTCTGGCCTGTGGGGTCACCAAGCACACATGTGGTATGCAGACATACATACAGAGAAAACCCCCATAAACATAAAAGAAACAAACTTTTTAAAAAGAATTAACTATACCTCCTCCAACTCCTCCAGCTACCACCATCTGTGCCATCAGCTGGAGATCATGGTCGTAGCTCCTGAAAGACCTGAGCATGTCTGACCTCTGTGGAACTGTAAAGACATCTCTCATTCATTCATAATAGTATCAAACATACGCACACACCACAAACACACACACACACACACACACACACACACACACACACACACCTGAGCATCTCTGACCTCTGTGGAACTGTAAAGACATCTCTCATTCATTCATAATAGTATCAAACACACACACACACACACACACACACACACACATACATGCCACCAGGGAAGGGTGGAATAAATGAGATGTTGTACAGTTCTTATTGTTCTATGGATAAAGACATAAGGCTTGGTTAGGAAATAACTCCCTCCACCATAGGTGGGTTCAGAGCATCAATGAGAAAGGAAAACTAGGTTTACTAGGAATCCATCACTAGGAGGCCACTGAGGAATCCAAACAGCTTCACTGGAAAGCCAATCAAGGAAGGGAGTATCAAATCTAAAAGTGGGCCTTAGAAGTGTGGGTGACTTGGAAGAGGGTTTTTAGGGTCTCCTTGGGAATAACTTTCTTTGTAGGTATTGTTATCTATTTTGATGTGATCTCTTTCTGACTGGATGGTAAGCACTACCTCTAAGGCTTGTAAGATTTCTC
This sequence comes from Micromys minutus, assembly GCF_963924665.1. Classification (NCBI taxonomy): domain Eukaryota; kingdom Metazoa; phylum Chordata; class Mammalia; order Rodentia; family Muridae; genus Micromys; species Micromys minutus. The sequence goes on from NC_137977.1 coordinate 50,050,737, forward strand.
TCCCTAGAAGACTGGCGTCTACTTGAGCTACCAGGGGACACATTAGGCCAGTGGCTCCATCAGGGTCCTCCCACCTATAGGCCTGTTTGGTGATAAATGCTTGAGAGGAACTCCCGATGCCTAGGAGCTGGGACCCAGAGACCTGGTGCCAGTCATGTGGAACCTCTGATTGTCTCAATATTGTCTTATCTGCTCTAGTATCAATAAGGCACTTACATGGCTTGTTATCTGTTTTAATGGTTAATTTTGGGTAGGAGCCTTCTGAGATGCTGGACACCCATAAGGCTTCTGGGGGAGTAGTTGTCTCTCTTACTGTCAGTGTTGACGGCTGCCCCATAATTCTAGAGGCTCCAGTGGCTTACTATCTTTATCATATTAGGAGGCACAATCTTTTCTCCAGTGGATGCCTTCGTGGCATCGGGGACGGATTGTCTTAGGGGCATTAGGATCTGTTACAGGGAGGGAGTTTTGTGGGCATCCATTTCGCCAGTGTCCTGTCTCTCCACATTTAAAGCAGATTTCTTCTGTGTTTATTGCTGCTACTGTTGCCTGAGGCACAGATGTACTCTGGTGTGACATGGCTCCTTTACCCTGAATTGCCACCTTTCAAAATGTTCCTCCTGGAGACCCTGGCAGGCTAGTCTGGATCCAGAAGTCAGACCTTCTCAGATGACGCTTTTTTAGGAAGGAGATCTCTGGCTATGGGGCTGGAAATGTCTTTTTCTAGGCTTCTTCTCTTTCTGAGAATAAAATCATATAAGGGGTCCCCTGGCTTTTGGCAGAGAAGTAGTAGGGGGGAGGCTGAGTCTTCTTAGATTGAGAGTGGGGTGAACCTGTCTCAAGCTTGGATTGTGCAGAGTCAGTCCTGTCAGAATAATCTGCTGGTTGTGTTCCCTGCTGTGTTCTGGGAGAAAAAAAAAAAAAAAAAAAAAAAAAAACTCTTCCGGGCCAAAGAGTTCATTAAATCCCCATGGGGTATCTTCGCCTAGGCCATGATGTGCCTGACCTGTTGAACTAGGGCCTCCCATTGTAAAGATATCAGGCTAGGCAGGGAGGAGCAGCAAAGATCTCTCCAATCTTGAGGTGAGTTTAGGTGGCAATACAGCAGTAGTGAGACTTACAGAGCAGGGCAGATGGAAGTCTTAGCAATGCAGATTCTACCATTGTGGAGCCCACACTTTCCTCGGGTAGGAGCCCTGACTCTAACTGGGCAGTCTGGTTTAACAAACTGCGGGCAGATTTTTCTTTTTTTAGTCCACACTGAATAGGATCGTTTCTGTAATGAGTGGCGTGCATACCACACATTCGGTATGTTTAATGAATGCTATTAATAAACGTGTGACTAACCAGCAGTACTCCCATTGGTTTCCTCCTGGCTAGGAAGAAACGCTGCATTACATAATTCACTGAACTGGGCAGTCAGAGTCTGTTTCCTTCTGAGAAAAATCATGCAAGGCAGGCCTGGATTCCTTGGCTTCACCAGGAATCCTGACTCAGGTTTTGCATACAAAATGGTTTCCCCGTGAAAGGTAACATGTTATTTTTCCCCCACCACTTCCTTATTACATTGTTTGAGTTCCTCCCCGTCTGAAGCCTCTTTAATCTGCAGGCTTTGGGTTCCACCTTGAAAGTCTTGACTCTTATTATTGATTCCAAAGTAAATACTGACTAAGGTGGTGGCAAAGTCAACATATTCTTTGAGAGGCAATTAATCTTACTGTTGAGCGAAACCAGATGCCAGAAGTATACACTATGCAGTTGCAATGCTGTTGGATAATTGAGCTTACAAGAATCCCTCTCCTTACATACCATTTACCTCATACCAATGGTCGTGAAGAAGGATGGCATCTACCTCTATTGAAGACCAAGAGACATTTGACTTACATAAATCAATAACTAGTCTCAAAACCACTATTGACCTCTGATCCACACATCAGACAGCAAGAAGAGATCGTGGCAGTTGTGTTGCTGATAAAATGCTAACCTGTTGGTTAATCATTTGCCCAAAGGTGGCTGGTAATGATTTTTTTAAAAAAGTAAGCCTAATGTGGCCATGTGTCCTTGCACTGCTGCGGAACATCAGAGAAAACAGATGTCTGACCCAACACATCCTGGAGAAAGATTTCTCTTGACTGAGGAATGGGCAGATGTTCCTTTCTCTAGCTTTCTCGAATAACAAAAGGATTTGATGCAGAGGAGCCTGTACTGGAAGGGTATTTCAAGTGTAGCTACATCTTTGGAATATTCTGGTGAAATTGTTTTTATGCCAACAACCTCTTGAAAGGGGGCTGTGATATTTCTCTTGGTTTTCCATCATTTCAATGCCTGCAGTAGTGTTCTGTGCCTCATAAATATATTAACGTGAGTAAAGTATCATTTCCACTGTGTTTCAACTGCGCATTGAAGTCATCTACTTGAACTCTTCCTAGGTCCAGTCTTATGGTTTGTTTGTTGGTTGGTTGGTTTATCTATTTTTAAAGTTTTATTTATTTTATACATGTGTATATACTGTACCTGTCTTCAGACACACCAGAAGAGGGCACCAGATCTCATTAGAGATGGTTGTGAGCCACCATGTGGTTGTAGAGAATTTAACTCAGGACCTTTGGAAGAGCAATCAGTGCTCTTAACCACTGGGTCATCTCTCCAGCTCTTATGGTTTATTTTAAGCACCTATTTCCTGTTCACTGCTTCATCTTTTAAACAATATTTTGCCATATTGTTTCTCCATCACTTGGTATAGGACCCAATAACTATAGGTTCAACTGCTGGTTTTGTACTTTCTAAGAAAGTGAGATAGCAGATAGACAGGAAGATGACGCTTCATTAGAGGAAAATCATACCCGATGTGCTAAAGGACCCAAGGCTGGAGAGTCCAGACCTTAGGAGTGAGCCTACTGCTGTTATTTTGTTAAATCAACACAATATGGAACTACCTTCTATATATTTATATCTGCACTCATAGGTTCTTGAAGCTCTCAGTCTTTATAAGAGCAGTGTCTGTGCAGAGACATGAAGTACGGAGAACCAGTGTTGGGAGTGCTTAGTCACAATGGGACATCTGTCCCATATTTTCTCCTTCCAAGGCTCAGGGAACATTGTGAAATCTGGGACTGGAATCCTAAACATCTATGCTCCAAATACAAGGGCACCCACATTCATAAAAGAAACTCTACTAAAGATCAAAGCATATATTACACCACCCACAATAATAGTGAGAGACTTTAACACCCCAATCTCATCAATGGACAAATCACAGAAGCAGAAACTGAACAAAGACACAGTGAAACTAACAGAAGTTATGAATCAAATAGATTTAACAGACATCTACAGAATATTTCATCCTAAAACAAAAGAATATACCTTATTCTCAGCAACTAATGGCACCTTCTCCAAAATTGACCATATAGTCAGTCATAAACAGGCTGCAAAAGATAAAAGAACATCAAAATAATCTCATGCATTCTATCAGATCACATGAAATAAGCCTGGTCTTCAACAACAACAACAAAGCCCACATACACATGGAGGCTGAGCTCCGAGTGCTTCCAAAAAAAAAAAAAAAAAAAAAAAAAAAAAAAAAAACCTGGAGAGAGCACACATTAAGACCTTGACAGCACAAAGCTCTAGAACAAAAATAAGCAGATACACCCAAGAGGAGCAGACAGCAGTAAATAATCAAACTCAGAGCTGAAATCAACCAAGTAGAAATAAAAAGAACTATAGAAAGAATCAACAAAACCAGGAGCTGGTATTTGAGAAAATCAACAAGATTGATAAACCCTTAGCCAGACTAACTAGAGGGCAAAGAGAGAGTTTCCAAATTAACAAAATCAGAAATGAAAGGGGAGACATAACAACAGAAACTGAAGAAATTCAAGAGGTCAATAGATCCTACTACAAAAGCCTATACTCAACAAAACTAGAAAATCTAGAGGAAATGGACAAATTTCTAAATATATATCAGGTACCAAAGTTAAATCAGGATCAGATAAACCATCTAAATAGACCCATAACACCTAAAGAAATAGAAGCAGTCATCAAAAGCATCTCAAGCAAAAAAAAAAAAAAAAAAGGCCCAGGAACAGATGGGTTCAGTGCAGAAGTCTATCAGACTTTCATAGAAGATCTAATACCAATACTTTCCAAACTATTCTACAAAATAGAGACAGAGGGAACTCTACCCAACTCATTCTTTGAAGTCACAATTACGCTCATTCCTAAACCACACAAAGACCCTACCAAAAAAGAGAACTTCAGACCAATTTCCCTCATGAACATTGATGCAAAAATACTCAATAAAATTCTTGCAAACCGAATCCAAGAACACATAAAAATTATCATTCACCATGATCAAGTAGGCTTCATCCCCAGGGATGTAAGGATGGTTCAATATACAGAAATATATCAATGTAATCAACTATATAAACAAACTCAATGGATAAAAACAAATCATTATCTCTTTAGATGCTAAGAAAGCATTTGACAAAATTCAACACCCCTTAATGTTAAGTCTTGGAAAGATCAGGAATTCAAGGCGTATACTTAAATATAGTAAAAAGCAATATACAGCAAACTAGTAGCCAACATCAAACTAAATTGTGAGAAACCTGAAGCAATCCCACTAAAATCAGGGACTAGGCAAGGCTGCCCACTCTCTTCCTACCTATTCAATATAATACTGGAAGTTCTGGCCAGAGCAATCAGACAGCAAAATGAAGTCAAAGGGATACAAATTAGAAAGGAAGAAGTCAAAATGTCACTATTTGCAGATGATATAATATACTTAAGTGACTGCAAAAATTCCACCAGAGAACTTCTACAGCTGATAAACAACTTCAGCAAAGTGGCTGGATATAAAATTAACTCGAACAAATCAACCACCTCTTCTACTCAAAGGATAAACAGGCTGAGAAAAAAATTAGAGAATCTACACCCTCACAATAGTCACGAAGACTATAAAATACCTTGGTTTGAGCCTAACCAAGCAAGTAAAGATCTGTATGACAAGAATTTCAAGTCTCTGAAGAAAAAAATTGAAGATGATCTCAGAAGACAGGAAGATCTCCCATGGTCATGGATTGGAAGGATCAACATAGTAAAAATGGCCATCTTACCAAAAGTAATCTACAGATTCAATGCAATCCCCATCAAAATTCCAACTCAATTTTTCATAGAGCTGGAAAGAGCAATTTGCAAATTCATTTGGAATAACAAAAAGCCCAGCATAGCAAAACTGTTCTCAACAATAAAAGAACATCCAGGAGAATCACCATCCCTGACCTCAAGCTGTATTGCAGATATATATATATATATATATATATATATATATATATATATATATGGTATTGGTACAGAGACAGGCAAGTAGATCAATGGAACAGAATTGAAAACCCAGAAATGAACCCACATACCTATAGTCACTTGATCTTTGACAAAGGAGCTAAAAACATTGGAAAAAGGACAGCCTCTTCAACAAATGATGTTGGTTCATCTGCATTCAGTCATCATGAAGAAAGATGCAAATTGATCCTTTCTTAGCTCCTTGTACATAGCTCAAGTCCAAGTGAATCAAAGACCTCCATATAAAACCAGGTACACTGAAACCAACAGAACAGAAAGTGGGGAAGAGCTTAGAACACATAAGCACAGGGGTAATTTTCCTGAACAGAACACCAATGGCTTATGCTTTAAGATTAAGAATTGACAAATGGGACCTGATGAAATTGCAAAGCTTCTGTAAGGCAAGGGACACTGTCAAATGGACTAAATGGCAACCAACAGATTGGGGAAAGATCTTTACATCTGATAGAGGTCTAGTATTAAATATATACAAAATACTCAAGAAGTTAAACTTCTGAGAATCAAATAATCCTATTAAAAATGGGGTACAAAGTTAAACAAAAAATCATAACTGAGGAATATGGAATGGCTGAGAAACACCTAAATAAATGCTCAACGTCCCTAATCATCAGGGAAATGCAAGTCAAAGCAACCCTGAGATTCTATCTCACACCAGTTAGAATGGCTAAGGTAAAAAACTCAGGTGACAGCAGATGCTGGCAAAGATGTAGAGAAAGGATCACTCCTCCACTGTTGGTGGTGTTGTAAGCTGGTTCAACCACTCTGGAAATTAGTCTGGAAGTTCCTCAAAAAATTGGACATAGTACTCTGAGGGCCCATCTTTACCACTCCTGGGCATATACCCAAAAGAAGCTCCAACATCTAGCAAGGACACATGTTCCACCATGTTCATAGCAGCCTTATTTATAATAGTCAGAAGCTGGAAAGAACCCAGATGTCCTTCAGCAGAGGAATGGATACAGAAATTGTGGTACATTTATACAATGGAGTACCATCCAGCTATTAAAAATGACTTCCTGAAATTCCTAGACAAATGGATGGCACTTGAAGCTATCATCCTGAGTGAGGTAACCCAGTCACAAAAGAATACTCATGGTATATACTCACTGATAATTGGATACTAGCCCGAAAAGTTCAGAAAACCAAAAACCAATTCACTGAACTTATGAACCTCAAAGAAAAGGAAGGTCAGAAGGTGGAAGCCTCAGTCCTTCTCAGAAGGGAGAACAAAATACTCATGGCAGGAAATACAGGGAAATAAAGGAGCAGGGATTGGAGAAAAGATCATCTAAAGACTGCCTTACCTGGAGATCAATCCCATATGCAGCCAGTCAACACATGTAATATTGCTGATGCCAAGTAGTGCTTCCTGGCAGGAATTTGATATGGATGCCTCCTGAGAGGCTTTGCCAGGGCCATACTGATTCCAAGAAGGATGCTTGCAGCTAACTGTTGGACTGAACACGGGGACTCCAATGAATGAGCTGGAGAAAGGACTGAAGGAGCTAAAAAGATCTGCAGCCCTATGGGAAGAACAAAATTATCACCTAACCAAACCCGCCACAGCTCCCATGGACTAAAACACCAGCCAATGAGTTTGCATGGAGAGACCCATGGCTCCGGGTGCATATGCAGCAAAGGATAGGAGTCTCTGGGGTCAATGAGAGGAGAGGCCTATGAGCCAGCAAAGGCTTGTTTTCCCAGTGTAGGGGAATGCTGAGGTAGGAGAGGGAGGTTGGGAGAAGAAACACCTTTATGGAGGTAATGGGAAGGGGAGGGGGAAGAAATCAGGAACTGGGAAGGTCAAGTGTCGGGGAAGGCCGGGGTAAAATAATGCCCAAATGCACACTGTACATGACAGGACTACTGAAGTCGTGAATGGGCAACCGCTGTGGTTGTCTGCATAAGATCTCTACAAGGTCAAGCCAGTTCTACTCCAGTACTGATGGGGAAGCACAGAAGCTCCCCCACCCAGCTGAGAAGTTATTGACAGTTAATGGCTACCTGTAGCAAAAAGGTAAGTTTGCTTTAAACTTGGGGCCCTTGGCAGATGGCTCCTTACCCATTCATACGTGGGCAGCACTAATTGGATTCAACTGGTTGTTTTGTTTTGCGTGGTTTTTGTTAAGAGAACACAAAGTTGAGGGGAAACCTGAAGGGTGTCTGGGGGAAGTTAAGGGAGAGGGGGGTGAATGCAATCCCAATTCTCAAAGAGTAAATAAAAATGTATTCTTTGCAGAGAGTACGTTAACCCTTCTTAGAAATATCTTGCTGATTGATTTGACAATCTTTCAATCTAAATACAAAAAAGAAATGTATCACTGAGCTGAAATAGTAAGATTTGAATTTTTTTCCATCAAAGGTAAATCAGGAGACTAAGGGCTTTCGGCTACGTGGGGAAACAAGAGTTGGGTTCTAGTGTTTACAGTGATTGGATGAAAGCATTTATTAATATTTTCTGTGTTGGCTGAAGGAAAATGAGCAGCTGAGAGCACACGAAATAAGCAAACCCCAGTGATGCACTGCACATCTTTAATTAGTGCTAACGGTGCTATGTAATTAGTTCAATCTGCCATCCCTTCTTCAGCAGAAACACTTCTTCCCCGAAGTTTCCACAAGATGCTGGTCCTGATCTTCTGCAACGATGTTGAGTCTATTCCAGACCATGACTATGGCATGCAAATGCATACTGCCTTCCGGTCTGGTAAGCTGGGGGCCACACACAGGGGATCTGGGTTCATTTGTCTGTGTCCTGCGTGTGCTTGTTAGTGTGTGCATGCACGTTCATTTAAAGACACCAGATCAATTTCAGATATCCTTCTCCATTGTGCCTCACCTTACTCATTTAATTAGTGTGTGGTATTGCATGCACATATAACATGTGAGCCTGTGTGTGTGTGTGTGTGTTTGCATACACATGAGTACAAGCACGTACTCATGAACATGCACACGTGGGGGGGTGCCTGGAAGACATAAGGTGTCTTCATCACTTGCTTTCCACCTTATACATTGAGACAGGGTCTCTCACTTGAACTCAATGGTTACTTTTAAATATTCTGCTACCCAGCTTGTCTGGGGGGGATAGTCTGTCTCTCCCCCCTGAGTGCTGGGATTACTGGAGACCTGCTCCATACATGGCAGGACATTATATGGATGCTTTTTCAGCAAACACGTTACCCATTGAGCTACCTCCCCAGTCCCTGCCCTTTGTGCATATGAGCACAGGTGCCTAAAGGCCGGGAAAGGATGTTAAGTCCCCTGGATCTACAGTGAGTTGCCTTGTCTAGGTGCTTGGGATCAAACTTCAGACATCTATTATAAGAGCAGCAAGTGTTCTTAGCTCCAGTGTTGGGCTTATAGATATGCTCCCCATCAGTCAACAGTTTATATGGGGGCTGGGGATCTGAACTAGGATCCTTACACTTGCCTGACAGGTACTTACATGCTGAGCCATCTCCCCAGCCTCACCTGGCCAGTCTTTTACAGGAGAGTTCCCAGATCATTTGGAAGTTTGAAGTCATTTCCCCCCTTTTGTTGATCTAGCTCAGCAGAATCCTCTCAAGCTCTATTCCTAAGACCCAGGGCTCTTCTGTTGTAACCCTGTCTTTGAGAGTTCAAGTCCAAATACAGAGATAGGAGACTGCTTATGCAGTGACTCCGATGTCAGCCTTACTTCCCTTCCGTGTAATTAGCACTTTATAAGAGACCTTGTTTCCTGCTACTAATTCTTTTTCGGTAACTTGCAGATGATCTCACCTCTGCCCTCTGTCATACTTCAAGGTGAGTTATTAGTAAAATGTCAACCCCCATGCTCTGTAACTCATGTGACGTGACATTGGATTGCCCTTTTGATCGGGGACTTCGGGTAATACACAAAGACGCAGGCAGTGACTGTCTTTGGATATGTCAGAGAAAATATCTTAACATACTTAGGAACTCAAAGCAAGGAATGCACTGTATTACATACACCACAAAGGTGAAATGGAAGATGAAATGCTCGAAGGACAGGAAAGAAAATAAACTACAAAACAAGACAGAAGCCAACCTCTGCATAAGGCAGAGAGTCCAGATCCTGGACTAAAATTGGCTGTAATCAATGCCCCGGCAGGCAGATGCACAGGGGTGTGTGCTGGGTTTCGAATCAGTGTTTCCCAGCTGATGGAAAAGTCGACCTTTGGAAGCATAGGCAACAATCAGATCTGGTATCACTGTTCTCTAGGAAAAAGCCATTTCTACTTCCTAATCCAAGGGCCAGAGCTGTTGCTCCCTATTCTTTTATAGGAGTTAGAAGTGTCCCTCTGCCCAAGCAGCCTGCGGCTGAAAACACGGGCCAAGCGGGTTCTTCCCTTTGCCAAGTACTTGTAAGCAGCACAAACGTCCCATCATCTCGTGTGGCACGCTCCACTTTAGCTCTTTCCTCGGCTTGTCATTGTTCTCGGTGTACAATTTACATTTCATACTTTAGCTCGGTCTTCTCCCTTCTGGAACTCTGATGAGGCCAATGTGAGTCATTCATGGGCTGTTTGCTTTGTTTGCTTACCCCGGTGCTAGGGAGTTGAACCCAGGGCCTCGTTTAAGCCAAGCACATTCTCCCCAACTGAGCAACAACCCCAGCTCCTGTCTTTTAACATCCTTTTTTATGTTTTTCTTCACTATGTGTCCTGCATTCTGTAAAATTTCTCCAGATCTATATTCCACTTCACTATTTCTCTCACTGGCCGTGCCTAATGCAGTGCTGAGCACACCCACTGAGTCCCTGGTACAATCACCGAGGGGCCTCTTTACCTTATCATTTAGAAATACATCTTCTCTCCTGGGTTTGGTTTTTATTTCTCAAACTTATCCTTTCACTTGTTGACTTGATTTTTGATCTACAAGGCTTCCTTTTTTTAAAAAAAAATAATTTTTGGATAATTTTAGGACCGAGGGCCTGTTATGTCTTCATTCCTTTTCACTCTGAAGAACCAGGTCTCCTTGGATGTTCGCTTACTGATGCATTCCTGAAAACTATGCTTTCTCCTTAGGGAGTGGTTTGGGGGAATTGTGTGAGATACAGACTGCTAAGTTCCCAACAGTACTACTGGTCTGGGACAAGTTGAAATAAGTTTCTGACTTAGATCTTCTGGGCCGCTCAGGATTTGCGTTGTGAACTTCAGCAGTAGATATACAAGTTGATTTATTTCCAGTTATAGTGTCTCTGAGCCAGGAGTTTAGTGCCCCCTTGACCTTTTCAGATCCCAGCCGACTTCCTTTGGGGGCACATAAATCTCTGGTTCATCCTTAGACATTATAAGGATGGAACCCTGCGGGATCTCAACTTCATAGGTAGATGATCTACCTTAGACTTTTGCCTACTAGTACTCCACTATCATGCTAACTCTTAAAGAGTTTCAAGGTGTGTTTCGTTTGTTTGTTTGTTTTGTTTAAACCTATGTGTGTGAGTTAGGCTAATTGTAGTTGTTTCTAACAAGACAGTCAATCGTCTTAGCTTACCCCTGCACTGGGAGGAGAAGTCTTATCTGGGAGGTAATCAGGGTCAGGTTACCCATCTCAGCATCTTAGCTGTACCCATCTGTCTCTCTGTAAAATGGAGAAGTAACTGTGCTGGAAGGACGTGTGAGACAGCCATGAGAGAATGCAGCTCAATGCCTTGACACCGGAAGCACTCCAGGGTCCACCCTGACACGGGAAGCACTCCGGAGTCCAACCAGCTTTCTGGGCCTGCTATCAACTCCCACCTGTCAGCTGCTCTTGCTTTGTGTGTCAGTTTTAGAGTTTTTGTGTCCTCATTAGGCTGTGATCAGAAGGGAGTGAAGGCTGTCTGCCTTGCTAACTCCACAGCCCTCCTGCTTCCTTGTGACTCAGTGTGTTAGGTATTTACCCAGCACTGTGAATAAACACTTGTGTTTCTACGCTGTTAAGTGATGACAGCGGCCAGGGTGATATCCTAGTGAATAAAGCACTTGGCATACAAGTGTGAAGACCAAAGTTTGGACCCCCAAAATCCACATAAAAGCTGGGCAGGAGCCAACCATTGAACTGAGAACGGGGTCCCCAATGGAGGGGTTAAGAGAAAGGATTGAACGATCTGAAAGGGTTTGCTACCCCATAGAAACAATATCAACCAACCAGAGCTCCCAGGGACTAAACCATCATCCAAAGAGTGCACATGGACGGACCCATGGCTCCGACTGCACAGGTAGCAGTGGATAATGGACGGCCTTGTTGGGCATCAATGAGAGGAGAAGCCCTTAGTCCTGCCAAGGCTCATAGAAGCAGGAGGAGGGGGGAGAGGATAAGGGGCTTATGGAGGGGAAACCAGAAAAGGGGATAACATTTCAAATGTAAATAAAATATATTTAATAAAAAAAGATTAAAAAGAAAAAAAAGCTGGGCAGGTGTGGTAGCCTCTTGTATTCCCAGTACTAGGGATACAGAGTAGAGGAGTCCAAGGTTAAACTGGCTGGAACTGTTGAGCTCCAGGTTGAGCCAGAAACCCTGCCTTGTTAGTAAAATGGAGAGTAAATGAAGAAAATGCTTAATGTCAACTGTGGGCCCATATAAATGTGCACATGTATAAATATGTGTATATATATATATATATATGTACATACATACATACATACATACACACACACACACACACACACACACACACACACACACACACACACGCATACACACCAAAAAAAAAAAAAAAAAAAAAAAAAAAGCAAAATCAAGAGCAGGATGTGGCTATCTTTTGGTAGGAGATATCTTAATGGGTAATTCCCAATGTGATTGTTAACTTTTTATTGTTGTTGTTTTAAACATCTTATTGATCCTTTGTGAATTCAACATCATGTACCCCAATTTTGTATCTGCCCTCTGCCCTTGCAATCTTTCCTTCCCAGAGAAAATAATAAATTAATTAAAAAGGTCTCACCGTGGAAGCTGCAATAAACCACACAATCACACAGTATAGCCTTTTGTCCACACAATTTTACTTGGAAATGATCATTGCAATGAGTCAATGGGCTGGTTCGAGGCCTCTGGCTTCTTCTCTATCAACACTGCATCCTCACCAGGGCTCCTCCCACACAGCCTGTTGTTTCCCTCTGTCATGGAGTTTCTGCAGCTTTGGATCTGCAGGACAAGCCCCCTCACCTGCTCCAGCAGTTTATAGATGGAGGTTGATGTTGGGGTGGCCAACTCAAAGCCATGACTCTAGGACTGGCTAGTAGCAGAGTTGGTCAGAAGACCAGCTTGTTGGCCAGGTGGGGTACAGGGCTCATCATCCTGCTCTCATGGGAGATTGTTAGTTTTGGGTGTTAACTTGACTTGCTATAGAACCCCTTGAGAAGAGGATCTCAAGAGGAATTGAATAGGAATGCTTGACCTGCAAGACAAGCTTGCAAGGGATTTTCTTAGATGAGATAATTGAAACAAGAAGACCCAGTTTTTATAGCATATGTGATATAGCTTATATCACATATAACATTTGTATCACATAATATATCATATAACATGTGATATAATTTCCCCAGCTGAATCCTGGCTTAAGGAAGAGTAGAGAAAGCAAGCTGGGCATCTGAATGTGTGCATTTCTTCTCTTTCCGCTCTTTCCTGTGACTAGATGCTTCAAGTCACTGTCACCTCGACTTCCTGCAATGACAGACTGTAACCTAGAACTGTGAGCCAAATAGACCTTTACCCCATGGTTAACCTTTGTCAGGATATTTTATCGCGGCAACAGAAATGAAACCATAACACAAGTTTGGAGATCGGTCCAGATGCAAAGATATTCACTGTTTACCTCTGATTCCTTTTCTGTCAACAGGAGAACAGCACTATCTGTGTGGTAGCTGTGAGCGTAAGATAAGAACAGGTCTGTAAAGCTCTCAGTGAAGTGGCCAGTGTGTGGGGGAGCTCGGTGACCTCCAGCTGCAGATACGGAGAATGTGGGAGCAAAGAGCCATCTGGTAGAAAAAAGAATGTGGGGCTGTCCTTATTTCAAAAAATATGTGTGACAGGGTGTTTAGATGAAATCCAGAAACAGGCTTCAATGTGCCTTCCCGCTTAGCGCTTAGTTATACAAGTGTACACAGTTACACAAAGCGCCCCATAACCCGCTGCTCCCTGCCTTTTGATTTACAGAGAGAATAATGGCTTATAAACATTGCTCACAAGTCACCAGCACAAGGGGGGGAGGGGGCGTGTCCTGAAGAACAGCAGAAAGGGAATTAATCTCTAAAGCCATATAGCCAGGCATCTGGAGAAATAAAATCCAAAGGGCTCCTGAGCACAGGTAGGAAACACAGGCTGCCCTTGACACCCGCCTTCTGTGAGCAGTTGGAAGCACGAAGACCTACGTTCTAGGTGCTTTTTATTCGTGATAAACTTAGCATAATTTCCAGGGTTGCTGTTACTACCCATTGCTGCCTTATAAATTATATATCAGGTGTGTGGTACAGGTTTGCTTTGGAAGTAAGTTTGAACCTCAAGTGTATATTTCAGGCCAGTGTTTTTCTCCCACCTCTGAAATAAAGAAGAGAGATAATGTTGTAAAAATGAGTACCAGTCCCCTCTATGAAGGCTGATGTGGGGGGAGGGGAGGGAGGGTTAGATAACTGGAAATGAATTGCAATAAAACCAACTGAAAACATCTTTTGTTCCTATTGGAATGATGCCCCCACACTGTGTCAGCCATCTTGAGGCAGTAATCCCAACTGCCAGGTTGCTGTCAGTCATAGCTGTAAGGAGAAGAGGCATGTATGCCTTTATTTGCATGATTTTTAAAAGGCTAGCTTAAATCAGGAAATTATCATAGCCTAACCAAGTGAGAACTAAGAGGCCTTAAAATTAATTGACAGGCCATTGCACCAAACTGTCCATATGAATCACATAGTGACTTTTAAAGTCCTTATGGAATAGAATATTCTGATGTCATGTTATTGCTGTCTTAGTTTGTTGGTTTTTCATGTGGGGTCTCTCTGAACAGCACTGAGGATGGGGAAAGTGTGTCCCCAACTGACAACAGAGATGTCACTGTCTCAGAATCGAAGATAGGTAAACCAGGCCTAAGTCATGCAAGGTTTGCTTGAGGTCTGGTCCATCACTGTTCATTGAACAAAGTACAGTAGAAGACTTTGAGGGAAACTCAGACCCTCAGCTCCCTCCCTCTTCAATAAACTCAGACCCTCAGCTCCCTCCCTCTTCAATAAAGCAGCAATATGCTATCCATTCTTAGACCTGGGGAAGATAGCAGATGTCAAATTGGAATGAGAAACCTAATGCCCGTTGTCCCTTTCTGTGTCTCCTGAATTTCTGAGGCAATGTCCTTCCCCTTTAAGGTGTTCTGTTGGTTGGTTGGTTGGTTGGTTGGTTGGTTGTTTTTTTTTTTTTTTTTTTTTTTTGGTGGTGGTTTGAATGAGAATTGCCCCTATAGGCTTAGATGCTTGAATACTTGGTCTCCAGTCAGCATGTTTGGGAAAGATTAGGAGGTGTGGCCTTGTTGGAGGACACACATCACCAAGGGCCAGCTTTGAGGTTTCAAAAAGGCCTTGCCACTCCCAGTTAGCCTCATGCTGTGAATCAAGATGTGAGCTCTCAGTTACTGCTTCAGCACCATGCCAACCTGCAGCCATTGCCACTGGAATGGCCGTGACTCTAAACTCCCGTAAGCCCCAGATAAACTTTTTTTATAGGTTGCCTTGACAATGGTTTCTTATCCATTAATAAAAAAGTAATGAAACAAAAACAAAACAAACAAAATCCAATTATCTACTGACTGTCAGAAAACAGAACAATCAAGTTCACACACCTTTGTCCCTGGCTTCCAGAACTATACTTCTTCTACGACTGTGCCTCATGTGGAAAGAACACATCACCTCCTATGCTGTACGGTTGAGTCAGTTGTTTAAAGTGCCCCCTCCAATATGTTTATCTTTCAGGCATATTGTACTAATTTCCTCTCCTGTGGTGGGAAAAAAAAACCTGACAGTAATAACTTAAGAAGAGAATGACATAACTTACAGTTTAAGGGGAAACCATCTTTCATGGTGAAGAAAGCATGGCCCCTTGTGCTCCATCAGAGAGCTTGTACAGTTGAGCTAGCTCAAATTCTCAAGCCTCATCCCCTAAGTCTGACAGCTATGTCTCCTGCCTGTAATGACCCTCTCAAAACAGTGTCAGAATCTGAAGCCAAGTATTCAAAGCCAGTGGGGGAACATTTCACACTCAAACTATAATGATTTTCAAGTTCGGAAAAACTCAGTAGCTATCTGAAGGGTAGAAATATCTGTCATGGAGTCGGAGGTCTAAATTCCCCTCATCCATATATTTCTCTCCCGGTTGCTATCTAATTTTTCCCTCTTCACCCCCACCCCTTCCTTTCTCCTGCCTTTTCTCTTCCCTTCACCCACCCCCTCTTAGGTGTGGTGTATAGGGTCTCGCTATGTAGCCCAGGGCTGGACAAATGTGAACTATGATTATTCTGCTTCAGCCTTCCTTGTGTGAGATGACAAGTGTGAGTCACCTGTCACTTTAAAGATATAAGAAAACTGTCCTTCATGTTAGCTTTATGCTTCACCAAGTGCTTCGATGAGGAGGAGCTCTTCAGATGTATGTCGGCTCTCTGTTTATGAGTTGGCTGTCTGCCCAGCTTGCCATGCTTTCTTCACTTCCTCCCTGCTCTCTCAGTCCCCCTGTCCCAGGCTCTGGTACAGTCTGAGGCATTACTTCAGTGCTGGTCTTCCACAATCCACCCTCTCACTTCATCCTACTTCATCTGTCTGAAGCTAGAATGGGTGAGGCTGGACCTGAAACTTGTGATTGGTAATGGGGTTTTGTGAACCGGAACTGTGGAAAGACTGACATGTGACAGACAGACAGTAAGCAGAAGAGAGGCTGAGTCTGTGGAGTGCCGGAGGGTCCATGATGTCAGGGTTTGTCGGAGCATTCTGTTGTTGCTGTGGAGTCTGTGCCCTCAGGTAGGGAACCGTGGGGTACATAAATAGTCTGATGCCAACTGTGATGGTTTGCATATGCTTGGCCCAGGGAGTGGCTCTATTAGAAGGTGTGGCCTTGTTGGAGGAAGTGTGTCACTCTGGGGGTGGGCTTGGAGACACCCTTCCTAGCTGCCTGAGGATGCTTAGTCTGTCCCTGGTTTACTTTGGATAAAGATGTAGAACTCTCAGCTTCTCCTGCACCATTCCTGCCTGGATGCTGCCATGCTCCCGTCTTGATGTAATGAATAGAACCTCTGAACCTATAAGCCAGCCCCAATTAGTTGTCATTTATAAGACTTGCTTTGGTCGTGGTGTCTGTTCACAACAATTAAACCCTAACTAAGATACCAGCACAGTGCCAATTAAGGAAGTGCTTGCTTATCACAGAACCCAAAAGACAATGGAAATTTTATTTTGCCAAACCCAAGCTTGGAGGGAGGACTCAACACTAAGAAGCTCTTCACAGGGTCCTATGTATGGTGGCAAGAGGACTACTTGGGTGCCTGGCACACAAGCTCTAGGAGCTGCTGGAGAATGGCTGTATCCATCTAGTTATACCAATTAGACACAGAGATGGACACAGTCATGATGTGGACCATACCGAATTCAGCTTGCCTGCATCTTTTTCTTGGCTGAACTAGCTTTTCAACAGCTATGGGTCTGTGTTTCCTTACTTAGATACTATCTACTGCAGAGAGTAAATGTGCTTGCTATTATTTTACACCAAAAATGTATTAAGTGTTCCATGTATAGCATTCTTATACTTGATATAAAACTAGTAAAAAGATGTTCATGAAAATTTTAACAAAACACAAAGTAAGCTTTCTTTTACTATTCATTCTCTTGACTGGAAATTCCCAACATGGAATGTAAAGATGATTAATATTAGTTATGACCCTAGAAAAAAATTTCTGAAAAATCAATGTATTGAATATAAGCAATATATGAAATGTAAGTTTCTAGTTATATTTCTAATTAATTTTCAGTATAAGAAAATTTACACAGCAAAGGTGCTATATGACATCAGCCTGCTTAAATGAATATTTAATTAAGCAGAAGGTCAAATTTGAGCACCATGTAATTATAAATGTAGTCTCATCCTAAATTGGTAGAAAATTGTAGTGGAAACAAAGCATTAAATCAGAATCTGGGCCTAATGAAACAGGTCTGTAATCCCAGAGACCTAGGAAGCATAGTCAGCCCAAAGCCCACTTGGCTACAGAGTAAGTTCAAGGCTAGCTGGGATAGCTCAGTAAAATTCTCCAAAAAAAAAAAAAAATCATAAACTTGATACGGACTAGAGAGATGACTTAGCAGTTTAGAGCACTGACTGCTCTTCCAGGGGTTCTGAGTTCAAATCCCAGCAACCACATGGTGGCTCACAACCATCTGTAATGGGATCCGATGGTCTCTTCTGGTGTATCTGAAGACAGCAATATTGTACTTGCATGCATATAATAAATAAATAAATCTTTTTAAACAATAAAAAAAACGTGATACTTGGTAACCTAATTAAATAAAATTAATAGGGGCCCTGCCTCTGGGTAGATAAACTCTTCCAGAGTCATGTGTTCTAGTTTCATTTCTGTTGTGATAAATATCACACATTCACACAAAAGCAGCCTGGAGGAAAGGGGGCTGCTTGACTTACAAGTCTAAGTTATCGGCCATCATTTAAAGAAGCCAAGGGAGGAATCCAAGACAGCTACTCACATCACATCCAAGAGCAGAGAGAAGATGAATGGGTGCCAGCAAATCACTCAGCTGGTTTTCTTGTAGAAAGCTACAAGGTTCCTATGGAGTCCAGGCCCCCAAACTAAGTGTTGTTGAAAGTCCCTCCCAGGAAGAGACCTAAGTGACACCTACCACTTTCGTAAGGTCCCAACAACAAACCAAGGCACAAGTCCACCAAAGTTCACTCTGGGAACTGATGAGTTTATTGGGCTTCCTTACAAGGTGTAGCTGAGTCGCTACATAGAGGAATGTGGGTGCTCCTCCCTCTAACACACTAGACCTGGAAAGCCTTTAACCAGCAAGGATAATGACACTTCTTGGCCTCCTTCATCTAAATCCTCTGGTCCCTCCCAGTGACTCCTCATCCCCATGACTTCATGCAGTTAGAGTGATATATCCAACTGGTTGGGAGAGGAGACTGGATATTCCTTTACACAGTTTACAAAGCCAGCCATGATGATCTTTGGTAGGCAGGTCCACCTGGACTAATGAAGATGGCTGCAGTTTGGCTCAGAAATAGTCCTGTTTAGTGTCAGGGAATGACTGTCATGTACTTTTACACTGAGTCTTCCCCTACCAACTAAGGTAGTTAAAACAACCAATATGCTCACAGTCTAATCTGATCTAGACAGCCCCTTACTCTCTTCTCAGCTGATTCCAGATGGTGGCAACTTGACAAACTAACTATGACATGCAAATCCCAGAACCAGTGGTGGTTCTTGGTCAGGAAGGCACAGCAATTTCCCCCGAGGTTGGCTCTCCATCAGAACTAGACCATAAGACCCTATTGCTGAAGGTTTCAGGTCATGGATAAATGAAAGCTGTAACTAGGTTGACTAGCTCCTAAATTGCCGGAAGGTGCTCTGCAGACTGTTGGGGAGGATTTGCCATCAATACTCTGATTTAGCTGTGAACCCTGTGTGCAATAAACCAACTGACTGTGCAAGATGTACCCACTGGTGCAGTAACGGCAGGTCTGTCAACAACTTTCTAGCTGGCACTGAGACCTGTTCCAGGGGAAGAAATTCACGTACTGCAGACCTGCCCCAAATCCCATGGCTAAGAAGGTCATCTACCCTAGGGGGCAAGTTGCAGCTGCTGCTTTGCTAAATAGATATTATGTACCCAGTCTTCTAAGTGATTATGGTTATCCCTGTAGGTTAGTGCTGCTTTCCGCTTTAGTCAGAGAAGTTTCTTTTTCAGTGGGAAGTAGCAACTGCAGAGAGCCAGGACTGATCAATGTGCTGAGATTAAGGGACCTTGGAATGCTCAGCCATAAATGGGGCATCTTTATTGCCACACCCAAGTCTTGGATAACATTGAGGGACAGAGGGTGAACAAAAGTTAAGGTCTAGAGGATAGGAGGGAATGTTAGGGAATACTGACTTTCAGGTCTGGTGTCGCTATTGTACTTTTAAAAAAATGTATATAATTCACTTAATTTTACTCTTATGTGCCTTGGTGTGAGGGTATCAGATGCCCTTGGGCTGTAATTATAGACAGCCGTGAGCTGCCTTGTGGGTGCTGGGAATTAAACCCTGATCCTCCGAAAGAACAACCAGTGCTGTTAACTGCTGAGACATCTCTCCATCCTGATGTTGTACTCAAACTCACAACCGCCATGACTATCTGCACAACGTCTTCACAAGACTGGGCCCACTGGAATCCTGTCATGGAGGAGGAAGGGACTGAGCATCTATAGGCAGTTGATGATTGCCGGAGAGGAAGAGATACTTTCTCCAGCGCTGCAAACTACTGGAAAGGCTTCATTGTTCCTGTAGACAGTGCACCTTGCTCCTATTCACTGGTCACAGAGAAACAAAAAGACATAAAAGTAGAAGACAAACTAGTTGGGAAGAGAAAGGGGATAACTAGGAGTTAATGGGGGTTAAATATGATAAAAATACATTCTACATATGTATGAAAATGTCCTACAACAGCCATTTTGCATAACTAATATGTGGTAACAAAACATTTTTATTTTAAAAAGTAATAGAGAACTAGGAATAGTTCATGGTGGGGCACTTGCCAAGCTTATGCAAGACCCTAGGATTCGTAACCAGCACCATGGAGAGAGAACATGAGGGAGGAAGAGAAAGGAAGGGAGGAGAAAGAAATCCAATGGAATTCTGGTCATGCAACACCCATTGTGTTTTGTGTCATTGTGATTCACCGGTTGTTTTTGTATGTCTCTTAAATGATGATTCATGAGATTCTAAAAAATAAAAATGAATGACAACTACTAAATCTTATAAATAAGAGCCAAATCTCGTACACTTCATGAACAAAGAACATGTTTGTTTTTTTTTTTTTTTAAAATGGTGACATGATACACTTTATAATATTTCTCCTTTACTACTCCAGAACCCATTTATGAACATGAGCTAATTAATCTTAAAAACTATACTTATTATGATGACGATCTTTATTTCTCAAAGAAAGGATGGCAGATTGGGTGATTAAATTATATGTTTCATTGGGTTCCAAGGGTCTTGGTACTAGTGCTCAGTTTTAACTAATCATTATAACACGTGGGTTAGGAAAAAAAATAGATAACCTTTTATGGCCAATTATTCACTTCAGAACAGTCTGGTCATAAAAAGAATTTTTTTTTCTCTTAATAAACCCCTGTTGTCATGGAAATGTTTCTGTTCCCTCTGTCCTCCAATTGGCTGCCTCAGAACAGCCATCAACAAGCAGATTAGCTGTGGCCCAAAAAAGTCTTTCAGGATGGATGCAAGGTTCCTAACGGGCTTTATTACAGCTTGGCCAAAGTCTGACTCTCAGGCTAAGGACCACAGGATGGAGGACAGCTACCTAGTCTGTGGGACAATGGTGCTTATGCCAACCTGCTTAATACTCTCCCTCTCTCTCAGCCACACACAATAAATCCACTACTGCTCACTCTGCAGAAATCCCACTTTATCTTGATCAGCTAAACAGCACGGAATTCTCTTTACTAGGAATGCCACAGTATCTCTCAGAATCTACTTTCCCCTAAAAATCTCCAAACAGTTGAGGTCTGCTGTTTGCTTTCCATCTGATGGCTGTCCTTAGTCAACCGAGGGAGCCACTATTTCCTCCAGGCTGGGGAACCTGCCTGATGAACGCACGGTTTTATATTTACAAGAAAAGCAAATACTCCACTTAAATCACTGCATCCCAGAGCTCGGCGTCACATGCCACAGAGCATTTAAACATGGAGGGTCTAGATGATGAAATCAGAAGTTTACTCTGGCATGGTCTACTATTGATTTGTCTTGCTGCTGCAACCCAGTGTCTGACGGGAGCAATGAAAGTACTATGCAGTATCCACCAGAGAAGACTGACACAGAGAAGCTCCGACACAGGGTTAACTCAATAGAAAGTCTTTATTAGCTGGATGCTCGGGTATCCTAGGTGTCCAGGATCCAAGTAGAACCCTGAAGGTTTCTCTGGGTGGGCACACAAACACATGCTATATTCCTGGTTGACACACTTCAGTTAACAAGAAGAGTTAACCAGAAAACAGATGCGCAGAAGCCAAAAAGCAAGGTTAGTCCGTTTAGAGACTTTGATGGATTGAGTCTTCATTTTATTTTTGGCAGGTAGTTCTGTCTGCATGTTGAGTTTTGTGGCCTGAACCATGGAATCAGTTGTGCTGAGGTCTGGCGGCCAACTGCGGGCTGGCTGAGTAAGGGTTACAGAGGGAGAGTTTATTCGACTCAAAGTTCTGAGGTGCCCCCTACTGTGGTGGGGAAGTAATTGTGGTAGGGGCTTGAGATAGCCCTAGCAATGCTTCTGTCAAGAAGCAGAATGGGGTGAACTTGTACTCAACTTTTTCCTTTGCCTTCAGTGTGGGTGCCAGGCCAGGAATGGTACCAAGCATATTTGGGATAGGTTTTCCATCTTAGTTAGCCTAATCTAAATAATCCCTCAAATGCCTGCCCAGAGATTTGTTTCCTTAGTGAGCCTAAATCTCAAGTTGGCAGTCAAAATTAAACTTTACGAATGGTGACACACACTAGAAACTCCAGCACTCAGGAGGTGGAGGCAGGAAGTGGAAAGTTTGGAGCCCTAATGGCAAGGACAACTACAATGATAAAAAAAATTTAAAGATATGTTACATGAAGTTACTAGTGTTTCTGTATTTGTTTAAAACTCCCTGAAACATCTTGGTTTGAACATCACCACCTGGAGGCCTAATTTCTGCATACAGGAGTTTTTGTCTCTCTTAATAACTCATTTTTTATTTTCCCCACGACTATTTCTTCCAACACTCAGATTTTCACATCTTAGAAATTTCAAAGCCTAGCTTCATCCTGTCCCAAGACCACCTCTGCTAACTCATTCCTCCTGCGTTTCTTCTCTCAAGAATGACAATTACCTACTCAGCAGACACCACTAAACTGGAAGCTGTCTTTCACAATTCTTTGTCCCTCCCTCTAATACCAATTGCACCCTCCTCTTGCGAACCTGACCCCCAGGTTCCTTTCCAAAGGTATCTCTCCTCTTCTTGTTTCTGCACCACGCCGTCACTCTCTTAGGTCAAGTTTTTATCTGGTTTATTCTAAGTACTTGGTTTAAGGTACAGGCAAGGTGACAACCTAGTAACCAGGCCCCTGCTTTGCTTGAGCTTCATGTACATTACCTTTCCCAAGCAATGCAGTTAGTAACCTAGTATGCCACCTGCACTAAACACACACACACACACACACACACACACACACACACACAGGCACAAGCTTGTACAAATGAACACACACAGAGACATATACACACAGAGACATATAAACACACACACACACACACACACACACACACACACACAGATCAATCTGGTCACTCTGACCTAGAGCTCCCTAGAAAACCTTAGTTAACCACCCCCTTTGTAGCCAACTATACCCCAGAAAATAGACAGGAACTAGGAGCAGTAGCCTTGTCCAAGTTTATTTTCTGTTGCTCTGATAAACATTGACCAAAACCAATGTGGAAAAAACATGATTTAGTCCATCTTACATTTCTAAGGTTAAAATCTAACACAGGAACATCAGGATAGGAACTCAAGGAAGGAACCTGGGGGCAGGAGTTCAAGCAGAGAGCACAGAGGAGTGCTGCTTTCTGGCTTGGTTTCTGACTCATGCACATTTCTTATATAGCCTAGACCGACCTGTTAAAGATGGCACCATAACCCCCCAAAGTGGGCTGGCCCTTCTACATCAGTCAGCAATCAAGAAAGTGTTCCCACAGCCATGTACCCAGACGATCAGATTGATAAAGGAGATTCTTCAGTTGGGATTTTCTCTCCCCAGGTATGGCAAGTTAACAACCACGATTAGTCAAGTTGACAACCAATCCACCCTCTACTGGTTTTGGATGCATGTGCAGTTAGGCGAACTGTCTTCTGCACGAATATGGAGGGGAAACTTCTATTTATAATCTTCTGCCTATGCATGATTGGACTTGCATACCATATTAAAATAAGATGCTTCTTCAGAAAGAAGTGTGTGGTGGGCACAGGTTTACATAACTAAAGCCCATCAGTAAGAGCAGAAAGTCATCCACAGAACACTGTATCAACAACCATCTCTTCCTTCTTGTTGGCCAACAAAAGCCCTGGGCAGTAATCAGACGCTTCTGAAAGGCCCTCTGCCCCCTTGCACTTTCAGACTGCTTCTGAATAATGCCCCCTGCTGCTTGACTGTTTGCACACACTTCAGTTCTTAGAACCAGAAGCCAAGACCCTGGAAACACCAACTAGACTGCACTCACCTATAACAACCTCACTGTCCTCACTGATGAACATAGCTGCTCTGATTAACTTTACTTCTCTTGTTATATCAAAACACCTGACAGCGAAAACGGAAGGGAGGGAGGGAAGGTTAGCTTTGGCTCACGGTTTCAGAGAGGTTTTAGTTCAATATGCAGGAAGGTAGGCAGGAGGACTGGCTCTGTCCATGATGACAGGACTACATGGCAGGGTCTTATTGTGGGAGTGCAGGAAGTGGAGAGAGAAGAGGTGATTGTAGTCTTTACTTGATCTTATCCAAAAGACTGAGAAGCAATGAATCTTCAGAGGTCCGTCCTTAGCGATCGATCCACTTCACCCAGCCAGCCCTCACCTCTTGTATTAGCCAGAGATTTATAAAGGTACAGAACGAATACAACAAATGCATATATATCGAGAGGGGGGTTATATGAGTGGCTTCCAAGAGTGCGGTCTGATTAGTCCAACAACGGCTGTCTCCTGATGGAAAGTCCAACAATCAGTCTGTGAGACCATATCTGTGAGACCGTATCTCAGCACTCCCAAGCTGGTGCTGGGCTCCCAGATGATTCCTACAGAGCTGTTGGTCTTCAGTCTCTGTTGGAATCCCAAAGAGGTTGATCCTAACACCAGCAAAGATTATTCAGCATCAGCATGAGGAACTTCCCAGTGAGGGAAGGCAAGCAGACAGGAAAACAAAAGCTTCCTCTTCCACCAGAAGCTGTGGCCCAGATTTAGAATGGATCCCCCACCTCAGATGATCCAATCAAGAAAATTCCTCATAGTTGTGCCCAGCTGCTTGGGGTTTCCAATTGATCCAGTTGAAATGATGTTGACAGCCAAGGTTAACCATCTCAAGGCCATCTCTTGTCAATCTGACACACGACCATATCACTTTATGTCATGCTTCATTTCCAAACCAGATGAAAATAATGAGCGGGTTGTAATTTTGCCTGACATGATATAACTGAAAATGTAAAGCTGAAAATGCTTTATATGCTTTAGAATAGATGGCAACAACCCTTGAGGACTCCTTAGTCTCTGAGTGTGTCATAACCTATTATCTCAATCTGTATTACATTACACGATATAGGAATAGAGGAAAGAAAGCATACGTATCTGCTTAATGTGTGTGTGTGTGTGTATTCACATTCTCAACAAAATAGTACAGAAGCGTGTATGTCTGTTATAGTTTCTGCCACTAGTCACAAGGCCTTAACTAGTATTTATACTGTCTCTACTTCCCATTCTTCCTGTATTTCCAAACCCATTCTGTACTTCCCACATTCTCACCAAGCATCTAAACAGGTCTTCGTTCATTTCCTGGAGGAGTGGCCCATACCTGCTTTCTTGAAGGAACTGAGCCCTTTGTCATCCAGCCTGAACTGGATTTCTGTAGTTTCTCATTGACTTTAATCATAAGACACCATAGCACCATAGGATCTTTAACAGTCCAGGTACAATCCTCATCTCCATTGTGGAGAAGCAATGCAACTCCTCCTGGTAGTCTAGATTGATCTCTCTCTCTCTCTCCCTCTCTCTCTCTCCCTCCCTCTCTCTCTCTCTCTGTGTGTGTGTGTGTGTATGTCTCTCTCTCTCTCTCTCTCTGTCTCTCTCTCTCTCTCTCTCTCTCTCTCTCTCTCTCTCTCACACACACACACACACACACACACACACACACACACACCAACACTGTTATTCTTTCTTTATTCTGTTGTTTTAAGGCAATGGTTCTTATTCTTCCGAATGCTGACCCTTTAATATAGTCCCTCATGTTGTGGTGACCCCCCCAAACAATAAATTATTTTTGTTATTACTTCATAACTATAATTTTGCTAGTTCTATGAATCATGATGTAATATCTGTATTTTGTGATGGTCTTAGGTGACCCTTTGAAAGGTTCATCTGACCCCACGGGGGTTGCCACCCATAGGGTGAAAATCCCTGAAGCCTAAAGTAGCCAGGGGGATATCTGAGTTTCTAGGTCAATGAAATGGTGTTTTGATTTTGTCTTTTGTCCCTCTGTCTGGAACCAAAACTTCCAGGTCAGCAGAACTTAAGATCTTGAGAATAGGGACCAAACGTCTTCCTTCTGAGTCACTAGGGGAGATAATGAGTGGAACTGTTCCTATTTCTACCCGTTGATTTATGGACCTGTATTCTGCCTATGGCAGAAACCACACACTGATAAAGTACATTCTTCCTTCTGGAGAACCCTGCCCCAGCCCCCTCCCCCCACAGGCTACTGCCAACCAACTAGTCTTCAAAAGGCCATTCCACCGTTCCATCAAGCCAGCTGCTCTGGAATGGCAGGGAATGTGGTAAGGGCTGTGGATCCCTTGATCATGAGCTCACTGTCACACTTCTCTGGCTGTGAGCTGAGTTCCTTGGTCAGAAGCAATGCTGTGTGGAATATCATGACAGTGGATAAGGCATTCTGCGCACAGATGGAAGTGTTGGCAGAAGCATTATATGTCGGAAAGGCAACTCCGTAACCAGAATAAGTATCTAATCCAGTAAGAACAAACTGTTGCCCTTTCTATAAAGGATGCAGTTTAGTGTAGTCAACCATCAAGTTACTGGCTGGTCCTCCCTGGGACCAAGTGTTCATCGTATGAATCTCTTGGAGAATGCCAAACTCAAACGACAGCATGGGATCAGTCTACTTCCTGTTGTCATGACTAAATAACTGAGAAAATCAAGTTAAAAAGAGGAAATCTTTCCTTGGGTTCACAGTTTCAGAGATTTTATCCTTGGCAAGCTGTCTTTGCTGTTTAGAGCAGAGTATCATCGTGGGGAACAAAGACAGAAAGAGGAAAGTAGCTGAGTCTTAACACCACTTCCCATATGCCTACTGCCAATTCCCTAACTCCCTTTTCCCATGGTTCCATTCGTCAAGGCTCCCCTGTATGTCAACAGTGCCAATGCTGAGGAGTCAATCTCCAATGCTTTGTTTATAGGTGACATTTAAGATCCAGACCAACTCGGAACGGTGGCACACCCCTGTAATCTCAGCACTTGGGAGGCTGAATCAGGGGAATTGCAGGCTCATTATCAGATTTTAAAAACAGAACCCAAGTCATGAAATTGTACTTAGAGGCCCCAATAACTCTCAACTCACAACCTATTACATTATCTTAGACACTCCTCTTGGGTCATGTGACCGTCCCTGAACCAATAGTGGGAGCTCTGACTCTTGAGCTAAGTCTGGGTCCACTATTGATATCTCTGGGGAACGGAGACAGCCATGCAAATCAGAGAACTGGGAAAGACCAGATCCCTTTAAGCAAAGAGGAACTTGGCTTTCAGTGGAGTGATGAAGTAAGGGTAAACACTTCAGATACAGGTTAAAATCTTCCATCTCGCTTTTTTTTTCATTTCATTTTGTTTTGCTTTGTTTTGTTTTAAAACCTATTTCTCAGCATCCTAGCACCTACTTTCTTCGTTCCTACGTAGACCTTTGCCTCTGTCTCTCATCATATTGCCTGTTCCACTTGGAGTTGGTTTTGAAAGCAAGTGGGTGGGAGAGATGAAGCCTTCAATGGACGGCATACGGAACTCGCTGTGTCCTGGAGTGGCTGCTATGTGGCCAGGCAGATTTAGACATTCATGCAGACTGAAACTCAGAAGGGAGCTGGGATGACGATATGTCAGGATTGCTGGGGAAGAGGTCACTGAAGCAAGAGGACAGAAAACAAAGGGAGAAGGATGGGGCTTGCAATAAGGAGGCTTTTGGGTCTCAAAAGATGGTAGAGTCAGAATAGTGGGTTGGGGGGATGGAAGGAATGGAGTAAAATGGTGACTGGGATGTGCAAAAGCTGGGGTCAGAGGGACCTTGTCAACATTAGGGAATTGGGAGAAGGTACAGTGGGCTTGAGAATGGATAGATTATAAGAGGTATATATAGAGGAGGAGGCCTTCAGAAACAAAGATGTAAAACACAGCGCTGTAAGCCCATAATGCCAGCACTCAGCAGCTCAAAGAAGGCACAAGAGTTCATACCAGCCTGGGTAAGACAGAGAAACCTTGTCTCAAACAAACAAGGAAACAGAGGAGGAAGGGTGTGGGGGTGGGTGGTGGGGGACAAGGACTTGAGAAGTCTGGAGTCAGAGGAACACCCTGATATATATTCATTCTTGTATGCCAGGAGCTCGGTGAGCAGAACAGGGGTGAATTTGAGAGTGATGGTCATTCAGTGTGTGTGTGGAAAAGAGGTGCTTTGTGGTATTTAAAGCCTGTTATAAATATCGAATAAAGGGGATGAATTTTTAATGTCTGGCAGTACCCACACAGAGTAACCGGAGCTATAAAACACAGCAGATTTCTGATTTGTTAAAGTACCTGAGTCTACAGGACTGTGGGAAATTTCCATTGTCATAATTGTAGAGGTCTGTTTGTTCCATACTGATTGGAGGTTAGGCCCCTCCTAGCAGATCCAGGGGACCCTGTGGGGTAAGTGGCTATTTGCCAGCAGGGTTGCTGGGAATCGCCTATCACAATTGCCTTCCCCTGGCTCAGTTTCAAGTGTAGGAAGCAGAAGATTCCCCTAGCTCTGGTCAAAGGCCTTTGGTTTTAGGAGAAGAGAGAGAGAGAGAGAGAGAGAGAGAGAGAGAGAGAGAGAGAGAGAGAGAGAGAGAGAATTTCTGGCTTCTGCAAAAACAGGTGCCAGCAACTGGCCTTACAAGTCTGTTCTGGAACATGTAGGAAGTCTCCAGAGAACCCCAGTATCCTGAGCCATCCACAGCCTTTTTGGATATGCTAAGACTGGAAGATGCTGGTGTGATGTGGTGTGTGTGTGTGTGTACAGTGCTGTTGGCTGGAAACATCTCTGTGAATCCCAAAGTGCTTCCAAGGTCATTAGCTCTTTCCAGTAAGAATCATTCGCTCATCCCACTCTGGTCTGTATTACAGCCACTCAAGGGAGTTCCAGTGAGGCCACAGCGGGGAACCAGGGCAGGGCTACTTGACAGGAAACAAAATGCCAGCCAACCAGCACTGTTGTTTGTATTCTATCTCTGCAGTCCAGATGTCACATCCAATGGTGAGAGACAGAGGTCACACAACAGAAAGCAGTGAATAGGAGGGAGAGTAGAAAATGCTCACAAAGACATTTGTTCTAGGAATTACACAAGGGGTGAGACGGGAAACCCAGGAGCCAATTATTATATAATCTCCCATATTAATTAAATTCAGAACACTGAATAATGATACAGAAAAAAAATCCCTAAAGTGGTAATCCACACTTATATTCACCACCACACCGTGGGGGGTGGGTGGGGTGGGGTGGGGTGCCAATGTCTTGGCTCTCATACATTTTTTTTCTTTTGGAATTCTGAAGATTAGACACCATCTTTTCACATGGTCTCTTTTGTGTAAGTCAGAGTGTGCGGTGGCTTCCGTTTCCTCAGTGAACCTTTCCCCTCTTCCTGTCACCTAGTCCTGAGGATGGGGCTATCAGCTCTTCTAAGGCACCTTCTCTGTATCTCATGAGTATGGGTGGACCAGTAACCCAGGCTCAGATTCCATATGATAGACTAGTTTGCAAAGAACCGGTTCTAACTCGCTCCAACTTTACTGAAGTCTAAAAAACAGAAGCTCTATGAAGAGGACAAGAGTCCTTAGGTTACTTACTCTGTCAAAGTTCCAACCTTCGGAAAAAGCCAGGCTGAAACCAAGAGAAACAGCCCTGACCATGTGACCTGTACTTTTAGACCAAGGTACGTGTTCTCATTGGCATACAAATAGTGTCCTGGTGTAAGCATGGCTCTGCATGTTAATTTGTTTTCTTAACCTATCCTTGAGATTCCTCTGCAACAGTATAGAGAGAATCCTCTCTCATTTTTACAGCTGCATACTGCTCCACTGGACAGATGTACCAATGATAGTTTCTGTAGTTTCTACTGATGGCCATTTGGAATGCACACGTTGCTTTCTATTTTGCAGGTTAGATAGTCTCAAAAGTGAATTTCTGGACTAAGTACACAGCACAATGATCTGCTAGACACGGGCTCTCCACAGGGAGCAGTGTGCCAAAACTTTGGCTTCCTCGCTGTCTTCCTGAAGCTTCTCTAGTTGTCTTAGTTACTGTTCTATTATTATCACCAGAGCAAATCTTACAAAAGAAAGCATTTAACTGGGGGCTGGCTTACAGTTTCAGAGGTCAGTCCATTATCATTATGGCAGCGAATATGGTAACAAGCATGGTGCTGGAGAAGTAGCTGAGAGAGCTACAACCTGACCTGAAGGCAGAAAGGGAGAGAGAGAGAGAGAGAGAGAGAGAGAGAGAGAGAGAGAGAGAGAGAGAGAGAGAGAGAGAGCACCTGAGTCTGGCATGGGGATTTGAAACTTCAAGCCCCACCCCCAGTGACACATTTCCTTTAACAAGTCCACACTTCATAATTCTTTCAAGGAGTGCCACTCCCTGGTGACTAAGCATCCGAATATATGAGCCTATGGGGACCATTGTTACTCAGTTACCACAGTAGTCAGTCCTTGGTTCACTTTCTCTCATTTGGTTTCATTCTGCCTTCCTTCAGAAGGGGAAACTACCCACCACTGTCTCCGTGCTCTCAACAGGACTGAGGTCCACTCACAAAGGATGGAAATTAACAGAGATGCTGCTAGCAACATCTGGGGCTATGAGGACTCAGTGATGCGATTCTGTCTTAATATCATCACCACAGTGAAAGAAAAGCTCCTAGAACCAGAAGACTCCCACTTCCAAAGGAACAAGAGTGGGCTGCAGGCAGTGAGCTCACAGGGTTGCATTTGAGGCTGGAGATGAGGAACTCATTGAGAAAAGCAAGACTCCCACTACTAGCTGGAGGGTTGCCTAGGTTTGTCCCAGTGGCTGCCAAGCCTCGGCCGATAGCAACGCCTTTCAAATATGTGAATCAAATCCTCCCCTTCCCTTGCACCCTACCTGCACAGCAGAAAGCTGTTTGACCTTGTCAGTGGCATCTTAGGTACTGTCGGGTGAGTCAATTAATTAGTTTCCCTTGGTCATTCTGCATTTACGAAGAATAATGTATGCAGAGAGCATCCTGAAGTATATTTAGTCAATGTTTTTTTATTAGTGGATTAGTAAAAGACGTAAAACAAAAAGATGTATTTTTTCAGGTTACCAAAGAAATTATTATATTTAAAATTAACAAGTTTATCAAAAATTGATCCTTAAGTGTCTGTTTTAGACTTACTACAGAGTTGAAGGAGCCATTAATTTATTTCCTCTGGAAAACAAAAATGCAAAGGAGGTAGAAGAAAAAGAAATCCAAGTAATTACCCTTATCTCCCCCAAGCACTAGACTCAAATTACAACGCACTGGTATGCAGAAATGCAAGAATGGAAGTACACCAC
Organism: Micromys minutus; assembly: GCF_963924665.1. Lineage (NCBI taxonomy): Eukaryota > Metazoa > Chordata > Mammalia > Rodentia > Muridae > Micromys > Micromys minutus. The sequence continues at coordinate 50,081,926 of NC_137977.1, forward strand.
CATCCCTTCTGTTGGCTAAATAACAACCTTCGAAGACGCCCATACTGAACCTCAGGAACCATGAGAGTTCCATCATCTGGTGGGAGGACTTATCAGATGTCCCTAAGAACCTTGAAAGTGAGGGTGGTGCCGTAGACCTGCAGTTGAACACCTTACGAGGCTGATGCATCAGGACTGAGTTCAAGGCCAGCCTGGGCTATTTAGCAAGACCCTGGTAAAAAGAAATAGGAAAGAGAAAGGAAAGAGAGGGAAGGGGGAGGAGAAGAAGGGGAGGAGAAGAAAAAACAGGACAATAAAGAGGTCACTACCAGATACGAGACAAAGAAAGTCTGACTGTGAACAGAATAACAGTGGGTGGAACTGTACCCAGGAGAGAGAAACTTGAAGATGCCATGGCTTCCAACAGGGCTCGCAGGCAAGGCTATGAGCCAGTGAATGCTGGAATTCACCTACAGAAGTCAGAAAAGTCAATCACAGATTTTTCCTACACACCCAGAAGAGGCCACTGCATCTTGGTTTGGGTCCAGATCTTTTACACAAACTTTTATTTCATTAATTATTATTGTGTGTGTGTGTGTGTGTGTGTGTGTGTGTGTATGTGTGTGTGTGTGTGTGTGTGTGTGTGTGTGTGTGTGTAGTTGCAGCAGGGAGGGAGTGTGTGTGTGTGGGGTAGACTGTACATGTGCTCCAGCATTCCTGTGGAGGTCAGATAACAACTATTTCTAACACTCCTTCCCAGGAGGAGACATTGACAACTCCCACCCTTGTTTCCTTCCAAGGTCGCAAAGGCACCAGTCCACCAAAGTTCAAGAAAAATGAGTTTATCGGGCTTCCTTACCGAGCAAACTGAGGTGTTATCTACAGGGTGTGGGTATTTCTCCCCACAAAAGACTGAAGTAAAAACCCTTACCCATCAGGAAGGAAGACTTCTCTACAGCCACATTGATGGGTCCCCTCAGTCTCTCTATTTTCAGCCTATACACTCTAGGCCCTCCCTAAGGTCACATTTACATAACAGTTAGTAGGGAGTGGCTACATAGTCAGGGTGGTTTCAGGACCCTTCCCACCACTCTAGGAGGGAAAGTAAACAGTGAGCAAGCCTAGCTGGGGTGATCTGTCACAAGCAGCACATCTGGATGCTTCACATTGGCGGTTATTTGGCTTACACGATAGTCCTGTACAACACCTAACAACTTTCAAAAAGTCCTTTCTTTCCCTTCACCCTAGGCTGCAGAAATGGATCTCAGAACAGCAGGCCTGCAAAACAAGTGTCTTTGCCCCACAGACTGTCTAGCTGCATAGAAATTATTAGATTTATAATAAGCTTAAAAGTACTAGAGCTGTACAGTTATCAACCCCTGTACTACTTTGTCTACTTCCTTGTGGTGATCCCTGAGATGTCACTTGCCACCTTCCTCCCAGGCCAGTTCTATTCCATTAGGTCAGTCATCATGGCCATGTGCCTATGACCCACCTACCCTATAGAGACATCTTTCTTTCTCCTTTCATGGTCCCTGCCCAAGACCCCAAGCCTAGGAACCTTTGCTCTGCCACCTCTCTGAAGCCCAGCTGAAGCTATGGGCATCTTCACTAACCAATCAGGAATAACTTAGTGGGGAGGGAGCAGGGGTTGGGGTGGGGGAGTTGCCTAACAGAAGCTTTTGTGCCATAAGAATTCACTCATCTTGAGACAACCAGATCTTGGGATACAGTGTTTAGCATCTGAATACATAGCAGCATCAGGACCAACCCCAACATCCTGATTTCTTGGAAATAAGAACCCGGTCTTTGATTTTGGTGTTGGTTGCTTTTCTCACTTCTGTCACTGTACAGCCAATGAAACAACTTATGCTAGGTTTAGGGCACCAGCCATCCTGGCAGAGAAGGTGTGGTGGTGGAGCAGCTCTGGCTGTGGCAGCAGGAGCATGAGGCAGCTGGCCACATTCCACTCAGTGAGGATACATAGACATGAATGCTGGCACTCAGGTGACCTTCTCCTTTCCCCCTTCTAACCCAGTCTCAGATGGCAGCCCGAGAATGGTGCTTGCCTACATTCGGGGTGGGGCTCCTATGTAAACCTATCTGGAAACACCAGAGCTATTGGGCGAGCCCCGATCCTACCATGTTGGCAATGAGTATTCACCATCACAGGCTTAAATCCGTTTTGAAAGGGATGTACTCCATCCTCAGAGCTTCAGAGTTCCGCCAGTGGAAGGCAGGAGCTCTGAAGAGATGGTACAGACTGGTATAGCTCCTCGTCTCTGCTTTGAGCTGTCCATACCGCACTCCTTACAGTAAGCATATGTAAATACGTGGCCAGGTGCAGTATCGCTGGGGCAGTAACACTTAGAAGAAATAGGGAAATGAAAATGAATAGACAGAGTTGTCATGTCCCCACCCCCTGAAAAATACAGCAAGTCTCAAGAAAGTAGTAAGTAAATGTCCCCCTACCAGGACTCCTGTGGAGAGTGAACTAACCCTTCAGCCAGTGGCTAAACTGATACTTCTGTATTCAACTGAGGCTCTCAGATGGGGTTACGAAGGTATTGTTCTTTGCTGTTACCGGAAACAAACCTAAATCTACTTTTGATTTCAGGGGACTGGCATTAAATAAGATGATGACCCAATGAATTCACAATAGTCAAACACGAAACAGAGTTACTGTGAGTGTCGGCAGAAACAGTGGAAGGTTCCACTCAAATGTTTAGATATTAAAATTTACAAACCATATAGTAGTTAGTTACGACAATAGGCATGGTGATACATATCTTTAATTGCAACACTGAGAGGCAGAGGTAGGAGGATTGCTGTAAGTTCAAAGCCAGACTGGTATATATAGAGAATTCTAAGTGAGCCAGGGGTACACAGAGCACGATCCTGTCTCAACAAATATAACAATAAATTAAAACTTAATTATGAAATGTTTAATGAAGAGGCTGAAAATATAACTCAGTGGTTGAGTGCCTGCTTAACGTGTAGGGCCATAGGACTTACTCCTCAGCAGTGTTAAAAAATAGTTAATAAAATAAATAATAGAAACACAGAACCAGAAACTACCAAGAAAGAAAAGGCTAAAATCCCCCTTAAAACAAAAAACAAAACAAAAAAAAAAATGAAATCTCTTTTGGAAAAGAGATTTTAAGAAACGTATCATTGTTCAACCAAAACTCAGTTGCTGAGTTAAGCAGAACCTTAGAGTCAATGAAATAATTCTTTAACAAAGTAGAAAAGAGAGTTGAAGAATTCATTTGAAATTTGGCAAAGATGAGGAGCTACAGTGAGTGAAGGAGCCTGAGAGACAGAGAAGGGAACGGAAAGATGCAATTAGCTAAGTTCCAGAAGAACAGAACAGAGAGAGTGGGGAAGAGGTCTAAATGAAGACCTAAGAGCCAAGTGTTCTCCAGAGGTTATAAAAGATTTAAATCCACATAAGTGCAAGGGGTAGGAGGCAAAGAAAAACAAAGTCCCAGGTGCAGAAATAATAGAGAGTTTGGAACACCGCGATCCTGAAAGCAGATATGGCAACCTAAGTAGACCAAGAGCTGAGCATTTCATCTTCAACAATGGGAGCTTGACTTGAGAGGTATCACTCCAACCTGCTGAGACTGAGACACATTCCCCAAGGGCTTTGAACCTTGAACCGTCTCATCATCTGTCAAGGAAGGGCCAGGGTAGATGTTTTCAGAGGAATGAAGCTTGCTCTCTCTTGATTTTTTACAAAGTATTTTAAAAGGACGAACTTCCGGAAAGGATCACCCTAAAGGAACATATAAAAAAGCAACAAGGAAGCTAAACGCAGAAAAGCACTGACAACCATATTGGCAAAGCCTTAAACATTGTGTAATAATAATGTCTGATGTTGTAGTTAGAGAGCGGGTGGGTCAGTGGGGAGGAGGGGATATAGCTTGCTCTTGTGTGGCTTCAGGTTTATCATCATCACAAATATAATTCAGAATGAAACTTAATATCGATACTATATAAGGATACTATATAAAATATTAAAACAACGTATAACCCAATAACAGTATTTTAACTAGGCATGGTGGCACATGCATTTAATTCCAGCACTTGGGAGGCAGAGGCTAGTGGATTTCTGGTTCAAAGCCAGCCCAGTCTACAGCCTGAGTTCCAGGACAGCCAGAATGACACAAAGAATCCCTGACTTGGAAAAACAAAAACAAAATCTACCAAACAAATAAAAACAACACCCAGAGTTTTAAACTATATATATATATATATATATATATATTTTGTTTCTCAGAAGTATGAATGTCTATTGGGACAAGAATTTATAGTAAGCAGCAAGCAGGAAATATGTGTGCAAGCATCTAATTGGAAAGCTACTTGGTCTTTAACATAACTGTCAGGTGCTGGGAGTCCTATCATAAACTTAACTTCTGCTCCCTTCTCCATTGGTGGTTGTTAGGCAGGGGCTGGGTTTGTAACCTGGGGGTGCAGGCTTGTTGGGGGAATATCCTGGAGATGCTGGTCTTGTTGAGTTTGTAACCTGGAGACACCAGTCTTGTTGAGCCTAGAGACTGGAGCTAGGCGCAGGTTTTGTTGGGGGAGCAACTAATGCTAGGTACCAGCCTGTTAGTTTACCTGAGTTGAAACTTAGGTCAGGTTCTCTAAAATGAAGTCTAAACTTAAAACATTTGGCATCTCACTAGTTTTTTTTTGTTTGTTTGTTTTGTTTTTTTCATATAATTACAAACACCTTAATCTTTCTGGGATCCAAGGAATGTTGCTAAACTGCACCGAGACAGCTTTTCCAAGTCTGTAGCCCATTTTCAACACGTCTTCCTAGGAGACATAGCTACTGAGAAAAATCAGCATTAACTGGCAAGCCTGTGTAAACTTGCAGCATTATGATACTCTACACTAGGGTTTTCCTAGATGGGATTAAGACTCATAAAATTCTACTAGACAACTCAAAAACCTGCAAACCAGCAGCTCAGCCTCAACTCGAGGCCTGTTTGTGATCACCCTTCATGTTTGAAACTTGTTCTTGCTTGGTCTTCATTTGTGATGATCCCGGTGAAGATCATCTGCTCTCAGACATCCAACCTAAGACGTCTCAGACAAAATGCAACAGCTAGAAGAGAAGCCACACATTACTGCAAGGTTTCTGAATAGACGTGAAGGTGATGAGAAAGAACTAATTGTTTTAGCTGATAATGCTGTGTAGTTTCTCGTAGCCGTCCTTGCCCACCGACCCTGCCCATAACAAAACCCAAGATCCCTGGGCAACACTGATAGATATTCCACACGAAAGGGTAGATGCTCTTATCCTAGCATACTCTACAGAATATCTGTGTATGTTTTTAGTATATAGTTTCTTCTCAAGTGAGAAAAAGGGGTGGGGGGAATAAGAACTATCAAAATGTCCAAGTGCAAAAATAAAACCCTGCTCCGGGGGTCACTAACCTTTGCTGTGTTTTAGAATCATTTGGAGAGCTTTAAAACCAACCCCACATGGCCCCCATAATTACAGGCTGGGTTGGTGGCTCCTCCGGGTTTCTCTGTGTAACAGTCTGGGAGCTGTTGGCTTAGGATACAGGTCTCAAGTTAATGTGAGGGTCACCTGGGTTGCTACAGTAACCACTGACACCTGCCCTCCTCCACTGACCTCCTGAGGACAACCAGCCCTTCAGTCTATTTTTAAAGTTCCCCAGATGCTCCTTGATGTGCATCAAGTGTACAAGACCATCGGTGGGGGAAAGCTGATACTCAGTTGAAAAGGAGATGATAGGTTTAAGTGGGTTTTTTAATGGCTTAATGCTCTATATCTCTGGGTAGCCAAAGTAACTGAAAAAAAGGGGGGGGGGTCACAATCAAGCAAAATGTTTTTTGATCATCCACAATGCAAAACCTCATCAGTTCCTTAAAAGACAATAAGGCTTTCTTTCTAAATCAATATAGTAAATAAATGTTCTGTTTGAGCCTATTCACAGCGGACATTGAACGGTGTTACAGATCATAATTTTGTTAACTGTCCGTAATAAATGCTATGTGTAGTTCAATATAAGTGATTCTTTGAGAGTGTAATACATGCAAACACTCTTTTGATCACAATCATGCCCCATTTCTAGTATCTGTCCCTCAGTGAATGTCAAGGGCATGACCCAGACTGCAGGTGGCACCGGCTGTGATGGCAGTGGGGAGGAAGCAGAATGATGAGAGGTTGGATGAGAAAGTTTGACACCCCTCTACAGCGTCAGGATGGGGAGAGAAAAACAGGTGTGCCTTCATCTCAGATAGGACTCGATGAAACGGTCCCTCTGGTGTAGCTTAGGGAACCAGTGAGATTTGTTGGGATTACTCAGAGAAGCTTGGGTGACTCAAAGTCACCTGCACCCTGGAAAAGCCCATCTATACTGTCAGAAGGTGACGGCATCTCTGGAGCTCCCTGCCCAACTTCCAGGCACCGTTGGCCTTCCCTTCAGTAATTTATGGATCTCTTAAGCCTTGGAGCTGTCTGACCCAGTCTGAGGGGCCTCCCTCCTGAAGAGAAGGTTTCGACCTGGAGAGAATAGCTATTTAAGTCAGCCTCGCCTCTGGAATGCAAATGATAACTTATCTTAAAACTTGTTTTATTTGTATGTATGTCTGCATGAGTGGACACGTGTGAAGAGCCCTTCACCCTGATCTCCTCGACTCATAACACAACATAACCTGTAAAGTTTACAAAGGCCTGCTTGCATGTGCTGAGGAGCAACAACTTCCATTTATGTGGGTCATAGGCACATAGAAGGGCATCTAAAATTGTGTGTGTGTGTGTGTGTGTGTGTGTGTGTATACCTGTTATTAAAAAAAATCTAGGTTTGGTAAATTGAAAATTCTTGGCATGAAAAAGCCTAGCATTGGCTTATGACATGTGGGTTCTTTTTACAATTTTTATTTCTAAGTAGGAATCTTGGAACTTCTATTTGGTCTCAAACCCAGGACAAATGGCTGAGGAGCCCATTTAACATATCAAAGCCAACCTGGTGGCCAGGTTCTCTGGTCTCCCCAAGTCCCTCAGTCCTTACCAGTTACAGGGTATGTTTGACATACCCCACTCCCTACCCTAAAGTTTTCCAGCCCAGGGCTTCCATTCCCTCAACCATCCTTCCTTACACAATCCAGCCATTTTGGTTACCTGGTCTTTTCATCTAATCCCTTGACCATGGTTGACTCTCTTGGCTGGAAGCTGCTCTTCTCTCTCTCTCTCTCTCTCTCTCTCTCTCTCTCTCTCTCATTCTCCCCCCCCCCCCAGTTATGTCCACTCTGGAATCTCCCAGATGTCCCTGCCTTTGGCTATGATCTCCCACATATCTATAATAAACTTTCCCCACCATACGTAGGAGTTAGGAGTAGTTCCCCTCCCCCTTCTCCCCTGTCTCTTCCTCCCCCTCCTTCCTCTGTCCTTCCTTCCCTCCTTCCCTCTCTGAGCAGTGTGTTGATTCCATGGGGCTGACTTCAAAGGAAAGTCATTACATTGGGACACATTGCAATGGAGACAAGAGAGAACTTATGTTTGGGGCTGGAGTAACATCCTTCGTTTTCATTTGCAGGTGCACAGCATGTACTTGGTCGTTAATCTGGGACAGACAAGCTGAGTCAGTTGATCTTGAGCGTTCTCTTTCCCTTCAGTAAAACTCCTAACCACCCAGACAATACCAGACACTCTGGTGTTTTCTATTTAAAGGCAAACAAAATGCTCTTCCTGTTTTCGTTTCTAGTTTACCACTGCACTCAATATTTAAATTTAAGGAACACACAGCACCCTTTTTGTTTTGTTTTGTTTGTTTGTTTTTTTTGAGACATTGTCTCTCGGTACAGCTATGATTGTCCTGAATTTACTAGGCAGACCTAGACGTTTCTCGAACTCACAAAGATCTTGCCAGCCTTTGCCTCTCTGCCTCCCCAGTGCTGGGATTAAAGGCACGCCCCACCACGCCTCTCTCCTAGGAAAGACTTCTTGAAAAAGTAGAGTGACGAATTTCTCTTATTCAATTCCTGAACATCGAAGGATTAAATGAAGGGCTTGCTAGAGAAACTCCCTATCTGGAACGTGGGAAGATTCCTACGGTGGCTAATAAGACATCTCCATCGTTTGCTTATGTAAAGGACAAACTTAAACTTGAATTTGGTATTTCACGTTGTGCCTCACAAAAACAAGCTTTGATCAAAGAACTAGGCAGCCGGGTTTCAAGTGGGTGGGTGTGTACTCAGCGCGGGCGCAGAGTTGGTTTTGTTCCCAGTAGAGTTGACACCAGCAATGGCGACTCGAGGCCACACCGGGGCAGCCTCTCCTAGGCTGGCCGCCCGGCCAGGAAAATCGCTTTGGCAAGCTGAAGCTCTTAGCCAAGTCAGGCCTGCTATAGCTGCCAAGAATTTAAAGGGGGTCTAGAAACAAGCATCTTCCCTCTCTTTTAGAGCTCCTGGAGACTTTGGATTAAGAAGAAGAAAATAAAAGAGAGAAATAAAACCGGACATAGTGGTTTTGTTGTTGTTTCGCAGGGTCTTCACAGTCCCCGAACGTCCAGTCCACCGGGTCCCTGAGACAGAAAAGAAGCGGGGGCAAGAGGAGGGTCAGCCCGCAGGCCCAGCCCGCCAGGGCGCGCCCCAGCTCAGCGCTCTGTGCCGGGTGACCCAGGAGGCGCGGGGGTGGGGTGGGCGTGGGGAGAAACACCACCACCCCCGCGGCCCGCCCCCCAGCCTGGCCTGTGATTGGCTTGGGGGGCGCGAGTGCCCGCCCCGGCGAGCGGGAGGGTCCCCGTGGGCGCCGGGCGGCGCAGGCGGGGCGGGGAGAGCCGGCCGGGCGGAGCAGGCGAGGGGCGGGCGCGCGGGTCCCGGGGATCGCCGAGCGGGCTTGGGGAGGCCGGGAGCGCCATCAGCGGGGGCGGGAGCCCGGCGGGCTCAGCGCAGAGCGGGGAGAGCTCCGGGCCAGCCGCCGTTCCGCGCGCTCTCGGAGCCGCCAGTCCGCGCGTCCCCGCAGCCTTCCGGGAGGAAGCGGCGTCGCGGCCGGGTGCAGCCTCACCTGCCGTCCCTTCTCCGCCGGGCGGCGCAGAAGGACAGAGGGTCGCGGCCCCGCGACGCACTTCAGCGGGTCGCAGCGTCCAGGACCCTACGCGGGGCGCCGGCTCCATGGCGACCGGGCTCGGGGAGCCTGTCTACGGACTTTCGGAAGAGGAGGTGAGTTCCTGCCCAGAGCGCTGTGGGGAGGGGACGGGGCCCACTTCGCTGTGAGCGTCCCCTGCCAGCAGGGGCTTGGGGACTATGGGTGATCCCGAGCGGTCCCGGGCGCCGGGTGGCTTGATCCTCCCTCTTCGCCGGGGCAATGCGCTTCTCCGCCTGGGGCTCTCAGGGTGGGCGGAGGCCGCGTGAGCCGCTGCCCCGCGGGTCCTTTTCCTCTTCAAGCTGCGTCTCTTGGGGCTGTTAGGCAACTTTTCTGGACCACGCTCCTGCAGCCTGGAGTCCGTGACGTGTGTCACGTCTAGTTAGCTGCAGGGGTCTTTGCATGGTGCAGGCGATCTGGGGGCTAGTGGTGTCTCCCCCCTGGGGCTTCTCTTGCTAATGGGCGCTCGGTAGCGGACGTGTGCAGATTCCGGTGAGAGTAAGGGACACCCGGAGAGTTGCGTGCGGCCGCCCATGGGTCTTGCAAAGTCTAGAGCTGGGATTGTGCGTTCCAGAGTCTCCTATTTTGGTGTGTGGAGGTGATCCGGGGAAGAGGCAGGTGCTGCAGGAAACTTAGGGGAAGCTTGCAGCCCTGCCATTTCTCTCTGGTCCAGAGGATTCAAAGCCCGGCATCTCTGGGGTGCGTGGAGAGAAGAAAGCTCCATTGATCTCTTTTATTAATAAAACGAATGAAATAAGCCACACCCCCCAAACGGTCGGTTTGACTGGAGAGGGCTTTGTTTTTAAAAACCTCACTCGCTCATCGTGGTCCCCACTCCCCCTTTTGAAACGATCCTGCTAAATCACTGCTCAGCCCTCACTCGACCAGCCATTCTCGACTCTTATTGGTGTGTTGCTCTGCCAAAAAGGGGGGTGGGAGGCCTGTCGCGGGCGCGGAGTGACAGGCAGGCTGGATGGAGCAGGTAGGAGTGGTTCGCCATCTGGCGGGGTGCGCGCCCAGGTCTGGCTCCCCTTTCAAGAGGTGAATTTACAACCCATGAAGCATTACTCAGCAGGGAGGTATTTCCTATCCTGGTTGTGCATTTCATGAAAAGTGGATGCCTGGAAATTTGGGCTTTCTCGGTTTCTCTTTCTTACCCTCCCTCCTTTCTTTCTGAGGTTCCCTCTTTCTCTGGTGATGGGGGTGGGGTTTAAAGAGAGTCTATTATCTGAGACAGGCTCACGTTTATGGCTTTGCTTTCTGCTGCCTCCCTACCGGCATGGTGTGTGTGTGTGTGTGTGTGTGTGTGTGTTCTAAGTGTAGAATGAAATGGTTATCTTGTAGAAGGCAGGGCGTGTAGGGGTTGATTTTAATTTTTGATAGTGCTAGGTCGGCTTACTGGGCTGCTTGTGATCAAAGAATGATCACAATTCGAGTAATGTGTGGTGTGTTTTTGATTTGAAATGCTTGTGTAGAATAAATTGTGTGTGTGTGTGTGTGTGTGTGTGTGTGTGTAGTCACCTGGAGATGGGTGAAAGTAGGATTATTTTGTTTACCTAGGGGATTTTCCTAGTTCCTTATCTGGTGCTGGAGGGCAGTCACTTACTTGTCTTTGGAGGTGCTGAGATTCTGACCGTCCTAAACAAAGGGCTTCCTGGGTGAGGTGTCAAGGGAGATATAAGACAGCTGTCTTTCATCTTAAGTTCTCTTTAATTTTTAAAAAATAACATGATTATTTTTAAAAGCTCCTTGGAAGAAACATTTTGAGACTGTTTTGGAAAATGCGTCTGCATAAAGGAATCCTTTCTGTCAAGGCTGGGTCTGTGCGTGCTTTGTTTACGATGGCAGCCGGTGTCAGAATCCACCTCAGGGCGCATCTTGCCAATTTTGCCTTGGAGAATCACTGTTGATCTTGACTGGTGTGGGGTGTGAATCGGAGAGCAGACACAGAGCCCAGTGTGTGGGGGCTTGCCTGTGACTCCTCCCTTCTGCCTGTTATCAGACGGACTGGACAGGGAATAGCAAGGGGCGAGGGAAACAGTTTATCTGTGTATTGCCTTGCTATTGATGATTCTGTTTAGTGACACACATCATATATGACACAAAATAGCCCCATCTACCTTTTTTCATCTTTCTCTTACCAGTGGAAAATGAATGCCTTCATATTTCTAAGGTATCTGTTTGTCATGGGAGGTTTCTCTCTGTTCAGGGGGCCGTTTGAAGACAGACAGAATGCCTTTGTATGATATTTGTATCAAATTATTAAATATACTTGGTTTGTCGCGTCTCCAGAATTAGTTTGTAAGCAAACAAATGGGAATAATTAACAGGCTCTAAACATGGAATACCCAAGCACCTCAGGCTTGTCAAGTAGTGTTAAAAAGGGTGCACCACTGGGCCACAAGTATTACATGAAGGTGCTTGTTTAGCTGTAGAGAGGAGTCTACTTATAAACCTCTCCGCAAGTGGAGGGTACCCAGGAGTACCCAGGGTTTTCTTGTAAGTAGACTTGTGTTTATACTTGGTGGTGGCAGAAAGCATTATGTATTTGGAATGGGCTTAGTCATGTTCCCGCTAGCACTGGTGAGCTCTGTACTGCTACCGCCCAAGCACAGTGCTAATCTAGAACGCAGCAGGATGGCAGAACCAAGACTCTGTTGCCTGGGGTCATAGGCCTGAGGTCCGGCTAATGTGCTGAGTGAGAATGGTTGAGGTGTAGGTTTGGCTCCTGTGGGTGTGTGGGAGTGTGCATGCTGTGTGGTTTTGCCGTGCATTGCAGCTGAATTTCTCCGGGTGATTTAGAATTCATATTCACTCTTATTCAAATCACTTCAGTTTCAGGAACCGAAATCAAAAGGTCCATCAAAGGAGTTTGGGTACTGAAGGGATTAGGTAATGGACCAGTAGTTCTGATTTACCGCTGAGGATCAGATTTGGTTTTGAACCAGAACAGTTTGGACTAGTTTCTGCAACTGACCTGGGTCCTGGAAGAGCCCTTTTCTTGTTTGTATTTAATTGTGGCCATCTGTAGTGTTGACATGGTTTACTCAGGAATGCTATTGTTACTCTTCTGAACTGTTTCATTACACCTGAGACTGGGATCTTCCTTGAGTGGGGGAAGAGTTTCTATTGGATAATATATCAAGAGTTTGAGTGACAGCCTTGTGGAGAGATTAGCCGTGGTATCCCCCAGCTCTTGGAAGGCGAAGGAAGCGATGGTAAACTTCAGGGACAGCCTGGACTAAATGCCAACAGACCAACCAGGAAACAAACGTCCACAACCCCAGACAAGCAAAATAATGGGATATGTCCCTTAACATATTTTTGGTGGCTAGAATAGGCAAATGGCTTTAGAAGGGACTCGGGATGTATCTCCCATTCCATAAAAACGAGAATAGGCACCGAGTACTAAATCTTAAGCGTGCGACATCTAACCTATGCTTTGTTAGAGACCCTCGGCATGCTGTTATTTCTGCCTGAGGACTCGAAGCGACTAAATGAACTGTGTGAAAGACATTCAGTGAGTGACTGGGCCTGTTGGTCCCAGAGCCCTAATTCTTCTTGTATGCCGACAGATCTTCCCTTTTTTCAAAGCATCTTGACAGATTTTCACAGTTAGGTTGTTCATGATAGTGGAAAGTGAGATAAACATCATGGGTTGCATTAAAAAACACTCCTTGACCAAAATGGCCTACTTGATCTCATTAGCGTGGTCTCCATACTGTGTTAAAGCTTGGGAGAGCTCATGAAGGAACGGTGAGAGATCTAGCTACTCACCTGGAAACAAAGCGTACCTCTCTTGTGTGGCAGTGTATGTAATTGCCACAGTCACTGCTCTTCCCTATTGCCTTAGGGGTCTCTACTGACTTGTATGTATTATAAACTTGCTAATGAACACTTAAGGGTAACTTAGCAGCAGATAGCATATTGGTTTCATTTTAAGGGCACGGCCTTCTTAAAATGCATCATTATTTTATATGCCGAAAACTAATATTGTTGTCCAAGTAAGACATGCTGTCAATTTTAGGAAGTATCTTTATTTCATAGATGTTAAAATATGAAACAAGGATGTTTCAGAACTGATGAGCTCTATTAATTAGAAAACTCCCCGAGACTTAATCTAAGCTTCAGGTCCACTTCAGAATGTGTAGTAATGAAACATGTTGCCCTATTGTTTGCCAGGATGTTTGGGCTTGACCTCAGGGCTTTGGGTATTAAGCAAAGTGCTTCTTCACTGAGCTTGTAGCTCCAGGTTCGCAATTTCAAGACCAATTTCTGCATTTGTATCTGGGCAAGGATTAGAGGGAGAGAAACCATCTTTAATGGACAGTCGTGGAGGAAAACCCAGAGCTTCTGGGGTGCCACTTAAACAGCCTTCTTGTAGGTTCACTCTGGCAACTGCTGCGCATGTGCTAAAATGTTGAGAAACTAAAACAAGGTTAGGCTTTACAAGTGCCGTTTACACATTTTGTTGTTTTGTTTGTTTGTTTGTTTATGCTAGAGCTAGAAGCCAGGACCTGTGTTACAAGCCCTCTCCCCCTTGTGAGCCTCTCCATGGTCTCCTTTTTGTCAGTGGGCAGGAGATTGGCAAGCTGGAAGCTAGCTAGAATATATAGTAAGAACTGGCTCCAATGAGTAACTTTGGCTTTTTTTTTTTTTTTTTTTTTTTTTTTTTTTTTTTTTTATAGTACATTGTTTAGTTTCTGGAAGCTTGGATTAATGGTATTATGGAAAAGCAGTTGCCTTAACTGAAGGAATAAAATAATTTGTTGCAAGGGCTTAGAACAATAGCAAAATGGAAATCCTGAGATGACAGCAGTTTCTTTAGCTGCCAAAGGGAACAGAGATATCTTGTGGTTCCAAAGTGTTGCTGAGACAGTGGGTATTCCTATTACTGGGGAATGTGTATCAGAAAGTTGGTTTCAGGAATCTGGGGGAGCTTGCTGTGTGTTCAGAGGAAGAAAAAGTGTTCAAGGAAGAAATTCCTCTGAATGCAGTAAATGTGTTGAGCTCTACTGTAAACTGGTGAAGTGGTTTGCATAGGAATTACCTGTCTTGAAAACTGTTTAGGGGCTGGACAGATGGCTCATCGGTTAAGAGCACTGACTGCTCTTCCAAAGGTCCCGAGTTCAATTCCCAGCAGCCACATGGTGACTCACAACCATCTGTAATGGGATCAGATGAGGTTTTCTGGTGTGTCTGAAAACAGCTACAGTGTACTCACATAAAATAAACAGATCTTAAAAAAAAAAAAAACCCAAACAAACAAAAAAAAGAAAAGGAAAGAAAGAAAACTGTTTAAGGTTATGAGTCATTCTAGAATGTAACATTATTGCAACAACACATGTGACTTCCTGGTAAATTAGAAGAACCTGTGTCCATCCATGGCTCATTTCATCACCTCTCTGCCTTGTGTAGTGTTTCAAATAGCATAATAAAAACAGGTAATGCCTGAGGCCCTGGGGTTGGATCCACAACCCTGGGAAAAAGCAAACCTAACCTGGAATTTAAATGGCTCTGTGCTACAGAATGAAAACATACTGCTTTACCTTTACAACATTTGTTTCCTTTGAGTTCAAAGATAAACTAACCAGATTTTGTTGTCCTTAATTTTGTTTTGTTTTGTTTTTGAGCCAGGGTTTGTAGCTTGTAGAGCAAGCTGACCTTGAACTCTGAGGCCCATCTGCCCCTGCCTCCCAGATCGTGTTGAGATTAAATTATGCTATGATGCCGCCCAGACTGATTTTGCATTTTTGGTGAATAGCAGCTCTAAAAGGGAGGAGAAGAACACTGGAGGAGGGGAAGGAGGAAGAGGGGGAAGGAAGAGTCTCACAAGGTTTCAGTTTTGGCGTTGCAGATGTTTGATTAGATGAGTTTGTCATTCTGGTTTTTGTTTTGTTTTAAAGAGAAGGGTAGAGGTATATCTTGAACCTCTGGCCCACCATCTTCTCAGTTTCTGTCTCTAGCAGATGAGACTGTGTGTGTGCGTGTGCGTGTGCGTGTGCGTGTGTGTGTGTGTGTGTGTGTGTGTGTGTGTGTGTGTGCACGCGCGCGCGCGCCCCACCACACCTGGCTTTGAAATATTTGTTAGTTAGGAATACAGGGGACTTTTGACAGTCCACACTAAGAATGAACATACTGTAATAACTAATCCATAATTGGGATTAAGGAATGGTGTGGGGACGATAGAATATGCTCCTTCTGTTGTCATGGTGTCTCTCTTGCAGGTGGCAGTAGGGATGATCTTGCTTTCTGACTATAGGTGGCAATATTTGTACTGTTGGCTGTTTCCTTGAGCCCTGTGCTTGTTGGTAGAAGATGGAAATGATAGCATAATTTAGAGATGAAATATATAGACACTAGATTTAGAAACCAATATATTCTGTAAAACAAAACAAAACAAAACAAAACAGAACAAAAAGCTGGTTACTTAATAAAAACACCCGGAAGGTTGGTTCTCAATGGATACAGTCACAGAGACCATCAGCTTTCTGAGGGTTTTCAATGTTGTCTTTACCCAAGGTCTACACAAACAATTTCAGGAGAGAGTGGCAGGCTTTTAGATTTAGATTTGAAGAGGGACGTTACCACAATGTCCCAGTGTACACAGTCTTTCCTTGTCTGATGCTTCTGGTTGTATTGTGTGAGCCTTTCTGTAATTCCGTGTCACTGAGGAACTGATTAGCACCATCACTCCTAGTCTTGAATGCTAAACAAATTGTGTGTGTGTGTGTGTGTGTGTGTGTGTGTGTGTGTGTGTGTGTGTGTCTTGAAACATAGTTTCAGGGTTATCTGGGTCTAGTTTCTAATTTACTGTGGAGCCAGGACAACCTTGAACATCCAATCCTCCTTCTGGATTTTAGGCATTTGCCACATGTCTCCTTTATGGAGGGATCAGACCCAAAGCTTTGTTCATGCTAAGTAAGCACTGTACCAACTGAACTACATCACTGGCCCTGCTAAAGGGAGTCTGGATTCCCAGTGCATGCCTGTAGCTCAGGTTGGTGCTGAAGCTGGTGGATGTACTTGTCTAGTCATTCAGGTTTGCTCTCGATTCAAATGGCCCAACTGCTGACTGTTGCTGTAATACTCATAAGTGAGAAAAGCTACCCACTACCACCACCACCACCACCACCACCACCACCACCACCACCACCACCACATGTATCTGGGTAACTAGTTTGAATTTGACACTTCAGTTGACTTTTTGTCCCTGACTTCAGAGCCATGTATTGAGTCAAAACTCACCAAGTCTAAAGTCAAGCCACCCAGGTTCCCGAACACTCATCACATTCAGTGTTTGGTGACTTGTTGGCAGTGTGAGTTCCCTTTATGTCATCTGTTTGCCAAGAGAAAGGGACTCTCAGAGATGATTGCTGTGGTGTGATGAAGCTGTGGTGTACTGTTCAATTGGAAATGGGACATGAAAGGACTCATTGGGCCAGTTGTCCCATGAAGAAGGACATATGCACTGTGGGAAATCTGCTGTGGATGTGAGTGGCATTCAACCAGTTCCATGATACTTGGCCAGAGCTCTAGGTACTGGAGGTTGTTGACCAGCTGAAGTCAGGTGGGAATAGTGCCTCTGGTATGTTTCTGCTTCCTGTCTCCCAGGCAGAGGGCACATGCCCTGTTTGACAGGGTCTCCATGGAGCCCTGGCTGTCCTGGAACTTGCTTTGTAGACCAGGCTGGCATTGAATTCATAGAGATTCACCTGCCTCTGCCTTCCAAGTGCCAGGCATGCCACCACCTCCTGGCTACAAGTGTTTTAAAATAAAGATGAGCAGGTTTTTAAAACTTAATTATTTACTGTGTATGTGTGTGTGTCTGTGTTTGGGTGTTTTGTTTGTGGGTATGTGCACCACAAGCCTGGTGTCTGCAGAGGCCTGAAAAGGGCGTTGGATCCCTTGGGATTGGAGTTATAAATGGTTGTGAGCTGCCCTGTGGGTGTTGCGTACCCAATCCAGGTTCTTTGGAAGAATCATCTTTCCATCCCTTAGGTTTTTTTTATGCACAGTTTTGGCATGTGCTTGAGACATCACAACTGAGAAGTTCAGCGAGTCTGAATTGAAGAGTTTTTACTGGGTGCATGAGTTGTATTTGTGTATGAATTTTGTGTCTAAGACCTGAACCCAGGGTTTTTCTAGGTAAATGCTCTCCCAATAAGATCACCCCATCATCCCTGGCTCGTCTTTCTTGTTTCTTTTCCCCTCCTCTCTCCTCTCCTCCAAGCCTACTTTCCAGTGCCCCAGGGGCTAACCCATGACCTCCTGCTTGCAAGGCAAGCACCCCTCCTGATGAGCTGGACATCCCCAGTTCCTAACTTAGTCTTGCTAAGTTAGAGCAGTGGTTCTCGGGGGTCACACATCAAATATCCCGTCTATCAGACATTTACATTATGATTCACAACAGTAGCACAGTCACAGTTATGAAGTAGCAGTGAAAATCATTTTATGGTTGTGGTCTCACCACAACCTGAGGTCCCACCACATGAGGGGCAAAGCATTGGAAAGGCTGAGAACCACTGCTGTAGAGGACGCATGAGTTCAGTGCCTCTTTGAGCTGACCTCTCTATGTTCATTGGGAGCCCTAGGGTACCTTCCTGTTGGCTTTTGAGAAGCCGGCATTTGGCATGCCTGCCTTGAAGTCATGTCTTAGCTTCCAGTGAACGTTAATGGGAGACGACACATTGAGCCCAGGGTGAGCACTTTCCTGGCTTCACTTCCAGAGGGAGGCTTGGGAAGAGTTGAGCAGTCAGGGGTGTGGGTAGGAGGTAGCACTGAAGAATATTGACCAATATGGAGATGTTAGTAGTGACAATGACATGTTTGGAACGTCACCCAAAGGCTTATAAAACCGGTAGAATAGAATTCTGTTATAAAAAAAAGTTTATAAACTTTTAATAAATGTTTATAAAAATGGCTAGGGATATTCAAGCAGGTTAGTGGCTTATATATCTAACTTCTAGCAAAGGAATTACAGATAATTAAAAAACTATTTTCTTTGTTGCCTGCTTGTATTCTGCATATTTTTTAATTTATAAGTTTAAAAATTAGGCATAAATGTGGGACTGATGACTACAGTTCACAAGACTCTATTATGTATTTTTATGAATAACTAAAGAGAGAGGGATTTGAAGACTCTGAACACAAAAGCAGTGATAGAGGGAAATGACCCAGGGCTGTCCCTGTAATGTACACCGAGCTGCAATCACATACTGTGTTTGAATAACTGTGTCCATAAATATGTATGATTACTAGAGGTTAATCTCAACATTAACATTTAAGGAGATAGTACAGATATATTACAGGGAAAGTAGAAGGAGCACCCTTCCCCCCCTCCCCCAACTTCAAGGTTCAGGTAAAAAAAAAATGAGGGCGCTTTGGTAGGAATATGGGTATGATATTTGCTCAGTTGGACACGTGTTTATCAAGGCCCTGCCTTGTGCTCTTTACCAAGGGTACCAAGGTCATCTGTTTGCCAGCCGTGAGCTCCCCACCAGATGGGAGGAGAAAGGAAACAGAATTGGCTGGTAGACTGGATGTTTTTACAGATGTTTTCTCTACCATGACATTTGATCTCTGTGTTTCTGTCCTTCTGTGCATGACAGTTGCATGAAAAGGATTTAATTCTTGTTGCGTTTTATATTCTCTGAAAGTTGTTTTTTTGTTTTTTTTTTTTCTTTCTTTTTTTGGAATGTTCTATGAAGATTATGGGCTGGGATCTGACCTGAGTCCATCTCTGTGTTTGTTTTCTTAGGTTTGGAGTTACACCTCTTAATATAAATCTATTTCAGCACATTGGCCTAGCTTTGCTGTTACATTTTGGATCTTGCTGCTCAGGCTGGCCTTCCGACTCAAAGGCCAAAGTGATCCTCCTGCCTCAACCTCCCAAATAACTTGGGCCTACGTGCACCACCGCATCCTGCAAGTACCTTCCAGTTCTAATGATGTGTGCACTACAGGATTCTGCTCTGTTGGTGTATATATATCTAAGTGGTCAGGAGCTCTTTATTTTGCCTTTCAGCTGATGCCCTTTAAGTGCTGGGTGTGACCTAGAGAGCATCCCTCCCCAAACAAAAGGCTGGAGCTGACAAATACTGTGCTGTTTCTAATCTGAGACAAATCAGAGCCCTAGCTCAGCTGACTAGTATTTCTGAAAGAGGATGAGCCTGCCTTCCAGTTTATGTGTGTATAATCTGTTGATGGCTTCCGTATGTTTCCCTCCTAGGTCCCTGGTCTTCCTGATTACAGGCTACAGTTGGCAGTGTCATACAGTTTTGGGGTTTGAGTTGGCCAGTCTCTCACTGTGTGCCATGACATGTTGAGCATGGTGGCAGATTGCTATAGCTTTCCCCGGGACTGTAACTGCACTTGGCATCTTCCATACTCATATGCCTTTAGGGAACATACTCCCAGGTTAGGTCTATCAACCCAGTGATGTCATTAAGAAACTGTGGGAGCTCTTTGCTCTGCTCTGCCATCCATAATCCTACTCTCTTCAGAGGCCTTATTTATCTGAGGGAGGTCGTCTCTGGCAGCCAGAGCCAGGCTCTTTGTATACTGCATAGAGAGGAGGGAGAATGGCTTCCTGTGGCTTTCTCTTAAGAGTAAGGACCTTTCATTCCTACAATTGTGCAGGAAGTCTCTCTCTGTGTGTCTCTCTGGACCACAGAGGCTTAGATCTACTCATCTCTCAGCAAAATGTGTCAAGGAGGGACTGGAGTGGCTTTTATAGCCTTACCCTTGGAGCTCTGCCCAGGTCAGCTGTGCTGCCCTGTGAGCCAACCCTTTACTCAGTCCCTGTTCAGAGGACACTTGGCATGGGCCTGGAGAGATGGGATGCACAGAATTACATGTCTCCTTACAATACAGGGAAAGGTGGATTTTCACTGTGAAACGGAGGCATAGACTGATACAGGGGCTGCTCACCCTCTGGATGGGAGGGATGGCAGATTACACGCAAACACACACACTCACACACACACACACACACACACACACACACACTGACCTTGAGACAACTCTAATTTATCGATTTAGATCACATAGACAGACAGACAGACACACACACATACACACACACACACACAGTGACCTTGAGATAACTCTAGTTTAATTGATTTAGATCACATAGACAGACAGACAGACACACACACACACACACACACACACACACACACACTGACCTTGAGACAACTCTAATTTATCGATTTAGATCACATAGACAGACAGACAGACAGACACACACACACACACAAACACACTCCACGCACACAGGGGAGTGAAAATGCTCTCACCATTATTGTACTTCTCTCATACCTGACAGGAGGGTTGTTTTTCTTTAATTTTGGTAACTCATGACAGATACATTCTTTATGGCATATGCCCTATGACAGTAAAGATGAAACAGGATATCCAAACACCCCCAATGAAGGTAAGGATATGAAAACATGTGGTGAGGTGGTTCTCTCAATCAGAGGAGCCAGCCGTGCTGGGTCTGCCCAAGTCTGCAATATGCCATCCCCCTCGCTCACTGTCTCTGCAGCTGTCCTTGGGCAGGTTGGGCACCATTCCTTTCCTTGAGTCCAGTTTGGCGTGAACTTAGGGTCTTGATTGATGATCATGAGTTGAAAAGCACCAAGCAGTGTTTGTTAGGTCTTTGGCCAGTTTGGTTCTATGAGGATGTGCGCACTTTGTTAGCAGCGTGTTCTTGGGCCGTGACTGCAGCCAGAGATCTTAAGTCAGGTTTCCTCTGCCACAGAGGAAATCTGGGTCTTAGCCTCAGGTCTGTGAGGCTCGTCCTCCGCACTGCTCTCTGCCTCGAAACAACTTTCAGGTTGTGTGTGGGGTGGGGGGAGGGAGTAGAAGCCACCCTGCTTTTCTGTAGCATTTCATGAGTGGTTTCTTCCTAGACTGTGACTGTGCTGCCTTCTGCCTTTCCTACACTCAGCTATCCTGGCTTTTCACGGAATTTTTAAATTGTAATACAACCCAGCACAAACGTGTCTGTGTTGACCCTATTTAAGCAGGCATGGTACTAAGTGCATTCACCGAGTTGTGCAGCTACCACCCCCATCTGACCGCACAAACCCACAGAACGCAGAACTGAATGTAGGATCCCTGGCCAATACCTGTGTCTCTCTTCCGGGCATTCTAGCTTTGTTTTGTATCATCTTTTTGATTCCAAAAAAAAAAAAAAAATATCTGTGAGCTTCTTGTTGTTAAGTGGGGTGCAAGCACTTGTGCGCATACACGTGTGTGGAGGTTAGAGGACAGTTTGCCAGCTATCAGTTTTTTCCCCAGCCCATGGGTCGCTATCTTGATGAACAACAGCAATCCAAGTGTGTGGAGAGAAGCCATCTGTGGTGTGAACACCTCAAATTCTAAAGACTGACTGAGTCAGGAGGATCTTGAGCCACAGTGCAGGTTAAGTGGCAAGACTCAGTAAAAGACAAAAGCCAAACCAAACATATTGAGAGAAGGAGAGAGAGAGGGAGAGAGAGAGATATTAGATGGGGTTTATTGAAGAAATTTGAGTTGCACAGAAACGCCAGTAAAGTTAAGGAGAAAAGTCACTCTACTGGTCCCTTTGAGTCTAAGCTATGAAGAGGAGTCAAAAGACAAGCTTTGAAGATCCCGATACTTGACTTTTAAGTAAAAATAAATGCCCTAGCAGCTGCAATTATGGAAGCCTAACTGTTCTTGGTTGTCTCCCTGACCTATTTCTTGGATGGACAAAGATGGAAACTTGGAACCACCTCACTCTCTTAGGGTTTCTCTTGCTGTCTTGACATCATGACCAAAACAAAAGTTGGCTTATAATTCCATATTGCTTTTCATCATCAAAGGAAGTCAGGACAGGAACTCAAGGAGAACAGGAACCTGGAGGCAGGAGCTGATGCAGAGGCCATGGAGGGGTGCTGCTTACTGGTTTGCTCCCCTTGGCTTGCTCCCCCTGCTTTCTTATAGAAAGTAGGACTACCAGCCTAGGGATAGAACCACCCATAGTGGATACTCCCCATCAATCACTAATTAACAAAACACCTTACAGCTGGGTCTTATGGGGGCCTCTTCTCCAGTGAGGTTCCCTCCTTTGAGATAACTCTAGTTTGTGTGTCAAGTTGGCATAAGACCAGCCAACACAATCACCTCCTGTTATCTGCCCAACTGCCTGTGTTCCGAGTGCTGAGGTGGTTATGTGCTATCTGTTCTGTATTAGAGACGTGAACCCACCAGTTTTCTACCATGGCAAATATAGTTAACAACGTTTATTCATTGTATGTTTGTATGCAGGTGCACCCATGTACAGGTGTGATGCACCTGCGTGCATAAAATATGTATCAAATTCTTAGAAGTCGTGGAGCACATTTTAAAGTGTTCTTCCCACAAAAATATGTCAGGCAAACATGTCCTGGTTAGCTCAATTTAGCCCAACTTATGCATACTCTAAATCAGGATCTCAAGAAGAGCAGTCAGTGCTCTTAACCACTGAGCCATCTCTCCAACCCAAAACAAAAGTTTTAAATGAGCCAAAATTCAGTAGAGTTTTGAGGGGGATACTGATAACTTATTTTGCAGTTGGGGAAACCAAAACACAAAGGGGTTAAATAAATGAGGTAGGGCAGGACTTGAACCAAGGCAGTCTGGATCCAGGAGTGGAAGCTTTAGGCTGTATTGTGTTGGGGAGTTGAGAGCTGAGGAGTGATCTGGAGGCCAGGCTGTGACTTATAGGCCTCAGGAAGTGACTGGGACTTGATGGCTTGTTTGAGGTACACCGAGGAACCTGTAGAGGTTTAAGTTTTCCTAAAGTTCACCCTGGGACCTGGGGATGTAGCTTAATGGTATAGCATGTGCTCAGCTCCCATGGGACTGGACAAATAAATGAATCAATACAGAGATAAAACTTAATAGAGCACCAGTGTGATGGTTTGTATTTGCTTGGCCCAGGGAGTGGCACTATTTGGAGGTGTGGCCTTGTTGGAGTAGGTGTGTTACCGTGGGCATGGACTTTAATATCCTTGACCAAGATGTCTGGAAGCTAGTCTTTCACTAAGTATCCTTCAGCTAAAGATGTAGAACTCTCAGTTTCTCCTGTACTATGTCTGCCTGGATGCTGCAATGCCCTCACCTTGATGATAATGGACTGAACCTCTTGAGCCTGTAAGCCAGCCCCAATTAAATGTTGTCCTTATAAGAGTTGTCTTGGTCATGGTGTCTGTTCACAGCAGTAAAACCCTAACTAAGATAAGCAGGGAGAATAGATTTAAGTCAGACAGCCATAGGAGGTCATGGAGCTGTCCTAGCTGAATGGTGTGATAGGGTAGACACTAAGGAGGTGATGAGGAAAGAGGATATTTGGAGATACCATATTAGGTTTGGTTACCACTTATTAGGCAAGGAAGAAGAGTCCAGAATAATTCCCTAGGTTTCTTAATTTCAGAAGACTGAGAAGGAGGGAAAAGTATATGTTTATTAAGGACCTTCTACAGTGGTCTCACCTAGAGGCCTGTCTTAGTTAGGGTTTCATTGCTATGAAGTAACACCATGACCAAGGCAACTCTTATGAAGGAGAACATTTATTTGGGGCTGGCTTGCAGTTTAGAGGCTCAGTCCATTATCATCATGGTGGGAAGCATGGAAGCGTGTAGGTAAGCATGGTGCCAGCAGAGCCAAGAGTTTTACATCTTGATCTGCATGTGACAGAAGGAGACCTAGATGTAGCTTGATTATACATCATCTTAAAGCCCACCCCCATGGTGTCACATTTCCTCCAACAAGGCCACACCTACTTCAACAAGGCCACACCTCCTAATGGTGCCACTCCCTATGAGCTAAGCATTCAAACACATGAGTCTGTGGGGGCCATTCCTTTTAAACCATCACAGGGCTCAATCTCATCATTCCTTCTAGGCATTTGTGACTGCATCAGCCTTGGAAGTTGCTACAGCGTCTGGTAGGTGGAGGCCAGGATTGCTGTTCAATGTTTTGCATGTAGTTCTCTATGACAGGTTTCTGGACTCTAATGTCAACAGTGCAAAGACCAACCCCCCACCCCATTCGATTGTGTTGCCACTCTTCATGGTTAATCTAATTACTCCACAAATGGGATCATGGAGATCATGCTATTTTTCTTGGTTCGAGAACTGAGGCGTAGAGAGGATGGTGGGTCATTTGGCCAAAACTATGTACTTAGGAAGTGCCCAGAAGCAGGCTTTAAAGTTGGGTCTTTGTGAAAACTTAAACTAGTTCTAATAGGGTGTGTCTTTTGGGTACCCCACCCCCACCCTCCTTCTTTCCCATATCACCACCACCACCACCACCACCACCATCACCACCACCACCACCACTACTCAGCCAAGAAAGCTGAGTGACGTCCTGGACTTGCCTGTCTCAAATATCCCCATCCTTCCCTCTCTCTGTCTCAGCCATGGAAGGAAGGCTTACTCACGGAGAGCTTTTTAGTAGTTGCTGGTTTCATACTGGAGGTGGCAGGAAGGAAGGTGGCTATTTATAGTTCTCTCTGCAGTGGATCGAATTTTCCAATCCCTCGGAACTTAACAGTGGTAGTCAAAGAAATATAATTTAGTTGTCAGCCTTCTGCTGAAGCCTTGATGAGAATGTGTGTCGCCATTATTGGTAAGGTAAGAGGAAGTGAAAAAAAAAAAAGCTCACAGCAAAAGCCTCACCTCTCCGTGTGGCCGTGAAGTAACGCTGGCATCCGTAATAATGGCTGTACCTCCGAGAAGGTGTGAGATGAAAAGGAAAACCCCAAAGACCCTCTAGATGGAGAGGTAGAGGAACTAGTTGCTGCCTAGTGTTAATAAGTATCATCCTGTCCAGAGCATCGTTTTAGATGTAGGTCCTCCCTACATGCTGGTTACCTTCCTTAGTGACTCCCCATATCAGGGCTCCAGGGGCAGAGGTCATGGCTGACCTCTTTGTAGGTCATTATCAGTATGTTCAAGTACCTATGTCTTTTAAATGTTTTACATGACATTTGTGTGTGTGCGTGTACATAAGCAACATACACACAAAGGTCCGAAGGTGACTTTTTGGGAGCCAATTTCTTCTATGACACCTTGACCCAGGATCAGACTCAGATTGTTATCTTGGTGTGTGTGTGTGTGTGTGTGTGTGTGTGTGTGTGTGTGAACTCATTTGGCCACATAAACATACACAGATGAAATATAAAGAAATGTTCTGGCTTATGTCTTCAGCGTGCAGTGTCAGTTTTGGATAGAACTTGCAAGCTGAAGATCATATTCATTAATACATTAGGATCATTATTGTCTGCTGGATTCCTCAAGGAAGTCATACCCAATAGGGAGGGGACTCCTAATTGGTATCGGAGGCTTTCTGGATGACTGAGAGCCTATTATGTGCCACCATGACATGTCAGATATGAATGACTGTCACCTGGCCCCAGGAGCCTTGCCCTACTGAGATATGTCATTTAGATCTAAGACATCTTGCTCACTGTTGGTTTGATTCGCCCCAAACCCAGCCTTTTCTTTTAAGTGTAGCTCAATACAGAAAATTCCCTCGGTGAATGAACAGACTTCATTTACTTGCTTATTTTCTCATTCCTTAGCAACCTTTCTTTCCCTTGCCACCGCTAGACAACCTTAATCATGTCCCAAGTGGTAAATGCTTTTGCTGTGTTTTTTTTTTTTTTTTTTTTTTTTTTTTTTTTTTTTTTTTTTTTTTCTTCAAACCAGCTGTTTGGGGAGCCCAGGTGTTAGAGCCCAGACTTTAAACCGGCTAAGTCTTCTGTATAGCTTTGGCCCTTTTCTGTTTCTTCTTCTCAGCTACGATAAAGATAAGATAAGGAATGGCAGTTATTTTTAAAGATCGAGGCTGCACACGGACATCTTTTTGGGGATCCTGTATTTGCTCTGAATGGCATGACCATGGGTCAGTGTGTTTCTCTATATTCCTTACACAGTACTGTTAGATTAGGTAGATCAGACCCATTACTTTACAACAGCACCTTAATAATATGGTTATACCTAAGTTAGACACTGATTAGCTGCTTTGAGAAACTAAATTTTCCCCAGGGATAGCATTCATACCCACTACTCACTGTAGTGGCTGTAATGGGATGTGGGCTTCCATAGTGACAGCCCCAGCTGAGAAGGCCCAAGAAGGTGTTGGCTAATGACTCCAGTTGATGTGAGTGTGTAGAGTTCAAAGGTGGCTATCAAGGCTCAGAAGATTTCCTGGTGTTTAAACTCTATTCGAGAGGAGAGAGCCTACCCTTGGGAATACTCCTGCCTCGGAAAATCTGCAACAGGGAAGAAATTTGTTACATCTTGCATCGTAGAAAAAGTGAAGGAGCAGCAGTGATTGGTGGATTTCTACACAGTACATGTGGTTTTTTTCTTTCTTTATGGTTACTTGATTTACATGACTGTTTGCTCTCATACCTTCAGCACCTTGCTCTGTTTCTCTCACTCTGTGTGTGTGTGTGTGTGTGTGTGTGTGTGTGAAAGAGAGAGAGAGAGAGAGAGAGAGAGAGAGAGAGAGAGAGAGAGAGAGAGAGAGTGAGAGAGAGAGTACTTATCTCAGGGTTCACCCCTTTTCCGAAGCCTCCATTTTCATTGACGTCACATAGATTTCCATTGATTTTAGCACACTAGGAAATTAAAAACTAATTTCTTGCTGAATGCAGAGCTTGTTTGGAGTTGAGCTAATATTTGTAAACTTGGATCTTGTGCATAGCCAGTGGAATTTAAAGTGTCTCCCCCCCCCCAGTCTAATATTTTTAAAAGTGATTGATACTTATATCATTTAAGGCTCAGATTCTTACATGGAAGTTAAATGTGATTTTGTTTTGGCCAAGAAATAGTAACTCTATTGAATAAGTGAAAAGTGTGAGGCAATGTAGCTTCACAGAAGCAAACGGTTGTAAGACAGTTATCTTGCTAATTTGTTTTAGTTTTCATTAAATTTTGTTTTTTTGTTTTTGTTTTTGTTTTTTTTTTTTGTTTTGTTTTTTTGGTCTGGAGAGATGGCTCAGCAGGTAAGAGCAATGGCTACTCTCCCAGAGGACCCAGGTTCAATTCCCAGCTCACATGGCAGCTTACAACTGTCTGTAACTCTGGTTCCAAGGGACCCGATGTTCTCTTCTTGCCTCTTAAAGGTATTAGACACACATGTGGTGCATAAACATGCATGCAGGCAAAAACACATATACACATGGATAGTATGCTAATGATTTCAACAAAAAATTGTTTTTTACAATTTCATACATATCATGTGCCCCAACTAGCCTCTTTCAGGCCCTTCCTGCTCTGTCTACTGGCTTCTTCTTCCCAGCAGTTTCTCCTCTCCTTTGATGTCTTCAGTCAGCTAGGGCATGTGTGTTAGTCAGTGAGGCAGAGTATAGCTCCAGTGTAAACATGTGATGTGGCTTAGAGGTGATTTTTCCCCCAACAGTCTCTGTGCTAGCAGTGTCTTTCTTCATGTGTTGATGTTGGGAAGAGGAAGGAAATCTTTGAGGATCGGGGCCTTATAGAGTGTTCTAGGTCTGTTGATGTTGTGCCCTTGAATGGGATTAAGACCTTTCTCACAGGTTCTTAGTAAATTGTAGAGAGGAGGTTGTTGGAAATAATTCAGCCTTATCTGATACTGGCTTCCTATTTGGACTATTGAATCTCTTGTTTTCCGGGAAGACTGTCATCCGTGTTTGTGCCAAGATGCTTGCAGTTTTAGCCAACCAACTGGCAGGTAAATAAACTTCTTCTTTATGCAGTTATCTTGTCTCGGGTGTTCCAATACAATGATGATAAACCGACTAATAAGGTCTAGAGGAAAGTCCACACTTCAATATCCTTCATAGGATGTTTGACTCTAGTTTTGCAGATATACATATGTATCTGATATCATGTTGACATTAGACTTCCGGAAGTGAAAACTTCAGATTCAGTCTTTCCCAGCATTCTCCCTCGATGCCCTCTGAATCTGCTGCCATCGGCAGATTCTCGGGTAGTGCGCTAACTTGACATTTAATGACCAAGGCTTTTTAAAAAAAGACTTTTATTTTTATTTTTTAATTATGTTGGTATATTTATAGGTAATACAAAACTGTACCACTGTAAGATATTGAATATGAACATTACAATTATTTACTGAATCTGACTCGGTCCATTGGTGTTAAAAACAAAATGAAATGATTGTTAAAAAATAAGAACATACATATTCAAAGATCTTATTACAGTATAAAATTATTGAGCTCTGACCAGCTGCCAATCTCATCTTCTGGGGAGATTTAGGGGTTCTTTCGGGTTTTGTGGGAATACGCGAATCAGACTGCGGAAAGACAGGAACAAGCTGTACGGACCAGGGATTACAAGGAACAGCCTCATCCAGCAAAGGCAGTATGCTTGATAATGACGTAGGCTCCATCTAGTTTGTGGTCTAGGATCTGGCAGGCTGGCAGGCAGGGCGAGCTGGGCATCTCAGTAGACAAGGAAGAGTTGCATAAAGAAAGGTATCTTCCAACACAGGGAAAAGAGGCCCCAGTTTGTCATCCTAAGAAGGGAATCTCATGGTAGATTCTTCTTGTTCACTCCGGGCTCTCCTTTATTCTTTTAAAAACTTTGTACCAATTACTTTGGGCTCTGGTAGCTCTGTAAATTCATTTCTAGCCTTGGTCCCCATCACTGGGGTCGTAAGTCAGAGTCTGGAATCACAGTGGAGGTCTGTTCCTTCAATCAGGAAAGAGAACAGAGAATTTGTTAGATGAAGGACACCCATGCTAAATTGAACCAATGTTACCATAAGTCAGTATTTTTGGCTCCAACAGGCATAGGGTGCAGAGGGAAAGATGTCATTAAGAAGAGGGTCTGTGGCCCAGGAAAAAAGGATATGTTGTCTTTGATCACTCTGCTACATGAGAGCCATGATCCCTAACCCCGGCCAGTCCAGAATAATCAACAGGGTCCAAGAAGCACCACACATACACGCAACCAGTGAACACTTAAAAATCATAGATATTTGAAAGCATGCTGCTATTTGAGACCAAGCAGCGAAAAGCCAAAAAACAACACAACCAAAACCAAAAATCCTCAGCTGTCTTTCCTCACCTTTCCCACTTGTACCATTTTTTTAACTAAATTTTTTTTTGTTCTTTTACAATTCTGTGTATGCGTGATAGTATTTACTCACCCCTATAACCAGTTCTTCCTTCCCTTTGTGTTCTTTAGTTTTATTAAATTCATCAGGACCCATTTGTGCTGCCCCAATGGGTGTAAGGACATCCGCTGGAGCACAGTTAACTTACCAGAGTCTGTGCTGTTAGAGAAAACTGACTGCCCCTCTCCCAGCTAGCAGTTGCCAACGGCTCCATGCCTAGAGGTGGGATTTCATGCCCTCTTCATGCCGGGCTTTGGTCTTGGGCTTGTATAGGTCTTACACACACATGGACACAGCCCCTCTGAGTTTGTATGTGCAGCTAGCTGCCTGGCTGTTTTCAGAGTATACTGTTTCTCTGTAGTCATCCACCACCTCTGACTCTTACCTTCCTGTCCCCGCTTCTATAATGACCCCTTACCCTTGGAAGGAGGGTGTTGGGTGTATAGATGCCCCACTTAGGGCTGAGCATGTCACACTCAGTTGTGGATCTCTATGTTTTTTGTGTGTTTGCTTAACAATTAGTTATTTTATGTATACGACTACACTGTAGCTGTCTTCAGACACACCAGAAGAGAGCATCGGATCCCATTTCAGATGGTTATGAGCCACCATGTGGTTGCTGGGGATTGAACTTAGGACCTCTGGAAGAGCAGTCAGTGCTCTTAACCGCTGAGCCATCTTTCCAGCCCTCTCTTTTAATCACCCTCAATTGTAAAGAGAAACTTCTCTGATAAGGGTTGAGAGATGCATTAAAAAATGAATATAATGATGTCATCAGGAGCCAATCCAACTCTATATCCATTTAGCAGAAGAAGAGTAGTAGGTTCTCCTTTCGGTTCCGTGACCTGCTTGCCCCTCTGGTTTGTGGAGCCAGATGTGGAGTTCTTCTTGCGAGCAGGACTCAAATCCAAGCAGAGAGTGTGTAATAATTCCTGTGATGCCTGTTTCACTGTTGTACCAGTGGGCATGCCCTGTGTAACCAGCTACAGGCCTTGGAGGACTCACAGCTGTGTGAGATTGATGATCCCTTTCTTTCTCTGATGGTGTAGATACCACCCCCCAGCACTATGAAAGCTGTCCAGCAGGAATGAAGCTTCCAGGTTAATAGTGGCTTGGTTTGTCCATTATGTGACTCAAGTATTCAGGCCTTGGGTTCTGTATGGTAACCAAATGCATCAACAGTAGTCCGTAATGTTTGGGCATCTCTATGGGATTTCACTGCCCAACAACTCCATTGGCACCGTGTATTTTGTAATGGAACAGGAAAGGTTAAATTGGAGTTGGGGAGGTAGGGCAGAGTAGAAGAGGGAACATGGCACATGGCGAGGGATAAATAGCAACACTAGAGACTTTTTAAAAAAGTCACATGGAGACTGATATAGAAGCTTACACAAAGCACGCACAAAGTGTCAAGATGGAGTTGCTGTGTAACGGGGCAGCCACACCCACTCCTCCTAGATATTATTTTTTGAAGCAAAAATATCTTACTGGTCTGAGCTTACTATATAACCTAGGGTGGCTAACCAGGGAGTTCGGGATCCACCTTTCCTGCTTCCCTCCTCAAGGCTGGGCTTGCAAGTGTGAACCACAGTGCCCAGACTTTTGCCAGTTGTCACTTTGGGATGCAGAAGAGCCACTGGCAGCGACTGAGTAGACGCCAGGAATCCTGCTAAGCATCTCATAATATGCCAAACAGCTCCCCCAATGAGGGAGGCATCTGAACCAAAAGAAATGTTACTTTTACCAAGGCTAAGAGAGGTTGACAACCCTTTTCTGACTTAGAAGAAATTTCCTAAGAGGAAAAAAATAGTGGTGCCATGAAGTGGGCTTTTAAGGGTCCAGGAAGTGCCTTATTTAACATAAATTTCTCTTTTAAAATGTTTCAAGATCAGCGACGTCCAGCATCAAGTGAGCTCACGTGAAAAAAAAATAGCATTGTTCGTCCGTTGGCTTCTTGCAGGCTGTCTTATGTAACATAGAAAACAAGAAAGTGTTTAGGATTGTAGCAATTAGTAATCCACAGGTCCACTGGGGAGAGCTGAGCTCCAGGGCGTAGACAGAGATGGGGTGAGTGGGAGAAGGAGGCTTGTATCTCAGGAATTATTCCAAATAGAAACAGGCCCTGTCAGGTTTTATATGGCAGTCAAATTCCTGGACCTGTGTTTTTTTATTTTGGACCAGGAAAGATTGGGGTAGAGGAGGTGGTGCAGGGGCCCTGTAGAGTGAGAGGGTATTGTTCTTCATACTTGCCTAAGTTGGCTGTGAAATGAATGCTTTCCTGTGTCTTATCAAAGATGCCGTGTGTGTGTGTGTGTGTGTGTGTGTGTGTGTGTGTGTGTGTGTGTGTGCAAGTGTGCATGCACAGGTATACTTTTGAGCATGCTAGTATGGAGGGTGGAGATCAGATTAAGGTATTATTTCTCAGTAGCTTTCCAACTTGTGTTTGAGACAGTCTCTCATTGGGACCTGTGGCTTACTGGTTAGGCTAAGTTGGCTGTCCCATGAGCCCTAGGGATATTCCTGGCTCTGCCACCTGAGCACCGTGGTTACAAGTGCATGCCACCACACCTGCCCCACACACCTCATGCCTGGCCTTTTTTTTTTTTTAAACATGAGACCTGGGGTTTGGAACTCAAGCCCTTAGGCTTGCGTAGCCGGCAGTTACGGTCTGAGCTTCCCCTTCCCTACCCTTAAGAAACACATGTTAAAGCTCTAATTACTTCATCTGTGTTTCCCTGGTATTTAAGGAGAGGATGCGTGAATTGGGGTGGCGTAGAGAACATGCCAGAGGTGGGGAGAATGAAGGGAGCTGGTGTGGAATATGATTTCTCTCTGAGAGAGAAGGGTGATAAAGGCGAGGTCATTTCTTGTTTAGTTGATTTGGGACCCGGTGGGACCACAAGGCTGGAAAACTGACTCTTGGGTTGGGCTGAGTGGAAATGGGCTTTATTGGCCCATGAGTGGCTTTGTGTCACTTCTGTCACTGAGGGAAAGTGATAACCCCACTTGGCTTTGGAAAGATTCATCGAGACAGAAAACAGATTGGCCTCACAGATATTTACTGTGCAAATGCCAGGTGCTCCTCTTCCTTGCTGGAGAAAGCATTTGCGGCTGGGTGTGGCAGTTACTTGAGGCCCTAGCACTGCAAGGTGTGGGTGCTGGGAATCGAACCTGGATCGGCAGGCAAAGCAGATAGTGCTCCATCCATTCTGCTCCCCCAATCAGAATTATAGATCTAACTCAAAGGACAAAAAAAAAAAAAAAAAAGAAAGAAAGAAAGAAAGAAAGAAATGACAGGACTCCATCCACTGCTCCTGTGGTTCCAGACACACCCTCAGGCAACCTTCAGTTCTGAAGAACATAAATGTCCCCAGTTCACACATGACCCTTGGCAGCTTTCTATAGGGCCCCAGGCTTGAGGGTTTGAGGACTGCCTGCGTCTTACTGAGATCTATCACTTCTCAGTCATGAGCTGGGCGAATCCTGACTTTCCCACGTCTCAGTCTCTTCATCTGCACAGTAGGAATAAGAGGGATGCCTTCCTTGTAGAACACTGGGACTATTCGAAATTCTGAGCTCAGAGCCTGAAACACAGTTAAGCATCTGAGTTTGTTGACAGCTGCCGCCACACTTGTAACTAATGCCATTCTGGATGCAGAAGTCCTTTCTCCTCAACGCTCAACACCCAAAATGCAACCGTCCAAGGACCACATTCTTGGGAAATAAGAAAAAAAAAATGAAGGAAACCCCATTAGGGAGTAGTTAAGTATAACCACTTCCGGAGTTAACAAGCTTCCTGTGGTAACTGCTTGCTCAGCACTAGCTGGAACAAAGTTGGCAAGTCATTCTTCCAGGCTGGACGCCTCTACACATAAAATAAGTCTTCAGAGTTCTGAAGGAAGTGTCGTGAACAGGACAGAGACGAAGAGAGGACAGCGAGAGGTGGGATGGGACCCAGGTAGTTGTGTAGGAGAGCCTTCAGGTGAGGAGCTGCCCTGGACAGGGTTCCAGGCACCAGGTCTGAAGTGTGCAGTTAATCCACACGAACGGTTTCTCATTCAAGGCTGACACTCTGGTGAAAGCTTAGGGCTCTCCAGGAGAGCCTGTGGCTTTGGTACAGGCAAGACCAATGGGTGTTTCTGATAGATGCCCCATCCTTGTAGACAGTTTTGGTTGGGGATGGTGGGGAACCACCTGCTTACCACACAGGTAAGCTAAGGGGTCTGCATTATGACAGAAGGTTACAGTGCAGTGCTTGGTGGCTTGTGCAGCTGGTGCAGACTTGGGACAACTGTTCTCCCCTTTCGCTCCCCAGAGCAGCTCACCAGCTGTGAGGAATAAGGCTTCCTTAGGGAGCAGGAAAGGCCACTATTAGTAATTTAAGCAACCCCGATCCCAAGCATGGTTACTCCAGAAAGAAAGTGTCTCTTGAGCTTGGCTCTTCAAAGTGACCGTGTGCAGATTGCTTACTTCTATATGCTCTTCTCCATGAACTTCAAACTGCTGTGTGCGCGAAACTGGTGTCTGTGGACTTGCTTTGGAAGTGGAATCATGTCCCGAAGTCGAAACAACTATGCTGCTCTGGAAGGAAACCCACGCAGGCAAATTTGTTATTTAAACACCTAGAGGGTGTTGGAGCACAAGGAAATCTGGATGCTGGAATCAATTCAGTCAGAGCAAAGTAAAGCAGAAACCCATGTGGCCCTGGTGTGTGTGTGTGTGTGTGTGTGTGTGTGTGTGTGTGTGTGTGTGTGTGTGTGTCTGCAGGCATACACACACTGTTAATTCTTGCTCTTTCTCTGAACCCGTGTGTTTGCAGTCTCCCTTACAGAGCACTTAATTATCATAGGGGGAAAAACAATTAGAGTTGGCTGACTAGATCCAGAAAACCATGATCAGAATATATTCTATGAAAAAAAAAAAGATTTAAAAAAAATTTTTTTAACGACTTAAGTCTTTTTATTTTATGTGCATTGATGGTTTGCCCATATGTCTGTCTGTGTGAGGGTGTCAGGCCCCCTGGGTCTGGAGTTACAGATTATTGTGAGCTGTCATGTGAGTGGTGAGGATTGAACCCTGGTCCTCTGGAAGTGCAATGTTCTTAACCACTGAGCCATCTCTCCATCCCTCCTCCCCCAAAAAGGAGAGATTTTCAATTAAAAAATAGAGTTGGCCGACTTTATGCTGAATTGTCTGCTCTTTCCAGTAGCTTCTCCATAGCAGATATATTTTGCATAGAATTCAGGTTACCTCTTTCCCAAGCACACCTTCCTTCTAGTGGGTTGTAACAGCCCAATCTAACAATTTCTCAGTATAGTTAACAGTGTTGTGTATTTTATTTTACCATGAAATAAAAACATTTCTATTATTTTAGGAAGGGATAGAACAGAGAATGACCGAAAACCAGGATGAAAGATGCAACTTGAAATCTTTAATTCTGGCTCTCCCTGCTCCCTTTTTTGTTTTGTTTTCTTGAGACAGGGTCTCACTATGTAACCCTGGCTGTTCTGGAACTCACTCTGTAGACCAGACCAACCTCAGGCTCACAGAGACCCACCTGCCTCTGCCTCCTGAGTGCTGGGAATGAAAGTATGCGCCTTTAATTTACATCTGGCTTCTGGTTTCATTTTCTAATAAATACTCTTTGGCATATGTTGGGTAATTCTGTTTATGAATGTTATGCTGCCTTTTAAATTCTAAAATCATTTTATAAAACATTTTAATAAACAAATGCTGCAGACACTTTCATTTTGTAGGGCACCCTTCTTTCTTTTCCTTAAAAAAAAAAAAAAAAGGTCCTTTGCTGTCAGTTTCTTGGAACTCAAAGGGAGAAATATTTTTGTTAGGAACTTGTATTCTAAGTAGAAATATTTCTTTTGTCATCTTTGAGTATGTATCTTTGTGTATGGTGTTTGTTCATGAGTGGGCGTGTGTGTATGCATGTGTGTGTACTTGTATGGTACACTTGTGGACCTTAGGGGACAGTTGTGGGTAGGGCCCTCACTGTCTACCCTGTTTGAGACAGGCTCTCATATTCACCCCAGTGCGCACTAGGCACCCCATCTTACTGTAGGAACACTGAGGTTGCAAATCCGTGCTGCTGCAACAACTTTCATTGTTGGGGATTCATGTGAAAGTACTCAGGTTTGCACAGTAGGCCCTTTACTCAGTAAGGCTTCTCTCCAGCCCTAAATACAAATTGTAATAGATCAAGATGTACAGAAATGGTGACTTATATGTGCTGGTAATGCCATATGTAGATCTAATGCAGCACTTTATTGTAACAGAGACTTAGTGATTGTTGAAAGAAAGCCCTACAATCATAGGGAAAGGCACAATTAATCGTGTGTGTGTGTGTGTGTGTGTGTGTGTGTGTGTGTGTAAATTGCTGCAGAAATTGCTATTAATATACGTCTACACCTCATTGTGTGATAATGCGGCATGAGATGTTTCCCCTGCTGATTATATCTTAAGGTATTTTGAGAGTCAACCAGGTCTACCTGCTGCACTCAAGTTTTAAGATCGAAGTGTGACTTCAGACTTGGGAGAAAATAGCTCAGGTGTTCTTTAACTGTTGCGGATGAAGACGACATCGTGCGTCTGTGCCACTAACAGTCCTGAGCCCTGAGAGGACTGAAGGGTAGCAACCAGTCAGAGGCTGTGTGCCCACTGACAGGGAAATAAGTAGGCGAGCCCGATGATCCAGGAGGAACAGCCGCTGGTTTAGTGGTGTCATACAAGATTCCTAGAGAGATGGCAGGACAATCATTTCCTATTTAGGGTGCAGTGTTAACTGCTGATGTTGTGAGCATTCGCCCAGGTATTGAACTTTTCCTCCGATTAGGTGATTGTACAACTTCCCGAGTACCATAAGAACTGCTGTAACTGTCGTGAGATTGAATTGTCTGATGTGAGCTATCCTGCAGACAGGCTGCTAAGAACTGGGTGAGCTTTGGCATTGTGGGGGGAAGGGAAGGGTGGTTCTGTTGTTAGTTCACTATGGCTGCCATAGCAAAACAACATCCAGAAAGTTAAAGAACATAAATGTATGCTCTCACAGTTCTGCAGGCATTAGAAGTCCAAGAAGAGGGTGTCATGTCCTCAGGAAGTCTCTTTGTAGACATACCCTTGATGTCTGGACATGCCCATATGCTTTTTTTTTTCTGTGTAATGCTGCTGGTCAGATTGGATAGAGGCCCACCTTAGTGCTTTCATTTTAACCCAATTTCTTTAAAGTCCTGGTGGTAATGGGAGCTAGGACTTAAGTACATTCGAACTTCCAGTGGTACAGATGTTAAATCTCACCATTGCAGTAATCTGGCTGTGAGGACCTGATGCAGGTGGGGAAACTATATGGGCCACCGAGGTGACAGCAGTGGGTCAAGGTGGAAGACAGTGAACATTCCAGGTAACAGCAAAGATGTGATACTCATTTCGGAATGTGGAGGGGGTGGGGTGGACCTCAGGAGCTGTGGGACTGAAGGTGACATCAACAAAATAGAAAACGCAGAATTAATGCCTGGAGGACTGGAATCTAGACTGATGGGTGAGGCTGGAAAGATGGGGTCAGATGGACAAGATGAATGGGCAAACAGAAAGTAAAGGGGCCAGAGACCTTGCAAAGACAAAGTATGCTCAAGGTTTGGAGTGTTAGACAGGATGTCATCATCCGAAGCCTTGACATTTCTCAACGTGGAAAGGAAACATTTGCTAAGTAAGCCTGGATCCCCATTGCCAGGGTGGCTGGTACAATCTCATTGGTTCCGTGTTCATTTCCAAGCGGAACAGCATCTGTAGCTCTCGTCCGAGAGGACTCTTCTTCGAACTCGTCATTTCTTCCCTTGTTAAGGGAAGAC
Organism: Micromys minutus; assembly: GCF_963924665.1. Classification (NCBI taxonomy): domain Eukaryota; kingdom Metazoa; phylum Chordata; class Mammalia; order Rodentia; family Muridae; genus Micromys; species Micromys minutus. The sequence continues at coordinate 50,119,024 of NC_137977.1, forward strand.
TATTTTATGCTAATTAACCACAGATTTTCCTAAGAGATTTTTCAGGACCCTGAACTGGAGGTTGGAGAGAGACACATGTGCTCGTTAATCATTGGCGTTGGCTCAGTGTGTACAGATTTTACAGCTGGCTGCCTGGCCAGTGGGTGACGGGATTCCTGATAATTATTATTTTGTGTTGTACCTCATTTAGAAGCATTAGAACACGGGGTGTGACTCCTCGGTTCCGGCTGATTTTGCTCAGATACTGAAGTTTGAGTTGTGCTTCCTGGATACGTCATTTTGACTTGTAAGCACCTAGAACCCTCTGCTGGAGCTTCTTTGGGCCCTGTAGAAACCTATTACTTATCCCCCCTGTGAAGGAACAGCCTCTGAGTGGCTGGCTGGTCAATTACTGTTTAGCTTGTTTGGATACAGCAGTGAGATGGAGGGAAGGAGGTTTTCATATTTGCTGGTATCTTCAAGAAAGACTTCAGAAGAATTCCCAAGAACCTAGCCCCAACTGGTCACTATGGAGGATGCGTGGGTGGGCAGGCATGGGGCAAGGAAGAGAGACCCAGAGACCAGGATCAGAGAGGGATGTTTGCATGGTGTGTCTTCCAGTCAACATTTTTGGGGCATTAGAATATATGGGCCACTTAAGAAGCTGTACTGTTTGTGTGTATTAGTGTGTCTTATGCACGTATGTTTGTGCATGGACCTGTACCCAAGCAAGCTACAGGATACTTTCAGGTCCCCTCTACTTCCTTTTCGAGACCAGGAATCTCATTGGCCCGGAACTCATCAAGGAGGTGGACTGGCTGCCTAGATGGGATCCTCCTGTCTCTGCTTTCCCAGCTGTGGGATACAAGCCTGACCTGGCTTCTTAAAATGTCATTCATGTTGAATAAGCTCTGTGGGGATTAGATCTTCTGCTCAGCCCTTTAAAAAATTTGAGCTAACCTACTCAGCCCCAAACTGTTGCTTTCTGAAAACTTTACGGAAGAATTCTTGAGCCCGGAGTTTTTTAGTCCCTTACTCCTTTGGTTTGTTCTGCTACATCAAACAGGACTGGTGATCACATGGCCAGCGTAGTTTAAGTGTAACCCGGGTTTTGAGTTGGCTTCCATGACTTTCTTCTCATTTTTACTGAGAAAAGCAATTTTTAATCCAAGGCAGTTAGTGGAGGGATAATCTTGAAACTTCATCACATGGTTTTTTTTTGGGGGGGGGGAACGTATAATTAGTATATTATGTAAGGCTGTGTAGCACACAGCTCCAGTGTTTGGCACTAAACAAGCACTAAACTATGTCACATCTCTATCGTTTTCGGGGACCAGCTCTGTGCATGGCATCTCAGCCTGCTTCCTACCAGTAGAACACCAATACTGTGTCTCCATCTTTTAGCGCCAGATGAGGTCTGCCAGGGCAGTTCTTCCAGAAAATGTTGTGGGTCTTTCCAATGCTCACTTCTACAAAAGCCGAAGCCACTTCCTACCTCAAGACAAGGCACCTGTGTGCTGGCATTGGCTGACACTGCTGACAGCGGGACTCTGGCTTTATAGGAGCCTCTTTGTTTGCCAGGATGCTTCCCCAAAGCACTTTAAGGTTTTAGATTTAAAAAAAAAAAAAAAGCCCTTGAAGCTTTCCTTTTTATAATGTGCCTGGTTTTAAGTAAGTGTGTTTCAGTATATATGTTCATCATATGGTGATAAGATTAGGGTAGGTAGAACTCTCACTCGTAGGGCTGCTGAGATGCTGAGTGCTTAGAACTTGCTGTTTCTTTTGGAGAACTAGAGTTTGGTTCCTAGAACCTATATCAGGTGAATCCTTGGGACGCACACAGAACACACATATAAATAAAATAACTTTCACCACCTCAGAGCTTTTGGAAGGGTTTTGATTCACGTGTACTGTAGTAATTGCCTGTTTATGAGCGCACAGTGTGGTATTTCACTACGTGTACAAAGTGTGTACAGAACAAACCACGGCCAATCTAATGCGCTCATAGTTAAATGATGCACCTTATAGACAACGGTGACATACTGCTGTGCTAAAAACCTGGTGCTAGTGGCTCATGTTCCTGACGGTGTCTACCACGAACTTCAACTGCAGTTGCTATTTTGTTCCCATTTGGTCTCTATATAGAGCTTCTTATGAAAAAGGTCTCCCACGTTGACAGTTCACATATCTGTTATTGAGAAGACTAAGAACCTTATGGTTGTATTTTGTGTAAATGTACCTGGAACATTACTTTTCTTATTCAGTGCCTACTATAAATTGTTTAGAGACGAGAACCCTCCCCCTTCCTGTGTAAGTAAAAGCTTGGTTTCCTTGGTCGCCCTGGAAGCTAAGTGAGACTTGCAGTTCAAGCATGGTAATTACGCTGACCCGACTGCGTGGCATATTTCTGCCTGGCATATTTTTTTGCCCTTTCATTTAGTATGTCTCTATGCGAGGTTCTAGTTTATGTGGGGGACAAAGAGCTTAAATATTTTCAAATTCTATGGATTCTCGCTCATCCAACTCAGTTTGCTAGCCTCACACCACCATAGGTGCCTAGGGTTCAGCGACTGCAGCCTCGGAATTAGAGAATACTTCATTCTTTGCTTGGCTGTCTGCAAGTTGTGGTCTCAGAGAAAGGATAACTCCTCCTGCATTGCCTCCCTGTCCAACTCTGGGTTAGCTTCTCTTTCTGTTTGTTTATGGAGGAAATGGCTGGAGAAAAGGCAGCTCCTGAGGGCTTGGGAGTGGTTGATGGGCAAGGAAAGGCAGGAAGATAAGAGGTTTGGAATGACTTGTTGACTCTTGGGAGACTCTAGATTCAGATGGCTTCCAGTATGCCTCATGAGGACCAAGGGGGATGGGATATGTGTTTCATAATAACAGCAGCTCTGAGCTAGGTCTGTCTTATCAGGGTGTAAGTGACAAGTTTATGTCTGCTCACACTTCTGGGGGCTAGGACCCCAATATCAAGATGTGGTCCTGGTTACTTCTATGCCTCTCCCTGTTTTATTGGTGGCGATCTCCCTTTGCTCAGATGATTTTTCCTTGGTGTGTCTGTATCCTTAATATCCCTGTACAAAAGCACAGACCTACTGGAATTGGACCTGCTTTGGTGATGCCATTTACAATCTGATGCTGAGTACAAAACTGAGATGCCCTGCCTCCCCAGTGCAGCTACAATCTCAGGTAGCAGTCCATCACAGAGATGGACAGAGTTCAGTCTTTTGGGGATGACTGTGACAGTTTCTGTTCTTGAGCTGTAAGTTCGCCATTGGAAACTGTATGTGAAATGTTTAGAGGCTTAGTTGAAGACAGTATTGCTAAATTATAAATTATTTTGAGAGTTGGTATGGGGACTCAAAAGCCTTGGCCACTGTATAATAAGATCTTTTAAAACTTTAAAGAGCCTTTATTGGACTGGGCTTGATGTTACATGTCTTTAATCCCAGTGTTTGGGAGGCAGGGAGGCAGAAACAGGTGGATCTCTTGAGTTTGAGGTCTGGTCTACCTAGGGAGTTTCAGGCCAGCCAGGGCTACATAGTGAGATTGTCTCAAAGAAAAAAACATTTTTTTTTGGTTGGTTTATTCCATTTTCTCGAGCCAACCACATATTCCTATCATAATGACATTAGCAATTGAATGCAGGTGGGATCTTTGGACCTTGCCTCTTGCTCTTTTCATAGAAAATCCTGTATAGAGGCGTGGACGAGAGCTGGGATGTCCTCTTGTCTGGGGTCCCCACAGATGACCTCTCCAGGAAATGGATGATGGCATGTCCTTGCTGTCCAGTAACTTAATGAGGAGAGAAGCATCTTCCTCATTCTGAGGTGTATCTGTGACATCGTGCATGATACCCACACACCTTATTCCACTGTGAACCTAAAGAAGCAGTTGTGAGCCCAAGTTCTCATGACAGCCCCTTGAGATTCTTCTATGTCCCATGAGCATCTCCTACCGCATCATTACTACCCTCATGATTCTCTATAAGCCTCGGAGCCATTGGTAAGTATAATTTGAAACAGCAATAGAGGAAATTCCTGAGCTTTCTAGTCCATCATGGTAAGCAGAGTTCGGGCTTTGGAGCTTCTTAGATTTTGAGTCGAACCTCACTTAGTCTTTGGAATGATGATTGACCCTGCTTGGAACCCCTCCCCTCCATTTCCTCATTTACAAATCTAATATAGACCATAATGTGGTGGCTTATCTGGGTAGCTACTGATGGACAGGGTCCACCTGTACTCTTATGGGGTGCTTTTTCTGAGCCAGAATTTTGGGTGAATTCACTCATTTAATCTCTACTATAACCTGTACTGTGTGTGCTTTGTCTCTGCTTGGAAGAGAATGTAGCATCCCGAGCAGCTATGGCTCCTGGCAATGCTGCTGCAACTGCTAAAAGTAGGAGCCAGGATGATCATTCACACGTGGGTCCTGCGGCATCTGATCTGTCACCTCCAGTGCTCTGTTCTGCTAACACACTATGGCACAAGATTTGTCTTCATGTAAACACACATGTAATGGGTCACTGATGTTGCCTGTGACTGTAGGAGTTCCTTTGCCCACTTTATATCTTTATATTATGACTACGGATGAACTCATTCCCAGTGTAGTGACTGGAGCCAGGCATGCCTTAGGAGGTAGTTTGTTCCCTTTCCCCTAGTTCTCTGGTTTTGGTGCTCCGATGTAGGCATTCACCTGTGTGAACGTAAATGTCATTTTGGGGACTTATGATTCTGTCATTTCCCGTAACAGGTGTTTTTTGTAGCCCCATTTCAGGCCCAAGTGTGGCAAAGAAACCCTTTAAGAACCAAGGTAAGTTTTGACCTCAGCTTCTCTGGAAGCCAAGACAGGATGATCGCTAATTCAAAGCCAACTTGGATAACTAGTGAGGCCAAAGTGAAAAGAGGGCTAGCAGTATAGTTCAGTGGTAAAGGACTTGTCTGGCATGCACCAAGCCAGCTCAGTCAATGGAGTTCTCCAGCAGCAGAGCAAGGATTAAAAAGAGACAATTAGGCGAAACTGCAGCATGACCCCTCAGCCAGTTCTGAGGCTGAAAGGGGTTTAATTCTTCTAGTCTGCTTTTATACCATTTTAATTACATGCAAGTAATAATGTCAGTTCTAGGTTAAGGGAACAAGCCAGACAATAAATACAAATAGACAGGGAACAAGCAGGGCCATCACAAAATCCTGTATCACTGTTGCTAAGGGCTTGTAAAGATGGCAAAATTATTAGAACATACTTCCCTGTCCTGGCTCAAAGTTAAGTTATTGCCTGAAGCCTATTCCTCTGTTCTAGCCTAAAATCAGATTTCTCTCTGAGCTTACTTCCCTGTTCTAGCCCAGTGTCAAATTCCTGCCTGGAGTAGCTCTACTTCCTTGTCTTGGACCAATGTCCGACCCCAAAAGCTCTTCATCGGAGCCAAGGATCCAAGCCAATACTGAAGGAAAAAACAGACATTACCATACAGGTGGAAGGTGAGGTGGCGTGGTCAGAGAAGCCTCTAATTCTTGCTACCTACACCTTCCTTTCTGATCCGGGTGTGTAATTAATGAGCATAGGAGGTAGAAGTGTAGACCTTAAAGCAGTGTAGACTCTCACTGTTCGTGAGATGGTAGGATGCTGAAGTCTGACATGTTTGTAGTTTCCTAGTTGCAGATGCAGAGAGACTGTAGAATAAAGAGGAGCTTCTGAGTAACTCTGGAATTGAGAATATGGTGTGTCTGATGGGGCACGAAATGCCATGCGTATCCAAGGGACAGAGCAGAAGTCACAGTGACTGGGAAGGAGCCATAGGCCAGGAATAAACAGTGGCATTTCAGAAGTGCTGACATTATATGAAGATTGTGTAGATTTAATGGATGTGAGATAAAGACTAGAACTTTTGTGATCTAGAAAGCGTTTAGAAGCACATAGTGGACAATTTATGAATCACAAATTTGAAGGGGATATAAAAAAAAATATAACCCTTATTCTAAAGCCCCAAGACTAGTTTTATTCAACTGCCATTTTACCCATTCATGGTACTTAGGCCAACAACAACAAAAGACACTTCATTGAAGTGGGCAGAGTGGGCAGGGCAGGTTATCAGTTATATGTCGTGAGGGTTTGAGAATGTGCAGTTTGCTAAATATAAAATTAGAAAATTTGCCCCTGGATATTCAACATGCAGTATTTCAAGAAGCATTAATTTTACAAGCATTCCGAATAACTAACTGAAAGGCATGTTAACTACTCATTTTTACCCAGCCCCTCCCAATAAGTTTACAGGTCAGGGTGTGTGCATGCGTGTGCATGTGCGTGTAATCTGCTGCCCCTCCCATCAGGAGGGTGAGCAACCCCTATATCAGTCTATGCCTCCGTTTCACAGTGAACGTCCACCGGAAACGGTATCATGTAAGGAGATATGTAATACTCTTGGGATGCTGCTCAGTGCCCTGGACTTATGTGTCACTTGACAACAGTGACTTCATTTGTGGTAGGGAAAGAAATCCCATCGGTTATCCAAACAGTTCCACACAAGAAAGGAATGAAGTGTCTGAAGGAAGAGTGATGGAGAAGGCCTGGAACAGGCTAAGGCTGGAGGGAGTTATATCATTCTCAGAAAACTGCCACCATTTTTAAGAAGTATTTTTGTGGAAGGAATACTAGGTATCAGAAAAGGACATAGGAGATTTGGGTGCAGCTTAGTGATAGAGTTTATACCCAAGATGAGTGAGGCCCTGGATCCTAACCCATCTCCCTACCCGCCCACCCCCTCAACCCCTGGCCTTGGCTATGGATCTGAAAAGAGATATCCAGTGTCTTTCTGTTCTTTTCTCATTACTATGGTAGTGACAGTTCTCTTGATTGGTTAGAAGGATCTGGGTGTGTTTCTGGGATTTCTGAGGCAGAGGCTGTTGACTGATTCGGTAGATCCTGATCTTCTTGTAGATTGTGGTTAAGATTCAATGGGCCAGGCTTTGGTGGTGCACACCTTTAATCTAGCCTTCTGGAGGCAGAGGCAGAGGCAGTCAGATCTCTAGACCAGCCTGGTCTACAGAGAGGACAACCTGGGCTACGCAGAGAAACTTTGTCTTAAAAAATGGAAAACAAAACAAACATGTAAGGCTTTTATGCAACAGTTTTAATCTTCCCCTCCTCATGAAACCTGTTTACCCTGGAGGCCCATTGCTCTATTCTAAAAATTCGGTGGCCTGGAGCAATGACTCTTTTCTACTTGAAGTCCTGACCACTTTCCCCTTCCTGAGCACCATCACAGCTCTAAATGTAAATGTCACTTGTTTATCAACAAGTAGAGCTACTTTGAGATGCATTTAGCCCATGGGCCACAGGTTGGGCACATCTTAAACGGTTTGTTCAGTGGCTAGCACTAAAGGTACTAGCGTGGTGCATCTCTCTTGGCTCAGCCTTATACAAGCATCCCGCCCCTGCCTGTGGCTGGTTCTTCCTTATGCACAGACCCCACCCCTGCCCATGGCTGGTTCTTCCTTATGCACAGACCCCACCCCTGCACATGGCTGGTTCTTCCTTATGCACAGACCCCACCCCTGCACTTGGCTGGGTCTTCTTTATGTACATAGATCCCATGAGACTCCTCATTCATACACCCTCAGATTCCCCTTTATTGCAGCTGGAATCTTGCTCCTTCCTCTTTGCTTTTAGTCATCATGGGATTCAGGCTGCCTTTACATGTTGAGGGACTTGGGAAGTGGACAGATATGGAAGGCAATTTCAGGCCCTGGTGGGAAGGGATGGCTTCTCACAGCAGAGGGTAGGTAGCGAGGCCTAAAAATGTGGGTGGCATTAGAATTTCAAGGTCCCCCCCTCCTCATCTGATCTAAGAGAGAGAGGGACAGGGCACAGGGATCAGCTCACCCCAGGGGTTGCATGGAGGAACCCTTGCCTGCTGGGGTCCTCAGCATTTAGGACACCAAGCCTGAACATCACTCCCTGGTCCTTGTAGGCGTATCTACAATTCCTCTTATTTCTTACTGGGAGTGCTGTGCCTGCGTACCTACAATTCTGTCAGAAAACTGCCTTGTGTGATTATGAGTTTTAGGTTATAGGTTTTCGGGATGCCAAGTGCTTAAGTTTTGGGGCTCTTTCTTTGGGATGAGCTTGCTTTTTTTTTTTTCTGCTGAGAACTCCTTCCATCTGTGTTTTTTTTTTTTTTTTTCCAATCTGTGCAGACACTTCATAGTCAGCAGCTTTGTGTCTGAAAATGGTGGATTAATGGCCCTTGTGTATAGAACTGCTTTAGGGAGGTTTGATGATTTAAGGCATTCGGTGATCAACCCTATCTACCCCCCCCCGCCCCCTTTATGGATCCACCTTCTAAGTTTCATTTGAAACGAGGAAACCTCAGCAGGTTCTGCAAGCAGTTCCCTGTTTCCACCACCATAATGTCTCTGTCCTTTACAGTGGAAAATGCCATTGATCCCTCCTGCAGGCCCATAAACGCCCATAAATCAGGAACGCAGCCATGTTGGGATGAGAATTCTTTTGGGCCTTGTAAAAAAATCTCTCTCACTATGGCACATTGTTAAGAAGAGCAGGTGGGCAGTGATAACTGGGGAGATATTTTCTCTACAGATTACTCGTTGGCCATTTAAGGTTCTGGTCTTCTGAGCATGGAAGCCAACTCTCCCCAGCATTTCAGACGTGGCCAGCAAATCTCAGGAGGCAAAACCATTTGGAATTCTGCCTTCGAGGACAAAAGAAGAAAGAGAAAGAAGAAAGCCATGAGGACTGTTTTGTTCCTGGGAATTATGACACAGTCCTCCAGCTCTGCGGCTTTTTATCCTGATGGGGAAGAAACAGACCATTGTCAATTACTCTGCAGAATGATATCTTAGAGCCAGCTCCTCTCAGTGCTGTCAAGAACAGGGAGAGAGCCGTAGAGTGTCCTGAACTGTTGCCCAGGCCTCAGGGTGTGCACTTGCAGACGGCTGCAGGGTCTGCTCCAAGTGGAGAAGCCTTGTGTTTGCCAGAGGAAGAAACTGAAAACCTAAAGTAAACCCACGCTTAGTTGAACGAATAAAGCAACCAGCTAAAAAGTTCTTTTGATTGGTGAAGGACATAGGGAACAAAAAGCCCAGGGTGTCTCCTTTGCTGTGGCTTGGTTTCCTCCTGGCTCTGCCCCAGTTAGTCACCCAGAATGTGATACCTTATCTTAAGGGTTTATCCTAACAAATGGCCTTCACTTCTGATACCTTGGGCCAGATTTGCTTGGGGACTGGGATGATTTGCATACTGATCTGGTGGTGGTGAGAGCCAGAAGGAATTTAATGGAAGCATTTGCATACCAGAGGTTGAGGAAGCTGATAGGAGGATCCTAGGGCGGTGGGCAGGATGGACCATAGAGTGAAGAATGAATGAATGAATGAATGAATGAATGAATGAGGCATTTGACAGAAATAAAAATAGAGCTGGTGGGACAGTGACTTCCCTCCTTCTTGTTTTATCCAGAAGATTGTTAAAATGGTCTGGCGGAGGGCAGAGTGAGAAGCTGTTTGCTGGGAGAGCGCAGGGTTAGGATGAGTCTAAGAAGAGGATTTGCTGAGAAGGAACAGGAGATCTGATCTCCCTGCTCTGGAAGACTGGCAGTTGTGGCGGCATGATGTCAGCCGTGTGCTTTTGTATCAGGGGCTGCATGTAGATGCTGGGGGGGGGGGGTCCTAACCCCGTCAGAAGTCACTCTGATGGGCCCCTCCATGAAATTCAGACTCTCAGTTTTAAGATGCCAGATAGGAAGGAATCTTCTCTATTCCCAGTGATTCCCTTAACCTTCAGACCTACAGGGGATGACAGCTGTCTGGGTTCGGATCGTCTGCTGTTTTTTCAGTTCTGTGCACACTCCGTGCCTCAGTTCTCTCATCTGCACAAGAGGGACAGCATCTATGCATCTATTTTACAGTGCCGTTGAACCACGTGTCAGTCACTATGGCCATCAGCATATTGTCCTTGTATCTCAGCGGCTTCCAGAGCTCTCAAACGCTTACGGGTTTCCTGTGGAGAGGTTGCTGGGTGCTTACTGGTTTGCAAAGATATCAAATGGCTGGTAGCATTGAGCCTCAGATTCTCAGCATGTAAAAGGGGTGCTGACACCCCTCAATTCACACACATTTTTTTCCAAAGACCCAAGCCATAGTATGAGTAGATGCTTACAGCCAACAGCTTCAGGTGACTGTTTTGGAAAGGACAGAAGCAGGATCTTAGTGTAGATGCTCTGGGGGTGCTAACCCCATTGGAAGTCACTCCGATGGCCCCTCCCGGCTCCATGTTGCCTGATTCACAGTCTTTTTATGAGTACACTGTCGCTGTCTTCAGACAGACCAGAAGAGGGCATCAGATCCCATTACAGATGGTTGTGAGCCACCACGTGGTTGCTGGGAATTGAACTCAGGACCTCTGGAAGAGCAGTCAGTGCTCTTAACCATTGAGCCATCTCTCCAGCCCCAGATTCGCCGTCTTTCCAGAGCTGGTCAAAGCCTTGTCACATAGTACTTGGCATGGTGAGTTTTATATGCACTCTTGTGTGACAGTTATGATACTTAACCCACTGTCCAGGCACAAATTACCATACAATGATAGTGAAGTAGGCTTGTTTTCAGATTGGTCCAGCTGTCTGGTACCTGTTTATGTGCCGACTCTAAATGTTTTGACTTTTTTGTACAAATATCATGGCCTTATGCAGAGCAGTTTTTGAGGCTGCACCTGTCTGGCTTTATGTCCTTGTCTCCCTCACAGCATCCAGCCCACGGTTTTACTGTGACAACTGTTTATTAAATGCCCTGGTTTAGTTTCGAATGCTGAAAGCAAGCAGGCCCAGATTTTCATGTACGTCACTGACATTTGCCGAACGTCTGCTGCGTTCTAGACAGCAGTTTCCTTTTTCAGTGTTGCTGTTAGGAGTGGGAGAGGGATGCTTCACAGTACCCAGGGAGCCTTGAGGACTGTCTCAAGAGAAAGGAAACTTCCTTTCTGCATTAAACGAGGCCACCTCCCTGAGCACCATCAGAGGACGCAATCCACATCATATCCAGGAGGCCTGCCTACTTGGATGTTAGCTAAGCAGATTGAACGTGCTGTTCAGATTTCAGGATGTTTTGGATGTTAGAGGTTTGAATTAGGGATGGTCGGCGGATAGCATGAGTTCAAATATTAATTCAGGAAAGTCTAAATTGGAAATAATTCTTGTCCCAAGCTCTGTGAAAAAGAACTTGATCTATTATAGATCCACTATAGATCTATAGACCTATAGTCTAACTAGGGATGGAAGGATGCTGTTTTGATATTAGATTTAGGAGGGATTTGCAGGGACACTTTACTTGTCATACTATGGTTGGCATGCTCAGTATAGGGACATTTAAAATAGCTTCAAGCAAGATAAAGTCCCCATTTATTTTTTCTTTTCTCTTTAAATTTTAGAGAGAAATTTACTGTACGTTCATTGGGAAGAGAGTGAGCAAGAGATGGAGAAAGAATGCTCAGACAGACAGACAGACCGAGCGAGCTCCTATATAGCAGGAAGTGTCTCAAGCAGTGGAGTACCTATGAAGCTCAGTGCTTGGGGAGTGAGTAAGGAGGGTGTGGCACAGAATAAAGGGAGAAATGGGAGACAGAACAGGCCACACTTTTGTCTGTAGGAGTCAGAACGTTGGCCCTGTGCTCACTACTGTGATTCCTGGCACGACTCATGAGCCACATAGGAATAATGGGAGTTTTTCTCAGGGAATTCAGGAACTTCAAGGGGTATATTTTGGGGAGAGATCTGTTAAAGGTTAAGGCTGGGAGTACGCAGGACCCCTGTGCAGCAGGAGGCGTGCCAGGATGTAGGAACAGAGGACGTCCCATTTCTGTTTCTTTCTCCGTTTCTGCCCGCTTTCACAATGTGCTGGGAGACCATGTCCGATAAACAGGCAGGCCCAATAAAATGAAAAATGATTAACACAGGACCAGGAAGGAAGGGATCGGAAATGGATGGCAAGGACTCCTGAGGCAGATGGTAGCTCCGCGTTTCCTGGCAGCCAGGCCAAGAAGAAGCTAGGGCGATGTGTGCGTCCCACACCTTCTGCTCTGCGTCACTGGAAGTGGGTGCTAGGAGGGGGTCTGCCCAGCAGGACACACCTTGGGCCACCAGTCCTTAGGTCAACTAGCCTCGAAAGCAAATGAGATTATCCTGTAGTCTAGTGGTTCTCAACTTTCCTAATGCTGTACCCTTTAATACAAGTCTGCATGTCGTGGTGGCCACCAACCATAAAGTCACTTTTGCTGCTACTTCATAATTGTAATTTTGCCACTGTTATGAACTGTAATAGAAACATGTATTCTAATGGTCTCACGCGACTTTTGTGAAAGGGATTTTCTTCCCAAAGGGGGCATGACCTGTGAATTGATAAGTACTGCTCTATCCAGCTGAGTGTGGTGTTGGGGAGGGCTTGTGAGGGTGCTGTTGGACAGAAGTTTTTTGGCCAGTTCTCTCTGAAGACACTGTGTGAAGACTTCTGTCAACTGCTTGTGGGAGATAATTGCCAGCCCAGGAGCTTTCTCAGGGTGGTCGATGGTTGCTTCTGTGGGCAGGCCTACAAAGACAGTCTCCTGACTCCTGCGTGCTCTTCCCTGCCCACCCATGACCCTGAACTCACCTGTAAGAGCAGGATTGGGTCATATTTAGTCAAGCACATGCTCAGTCTATCCAAAGCCCTGGGCTCAGTGCCCAGCATCAAAACGAAATCCTGCTGTCTGAGGATACTTTTGACAGGGACAGGATTGCTGTTTATTAGATTTTTTTTTTTTTTTCTGAAGACCTGCAGCCTAGCTGAAACATCCCAACTCTTTCTTCTGGGAGAGAAGGTGAACCTAAAACAAACAAGACCAACTGAGTAACCAAAGAAACAAACAAAACCCTAACATTTTCTGTTTTTGCACACAGTTACCTTCCTCTCCTGCTGGCCTCCCGAAGTCTGTCCACTCAGGGGCGTGCAAAACCCCAGTGTGCTCATGGGAATGGCGGTGCTCCCTTTTCTGTGAAAGAAGGAGGCTTCTCTCTCCACATTTTACTGACGGAGCAGCTAAAGGAGTTGGGTATTGGAGGGTGAAGCTCCTTGTAAGGGCACAAAGGAGATAGCTGAGTTTAGATTAAGGGGGTGTGGTCACAGCTGTACAGAGTAACAGCCGAGAACACCCCTCTTTTTTGTTTAATGAAATTTTAGTGTGCCGCTTGATGGGAGAGGAAATTGAGCTTAGACAGGGCTGAGTGAAGCCCTCTGTGTACCAATGTGCCAGTACTGTTACCTTTCCCATCTTCAGCCTGATCAGCTGTGTCACTGAGAGTGATGTCGTCCTCAGAGCCTGGGAAAGGCTGGATGGAGAATGAGGGCCTAGCAAGCTGCCTGTTCTCAATGAGGGTTTTGTTTGACTGGTTTAATTTGCATTTGGTGTGAGGAGAGCCCAGTGGTGGAAAGAGCTGCTCTTTGTTTTGGGTAATGAGGGCTGAGGTTTCCAATAAGCATTTCTGGCTAAGGTCTGTGTCAAGTGTCATCTGAGGAGCACCGAGCTGCTGCACTGCTGCTGCGGCCATTCCCGTGAGCACATTGGACAGGCTGCGGAAGGCCAGCAGGAGAGAAAGACAGCTGTGTTCACAGATGGAAATGCCCTCCCTGAGCATAGTCTAGGGCAGATAGGAGGTGCCTTCTCCAGCTTCTTCCTTTGGGTTGGTCTGCCTTCCTTTCCACTGCGAGCCAAGACAAGGGAAAGGACCCTTTCCCCTCTTTTATTGTGCCATGCCAGGTGCTCCTGGAAAATAAGTAAATTATTCATGATGAAGTACATTTGGAAACAATACGGAAGCAGTGGTTAAAGACCATTTATTGAGCTCCCCACTTGGCTCGGGCTAACAGGAAGGTCTGAAGCCAGAGCCAGCCGTGGTTTGGTGCTCTTTGGTTGGTTTCTGCCTATCTACCTAATTTCTGGCCTATCTGAACCCTCTGGTTATATCTGCACCCACATCAGAGGTCCCATTGAGCTCAGCAAGGAAAAACTCCTTGTGACCAAGAGAATATATTCTCTGGCCTGGTTGGAACCTAACACCCGGCCTTGCTTTCTTTTTCAAGCTCTGATAATCTTTTTTAAAATAAGATTGGGGATCTAGTTTCCTTTCTTCTGCCTTTATCAGAGGAGTGTTAGGTTCTGGAGAACTATAGTCCTGTAGGAGCCAGTTCCTGGAAGTCTGATTTAGAACACTGTTGTGTATACCATTTTGACTGCAGAGCACCACTCTGGAAGTTGCTTTGCGTTGTAACCCCCACATTGAAGACATGGTTGGAACCAGAAAGCACACACAACCGTTCCTTTGAGGTGTCTGGCAAAAATCATGTGTTATTACTAGACCTTACTTTTTCTCCTGGCAAGTTTTGGGACCAACTCTAAACATCAACATTTCTTCCTTTTAGAAGTCTGAAATAAATAAAATTGGCATGAAGATATAGTAGAAGTTTCATCTAGTGCCTGTTGCTGCTTCCAGGGTGCTCAGCCATTTGTTGGCTTGCCCAGAGTCCCAGATAGTTTCCAAGTTCACAGTGAGGGCGAAAGGTTGAAGCTGTTGCCTCCTGCACCGAGCACTGTGCTTGTATGACCTCCAGTGGCCCTGGACTCACGAACACTGCACACCTGAGAGGACGCTTCCAGGATAGGCTAAAGACAATGGACATGAGGCTGAGTGTTTCTCTGTTGTTCTGGTGGCCAGTGATTGGTTGAACTGTTAGCTAGCCTCAGATTAATTATTAAGTGCTCTAAATACAATGTATGGCACACACAGATCTCATATATATAATATCTATACATAATAAATATATATATATATATATATATATATATATATATATATATATAAATCTCACTTTGCTCACTTCTATTAGGCATACATTTCAAATATTTAAAAAATAACAGTCCCAAGATACAACAGAATTTAAATTTCACATATACCATATCAGTATGTGTATAGTATGCTTGGGTATGAAACACACACACATGTAAGTATGTGCATAATATGCTTGGGTGTGAAACACACTCACTTATGTATGTGTGTAGTATGCTTGGGTGTGAAACACACACACATGCTGACACTTCTGTTCACAGGCCAAATAAACATGGACCCATGATCAACCACGGTCCTTCTTACAAAACCTTTGTGGCTGATTCTTATATGTATTCCTGGTTTGCATGCAAGAAGTGCAATGTACAGTTGTATGGCCTTCCCATCTACCAGAGGTCCATTGCTGCAACTTTTACCAAAATGGCAGGAACAATAGTAGACTAGTGGCTTATCCTACCCAAGGCAAAGCGGAGCTTAAGGCCATGAGTAGATAGATAATACTATCCCAGTCAACCCAGGTCTGTTCACCCCTACCTGACTGGGGCATCTTCTCCACTCCCTGGTTCTGGTTCACAAAGTCATCTTTACCAAGTACATTTGCAGAATCTACCGAGCTCCTCTTCCTCCGGCCCCAGCTTAGCATCTATGTATGTGTCCTGCTTTTGTAAATCAATTCTTGTTAACCGTTACTTTGAGCATCCCACCTGCTGATTACAGTAGAGGCTGGTCTGTCCCTACCTCACCCCCACCTCCTTCACACACAGGCAAATAAATAAATAAATAAATAAATAAATAAGTAAATAAATAAATAAAAGATAGAAGATTGCAACAAAGCAGCAAGCATGCTGTCAGTGAGATCAAGCTTGTACAGAGTTGCAGAGGAGCGAGTAACTGACCATGGGAAAGTTGGCGGTGTGGCCGCTGGAGACAGTGCAGCTCGGGAGGTGGTGAATGTCGCCTTGTCCGTAGAAACAAGGAGAGTGGCTGAGAAGGACCTGGAGGCAGCGATGAAGGAGCGCACAGAGCTGGATCCAATATAGAAAAGTACACGTGTTCAAATTTCTAGCACACGGTACTGTTCACGGCAGTTTCAAAGTATCCGACCCCAGTATTGTGGGTGTGGGTAGATGACGAGACAATAAAAGAGGTTGGTGGATTCACAGGCAGCCGTGTCATGGCTTAGCTGTGTAAGTGGAGTTTCGGTGTAGGACAGGATGAATCGGCCGTGAAGTGTGATACAATACTAAGAAGCCAGGGACTGGATTGATGGACCAGTGGCTAAATGTGCTTCATGCACAGCTGTGAGGACCAGAGCTCAGCATCCACAGGACAAGCTGGCATCCCTCAAAAGCCAGTTCCAAGTGAGCGGCAGAGGGAGGAGAAACATGGAGGCTTGCTAGCTTCTGGTGAAGCCGAGAAAGCAGAAGCCCCCAGGTTCAGGAGGAGACTCTGCTTCAAAGAATTGGCAGAGAGAAACAGAAGAGAAACCCCAGGACCCTCTTTTGGCTGTTCAATGTATACACAGAATCATGAACCTGCATACATACATGTCCTCTCACAGATACATGTACAGACACACTTGCCACACACCTAAGTACATAAATCTTAAAAACAGAGCAAAAAAACCAACACTAAGGGTCTGGACAGATGGCTCAGAGTTTAAGAGCATTTGTTGCTCTTGTGGGGGGATTCTGGATAAGGTTCTAGAACTCACTGACTGGGTGGCTCACATTTATATTGAGTTCCAGGGGCTCTGTAGGTACCACACACATTTAATGTACACACTTACACGTGGATAAAACACTCATACATAAAATAAATCTAAGAAAAAAAAACCCAAAACTGTAGGAAACCACACACTGAAAAGTCACAAGTTTTAAGGTGTCATGCGTGTGAAGTATCTAGATTAGTTACCTCTATAGAAGCAAAGCGATGGTGGTTGCCAAGGGCTGAGAGAGCGAGACATAGCAGTGTCTGAGCACAGAGTTCCTGGAAGTACAGTGTTGGAACAAGACAGCAGCGGTTGTAGCGGGAAGTACTCATCCTTCCCGTTGTCCATCTTCAAGCAGCTAAAGTTGGTGGACTTGGCCTCTCCTAAAGTAGAGATACTTTTTGCCACGGTATGAAAACGACGCATACCTCCAACAGAGAAAGATGCCGCACACTTTAAAAAATTGTACAAAACCACTTTATCATTCTTTTTAAAATTAGATTTATTTCAACCACGTGTGTGTGTGTGTTTTAATTACATGTACGTGTGCACCTGTTCCGGGTGTTGGGAGGTGGCATGTGTGCCTGAATACAAAGACTGCTAGAGGCAGTGGCCTGGAGCCCCTTGGAACTGCAATCGTTGGGGATTGTGAGCTACCTGCTGGGTGCGGGGTACAGTGTGCTGACCTCAGTAAGGGCTCTTACCTTTGAACTATGTCTCTAGCCCCCTTCTTAATGTTTTGAATGACCAATGTACTATCTTTTTTTTTTAAAAAAGTTCCCGTACAGGGCTGGATAGATTGCTCAGTGGTTAAGAGCACTGACTGCTCTTCCAGAGGTCCTGAGTTCAAATCCCAGCAACCACATGGTGGCTCACAACCATCTGTAATGGGATCTGGTGCCTTCTTCTGTTGTGTCTGAAAACAGTGACAGTGTAGTCATATAAATAAAATAAATATCTGTTTTTAAAAAGTTTCTGTAGTTTTTATAATTGGCTTTAGAAAATATGTTTAGCCAGTTTCCACAGGTCAAGAATGATGGCAGTGTTTTTTCTATCGCCACTACTGTTTCCTCAAATGGTGTCTTCATGACACTAGTACTTTTAATTTTTATGACATTAGTACTAGACAAATCTTGGGGACGGCCTACACACATATGCATGTGACAATTAATACTCACACTTCCGGCAGCCAGCACTACCTTCTGCCACTGAGGATTCTGAGAGATCTCTATTATGGAAGAGAAGGTAAGTTTGATTAGTAGTTACGTTAATATTACTTTGGCTCTCTCTAGGACAGAAGAGGTAATGGCCGGCGGACAGTAGGGCTAGCAGCAGATCCTAGGCTCTAGGAAAGGACTGGCTAGCACCTGTATGTCAGATATGATGACCTGGTTATGTCTTAGCTGCAGGACATAAGGAGGCCAAGGGCTGACCGGTAAGCTACCTGGTCATGAAGATGCTGTGATTGGGCCAGGATGGTATGAAGATGCTGTGATTGGGCCAGGATGGTATGAAGATGCTGTGATTGGGCCAGGATGGTATGAAGATGCTGTGATTGGGCCAGGATGGTATGAAGATGCTGTGATTGGGCCAGGATGGTATGAAGATGCTGTGATTGGGCCAGGATGGTATGAAGATGCTGTGATTGGGCCAGGGTGGTACAGTGTGTCATAGGAAGCTTTGATGATACTTGTGTCCTAATCTCACGGGCCACAGGGGCCTTATGGTACAGTTAACTACAAGTATTCCCTGACAACGGAGTTTTGTCTGCTTTTATGCTCTTGGTTTGAGGTCTTGTTTATGTAGCCCAAGCTGATGGTCTTGGACCCATTGTGCCCCCAGGCTGGCCTTTGTCTTTCAGTCCCCGATGCTGTTTTTTGCGGTGTGTGGCGCAGTTTCTCCTGCTTTGCTTGTATTGCAGCTGGTTTACTTGTGCTCACTCAGAGGCTGGGAGGTAAGCATTAGTCAATCTGGAGGCACACTGCCTAATAAATACTCATTGATGCCGAGTGTTATTAAGGAAGCAATACTTCGAATACAAGGATACCAAGGTCTTAATCTACATCTTTAAAAATGCCAAGGAAATTCGTTAATCTTTGCTTAGAATCATTGGTAATGTGTTCTGGTCCAAGCTGCCTCTTTCCCGCACCTGTGGTCTTTAAAAAACATTTTCTTTAAACTTCTTCTTCTTACTTATTTTTTGAACATGGTTAAGAACCACGGACCGTACCCACCATGGCATGGCCGTATGTAATAAGTCAGTGTATCACTGTGAAGCTGGCTGGCTAGGAAGGCTCAGACCGTATGTAATAAGTCAGTGTATCACTGTGAAGCTGCCTGGCTAGGAAGGCTCAGACCCTCTGCTCGAATGCTAGACTTTATGAAACTCAAATCTAACTAATCCAATCTGTCACGGTTGCTCGTGTGCTCTCGGGTGGTGCTTTTTGGACGAAAGAAACATGAAAGCCAACTTAAAAGCACTTTTGCCGTCAGGGAGAGCAGCCCGGGATGCAGCCCCAAGGATATCGTGTGAAGTGTGCCATTTCCCGCTGGCAGCCAGCATTCCGAGGGTATTTAGATCAAGGACTGGACTGGCCCTGAGTAAAGAAAACCTAAAAAGCCCTGCAGCCGGATGTGCACACCCACAGTCCAGCCAGGGCTGTTCCTCAACCTGTAGGAAGAAGCGCATTCCTGGCTAGCTGTGTGTCCAAGGAGAAGCAGAGAGGGGTCTTTGTATCATCTGTACCTGGCCTAGGTATCAAAAGACCCCATCCAGGTACCAATACATTTTTAGTGCGTGTTTGTTTCTGCACAGCTAGCTCTCTCCGGTACTATAAAGTTCAGGACCCTTCACCCCTCTGCTCGGGGAATGAATGACGCCGCCCACAGTGGGCTCTCGTGCTCACAGGCCAACTTGAGTTGGACAACTCCTCAACTGAGTCTTTCTTCTCAGGTGACTCTAAGTTGTGGCCAGTTGACATTTAAAATCAACCTCCACAGTATTTTAAGATCATTTTTAAAAGCACTGCTTTGTGAGAAGGTACCAAAAAAGGCAGAAGCTGCCACTCACAGGGATGTTCTATAGGCTGGTCTTTGCAGAGTGTCCGCTGGTTGCCTAGCACCGTGAATTAGGAGAAAACTAGAGACACAACCTATGCTGCAAAGAGGGTGAGGGCTGAGCATGCCGGCTACACGGTCTGGGGCTGGGCTGCCTGGGGAGGAGACCAGACCGCACAGTTCTTTGAGATGTTTGCGCGGCTCGCTTTCTTAGTTCTCAGACATCCTCTTTCTTCATCTATGAAATGCTCTAATTAAGGACTCATCCCGGAAGATTAAATAATTTAATGTATGCCAAGTTCTGAGAGGAGTGGTGGGCAGAGAGAGTAAATGTTTAAAGAAATACACTCACTATAAAAATATGGCCCAATAAAACGTCTGGCCACAATTAATCCTCTAAACATTCATGCAGAGTGGGTGGTCTCAGTCTGCAGTGAGGAAGTAAGAAACATCACCAGTTGCCTAAAGCCAAGGAGGGAAGAGGGATTCGAACCAAAAGCGAGACTTGACCCATTGTAACATGTGTTGCTTGACTGACAAGCCCGAAGAATGGTTACGAAACGTATTCTTTGCAAGGACTACCAAAAAGGACCACAGATTGGGTGGGTTAAACATTTGTCCTCCTCTGGAGACTAGAAGAGTCCAAGATCAAAGTGTGAACAGATTTGGCTTCCTCTGGCCTCGTCCTGGGCTGGCAGATGGCCATTTTCTCCCCATGCCTTCTCCAGGCCTTCCCTCTGTGCTTCCAAATTTCCTCTTCCTGCAAGGAAGTCCTATTGGATTAGGGCCTGCCGGAGTCACCTCATTTGAACTTGATTCCTTCTTTGTGGATCTGTCTCCAAACGCAGCCGCAGTCAGGGGTTCTGAGGTGGGGTAGGACAGCGTATTGATGCTCTGGGCCCTGTTCAGACATTAACAAGAAAGGCTGAAATGGGATCTGACAGCTGGAGTGCTCGGCTGGTAAGGGTTAGAGAAAAGACAGCGCCTGGAACGCAGGTCGTGGAGCCAAGGGCTAGTTCCCTGAGAAGTTTGAAAATGACCTTCAAAGGACCCAAAGGTAGAAAGGTCCATTTGTGTGGTGAGTGAGAAGAACCCCACCCCATCCCCCTGAATGTAGGTGCTTGGGATTGGCATAGGATCCACTGTGGTGGTGGAGGAGGGACGGGTGGCTGTATCATGCCGGCTGCCAGAAAGCTGTGGTGAGTTTTGGTGCACAGCTGGCTTCCTCCTTTTGCTGTTTCCTGTCCAGTTCAGGAGCCCATCCCATGGGATGGTACCACCTAGTTGTAAAATGAGTCTTGCCCCCACCCTGAAAACACGCTTTCAGACACATGCACATGTACGTACATATATATGTACGTGTATACATACACGCACACACACCCCACACAGAAGTGAGTGTGCTTGGTAATTTCCTATCCAGTCACGTTGCTGACTGCAAAGATTAATCATCACAAATGCTTGATGTTAGCCCCAGAAACCAATATTTGATTTTGACATGTATTTATTTGACATTTGAATTTGCTGAATAAAAAAAAAAAAAAAACATGGTGCCATTGGAACTGGGGGTGTGGCCCCGTGGTAGAGCACTTGATTACCAGCTTGGATGACGCTCCAGTACCATGAAAAATAAAGCAATGATGCAGAACCCCCTAGTGGGCCATGATACAATTCTTACCATGGTATGAAGCAGACAGAACGTGAGTTTCATATTACTCTTAAAACTGGTTCCTGCTCTAAAACTGTTATGACGGTTTCCTTTTTCCTTTTAATGTCTCTCAATGTGAAGCACCTAGCTCCTTGAGTATGCTTTAATTTCATACTGTTATTATTTTAATGAACACATTATGGTGTGGCAGAGATTAAAGGCTGGGGTTTACATCCTAGCCCTGTCACCTAGCAACCTCTCACATATCCGACCTTCTCGACAGTGTGAAGGGATCACATGCCTCTCCCTGTGTTACCGCATGTAGCAGTGCGTGGAAGATTCTAGCGCTGGATGGTTGTCTGGGGAGACACTCAGGGTGGCGCTGTCTGTTGATGCAGGCAGACAGCTAAAGGGGCTTTATTCATTCACTCATCTTTTGTGGCTTTTATGTTTTAGAGATGGCACCCTGTATCCCATGTTTCCCTGGAGGTCACTGTGTAGCAGAAGGAAATCTCAAACATCTGATTCTCCTGCCTCTGCCTCCAGAATGCTGGGTTGCAGATGTGCACCCTCACACTTAGTTAATGGTGCACCCTCACACTTAGTTAATGGTGCACCCTCACACTTAGTTAATGGTGCACCCTCACACTTAGTTAATGGTGCACCCTCACACTTAGTTAATGGTGTACCCTCACACTTAGTTAATGATGAGTCCTCACACTTAGTTGATGGTGGTGTTGGGCATTCAACCAGGGTTCATTTGAGCTGCATCCCTAGCCCAGCCATCAGATAATGAATGTGGACAAATCAGGGAACTTAAAAAAAAAAAAAAGCACATTGTTTTTAGTAGAGCAAGGGAAATAAGTACAAGCAGTGTTCACTTGTCCCTTGTACATGGCTGAAGGCCCCCACAGGTCTGAGTGCTCTGTTGTGAAAGGACCCGAGCAGATGAAAGCTCTTCTTCAGGGCCTTGTCCATGGAGACTGGGACCTGAGATTCGGAGTTGAGCTTGTTTGCAGATGTGGACCTCTATCCACAGAATAGGTAGAAGAGTTTCTCATCCCAGGGAGCCTCATGGGTGGTAGTCGTGCGACCACCCTTTAATTTAAAGAGAAGTGGGATGGGATGTGGTATAGAGGATCTCTCCTGTAGCCCAGGCTGGCCCGAACTCATCATGAACCCTGACTATGTGACCACCTTTGATGCTTTGTGAACCAAGAAGTTCCTACTGATTTTGAGCTCAGCAGGTCCCTGGATCAGGTTCTGAATCTCCCTGGCAGGGTTTCTCAGTATGTTCTAAACTCTGCTCTGCTGGTCCTTGAGGGAGGGCTCTGTGCTCCAGAAGGACTTTGTTTATTCTCAGAGGATGGTGTGTAGATCTGGGAGGTCTTTCCGTGTATTTATTATCTCACCTGTCTGTGAGAGGCTGAACCCTACTCACTTGTTTTTGAATTGCCAAACCACGCCCATTCTGAGTTTATTGTTTCTGTCAGTGTGTACCTGTGACATATGCAGATAGATACACATAGTTAGAATAATATAAATAATCTAAAAGACATTTCTTTTGCTCCCAGTATATCCCTTTGCTGTAGAATCGTGAAATGCTTTGAATGTCTGCAGTGCACATAAAGCTTATTGAAATAAAACCCACATATCCATGTAAAGTATATTGCTGATCAGAGTATGGTAACTGTAACCTCAGCAGTCTGGAGGTTGAGGCAGGGAGATCTGGTCTTCGAGGCCAACCTGGGCTATACAGAGTGACCCTGTTTCACAAAAGGACACCAGGATGTGGAAATAATATGGTTGACTGGTTTTATCATGGCCCCATTGGGTTACACCTTGTTTCGGGATATTTTTGTATTCCCACAAAGGTGGTTAGCAGCACACACCAATCAATTGCCATGTCTTCCCCAAGCCTCTTTCTTTGTCTTTAAGCAATTTCTAACATGAGGCTCTAGATTAGACTATTCTGGTCATTTCTTTCCCTGTGTGGTCTTTGGCAACCTCAGTTACCATAGTGTCCATGGGGTTATCCACACCATTGGAGCAAGTATTGGTACCCAATTTCTTTTTTATTCATCAAAACATATTCACAGTATGGGCTACAGTATATTCTAAAATTGTGCCATTTTTGAAGGTGCAAACTACATGGACACCGTAGAGTATTTATATGTTCACAGACATTGGGTTGCTTGTACTGTTTTTTTTTTTTTTTTTTTTTTTTTTTAACTATTAAAAATAGTACTACAGGGTTGCCAATCAATAAATTAGTTAATTAACTAATTATTTTGAGATAGGTCTTAATATATAGCATAAACTGGCTTAATCTAAGCAGTCCCCCTGCCTTAGTTGAAAGTGTTGAAACTGTGTAGTACCAGGTTAGCTCCTGCCAGGTCTCTGTTTCACATTTGTCTTGGCTTTGTATCTAGAAATAGAATACAAAGAAATAGAATACATGGCCTCCTTGACCATGCAGTAAGTCCATGTTTAACCACCAGGCAGTTCTCGAAGGAGTCCCAGCCACCCTCTACTCCCATCGGTAGCAGATAAGGGCCCCAGATTTTCTGTGTCATTGTCGAGAGCCCTGTGTGTCTGAGTATAGCCGTCCCAGGAGTGTCGACAGCTGTTTTCTGTCCTTTCCAGCATAGCCAAGACCAGCTTTTCTCTCCTTTATGTCTGTGTTTGTCCACTTGTAGCTGAAGCTGTTTTTAACTCAGGTAGATGTACAGTATACGGTTGCTTACTGAGAGCTATCCACCTAACAGTGTTTTAAGAGGCAGTACGTTCCTTCTACCTGCTTTCTCAGTTTACAATGAGCTGTTTCTTACTATTTGGCTCTTTCGTTTAATCAGTTTGTAAAATCTCTGTTTTAGACTCAGGTTTAAATTGAGATGTGCATTAAATATGAGAAATGAGTATGAAATTATATTCTGTCACTTGTGTGTATGCGTGTGTGCAAGTGCATATGAGTTGGGATGTGTTCCTGAAGGTAGCTGTATATATATATGCATGTGCATGTGGAGGCCAGAGAATGATTAGAAATGTCTTTCTCCGTGTACCATTCATCCTGTCTTTTGAGGTAGGGTCTCTCACTGGCCTAGAGCTCACCCAAGGAGGTTGAGCAGACTGGCTGTTACTATCCTGTTTCTTGTCTTCTTTTGTCAAAGCCGGGAAGGATTTATTTTTGGGTTACAGCTTGAGGGGTCTGTCTATCATGTAAGGAAGACACAGCAGCAGGACTTGAGGGGGCTTGTCAAATCACATCTGATGCCTGGAAGCAGAGTAGGAGAAGAAGGAAGAGGAGGGAGAGAAGGAGAGGAAGAGGGGAAAGGGGAGGGGTGAGAGAGAGGGGCAAGTGGAGGGGAAGGGGAAAGGGAGAGGTAGAGAGGAGGAAGGGGAAGGGGAAAAAGGGAGAGGGAGAGAGGGGGAAGAGGAGAGAGCAGGAAGGGGAGAAGGAGAGAGGAGAAGGAGAGAACTAGGGGGAAAGGGAAGGAGAGAGGGAGGGGGAGGAGGGGAGAGGGAGAGAGGGAGAGGGGAAAGAGGAGAGAGAGAAGGAAAGGGAAAGGGAGAGAGGAGGGGGAGGGGGAAAGGAAGAAGTAGAGAGGGGAGAGGGGAAGGGAGAAAGAAAGAGGGGCAAGGGGAGAGGGATAAGGGAGATGGGGGAAGGGGAAGGGAAAGAGGGGCAAGGGAAGAGAGGTGGAACTGGAGAGGGATAGAGGGGGAAAGAAAGAGGGAGAGGGAAAAACAGAGTCAAGGGGAGAAGGGAGAGGGGAAAGGAGAGAAGGATCTCACTTTATCACTAGTCTCTTAACTAAAGGATTTGGGTGACAGTTTCTATTTGTCTTTTTCTCTTTAAATCTAGTTTGCAGTTGGTAAAAAAAAAAAAATAAAATTCTTTTCCAATGTCTATATTTGACTTCATATTGTCAAACCATATGGTTTCTGCTGTAGGCAGAATGTTTAGTCTCCCCACAACCTCAAGTCAAAATCCTGTCCCACAGTGACGAGAGAAGATGGGGCCTTTGGGAAGTGATGAGCCCAGGAGCCCTCTGGTGAGACACACCCCAGAGGTCCATTTAGCTTCCTACCCTCAGGAGAGCACAGCTGGAAGACCTGGCGGTGAGCCAGAAGGCATCCCTCCCTCCCCAGACACTGAAACTCCAGGAGTTTTGATCTGGTCCTCACAGAACCATGAGAAGGAAGCTTATTTATGAACCACCATGGTGGGCGTTCACTGTAGGAACCCAAAGGACAGAGATGGTTTCTAACGATGAGAGCAGTACCGAGTGACCTCTCTGGGTAGCCAGCCTGGCCCCATGCCTGTTTGGCTTTCTGCGGTGACAGAGCAGATGGCCTGTGCCTTCCTGGAGTAGATGGGCTAGCTGGGGACAGATGGCAAAAGAACCAGTGTGGATATGATTACACGGGGCTGTGAGGAAAAAAGGCTTTCCCATGTGTAATAAATATACAATGCACATTCAAGCAGGCAGTTGTGTGACAATCCTTGCAGATGACGCTGTCCCACAGGACTGTGATGGGACTGAGACATTCCTGTTCTTGAGTGAGTTTGGGGCTGAGTCAGTCACACAGGCATTCTTCCTGTGTTCTGGTGACACAGCAGTGAGTGGCTCCTGCACCATCAGAAAGAGACCGGTGTTACTTTTACTGTTAACACCATTTGCCTGCGTTTTAGAGTGGATACCGTCTTACAGGTTTTGGATTTCATGTGCATGTGTATGTATGCATGGTGTGTACGAGGTGTGTAGATACAGCTTATTTGGAAAAAAAATACACATGACTGGTGCCCAACTGACAGATGGGTTGGAGTTGGAGGTATGTGAACAGAGGCAAGGATATGAGAACCCAGAGGGCGTGGACTGAAGCCGTGGCTGAACTGGAGACTCTTCCTTTTCCATGATGGCACAGGCTTTCAGACATTTCTGCCTGCTTGTGTTACTGGGATAATTCTTTCTTGATGTCAGTCTGGGGGGTTGGGGGGTTGGATGAATGGTTAGCCATGTAAGCCAGAGGACCTGAAATTATTTCCCAGGTCCCATGTGAGAAACCACACATGATGACCAATATCTGCAATCTCGGCCTTCCTATAGCAAGGTGGCTGGCAGAGACAGAGTTGCCTGGAAGGGTATGGGCCAGCTAAACTAAAATCCACAGTGGGGAAACGAGAGAGCCTTCTTCAACAGAGGGAAGAGGAAAGGTAATTCCTAAAGGCTGTCTACTGGCATGCACACACACTAACACAGAATAATTAAATGATAGAAATTGAAAATAAACACATATTTTGGTAAGGGCCAGACAGAAACCCTTTTAGAGTTTGCAGATATATACCTTTAGATGACTGTTCGAGGGAACTTCTGCAAAGAGAATCCAGCAACTGAACTAGAAAATGTGTTCTCGTGGGTTGTTCCTGCTCGGATACATTTAGAAACTGCAGGATTGCTCTGGGTCAAGTCTGCTATGTATGGTGCTCACAGATTGTAGGGAGAGATGCTTCCGCTATTGGCATCATTGGCAGATCTTAGAAAGTCTGTATATTTTTCTCATTTGGGATTATAAAATGCAGTATGTGTTTTTGCATAGCTTTTGACATAGATTAGCAGAAATCATTCTGGCTGGTGGAGAAAGGTTCCCTAGACATGTGTGGACACACAGATGGGTTCCCCTGCCTGGGGACACATGTACATAGATGCAGTAGCTTGGAAACAACAGAGATCTGTTAGTGTGTGTGTGTGTGTGTGTGTGTGTGTGTGTGTGTGTGTGTATTCCAATATGTGTTCACTGAGCTAAAATCAAGTGCCTTGGGAGCTACATTCCTTTCTGAGGTTCTAAGACAGCACTTCCTGCCATGTCCAGCCTCTGGAGGTGCCTGCTTTCCAAGGTCCCCCTTTCAGATCTAATGGCAGCCTGAGCCATCTCCGCGCATGCTCATGGCTACGGCTGTGTCCATCCCCAGCCTTCTTTTCTACTCCTGAGAAAGAACCGTTGTGATTACCTCATGCTCACCTGTGTAATCAAGGAAGATCTTTCTATGCTAAGACCAGCTGACTAGCAACTTTAATTTCCTCTGCAGACTGAATGTCCCCTCTCCATGTAACCCAACAGAGCCGAAGAGTCTGGCTCAGGATGTAGGCATCTCTTCAGGCCATTTTTCTGTCTCCTGTAGTGGTAGACTTAATTTTAATTTTTCTACATTTTTAATTTATTTAGCTTATTGGCCTTGGTCTGTCTCTTTCTCATCCTCCTTTTCTAGTCTAGTCACACGGTATGAGGTTTGAACTTAAAACCCACAGAAATAGTTTTCCTCCTGGGGGTAGAGGCCTCTGTGCAATTCCCGTGTGCTGGGGATTGTTTTTAAAAGCAGACTTTGGAGAGGTGCTGAGAATTGTTTAGGAAGCCCAGAGAGTGAAGAGAGGGGTGCCCCAGAGTCCTCTTAAGATGACCTTCAAAGCTTGTCATGGGATGCTTGGAAGAAACGCTGGCTTCTGGCTTCCAGTGCTTTGATGGGTGAAGAAGCCTGCGCTGGGTTGTCTGGAGACAGAGGAACTAGGATTCCATTATTGAACCTTTGGAGATTGACTCACACTTCCTATGCTCGGTGTAATATCTGATTCAGTGGTGAGAGCACATCTATCTTCTACATGCTGTGCAGCAAAGCAGGGCTGGGGTGGGGAAGTGAACCCCACTGGACCCGTCAATGTGAACACTTCTGTGAGCAGTAGTAATAGAGAGAAGTTTTTAACTTCCATTTGGGTGTAAGTGTGGCATTGGAGATCTTAGAATAGGATTCCCTCCCCCTGCCACACACACTATTGATAGGTTAGAGAAATCAATGCAGAGTATATATTTGGTAGACTCTAGGAAGCCTCTCCTGTACTTGTGAGCTGTAAGTTTGAGACAGAGATGGGGTGACCAAGGAGAAATGTCAGTGTTGGTTGATGTTATTCAGGTTTTTGACCAGACCCAGTAGGGCCAAACTTTCACCCAAGCACTATGCCTTGAGAAACCCATAGCCTACCAACTTGGACTATGGGTAACTTAGGCTCAATCCGGGCAAACAGTGACCATCTGGTCATTTGTCTAAGGTGCCCAGCCCAGAAAGCTTTTCAGAGTAAAGACTTTCTTGTTTGCCTACATACACAGGCTCTTGACAGTTTTCTGGGAGTCACCAGATTGGTCTTCAGGTCATCTCCTTTTTATGGAATCAGAGCATCAGACTTAATTTCATACCATGAACCTTAGAGCTCAGTGGTATGGGTTTCTCTGTGCCTTCTTTGAATCTTGATGAGCCATCCCAGATACAGATTCCTCATCCTCTCCCCAGATCTACTGCAGCAGAATCCAGGAGTGTGTCTCAGGACCCTGCAGGCAGAAGGAGCTTCTGGGGAAACTCACACACTATTGATGTGACATCAGAGGAGATGTGCCTCAGTAGGCTACACAGCAGAAGAATTTGCAGAGGGGACCAAACAACAGCATTCTTTGTCAGTGCCAAAGCTTGCAACCTAGGAAAATGTAGTGTAGGTCGAGTTTGTAATGTGGAACTAGGCAGATGTGCTTCACCCTGGCGAGTGTGGGGGCTGGGACAGGCAGACTGGCTCAGCAATCTTTGGCCTTCATTAGATCTCCATGTGTAGGATGCTGAGGACCAAGACAAGGAATGGGCTTGAACAGCCAGGTTTCCATCCACTGCCATGTAAGACTTCCTGGCTCCTGATGGGAGAAAGGTGGGTCGATGATGTTAGAGCTGCTGGCTGGATCTCCCTTCACATAAATGGGAATCCCAGACTCTCCAAAAGAAAGGCAGGCTTAGTACATAACAGGGGAAGAAACCAAGGCTCTCAGGACATAGAGGTTTCAAGTCCGAAGAGAAACTGGCCCTTCTTTTCCTTCATGTCTTGTTTTTCTTTCAGAGATAATGTAGTTCGCCCAGACACTAATTGCAAATCAGTGTGGGAATTACTGAGAATGCAGTCTCCATTGCTTGGAAGCAGAAAAACATTTCATCCTCATTTCCATTCAGAATAATTTATGTTCAAGGTAATATGCAATCAATTAAATTTTTCATCGGGTTCATATTTGATTTGGGTCCATTCTTCAGTTTGGAAGTCAGCCACATCGCCACCGAGCATTTGTCTTTATTTACCAGGAAGCAATCAGCCACTTTTTTTTTCTTTTTATTAGGGAGCCATATAGTGGTGAAAAAAAAAACAAAAAAACATAAGCTAATGAGACCATTTCTGTGCACATGAATAGTCAACCTCATTACTTCCTGGATACCTTTGACTGTTTCCCTGGAGATCAGGAACCTTTGCCTGTGAGTTGAGCAGGAAAGTTCCCTTCCTTGTTATCGGTAGAAGCCTTCCCTTTAACCTCAGGGTCCTGGCTGCCTCTGCTGCACCATGTCTCTCTCAACCCCTCAACCACTGTTCTAGATATGTAGTATGTCCCAGATATGTAGTGTGTCCCAGATATGTAGTGTGTCCCAGATATGTAGTGTGTCCCAGATATGTAGTGTGTTCCAGATATGTAGTGTGTCCCAGATATGTAGTGTGTTCCAGATATGTAGTGTGTCCCAGATATGTAGTATGTTCCAGATATGTAGTGTGTCCCAGATATGTAGTATGTTCCAGATATGTAGTGTGTCCCAGATATGTAGTGTGTCCCAGATATGTAGTGTGTCCCAGATATGTAGTGTGTCCCAGATATGTAGTATGTTCCAGATATGTAGTGTGTCCCAGATATGTAGTGTGTCCCAGATATGTAGTGTGTCCCAGATATGTAGTGTGTCCCAGATATGTAGTATGTTCCAGATATGTAGTGTGTCCCAGATATGTAGTGTGTCCCAGATATGTAGTGTGTCCCAGATATGTAGTGTGTCCCAGATATGTAGTGTGTTTCAGATATGTAGTGTGTCCCAGATATGTAGTGTGTTCCAGATATATAGTGTGTTCCAGATATGTAGTGTGTATGGGTGCCATGACAACCCAGCAGGATTCTTTTTTTATTTTTGACACAGGGACACATGGCCTCTTTGTCTTTGACCCTAACATGATTGAAGGAGCTAGATTACCATGTCAATCATGAAGCAGCACAGAAGCAGACACAGAATTATAAAAAAGAAATTCCAGCAAATCTTAAACTTTGTGACTCACTGGGGGCCAGCGAGATAGGCCAGGTATAGAGTACTTGTATGCAAACATAAGGACCTACCTGAGTTTGATCCTTAGACCCTTTGGAGACAGGGAAGCTCTGGCATGGTGGCATACACTTGTAGTCCCAGTGTTAGAGGGGTGGAGACGCACAAACACTTGAGGCTTGTTGGGCAGCCTGCCTAGGCTAAGCTGTGAGCCCCAGTCTCAAAAAACAAGGTGGGCAGCTTCTGAGGAAAGACACCTGAGGGTGACCTCTGGCCTCCACATTCTCATACACACATATATATGTGTACACACACACACCCCACACCCCACACCACCTTCCCACTCTTCAGGACTCTGGGTCCCTGCTTTCTGCATGCCGGGTGGGTTGGATGGTGTAAAGAGCATTGTTCGGACCAGACCGCAAGGATAGAGAGGGAACAGGGTTGTGATAAGCATACGGAAGGGAAGGACGCTGGACTTTCCGATCGACTCTTCCTAGGACTGTGTTGGGAGAAGATGGAGGACGTGGGCTCCGGTTGGCATCCCAACCCTGCCATTTCCTCCTGCTTAACAAAAGACTGAAGTTACCTCACGGAGGGTTGTGAGATGGGATGAGGCCACTGCTCAGCCCAGAATGGGTGTCCGTCCTTTCCTTCACGAGATGCTTGAGCCCATTGTTCCTGAGCGGTCACTTGGGCTGGTTTATAAACTGCATGGATGTAGCTTGGAGGTTGTCTTGCTCACGGTTTCTGTTGTGGTGATGAAACACCATGACCACAGCAACTTGGGGAAGAGAGGGTTTATTGGGTTTATACTTCCATATAAGTTCAGCACCAAAGGGAGTCAGGACAGGAACTCAAGAGGGGCAGGAACCTGGAGGCAGGAACTGAAGCAGAGGTATAGACCAGGTAGGTGATTGGTGCCGAGTCACTCATTAGGCACATCTGAAGCTTTCTATCGAGACATGAAATGGCAGCAGGTGCCTGTGAGGATGCAGGAGGAAGACATGCTGTTTGGGTCGTACGCTTTCTTCCTGGACTCCCCAAGGCTTTGGGAAGGAGTCAAGAGAGCAAAGAGCAGGGTGATGATGATTGGCAGAGAAGTGGAGGTTTGGGCACAGTGGGTAGAATCTTCCATTTTGTTCTGAGGTGTTGCTCAGATATGTCTTCTGTGTACTTCATCTCCTAATTCTCAAGGCATTTCAAAATGATGTCAGCCTATGAAAATACTTAGTGTGACCTACTGCCCAGCATGAAACAACGCCCCTTGTGGTCTCTTCACACCCTTCTCCTTTGCCTAGAGATAAGCCGTTGACTAGGAGTGAAGCCTTTGAGACCCTTTTTTCTGCATAGCCCTGTGCAAGTCTTTCTGTATATTTTAGCAGTATTTCATGTCACCCGAAAAATACATGAGCAAAGTTTTCGAACTTGGGAGAATTTTCAGCTTGTGTTTGTAGTATAGCAGGATCCCCGGGAATTGCTCTAGTTTTGGGGCTGTGTCGCCCTCTAGTGGCAGCAGGCTTTGGCTGACAGCTGTCATCCTGCCCTAGGTAGAGGTAGTTAGAAGCTTGCTGGTAAGTTGTTGAAAACAGACTTGAGTGAGCTCCTAAGTAGCTGTTGTCCTTGGACTGCCAGTGTGCCCTGCGGTAGAGAGAGTTCAGATTGGTTGCACCTTCCCAGATGCAGCCCGTTCAGGCTCTGAACCACCCAGCCGACTGTGGCTCACCAGTGATAATTTGCTTCTGTTGACCATTCATGTCGCGTTCCCTTGGGTCTTTGTCTATTAGGTCCTCATATCCTGTGTGTCCCCTCAGTGTCCCATCACTGGTCTCTTGGAAGCTGAGCAGGCTGTTGCTGAAGACACACCTTGTAGAGTCCCTTCCTGTCATTTGTAGCTCGAAGCTCATCTTTTCTTCTCTCCTTTTTTTCCATTTGTTTTTCTTCTGTCTTAAAGCTTCACCTCCTTTTAATCTTTATGCCACCATCTCTCCCTTCCTCCCTCTCTTCCTCCCCTCCCATGCCCCCCCCCCCCCATGCCCCCTTGTTGCTGTGCCTACCTCCTACCCTCCCTTCCTATTTACTTAGTCTCTCTGGGGTCTTTCTAGCTCCACACCTGTGGAAGCCTCTATGTGAACACACACCACTCTGACTGACCCTTGACCTCTTTAGCTTCAACAGTCTATACCGAATTTCAGCAAGCCTTTTTGGGCCTTTTGGTTCTGGTAACTTCTAAAACCTAGATAGATCTGAGGCCTCCTAGTCAATGAGCTTTAATTCCTCTTCGCGCCAGACCCTTTTATTTATCCCAACAATCCTTGTGGCTGGTAGTAACACTCTTCCAGAAGGCTTAAGAGGTGAGGGAACCTTTCTTTTGAAGTTGTTTTGACAGCAGCGATAGAGAAGCTTCCAGGTCTACATTGTGGCCCTTGAGCCAACGATACAGGCACAATGACAGTGTGAAACTCTGTTTGTTTGTTTGTTTTTGAGACAGGGTCTTGCTACATAGCTCAAGCTAGTGTCGAACTGTGAATATGCCTGTCTCCATCTCTTAAGTGTTAGGATTATGGGAGCATAGTACAAAGCCTGGCTCACATGGGGTTTTGAGTTCCAAGAGATCAGGTCTGTTACATAAGCAGTGAAATCCTAATTTCTAAAGCCCGTTTCTTTCTCCACCTCCATTGCCTGCTCTTATTTCTGTTTTGTCAGACTGCCGTGTTTAAGGAGAGCTTTGGTGGGCAGACATAGCTCACCCTGGTTCTTACCACTGCCCTGTTCTGGGATGTGTAACCCTGCTTTGTGCCGAGCACTGTGGTGGAGGACACATTGAAATACCTGGGGCACAGGATGAAGTCTGGGCTGAAGTCTAGGAGGCTGAGGGGCTCTGGAAGCTTTTGTTTCTCCTGGCTGAACTTGGCTTCTGGGTCACCGCAAGCTCTCTCACTGTACAGTTAATGATTTCCTACCTACAGTAACCGCTCTGCTGAGTGCATCAAATACAGTGTGGTTAGTTCCACGCTGTGGAGCGCCTGTCACGCATGCATAACAGGCTGTACTTGGGAAAGGGGTTGAGTTTGGTAGAAAGTGAGATTTGCTTGAAGCATTTGTTTTCAAAACAGAATTCCAGATGACGCATGTGAGATTTAAAAATAAAAGAAAAAAAAGTAGCCCTGTGCCTTATCATCTTATTCAGCATGCATACGTGTTGTGGGGTCAGCTATGATTACTGATAAAGTCCTAAGAAGGTGCCCAGTGGGTTGTTTATGCTGAGTTACAAGGGGGGAGTTCATGCTGGTGTGGTTCTGTCACCAGCAGAAAAAGGGAAATGGAGTTTCAGTGACAGTCACGTGCCTTTGGCCTCCTTGTGCGACTGCCCTGAAATTCGAGTCTAGCAGTGTCTCTGTCCTGGCTTGGGATCAGATAAAAGAACAGAGAGTCACAGTGAATTCATCATTTCTCCTGGATGGCTGGCTCCTACCACAGAGCACTTAACTTTGCTTCAGCTCTCCAGCCCGTCTGCCTTGGGGAATCAAGTGTTACAGTATTTGAAATCCTTTGCTGGGCGGATAAACAGATGACTCTGCTAAAGCACCTGCCTATGACTCTTTAATAAACTCATTTGTAAAAATATTTATTGTTTATTATTATGCATGTGTGTGTCTGGGACACGTGTCCGGTGTCCTCAGAGTCCAGGAGAGGGAGTTGGAACTCCTGGAACTAGAGTTGCAGGCTTTTGGGAGCTACCGGAAGTAGATTATGAGAACCAAACTCTGGCGGAGCCCAGGTGCTGTTAACCACCAAGCCATCTCTGCAGCCTCTGGTACCAGACTTGTATCTGAAAGGCCCATATATGGCTCATTCAGCCCACCCGTTCAGGGCTGTCTGTTGGTGGCTGTAGTGTGAGCAGTGAATAAGGTAGAAGATACAATGCCTACTACTGTTTGTCCACCAGCTTGCTTCCTTTGAACTTCTGTGCCTGGCCACTTTTTCCTCATAGGAACTTAGAAAGAATTGCAAAAGCAGCAGAAGGAATTTTAAGAAATGGAAAGCAAAGGGGGCCAGCACTGAGTGAGCAGTTGCTAAGGCCTGTTCATCCATGGTGAGCTTTTAGTAACTGAGACTGTATGTCTACATGGAATTCCAGGGTAATACAATATGTGCTTTGGCCAAGAGGCAATTACTTGAATTGTGACTGAGTGATACTTACTGACTTTCAGAAAGGAACCGTTAGCCTGTTCTCTCCATCCTGACTGTTGTAGACTGAGTACCCCTAACCCAAACAAGCAAAATCTAAAATGCTGTGTTAACACGGCCCCACAAGCTGGAAAACCAACCAGTCTGGAGATGTTTTATGTATAATCTTATTAAAATTATGATTGTGTAAAATTACCTTCAGGCTGTGCATGTGACGTTATGTGTTCCGTGAGTGGATTTTGTATTTAGAACAGAGTCCCATCCTCAAGTTTATTGTGAATGTGTAAATATTCCAGAAAGCACCACAAAACACTGAAACCCAGAACACTCTGGACGCATACTTTTTGAGTGATGGCTATTCAACCTGTAGTATCTTTTCACTTGACTCTGTTGAGTTGTTTTACCTGTGTGTGTGTGTGTGTGTGTGTGCGTGCCTGGGGGTGTGTGCCTGTGTGTGTGCTCATACACACACACACACACACACACACACACACACACAAGAGTTTTGGGGTTTTGTAGTGGTGCTTTTTGACAGTCATTGGAGTGGGAATTGAAGGGACCATCAATGGAACATCTTTGGAATGACTTAAATCAGAGGGACGGCTGTAATGGATATCAAATTTGAATGATTAAATTACTTTTGCAGTGCTGAATTTAGCTCAACTTTCGAAAGAGGAAACATTGGTGAGTGTGCTTGACTACATCTGTAACCCTAGCAGTCAGAAATCAGAGGCAGGAGGATATCGAGTTTGAGTAGCGCCTCTGTATTCTCCCTTACCTCCCACATAGCCAGCCCCTTGTCTCAACCATGCAGATTACAACAATTTTCCTGTTTGGTTGAAATGTAGCAGAAGGTGCCCAAGAACCTTTGCTTTTGAAGCCTCTCTCATCAGGTAGGGTATGATTACGTTGCTCTAACATGCTTTTAGCAAGTTAATTATCCCATCACATACTCTGGGGTCCTTGTGTGTAAGGGGCCATAATGACAGTCTCAGGAGTCATGGAGAACAGTGCTCAGCAGCTGTGGTGCTGTTACCTGTGCTGAGCCTTCTGAGCTGAAAGACCCTTAGACCTATCCAGGCTTTGGCTTACTAGTCGGTATTCATTCTTTCTTTTCTTCCTTCCTTCCTTCCTTCCTTCCTTCCTTCCTTCCTTCCTTCCTTCCTTCCTTCGTTCCTCCCTCCCTCCCTTCCCTTCTTCCCCCTTCTTTATTTCTTTTTTCTTTCTTCTTTCTTTCTTCTTTCCTTCCTTCCTCCCTTCTTTCTTTCTTTCTTTCTTTCTTCCTTTTTTCTTCTTTCTTTCTTTCTTTCTTTCTTTCTTTCTTTCTTTCTTTCTTTCTTTCTTTCTTTCTTTCTTTCTTTTCTTGTCATTGTTTATTTTTTGAAGGGGCTGATACTCTGTGTGTTAAACTTGAGCTCATAAAAGCCGAAAGGTTTTGTTTATGGAAAATGAAGAGAACCGAGTTAGAAGGCGGTGGGGGGAAAGCATGCAGCATCTGTGGCCGGAGGCTTGGGCGCCCTGTGTGTCAGAAGAATAGAACACTCCCTCAGCATAGATCACGGCAGCTCAAACATAGGCTGTTCACATTGGCCTGAAAAGCCATCAGGATCTCAGGACACCTTAGGTGAACACCTGGAAGGAACAGTCAGAACAGCTGGGAAGGTTGTTTTTTTTTCCCTGTGCTTTTTGTGGAGGCCTGTGTTCTGACTCTTATGGGGAGCTGGTGGTTTTCTATGCTTAAGGTAAATGTTCCTATTGATTTTACTTGGGGAAAGGGGCCCCACATATCTCCCCTATTCATACTTGTGAGTTTATAGAGTTGGGATTCCAAAACAAATATTTTGTTTGTTTGTTTGTTTATCAGGACAGGGTTTCTCTGTGTAGCCCTGGCTGTCCTAGAACAGGCTCTGTAGACTAGATTGGCCTTTGAACTCAGAGATTACCTCTACCTCCCAAGTACTGAGCTAAAAGGCGTGGGCCAACACACCCGTCTAAGGAATTTATTCTTACTGCTCTGAATTCAGTTGGCTGACAGGAATCTTGAACTCAAATCTTCCTAGTTCAGATCAGAGAGTGCATTAATGGCGGAATGGTGAATATAACTATGTATTGGATACGGTGGAGTTAAGGTCCTGTACCTTTTTATTTTTATTTCCACTTTTAGAGCTGGCCCCAGTTCACTTTGAAGGCGAGGCTGACCTACTCCTGGCCCTCCTACCACACCTGGCCTTACCTTTCATGTTATCTTAACGCCCACAGTTCATTGAGTATGCTTTTATCCTATTGGTGAATTAGATTACCCTAAAGGTTGTTGTCGTTGATTGGGAGTGCTTCCTGAGCAAGAGCTTGCTCTCAAGTCCGCTGTTGGGCAGAACTGGAATTCACAGAACCCTCATGATGCATCCTGAGTTGGATGGAAAGGTCCCGCCCCCACCCAGCCCATTTCTGCTTCTCAATTTGGGGATGCAGGTGTCCAATACAAGGGCTTTGGAGCGTCTGTGGTTTTAATTTGGCTGTTATTATGATCCATCAGTTCAGGCAATCAAGTTTCTCTCAGAAAACGTCAGAATTTGGGGCCGGGAAGGTGGCTCAGTGGGTTAAGCTGTGGCACAAACATGAGGACGTGTGTTTGATCCTCGCACGGAGGTTAAATGCTTCCACAGAAAACCAGGAGATAGAGAGACGAGAGGCCTCCAGAACTCGAGGGCCAGCTAGCATAGTGTACACAGCAAGGAACGAGAGGCTCTGTCTCACACACGGCAGAAGGTGATAACCAAAACATGCATCATGGCCTCTGCATCTACACATACAGGAACGAGTGAACACATGTGTCATGTATGCACATCATACACACCTTGCACACATTACACTTACACACACACAGAGAGAGGGGGGCACACTATTTCTCCCCTAAAGGTCAGAATGTCTTTCTCTCTCTTTAAAAAAAGAAAAACATTCGTTGAGGGTTGGAGTGCAGTGGGCAAGGTTTCATGTACCCAAGACTGGCCTTGAACTCTCTATGTAGCTGACAATAGCCTTGAATGGATTCTCTGGCCCCAGCCTCTTGGTTGCTGAGGTCACAGGCTGTCTCTACCATTCTCAGTTTATGGAGTGCCAAGGCTCAAACTCGGGTTTTCCTGCATGCCTGGCGAGCAGCCTCCCGTCGGAGCTCCATCTCTGGTCCGAGTCTCAGGCTTTCCCAGGAATGGCCTGCTTCTGCATCTGAGGGCTTCGGGCAGGATCCCGTCTTCTTTACTGAAGCGTAGGCCAGTGAGGGCGTGGATGGGGGAGGGGGAGCTGCTGCCTTCTGAGCTCCACAGCAGCCCTGGCTTTGGTGATGCACTCTTTTCAAGTTCTCTTCAGGCTGCAGTCTGTCATGAGCTTGTTTGTGCCTCTCGGGAGCCAACAGTGCTGTGCTGTGTCTGCCCCCCCCCCCTTCTGCGTCGCTCTTTTGACTATAAAATTTATGTTGGTACCAAGGCTGTCAGGCCGTAACGAGAGATAAAAAACGGTTTGTCTTTCTAGAAGCTGTGTTAACACAGACTGTGAGATCTCAGGTTCTGGTCTCAAGCTCTTTGCAGAGCCTGACCTCTGGCCTACTTGGACACTGCCAGCCTCTTTCTAGTAAGTTCCGCACTGCTTCTTGGCTATTCTTGTGGCATTAATGCGCTAAGTTTCCTTCATCTGCATTCCTTGTGTGTGGACTGGAATATTCCCTTCAGCCCTTGATTTGTGGGATTGTTTTGTTTGGTTCTGAGTCACACGTTTAATGAGAATTAAGTCAAAGTCGGATGAGGTGTGGAAAGGACAGAAGGGTCACCGGAGAGGTGCTCCCAGGTTGTTAAGATGGTCACTGCGCATTTCCTGAAAGCTGTGGATTTTCTCTGCACCGTTGGTGTCAATACCCTAGTGCTTTTGGCTAGAAAACTGCCTGCACCTGTGGCTAATTAAGTGTAGATGGTCCCCTGCGTGACCCAGTAGTCTGTTTACCTTCTAAAGAATGAAAAGGGGGTTTAAAATGTAAACTCAGTTCGAAACTCTTTGTGACTAGAGGTAAAATCGAAAAAAAAAAAAAAAGAAAAAAAGTGTCTTGTCCATTCATATTTATTATTGTGGATAGTAATAGCTCTCTCTGGGAAGAATTGCCCATCTTTAGTCAGCCTGAAAATCAAGCGCTTCAGGGAGATTTCTTCTACCTTAGCACAGAGAGTTATCCAGTAAGGCTCTCTGAGCAAGTTCTGCCACTGGGTGGAGATAATGTCTTCTGGATTTATCTACTGATAAGGTATTTATCACTCACCCTCAGCCTGCTCGGG
The DNA here is from genome assembly GCF_963924665.1 of Micromys minutus. Taxonomy (NCBI): domain Eukaryota; kingdom Metazoa; phylum Chordata; class Mammalia; order Rodentia; family Muridae; genus Micromys; species Micromys minutus. The sequence goes on from NC_137977.1 coordinate 50,157,961, forward strand.
TGGCTGGATGCGGCTGACCAAGAGCTCTGCTCCCGGAGTTGGAGCAGATTTGCAGTGAGTCACAGAGCCATACAAGGCTGCAGTCAATGTCTTCAAGAATTTCATTTGGTTTGCCGTGCAGGACACAGGAGAATGAGAAAGCAGGAAGCCGGGTGCCGAGTTTGTGTGGCGGTGGAGTTGCTCTGAAGTAGTGAGGGAGAAGGTGACAGGAAGACAGGACAGAGGGTAATTTTACAGGCGGACAGCCAGTGACAAATGTAAAAACACTCCAGAGCAGGGGTCTTCAACCTTCATGTATAAAAGGACAACGCTGTGTCCCTTTCATACAGCTCCTCATGCTGTGGTGGCCCCAACCATAAGGTCATATTCATTGCTACTTTGTAACTGTAATTCTGCTACTGGTATGACTCGAAATGTCAATACCTGCCATTTCCAGTGGCCTTAGGTGACCACCGAGATGAGATGGTCTGGCACCCAGAGGGATCGTGACCCACAGGTTGAGAACCGCTGCTCTGGCAGGACCTATGAATTCCAAGAAAGTACAGCATTAAGGTTTGTGGACTGTGAAGACCGGCTATTTAGATACAACACTGACTAGAGCTTGTCTTTGGGCACATTTTGTGTGTGTGTGTGTGTGTGTGTGTATTTCATTGACTCTTCCTAAGTATGAAACTCAGAACTAGACATGCCATTTCACAAGGGGTCAGCCGTTGTTGGACATTAATTAACAAACATTTATGTATAGTTATTTTGATGACCCATTTGACACTTTCTCATTTATACTTTATCTTGACGTTTGGTACCTGCTGTTATATGTTTATGTAGATAAATATAAAAGGATGGTAATAATAATATTAATATGTTATATAAATATAGACAAATATAAGATGGACAATTTGTCAAAAATGTGGTGTGTGTGTGTGTGTGTGTGTGTGTGTGTGTGTGTGTGTATGTTTACAACTAGATCCAAATGCAGGGCTTTGTGCATGCTAGGCAAATGCTCTACCATTAAACTATACCTCTCTTGTCCTAGACTAGAAACATCATTAGTATGGGAATATGATTTAGCAATACTTACTAGATTTCAAAAAGCAGGAAACACTGCCTCAGTAGGTTCAATGTCTCCCCAAGTCTGGAAGTGTGTTCTGAGTGTCTGCTAAGGGAAAATGTGTTCATGTGATTGATGGTTCATATGACACACAGCTTCTTCACTCATTCCTATGTCATTAGGCAACACACCATGTCATATGTTCCATCCATGTGAAAGGGCAGGAAAGGTGTTCTGTCTGTTACCAGCAGTACTTGCTGGGGCAGTGGGGGTGGGGCTCTATGAGGAGGAGGCAGGCTTCCAGGCATCAGTGGGAAGTGGGTTTAGTAGCTGGGAGGAGAAGCATGGATCTCTGAGTCCTGAGTCTGGTCCCCCATCCCCACTTTTTAAAGGCTGCCACTTCCCTCACCATGATGGCTCTTCCTCCTTCATCGCCAAGTCTCCGAAACATGGTTTTGCTGCTGCTTCTTTAGTTTCCCTATTATCTTGTTCATTGGATTAGCTCCTGGTCACCCTCACACCTCTCCCCCCACCAAATTCAGTACTGTTCGGAGTCAGTATCTGTAAGCTTAATTTTTTGCATTCACCTTGTTATGGCTTTGGAAATGCCCGTGGCACATGGCCGGGTGGTTCAGATCCGCCCCCAGGACCTTCGCTTGCCCAACTTGGTCTCTTCCAGGATTGTGACTGTTTGTTAAGCTCATTTCTGGTGTTACATGTTCCTGCATTTGTGAAATCCCCTATGCCACTTTCCATGTTCCCCTGATCTAGACGGCGTTCCCTGGCTGGCTGCACACGCTCTGGGTTTGCCTGCTTAGTCTGAGTTTCTGTTGCTGTGTCGAAAAACCAGCCATGACCAGAGAAACTTGGGGAATAAAGAGTTGACTTCACCTCGAAGCTTCTATGTCCATCCCCCAGGGAAGTGAGGGAGGAGGGACCCGGAGGAGGCAGGAACTGAATTGAAGTAGAAATCCAAGTGGAACGCTGCCTACTTGCTTGCTTCTGGGTTGCTCAGTTTGTTTGTTTGTTTGAATACACCCTAGGATCGCCTGCTTAGGTGTGGCACTACCCACCATGGGATGGGTCCTTCCAGTCTCCCATCAATTGAAAATATGTCCTACAGACTTGCCCACAGGCCAGTCCTATGGGGACATTTTCTTGATTAACTTTTCTTCTTCACAGCTGTAATCATTGTAATCTGAAAAAAAAAAAAAAAAAAAAAAAAAAAAAAAAGCAGCACCTGTCTCTGAGAAATAAGCAAAAGGAACAGAAAAAGGGGAGCTGGGGTTGTAGCTTGGTCGGTAGAGCGCTTGTCGACACAAACAACAACTGATTTTGATTGACAGTACCTTCTGAACTGGTGTGGGGGCACAGGCCTAGAATCCCAGACCTGAGAGGAGGAGGCAGGAAGGTTCAAAGTTCCAAGTCATTTCTTAGCTACAGCCTGAAAATTACTGAGTGCCCATCTCAAACAAACACCCACCGCATAGAGAACCAGGCACAGAGTGGGAAACCCTTGTTCTGGTTCCTCAGGGGCCGAAGAAGGAGACGGTGGTTTCTGTCTGCATTGCTTCATGATCGATGTTGCCGGTCTGTGGTTTTTGGTGGAGCCTCTGGATTGGTTGAGTTGAGGCAGCTGGGCTGGAGGAGTCTAGCTTTCAGACAGCTGTGCATGCTCTTTTGTCATCTTGTTCTTTTCAGAAAGCTGGGGGTGTGGGGTAAGGGGTTAGGGGTGGGCTCGTGAAACCACAGCTGAACTGCCAAATGTGGCTGCAGTTAGGCATGGGATGTCAGTGGTGTGCTTAGGAGTGGATCTAGCCGAGAGGTTAAGCTGCACAGGTTTGGTTAAGGACAAAGAATAAAATTTCTACTTATATGGGGACTCTGGTCTCAGTGGGAGGAGATACGCCTAACCTCGTGCCCCAGGAAGTAGGGGCTAGGGGGAGGATCCTCTTGGAGACAGGGAAGGAGGAATGGGATGAGGAACTGTGAGAGGGCAGATGAGGGATGGCAATGGCTGGATTGTAAAAAAATTAAAAGTAATTAAAAAGAAAATATTCTACTTATTTATTATATATACATACACATATAACACACACACACACATATATATACATATACATAAGTATGTATGTATATGTATGTATATAGTTTGTCTTGCCAGTAAATGTTGGTTCAGTGTTCACTCTACTGAACAAGGTCAAGAACAGAGTCTGGGACCGGTCAGGTTATCCTGGGGAGAGATGCTGGCAGCCTGGATTAGGATTGCATATCTGAAGGTGGTTGGTCCTCAGCTCCAGAGGACGCTGGACCAGCTAGGGTCAGAGCATGTGGTCTTACAGCTGCCATGAGGAAGATTTGCCAGGGGGAGACATATGGAAGGCTCTATTGCAAAATCAAGGGCTTGGAGAGTTTTGGTGGGTGAATTTGCTACTTGATTAGCATCACAATTTCGGACCCCACTGTTCTCAAAAAGAGCCATCAGAATGAAGAGATTCAGTCTGTTCCCTTGTCACCTCACAGAGCTGGAATGGTGCCGTCTGCTATGAAAATTCCAATCAGATGGCTTCTTTGTGTAGAAATCAATGGATCCTTTTGTCTGTTCCTTTCCATTTTTAGTGCATTCGCCATAGTTCTCTCTGTGGAGAACGCCCGTCTGGCATAATCTGTCCTCTTTGCCAGAGAGTCCTGCGGCTCACTGCAGCCTTTTGTGCTGGCCTGGCCTGCCCCACTCTGGGGGGTCTCTACAGGAGGAAAAACAGGTGTCCTATGAGGCCCTGGCTCTGAATTGTTGCTTGTTTCAACCAGTGGCTTTATCTGAAGTAGTGAGAATGTCATCTGGTCCAGGTGACTGTCATGTGGTTGTCAATAGTGTGGCTCTGATAAGAGTGATGGGTGGAGAATGGCTTCTCGGGTTGGTGGACCTAAGGCAGAGACCTAGTTTCCCTGTGGCAAACCCACCACCTTTTGGCCTTTGGGTGACCTTCTCTAATTTGGGAGAATGAACTCTTGGACAGGCAAAGGCAGAAGATGTGCCTGAGTGGAGCCAGCGTATCATAGCAACCACGTTTGTCAGGGATGTTGCTTTGGTTTGTGCTAGTTATGAGGAGAGGGTAGTGTAGGCAGGGTTGGCAGGACCCTCCGCCTGTTGCTGCTCACGTTGTCTACCACCTTCCTTTAAAAATGGGTGAAACAATGTGAGGGCTGGGGACGTGGCGCAATGGGTGTATGCCTGTGTAGCCTACAGAAAGTGCTCCATTTGTTTGATCTTCCGTATCACGCAGAAGTTGACGTGATAGCGCACACCTATAATACCACCATTTAGGAAGTGGATCAGGAGTCCAGGGTGATTCTTGACTGCAAAGCAAGTTCAAAAGGAGCCTGAGCTACTTGAGACCTTGTTTCACAAATAAAATAACAGTAAATCATTCAGATTGGGGAGCATAGGACCTCTTCGTTAGTAGCATCACAGAGGCCAGTTATGGATATTTTTAAAAGGCATTTTGAGCTATGTAATAAAACTACCAAATTCTGCTAAGACATTGGCATAGACCAATGAGAGTAGGAAATATCGAAGCTTTCTTTTAAAGGTGGTTTGTTTGGTATTTTGAAGAGTGCAGTGCTTAAATCGTACCATTTGGTGATGACGCTGATGGGAACATTCTTTCTCTGAGTCAGAGAGGAGTAGCTGATTTTCTGATCGATTGCATAATTGGCGTGTAGAAGTTCCAGAAGACTAGCACGGTGGCGTGTCCTTGGAACCCTAGTATCACAGGACCCTGTTTCAAGAAACAAGCCAGCAAAGGCATTAAAACAGTGTATTGCCTTTTAAAAGCTAGTGTTGGGATAGCATGCATTCCTATTAATGTGCTTTTGTGTATGTAGTGCATATTAATGTCCATGGTGTGTATAGCATGTGTGTTTATATATTTAGACATGTATACAATATTTACCGATACACATATGTATCTGATCTATATGCTTCACCTATCTTAACCACCCATTTGATTTAAATATAGCTAATACTTGAAAAGTTTCCATAACCTTTCCCCAGTTTGCAAACTTAGAGTGAAATGTTGGATGGTCTTAGGAGCACCTGGATCGTCCTGTTGCGGGGTTTGGTCAGCTGGGACGGACAGAGATTCCTGGGGCATTTCGGACCCCGGCACACTGGGCTCACAAATATCCCAAATCCAGAGGGCTGCTGCTGCTGGAGTTCGAAACTCAAACTGTGAGAAAGCAGTGTCTGGAATGTTCCCTCCTATTGTGTTTTGTAGAAACACCGCATTTGCCGTATCTTTCTTATTGGTTCAAGAACGCCACTTCATTTAAGAAAGTGTCTTTTTTACTTTCCATTTTAGTAGCCACGTTTAAGGGAACCTGTCAGCTTCAATTGGATAACTTTGGAAGTGAGAATCTAAGTTCTCATCTCCTTAAAAAAAACATCGCAGTTGCAAACCTCACTTCTCATTTGTGTTGATTTTTAAACTCAGTTTCAGAAGACTCTTTATCTCAGACATTTGTCAATAATCATGTCACAGGTGCATGGGTATTGTTGGCCTACGAATGGACTTTGGATCAGCATGAATATCTATCTCTCTGTGGTTGGGGACATAGCAATATGCACAGTGGATGTATACCTGGCTGGTGGTCAGGTGACCTGGCTCTTTGTCCTGAGATGCTGTGTATGTGCAGATGCCTCTGAACCCTAGGTACTGCCCTAGTGACTGTCACTTATTCTCCCACCAAGGTAGATAGCAAGGATATGTCTATTTTCTATCTCTGCTAACTGCTAGAGACACTAGAACTTCATGGCGAGCCTATCATCAGACAGGTAAGAGATAACTGAATACACTTTTTAACAGATTAAAATTTTACAATCTGTGCTTATGAGTGTTTTGTACCTGTATGTATGCATGTATGTACACCATGAGTGTGCAATGCTGGGGAGAGAACAGAAGAGAGTATGGGACCCCGTGGGACTGGAATTACAGACAGTTGTGAGTAGCCCTGTGGCTGCTCAGAATTGAACCTGGGTCCACTGGGAAGAGCCAGTGCTCTTAACACTGAGTCTCTCCAGACCCTTGGAGCTGAATACTCTTGACCTCATGCCATGATGCTGGGCTCAGCCATGTTGGAGAACCGGAGCTAGTCCAGCCATAATTTCTATACCTTTGGCAGAAATGTCTCTCCTGCAACTAAGTCTATCTGCAAAGAGATAGCAAACTGGAAGTAGGGAGAGGCTGTGAATTCTCAAAATATACCCTCGGTGACATACTTCCTCTAGTCGGCCGTGTCATCTCCCCAGGTAGATTCCTTGGGGATATTTCTTATTCACTCCACTACACTGTCCTTAAGTAGTAAATCTGTAGGCAGAATCCACTATGAATCACACGTCTGGGACATTGGTGTGTGTGTGTGTTTGTGTGTGTGTGTGTGTGTGTGCGCGAGAGAGAGAGCTCTGCATTATTTTTATCATGGAGCTAGCTGCTGCTAGCTGCTGATCCTTGTCAGCTCCTAGTCATTTCATGACTTGGACAGCGTTTTCCTCTTTTGGAAAGTCCACTGAGTTTTAAGAATTAAATGGCAAAATGGCAAGGCGTGGCCACGATTTCCTAAGTAGCAGTACCTGGTGATTGTCAGGGTGATGGTAGTCACCGAAACTGAGTTTTCTGATACTGTTAGACATATAGCTAAAGGGGTCTTTCTCCTTAATGAACTTCTTATACATGTATCTGCTTATTTGTCTGATGCTTCGTGGGGGAGGCTTTGAGAAGAGCTGTCTGAATCTCTCCCTCAGGGCTCTGCATAGATTTAGCCACATTGTTTGAAATACCATGTCAACTTTTCTCCAGAGTCCCTTCCTGCCCCCACAAAAGATCACCAGTTCTGGGTGGTTTTATTCTTTTTATTGGTTGTTAATCGCGTGGTATTTTAGGTAGGATTTTTATTGCCACGACAAAACAGCATGGCCAGAAATCAAGTTGGGAAGGAAAGGGTTTATTCGACTTATACTTCAATATGGCTGCTTATCAAGGAAGGAAGTCAAGACAGGAACTCAAACAGGACAGAAACCTGGAGGCAGGAGCTAATGCAGAGGCCAAGGAGGGGTACTGCTGACTGCCTTGCTTCTCCTGGATTGCTCAGCCTGCTTTCTTAGAACCCCAGGGCAGCTAGTCCAGTGATGGTACTAACAGTGGGCTGTTCCACCAAATTAAATAATTTTTAAAAAATGCCTTATAGTCAGATCTTAATGGACGCATTTTTCTCAATTGAGGTTTTTCTCTTTTCAGATATAGTTTGTGTGTCAAGTTGACATAAGACTAGCCAGTGCAGGTGGTTTGGAAAAACATCCCATTGTTTTTTGCACTTATTGGTGAACTTGATATTGTTTCTCAGAGACACAAATGGAGACCTTGATACTTTGAGATCAAGACGGAGGGACTAAACTGTCCAGTCAGTGGATGGATGGGTTAATGAACTGACAGTTCTGAAAAGATGAAGTATAAATGGCCACAGACACAGGAGAAATTGTTAAACATTCTTAGTCATAGTGGCTATGCAGAATAAAACCTCACGGAGATTCTGTCTCACCCCAGTCAGAAAGGCTGTCATCAGAAAATTTCTAGTGAGGTTGTATGGGAGAAAAGAGGGCACCCCTCATGCCCTGCAGGTGGGAATGTCGGTTAGTCCAACCATTAGTAAATCAGTATGGAGGCTCTCCAAAAATCAAAAACTAGAAATACCGCAGGACCCAGACAGACCATTTCTGGATGTTTAAAGAGTTCTAAATCAGTCCATCACAGAGACACATCCCTGTTGACTGCAGCTCTAGTCACACAAAAAAAAAAAAAAAAAGAAAAAAAAAAAAAGAAAAACCCAAAAAACAAAAAAAACCAAGTCATGCAGGTAGCTGCAGATGGGGGCATGAAGAAAACGTGGTCCCTGTTCACAGTGGAGTTTTATCCGGCCATAAAGAAAAAGGAAACTGAGCTGGGCAGATGACTCAGGAGATAAAGCCTTCACCACGCAAGCGCAAGTGCCTGACTCTGGATCAATCCCCTGCCCATCAGACACATAGCAATCCTGTTCTCCAACTGCAGGGTGGGAAGGAGAGATGGGAGAATCTCTGTAAGCTTAAAGGCCATCTCATCTAGCCTGCCTGGAAAGACAGGACTGTCCCCCCACTTATCTGACCTGACCTTTATCCATAATCATTTACATATGCAGAGTGGGGATGGAGGAGAGGGGAGGAGGGATGGAGAATGGGGGGTGGGGTGTATTGTTGTTTACAGAGAAAATGGATGAAGTTGGGTAGAGCTAGACTCTGGCAAATATTATGTGTTTTCACAGATCCTATATTTTGTATAAGAGACAAGTATATTTGTATTTAGGACATGAAAGGAGAGGGAGATTGATTAGATGAGAAGAGCATGAGGGGGCAGAGAGGAGGCAGAATAGTGAAGGAGGAGGAAACAGGAGGAAGCTGAGGGTAAATAGTCAAAGCATATGATGAACTTGTGAAACACATCTCTATGCCCAGTGAGTATATACACCAAAAACCCAAACATAATTTTTAAAGAGCCGGAGCCGGTAAGGTAGTTCCCAGCTTGCTCCACCAAGCCCAGTATCCTTTCTGCAGTGCCAGCATCGATTTTCTCCGCACAGGGTGGGGCTGAGGCACACTTACCTCAGAGGGCTACTAGGAGATGACCAGAAAGTGTCCAGTTACAGGGCTTCTGATGGGTGTGTGCTTGACTCTTGTTAGCTGTTGGGTAGAATGGGAAGGAAGAGAATTCCTGATAGCAGAGGACCCTGGAGGGAGGTGTTCAGAGACAGAGTTCAGTGTAGGTGTGGATGGAGGTTCAAGGTTGGTGGAAATGTCTGGAGGTCTGGTCCAAGGGTGCTACAAGGACAGAGGCCTTAGTATGGTCTAGGATGATGCAAGAATTTGGGTCCGAGAAGATGTTAGTGACACAGGTATCTGTCACTTGGGAAGGTTACATGGGTACTGTGGTAGTGATATGGGTAAGGACAGGGCTGACTGATATGGTAGCTATGAGGAAAGTTCCAGTGTGTGGGCTTGGGAACCACCAGGCTGTGGTTGTAGTCACGTAGCTGAGAAGACGACCCAGTTGTTCAAGGGCTTGCTTGAGCCTTTGCACTTGTGAGCGTCAGCACTTGAGTTCGATCTTCCCAGACCCCTCATAAAACGTCATCCCAGCATTTAGGAGGAAGAAACAGGAAGATACCTGGGGCTTACCAACCAGACAGTCTAGAATCTTCCATGGTCATCAAGAGACTCTCAGACAATGAGACAGGAAGCGTTTGAGGAAGGCACCGGCTGGCACACATGGAGAAGAAGAGGTGTGGTGGGGGGCATTTTGGGAATAATGATCTGGTATAGAAGTTGGAGAGGCAGAGGACCTCCAGCTCATGGTTTCTTCCTGTGTCGTCACTGGCCCCTCACACCAAGGGGTCTAAAATTCCGTCTGATACTTTGTTCTTGGCATCTCATGATTAATAGTGGTTGAACAGGGCTTGCAGGCTCATTTGGCGTTGGGCCCTTGAAGGTTCTGTTTCTGTCTTTAAAGATTAGGGAATGTGGACTGGGGAGATGGCTCAGTGGTTGAGAGTACTGATTCCTTGCTCTTCCAGAGGTCCTGAATTCAATTCCCAGCAGCCTCATGGTGGCTCACAATCATCTGTAATGGGATCTGATGCTCTCTTCTGGTGTGTCTGAAGTCAGCTACGGTGTACGGTGTACTTACATATAATAAATAAATCTTTGAGAGAGAGAGAGAGAGAGAGAGAGAGAGAGAGAGAGAGAGAGAGAGATAGAGATTAGGAAATGTGATGAGAAGCTGGCTAAGAAGGGTGTAGGCTGAACACAACCACGCAAGAGTGGATCTGATGACCAGGAGATGTCTGTAGGTTAAAGTGAGAATGATTTTGAGTGAGCGTGTGACGGCAAAGCACTATTATAACTCTAGGCAGAGCTTGGAAGGCTGAGGCAGCAAGATTAAGAGTTCAAGGATAGGCCCTATGCACAACTATAAAAATAAAAAACTACAGTCACCATGGGACGTATGAGCAAGAGCTGCCTCTGGCTGCAGCCCTGAGCTCCTCTACATGTAACAGTACTGATGCTTTGGGAAGAACCATTCTCTTTTAGAGAGCTGTCCTGTGCCTGGAGGTATATTGGACACATCCTAGCTTGTACCTAGCAGATGCCCATAGCATGTCGCTCCACTGTGATAGTAAAAGCCATCTTCGTACAGTACCATGATTTCCTTTTGGAGTGTAAGCCCACCCAATACCCCAGTTGCAACAAGCCTTGCTCTAAGAAGATCTGAGCTCTCTGTCTAGCTGCAACTTCGTGCAGCCTTTGAACTCAAGTCAGGCCTCCGTCTCTTTAAAGGCCTCAGCGTGCTCTCTCATTGTTATAATGGTTGTGAATTCCCTGTGGCTTGAAAGTACCCAGTGTGTTAACAGTTTTAGATTTCACTAATTTAAGAAGTATTAAAGTATCGGTGATATTAATTTGGATATGGTGAAGGCCATAGCAATCATATTTGTTGTTGTTGGTTTTGTTTGTTTGTTTGTTTGTTGTGAGACAGGGTTTCTCTGTGTACCCTGACTGTCCTAGACCTCACTCTGCAGACCAGGCTGGCCTTGAACTCAGAGATCAGCCTGCTGGGATTAAAGGTGTGTGCCATCACTGCCCAGCTCATAAGCATTATTCTAATGTGTGTTTGCTCATGGTATATTTCGGGACTGACCCCCCCCCCCCCCCCCGCTCATTTGTCTTGTTTCATTCTCCCTTGGGACAACAACGCCAGTGATCTCCTTTTCTTGTGCCTTTTCCTTGGCATTGAATTGTACCTGTTCTCTGAGACACCTCCACTCTTGGCATCTTAGACATTTGGTCTACCTACTGTGTTCTGGCCATGATGCAATTGAGGTCTTAGTGGAGTTTGCTGGTCAAATTGTTCCTGGCCAATAGCGTTGGTCCCAGGGGTTCCCTTCTGCCTTTCTTTCAGTAATCACCCAGCTCAACAGTGTCTTGACTCCTAAGAATGTTCTGTCTTAAACCGTTGTCTTGCTTATTAGCTCAGTGATTGCTGCAATGCCGTTCTCTTTCTGCAACAGGCAGAGACCTAGTTGGCTCCTAGCACTAATTAGTTTCTCAGAGTTCTGCTACCAGATTACCTCTCAAAGGCAGCGGTTCTCGACCTCTGTGTCCAGACCATATTGGGGGCCACATATCAGATATCCTTCATATATCATATTTACAGTATGATTCAAAACTAGCAAAATTACAGTTATGAAGTAGCAATGAAATAATTTCATGGTTGGAGGCCGCCACAGCATGAGGAACGGTATTAAAGGGTCACACCGTTAGGGAGGTTGAGAACCACTGCTCTAAGATCTTTTGGCTAACGCCGCCCCCACCCCCAACCCTACCATCACTCCACCCATATGTATGTATGATTTTGGTGTCTCTGTCCAAATATCCTCTGACAATGGCACCAGGCACATTGGATTAGTGGCATCTAAGTGAGCTTTATTTAACCCCTTTATTTAAAGGGCCGGTCTCCAAGCACAGTCACACTGAGTAATACTAGACATTAGCATGTCCAAGGATGAATTTTTAGCAATATTTTAGAAAAACATTACCTTAAAATATGTAAAAAAAGTTCACATGTGTGGCTATGCGTGTGCCATGTTGCTTGTAAGCCAGAGGACAACTTGTGGAAGTTGGTTTTCTCCTTCTAATGTTTGGCCTCCGGAAATTTAACTCAGGTTATCAAGCTTGCCAGCACGCGCTTTTACCTGCAGAGCCATCTTCCTGACGTGAGGGCACTGGTTTAGCCTATAACTTCATTTTAAACTTTTTATGGGAGTACACCTAGGTACAGAAGATCATTCTTCCAAGGACATTGTTTGATTGTCCTGCTTGGGAACAGTGTTGACCCCTTTTCCTTCTGAGAAGTTCCCTGCCGGGTGTGTGTTTGCATAAGCTGAGAGAGACAGAGGAGAAACTTTGCACAAGGTAAAGACGAGCTATTATGAGGGCCCCTTTAAGACGGAATGTACTGCCAACATTTACCAAAGGAGGAGGGATGTGGACAACTGATGTTGTCTTCCCAGGACTGTTCCGACTCAGTGCACTTGGAAGAGCCCATCTTGACAGGGAGTCTGAATTCACAGAGAAGCACCCAGCATGCACTGCTCCTGGAGGTAGAATTAAAAGTGCAGTTCTTTGATCTTGGCACCACCAGAGGAAAGTTATCAAGCTGCAGCCAAGACTTGTGTAGATGCTTCGGAACACACACATGCTCTCGACTGCTTCCTTCACCTTCATTGAATAGAACTTTTTCCTGTGAGAGCCATTTTCCCTCCAAGAGAGTGCTGATGCTGGGTAAGGTTCTTCTCAGTGGGAGAGGATGGCTCACCCTCTGCAGCCTTTAAAATCAGTTATAATAATTTTATATTACTTCAATATTCTCTTCAGAATCTTTTTAGTATAAGTGTAATATGCATGTGTGTGTACCTCTCTCTCTCTCTCTCTCTCTCTCTCTCTCTCTCTGTGTGTGTGTGTGTGTGTGTGTTACATGTATGCCGTTCTGTGTCTATGCATATGAAAGTCAGGACAACTTTAGGTATCAGTCTTTGCCTTATCCTCTAATTGAGATAGAGTTTCTGGTTTGTTGCACTTGCACTGGGCTAGCTGGCCTCTAAACATTTAGGGATTCTTCTGTGCCCATGATTACACGACCGTCCACAACTATGTGGTTTATGGAGATTCAAACTCAGGTTATACAGAAAGCACTTTACACATCGAGCTATCTCTTCGGTGGTTGTAAACAGTTTCGCAGTACTGGGTATCAAACCTGAGATTCAGGCTTGCTGAGAACTCTCCTGTTCTATCACAGAGCCACATCCACAACTCTCCGCCAAGATCTTTGAGCTATTAATAGATCATCAAGGTAGTTTACTCAGCTTGCATCTTGCGCCAGGTGTCTTGTGTAGACCTCAAGGTGGTGAGCTTTATTTAGCAAGTGAAAGCTCTGAAGGACCTGATTGGTGTTGCAAATGCAGGTGTTGCTTTGGGAAGTGAATCAAGAAAATGAAAGGGGTGAAATGGAATGCAGGAAACACTGTGAAAAGTGTGACACTTTCTCCTTACCAGTGGGGGTGGAGGAATGGTTACCTTTGAACATTTATCAGGCGCTTCGTGAGAACCGAAGTATTTATGTAGGTAGCCGTTGAGTTCTACGTGGTTCAACCTGGTCAGGCTCCTTTGGAGGTTTCAGTGTTGAGACTTGCTAGTGTATGTTTGGAAGAGAGGTTGATTTTTTGTGAAGCATGATAGTGTCTCATTATTAGCCTGTTAAAGGAGTTTATTGAACATCTTATTGGAATTAGCCAAACACATCTTCTTGTGTCCCTAAGGAAGGGATAGCACCTTTTCTCAAATCAATATCTCCATTCACCTCCTGTTTACTCTGCTAACCTGGTAAATAGTACATTCCGGGTTGAAACTTTTGTCCCCAGTGTTTAAATAAAAAATTAAAAGCCCCGATGGCCTAGGCTGACAAGCATTTTCGGTCTTGGGCAGCTAGAGGCACCGTATGCTTGCTGAGGAGCAGAGAAGGAACAGAGTGTAGCTGTCTGAGAGGGCTGTAGTAACTTCTGTGGTGCTCTGCATGGGCTTGTAGCAGCTGTCTTGGGGCGGGCTCACTACTTGGCTAGTTTGATGATGTGGCTGTGGTTAATGGAAGCCTAGCAGGAGAATCTTCCATCCCTGGAGGAGGGCTGGTGTTCTAAGTACCCTCCATTTGCTGTGGTCTTGTCTCACTCCCCCTCCTGCCCCAAGTGACTGAAAATAATCCTTGATGCTCTAGTTCAGAAAGGACTTTGGACTTTGGCTTTAATGGGGAGTTCAGGCCACATCTCAAGGAGGCGGAGAGATTGAAATCTAACTTATTTTTAATAGACCTCTTAGAGATTTCATAGCTTGGCTTTTGGAAATCCTTCCTGTTTCAAAGAGGCATTCCTCAGGTGCTTGCCTCAAATGATTCTTAACCCTTGGCTGTTCGTGGGTCTTAAGGGCCCAGGGTGCTAGAGCTAGGCCAAGGGTAGTAACCATGGTGCACATTGCTGCTCAGCTTTCCCCACCATCCTTCTTTGCTTTGCTCCATCTTTTGATTTCTTTCTCTTCAGTATTTGTTCATCTCCCTGGTCAGAGCTTAGCGTCTTCACCTTGTTTCCCAATCATGAATTGTGGCCTGCTTCACAAGGTCACCAGTGAGAGGTGGTCCTTCTGATCCGTACACTTCTGTTGCAAAGGAGATACTTACTAGTGCTTGTTAAGCAGAAGGGCAAAGGTGCAGTCAGTGTGAATACACAGAATTCATCATAGGCGGGCAGTTCAAAGGATGGTTTTGAAAGATGAAGCGGTATCGCTAGTGGGCCATGAGTAGTGTGTATGTGGATATGGACTTATGTGCAGGCTGTGTGAGGTTTGTGTGTGTGTGTGTGTGTGTGTGTGTCCATGCACACACAGATGCACTTGCTCATATGAATGCTCTGGAGGGAAGGGATTGACTTCCTCTATAGCTCTCTGCCTTCATTTCACAAGGAGCTCACTCTTCTGGCAAGACACCAATGCCATGCTGGTTTTATTATTATAGCTCTGTAGGACAGTTTGAGGTCAGGGCAGGTGATACCTCTTGCAGTTCTGTTTTTAGCAATTCTGTTTTTATTGTTGGTTGTGGTGGTGGTGGTGGTGGTGGAGTGTAGGTGTGTTTCTGTATGTAGTTGAAGACTTCCAATTTCCGTGATTTGTGTTGGAATTTTGATGGGGATTGCATTGAATCTAATTGGTTTTGTAAAGATGGCCATTTTTATACTAGTCCTAGCTGCTATCTATGAACATTGGAGGTCTTTCTATCTTCTGATATCTTTTTTAGCGCCTTAATGTTTTTATTATACAGTCTTTTTCTTGCTTGTTCCAGTTTTCCCCCTACCCACCTGTTTTTTTTGTGTGTATGTGTGTGTGTGTGTGTGTGTGTGTGTGTGTGTGTGTGGCTATTGTGTGAAAAATACTATTTCCTGGATTTTGTCCCTCAGTCCATTTGTCATTTGCATATAAGAAGACTAATGATTTTTGTGTGTTAGAAAGTGTTTACCAGGTGTAGAATTTTCATGGTGGAGTCTTAAGAGTCTTTGATGCATCAAATCTTACCTTCTGCAGATAAAGATATTTTGAATTCCTCCTTTTATATTTGTATCCACTTGAACTCCTTCAATTGTCTTGTTGCTCTAACAAGACTTAAGTACTGTATTGAATAGGTGTAGAGAGAGAGGACATCCTTGTCTTGTTCCTGAATGCTTTGAGTTTCTCTCCATTTATGTTGATGTTGGCGATGGGCTTACTGTAAGTCAACTTTATTATGGTGCAACATCTCCCTTGTATCCCTGCTTTTTCCAGGACTTTTATTGTGAAGTGTTATTATATTTTATCAAAAACCTTTTCTGCATCTAATGAGCCTGTCCTGTGTTTTTTGTCTTTCAGTCTGTTTATGTGGTAGATTCTGTCTATTAATGTACATTTGTTGAACCACCCCTGCATCTCTGGATTGAACCAACTCTTTGTTGTTTGTTTGTTTCTATTTCACTGATTTCAGCCATGACTTTGGTTATTTCTTCCCACCTATTTTGGAAAAATACTATTTAGTTCTCCTTGTTTTCCTAGACCTTGTAGGTGTACTGTGACTCACTAACACACCTTTTCAGAGGCTGTTCTTGTACAAGTTCTCTAATAGAGATCCTGTCTTGCAGTTTAAATACAAGCTAAGTAGACATCATGACTTAGCTTACACTTGAAATTAAGAGGGGGTTGGAAAGAGGTTCATGGTTAAGAGTGGGTACTGCTCTTGCAGAGGACCAAAGTCAGACTCACAATTGCCTGTAATTCTAGCTTTAGGGGGAATCCTATAGCCCTGCCCCCCCACACCATCTACACCACATAAGAAGCCCAAACTCTGAAAATTAGAACATAGACAAAACCTCTGATTGCAGGTATTTTATGCGAAAAATGGCCAAGCTAATCCATTTCTGTTTCAACCCTCCCCCCCCCTTTTTTTTCAAACTTGGCTGTCCTGGAAATTACTCTGTAGACCAGACATGTCATAAATGACCGCCTGCCCCTGCCTCCCAAGTGCTAGGATTAAAGGCATATGCCACCATCTCCCAGCCTCCATTTTACCTTTCAAAAAGTGTCAGTTGAAACATAGGACAAGTTTCAGAAGTTAGAGGGTAAAGGTTTTTTTCAGAGCCAGAGTTACCTCCTTAATATGTTACCTTGTGGTTAAGAATATGTCTCTAAGGACATGAATGAAATGTCGAGGCTGCATTACACAGGCTGTGGACACATTCAGTGTAGTCGGATGGTGGCCATTCACACATTTGAAGGAGATGAGATTGTAGAAGCAGGAGTCTGTGACGTCATTGAGCCTCACAGGCCAACCTCTTCCCCAAGGCAAAGCTAGTGACTTGAGTATGCTAGCATTCTAGATGAGAGGTAATCATTGTGCCTTCACCAGGCTAGAGAGAAGAAGACAGGAATTAAGAATATGTTCAATGTCTGGGTTGGCTTTAGGAATCTTTGGCCTTGGACAAGGATCCATGCCATCGCTGGCCTTTGGCTGGAGCCCCAGCTCTGGTCCTTGCACTGGGCCTTGGGGCCTTCTCCATGTTTCTGGTAGTTCCCTCTGCAGTGCTTCCAGAGGCCAGGGTTGTCTTCTTGCTCTTGCCTCGTGGTGATTCTGCTTTTCCATGTGGTTTCATGGTCCATTGCAGGGTTGGAGCTGGCTAGATTGCTCTCCTAGGCTGTCTGGTCATGTTCATCTTCCGAAGCAAGTATGAGTGTTGGTACTCTTCCTAAGAGTATTTTTTATCTCGTGGGCTCTGCCCCGTAAGTTATTTTTGAAATAAGAACAGTAAGACACAGTACTCTCAAATGCTGTAGACACAGACTAGTATTCTATTGCTATGTTCATGCTAATTGAAGGCAGGCTGCAAGGAAGCATAAGCTTTTGAATGAAGTGTGCATCGTGCAGGAAGTGGGAAGTGTTCATTGTTCCTGTGCTTTCTCTTGGAGAAGCCCCTGCATATCAAGTACTCTGTGATCATGCACTTCCTACTGAGATGAAGGTCTGGCTTCTTATGTTTGAGTCTGAAAGAGCCAGCATTACGGAATGAGGATGGATACAGAGACCCTCTGGTTTATTTTTTGCTCCTGTTGGTGCCTCTGGTAGGATGTCAGCCTTACTCTCTGGCTAGAACAAACTAGGGCCATTACTGGTTCCTGGAGACCACCTGTTCCCAGCAGGACTCTGGTAAGGACCAGAAGTTCCCTCCCTGCTGTGAAGTACATCTGCTTTCTGCAGTTTTCCCTGAGTTCATTCAGCTTTTTCCTTACTCCCAACAGACAATGACCTCACTGTTCTGGTCTTTTCCTGCAAAGAGATTATCCTTGCTTTTTCTTTCTTCCTAAATCAAGATGACACTCTTTTTTAAATAGCCCTTTTAGCTTATTTATGAGTGTTCTGAATATATGTACATGTACCATGTCATGCCTGGTCCCGGTATCCGAAGAAGGGCGCTGTGGATGGTTGTGAACTACCATGTGGTATAGGAATGCACTTGAGTTCTTAGAGCAACAAGGGGCTCTTAGCCATGGAGACATCTCTCTAGCCCCTCGTATAGCATCCTTAAAATACCTTTTGTCATTTTGGTTATTAGCTATCCTGGCTACTCAACATGTGTCTAAGTTCTTAGCATGATTTGACAGTTTTAATTTCAAAGACTCAAGAAGGCTACACAGGGAGCAGTCTTCTCTTTCCTGCTGCCTCTGACTCCAGAATCCTCCAGTGCCACCAGGCTCTCGTGTCCTTACCGAGTTTTCATTATGAACTTTCAAGCAAAATCTGTGTGCACTTCCTCCTCTCCTTACGTAAAGGCTGCCAGACCCCAATGTTCTGGGTTTTTTTTTTTTTTTTTTTTTTTTTTTTTTTAATGTGCCAGTCTATTTTGGACTGTCAGTCACACCTGTGTGTACAGAACATCATCATCCTTTCTTAGGTTGGCTTAGTTCTACTGTATACATTCCATCCTATTAAAAAAAAATGGAGCAAGCTAACAGGGTAACAGGGTTCGTCTTAAATGATGGCTCTCAGGTTTTAAACATCATTCTGGCCAGGGCTGGATGAAATGTAAGCACTTGTTCTGAACTGGGAATGGTCCAAAAGGCTACCCTGTCTGCCAGGAGACCATAAAGCCCCCAAGATTCTACAAGTCCCTTCTTTGTTTCTTCTGTCCTGCCCTTCCCCCTGCAGCAGGCAGTTGTTGCACATCACCAAAGAACCCAGCCTATGCGGCTTGGCCCATTACCCAGTCTGACGAGAGCCTTCTGGATTCTGATGTGGCCATCTGATATCCTACCGAGTTTGTAGATCCACTGTTGTATTGGCCTGCTGTTTAGGTCCCCTTCTGTGCTCTCCTGTCTCGGGGCATTGTGTTGGATGAATCTAATCACAGAACCCTGTGACAGTTGCTAGCATTTCTAGTGGCTATAATTTGGATAGGAGTTGGTCCAGAGAAGGAGCAAT
The DNA here is from genome assembly GCF_963924665.1 of Micromys minutus. Lineage (NCBI taxonomy): Eukaryota > Metazoa > Chordata > Mammalia > Rodentia > Muridae > Micromys > Micromys minutus. Next base: position 50,176,690 of record NC_137977.1, read on the forward strand.
GGCTGGTGGAAGTTCTTTCCTGCTGTGCGGGCAGCACCTCCTAAAGCTGTTAACCCCATCAGAAAAGGAGTTAGTTTTAGGGTTGCTTCCTTTTCCCTTACCTCCTGGCAGCTCTTGGGATCAAACTGAGGATTTTATATGTGGTAGGTTGGTACTTTGCCAGCTGAATTTTGTCCCTAGCTCTGTTATCTTTCTCTTTAACATGGATCCGCGTGCATGTGTGTAGGTCAGAGGATAACCTGTGGTATTCAGTGTTACTCTTCCACCATTGGGATGCCCAGGCGTGATGGTCCCTGTGTCTGCTGAGCCATCTCTGCTGTCCGCTCCTCTCCTTTTTAATGTTTACCATTTGTGGTTCACTCTCTTGCTTCCCTTTATTTTACATCAGCACCATCTTCTCTGCAATCTCAGGTGTTCCGTTCTTTGCCAGAACCTGGGAGGACTATATTGTGTTGAGCCACGTGAGGGGCACCTTAGAACTCTGGTCATGAGAAGTTGCATATGACCCTGTATCCCCTTGAGCTGCTCTATGGCCCCTGCTCCCGAGGGCTTCATCTTTGGGTATAAAGCTCTAGAGCCAGTGAGTGGGAAAGCCCAGGTAATAGGTGTTGTCCCAGGGCCTCAGGTCCTGAAACTTGGTTTCCCCACTTGCCTTCCTCCTGGTCACAGAGGATAAGCACAGAATGACTTCCAGCTGTAGCTCATGTGGATACATGCTCCACAGGGGAATCACACATACCCGGGGACGGAGTTACATTCCGAATGTGAACCCAGTAGCAAATGAGGTAGGAATAGAAATAAATTCAAGGGTTATCTCTGTGACTAAGAAAACACAGAGATGGTACACTTGGGCACCATCTGTAGGTTTCAGTCATGCTGTATGTTCAGAATAGGGCCTGGTTGGGGAAGCGGGCAGCTGTCTGAAGTGTAGGAAGTAGATGAGCACCGGAGCCTGTCCAGGGGGAAGTGCAGTACTTGGGAAGCAGTGTCAAGGAGCTATGTAGATGTACCAGTCACGAAGCTAAAGCCTTGCTCTGAGCCTGTGCACAGCACACAGCTGTGTTGAACTGCAGTTTACCCGTACTGAGGATGCTTGGCCACTGCCTCTGTGTCCTCCCATGTATTCAGTTCCTCAGTGGAAGAGCCACACCCAATACTTGGCCAAGGCTTTGGCATGTGCGCCACTCTCACCAGAGTCATACTTCTTTGTCGAGTTGTACCTCTGAGGTCTGGGGGTATCTTCTTGAGGGCCCTTGGGACCCTGGCTCCTCTCTGCTCTTTTTTATTTAGACTACACATTCCAAACAAAACCCCAGATCTCTCTCTCTCTCTCTCTCTCTCTCTCTCTCTCTCTCTCTCTCTCTCTCTCTCTCTCTCTCTGTGAGAGGTCACTTACATCTGCCATGAAAAATGCAGAATTTTAGATCCTGAGCTAATGGCTTTGGACTGTAACACAGTGCTGTTGTTTATTAACGGTCATTTTTAGAACTGTAAACACAAGATGATTCTCAGTGATCTCAGAGGAACTTAAAAATATGTTTCCTGTCTTCTGATTAGAGGGACGGAACAAAAGAACCATTGACAAGCTGGTCCTTTGGAAACCTTTTACAGAGAGTTTGACCGGCTATCGGGTTAGAATTTTTAATTAACCAAAGAAAGCAGCCGTTTGAGTTGGCGTGTTCACAGGTTCCTTCGTTTCATAGACTTGTCTGGTGACTGCCTCCTCTATGCTTCCGTTAATCTCTGACTCACTGTGGATTTCTGACATGTGATGACTTAATGTTTCTAGCTGGGGTCGCTGCTGAACTCCACGTCTACCTGGAAAAACTTGCTTACCCTTTGTTTGGGGTGTACTCTGACTGCACACCATGTATTCTGACCACACTGTACTGTGTATTCTACACCTGTGCTCTGCATATTCCAACTAAGTACCGTGATGGCTGGGGCCCCGTAGCACCGAACTGTGTCTACAGCCCTTGTGTGCACTAAGGGGGCCATTCATTTGCAGTTCTTCTGCCCCAGCTTCCTAAAGAGTTGGAAATATAGAATTTCCCACGGGGGTTGGCTAGAGCTGTCTGTCTGTCTGTCCACGTAGCCACTCACGCATCCATCCTGTGCCGTGGTACCATAAGTGATTATAAGACAATTTCCCTTTAGGACTGTGTTTTGTTTTTGTTTTTTACCTTGTACCGTGACTGAGGTAGTGTGTCAAGCTGTGTACTGCTATGCACACCACTAGGCAAGCATCCAGGGATGTCTTCTCTCTGCCTCACGTCTCAGGATAACAGCACCAGGATGGCCGACATTCACTGCTGCATCTGGTTTTTGCTTGAGTTCTAGAGATTCGAACTCAGGTCTTCTTACCTGCATGGTAAGTTTTGTTTTTTTGTTTTTTTTTTTTTTTGTTTTTTGTCGTTGTTGTTTTTTCTTTTCTTTTCTTTTTTTTTTTTTTAACTCTCTAAGTAGTCTGCCTAGCCACAGACCTCTCATTCTTGCTGAGACACAGTGAGGATATATTTCTTGTCATAGGACTGAGCCTAGCCCCCACTCCCCCCTCAGCCTCCCGCTTTCTTTCACCTCACTCTCGAAGCTCTGTTCTCGAGGGTTGGAGCTTACAGGTGGGGTGATGTGGGACAGAGAAGTGTGCCAGGAACTCAGATTAACCACTCTGGATGCCAGGCCCTGCTTTACTCAGAGCAGGACACAAAGCTATCCAGTGTTGTCTCTGCGGGAAGAAATGTCACGTGAGCACTTTGAAGTCATGGGTCAAAGAGTATTGAGAGTATTGAGTTCTTCGTGTGATTCACTGCCGACCCAGTGATACTAGCACCGGATGAACAGGAAGATTAGTCATAGTTGAGAGCCGTCCTGAGTCCTGAGGGAATTTGCTAGTCACTGCCACAGGTTTTCTGATGCAGGGGCTGTGGCTGTTGCCTCCGCAGACCCCCACTGACCACAGTCAGTTCCTAGAAGACCACGTTGTCTCGCATTCATTTCACCTGGAGCATGCTGTGCGCTTGGCTTCTCTTTCTTGCCAGGGTCCACAGAAGTGGCTTGGAGGCAGTCTAATCCTTCCCTCCGCAGTCTTCAGTCAACTTGAGCTTCAGTTCCAGCTTCCTGCCAGCTTGTTTCCCCTGAGAATTTTCCAGAATGTTGACAGTTCTCATAAAAGGGCCAGTGGCCCTAGTTGGGTTTTTTACCTGTTTTTTTTTTTTTTTTTCCCTTTCTTTCTTTTCTTTTTTTTTGTTCCCTGCTTCCTCTTTCTGTGAATACTGCAGGCCACTTGGTGACCTTATTGGGGTACCGTGCTGCACTCACAAGCAACTTTTCAGTCTTCTTTTCTTAGATTATATGCATTGTGTGTGCCCGCATGTGCTGTCATGCATACGTGCAGGTCAGAGGACAGCTTGGTCCTCCCTATCACGTAGACCCCGGAACTGAACTCAGTCTTGACAGCATGCCTGTGGAGCCTGCCTCCTGTTTCCCGGCTTTGTCACGTTTGTTAACTTTTTATTTGTTCAGTGATTTTTACCATGTATACGTGCAGTCAGATGGCACTGTGACTAGGTTTTAGAGCCATTAGCTTGCAAGCACGCAGGTCTGTAGCATTTTAGAAGAAGCACTGACCCTTGACCATACAATGGAACAGATCTGGTCTCATTCCCAGGTTGCTGAGTTCCGCAGGACAGTGCTTCTGACACGTTTAGGTTCTAATCCCCTCTGCCCTTTCTCCTTTTTACCTTGCTCCCTCCCGCAAGAGCTTGTTGAGGCTCTTTCAGTAATTGTCACATTGAAGACGTGGCTGAAATTGAGGATTAGGTTTTTAAATATGTTAGCTCCCTGTTGCTGTGACCAAAAAGTTGAGACAATCACCCTAAAAAGGGAATATATACAAATGATGAATATATGCAAACATATATGGTGTGTGTCTGTATGTAAATCGAGGTAGCCCTCAGTTTGGGAGGTCTCATGTGGTGATGTAGTGCATTGTGGGGGATATGTAGTGAACAAAGATGACTGGCCCCACCTCCTAAGTGTCCCTTCACCTCACAGCTCCGCCATTTACTGACAAGCCTAGCATTGGCGCATTGGCCTTTGAGTAATATCATATTCAAAATACAGAGCTGGCTCAATCACATGGCTGTAGATAGGAGGCCTCGGTTTCTCTCCATACAAACTTCTCATAACACCGTGGCTGTTTCTGTCCCCTTGTGAGGTGGTAGGGCGAGGCAGGGTGTCTCATGGCCTCTTCTTCAAAGTCACTTCCTGTTCCTTCCTGTATATCCTTCTGAAAAAGTTACTCAGCTCGAGTCCTCTGCCGTCAGGGAGAATGAAGAAAAGAACGCCAGGAATCTGCGGGCATATTTTAAAGTTTCCCGCAGTGTTTGAAGACAGAGTGCTCTTGGGCAGGTCCCTGTGAGGCCAGCCTTGCTCTGAAGAGACATCCCCTTCCTTTCTCCTACCTGTTAGCTGTACCTACTTGGTGTGAGAATGGCTGTTTTCTGGTCAAGATCATGGAGTGTTCGGTGTATGGAGCCCTCCAGTTCCTGCAGTTTTAAGATACCGTGTTCTTTAGTCTTTGCTAGTTTACAGTGTTGTAGGGCTGAACTCAACTGTGTGTTCTGTGTTGTGCTAACCGTGGGCTGATAGCCATAGGCACTAGTCCTGTGAGTTGGGACTTTGTGAGCTGGACCTGTAGTCCAGGCATTGGGCCACTCCCGTTCTCTCCTTTATCTTTCTTCTTGCCCCTGAGCTTTCTACCTCTAGCCACTCCCATGGGAAAGATAACTGTGCCCTTATTTAACTGCACAGTTGTAGGAGGACAGGGTTTGTTCAGCAGTGTGTGGTCCCCTCAGTGCTGGTAGGGTGCCCTGAATATAGTAGTTGAATGTGACTTTAGACAGGCAGTGTGGGGGGACCTGGGAAAGGCTGCAGAGATGTCCTTTAAACCTACCATGGAAGTGAAGAGTGGAAAAGGCTTAGAGGGATGGAATTAGGGTCGAGGAGACCAAAAGGGAAGGATACGCATGCCAGGAAAGTGTGTGGTAGGAGGGGGAGGCATTCGGGAGTCTATTTAAGGTGTAGGTAAGGAAGGGATGTACTCATACACACACTGACAACACCCTGTTCAGAGTGGACATGGGTACCAAGAGGGCCACTTACTTCCGTACATTAGCCAACTCTTCCTAAAAAGTAGCTAGGGCTGTACGCCGAGTGTGCAGCCTGTGGTGGAGAACGGCGGGGGTATACTTTAGTCCACAGGTGGCTCCACAGTGTCACAAGTACTGACTGGATTTATGAAGATGCCGTAGGGCAGGGAAGATAAATACATAAATGATAAAGAGGTGCTAATAAATGAGCAAGATAGCAAGATCCCTGACTTAGGACTTCCTTATCCATGTGGACAGCTGGTGTATGTGAAACCACGGGTCACCCCGCTGGTTCCCCGTGAGAGAAGAAAGTGATTTCCCAGCTCGGCTATCACATCTCTCAGAGACAGCTGCTGCTTGCTGCTATAGATAACACTAGGAGATAAATGCTCACCGTCTAAGGGAACAGCCACAGGGGCAAGGCAGATCTCAGCACTGGGAATTCTGGGTAATATTAAGATGCTTCTTTTGTTTTATAGGGGGATTTTGATAGATGAGGTATTTCAGAGACTCTATCGGTGGATATCACCTGGTACCACTTACATATGGTCTAAGGACATTTAAAATGCTTGCCATCAGTGCTTAGCAAAGCCACACATGCAGAGCATCTGGGATTACCTCTGCTATATAACGGCCTTGCAGAGCAGGAGATTAATTACAAGAAGAGAGACGTGGAAACTTGGGTGTGGTCTAGCCTTTGCTGTGCCTGCTTCTTTCTTGCAGTCTGTCTTTGAATAATATTCTTATTGTCGATGCTAAGCCACCTTAGTTAAATACTTGATTCCACTGAAGTCTTAAATAAGGACCAAAATGTCATGCATAGATTTTATGAGAGTAATAGCATGCTTCAGAAAGTGTAGTCATTCAGCCTGCGGCCCTCTGCATGTGGTAAATTAGTCACATACCTTTTACCTGCTTCCGTGCGCCCAGAGGACGGCTGCTTATCTGTGTTTAAGCTTGTCATTTTGAGGAAACGAAGATAAGAATTCTTTACTGTTTAGAAATGATTTTTTATAGTGTAATACTCTTTGCTTAAACTTTAGAGAGGGAGCCAGCGTTCTTACAACATCTGCTTGTAAACGGTGCTCAATAAAAGGCCCTCCTCTCTCCTCATCTCCCAGCTGCTGGCTGCATATCTGTAAGATTTTATATCATCCAGAATGCGGTGCTATGTCTGTGTGAGTTGGCAAAACGGAACAAAAGCTCATGGGGTTTTGGTGGGTTTTTATTTGTGTTTGTTTATTTATTTGTTTGTTTTTGATAGAGTGGGCTTATTCATTTTTAGAAAAACAGCAAACTGCACAGGTCCTTTACCTGTGACTTACTTTAAAAACATTTTTTTTCTTTATCATTTGTTCGTGCTGAGACCTGTGTAAAAGTTGGCCTTTCTCTCTGTCGTTCCTTGTGGTGCTGGCTGTGCAAGTGCCCAGTGGAGCTACAAACTTTTTTTAAAAAAAGAAAGTTTATGTTTCAAACAAAAAACTACAGTAAGACGTTAAGCACTGGCGGGGGGGCGGGGCAGTAATCTGCATATGGCATCTTTCTTAAAAACTTTGATGCATAGATATATCGTTGACTTTTTTTTTTTTTTTTTTAATTATTGTGTGTGCGTGAGCACGTGCAGATGTGTGCCTGTTGAGGCTGGTGTGTGGAGGTCAGAGGACAGCTCAGGAGTCAGCTCTCTACTGCCATCTTGTGGAATCAGGGATGGGACTCAGGTCCGAGTCTCATCTTCCTGCTGGGCTTTAGCCCTGTCCTTGTCTCAAAACAAAACAGTAAGGTGCTGAATAGAAAGGCCGGCTCAAAGCTGCTTCACTTTGAGGCTTTCAGTGAGGCGTTGATCTTCCGATCTGGGAGGGGCAGCAGGTCGTGGAGTTGGAGTGGGAGGCTTCTTTTAACCCTCTATGTGAATTTTCCCTCGCCAAAGCATTGTGCGTGCTTTTCTCCCTTTGGTAGAGAGATAGAGATGCAAACAGAGTGTGTCCAGTAGGGTTGGCTTTATTGGCAGAAACCCTCATCAACAGTTCATTGGCCAGAACTTAATCATATGATGTCTACCTAGCCACAAGGAAGGCTGGGAAATGTAGTCTAGTTATGTAGAAAAAGGAAACAGCATATTAACAATATGCTTGGCTATAAACTCATTTTTTATTTTGTTTGTTCAATTCTTTTGTTGTTGTTGTTGGGTCTTTGTATAATCCCAACTGTTCTGGAACTCACTAAGTAGGGCAATCTGGCCTTGAACTCACAGAGCTTCATATGCTGAATGCTTGGATTAAGGCATGTGCCACCACGCCAGGCTGGGATCAGATACTTCATTTTGAATTTAGGTTTTATGACTTTGTTTTGTTGAGACAGTGTTTAACTGTGCTGTCCCTGTTGGCCTGGAGCTCATGGCTTACGTTCCTTAGCTTTTGAGTACTGGAATTACTTGCCCCAGGCCCCGCTGGATGTGCTTTTGTTTGCTTTGCCTGGGTTACTTCTGTATCCACTCTGCTGGAAAGCCCTGATAGGTTCTACCTCCTTTCTGTGTAAGCCGTGATTGTCACCCACGATTTAGTGCTTTCATCAAAATGATTGTTGCAGTGTCCGCCCTCTTCTAAACATTCCTGTCTGGCCTCTGACCTCCCCAGACCATGTGTCCTCTGGGCACATCCTTCACCGGTCTGTCCATGTGCCCCTAGGTTTGCTGACAACCCTGCCTGAAGCTTCCTGCTCACCCTCAACATTGCTTCCCCATCTTCCCTCAGCTGTCCTCCCCTCAGGATGACCTTCCATTACCATCGCCCGTGCACCATCCACCTTCTGCCTTGATCAGCGGCTTCACTGACTGCCATGTGTCTCTAAAGCACTCACTGCCAGCCACCAGAAGCTGTGTTTCCAGTCTGTTCTGCCTCTTTTGAGTTCTCTGAGAACTGTCTTATTTACATTTCTGTCCCCAGATACAATATCTGGCACGTGGTGGGTATTCAGTAAGTGCTAATTAGATGAAAGAACATCATAATGTAGTGTGTGTGTGTGAATATGTGTGCAATACATATTTTTAAATATATTAATTTATTTTTTGAGAATTATATACACTATGGTTTGATCATATATTTTCTTTCCCCAACTCTCTTTTAAGAGAACACCATAACATTCTCTCTCTCCCTCCCTACCTCTCCTTCCTCCCCCCTCCCTCCCTCCCTCCCCCCTCTCTCATACACGCATACACACAATCACACACACTTACACACTTTCACACACATACACTCACTCACAAACACCTCACACTCTCACATACAATCATACACTTACACTCACATACATTCATACACACACACACTCACACACTGTTACACACACACACTCACCCCCCCACACACTCATATACTCATAAACACACACACACACACACACACACATACACACACACACACCCTGTTGTATCTGGAAGATGCTGTTTCTTTGGTGATACCCGTCACCTTAGGCACTTTCACTCACTCCGTCTCCTCTTTCACAAAGATGCCCAAGTCTTGGGGGCAGGTCTGATAAAGACAGACTTAGGACTGTGGGAACAAAGTCTCTCACTCTCTGAACATTATTTAGCTGCAGAACCATAAGGCAAAGTCTCCCAGTCTGCACATTATCTAGCTTCGAGACTCATGTTCATTCCCAGCTGTTGCAAGAAAGGTCTCTGATAAAGGTTGGGAAACCTGTTGATCCAAGTTCTGGTTGGAACTCTGGGTTCAGATTCCAGGCACATCAGAGGAGTGGTGTTAGGGTTAGGTGCTAGGTGAGCAAGGCAGTGGAAGGGGACTGGTTCCACGTGGTCTTTGTCCCAGGACACAGTGGTTGGTGAGCTGGCTCTCGAGATCCTTACTTCAAGGTCTGGTTAGAATTCAAACTACAAGCAACCATTATTTCCTGTTTATATATAAGTACACACATATTGCAGGTCCATGTGTGGAGGGTGAGGTCCATGCAGGGTCTGTTCTTCAGTAACTTTGAACCTTATCTTTGAGACTGGGTCCCTCACTGAATGGGTTTGGCATCTGATCGCCACATCAGCATCAGTGGGACTGCAGGCACTTGTTGTACCCAGAGTGTTTGTTTTGTTTGCACATGTTTTGGATGCTAGTGCTCCCATCTCAGGTTTTCCTGTTTGCCTGAGCCAGCTCTCCAACCCTTTATACCTATTCTAATGGTATTATACCTTTATATGATAATTATAGCATGTGACTATGATGCAGCCTGTTATACCATTATAATGGTAATATTATAGCTTGTGGTTGTAGGGGCTCTTAGATTTTTCTCAGATGAAAATGAGTCTTGACCTCCAACCCTCAAGATACCTTTTATACCTGTGACTTGAAAGATCTTTCTCTCTCTCTCTCTCTCTCTCTCTCTCTCTCTCTCTCTCTCTCTCTCTCTCTCTGTGTGTGTGTGTGTGTGTGTGTGTGCAGAGAAGGCAGTGCATGTGCATTTGTGTGTGAGGGTTACATACATATGTGTACCATGGTACACATGTGGAGGTCAGAGAACAGCCAGCCTTTCTAAATGGCTTTGGAGACACTGCACACACGTATGAGCTCCTCTGAGAGCTCCTGGGATTTTGTCTCCACTCCTGTCCTGCATCGGAGCACTGCGGTTACAGACTGTGTCTGGGCTCTGAGGGTCTAGACACAGGTCTTCGCATTTGCTATGGCAAATACTGCTCAATGTGCTTTCCCCCTTCCTTCTCTAAGATTTGCATTCTTAGGACTGATTCGTGCATGAGATTCTGTCGAGTAAAGCATATGAATGGAATTTTGGAGATTTAGAGATACTAATCCTTTTAGCAAGCTTCTGCTGGGCTCTTACTTCCTGTATTATAAAGGCTTATGGGAGGTGCTTTCAGAAGCAGGGGAAGGCTGGCTGCAGGGCAGGTTGTCCTCCTATCTTCCTGTAGCGTTAGATTTCAGAGTAGGCGCTCACATTTCTAAAGACCTGATCTCTTTAGAAAAGTCTAGCTTTCTCTTTATTTGAGGTTGTATTTTGTCATTTATCCATGTCAGTGTTGCCTGATATTTGCTTAATTTAGGAAATAGGCCACCCAGGTGAGATAGTCACTCAGTGGGAATGCAAATATTTGGAACCCAAGTGGGAGCTAGCCTCATCCTGCTTCCTCAGACCTTGTAACAGTTTGGTTGAGTCCCTAACAAATAATCTCTGCTGGGCAGGACGCGACACGGAATGTCTCAATCTTCCAAGAGGAGAGTGAGCAGCTTCTCACTAGCATGCTTATCTTCTACCCCGTGCTGTGCAACCATTAGTGCCTTGCACTCCATCATAACCATTATCCCTTCTTCTCCTCCACGTTCACCATCACAGAGAGCTACAGCTGTGTCTGAGTTGACTATAAGCCACACTCATGGTTTAACATGGTGTGTGTGTGTGTGTGCTCGTGTGTGCATGCACACACATTCACCCTCAGTATGGCTATATTTAGGAGACTTCTTGGCTCCAGTATTTATATTGAGGCTCCTTGTTCTCCTTGTGATCTGGCATGGGCCTATTTATTTAGTAGGTGCTTGGTTAGTGATCAGTTTTTATGTATTAGGCACTAGGAGGCCATACATATTTCTTTGGCATGTTACCAGATTTTTATCCATATGTAAAAAGAAGTCTCACTGCATTGTCACTTAATATGAGCAGGCTCTGGGAAGCACCACATGACCAAGAGCCAAGAACAGCTTGGGGAGATATAGAAAAGAGCCTGTATCTGTAGAATACCATGTGCTGCAGAAAGAATTCTTGACCCCTGATCTGTAAGTATATAAGAGATAGGTCGGGGCTATCCCTACAGCACTCAGCGATGCTTTGGTAACTGCTTGGGGGGGCTGTCTCACTAAGGTGTCTTCGTTATCCCTGATGACCCTGTCCTTACTTTCCCTTTCCCGGTCAATCCTGCTCAATTGTCTGGGGCTGCAGAACACTGCTGTTGTTTTGGATGTTGTGTTATGAACCCAGTTCTAGCAAAGTACCACTGAGCGGATTCCCCAGCACAGCTATGATGAGAACAGCTTCCTTTACATTTTTGCATTTTCCTCTGGATCTGTGTGGAAGCAGTGCTGTCAGGGAGGGCACGAGGCAAGGTGGGATGGGGGTGGGGGATGGATGGCTCCTGGGGTGCAAGCCATCTCAAGCACAGGTTTTAGTTGTCCCTGCGTATGGCAAATCTGTGGCTAGTTAGCAGATTTGATCCATCCTTGGTTTTGCCCTGTTTTTCTCCTTCATGCCTACATGAAGGTTTTTTGTTTATTGTTTATTGTTTTTTTCCCTTTTCCCCAAGGCAGATGAGTTTTGGTTGCTTCTCTCTGGTACATCAGCATTCATGTCCATTTCTAGTCACTGCTTCTATTTCCTTCTTGGATAACTCTCTGCAGACCATCATCCATCACTACCAACCTCCAGGTCTATCCTGATGAGCTCCGATGCCTCACTCAGACCCCAGTCTTCTTTCTCTCCATCTGGTTTGCAGCCTAGGCGTGCTGGACATGATCCACTATTTCAGCTTATCTTGTTACTGAGCCAAACTCAGACTTCTGTGACCTCACTCAGCCCTCCTCCTATGCCACCTCATCCATCCTCATGTGGTCCTCGACCTTTGGCCCTTCACCTGCTGCTGGTGTGTTGTTGTCTGTCACTTCCGGTGGACTTATTTTTTCATCTGAAGGCCGAGTTCATTGCCAGTGCATAGGAGATGCTTAAATGCTAGACGGAGTGAACAGAGGCTGATGAGTGGGTGGAGGGAAAGCTGACTAATCAGTTTGAATCAGGACTAAGGAAGTTTCCCTTGCCAATACTGCATTTTGAAAAACACTCTGTTTTCTTAGGAGATATTTCACTACATAAAAACGTCTTTCAATTCTATTGGTGGCCACATTTACAAATATACACACTTGAATGGCTTTATGTAGTCGAGAGAAGAAATTATTTATAGTGATTTTTGGTACTTGGTCATTGGAAGATATTGTCTCTGCGTCCCCGGTGATTGTGATCTTGGTAGAGCTGGGCAGCATTTCCTCAAATATCAGAAGTAATTGATGTTAATTACCTGCCTACTTAGAATTAAATCTGGGTTTGATTAATCGGGATGTTTCAGTTTCCAGAGTCTTAATATATTTTTCTATTGTGTTGTGTATCAAATGTCATTTTTCAACATGGCATCTACCTTGCTTGGTTGGTTGGCTTTTCCTTCCCTTCCCTTCCCTTCCCTTCCCTTCCCTTCCCTTCCCTTCCCTTCCCTTCCCTTCCCTTCCCTTCCCTTCCCTTCCTTTCCCTTTCCTTCCCTTTTCTTTTCCTTTCTTTAAAGACATGGCTTTCCACTGTCTAATTAAGCAAATCAGCCAGACTTGCTGTTCGATAGCATCAGAGATCGTGACTTATCTCTGTCTTCCCAACACTGAAATTGTAAACTCACACCATACCCAGTTCTTTTATGGAGGTCCTGGGAATTGAACTCAGGTTCTCCTGCTTGTAAGGCAAACTCTATACTGCTGAGCTATCCTCTCAGCCGCCCATTTGCACTGGCCTGGAACTTGTGGTGAGCCTCCTTATGTCTGCCTCCTGAGCGCCAGGCTGACATGTATGTCACCACTCCTGGCTTGAGTCTTAGCCTTGTGTAGCTGCTGTGTTGCCTTCTGGACGCGACTGTGAGCAGAAACTGCAGAGATTGCTGAAGCGTATTTCAGTGTTGGCCTGAGCGGAAATTACTGAGGTTGAGAGAGTTGTCTGTTAGGGATCAGTTTTGGGGTTTTTTGTTCGTTTGTTTTTGTTTTGTTTTGTTTTAGGGATCAGTTTTAACCTTGTCATTTTTCCTCCCCCTTCCTAATAGGGAGAATCCCGCATTCTCAGAGTGAAAGTTGTTTCTGGAATTGACCTCGCCAAAAAGGACATATTTGGAGCCAGGTATGTTTGCTTTTGTGTGTGCGTGTGTGTGTAGGGGTGGGGGCTTCTGGAAAACCTGATAAGCTTTGGTGTAGTGGTGGTGGGAGGTGTTGGGAATTGATCCTAAGACCTTGTGCATGTTAAGCAGGTGCTCAACAACTAAATACATACCCCCTTACCCTGTCTTCTGAGACAGGGGCTCACTAAGTTTCCTAGACCAGCTTTGAACTTGTGGTCCTGTTGTTTCAGACCCTTGGCTGCTAGAATTATAGGCCTGAGCCACAAGGCCTGTCTGGTACATCCTTTTCAAACTTAGGTGTGTGCCTGGACCACCCACGGGCGTCTACAGTGTCACCTGGGAGTTTGGTGTGGTGGCTGATGGTGCTGGAGCTGGCCAGGGGTGGTATTTGCATGGATATCTAGTCATGATCACCAAGCCGGCTCCCTCGTTAGGGCTGACTGCTTGAAGAAAGCTGATTCTGGTGAGGTTTTCTTCCTCTCCTCATTTGGGAAATTGGCTGTGCCAATCTCCAGTGAGAAAGATCTGGGGGCAAATGGTGTTGGTATTGAATATGCATGGTGGTCCCCTCTACACACCTACTCATTATTTCTTAAACGATACAGTACAACAGTGACTTACTCAGTGTTTACAATAAGTATCATGAGAGATGTAGAAGTGATCCAAAGTAATTGGGAGGTATGCACTGGTTATTTACAAACACACACAGCACAGAATTTTATTTAAGGGGCACGAACATCTGATTTGGGGATCCACAGAAGGAAATGGAACCAGTTCTCCACACATACAGAGGGATGGCCTTTCTGGAGTTTGCTTTGTGCCCTTAATTCCTAACTAGGGGAAAATGAAAGCAGGCATTGCATCTCGAACTTGGTGTTGTTGACATGTCTTCCTCCAGGGATGGGGTAAGTGGGTGTTGCTGGTGATATAAGTTGTCTCATTGATGCTTTGGGGCAGACCGAGCTTTTCTACGAGCTTTAGCAAGCATGTTTCTGTGCTGTTCACGATTATTCCCCAGGCCTTTTTGGCCACTTAGGCTCTCTGTAGTGTGTGGCAGTGGGTTCTGGGAAGGAGGCAGGATGACGGTAAAACATCTGAATGGAATTGAGCCAGACTTTGGAGCACAGAGCTCTTAAGCTGGGACCTAGAAATGTTCAAGCCTAGCTTTCCCGTTTATCCTTGAGATAGTTTGGTGATGTACACAAAGTCCAACTAGTCCCTTACGTCACACAGGTCAGTAGTTGTAGTTGAATGACTGGACAGCCTACTGTCCCCTGTCCAGGGCCCTTTTCTATTTCGTGGTGGACTGATGTTGAAAGAGAGCAGGTTCCTACTGAAGATTGGTATCATCATGTTCTTGTTGGCCCCCATGCTTTGCCCTCTGGCCCTTAGTCTCTGGCTGACGCAGGAGACCGTGCATAACGGGGCCTCTTTTTATGTTATTCCCTGTCCTTTCCACAAACCTCAGAAAAACCCTCTACTGCCAGTGAATGTCATATCCTGTCATCTGACTGCATGCACTTCACAATGATTTCTGCCTACTAACGATAGTATGTGTGTTGATAGAATGAGACCGAGAAATTACCAAAATAAATAAATAAATAAATAAATAAATAAATAAAACTAAAGCAAATGTGGGCGTATTGTTTAAAGAGCTTTCTTCTGTGTGCTTCAAACAGCTAATGGAAAACAAGCTCTCTGGGTGGATGGATCTCAGGGAATGGGAGTGTCAGGAAGCCTGAGCATCCTCCCTGTGCTGTGGGAATGTATGAGAGACAGGCATCTCTCCTTTGATTGTGAACTCACATTGTGGGGTTAACCACCTTCCTATGCTCTGACAAGGGACGCCTGCCCTGGAGGTGGAGACAGGAAAACCCTCTGCTTTCCTCTCTTTCCTTCCAGGGCAACCCTGTCACTGTTTCCAGGAACCCTCCTCCTAACCTGAAATGACACCAGTTCCTGGAATTCTCAAATTCCATCCCTATCGAAACTTCACCTCATATCCTGCCATTCCCATCCAGTTCAGCAGATGACCTTCGAAATAATTTAAGAAAAAAATCCTGTGTGGAGGTATCCACATGCTATGCTGTGCTTGTGGAAGGCAGAGGACAGCTTTGTCAGTTGCTTCTTTTTTTGCACCTTTCTGTGGGTTTGGGATATCAAACTCAGGCTGTCAGACCTACATGTGTTTTACCTGCTGGGCCAGCCTACCAATCTTCCCTTTCTTAACCCCTTAACTTCCAGAGACAACACAGTGTCCCTTAGGCGTCTGTCCACAGGTTATCTGGAGGCTCTCTAATAATAGTCCTTTTGCTTGTCTCTGTCACAGAGTTAAGTAAATAGATAAACATATTAAAAGACATTTTTAAAAGATGAACCAGACTGTGCTCCCATTTCTCAGTTTGTTATTAAGATCTGAAGTTAAAACTGTAATGGAATGGGGCTCAGAATCTTACAAGAACACGAGAAATTACAGCTCTAAAATTTTCCTATTTGTATGAAAATAAGGACTTTTCTTAGGGATTGGGTTCAAAAAAAGATGTACATTAGAAAGACAAAGATATTGTTGTGTGGGCTGAGGTAGTTCAGCGTCTTGCTCTGGCCCCTTACTCTTGGCATCTACAGCAGCCTGAGGGATTCTCTTCAGAATCTATGTGCCCATGGAGTCATAGAATAGCTTCATAGAGAGTGAGGTTCTGGTCTGTCATCCATCTCTTAGCTAATAGTAGAATTCCTACTAGCCTTGATGGTAGGCACCTTCTGAGCCATCTCCTGGCTATGGAGTTGAACTCTATTAGGAAGACATTTAAACAAAGATTTAAACATGAACATTAACAGGAAGATAGGAGTTCAGGGATAGTACATGCTCAAATGTGGCTCTGGGCTCCTTGAAGATACTAGGCCCAAAGGGTTTCCAATGACTGTCCCCTACTTCTGTATTTTGCATGGAATCATAGGGTGTCTCCTGGGGTGCAGTGGGTAGGATTCCAGTCTGGTAAGGGGAACCATGAGTCACAGGATTGTACAGGAAGGTGAAGATATGCCTTTTACTGTGGGGTTGCCATGAGAGTCTCAAAAATGTTCAGGTTCTCAGCTCACCAGGCTGTCCTTGGTCAGATGTCCTAAGGCCTTAAGCATTGCTGTTTTAACATTCTTCTCTGAAGTAGCTCCGAATACAAAGAGTATTTTTATACAGATGGCCCCAACAGCTAATGTTGTTGCTAATGTGCTTGCATTCTTGGTTCAGCCATCTGGAGTCTTCATCCAGATTCTGGGGTGAAGGGGACTTTTCCAGGGTCTCCTTTTTTGCTCCCTCTTTTTATTTGCTTGCTTGCTCTCGATTGCTTGCTTTGTTGATGACGTTGTTTTGAACCTTGCCTCATTACATGGTATTCTTCTGACGACCTTCATTCTCTCTCTGCCTGACCTTGACAAGTCTTTCCAAACAAATCTTTCACAGTGTGTCTGAGAAACAGAACTCCACCCTGCAGCAGAAGGCTGGAGTCCAGGGAGAGCCCACAGTGATCAGTTAGTGGAAGGCCTGACGTGTCATTAGGCCATGGTCACAAGCTCAAGCGCAGGGTTTATACTGCTTTTTGCCATCCACTGTGTCTTTCAGAGCCCTGGGCCAGCAAGCCTTCTCCCTTCACCCCCAGCCTCAGCATTACCTAACCCATGCCTTGCTGGAACCCTGTCTCCCTGACAACAGTCAGGGTAAGAGTTGGAACTCTCACTGTGGAGGTTCCTTGCCTTGAGGCACGACAGGGGATACTGGTGAGGGAGGCCAGGGGGACAGAATGTAATGCTTGGCCTGCATGGTAATTAGGTTACTTGTGGAGACATAGAGAACTTCCTCTTGGTTCTTGTAGCACAGTGATGGCAGCTTCGGAAAGCTTGAAGATCTGGTGTTGGTACAGCCGCACCCTGGTGGCCCGGATCCCCTCAGCAGGAGTTCACCAATCCTCTCCTGAGAGATCTATGCACAGATGCCCTTCTCCTCTTTTGGTTCCCTGGGCCACAGTCCAGGACTTAGGATGCAAGATTGTTTTTCATCTCTACTGTTGCCAAGTCTAAGTTCTATTAAAAAGACCCTTTGTTCAGAGCAGATCAGTTACCCGAGCCTTGGCGAAGACTATCCATGTGAAGAGTGGCAGGGGGGCCTTCCCTGCCAGCCTCACCTGGAGGTCAGGACAGGACAGTCACACAATTCTTCACCTAAGATTCGGGCACTTCTGTCTGAAGTCAACACTGTAAAGTGGCATGCCAAGACATAAGATGCAGATTGAGTCTTTTAATCACCCTAGATCGTAGATGTCCAGTCTTTATTTCCTCTACGGTGACAAAGAAATGTGATGACTTTCCCCCTCCCTCCAGATGTGTTTGTTGGAGACAGTCTTGCCATGTTTGGTTGGGCAGTTTAGCCTTAAGCTCTTGATTGTCCGGCCTCTGCCTCCCATGTGCTGTGCTCACACACACACACACACACACACACACACACACACACACACACACACACGTCTCCACGCCTGGCTCCAGTGCCGGGCAAAAGATAATCTAATCCTTTAGAGAGTAAGAAGACATGTGAGAAGCCAATGGGACACTGGAGCACTGTTCTGCCATCTGCAAGGGTGGAGTGAACCCTGGCCGCGTCTGAGCCTTTTTGTTCCAGCTTGCTGCCCCAGGGCTGCAAAACTCTCTTGACCTCCATCAGCTTGACTTGTGCCTTTCTCTCTGCTCTGTAATCTCCACCTTGGTTTTTTGTTTGTTTGTTTGGATTTTTGGAGTTTGTTTTTTAAAGACAGGTCCTTCCATTGGCCCGGACCTCACCGATTAAGGTAGTCTATTTGGCCAGCAGGTCTTACTTCCCCAAGCATGTCATTATACTTGCTTTTGAAACATGGGCTCATGGTGTTGAACTCAAGTCCTCATGCTTGTGTGACAGCCTCTTTACTGACTGAGCTCTCTCCACAGCCCTTTGGCTGGCATCTCTGCTAACTTGGCATCTAATGGCTAGGATTGCATTCTGTTTTTCACCTTCTAGAGTCTCCTGTAGCCCCTGTTGTCCCTAAGAAACAACCTAGACTTTGCATGAATCTGGCCCGCTTCACCTCTTCCTTCTTTTCTTCATCGTTGCTGCTTCTACTTTGTCACTGAGAACTCACCACACTAAAGAAGTTGCTGCTGCTTGTTTTGGAGCTCCCCTCCCCCCATTGGCCTGTTCCAATGGCAGAATACCTGTAGAGGTTCTTTCCCTGTAGCTGTCCCATAGCCCAAGGGGGTGGAGCAGCCATGTCCCTGGTCTACAGTAGGTCACTGAGTCTCTGTTCTTCCTCCAGCTCTCACCTTGCAAAGCTGGTATGTTTAGAAGCTGGCCTTGCTTCATCACTGGCCCAGGAATTTTGCATGTGACTTGAACTCCTTAAGTGCAGTGTGATTGGAGTGTTTAGTGGCTCAGGGCTAAAGAATTGGTATTTTCTTTTTCCTGGGGGTGCTGTGGGCTCTTTACCATCCCCCTCCTCTCTTGGGCATTCAGGAGGAATCTTCATTCTGATTCTCACAGGAGCTCTGGGGACACAGCAGAGGGAGCTCACCAGAAGTCATATGTAGAGAGCGGAGGCTAAGGGAGGCAGGCAGGAGCATGGCAAATGAAGGAACATTGGGAAAGGGGTATTCCGTACTGACATCTGTGAAAATGTACTTTTTCATATCTTGAAGAGGGATGAATTCATCCACACCATCATAGATCTCAGAAGATTCTCTTTGGATAAACAAGGGGGCTAGGAATGGAGGGTCAGGGCCTTGTACCAACCTCTTAGAATTAGGAGTCAGGAAAGAACCAAGGACATGGGAGATGGATGGGGGAACACATAGGTGCTGTGGGTCACCTTGGCCACCATCCCACACAAATGCAGGCAGTGATTCAGGCAGAAGCTGAAGCTACATGCGGTCAGCAGGCCACTCACTTTACCCAGACATCCTTGTGGATACTTCTGGATGGGACAAGCACAGGTCCTAGTTTTTGACCACAGTGAAGTATGCAGTCAGGATGGGTGAGATGAAGTGGGAGGGCAGCAAGTCAGGGTATCTGATGCTTATTGGACAAGCAGCACATGAGGACCAGCCCCACACAGATGACACACCAGCATGCTCCTGTCCATGTGCTAATTAGAGGCCTTTACTATGGTACCTTCCGTGGCTGGTGGGAGGGTCCTGTGTATCTTTGGGACCCTGAGGTGAAAATAAAGCTCCAGCTTATAGCTGGACTCAATACCTAGGCCTCAGTTTAATCTTGACATATAGCAAGCACAGTACAAGCCAAAGAACTTTGGATGTGATGTGGATACCTGTGTAAGTAAGTAAGTAAGGCCAAATTACACAGTACTTCTTTATGGTAGTCATATCCTGTGTGATTCCTGGCAATCCAGCTTGCAGCTGACATCTTTGGGAAACTTAGACCTACAAGAGTCTTGGTTAGGTGTTAGCGTTTGCAATCTCAGTCACCTTGGCCTACGTGTTCTTCAGATCCTCATTGGGTTTCTTGACGGAGGCTGCAGTCTGAAGAATCGAGGAGTCTCTCCCATCAGAGATTAGTATCTGTGTTAGAGGTTTACCTGTGTGTGGTAGGACACACATGACTGGCCATGCACCCACTAGCCAACGCTGCTTATGTGAGTAGGACCGAAGGTTGGAACTGTTTACACACAGTAGGTATCTTTGGTTCTCTACTTTGTGGATGAAGTAATCAAGGCAAGCAAGAGTCAGTAAATCATGATATGTGGCATGCTGCTCTTGAGGGGTGAGAGTTCAGTCACTGCCTGCGTTGTCAGAGCAGGTGACCAGCAGAGATCTTCCACCCCTTGATGATCCTGTACCTTGTTAGCAGATTCAACCTACTGCCCATTGTAATCCATGGTAGCTAACAGGTGCTTTTGGGGTTGGTACTGCTAGGTTTAGAATAGACGTGCTTTTCTGGTATGATCTAGAAGTTTTTCATTTAAATTTAAAATGCCTGCTCTTCTTCAGCTATGCCTGAGTATCTAGACATTTGACCTGTTGTCATAGATGTAAAGAAGAACCAAGTAAGGCTATGTTTTAATAGCTGCCAACTTTTCCTTTATGCGATCTTCTCAGTCTGAAGTTTCAGAAGACGATCGGAGCTCTCATGTTTCCTTACTGAGTGTGCGGTGAGCTCTCCTGTACCTTAAAAGACTGGGTTAGTGTCACGTGTGGTGAGCCCTTAGTACTGACTCGAACACAATTGTCCCACCATCATTTGTTCTTTAGGCAGCTTCTAGTTTGAATTTTGAAACCAATGGGCTGAAGGGCTTTGGAAGTATAGCATGTAGAGAACCCTCTGTCCTTTGAGGAACAGTCATAAGACCGTAATGCCATGCAATAAAGGCTCACATCCCTTTGGTACCAGCTCACTTTGGTCTCCTTTATCTAGATCTAAGTTAATATTTTTCTGTGTTTGCCTCATCAGTTTCCCCCCAAGAGTTTCAAAAGCAAATTACAGATAACATGATTTTAGTCCCTACGCACGTAGGTCACATCTCCAAAAATCAACAAATAATGCCTGTATAAACACAGAACTGTCTTCACAAAATTCAAAGTAATTGCTTAATGGACACTATTACCCTGCTCATTAACTGAAAGTGTCTCTAAAATGTTCTTTCCAGCTAGACTGTTAAAAGTGGACTGAGATGCTCATGTTGCATCTAATCGTAAGGTCTGTTTGACTCTGGTCTAGACTGATTCCTCTCCTCTTAGCTTTGAATGACTGGTAGGTAACCTGCCTCATTGAGCACATTACATTGTTTCCTGGTGATGTCATCAATTAATGAATTAATATGCTTATCTTAGTTTGGCTTCTGTGATAAAATGCCATGACCAAATATAATTTGGGGAAAGATTGTATTTCTTGAAAGGCTTGCAAGTTGTAGTCGATCATGGAGGGAAGCCATGGCTGGAACTCAAGGCAAGAGCTTGGGTCAGGAGTCTTGTACATACACTGCTAACAGGCTTGCTTGCTCTGGCTTGCTCAGCTATCTTTCTTCAATAGTCTGGGCCCACTTATCTAGGGATGGCACTGTCCACAGGGACCTAGGTTCTTGTCCATCAATTAGCAATTAAGAAAATACCTTACTGATAAAGCTATAGTGTTATCTAGGAAATTCCTCAATTGAGGTATCTTCTTCCTGATGGTAGGACTTTGACAGCTGAAGGTGACCATGACAAGGCCCCCATTCTCACTGTTTCCTCATATTAGACGTGAAATTTAAACACCGGGACAGGAGACACATCACAGTATCTTACGCCGTTGTCAGTGGTGCTAAAGTGGTTCATGGGTTTCTGGGAGGACAGTTTGATCCCAACAGTATCAAATATTTTCCCTCTAAAATGGTAACAAGTAAATAACCAGTAAGTTGATTTGTTTGCTATATCTTAAGATGTTAATATAGGTTCAAGATAGTAATTTGTTTTGTCCCAAAAGATTGGCGAGTATTTTCACCCCTTTGAAAATATTACATAAAACAACCCCCCCTTCCTTGATTTCAACTGTAAGTACCTTGAAGTCCCCCTTGATGGATCTCAGATACTTCTAGAATAGCCTTTAGGCTAGAGTGTAGGGACTGTTGGTCCTACACTAGAAGACATTCAGAGATGTGTTTGTTTTGCTTGTGGTGTACTGAGAAAATTCTGAGCTAACGTTTGGAAGACTCTGTATTAAAAACCCAGGTTTTTAGGAGATCTTGGTGATCTGGAAATACCAGGCTATCATTGGTGTAGGATCTATGACTGGAGGTCAGGGACGGATTTTTCTTCTAAGTAGACCTGAAGCGCTTGGGTCCCAGGGACCTCATGCTCTTGTACTACATGCACCTGGCCTTCCTCGGTGGTAGAACTGGGCCTGCATTTGGTGTTTCTTCTGTACATCGATTCTTGAATAGCCAGAGTTGGCTTGTCTTACTAGCTTGTCACAGAGCACTGACCTGCTCCAGAGCCTATGTTTAGGGCCTGTGTGTCCCTCTAGGAGCCCGTTGGAGCAGCCTTGCTGTCCAGGGCATTGCTGAGAAGCACATCTGCAAAGGTTGAACCAACATGTGTTTGTCTTAAAACCTCCACACCAAGTCGTGCGTTACTGCTGTGATTCATGCGGAATCCCAAAGAACCTGTTCTTGTTCCCTCCCCCATCCCAGAAAAATGCCAAAGTAACCTGAAAGAATATTAACCTTCTTCCTCAGCTATGTTCCCCTGTAACCACCACATTATTGTTTACGTTTTATGCTCTTCCTGGTCTTTATGTGAATGAGTGCAGTGTCCTTCAAAAGTAATAATGGATAGCTGGCATACCACCCGGCCACCTGGTTCCCGGAGGTGAGGGAGTGTGGCAAGTTTTGCTTGCCCGGGGCAGCCTATTTCTAGCTTGTCAGACCCCCAGGCTAGCTGTACACTATCAGTGCCATTAGCATAGATCTTTCTAGAGCTCTTGAGTCATGGAGAAAACACTGTGATGTGTCTGGTGTACATTCTTACAGGGCAGGGTATATGTCTGAACATTTTTAAAAAGACATTCCCTTGCAAGTTATGGGTTTCAGTTTCTTTCTTTTTTTTTTTTTTTTTTTTTGTGGATCTTCCCTAGAGTTGTTTAGTAGTAAATGTTACTTCCTCAGAACTGTGCCCCCTGCTTTCTCTGCCCTCCTGATTTATGAATATATTAAGATTTTTTTTTTAAAGCAAAACCAGTAAGACTCTTTACTTCCTTGTTTCTAATTCCCAACGATGTAGCAGTCACTGAGAATCTATTCTCCGGAATAGGACATGCTATGCACAGAGTAGGTGCTTGATAGATTTTGTTGATATGGCCAATGGCAAAAGCAGCTGAAATTGTGTGTGTGACTCAGACTTGATCGTGACAGGCAGCAAGGGCAAAGTGATGGCAGTCCTGGGATAGAGAAGGTGGACACCATGTGTGGCACTTTCCTGAGTGCCAGGTGACCTTTTTAGTCCTCTCTTCAGGCGTGTGCACCTCTTTTTCCTCATGGTTTTATTGCAAGGTTCCTGGCCTTTGTGAATGCATACATGAGAAACTCAGGGCTGCTAACTTGAGATGTAAATCTGAAGCAAACATTTCTCAGTGTTAAGACAAGTGGTGTTCTAATACTTATTTTACAGAAACTGAACTACCATTCATACCTTCAGGAGCTCTGTCCGGAGGGTTCAGCCAGAGCAGTTCTGTGATGGGATGCTGTAAGGGAACCCCCTTTGTCCATACCCAAGGAGGCAGGAAGAGTGCACCCTCTGCCTATTACTGGTTTCCACAGCGTGTATGCTCTATAACATAAGCAGAGTGCAGCCCAATAGGCCTTGAGAGGGAAGTCCTCTTGATCTGCCATGCAGTCACACTACTAAAAGTTAAGTGTCCTACTGTACCTCAAGCTTTTAAGAATGCACAATACAGAATTTATGTTGGGAGCCTGGCACTAGAATTCTTAAAGGCATGCGTATATGGTGTTTGCATGTGTATGAGGTTACATGTATATATGTGTATGTATGGATGTGTGTGCATGTTCATATGGAAGCTTGAAGTTGCTGCTCAGTTCCTTCATCTTTATTATTCTTTTATATTTATATTGTAAGGAACAAAATGCTTTAAAGACAACCATTTTTAAACCTATAAGCTTTAAGCAAAAGAATAGGTTCTTAAATGGAAAATAAAACCTTTCTTGGGGGCTATAGGTAGTTAAGTCAGATGCCACAGCATGTTTGCACACCTGTGTGTGTGTGTGTGTGTGTGTGTGTGTTTCAGTTTCTACTTTCCAGTAAAGGGCCAGATAGATAGCTAAGCTTTAGCAGGACTTACAGTCTCTTGACAACAACATAAAACATATTTGGACAATATATAAACATATATAGTGTAGCCTTTCCCTTTGATTTGAATGAAATCTACACTGGTGAGATGCTAATTGGAGTAACAAAGTCGCCCATATTTTCTTTGATCCCCAACATTGACACTGAAAGGTGAGTTTTATGAAGCCCAGATAGTATACAGAATGTGGCTAGACAGACAGGGTCTGAGCTCATAGAAACAGACTGATCATGACTCTCCCTGGCCCCTCAGTTTTAACATGTCTTCTTCCTTAGTCTAGGCCAGGACCCCTCTAGGCTGAGGGTCTTTATTTCATTATGGCCAGTTGATATGCAGAAGAGCATTGTTGAGCACCAGAGAAACACAGTTGTGTTTTGTGGCTGGCTTTGAAGAAGAGAGGTTCTAGTTTCTATGATCTCTTAAAGAAGAGGAGGAAAGCTTGTTTCTTTCTAGATTGCTTCATAGGGAAATGTGGGGTGAGAGCCAGAGAGCGTAAGGAAGTCACAGGAAATCTTGCTTCTGAGACTTGATTTGAGTATATTGTTTCTGGAGTCCTAACTAAATACAGGGACATAGCTATATGCCAGTGGTTCCCAGGGCGTCGTTTGAATATGTAGCATAGGCCACTGATTTTCTATAGGAGATATATTTAGAACCAGGAATGGGGTTTCAATAGTATTTGCTTATGGCTTTCAAATTAAACTCTTTAATGGAGATTCTGGGTGGCAAATGACAAAGAGTAATTTGGCTAGTGTGGACTTTTAGAGCTTGAGAAAGTCAGATTCCTAGATATTCCAGCAGCTTTTATTTATTTTTCTCTTCTGGGACAGCAAGCTTAAATATGCTTTATGAAACTTTTTGATACATACTACAAAATTTAAGATGGGTAATGTTTTTGTCTCGGTGAAAATAATTATTTTCATCGCTTTGTGCATAAGTTACATGAGTAATAGCAGCTGCAGTTGAGTTCATGTTCGTGCAAGCAGATGTGTAGCTATGTATTATTAGAATTAAATTATTGCCCGTCTTCCTAAGTATTTTGGAGATGTATGACCCTGGTGCAAATAATGTCTAATAAGTAATCTACAGTCTGTTAACTGCCCAGTAAGTTATTAAAGGGCTGGCATGCAGGACATCAGCACAGTTAGTAAATATATGCTTGACTCAGAGAGAAAAGGGTAATGAGTTTACTTCCAGGGCTGTTTACATTTCTGTTTCTCCATGTTCTCGGGCCATAGTTGGGCTTCCCCTATTGTACAATTATTGTCTTACATCACTGTCACTGTAAATGATTAAAAATAGTCATGTGTGGTAAGAAAGTACAGACATTTGAAAAACTTACAAATTTTAGTGATTGGACAAGAAATCAAAATGAGCAACCAGTCTTAACACCATTGTCATTGTTTTCTTAGTCAGAAAGCAGTATTGCTGGTATGTCAAGATACCCCCTTCTTCTTTTGAAATAATTTGAAAGTTTCCTGGAAAACAAACACTTATTTGTTTGTGTTTGTGTGTGTTTGTGTGTGTGTGTGTGTGTGTGTGTGTGTGTGTGTGTGTGTGCATGTGCGCGCGCTTGCGCGCTCCATCTGACCAGCATTGAGTATCCTGACAAAGCAGGGTTTCACTTTGGTATCTTTTAATCCCAGCTGACTCTAGTCATAGCCAACCAGAACAACAGAGAATTAACAGAAAAGGCCAGTGGAGTCTTTACTTCCCTCTGAAAAGCCACAAGTCCATCATTTGCTCTGCTTTCAACATTCTTATCTTCCAAGCTCCTACAGAACAGCCCACCAAGCACTCAACATCTAATGGCTTTTATAGTCCAAAGTTTCAAAGTCCTTCCCCAATCCTCCTTGAAACAACATAGTCAGGCCTGTTACAGCAGTACCCCACTCCTGGTACCAAGTTGTCTTCTATTGCTGTGACAAAACACCTTGGGTAAGAAAGAGTTTACTTGGCTTACACTTCCACAGCACTACTTATCATTGAAGGAAGTCAGTAGAGAAGGCTCCTGGAAGCAGGAGCTGATTCATGGGTCATGGGGAAGGGGTAGGGATGCTGCTTTTTGGTTGGCTTCTCTTGGCTTTCTCAGCCTGTTTTCCTATAGAACTCAAGACCAGCAGCCAGGGATGGCTAAGCCCCTTCTCATCAATCACTAACTAAGAAAATGCCTTACAGTTGGATCTTTTCACAAATACCTCTAGTTTGGGTGTCAGGTTGACAGAAGGCTAGGCAGCACAGTGGGAACACCTTTACCCACGGAGCCACCTCACCAGCTCACTTGACGTGATTTTGAATGTAGTATATCCTGACAATATAGAAAGTGCACATTTCTTGTTTCTTGAGCAGGCTCCAAATAGTCTATAACCTAATGTTCTATTGATATTAAATATACAGCTAGAACCTTTTTCTTCTAACAGTAACATTTCCTGTTAACCAAGACATATAATTTGGATTGTCTTTACACAGTTTCTTGGCCTGGAATGTCAAAATTGTTTTATATCTTTCTTTCTCTGGAATGATCCATCAACCAAGGCACCAGCACTGGGAATAGTTGTCCTCAGTCCACTTCTGCTTCATGTCCACATGCCTGGTCCGTAGTGTTTGAATAGGAGGCTTTAGCCACTAGAACCTTAGTTCAGGTTGCTGAGCTGTGATGAAATACTATGACCAAGGTAATTCATAAAAGAAAACATTTAATAGGGGCTGGATTACAGTTCCAAACGGCAAGCCCATGACCATCATGGTGGAAAGTGTTGTGGTAGGGAGGCAGGTATGGTGCTGGAGCAATAGTTTAGGACCCTACACCTTATCCACAAGCGTAAGGCAGGGGACAAGATTGAGCCTAATGTGGAATTTTAAAACTTCAAAGCCTCTCCCCCCCATGACACGCCTTCTTTAACAAGGCCACACCCCCTAATCCTTCCCAAAATAAGTCCACCAACTAGGGACCAAACATTCTAGTACATGAACCTACTCAGGCAATTCCCTTTCAAACCAGCACAATGTCTGTGCTTGCTCTCTCCTTTCTGTCCTACTGAGCATTGGATTGCTCTGTCCTTGGCAGATCTTTCTGTGATGCCTGTGGTGACACTGACAGAAACACTTGTTATGAGGCCCTCCAGTATGTTCTTTGCACCCTGCCCTTAACTTTCCCAAACAGCTGTGGTCAAACCTTTGTGTCCTCAGAACATCCACCGCTTCTGTCATTATGGCTGCATCATCCTTAGCATGGCCAAATTGTTTTCTTTCTGCTTCAATTGGTCCATATCCCAGGTCTCTGCACCCACCCTTCTAGACACACAGGCCTTGGACACTGGTTACCTCCCCAGTAGTGGCAGTGAGCAACTGAGGCGAGCTTTCCACTCTCCTGGCCTTCAGACTCATGTGAATGGGGGACGGATCTTTTCTACTTGCTGCTGTCCTACCCAGGACACCACACCCATGAAAGCAGTTTTCCATTTATTTGCTGCATGAGTTGCCATTCTCATTGTCGAGGCAAAAGGCCTAACAGAAGTACTTGAGAGAAGAAAGGCTTCTTTTGTGTCGTTGTTTCAGAAAATCTATGGCAAGGTCGGTAAGGAAGTATTTGCAGCAGTATCAATGAACAGCTTGGGTCCTTACATCTCAGCTTTAGACAAAAAACAGAGCACTTGGGCCAGACCAGAAAGGATATACCTCCAGGGTCTGCCAGAAGCAACCCACATCGGCTAGCTAGGCCATGAGTCTTAAAGGTTTTTATATTCTCCCAAAACAGTGCCACCATCTGGAAATCAGGTGTTCAAACGCAGAAGTCTGAGGGGGACATTTCAGATTCAAACCACAGCCTCACAAATCCACTGCTTGCATTTGGCAAACTAGAGATTCCATGTGGCTTGTCTCTCTTTGCTCCCGCCTCTGCGCTGTTTCCTGTTCGGTGCTCTCCTAGCTGTCTTGCATGCTCACGTTACTTCTTGTTCTTTTTGTTATTCTTTGCGTATATTCTTAATACCCCCTCATTCTATAAAATAAATACGTCATTTTTAGCTCTTCCTCAACTTTAAGAATTAGCACAGATGCATTTGGTTTTGAGTAAAGCTCCATTTTAATCTCGATCCAGTTCCCCTCAAGTTCTCAGAGATAGGAATTGTGACACATCCCTGCATGGAGGCCTTACAGTGTCTTTGCCCTTCTATTGAGTTCAGATGTATTGTGAAACCCACAGCTCCCTCTGGTGGCCAATCGCTAGGTGCATTTTCATTCTAGACCATGGAAATGGGCAATGAATCTCATACTCATTCTTTGGAGTTCTCTTGTAAAGAGTATTAATTCATATCTTGGTAGTTTGAGCACACATTTTCAAGCAGTTCCATATAGAGGAAAGAGTTATTTTTACTTTAAAGCAATTTCTATTTTTTTTTACATACTTGGTGTTTTTAAAAAAGGTAGACATAGCATTAAACATTATATTTCCTCCTCTTATCTGCCAAGTAATTTATAGACTCATCAAAATAAGATACTACCCACTTTCAAAAAAGATTAATTAGCAAAGGGTGAAAAGAAATGAAAAATTTCCATTGACTGCTATATTTCAGTGTGGTCTTATAGATACAATGTGTTGTTGTGAGTTATTAGTTTCAAAGTTTATGGATCAGAACTTTTAAAAAAGTTGCTCAGGTTTCCCTGAAAAAGGAAGTTCCAGACTAGCATTCTTAACACAGAAGTGTATATTACTATAGTTTAATTTATATTGCTATAAATAGTTGCCTCTGCCCATCCAGGGAGCAGGGTCAATCATCTCAGAATTGTTCAGATGGGGTTTGGATTTAAAAACACCCTCTTTGCCTAGGGTTGTCTCTGAACTCCTGCAAGACTGCAGAGAAGCTATTTTTAGAAAGACAGAAGAGGAACAGAAGGTGCTTAGTTCCCCCCGCCACCCCTGCCACCTTTCTGTGGCTTACTTCGTGATGGAAGGTATACTGGGTCGATTTTATCATGGTGACCCTCAGAGATCAACATCAGCAGCAAATTTAAATGACCAGTTCTTACGTGCAGGTTTTGTTGGTTATTTCTCTGAGTATTGTTTCTGTGCCTTAGAATCCTGCTGGGGACGGGGAGAGAGACTCGGTGATTCTTGAGCACTCTAAATGCTTGTTTCAGCAAAGGCCCCAAACCAAGCAGCTGTGCTTAGGACACCTACTCATTTGCACTGACATCTTTTTCCTTTTCATCATTAAAAGTCTCCTCTCCTCTTTTCTCCTCTCCTCTCCTCTCCTCTCCTCTCCTCTCCTCTCCTCTCCTCTCCTCTCCTCTTCCCTTTCTTCTCCTCTCCCCTTTCTTCTCCTCTCCCCTTTCTTCTCCTCTCCCCTTTCTTCCTCTCCTCTCCCCTTTCTTCTCCTCTCCCCTTTCTTCCTCTACTCTCCCCTTTCTTCCTCTCCTCTCCCCTTCCTCTCCTCTCCCCTCCTCTCCTCTCCTCTTCCCTCCCCTCTCCCCTTCTTTTCCCCCTCTCTCTCCTCTTCTTTCCATTTCTTTTCTCTCCTTCTTTCCCGAGATAGGGTTTCACTGTGTAGCACTGGCTGTCCCGTAACTCTTCTGTAGACCAGGCTGACTTCAAGATATCTGTCGGCCTCTGCTGGGATTAAGTGTGCACCACCACCATCTGACACCCTATCACCATGTAAAGTCTTAAACACTGACAGAAACAGCTGAGGCAGACCAGGCATGTCTGCAGCATGACAGAAAGTAGGGAAGGATACAAGCTGTTTGGGATGATGGGGATGATGGGAAAGTGGCTTTTGCAGACATTAACGTTTATTTTTGGCTCTGGGGATACAGTTCTTACCACCTTTCCAGTGATCTAGGGATGGATACATTTTGAACATACCTGTTTTTAATCAGAAGACAGTTCATTCTTGTAATGGTTTTGCAACAGACAGCCCCCCAGGATGGTGTTAAGGCTGTTTAAATAGAAATATTTTTTTTGCCCTTGAGAAATTCAGTGAACAAAGAAATAAATGAAAATACTCAAGTGATCTCAGCTAAGCTGAAAAATGTATTTTTCAGTGGTATGGTGTTACTGACACCTAAGCTAGGCCACAAGAAATGTGCTGGGGTCACCTGGCTCTGAAGCGGAGGTTAGGTGTCTAGAGAGTGTGGCATACTCTTATCACTAGAAGCCATCCATCATTGAGGTTCACAGCAGCAGTCTCTAGCATGCCTCCTCCACCTGCCTCCTGCCAGATTTATACTCCTGGGTATCCATATCTTTACCAGCAGCAGGACGGGCTAGATAAAACAATGTCTTGAAAACAGCAAGTGGGTGGCTGGTAATGTTGATGTTCTTGGTTTAGCTATAAATACTGCAGGCAAGCCTGAACTTGGGTGGACATCATAAGGATTAGAGACACCTTTGCGGAAACCCATGGAAGAAAGATATTTGTTCTTTCCTTTCTTCAGAAAAGAGTTTCAGCATGTCCTAAATCCCTTTTCAACAGGGATATGAAGTGGATGATCTTCTTAAAGTTTAACTTACCTATGGTTGGTTTAAAATAATGAAAGTGATGCATGCTGGGAATATCTCAATAGACATGCATGAGGCAGGAAATAGACTAGTTTAGCCCTCTCCCTCAGTCTCACAGAGGTAAACCCCTTGGGCGTTTCTGCGGTTTGATGTTTTCCCTCTAAAATTCAAATAGCAGTAATGTTCCAGGATTTAGAGACTAGGCTAGATAAAGGTGATTAAGCCTGGGGAGTCCCGGGGTAGTAGGATTAGAGGCCTCCTATAAAGCTTCCTAGAGGGAGCTTTCTTTTACAAGTTGACAGAATACTTAAAGCAAGAGGTTGTAACAGACTCTGTGCAGACCCTGGATGCTGTTGCTTTGGCCTTGGTCTTGTTGCCTCTATAATTGTGGAAAATAAACATCTGCCGTGATGAATTAACCAACTGCCACTGTTATTTTAAGGAAGCATCCAATGGACTAATACACAGGTAGCCTCCTGAGAAATGGATGGAGGATCACTTTGTCTGCTTTGCTTGTTTGTTTTGATGAATTTTGCATCAAGTCAGGGTCCTACCCTATAGCCCAGGCTGGTTGGTAGAAAACTAAGCATCCTGGAGTTTAGTTGTCCTGGATCTCCCAGTAGCACTTTTACTGCCTCAGGTTCCCATGTCCTGGGATTATAGGTGTGAGCTACATGCTCTTGCTTATTTTCATTTTAGGATTCGCCGCTGAGCTCTTATGGGCACACATCTGTCTATCTTAGCATTTTTGTAACTGTTCAACAGCCACCATATTGGAGGGCCGTTGTCACACTGAGTACACTTGTGGTAGAAGAAATGACTACATACAAGGCCCTCATGCTGCTGCAGTCAGACACTTGCCATCTGTGCCTGTGGATGTAATTTTTAAAAACACACTTTCCCTTTGCCCAGGACCTCTGTTCCTGTCTCAGTAGCAACTAACCTCCAACCCTGGAAAGCCAGGAACGGCTGTCTGCACTCCACCAGCCAACTTCACTTTTCTCTTTCTTTGCCCACCTTAGCTCCTTGGAAGAAAACACTTAGCAACTTTATTATTTTAGGACTTTCCAGGTAACACACTTGCTGCCCTGTTCTTATCAGATAGCCTATTTCAGCCATCTGCCAATGGCAGAGGCCACCGTTTCCAGCCACCCCAAGATCTTACATGGTTGCTGCTTATTTCCCTTTCCAAACGTCTGGTTAAAAAAAAAAAAAAAAAAAAAAAAAAAAAAAAAAAAAAAAACTTCCTTTCCCTGTGTCTGCTTTTCCCCTTGGGACTCGGAAGTCCCACCTCTATCCTTCACCCAGCAATTGGCTTCCCCCTTCTTCATTGACACAAACATGAACCAGTTAGGGAATCAGCACCTCCCTCTACATGTGCCTTTAAAAAAAAAAAAGACATTTTAAACCCCATATCACAGTCTGTGCACCATGGATAGAGATGAAACATTAGGCAAGGTCCATGCCTGTTCAGAACACTGCTTTCATCTCTGAAGCCATTGGCCAACTTCAAGGGGAACTACTTCAAAAGACCATCCCACCTCTTCCCTCTGGATCAGTTACCTACTGTCAACCTGGGTTGCCTAGAGAAACCTGCTTCCCATAGGAAAGCTGCTCCAAGCAGAGGGTGCTTGGACAATGCCAACTGGCCCTCGTGCCAAGGGTTGCCTGGAGGATGACATTGAGTTGGCATTCACAGCACGTTTAAAGGTAGGAATTAACAAGCTGTGTACCGTTCTTTAGTGTGCATCTGGCTGGTGGAAGTAACGTCTCTTCACGCCTGGGATGGAGCACTCTGAGTGTCTTGCATGCCTGGTTAGACATTTCCTTTAGAGCCCTGTCCTGCCCTGGGGATGCTCCTACAGTTTACTCTTTCTCATACCTGTGGGCATCTTTTCTGATTGCTTCTCCACACTTGTTCCACTCTGGTTTTAATCTGATTTCACTATGGCTTCTTGAAAGGAAACAAACAAACAAACAAACAAAACAAACAAACAAACAAACAAAAACGTAAAGAGCTCAAGGAGAAACACTGTTTTTAATCATTTTCAGTTGTTTAACTTCGGCCTTTCTAATGGATTTTATTCGTTTTAATTTTGGGGGTCAAAGGAGTCATGGGAAAAACAGTTATGACAGGAACAAGTGCCTGAGTATTGGGGGTTTGTGCTTTGGAGCTTAGGGATGCTGTTAGGAGGGCTTGGGGGCTGGGGGTCCTGGTGGGAGCTCTGGTCTTGCTGCCATGTTTCATCAGGGATTGCTGCACATGGGAGTATGGCAAAAGTTCCCAGACCACTGTGGTTTCCCACCAGCAGCCTGCTCAGGTGCTTCTAAATGCTGAGTTGAGCCAGGGTGTGCTGACAACATTGCCGCTCACCCCAGAGCCTGCTAGGCACATGGCAGAGCAGAAACAATCTAGTCTAACTTTTTTTCCCCCATGAAATGTTGGGCTTTGGGCTCAAAAGAAGGTAGGATTTCTAAGCCACTTTGCACCTTTTCTTGAATTGGGACCCTCACTCTCTCAGAGAGGGAGCCCTGGGTTACATGGTCACCTGGTGGCTCACACCAGGAATGCATGACCCCAGTCAGTCTCTTTGTACGAGGGAAACAGTACAAAGGTGTGACTGCACAGGGACCCATGATGCCAAAGACTTCACTGTGACGAGACAGAGATGACAATCAGCTACAACAGAGTGTCTTAAATCTGGCTCACTTGCCCCATTAAGCTGCTCCTACCAGGTTTTGTAAGAGCCAGTTTCTTTCCTACAGTGCATACTTTAAAGCTAATAATATCGACCAACATTAAGGTGTGTGTGTGTGTGTGTGTGTGTGTGTGTGTGTGTGTGTGTGTGTTTTCCCAGTTGTAAAGGTTGCCATGCATATATATGCATCTGCTTTTGGAGGATAGAAGACAGCCTTGGGTGCTAGTCCCCAGGAGGCATCCACCTTGAATTTAAGACAACATATCTCACTAGGTCCTGGGACTTGACCGTTTAGCCAGGTTCCAAGTTGCAGGGCTCCATTTGTCTCTCTCCTTATCACAGGGATCAATCATAAGTATTATAAATATTATAATTATAAACCACAACATCTCGCTCTTTGGTCCTGGGGGCCAAACTCTGGTTTTCATGCTTACATAGCAAGAATTTCTACCCTCTGACCCATCCTCCTTGCACATGACCTTAAGTTTTAAAGAAGTTCAAGTTGTCTCAACAACAACAGTGTCAAAGAAGATACAACTACCAGACTGATAAACATCTGAGAAAAAGAATCCATTGCAAAAAAACAAAACAAACAAACAAAAAAAAAATGGAAGAACCTGCTGTAGGGTCCAGTCACTGAAGAAGAGCTCATTTCCTTAGTGCATTATATGGTCTATAAATCAATAAGAAGACCAGTACCCTAGTAAGAGATGATCTTGAGAGCATGAGGAAAGACAGGCTGGGCAGGTAAGAGTGTTACCTCCAGTGCAGACTGATTTCCACCATCATGGTGTTCGATATGCTCCCTGTAGACCAGGGAATGAAGGAGCACATAGCTACATCGCTGTCACACAGTAGGCGTGCCAGTGGGTCCAGCCTCCAGCAGTGTGGGAGGTTTGTCAAAACAGCACATACCTGCACCATCAGATCAAGCCTGTCCATCCTATTTTTCTAACAGATACACAGTCGTAGATGTCCAATGACAGGCGATAGAGTATTCACAGTATTAACAGATCCTGTATTCAGAAATGAGCGTCCCTGCCCACCGCCCCTGCTGGGTTTGTGCTCAGCCAAAGCCTCTCCATCAGATTCAGTCATATATGGTTACAACAGATAGAAGTCTAGGTGCATATATTGAACTTGAATGCTGGATTAGCACATTGGTCTGACTCTCCAGTAGAACTTACAGAGACCATCAAAAAATATGGCACTGGGGCCTCATCCCAGAGTCTGACTTAAACAGCTTAGAATAAAATACAGGTAATTAGGGTCAGAAGCCACAGTGAACTCAGCTCTGCAGTTGGGAAAACTGAGGCTTGGAAAGGCCACGTATTGCTCCAAGGCTCTAAAGTTACAGAGGCAGCCGGGTCAGACTTGCACCCATGGCTCTGGCATGGCCTTCATTTGGCCTAATACTGATACTGCTCTTGAGTCCTGCCTTACCCTGTTCAGCTCTTGACCTTTTACAGTCAGTGTAGGCAGGTTGTACCACCTGCCCCAGTCCAGTGGCTTTCCATTATCATTGGAAGAATAGATATTATGCAAATGTACATGTCTGCTGTCTTACAGAAGAAGAGAGTCTTTGTGTACAAGCTATCTGTATCCGTAAGTAGACAAGTCCAGGTCTTTGTGTCAGAGTTCCTGGCATGCCTTGATTTTCTTCCAGTCTGCCGTGTTGGGGCAGAGGCACGGGATAATTTTTTTGGCCCCTTTTCAGTACTATTCTCTTGAATCAGAAACCAAGCCATGACCACCTCTCTCAGTCCCCTTTGTCCAGCAGGAGAACTGGGAACAAAAGATGTTTCTTCACCTTCCCAGGACTCCTCTCTGGGTTTCCAGTCCTCCCAGACAACCCAGGAAGCCTTTATCCTCCTCTGATATGCCGTGAGCAGCTAACACCTCCTGAGAATCCTTAAAATCATTCCCCAAAGAAATCACTCTGCTGCAGATGCCTATATTTAGACCCCATAAAGCCCACATCAGATTTCTGCTGCCTTTCTCTCTCAGCTCTAACCCTGCTGTTTGAAAGACAGAAGGCTCTTTTGTCTTTAAAGTTCAGCACTGTCTGGCTAGCTCCCACCTTGAACTCTACCACCTTTGGAATGTCCTGGGGCCCTTTCTTCTCTCATTTCTGACCAAACTTCAAACCACAGGTAATGACCTTTACACCACAGATGTAGAGACAAAACAACAGGGTTAGAAAATATCTTCCTGACAGTGCCACAGTTAAGTGAACAAGAGTATATTTCAGTATGCCTCAAGGTTTGATCCATCCCTTATGCATTTAACTTTTTTACTAGACGCCTTTGAACTGCTTGCTCTCTGGCGGCTGAGAATAGAGCTTATTTGATGATTAATAGCATAAGCTATCAAGTTGAAACTGTCAAGTTCAATATCAAACTGTATAGAACAGGATTAAGGTGTTGACTTGGAGCCTGGTTTGGGTAAGTTAAGGTGTTAAATTGTCTTAAACATCTGGGTGTTGGAGAACAGGTCTTTAATTCTAGCAGTGGGTTTGAGGCCATTTTGATCTATAGCAGGTTCCAGGACAGCCACTGATAACATAGAGAGACCCTGTTTCCCTGTCTCCCTGTCTCAAAACAAACATACAAATGAATGAATGAATAAATAAAGAAAGAAAGAAAAATTGTTTTTTTTTTTAAATAAAAAGGGGGGAAATATTACGGTTAGTTCTTAGGTCTCCTAATTCCTAGCTTATCAGGTTAATTACCTGACACGTTATCTGTTACTTCAGTGGTATTTGCTGGCTGGCTTTGACTCATTTGTCTGCGCCTCTGTGGTATTTTTGCTTTCTACCTAACCAAACACAAGCGTCCTTACTTTCTGTTTCATTAGTTGGTGGTGTTGAGCCCTGGAGGACTTGTCTCTGTCTTCTGGTTGAGTTCAGTAGGCCCAGATTCATGCTGACTGAAACCTTATAAAGTACTGTAGCAGAGATGAGGAGAACAGGCGTGTGCCTTCCGCTCTTGCTGAGTCGTACTCAGCTTGGGCCATGAGCATAGATCCTAGATATCCAAGTGGTTCTTTTAAGGAATTTGATACGTACAGACTCATAGGCATATTCAACATTTTATTAGGGTACAATATTGTGATTGGAAGAGTTCACAGTCCAGAGCCTCTACAAATTTCCTTCTAGGAAACCAAGCTGTAGAGCCATTCCCTGCCCCTAGTCTTATAACGTTTTAGATAAGTTTATGATTTTGCTTTCTATATTTCTATATTCCTTCTGTTGGCTTCATTTCTGGTTGTTTCAAACACCCGATTGGTGTGTATTGTCATGCTTGGTCATAACACTGCAGCCGTGTTGTCCTGGCCTTGAAGATGAACTTGTGGTGTTGCCAGCTTTTGAAACATTAGAGGCTACGAGGAAAGCAAGGCTATGGATATGTACATACATAGGAGAGCGACGAGTGTCTGCGTTCTTTCCTTCCTCCTCATTCCGTGGCACCTTGTTCTGTAGCCTGATGCTCTCAGTCCGTCTGCCGCAAATGGTCAATATCAGCAGCATCACCAAACTGACTGAACTGTATTTCGTTTTTCTTCTTCATTCATCCTTTTTCTATCTTTCATTTTTACAATTCTCCGGATGCCCTATACTTCCACATATATTTACATGTACATTTGCATATCCTCCCTCCAGTTCTTCCTGTGTCCCTCACGGCTCCTCTTAAACTCACGACTTCATTTCCTTTAATTATTTTTCTTACACAAACATAGGCATACTGAAATAAATATATACATATAATGATTTGGAAGAGTCAAGCTGGATCTGCCTCCTCTTGAAGAAGAGCCTTCACAGTACTGCAAGGTGGTCTTTAAGATGTCGAGGGAGAAACCAGGAGTCCTACCCAGCAGGGATGCCTATGAACCACAGCAGTAGTGAAAATGGTAGGCTATCCCAGGGTGCAACATTAGCCCTTATACACTGGTGCTGACAGCAGGTGCCTAATTGGAGTTAAGGCCCACTCAGTAGGAGGGAATCCATGCTGCAGACCTAGCCACCCGGGGAACACCTACTCCAACCCCCAAACCACTACGATCCTTATCTTCTTACTCTTAATAGGGGTGGTTTTCACCCCTCATCAGAGAAGGGTTTTTCTCATTTATTTATTTATTTATTTATTTATTTATCTATCTATCTATTGTTGAACTGGACTTATTGATCAAAGCCCCTTTACAAACGAGCAATTTCTTGGCATTACTTTTTTTTTTTTGTATACTATGATTGAAATATAGAGCTACTAAAATTCACCTCTTGATTGTTCTAGGATAAAATTAAGCTTATTATAAATGAGATTTCTGCTGTATTTGCACTAATGTACAGCCAATACACTGGGGTGGTGAAGTTACAAAACAGATGTTTTCCGCAGTGTGAAATCCTGACAATTCCATCTTCCTCACTGTGCTCAG
Source organism: Micromys minutus (assembly GCF_963924665.1). Taxonomy (NCBI): domain Eukaryota; kingdom Metazoa; phylum Chordata; class Mammalia; order Rodentia; family Muridae; genus Micromys; species Micromys minutus. Next base: position 50,214,269 of record NC_137977.1, read on the forward strand.
TAGCATCCCGACATCCAGACTCTGGCAGCTCCACCTCCCCGACCCCAGGCCTCCTGAGTCACTGCCTGTCTCCTGGCAGCTGTTTATGAAACCTAACACTTACTGTACTTTCCTATAAATTCACAGCACTGCTTAAGAGGCGTGACGCAGTGGCGTCTCTTAAACATGAGTTTTCTAAGGTCATCTTTCCTCACAGTCCTCACTTCTGGTAACTTCCCCACAAGGTTGGTATTGGTAGTTGATAACGTGCTGGATGTTGAACAGTCCAAAGGGATAAATGGACACCTGGAGAAGAGAAATGGTTACGAATATTGCTTTAAATGTAACTGGTTGCCAATACATTCTTCAGTTGCACAGAACAACTGGTAGGAAACCCCGAGGCACACACACATGCACACACATACACGAACATGCACTGTAGGACCCAGTCCTGAGGTGTTCCCTTATTTTTGGTGGTTACAGAATCCTCAGCTGCCTTCTTCGGTGTTCTTGGTAATACCGTCTTCCTCTCAGTGGTGTTATGGCTCTTTCTGTTCTATGTGTGGGCCATACCGGCTCTCACTTCTGTTTTCTCCGTGTGTGCTGAGAATTATCGTTTTATAACACTCCCAGATGTTAGGTGGGGAGGCAGAAAAAGAAGACTTTTAAACGTGGGGGGAAATGAGACTTGGAATTAAGATCTGATAGGAGAGAATGAAGGTCATTCTTGAGCAGTGAAGCTGTCTATCCGGGAGTATTTGTGACAAAGCAGGAATGTTAGGCCTCTCCAGAGCAGATTGAAGGTGGAGCAGGGTTCCTGACTGCAGTATACAAGTGCCACCAGCAGATGGGGGTGGCAGTCTCTTGGCCCAGGTGGGGTCAAACATCGGCTTAAATTCCTCGTCATCATCATTAAAGAGTGGTACCATCTGCAAGCCTGATCCCAAGCCTCTCAAAGGGAAACATACAGGCAAAGACCCCTCCCTGGCTCTACCATCAGCTCCTCTCTGTATTCCTGGTCCTTGGAATGCAGCATGTTCCTGGCTGTCTTAGGGTTTTACTGCTGTGAACAGACACCATGACCAAGGCAACTCTTATAAGGGCAACCTTTAATTGGGTCTGGCTTACAGGTTCAGAGGTTCAGTCCATTATCATCAAAGTGGGAGCATGGCAGCATCCAGGCAGGCACGGTGCAGGCAGAGCTGAGAGTTCTACATCTTCATCTGAAGGCTGCTAATAGAATACAGACTCCCAGGCAGCTAGGATGAGGGTCTTAAAACCCATGCCCACAGTCACACACCTATTCCAACAAGGCCACACCCACTCCCACAGGACCATGCCTCCAAATAGTGCCACTACTTGGACCAAGCATATACAAACCATGACACTGGCTTTCAAGTGGGAATTTACAGTGAGCCTTGGGCAGAGACCACCTCTGTCTTGGGCTGGCACTTGGTATCCTAGTCAAGGTTGAGCCTGAGGGGTCAGGGGCTCGCGCTCTCTGACCGTTGGATTCAAAACTGAATTTAAAACTGGTGCCCCAACATGTTGGAGACATTGGTTTAAAAAAAAAAATCTCGTGTTAATAAACGTGCCCTGAGGTATAGATCAGTTTAGTTAGCAGTTCTGGGGATGAAGCCAGGGTCTTGCACCTGCTAGGCACTAGCTCGGGCAAGCCTACACTATACCTCTTGAGTGAGTCTCCTCACTGAGGGAAGAGGAAGGAAGGAAGTACTGGGGCTGGTTGAAGACTGTAGGTCAGTGCTAATGGATAAAGAACTGTAGAGGGGTTGAAAGCGCCTTGATGGGGGAATGTTCCTCTCAAGAACACCAGGGTCTCACTGCTTCTCAGCCCAGAGCAGGAAGGAGGTCTCGGGGTTTCACTTGCCAAGGGTCAGAGTGGTTTAGAAATATGCTCAGTGTCACTAAGCTAAAAAGCCAACCAGTTTTGGTGAATAAAAATGAAGGTTCATTTCGTCTTTATGAAGATGATAAGAAATGTCCGAGGGGGGGGGTTCTTGCTTCCCCCTTTAGGGAGCCTTTTAGGAAACACCGTGAGGGCTGTTCTTCCTTCCTTCCGTATCACTCATCGGGTGTCCCAAATGACTGAGAGACTCCGAGGTTCCAGGTCACCTGGGGCAGACTGCACACTTCTTAATACTTGGCTGTCTACTTCCGAGGTGCAGTTTGGCTGCAGGGCAGCATTACAGAGCTTGAGTTGTTCTCCGTGTCTCTGGAACCCACCAGGTTCCGCCTGTAGTCTTTGGCTGGGCTGCCTCTGAGATGAACTGTTTCTGTCTTCCCCACGTTTGACTTCGCTCATACCTTGAGACCGACCGGCAAGCAGCAGCAGCAGCTTCTAGCCCAGCCAGCCCTCAGCACAGCCAGCTCAGCCCAGGTTCAGAGTGCCCTGCCTGCTGAGAAGCTCTGCACGGCCCTACCTGGCAGTAGCCACAGAGCCCTCCCTCCCAGCACCTTGCTCCGCCCACCGGCTCCAGGCTGTTGATTGCCTTTAGGGAACTGGAGAGACCAGGATTCCTCTTCTATTCTCACTGTTGTTAAGGGAAACAGACCAACCATCTGCATCTAGACCAGCCTTCCTCTCCCTCTCCCTTTGAAAGGAGGTTTTCCTGCCTGGGATCTGGTAAGTGTGGGCAAGGGCTCTGTCTCCTTTATCTGTGCAGAATGATCTCGTGTCGTGGATCTGTGAGCTTTAACCTAGGTGTGCCAGAATTTAGAGGAGCCTTTGAGCTTACACCTTCTCTCTCTTAAAGTGCTCATTGAATATTTTTAGTATGCTTTGATACCTGCATCAAGAAATATAGCATGTTTTTTTTTATTCCTTATGTATTTAACCTCTGTCATTTTGCCTGAAGCTCCTTCCCACTGTACAGCACTGAAAATGATTATGCGGATAGTTTCTCTGGTGCCTTCCCCATGAATAAATGATGCATTTGTCATTGCTGTTTTCCTGAAATGTCAAAAATAGACACAGCGAAAGGATCTGTCACACAGAGTTCAGAAATTTGGTATAAAATTCTAGGTTGAAATAAGGACAGATCTTTCTTTTTAGGCTTCATTATGTACTGTTTTCCATTTAAAACAGCCAGTGTGGTCACCTGAGTAGCCATGGGATAGGCATGCCTCTCGATCCCCGGAGATTCACTTCCTAGGACGTGACTTGTCATAGGAAACTCCAGGGAACAAGTCATATGGCTCATAACTTTAGTTTTCACGGAGCTTCACAGATTTTGTCGTTTTTGCTCTTTGAGTGGAGAGAGGCGTCCTGTCAGGAAGTTTTAATACTGAGACGTGAGGTGCTCAGCGACTCAGTCCTTTCTCGCTAATGTCTCATGGTTCTCAGTCTTCAAAATAGAAGCTGTTATCCTTTTAGAGAACGTGCAACGGGCATTTTATCTTTTCTGTTTGAAGTTAAAGAGGACTTACGTAAATGCCATTTAGAAAAGTACAGGAATTAATGTCTTGGAGTAAGCTGTCTTTCCATGAGGTCACTTGCAGTAGCAGAAACAGTGTGGGCTTTTCTCTCTGGGGGGAGGGTGCAAGCGCAAGAGGGAGCTAGTTTTAGTCACAAAACATGTTATATGACAAATCTATGATGTGAGGAAAATGGAATTATATAACCCTGAATGGAAGATCAGGGCAAGGATGCACCTTACACAAAGGCAGAGACGGAGCATATGTGTTCTGTGTGGTCTCATGGGTTAGGAAGGGGGAGGACGTTAGCCTTGTGGGGATAGCTTGAAACATGCCAGCAAACAAGACATTTGTCAGAAATCCTCAAAACCTTGGGCCTTGGTCATGTGTGAAGTTGAACTTCTGACCCTTCTTGCTTCATGGTGATTTGTTTTCCTTGCAAATTATGTGGTGTTGGGTCTTCAAATGTGGGGCAAACAGAACCGTTTAATTACTGTAGGGACTCACTGTTCTTTTTCTGGGTGACATGAGATTGTAGAGCCAAAACCACCACCACCAAAAAAAAAAAAAAGAAAAAGAAAAAGAAAAAAGAAAATTGCTGAGAAGAAAACCTAGCACTCCTGATCTGTGTATTGTTCCCTCTGAGTAGGTGCTTTGCACATGTGGTAATGTTTGCCCCCCCCCCCCCCATAAGGGAGCAGGAAGAGCAAATAGACTCTGGCAGCTCCAGAAGAAATCGGTGTCCTCTTCCCCCAGCCGGGGGTGACCTCATTTCTGCTCCTGCCTGGACACTGATGGACTCTTCCTGGTGACTCAAGCTGTGTGTTTGGTAACATTCTTTCGACTTCTAGACTCTCCTTCTTGCCAAGAGGCCTGAGCACCTGGTTAATGATCTCTAGGGTAAATGACCTAACCTGTCAGGGAGTGCTCACACGAAATTGCATAGCATACCCTCCTCTGGGGACTTCTTCCCTGCCAGCCACCTGCCCACCTGTGGGAACTGGGCAGAGCCAGTTTTCTGTGCTCTTTCCTGGGTGCTACAAGCGAGGTTGAACTACAAATGGTAGAGAAGACAACAGCTACAAGCTGCCCGCCAGAGGACTCACAGGTCGGGGAGGAGCGGGGTAGTCCTGAGGTCCCCAGGCATCCTGGGAGACGGCAGGGTGGTGGCAGGTGATGATGATGGAATGAAATGATTGTGTGTCCAGGTCTTCATGTAGTGACTGCCCAGGTCTCCTGCAGGCAACTTGGCTGCCATCTGTTCTTGCTCATCTTTGATTGACAGTCTCAGTAAATGGCGGGGCTGTCTTGATGGCCTTTGAACTTGTGGGGCGAGAAGGCGCAGCAGTGTTTCCTTCTGACCTAAAAACAGCACAGCACAGGTGATTTCTTTATGCTCAACAGCAATACCTAAAATGAGGTTAAAAATAGTTTTATAGTAACAGAGGCAAGACTTCCCCTTTGTGATTTTTAAAATATATCCATTAAAGGTAGTTTTAGGTCTTTTTGTTTGTTTGTTTGGTTGGTTTGTTGTTGTTGTTGTTGTTTTTCAACCTGCAGTCTCTCAGGTTTGACTGGGGAGAGTATTCCTCACATGTCTCTGTTGAGTGTTGAAGGACTTGTCGATAACCTTCTTTCTAAAGAAGCAGAACAGCAGATATGAAGTCTGGAGAATTTACATAAGGCATGTATTTTATATATCCTATCCAGGGGCAGCATTCCCTTCTCCCTACCTTTCATTGTGTTTTAGAGAACAGGGCCAACATCACTTGTGGATGACAATGGTCCTTGAGCTGTGTGGTCCTCTGAGGCAGGGTGTATGTGGATCCACCAGGAGCCATTTTGGCCTCTTTCCCAGGCCAAGTTCTGCCTCATACCGGCCAAGTTGGCCACTAGCTGGGACTCTGATATTTATTCTAGAATCATGGAGTAGGTAGGATTGAATAGGATTTTTAGCCTGAATTCTTTGTTATTGGTGAATTATAAAATGTATGTATGTAAGGCTTTTTCTTCTTTTAAGCACTAACTCAGCTGGTTATAGTGGTACGTGCCTAGAGTCCTCCGACTTGTGGGGTGTAAGCAGAAATATTGGGAGGTCAAGGTCATTCTTGGCTACAAAGCAAGTTTAAGACCAACCTGGCTACATGAGTTATTTCTCAACATAGCAAAGTAAACAAAAACAAGAAAGCATCATAATCCAGTATAGCTGAAGACAAACCATTGACTTTGCATTTTTGTTCTTTAGTGACTGTGTTGTATAGATAAACACTGGTATATATATATATATATATATTCTAATAAAGGGCTCTTTGAATGATTTTGTTATTTCCAGTGGGGTGGGGCATACATACGTGCAGAGTTATGTGTGACAACACACATGTGGAGGCCAGAGGGCATCTCAGATATCACCTGCTTCCTTCTACCATATTTGAGTAAGGTTCTCTTTTTCATCAATGTGTGCACCAGGCTAGCTGACCCACTAGCTTCTGGGGATCCTTCTGTTCACAAGTTCTGTCTTGTAGGAGGGCTGAGATTCAAGCTACACAGCACTCACCTGACTTTACTTCAGTGTACTGAGCCAAGTTCCAGTCCTATGCTTGTACAACAATGCTTTATTCACCAAACCCCTTTCCCAGCCAGCATTTTTTAAAAACTAGTGGTTCTCAGATAGTAGTGGTTCTGTCCTCTTCACCAGCATGTGGTGGTTTCTGGAGACTTTGTTTGGTTGCAGTTTGGGGGAGAAGATGGTGGTGGGAAGTAGGTGAGCACTTGTGGGTGGGGGCTTCTTGCTGTGTTCATCTTTGCATATGTGCAGAAGGCCTCTATCCTGTATATCCATCCAGCCTAGAGTGTCTGCAGTGCTGGGGGCTGGGGTCAAAAGCTTGGCTTTAAAGAATCTGTCTGGGTGATCTGTTTATAAGGAGTAAAACAGTGTGTGTGTGTGTGTGTGTGTGTGTGTGTGTGTGTGTGTGTGTGTGTGCGTGCGTGCATGTGTGTATTCGTGTGATACTTGGGTTGAAAATCAAGGCCTCTGGGCAACTGTTCTACCACTGAGTGAGCTACACGCCCTGCCTGACTTGATGATTTCTTGCACCAGTTGCTTGGAGTGGGGCTTCATTGGCACAGAAAGAAGCAGTGAATGGGGAGATCCTGCTGTGGGGCTCTGTGTCTCTGGATGGGCCTGGGCCTCGTCGCTCACAGGGTGGGGATATGACAGACACATGTCTGTGGCTGTCACTGTGAGGCTGAGGCTGACATGCAACTCTAGAAACAAGACTCTGAGCTCTCAGAGCTATAATTCTGTCTAACATGCCCCCTTTGGGGATGAAGGAACTGGCTCCAAAAGGTTAGCTTTCCTTTTCCAATCTCCCTCCTTTTAACTTTTCCCATTAACTAATTCACTTTTCAGTTAATCGTGTGCTCATTTCTGACACCTTTCATTGTCATGCCTCCTGCTCTTAGAAATCTTCAAGATTACTATTTTTTTTTTTTTTTTTTGCATATGCTTCTTGACTCCTTAATTAGATTCAACTGGCTTTACAAATGGGATAATGGTGGAGGTACTTTTGTGTGCCTGCCTGTATCCAGAGAAGCGTTTCATAAATTTCAGACCCAGAGAGAAGACATTTGATGACCTGATCAGACTGGGCCTGACTGAGCAAGGATGAGAATTAGAAGCAATGTTGAGAGATGTCCTTCAAATGAAGACTGACTTGCTTCCTACACGGGTAGCTTTGCATGTATGCGAGAGGGCCAGAGGTGCCTGTTACCGTCAATCGAGGCTGACTTGTAAAGAACTGACTCTCAGCAATGTTTCATCCAACATTTCCGTTTTCTTTTGACCTCACCCAGCTCCCTTTTATTACATAGTTGGCTCATATGTTCACTGGATGCACACTAGTACTCCAGCCCCCTTCTGGTAGACTTGGCTACTCCCAAGGTGTGTGGCTGGTGTTCTGGAATAAACAGCCTTGAGTGGGTATTATTCTGGCATTCTGGTGGGATTTAGTCACACATCCTCTCATCTTGGAAACAAGTGGCCTCTGCAGAGTGATACTAAGCTCCGCCTACCTCTTTAGAGCTACACTAAGCCTCGCCCAAGTCTTGTGGGCTCCAAGGGACCTTCTAAAATAGGGGAGTGTGGGGAAGCCCTGATCTGATGCCACCTTCAGGAGGGGACACAGCAGTGGTTAGTCACCAGGAACAATGCAAACTGAGCCTCACAGAAGACCTAGCTCTCTGCTTGCAAAACCTGGTCCCTGCCCCACATTTAGAAAGCTCCAGAAACTGCCAGTCCCTGTCTCCTGACCCTTCATTCCCACAACAGATAGTGTATTCTTTCTGTTCTCTTCTACCTTCCTCTGCCTGCCTCAGCTAGGATTGGGTCTAGGGAAGTAATGGCCAAAGTGAAGACCAAGGGCCAATAGCAGAGCTTGCTAGACCGGCAAGTGTCAGGCCCTGGCCCCTGACTTGTGGGTTTCAAGGGGCCTTCTAAAATAGGGGAGTGTGGGGAAGCCCTGATCTGATGCAGCCTTCAGGAGGGGACACAGCAGTGGTTGGTCACCAGGAACAATGCAAGCTTCTTTTTAACATATGGATTCTCACTTTCCTCCCATGCTTTTGCCAGCCGGCTGTGTACCACCCAGACTTTGCCTGGAATGGGTCCCTTTGCTAAGGGGTCTTTCCTAAGTAGTTCTGCCTGCCATTCCTGCTTCATGCCTTCAACACAGCTTGTCTTCCCTAGCCATCCTGGAAGTCCTACATTTTCCTTGTTTGACAAGTGCCCCAGCTTTCTTTACCCCATGTGTCCCTCATAGAATCCAAATATGTGTTTCTGGCTTTCTTTACTGCATGTGTTCCCTGTAAAATCCATATCCATATCGTTCCAGATTCATAGCTTCAAGCAATCAGAGACTCAGCAGAAATCCAAAAATATGTTCAGTGAGAAACCTGTATCTATATCGAACATGTCTAGAACCTTTTTCTTTGCTACCCTCCCCTCATAACAGAGGAAGACTATTTTCCATATCACTGATATGGTATGGAGTATAATAAGTTATATAGAAATGCAGAAGCTCTGTGGAGGCATTTGTAAACAGTAAATACTGTGGCACAGTATAACATGCAAGCTTTGAGCACCTTTGTGTCCCGGAGCCAACACTCCATGAACACTGAAGGAAGGCTGTAGCCTAATTATTGCCTATCTATCTATCTATCTATCTATCTATCTATCTATCTATCTATCTATCTAGATATATCTATATATATACAATACATACATGTATGTATGTACATGCATGTTAGCTCCAGCATGTTATGGCCACCATGAAGTGCATGTGTGAGCATGAATGAGCACAAACTTCGTAATAACTGATGTTATTAGGCTTCCATGTGTATGTAAATAAAAGCTCGGTTGTCAGTTGCTCCTTAAGTTATGCAGAGATTTGCCAGCTAAAGTGGTGCGAATAATGAAATTGTTGTCGTGATAAAATCAGTTTTTGTCAGATTCAGTATTTCTAGTGTCTGGATTGCAATTCTAGAAGGCCGGTGTTGGAAAATGGCAGTGATCTAAGTAGCTCAAGTGTGTTCCGCACAGTGAGGATAAGGTTCTAGAGTACCGTGTAAGGTTTTAGTCTAGTGTGGATAAAAGTATACAAATAAGGGAGGTTTGCTTTGTTTTTAAAAAGATGACTCTGAGAAACAGATAATCTTTTCCCCATATGCTAGGCTAGCTGTGCCCAAATTAGTAAATGCTAAAATAACTATGGCTGATGAAAACATTTCACAAATTCTTTTTACTTTTTATATAATTAAAGTAAGCTCTCCACTTGATTGTCCTCTCTGAGATAAACTCAGTCGTGCCAGACTGTCTAGGAAGACTAGTGAATCAGATCCTAAAAATTTCGTAACATCTGAAAAACAACCACTCTGTACTGTAACTTATTGAGGATACAAAGGAGTTCTTCAGCTCTAAGATTTATGCCAGTCTTGTTAACCTGGCCCAGTGCAAGCTAACCCCCTGTAGACGTCCACTGTGGAAAGACCATTGCTTTGAGCTTCACTGTGACCTAAGTGAAGTTCAGCTTTTGTAAATTATAAAGTGTAGCTAGATTTATGACAGGGTTTGCTACTGTGTCTGCCTGCCTTCCACCTTCCAGGAGTGATTTGTTTGTTTATGGAGTTTGCTTAATAAGCAAGTTGGTTACATATAATGCAAAAAGGATTTTTTAAGTCTCTTGATATTGTGATGCTGATATTCTATGGGCACTTTGACACTTCCACAGGGCAGGTTATCACCAGATAAAGCCAACCAAATCAGCTCATCAAACATTTAGACAGACAAATGTGATTATTGTTGATTTAATGAATATTTGTGTCTACCTTGTGTCTACAGTGACAGGCAGTGCCATAAGAGAATTGCATCTGTTTGTGAGCTTTAGTGAGTCTTCTTCAAATTAGGTGTAGCATTTCCTTCCTAGCCTTAAACATACATTCTATAAGAGGTCTTTGTCTTCATTGAAGAGTGCAGAGATCATGTGTAGAAAGCTGGGAATACAGAATATACCATGCATTGTTATCAAGGAGAAGTCATTTAGTTTTTCAGATAAAAATCGAGCTTCCCAACTCTGAAATTCAGTAGGGTGCAGTGAGGGGTAAAGAAGACTAAGAACAAAAGGCAAAAAAAAAAAAAAAAAAAAGAGGAACGCTGCATCCTACCAGTGGTGGTGTGGAATGTAAATCAGATGCAAATATCCAGGGGACTGTGTACAGCTTAATGGACAAGACTTGTACTGGGTTCCAGGAGAGACTGCTCAGCATTTAAGAACATGTACTGATCTTGAGGAGGAGAGGGAGTCAGGTACTGGATCCTAGTTCAGCAGCTCACAACCTCTTGTTACTGCGGCTTCATGGGATCTAATACCTTCTTCTGTCCTCCATGATTTTATGGTTATCTACACCAACAGACACATATCAGCAAAGATCGCCTCCTCCCCCCTTACTCCCCCCCCATCGTCTTTGTTTTAAAGATCATCTAAGTGTGTGTGTGTGTGTGTGTGTGTGTGTGTGTGTGTGTGTGTGTTTTACCAACAATCACATGGTACTCTTAAGATCTGCCATGGCATACAGAATCCTCTATAGATGAGTATGCCTATCTTTTCGCTATGACAAAGTTATATGGCTGTTTATAGCATCAGTCTCTAATTCATTGAACTAATGTGGTTTTATGATCACCAGCTAGCTAGTACTTGGACAGTTGTGAGGCAGTAGGATCCAGAACCGTCAAGCTGGCTAATACTGGCAAGCAGTCCTGGTCACAACTGGCTAAAAAGTAACAGAGATTGAGGAAGGTAAAAAGGCTCGCCTGGCAAAGATACTTGCCCTTTCTCAACATGGTGGAGGCTATATTTAGAGGAAATGTTTGTGGTGATAATATTTGAAAGTTTGTTTTATAATCCTAGGGAACTTGGGTTATTTCAACTAGAGGGATGTGAGAAGGGAGGAGGAGAGACAGAGACAGGAATATGTCCAATGGGAGAGGAAAATGAGATGATTAATTGGTGCAGAATAAGAATAGAAAGCATGTGGGAAGCAGAATCTTGAAGTTTCAGGGCTATCTGTTAGTCACTAGATGGAGAGTTTGCTTTAAGAGAACTGATAGAGACCCACCCACATCCAAAAGGAATTTCCAGCCTTCCCATTAAATGCAGGTAGAAGGTTCTAAATATATTCTGTTTGAGCCTGGTTTCCTTCCTTTTCCTGCTCTCTTTGCTCTGGATAAGATCCACTTTTGCTTCGTGGCCATGTCCCAGGGTCCTCTGGTACTGGTCCCCCTACACCAGTGGTTCTCAACCTGTGGGTCACCACCATTGAAAAACACACATTTCCAGTGGTCTTAGGAACTGAGACACTGCTCAGTAGCAAAAATACAGTTATGAAGTAGCAATGAAATAATTTTCTGGTTGGGGGGGGGTCACCACAACATTAGGAACTGCATTAAGGATTGCAGCATTAGGAAGGTTGAGAATCACTGTTCCACACCCCCTATGCAAGGATGTCTTCTTATACATTCTTATACCCTTTGGGGTAAAAGCATCTATGAGAGGGCTTTCTTCATTTCTTTCTGTCTTTTCTAGGCTCAGAACCCTCTTCCTGTGATGGTGCTCTGCACACTGAGTACCAACATCCAATATTAGCATGGCTAAATGAAGTCAGTTTGAAGATTACACCAGGTATCTTAGTCAGAAGCAAGCATTCTCTTAACTTGTGTTTGCAGAACTGTTTGCACTGGGCTGCTCATTCCTGGCCTCATAAAGAAACCCTTGGAGGGCAGCCCCACTGCCTGAAGTGTCTAGAGATACTATCTTACAGCTTAAAATAGGTGGGAGAAGTGTTACTACACACAAAAGAGAGAACACAAAGGTGAAGGGTCAGGTGTGTACAAAACTGATGGAGTCCTATTGAAATGGGATGCTACGTGCAGTTTTACACTCTGCCCGCCTTTGCTCTGGAAAATAGCCATGCTACCAGCCCCCTAGAATCCTGGGATAAAAGTCACAGACACACAGTTGTTCAATTTCAACTTGCCTTCTAGGCACAATTGCTGGACGCTACTATCTCCCGCCTGGAAATGTGTACCCTTACCAATTTCTTATGCCCATCTCACCTGCCTGCTTTAAACTTCAGTGACTAGTCCCCTCTAGCCCCTGCCAAACATCTCTGACCACCCACCTGTAGTAGAGGCCACAGGTCAGCTCCTCCCAAGACCTCACATGGTTACTACATTCTCATCTCTCCATAGCATGGCAAACTCCATTCTCCTTTTTTATGTCTCCTTGCCTCCAGGGACCTACAAGTCTTGCTCAGCAATTGGCCCATGGCCTTCTTTACTGACAGATCAGAAACAACTTGGGGAACAAGAACCAAGCATCAGAACCACCTCCTACAATGGGAGGTGTTGAGTATGTGTATATTTGGAACAGGCAACAGGTGTGATGGCGTGTTAGTCCTTGATGCCATGTGTCAAATACTACAGGACAAATGTGCAAATTAGAACCAATCACATTTCTGCCTCTAATGGACGGGCACATGAGAGGTGCCAGTAGTATTGTGATGGAAACACAGCATTGTCCCCAGGCAGTTCATCCTCCTACCCATCCTGTACACCAAAAACACTCCTTAGTTCCACCATCTGCCACTTTCTCTCTCTTTTTTTTTTTAATTAAGCTTTAATGCATACTTGTTCGCTAAGAACTGCAATCGTCAGACTAGAACCTGATGGGAAAGTACTTCAGGCGTAAGATGAGAAGTCTGCAAGTTATAGCAAGCACAAACAGGTGATTTCTGTACCCGAACACGGAGCTGAAGGCCAGTAAACATTGGGGAACAGACTGTTCCAAAAATTTCTCACAGATGAAAAGTAATATATACATAGGAGAAAGAACAAGCACCTAAGCAGATGCCTTATTGACAGGCTTTGCAGAAAAACTGGGATGGGTGCTTGCTTAGAGTCCCAGCAGAGCCTTCCTGGGTCTGCAGTGTCGGAGTTGTGTTTTGCTCACTGGAAATGGAGTCCAGTCTTTGTGTATGGACATGGGAGTAGGGTTTGTTTATAACCTGTTGCTATTTCTAGTGCTGTAGAAATGTATTAGGCAGTGGTCCGAAACCTTCCCAATGCTGCGACCTTTTAATTACAGTTCCTCATGTTGTGTTGACCCTCCACCATGAAATTACTTTTGTTGCTACTTCATAACTTCAATTTTGCTATATATTTGCTATGTAAATGTCTGTGTTTTCCAGTGGTATTAGGCAACCCCTGTGAAATGGTTGTTAGATACCTCCAAGTGGATCATGACCACAGGTTTTCAATCACTGAACTAAGGCATCTGGGGTGTCAATCTTAGAAAGAGCCAGCCAGTGGATTCTAAGAGGCTTGATGCCACAGAATCCCTTAGGCCTACTTTACCTTCTCAGCATGTCTGGACTTGATGGGAGCAGCGTTATTGCCCGACTCTGCAATGGTGTTCTGGGAACTCTATCACCTGAAATTTGCCTCTGTACTCTGGTGTCTGCACTAGTGGCCTCTCACCCCTCTTGTGCCCTAGTATCCAAGCTCTGGCCGGCCGTCAGGGTCTACAGGTGGCATAAACGGGGTGCAGCCTAGTTGTTAGTTGCTGTTTACTCAAGGTAGAGCTGTGACTCTTTCCCAACAAAGTACATTCAGCCCCAGAGGAAGAGATGGCTTCCTCACGGGTTCTGGAGACCCCAAGGAATACTAGGTGGTGGCCACCAGAAGACTTGCTGTTACCAAAGTAACATCTTTATTACTGACACTTGCTGAGAAAAGTGTTCAGAAGAAGATGAAAGAAGTGTAGAAGATACTCAGTTTTCCCTGGGAGGGGTCTGGCTTTCTTAAGGACCCGCCAGCATTGCAGACAACGGTACTTGCTTTAACTCCTACATAAATGATCAGTTGGTTAATTGTTGTCATGAGTCACAACCTCTAAAGTGTCTTCCCTGAAAGAGGCTGAGCCCTTCTTCTTAATCTCTTGTCATATTGTCTAAAAATGGAAGTGCGAGTCCAAACTCTTTCCAGATCATAAACGAATTCTGAGTTAATAGAGCGTAGGCAAATGGGATCCTATTTGAGTGTCATTTTCAGACGCCTCCAGCCAGGTTGGGACCTTTAACACCTTAAAATTCCTGGAATGAGGATGAAGGGACTAGCGGCCATGTGGCTTCTGATCTTAGATGGCCTTCTAATTAGGTCAGAGCCTCCCACGGCACTCTGGGATGCATAGACCTTGGTCCCTTCAACATCCACTTCTGAGACTTGCAGCAGGAAGCCGAGATGGGCTTTCTTCTCATAGTGTGTGTTGGCTGAACCTGGGAGTGCAGTGGCTTCGGAAGGATGGATTCTTCTCTGAGTTACCGAATGTGCCGGGAAGGTTTCTGCCATATGCTTACATGGTGATGCAAGAGCAGGTCCTTATCCAGTCAGAGTCCATAAGTGGCTTGAGTTAGGATTACAGGTATAAGTGATTGGTTTTTAGTGGTACTGGGGATTGAGCCCAGGGCCCTGTGGATGCTGGCCAGGCATTTACAACACTGTGCTGTGTTCTCAGTTCTACAGCCTGACATTTTACGACAAGGCAGAAATACATGCCCACTGCAGGATGTATTCTGGTGGTAGTTTTTCTTCTGCACGTGTTTGCTTTTGTTATTGTTGTTGGTGGTGGTGGTGGAGGTGGTAGTGGTGGTGTGATGGTGGATATTTACTTATTTATGACAGGTGTCACTATTTAGCCCTGGCTAACCTGGAAATAGGTATATAGAACAAGCTGGCTTTGAACTCAGCCTGCTTTTGTCTGTCTGTTGCTGGAATAAAAGGCATACACCATCAGCATATGCTATTTTTGTAAGACTGGTCTGTGAATAGAACCACTTTCTAGAATGAAAAATGTAGGCTAACAGCAACATGGTATGAGAGGGAAATGATGATTTTGCTGAGATTTGGCCTCCGTGCTGGCTAGTTTATATCTAGTAGATAGAGTAAGCTAGAGCCATCAGAGAAGAGGGAGCCTTAATTAAGAAAATGCCAACATAAAATTTAGCTACAAGCAGGCCTGTAGGGCACTTTCTTAATTAGTGATTGATGGGGGAGGCCCCAGACCGTTGTGCTGATGCCATCTCTGGGCTGGTGGCTCTAGGCTCTATAAGAAATCAGGCTGAGCAAGCCATGGGGAGCAAACCAGTAAGCAGCACCCTTCTATGGCTTCAGCATCAGCCTTGACTCCAGGTTCTTGCCCTCACTGTTTTTGATGATGAACTATTAGGTAGAACTGTGAATGAAACAAATCCTTTCCTCTCCAAGTTGCTTTTGGTCACGGTGTTTCATCACAGGGATAGTAACCCTGGCTGAGCCTATGACCGGAATAGAGACAGCGTCTCCCTTGTTATCTCTGTCCTCCTCCTGCTGGCACGCTAACGTTCTGCGCTGAGAATGCCAGCTTTGTGTCTATACCCTGACTTAATTGTATGGCTCTTAAAACTTTTATCTGATACAAACCACACGTGATATGTAGACCTGTAATTCCAGCCCTCAGGTGGGGCAGGCAGGAGGGTCAAAAGTTCAAGGTTCTTTGGCTACCTAGGGATTTTCCAGGACAGCCGGAACTAGAGACTCTTAATTTTTTTTTCCTTCTGTGCTAGTTTTTTTTTGTTGTTCTTTGTTTTTAAAAAAATTAATATTATATAATATATCATCTAGACTAGGGAAGTTGCCTTTTGAATTAAAGGTTGGAGGTACTAGAATCGCTTAAAGGAGTGATGTTTGTGCCATAAGAATTTGAAAGATGAGACACTGAATAGAAAATGGGCAAAACAAAGGACAGAGAAATTAACAAATGAAGGCAAAAGTTAAAATAGACACAAAACAAAGCCCAGAGAGCTAAGTGAACTCAGCAGCTGGCTAGCAGGAAGGGCAAATGGAAGACCTGAATTCACACACACTAGGGGCCCAGAATGCTGACTGAGTGGCTGAGCCCGGAGAACAGCATTGTGGGGGAATGGCAGTGTTGCTGCTGCCGGGCACGGAAAAGCTGTGACTGGTTCTGGGAGCCTGGGCCTTAGCACATTCCTTCTGCACTAAAAATAACTGTATTTATTACTGTGCCCCCCTCCCACCATGTACACACACACACACACACAAGCCTCTCTGCCTTGATGAATTATGCAAAGAATAAAGTACAAGTCTAGTGTCCTTGACAGGCAGGTAATGCCCTGTGTGGGTGGATTATGAGCAGGTACTGTTTCTTATTTTCCACAAAGCCCTTCAAAACAGAGAAAGGTATGTGTGGAGGGGGGATCCTGAATTTCGGGTCAGTCTGAGTTCTGTAGTAAGATTCTTTCTCAGAAAACAAACAAATAAAAAGGGTTAGGTAATAGTAACGGGAAGAGAAAAGGTTTGGATGCACAGCGGGTGGGTAGTAGCATTTACAGGAAAGTGCCCTGCCCAGCCCTAGCCAAGACACTTAAAAACATAGGGCTGATTCATTGGGAAGATACCAGTGACCAAAATGGATCCAAGAACCAGCGTAAAACTGGATAGACCAGTTTCTGTAGAAGAGACAAGAAGAACAGCTCCGCGTGGTCATGGAAAAAGACAGGCAGGCTGCATGGGTTACTTCTAGTTTTACTTTTATGTTTTTAGCTATTTTAGCCAACTTTTAAAGAACATAAAGCTTCAGTATTACTTATTCCACTCAAAGACATAGGGATTCACAGGAAGGCTCCCAGCACACTTAGAGAATCAACACAATTTTAACCAGAGATCTCAGTACTCCCGGCTTGGGTGGGGAAGGGGGCTCATGGAGTCCTACCCTTGCTGAGGAGCTTTTGATGGTTGGTGGCTGCTGAGGGTGGGGGGAGAGCCAGTTTTCTTCAAGGATGCAGTCCCTGAGGGGCTACCCATTCTCCAGTAGATGACCTTACACCAATGCACACATAAGCAACACTAAATAGATTCGGAAGGTTTTACAAAAACAAAATCCACAGGAACTTGGGAGGAAAGAGTGGTGGAGGCGGTAAGGCGGGGGCGGGGATAGGCGGTGGGTTTTATTCAAATGTACTATGTGTTTATGAAATCGTCAGACAATAAAATACAGATACACTTTGAACATTTTTTGACGAGCCACCACACGGGGAATCAAACCTAGGACCTCTGACAGAGCAGTAAGGTGCTAAACCATCACTGTAGCCCCGCTGATATATTTAAGCAATATTATAATAATCAGTAGACTAATATTATCTGTGCTAGACGTTTACAATAACTTATTAACCAGTAGATTTTTGGGTATATTAAAAGGCCATAGTCGGTGCTTCCCTCCAGTGAAACTGGGATGGTAAGGACTGGACACTCTTCTAGTTGTCCTCAGGAGATACGTGCTTGCCAGGACAGCAGAGGCTGTGAAGCAGGCTGATAAAGGTAGTAGATATTAATAATACAATAAATCCGAAAAGGCAAACTAGGAGAAAGAAAAATAACAAAAGGTGCGTTTGCATGTGTGTGTGTTTCACAACAGCAGATATTTAAAAGTCAAAACTCTCAAACTGTTTCAATTAAAATTAGGAATCAGTGAAGGTATCCCCTTATACAATCATTTAATGTTGCATTGAAGGCTCGCTAAAGGGTTGTGTGCCTGGGATTCCAAGAGCCTCTATAGAGAAGCAGTTTCTAAAACCAGTAGAGATTGTTGAGGGGGTAGATTTAAAACACAATCAATAAACATTTTAGAAAAATATGTGTTCTTTCTTTTTTAAAAAAGATTTATTTACTTATTATATATACTACATAAATTACATATACAGTATACAAGTACACTGTAGCTGTCTTCAGACACACCAGAAGAGGGCATTAGATCTCATTGCAGATGGTTGTGAGCCACCATGTGGTTGAACTCAGGTTAAGAGTAGTCAGGGCTCTTAACCACTGAGCCATCTTTCCAGCTCATGTCTGTTCTTTCAAAATAAATGCATGGGAACGCAAGGCAACCATTTGTCTTAGTTGGGCTTTCTGTTCACAACAATTTGGGGAGGAATGGATTTTTTTCATCTTACAGCTCTGATCACCCTTCATCATTGAGGGAAGACAGGACAGGAATTCCAGGCAGAAGCCTGGAGGCAGGAACTGAAGCAGAAGCCATAGAAAAACGGTGTAACTAGCTTGCTTAGCCTATCATCCAGGACCACCGGGCCAGGCGAGGCAGCATGCCGGTGATCTGAGTCATCCTACACCAACCATTAACCAAGAAAATATACTTTGCTTCCAGGCAAATCTTAAGGAGGCATTTTCTCAATGAAGAGCTCCTCTTCCCAGATGACCCTAGCTTGTGTGAAGTTGACCACTGAGCACAATTGAGCTTGATACACAAACGTTTGCCACTGCTAAAATTCCTTTCTTGTTTGTCCCCCAGATCTCATGCTAATATCACAGTATAAAGCCTAGTATGACTTTTAAACTCCCACGGTCCTTTTAAAAGTTCAGTCTCCTTCAAATATACTAAGGCTCTTTGAAAATCTAAAATCTCTAAGAATCCAGAGTCTCTCAGCTATAAGTTCCAGCAAAATGAAAGGAATTATGCACGTTAGAACCAGGGCATACTCACAATTTCAACAAAACAAGACCAACATCCAGCACTACAGTGTCATCATACAGACATCGTCCTCCATTTGAGACTCATTCACAATCATGTAGCTCCTCGCCAGCTTCACTCTACAGCTGTTGCTGTCCTTGTTCCTCATCCTATGGTGCTGGCATCTCCAAAATTCTGGCATCTCTGGTGTTACTTGGCTGTCCCTTCATCAGTAGCCTTCCTTGGGCCATCTTCATGTACTCTGACCATGTCAAATGATTCCAAATCCCATCTTCTCTGCATGACTCCTTCAATCCTGGGGTTTTTCCCGAATCTGAAGCTGCATCCACACCTCTTCTGATCTCTCACGGTGCCGAACTTCAGACGCTCTTCATGTCTCCAAACCAGGGCCACCTGAGAAGCTCATACACATTACCAAGTTCAGCTGTGGACACAAGGCACACCCTTGGCTCTCCTTAGACCCCAAGCAACCACTTCTCAGAAGATTTTATCTCAATGATGCTGGCCTCTTCTTAACTGCCACTAATTTCTCAGCCCCAGCGACCAGGTTTGATTGTCCCAACAAAGCAAAGAATTCCCATTAGTGGTTCTGGGTTCTTCTTAAGCACAGTTGATTCATCAACCCCAGCTGACCAGAAGCACAGATTCTTAATTTGAAATATTGAATGGTCCCAACAGTCTAGAAGGGACTCTCACAAGTTCCTCTGAAGCACCACAAGCCAGGCCTCCATCTTCTGTACTGTTCTCAACTTTCTTATCTTCCACGCTCCTACACAGCAGCCATTAGACTCTGATCACTCAGCGACTGTTTTAGCCCACACTTCTGAACACCCCCACGATGGTCACAGCATTCACACGTCCCACACTCCTTGTGTAGTTTCTGTCTTCATTTTCTTTCTGTCGGTGTGATATACAACACGACAAAGCAACCCCGGAAGCAGAGTTTATGTCAGTTTACATATACTCCCTTATGAAAGACAGTCAGGACAGGAACTCAAGGAAGGACCCTGGAGGCAAGAACTCAAGTAGAGACCAGGGATGAACAATGTTCAACTGCTTTCATATACTGTCCAGGAACACCAGCTGCCCAGGGGTGGTGCCACCCACTGACCTGGGTCCTCCTACATCAATTATTACCCAAGAAAATACCCCACATCCTTGCCTAGAGGCAGTGTGGTGACACCTTCTCTAAACTGAGGTTCCTTCGTCTCAGAAGACCATAGCTTGTGTTAAGTTGACAAAAAAAAAAAAAAAGAAGAAGAAAGAAAAATAAAACAAAACAGCACACTATTCCAACATCATTCTTAATGAAAAAATATGAAATAAAACCCAAAGGAATGAAACTGTAAAGCAACAAATGTATTTAACACAAATTAATAAGTGCATTTATTGCGATCCTTTTTAGAATTGCAGAGGTGTTTTTTTTTAATTGAATAAAAACATTCCTGATGTTTATATCAAAGGATACATGCATAATTCTTGGAAGAGCCAAGATGAATGTGAGGGAAGCAAATCAAGTGAGCACAGAGTTGGCTCAGAGATGATCCCAGGATGCCAAGAAACGTTTTCATGGTCAAAGCTGGTTGGTATCAATTCAGGGTCCACAGAATCTTGTGGAGCCAGGCAGAGAGTAAGAGGCTGTCTTACTCTGCAGTAAGGTGGATAGTGGCTCTGTGTTGAAAAAAGCATGTTGCTGTCTGATGGACAGAGTAGGCTCCGTCATCGCTTCCTCTGGAGCTGGGAGTTGGCAGGAAGGATGCAGGGGTGACCCTGTTGGTGCTATCACAAACAAGCCCCAGAATCTTCTAAACCTTAACCGCACACAGACAATTCAGTTTCTAAGAAGCAAATGTGAGAAGTCGTGCTGTGAGGGAGAGAGAACTTGGGCAAAATTTAATGTGGGTATGACAAAGACACCAGCGTGGGGGTGGGGGGATGCTTGAGCAATGAGGTGAGTGGGTGGAGGAGCATCCTTATAGATGCAAAGGGGAGGGGGAGAGGGGGATGGGATGGGGGTTTGTGGAGGGAAAACCAGGAAGAGGGATATCATTTGAAATGTAAATGAATAAAGTGATTAGTAATAATAATAATAATAACAGTAACAGCAACAACAACATTGGGGCATATTTTAAGCGAAAACCCTTGTATAGTAAGTGGAGAAAGAAAGATTTAAGTGGAGAAAGAGTAGTTTCGGGGAGAGAGTTACTGTCTCCAGCATACCTGTAAGTTTGAATAGGTAAGAACAGAGGGAAGGTGACTGAGGGATCTGTTAACAAACAAGAACCAAAGATGGTATTGCACTTGTAAGCCCAGGCTGAAAGACTGCAGGTTGGCCAAGGAACAAGACTGACTCAAAATAAATCAAAATGTGTCAAGCACAGAGAGTAAATGCAGACAACCAGCAAACAAACGAACAAAAAAAAAAAAAAAAAAAAAAAAAAAAAAAAAAAAAAAATTCCTCTTGCTAGGAAGTTTGGTGTCAAGCTGCTTGGAACCCATCTGACTAGAACCCGGGGGACAATACTGGTTAGCAGGATGTGGTAGACACTGTTGTGATGCCAACTGTGCCAGAGCAGCCATTTGTATTATTGTCACATTTATATATTTAAGGGGACAGGGTGTGTGTGTGTGTGTAGGGCAGAGGACAGCTTGTGAGAGAGTTGTTTCTCAACTTCTACCGTGTAACTGTGTTTCACACTCCGGTTGTCAACCTTAGTGGGAAGCCCCTTACCAGAAGAAACCATCTTACTGGTCCTGGCAAATCGAACTGTCTCTACCACCTGGGGCCAGAAGCAGCTCTGAACCTTGAGGAGGAAGGAGCCTGTTCACCTCATGGCAGAAGGCAGTAGAGCCATGGCATACCCTTTCTTTCCCTTTTGTTCCATCTGGGGCCCAGCCCACGTTACCCCCACATTGGCAGCACTCCCCTTCTCCCCCCACTGATAACTAAAAATGTATTCACATGGAATTACAGCTCTGCTTGTGACACCTCCCAGGTGCCCCTCAGTGACCAAGGTTAACCATCACAACATGGTAAGACACCTGGCTCTGTTGCAAAGTGGACCACAGTGTATATATATTCCAATAAAATGTACCGAGTCCTCTGCAGCTAGAAAATGCATGCACACTCCTATGTATAAATAGAGCTACTTGGCCATTTTAGTAGCAAACTCCTGACGATGCGAACGGCCACAGGTTGAAAATGGCCAGCTTCAGGAACGTTCGTGCTGTGTAACATTGTACACTCATCCTCAGGAGGAATTAGTGCTGCCTTGGCTGGGCTTTGAGCTCATGTGTGAGCAGGGGGAGAGCTGGAAATGTTCCTGGTTGATGCGGATGACAAGGGACAGGACATCAGGCCTGCCAAACCTCTCCTCCCTGCCAGGTGAACAGCTGAGCTGCTACCCATCTGGCTTATTACATATCAACCACATCCATGTTTTTCCTACGGAGGGAGCTGCAGAGGCCTGTGGTTTGAGGTTAGAAATCCTGTTCCATTCTCTTAGACCACGGATTCTTTTTTCTTGTTCCAGAGTGCTCTTGAGTTGATCTCCTGATGTCCATCTAGATTCTCTCTCTCTCTCTCTCTCTCTCTCTCTCTCTCTCCTGAGACCCTGTCTGTCTATTGCTTTCCTGCAGGTGAAATGTCTTGGGTGTTTTTCAAAACCCCATTAACATAGCCAAGGACATCTTCCCACATCTGCCCTATCTTACAAACTTCCATGGTGTTTATTGGTGTAGCTGTGGGGTTCCTGTAAAAAAAATAACTAGTCTTGAATCTTGGATCAAACTTTCACATTCCCCGAGTCAGGCTAGGCCTATAGTTCAGTTGGTAAAGTGCTTACTCTAACTATAGTTTCCTCCACCCCCAATCCCCAAACAACATTATATTAGAAAGAAAGGAAGGAAGGAAGGAAGGAAGGAAGGAAGAAGAACACAAGAGGCTGGATGTGTTAATAAGCACCTGTAACTCCAGTTCTGGAGAGATGGAGACAGGAGGATCCCTGGTACCCACTGACCAGCCTAACCATCCTAGTGGACACCAGGCCACCAAGAGAACCTGTGCCAAAAAAGCAGCTATTTGGCATCTGAGGAACAGTGGCCCCACCTCCACCCTAGTTAAAAGAGCAAGCTTAAGCAACACATACTTTGGATTTTGGTTTCAGCCATTTTAGTCCATTTTGGTAAAGAAAGCATGGTGAAGTTCAAGGTGACGAGGGCATTTTTTGCACAAACCATGAAGCAGAAAAGGCCGGATTGGGTGAAAGGAGACATAACCTTCAGAGCCTGGCCAGGTGACTTGCTCCCAAGCAGCCAGGTTCCCACATAGCACCACCATCTGGGGAGCATTCTTTAGATGTGAGCCTTGAGGCCTTTCAGAGCAGACGCTGGGAAGTTGCCCACTAGTTCATACTGGTTGCAGCTAGTACTGAGAGCCAGCCTCTCTGCTATGGTTGGGGTTACCCTGTTTTGTCAGTCCTTCTACTTAGTCATCCTGGAGAGGAGAAGCCATCACTCAGCAGTCTTTCATTAGCTGGTGTCCACTATTCTTAGTGCTTTCTTATTTCCTTTTTATAAAGTACTGGCGGGTAGCCTTTTGTCCCATTCCCTCTAGGTTGGTTGTTAATTTTTCATTGTTTTTGTTAAGTTATTCATCAAAAAAAAAAAAAAAAAAAAAAAAAAAAAAAAAAAAAAAAAAAAAAAAAACCAAACAAACCAAGTGGATTTGACCACTTATTTATGCAACCAGGGCTCACCTTCAATTACTTGTATATGTTATTATGTAGACACTTTTAACTTTGTGCTTTTCAGTACAGCCCTTCTGTAGCGCCTTGGAAAGTTAACAAGTTATATATAGCATTGCTTGTTCTTGTTAAAGACAAAAAGGGGTTTCCCCTCTCTTTGGAAAAATTACTGAAGAGTCTTAAGTCTAAACACAAAGGAGGAAAAGACTATCAACTACAGCACCATTGCATTCCGGACAGCTTCTCTCTGTTTATCTTCTGGGAGGGAATGTAGGTTTTTCTGATTGCCCTCATAACATTGTAACTTATCTCACCGTGTGATGCATAATGACATTTGGACTTCTGAGTGTTCAACATCTTATTTTTTTCTTGGCTGCTGGAAGTTTCTAGTTTTGTTTGGGGTTTTGTTCTTGTTTTAAGAAAGTGGGAAAAGATGTGACTATCTTTATGTAAACCCCAATTTTGCTTTTGTGTTTCTTTCTGGGAAATGGGGATGCTAATTACTGGGAGCTAAACACTTCGCTCCATACTTTACTCCTTTCCTATTAATGGGGAGCGTTCAGGAGACACATTCAAAAGGAGGCAGGTCGAAATGAACTTGAAAGGTTTAAGTGGTAGCAAGGTCAGTGAGAGTGGTTGAAATGAGGTTTAGAGAGCAGGCAGGAGCCAGGGTTCCTCTGGGCTGTGTGGACTATTGGAAGAATTTGCATTTTTATGGCTGAGGTTAAAGGAAGTGGGCCTCCCCATTGCCAGAAATGGGAGTGGTTTACTGCCTTTTAGTGTTGCAGGTGAGAGTGGTCCCAGGCTAGTCAGGAGATTCTAGCAATAGCCTAGGGCAGATGATGTCTTCTATACCAGTAGTGGCTTCAGGTGCAGAAAGGAGGAGTTGGGGGGAGTCTCAGATGATGGGCTGGGTGTGTGAGAGAAGAAAGAACAGAGTATGACTGACACTCAGGTGTGTGGGGAGGGAGGGGGGATGCAGGGGTTGTAGAGAGGTAGACCTAAGCTCCCTTGAGGTCTTCTTTGTTCCTTAGACTTCCCAGTACAAACAAGCAGGGAGACTGGCCAGTGTTGAGTGGACATCATGGTGGTTGGCAGTGTGTTTGGAGTTCTAGGTGACTGCCCTGAAAACTCAAAATCAGGAACACAGTCATTTCATAAACGGGTGTATCTATAAGCTGCCAAAGGTTTCCGAGATTTGGGGGCCATGTGCTTTGGGTAGAGTTGTGTGTACTGAATGGTATTTGGAGAATCCAGGGCCCTTTCCTCCTCTCAGGAAAACCATACATGCCTTTTGATACTTTGATAAATGCATACGGACATGAGCACGTGAACCTGTGAAGGACCCTAACGACACACACATCTTTTATATATAAGTTAGGGACTAGAACAATAAGCTAAACCAAGAAAGGAGAGTCTGCTTGAAGCCTTTGTGAAGAAATTCAAGACCCAGGGGCACAAGGCTCTGCCTGCGTTACATAAAGAGTTTTGCCTGCACCAAGTCATCCTAGTTTTGCTTCTTTTCCTTCCTCCCCCACCAAGTGTCCCAGTTTCCCTTCTCCTGTAGCTGATTCTGAGCAAGACAGAGAGAGTTGGGCTTCTACATCAGGCATCTGGGTTCTCTCTTCCCGTGTGATTACTCATCCTTCAAGAAGTGACAGTACAGTCATGTCACCATTTTAAAATACCCTTTGTTAATCATAGCAGATAAAATTTAAAGTTAAAATCCCATAAATCCAAACAGAGAGAGGATTGGTCACCACCTTGATGCCTTTCTTTCCAGCCCTTTGGCTGTGTTTGTAATTAGATATCTAGAAATAGTTTGTGAGTTTACATAAACAGTATTTTCTAGTAAACATTCCATGTTAGCTTATGTTTTTTAATAATTGTTAGAGACTACATATTATAAATTAAATCATGGAGGCTTTTTAGGGGAAAATCTCTGAAGGTTTCACTAATTGGCGAATTCTTTTAAGATTAGAAGAAAATATAAATACCAAGCCTGAACTATCTTTGAAATGCTAAGAAATTCAAATTTTGAGCTGGAGAGATGATAGTTAAGAGCATTGACTGCTCTTCCAGAGGCCCTGAGTTCAAATCCCAGCAACCACATGGTGGCTCACAACCACCTGTAATGGGATCTGATGCCCTCTTTTGGTGTGTCTGATGATAGCTACACTATACTCATATTAATATACATTAAATAAATAAATCTTTTTAATTGTTTTTTAAAAAAGGATTTCTTCTTTAAAAAAAAGAAAATTCAAATTCTATGTTCTTAAGATCTTATTTTGACTAAAGTCACTCTTAACTGTTCATACTTCTTTTGGTATGCTAGCTAAATTATTTTTTAAATATACTTTTTCATGACTCAAGAGACAGACTTAGTGTATAAAAGCACTTGCTCTTGCAGAGGAACCGGGTTCAGTTCCCAGCAGCCACATAAGCACATCAGATGGCTTCTCACTGACTGTATCCCAAGTTCCAGAGGATCCAGTCTCTTCTGGTCCTGCATGGTACACACACACACACACACACACACACACACACACACACACACATACTCATACACACACTACTTATAAATAAATCATAAATATACATCTTATATTTCACTAAAATATACTGATTTAGTGTCATTTATAAGACTTAGATGTATAAGGTGTGTATGTGTAAGGGGTGTGTGTGTGTGTGTGTGTGTGTACATGTGTGTGATTAACAGTTTGCCTCTTAATGTAGGTATAGAATACACTGTGCTGGGTTCATTTCATGAAATACCTAGGTATTTGCCATGTAAGCATGAAGACCTCAGTTCCATTCATCAGAATCCACATTAAGCAAATGATTTGATTAATAATGTTTATAAGACCTAGCTTATAAACAACCTGATTGTCTATGAATAGTAAATAGTACTGAGCAGGTGGTTTGATAGTACATCAGAAGTGCCTACAAATCATCCAGAGCTGCCCATTTAATCGAAAATAATAGAGTTGCGGGAACATCCTAACTTTAAAATGTGAATTCCTGAGGATTGAACCCTGGGCCAAGTTCATTCTAGCCAAGCTCCTTACCTCCTTTTCATTTCTCCTTCTCCTCCTCCATTTTGAATAATTGAAAAGAATCTCAGTTAGTTTCCTAGGCTAGTGTTTTGCTCTGAATCCCAGGAAGAATTTTAATTTATGATCCTATTGCTTCAACCCCCATAATGATTGGGAATAGCTATCTCTGTTTTACTGTTGTATCATAGCTGGGCATTGTCAGTGTGATTTTAAAATAATACTTTGAAATGTCATTTGGAAAAGAACCATCTCCAAGAAATAGGCAGGGACGAAGGGTTCTGGCTGGCCCTTCCCTGGTCATTCTCAGGTCTCCTTCCTGAGGCCTCTCCTTGGTCAGAGAAGAGTCTGGGCTGTGCTGGGAAGGACTGCTGTTTCTTTTCCTCCAGGTGCCAACTATGTGCTGCCCATATTGTGAAACTGGGGCATCATCAGTATGAAGACCTCAGCTCCTTCCTGTTTATCAAACCTGGAGCCCTGGCTTTTCTCAGCCTGGCATGTGCCTCTTCAGCTTCCATTGGGGAGATGCTAAACCTCCAGCACACTCCTTGGACTCTATACTGTATTCTTCCTCCATGGCCACCATGGATCTACTCGTCCTAAGTCCTGTTTCTTCAACCAGTGGCTTTATCTGGAACCACAGTTGCTCCCCGGGGACATTGAGCAGTATCTGTAGCTTCTCATCACTATGAAGACCTGCTACCTAATGGACAGTGGCAAGGATACAGATAACCATCTACAGTGCAAAAGATGCCTCATACCAAAGCAAACCAAGACTGACACAGCCCCAATATCCACACTAAAAGGCTAAGCTAAACTATTTTAGACAGGCTCTCTGGCCTGCTGTGCCCCCTTCCTTAACTGAGATCTTGTCCTTGTCACCTTTCACCTTAGTCTAAGTAGAGGCACTGTAAATTTAGGGAAACAAAACATGGGAGATCAGGCTAGAAGGATAGTCCTATGTTGCCCTAATTAATAGGAACATGGTTCTCACTCTTGGATGTAGCAAAACTGGACCCTACTTTCTTCCTATAGGCAAAAAGAATCCAAATGTAGACTTCTGGCTACTGCTAATTAAAAACTTTTTTATAGCATGTCTTAACTTAATGCTGAGATTGTTAATGGTTGGTCAGTTGCTTTGCGGGTTCAGCATAAGCTGGTTTCTGTGGGTTCCAGAGAAGGACTCAGTCTACCTGGGAACCCACGTTTGACTGGGAGCACTTGGAGAAAGGTCCTGCCCTTTTCAGAATGAGGTTATTCTGCACAGCTTTCCAGATGGATTCTCACTGCAAAGGAAGGGAAGGCACATTCCGGAGTGATGTGTACAGCTGTGAACCAAAAGTCCAGGGGGGTGGCATTTTTCTATTAATAACTTAGCACAAGTTGTCACTTGCCTAACATACTCCTTCGCTAGGTTTGCCATAACAAAGTCCCACAGTCTGTGTGGCTTCGGTATGTGACATTTCCCCTCCTAGAGCTGCTGACCTAGAGGCCTTCACGGTGTTTGAAATCAGCCTTGGTTGTTTCTCTCTTTCCTTAGCTGGCAATGGCTGTCTACTTCCAGTCTTTCCTCTGCCTTGGCATGTCCCGATTTACCTTTTGTAAGAACGAAGTCACATTGAGCTAAGACCCACCCTACTGACCTTATTTTAACATTATTACCTTTTTAAAGATCCTGTCTGTGGGATTATATTCTGCGGCCCGGGAGCTCACCCCATCACAGGTAGCATTCAGTTGGAAGTAGAAGTGCTTTTTATCATTTGCGTGTGTGCACACGTGTTTAGATGTATTCACATCTGTGTGTGGAAGCCAGAGAACACCCTCAAGTGTTACTTCTCCAGCACTATTCACCTTGATTTTTGACGTTGGTTCTCTCGATGACCTGGGGGTCTCCAAGTGAGCTAGTCTGGCTAGCCAGTGAGCTCCAGTAATGGGGCTCTCTCCACCTCCCTGGTGAAGGGATTAAAGATAGACACCATGCTGCCCCATTTTTGTTTTTGTTTTCTTAAATATAGATTTTGAAGGATGAAACTGAGGGTCTTCATGCTTGCAAGGCTGACACTTAGGCATATCATGAAATTACTCCAGTGCAGTGCTTTCTACGTTTATGTGAAGAGGTGAATTGTCGTCCCCCCACACACATATACGTACACACACATACACACATATACACACATACACACACATACACATATACACACACATATACATATACACACATACACACACATACACACAATACACACACATACACATATACACACATACACACACATACACTCACACAAACACACATAAACATATACATACACATATACATACACACACACACACACACACACACATACACACACACACACAAACACACCCTATCTTACACATCTTTTTAAGTCTGTTTGCTTACAGGGATTTGTGCTTCCTCTGTGGCTTCTTACTTTATAGTCCTTTGTCTTCAGGCGCCTGCCTTGAGTCCCTGCCTTGCTTCCTTCAGTGGCAGACACAGATCAGGAAGTGCAAGAGAAATAAACCTTTTCATCCACAGGTTGCTTTGGTCTCTGTTTGAACAACAAGCAGCCAAGGAACAGGTGATCAGGCTGCCCCAGTGAGAAGCCAGTCAAGAGTCAAGTACCCAGAGAGCAAGGCAGTGTTCTTCAGCCTCTGGGCACCTGGGCAGGGTGGGGGTGGGGGCTTGGGGGGACATGGGCGTGGGAGGGTTACTGGGATTGTGGGTTTGTAGTCAGGACTCAGCTTTCCTGAAATACCCAGTCTCACCTGCTGTTTCTTTTCAGTGTGGTAGTCATAGGATGGTTATTTTTGTAGCTACTTTAAGCTCTAGGAAAGCCAGGAAGTTGTGATTTCCAACCTTTTTGATGTGCAGCCCAGCTAAAAGAACAGGGCAGAAGCTGAGCCTGCTGTGGATTGAGTGAGTGAAGAAGGGTGGAAGGCTGGTCCTCTGCTTGCCCAGAGAGCCAGTGCTGTAAGCAAGCCAGACAGCCTGAGACCACCTGACCTGTGCTCACGTCCCATAGTGGGTCCAGCAGTCCATTGAGGACTGTCACTTGGAGAGAAGAGACCGTAAGAACAAGGACAAGCAACTTGACGGTAGGGCACGAGGTGAGAGAATTCCAGCTAATTACTGAGCTGGGTGGAGTTGATCTAGCCTTAGCTAAGGACTGGGTGGAGCTTGACTCGATTCCCTGTTCCCACCATGAAGCATTCTGGTCTAGCTGTCGCTGAGGTGACTCATCAGCCTAAGCAGCAAGCTTCTGGCAGGCTTTCTCAGATGTGTTAAAACTTGCTGGTGTTCAGAGTGTCTACAGAGGTGCGTGGTGCAGACACCACTTTGAAGCAAAGAAGGCAGAAGACCAGGTAGGGAGCCCCAGGGTTGCTCGGGTAGACTTCTATCAACATCAGCCCAGCCCAGTACTTTCCAGCACCACACAGGCTTTGTTTGCCTGATTCTTGAGGACAATCACAGGTAAGAACAAGGACACCACTGTATGTTTGTCATGTGGGCGTATGACATCCATTGGCACCGGGTACGATTTTTGTCATAATACCATTTTTTTTTTTTTTTTCCCTATCGATGTTACTCTAACACATACCAAGAGTTTCCATTGTAAGTGCTTTTGGGGGTTAGTGAGAGCCGGCTGTGTGTAAAAGGGTTGGCAGAAAAACTGGAAAGGAGCTATGATGAACACTGATCTGTTTTTGTTTTCTTCTCTGTCTTGGCAGTTTAGAAAAATGTACAGTATTCATCTCCCAAAGAAACACAGGAAGGTTACTTTGGGTGTCTTTTATGTGTAATATAAAAAGAGTCACTGCTTGAATTCTATGAACGTTGCTCTCTGATTTAGAAATCATTGTTTGGGGCAGAGAACACACCAGCCTTCTGTTGTGTGCTGATTCCCTGTGTCTGTGATGTTTCACTGGAGCAGAGGGAGGTACCAGCTGTCCTTGGCTTCCAGTGACATACCATCTTAGGTCAGTAGTGAACTTCAAAGACTCGTGGATTACATTTGGATCGTTAGGTGGCAGTCATAAGAAGCATATCTTCTGTCAGAAATGGGCTTATGGAACTTAGCACAAGTTACTGAATTCATAAAAATAAGTTTTGAGAGAATCAGAATGAAAGGCCAGAACATGTTCAACCGAGTTGTTCTTTGGTGTCTAGCTGTCATTTCTCATGCATGTTACTCATGCATGCAAATATATGTGTGATTAACATGTGATATTTGTTTCTTTACCATCCCATCTGGTGATTCATAAACTGTTAGTTTAGTAGTGTATCCGTAAGCCTGGAATAAATGAGTGTGAGCCACGCCTTCTGTTAATGAGCCTGGTTACTTTCCATGGGTATTGGGATGTGTTGTGTTAAGACAGCTAGGATCTAAAGGGATGCAGATGGACCAGGTATGTGACTTACTGAAAGCTATAGTCAGATCTGACACCACTTTATTTCACATTGAACCGTATGTTGTCTGTATGCATTTAAATCAGATTCTGGCGAATAACTGAACTATATAAAAGGAAATTTAAGAAGTATGAGGACCAGATGAGCTTTATTGCCCATGCAAAGCTGAATCCAGTGACTGTGGTGTCAGGAGATGAGGAGAAGAGGGTTTTTATTTAATTTGAGAAAAGAACAGGAGCTGCTGCTGTGGCTTTCTCATGCATTTTCATAGCCCCTGTTTTCAGGGGAGGAAGTGGCTTTTCTACTGAGGAAGACCTGTGGAATCCGTATTGGAACTGAATGTGACTTTTAAAACCACACATTCGGGATGTTCAGTTGTTGGCGTCCGGACTGTTTGAGAGGGGAGAATGCGAGACAGGGGTCCTGTGAACCCTTGAGAAGTGTGGCTGCCATAGTCCAGAAGGGCTGTTTGCTGACCTGGGATGCTGGCATTCCGGATGCATGGAAAGCAACTTCTTGCTCATAGGTGGTGTTTGGGGATGGAGGGCTGGCTTGGTTTTCTGTATTTCGTTCCAGGTAGTTTTGGGGTTTTTTTTTTTTTTTTTCCTTTGTTTTTCTTTGTGTGTGTGTGTGGGGGGGCTTTGTCTTTGTTTTTTGTTTGGTTTTTTTTTTTTTTTTCTGCTTCATTTTTGTTTTTCATGAGTCTAAACCTGCCCGGGATTTTCCAAAGTAGTTTTCAAGGACAGCTATTTACATGGGAAGGTCGAAATCCTTACCCCCTGCAGTTGGCTGCTGATGACATCATTTTGTAATTATGCAGAGGGCTCCCTTACAGGTGGGCCACCTAGGGTCTGGGTTTCTGTGGTCATTCAGGTCATTCACCTCAGAGTCATAACAGGAGCGAGTGTTCTCAGCCCCTCCTCCCCCCAAATCTATTTGGACTGCGTCCCTCCCTGGTAGCTCAGAGTTCTGCAGAGGGCCACTTGGCGTGCCCTCACCTCAGTAAATATTTGTGTTCCACTTGTTCTTGGCCTATTTGGATCCTGAGGGGCCCAGATGGGCACTGGATACTCGGGTCCCTGGAATTCTTCCTTCCCCCAGGCCAGGGGTTCCCAACCTTCCCAATGTGATGACCCTTTAATACAGTTTAGCTCCTCGATTTGGTAACCCTCAGCTATAAAATTATTTTTGTTGCTACTTCATAATTTTGCTACCGTTATGAATCATAAGTATGTGATATGCAGGATATCTGGTAAGTGACCACCGAAGGGGTCACAAACCACAGGTTAAGAAACACTGCTTGGAACAAATGGAGATTACCACCAGCAGTTCTGAAATCCACTGTGTTTCCCACCTTTCTTCCTCCCCGCAGTGGTTCCCAGAAATGAAGCCACCCAGCTAGCCTTGGGACATAGTCAGGTAATCACAAGCTGAGGTACACGGGTCAGCCACTCTGTTCCCTGTGGTTACTGGAAAGAAGGTTCAGAGTCTAACTGCTGATTGACATCCCTCCCCCCATCCCCACCCCCTCCATCTATGCCTCTGACAACAAAGGATTGATTTTTCTTCTAGAAAATGGAAGAGTGTGTGGATGTTTCTGGAAAAAGCACACAATACCCCACCACCACCCCAGCAGTGAACAGTGGGACTTCAGACCAAGTGGGAAAAAAATATATATGTATATGTATACACACACACACACACACACACACACACACACACAGGCCCGACAGACTCAAGTGTAATCAATGGCTAGAACTACCTAACACAGCCCACTTTCAGTGACGTAAGCCTTCTTACTCACCCGCTCTTACTCATGTGGCCCGCTGCAGGCAGAGAGTCACATGCGGTTATAAACAGCTGCTTCTGACCCTGGTCAGTGACTAGAAACCTTGTCACAGAATTGGAAGGCTCATGATCGGGAATTCCTGGGCAGAGAGAGGCCTTTCAGAATTCTCAGGACATGGTTTTTGGGACCTTTGCCAGTGTGGAAATTTGAAATACTTCACTCAACTATCTGGATGTACGTCAGCTTCAGAGTCAAGGAAGTCTGGCTTTGTAAAGATCTTTGTCAGGTGTGACAGATCTCTAGAGTTTAACTCTTCTGTTCTGTTGAGGTTTTCAGTAGAATGAGGTCAGTGAGTGAATGTTTTATCTGAAGCAGATTTGTTCTGTCTAGTGTTGTATTTAAGTAACTAGCTCACTGAATGCACTGTTGAAGCACGTAACTGGCTCATAGCTTAAAAAGAATTTCTTATTCTTCCAACACTTCAGAATGAATGCTAACTGTCTCTTTAGCCACTGAAGAATACATCTCTTGTGCGTCAGTTTTTGTTTTGTTTTTTTTTTTTTGTTTTTTGTTTTTTTTTTTTTTGTTGGGCTAATGTTATTTTAAATTATATTCTGATTTTTACTTGATTTTTTTGATGAATTAGCAGTGCCATAGCAGTAGGCAGAGTCATAATGTTTTTCAAAGACTTGATTTGTAAGCCTGATCAGAAGGCTGACAAAGTAGGTGGCCTGCTTTTGGTAGCTGGTTTCACCGAATTAGGTTGCATCTTGACGCTGGGAAATCCTGCAGCCCAGGCAGTGATTCTGTCCCTGGGTACGTACTCCAGGAAAGCTCTGCTTCTACAAAAGATAGGGATGGTGACAGGCACTGGTGGGAGTGAGAAGGGTGGGAGAGGAGAAGGCAGGAGTCAAGGCCCTGTCACCTCCCATTGGAAATAAGAGTCTCCAGAGATGATGCGTTCATTCCTTCTTAGGAAAAGCGCCATAAAAACGCACCTCTGACTGTGACACGGGACTAGCTCCATAGCTTTACCCAGTTATGGAAAGAAAACTCAAAAGCTCCACAGCAAGGCTGAGCTGAAAGCGTGGGTGGCTCAGGGTACAGCCCACAGCCGCTGCTCCAGCATCCTCTTCTTCTGCCTGCTCCACAGCTTCCTATAGTTGCCTGATCTCGGGTCCTCCCTGAGTGATAATTAAGTTGCTGGGTTGTTGTGTTTATACGCGTCTATATTTAGCTTTGCTTATCTATGTTTGGGATGTGAAGAAACGTGACCAGAGAACAAAATCAAAAGGATCCCCTAAGTTCCTAATTGAGAGTGTTCCAGTTAAGAGTGTCAGCAGCCTCCCTCCAGGCTCTAGGTGAAACTCTCTCATTTATCCCACCCATAAGTACTGAGTCCTCTGGGTCCACTCCCAACACAGGTGCTAGAGAGGCCATGTGCTCATTAGGGCTCAAGCCAGGGACTTACTTGCCTCTCTGCCTGCAGGGAACTTTCAGCCTGCTGGGCTTGACTAACCTTAATAATCGAGTCCACAGATCATATACTTATGATGGGAGCCGTAAAGAGAAGCAGTCAAGGAAGGAAATGGCAATTACACGTGTGGGTGTGCTTCTCCAAGTGTTTGGGGTTGCTTCTGCCTGGTAGCTTCTCCTGTTGTCCAGCCTGGTTGTGATTAGAATGTAAGTTGGGGCTGACACTAGGTTTGTGGTCGGAAGCCCCGCTTTAACAAATTTCTGAAAGGATTATTCCCAGGGAAAGCTGTAGGGTATTCTGCCTCGAAAGGCCATGGATCTTAGAGCCGAATAAAAAGATACTTCCCGGGAAAGTGAAGGTTGCATCACGGAGGATATTGGAGAGTCATCTATTTGGTAGGGAAGCTAGAAGTTCTCACCACACCTGAGGGAAAGCTACAGAAAGAACTAAGTTATGCAGGAAGGGCAGCAGCTAACAGATGTCCAGGATCAGAGGTTTGTCTGGCTGGATGTTCGGAGTGAATGAAAAGGAGCCCATGACTGCTTCTAGGCATGGCTGAGGAGAGAGGATTTATATAGGTAGGAGAGTGTAGCCAGAGGCATGTGGAAGGGTCTAGACTGAACTGGGCCATGAGAGGAGGGGGAGGGGCAGCACGCAAGAGAGGATGGGAAGGTGGGTGGGGCAAGAGAGGGAACAAGAAACCAAGAGGGGAAGACCAAGAGAGCCTGTGGCCATTTTATATAGGAAAGAGAAGCTGGGGGAGGGGGAGGGGGAGGGGGTGGGGAGGAAAGGCCCTGAACTAAAAAGGTTTGAGGTAGAGGTTGGGTGAGAATGGGAAGAGCGGAGCTGAGCCACAGGTACAAACAGGTCAGGGTGTGCTTCCGGGGGTTAAATGAGCACCACAGTTAGCCATTTGTCATATGTTTCTTTGGGACCTGGCACAGAGGACTCTCGGTCTCTCAGTTTAGGACGGTGTGTTAGATGAGGTGACCACAGAGCCCTGGATTTCCCCTTAGGATTAGGATCCATTACCACAGCTACTGAGTTGAGCCTGGTAACTTGTTACTTTGCACCTAAAGGATACATGCTAGGGAAGATGACGCTCCATTCTCTACCGGATTTCTGCATTCGGCCCCGCTGGAGCTCAGGGAAGTTTTTCTCAGTTCTTTAAGAGACGAGGCCGGTACACAGTGACCAACCTCCAAATCTAAGCAGTATCAACAATCTGACAGCTTCCCAAAGCTGGTGGCTCTGCAGGACTAGAGTGGCAGTCAGACCCACCTCCCAGCCTGTGGCTGTCTTGTCACTGTCAGTCAAATGAAGATGGCGATGTCTCGCTACTTTGAGTCACAAGTGGCAGAGTTGAACGTAAACCTGGACACCTCTTATTTCAGAGGGCATAGCTGTCTTCACCTTGCCAAATCAACCCAACTCATGGAAACCAAGCCAGCCACTGAAGGGGGTGTGGGGAAGTTCTGCCTGTCTTTGTGAAATAGATAACTGTTGGTGACCAATGGTACACTCCCCAGGTACACCTCATAGACACTGCACAATCCCAGAAAGGTTCCCCCATGGCCTACGTCCCCCTTTCATGGGAGTCCTCCCTTTTCTGCTTCTGGTAATCATCTAGGAACCTGTGTACATCGTTTATTCTGCGTTGTCTGCCATCTCTAATTGTCCCTTCTTGCTAGGATGCAAGCTCCAAAAGGTAGGGAGTTTCCTCTGTCTTCTTCCCAGAGCTACTGGACCATTGACATATTGCCGGTGCTCCAAGAGTAATGAATGAAGGGAGAGGAGGGGAAAGCTGGGCACCTGGAGGGTCTGGGAAGGAAGTCTGTGTGTGGCTATTCTGTGAGAAGCTACAAGGACTTGATGATCCAGAGGCGAGCTTGCTAGGGCCTGTGGTTTCTTCTGACTTGTCAATGCTGTGCCGAAGGTGAGCTGTCTGTAGGTCACCTCGGGCCCCACCTTAATGCATGAATACAATGCCTGCGTGGCTCAGAGTGTTTAGAGGGCAAAGTTAATTGTCACCCTCTCCAGTTTGCTCTTCCCAGAGTTGTAGTTTGGCCCTAGTCACTGTGACCGGAAGAGGTCTGTCTACCACAGTGACTTGGTGAAGCTCCCAGGAGCTAATCCTAGAGCTAATCCTCAGCACAGCCACTGATTCATTCACTGTGGGTTTCCTACCTAATTGCCAGGCCTCAGATGCACGTTCTGCCATGGTTTTACTTAGCTTTCATCCCTTATCAATTACTCTTTAAGGGTGGGTTAGGCTTCACTTACAACCTCTGGTCCATGGCTATTAGATTTCTTTCTGTTAGGCATGACATCAGCAAAACAACCAAGAAATTTCCAGTGAATGTTTTTGTGTGGCTGGCAGTCTAATTTAATTTTGCTTTTGAAACATTGTACCCCAGAATATGAATCTATAGGGTCCATGACACAAATAGGAGAGTCTCTACCTGTCCAGCCAGCCCTCCCTGCCTCCACACACACCTTTATCCCCTATTTTCCAAAATGCCTACTGGACTGTGGGACCAGCACCCAACCCTCTAAAGAGTGTATTGTTGTGGACTCACTGTGTGACTAGTATGACTAGAATATGATGCACACAAATGACTAAGACATGTCCATGTTTGCAGAGAGCTCCCAGAACAATAACGGAAATGGTTATTGTAAAGAGCAAATGGTTGCTATACTGATCTGTTTCTGCCAGTGGCTATGGGCATGGTGTCTTCAATGACATATGCATGCACACAGTAGGGCAGGGCATTTCTAGCAGAGAGTGAAACATGGTATGCTGAGAACCGATAGGAAGGATGCTCACCCAAAGGAGACCCAGCTCACGGCCTTTGGATTTTTAATGGGTGATTCAGGGCAGCTGCCAGGTGTTTCCTTCTTGACGGAAAGAAGGATCACCTGCAGCATTCCAGCATTCCGTTTGTTCCCAGATGATGCTGTAGGAAGAGAGGACACACCTCTGGCAATGCTGGCTGCCCCCCCCATGTGACGCAAACTTCTCAGACGTGTTATCGGCGGTGAGGTATCTTATTCCTCTCCAGCCCAGCGGAAATGGGAGATTCACCACCTCCTCAGCTGTTGGCCTCTGAGAGCTCTGCAAGGGTTTGTTCTGTGTGTGAGTGAGCGCTCTGGACTGGAGAAAGGACGGAAAACAAACAAAGGTGGCTCTGAGAACACAAGCACTTAGACTTAAGTACAAGAGGAGTCTGGGGACTGGCACTCATCATCCGAGCTCCTTCTCTACTCATAAAATGACAATCAACCCTCTTGGGTTTCTGGAATATCCTGGATATCTAAACTATCCAGGTGTCTGGAACAAACTGTCATTTTGTCGGTCTCTACCCTACCTGTACCCCCAACCCGCCCCCAGTGAGGCCACAAATAATACTGTTTCCCCAAGACTTCACTTTTTGGTATCTCGTCATATCCGTGACATGAGGTTCTCTGTGAAGCTTCCCCAGTGCCTGCCTGTGTGCGTGTATTTTTGTCTTGTACCCTATGATACTCTAACAACCCTGAGATCCCACATGTTAAAAAGCGTAAAATATGAAGCAAGTTAAAGATAGTGAGATCCCTGTAGAAAATCAAGTCTGTACTTAGTTATGCACAATAGATAGGAGATCAAATTGCTAGAAATCTCACATTTTAGCAACGTGGGCAAGTTGTGACTTTCTTTTTTTCTAAATGTGAAACTCATAACATTTGGCGAGTAGTCAGCCATCTACAAGTTACACGCTGGGGGCCCATTTTCTGCAGGGTTCCGTGAAAAATTCAGGAGCCCAAGGTCCAAAGGGTGGCCTTCCTTTGAGAGAACTGAGATGAAGAGCCCGGTAAAGGAACACACGGTGTGGAAAGGCACTGGAGCTGTGGGAAGGAGGGGCTTCAGCAGGTGTAACTATAAGAAGGCAGAAGATGGAGATGCTGGTTATTATGGGGTGGTTTGGATGGAAGAGATGCTGGCTGCGTGAAGCGTGGGCAGTAGATAGCCATAGAGGTAAGGAGAGAAAGCCCCAGAATACATCTGAACCAATGGCAATGGGGCCGAGTGCACGGGAAGCTTGGAGAATGTTACTCTGACATCGTTAGAGAATAAGGCGGATGTGGATGTTGGCAAATGGACGGAGCTGGATGCTCCACTTAATGTCAATTAGAAAAAATAAAGCCTAGAGCGAAAGGAAAAGGAGCCCACGTTCTGCTTGTTAAATATAATAGAAGCTTGATGTCAGCTATTATGGGAGAGAAGTGCAAATTAGATAAGTTCCTCGTAAACTCCTGGCTTTTTCTGTGCTTTTATCCTGTGTTTGAGCTCTTTCTTCTTGAGGGTTCTATGGGCAGGGAGGAATAGATGTAACCCTAAGACTAGGCATTCTATCTATTAGAGAGAACTTCCAGTGGTCAGGCAAACATGTTTGTGAGAGAGTATGAAGAATACAGTACCCGATTAGTGACTATGTAGAGTCTACACTAGGTTCTAGATAAGTCTTTCAACACCTAATACAGTAATTTAAGGGAAGATTTTTAAAAATCCATATCTCTCTCTCAGATTTCTATAAAATTTAAGAAGCCAAAGTCAAGACCCAACTATCCTTTAGATGAGCTGGACACAGAGAACAATTTCCAGTGTGTGTCCATCTTGGTAGATTTGGCAAGGTTGATGGTGTGCATCCCGGTGTGGGTTAACCAGCTTTTAGTGCAGATCAATTGCTGTGCATTCTGTGAGCTTCTTTCTTGATAGTTTATGGGCCCAGAAGTTAAATGTAGGCACTTACTACATATTAACCCCCTAAATGGGAAAGTACTCCTGGTCACTCACCTATCACTTTAGAAACGGGTGGAAGTGGTAATAATCTCACCTATTTTCTGTTAATTATGATGCAGACACTTTCCTCTTTCCAATTCTGTTTGGAGTTTGCCACGGCACTCAGAATAATGGAGTGAAGAGAGATTTGGTGGTTTGCTTGCCTGTTAACATGACTGAAGAGGAAACTACCAATAAATGGTCTCTCTGAGCCTTGAGGGGCTGCCTTTGACCCTTTGAAATGTTAGGGTTTCACAGGTGGTCTAGTCAGCAGGCCTAGTGTGATTGCAGGGTAGCATCAGAAGCACTTTCGGGGTCCCACAGCCTCGTTCTGGTCCTCATGCTCTTATGTGCAGTTCCAAATGCTGCAAAGTTCCAAAAACTAAAATCATTTCTGTTGGTGTATCGGAAACTTTTGAAAGCAGAAGTCAGCAGTCATGGGAGTGTTTCTGGCCTCCATGTAAAGCGGTCCTCTTGTGTGTCTAGGTATGAAGCTGCACAGATAATTAATGTTTGCCTGTAGGCCCTTCCTCAGCCTCCACTGGGGATATTCTGTTGTAACTATTACAGAGCCAAAAAAGAGCAAAAGGCATTCTGTAACTCATTTGTCCCCCTTGGCTTCCCGTAAAGGCTAGCTTTAAGGGATACTATTTTGCTAAGGCTGCTGTTGCAGAGTACCAGGGCTGGGTGCCTGCCCAAAGACATTTACTGCCTGACCGTCATGGAAGCCACCTGTCAGGAGGTGTGAGCAGGGCTGGCATGGCTCCTCCCTTGCTTTCTGTCTGAGGTGACAGTCAGCAGCACTTTGTGTTCTTGGCATGTAGATGCAGCCACCCCATTATGGGAACGTCTTCTGTGTCTCTCCCCTGTACTTGTCAGTTTCTCCTTTTCATCAGGACGAGGTCCTACTGGTCAAGGAAAAGCAAGCCATGCTTCAGGCCAGGATAACTCTTCCCCACCTTAATTAAAGGAGTTTTTCTTCCCTGGTTAGTTAATAAGGGCTGAATTCCCTAAGTACCTCTGCCATTTAGAGAAAGCCCTCTTAGGGATCTGACACAGTTAAGTGTGGGCTTTGTCACTGTGTCCAGTGCCTTCTGCCTATCCAGAATACTGTCCCTCTCAATTGGGAGGGCACAGTTGAAGGTAATCTTGGGACCCCCCCAGTGCAGGATTTTAAGAGAACAACTCATTTGCATATCTTTTGATTTTAGCACAGTTCCATCTTTTCCTGTGTGTGTTGCATGACACTTTATTAATCAGAGATAGACAGGGCTTCTTTATAAAAGCAATGTATGATAAACAAACTGGAATGTACCATTGGACTTTTATCTTAATTGCTATGATTTTTTTTCTAACCAAGCAGGAAACAGATGAGCAGGTCTGATATTCCACATCCCACCAAACTCCCATAACAGTAAACCAACAGATGGGATCATGTCTCTCGAGAAGTTTTTGCATCTTGTTTCCTTTAGGACTGGGAGCTTAGAGGACTCTGATTGTTGCATGGAGCTCCTAACTGTTCTTGCTTTAGACTATTTTTTGAACTAGGCAGGCCCTGACTTGCCTTTACTAGGCACTCTTCCCTTCTACCTCCATCCTACTGAGGTAAACACCAAGCAGTAATAGCCGGTATGTATAATCACAGGTAGTCCTTATAGGCTGCCCTTCTGGTGACCCTAGTAAATGTGTATGTATAACATCAGGTGACCAAGAGAAAGGCACCCAGAGACAGAGTTCTCAGTCTCCAATAGAGACTAGGGTATCTTTTTCTAACCCTCCCATCCTCCACACACAGCACAATGAGCTCTTTATACTGGAGCCCTCAGAAACAGAGGGAAAGAGGGGGTCATGATGGTTGTCAGAAATGGATGCTGTGAGGTGTTCTGAATTGGAAGATCCAGGGTTGAGTTTCAGAAGCCTGTAAGTTAATCAGCCCTCTTGGTCAGTGATTCTCAACCTGTTCTCGAACCCTTGGGGGATGTTGCATATCAGATATCCTGCACATTAGATGTTTGCATTATGATTCATAACAGCAAATGTACAGTTATCAAGTAGTAATAAAATAATTTGGCAGCATTAGGAAGGTTGAGAACCACTGCTCTAGGTAATGTTTATGGCTACCCAGTGTGAGACTCCTTAGGTCAGGAGTTCCTGGTCAACTTTCTCAGTGACTTCTGCAGGTAGTTCTGAGTTTCCACTTTGGGTCTTCTAAGTGCATGTGTAGTAGAGGACAGCTGTGCATCCACATCTCCCAGGAGCAGTCTCAGGAATGCAGCCTCCCTAGGGAAGGTGCTGGTGAAGCCTTCCTTTTGTGCTCAGAAGGAGATGGTTTCCTGGAAGACTCATGGTTCGAGACAGGATGTGAGGACTTCACCCACGGAACATGTACCTGTGACTCAAGATTTCTTATGTGACAACTTTGCATGTCTACCACACAGGGTTGCCTTCTCTTTGCTGGCTCGTAAACATCAACAAATTTCCTATTGGGGGGGGGTAAAAAAATTAATATTGCTCTGATAGGAAATTGTACTGGTTTTCAAAAAACTGCTTGAAAGTAGTAATTTAGCATTTAAGGATAAAAGGAATTGTTAGGAGCCTAGCCTAGGCTTCTCTGGCTACCAGGGAACAGCAGTGAGAGAACACAGCTGTCCTCTCTGATGGGAGGTCATAGGTGATACCACCTTCCTTCT
This sequence comes from Micromys minutus, assembly GCF_963924665.1. NCBI lineage: Eukaryota > Metazoa > Chordata > Mammalia > Rodentia > Muridae > Micromys > Micromys minutus. The sequence continues at coordinate 50,255,825 of NC_137977.1, forward strand.
TTCAGAAGCAGGACAGCTTCTGTAGCAGTCACTGCTAGTTCCTCAGCAGCACTTGAAGAGCAGGCACAGCAAGGGAATTTTATCTGTACAGAACTATTTCTATTCTTAGAAACCTCAATCTCTATCTCTCTCCCTCCCCCTCCTCTCTCCCCCCCCCCTTATATCTCCAAATGGATCATTTCTGCATCTCACTTACATTAGGCAGTAGGTTTGTACAACGTCTCTCAAATGCTCTCATGCTGTTTATGAATATGCAGACATACTCACAGGCTCCAGAGTTTTATCTTTGCAAGCGTATCCTTTCCAAGCCTTCTCTAATCAGGTTGGAAGTTTTTACTTTCTCTCTCACAGGTTAACAGGTGTTAATTGCTCGCACCCTTACGTTTGTGCAGAAAATAGTGCTTTGGCTATCTTTGACAGAGTAGATCTTTAGAGCCCCTAAAGAGATAGTAGAGGCAATCTATGTGTTGACATGGTAATTAAACAGAAGCATGAGACCCATGGAGAGATGCTGTCTGATGTTGAAGCCTGCTGCACTCACACAGTTAACATAGACACTGAGTGAGACGCTGGGCCTTTGACTTAACACATGAGCATGCCTTTCTTCAAGCTTCTTTCCAACTTGACTTCTTTTTTGTTTTTGTTTATTTGTTGTTTGTTTGGGTTTTTAGATGAGATCTATGTAACCCTAACTGTCTGGAACTTACTATGTAGAGCCTGCTGTCTTTTACCTTCCTAGTGCTGACATTAAAGCTATGGACCAGCATGCCCACTTAGACTTTACTTCTTGGTGTTAATGGTGGAAATACTTATTCCTTTATTACACAATTGTGTGTGTGTGTGTGTGTGTGTGTGTGTGTGTGTGTGTGTGTGTTGAGGGGGAGGTGATTTTCTCATAAGTTAGAGGAGGCCATCAGATCCCCTAACTGGAGTTCGGGCAGTTGTGAGCAGCCTGGCCTGAGACGGGAGAGCCGAACTCGGTCCTCTGGAAGAGCAGCGAACACCATTCACCACTGAGCTCTCTCTCTCCAGCTTCCTGACCTTGCTGGGGTTCTTGTTGTTGTTTGATTTATTTATTTGTTTTGTGTGTGTGAATACACTGTCACTGTATTCAGACACACCAGAAGCGGGCATCAGATCCCATTACAGATGGTTGTGAGCCACCATGTGGTTGCTGGGATTTGAACTCAGAACCTCTGGGAGAGCAGTCAGTGTTCTTCACCGCTGAGCCATCTCTCCAGCCCCACACATTGTGTTTTTAAGTTTTCTAGTTGTCGCCCTTTAGGAGAAGAGACCACAGGCAGGTTGGCCATGTGTTTGTATTCTGGATAGTGACACATGTATGCCGTGTAGAAAACAGTGCGGCAGGATAACACCCTTTATATAGATGAATCCGTTCCCGGAGTAGTTTTGTTTGCCTTTGCAGTTATATTGATAGAGAGCATTTCAACCTTGAAGCAAAGCCTTGTTCCTGGAATAGTTCTAATGACCATATACAGTATTTTGTGAATACATATTGTATAACACATTGCATATAATTTAATATGTGTTTATTAACACTGCCCATAGTTGTCTCTATCTCGTTTTAATTTTGTTTTTTTGGGGGGAGGGGTGGTTTGTTTGTTTTAAAGATTTATTTATTTTTATTTCACATATATGGGTATTTCACTTCCATCTGTGTCTGTGCGTCATGTATGTGCAGTGCCCCCAGAAGCCAGACGAGGGCATCAACTCCTCTGAAACTGGAATTACAGATGGTTGTGAGGGCACTAGAAAGTGAACCCAGGTCTTACACAAGGGCTGCTGAACATGGTCCAGCGCCTGAAGCCTGGTTTTTATCTTTGCCTTTCGTAGGTGATACTGCGGGGAAGCGTGGCAAACTCAGATGTACGCTGAGCAGAATACGGGTCTGGGGAAGTAGAATGAAATTCAGAATCTGGCCTCACATGTCTTCTTCTCCTTCATGAAGTAGGCATGCTAGAATCATGGGCAGGGGGTTGAAAATATGAGCAGTGGAGATAGTGTGTTCCTATGCATACCCATGCATGTGTGTATATGTGTTTAAAACTGCTTATAGCTTTTCCCTACATGTCAAGTCTTCACTTATAGACTCAGTTTGTATATGTGTGTGCTTATATGTGGGCATCTTGCTTACTCTGGTTTCTCCCAGAAAGGGGACAGCATCTGCTTCTTCTTACTTCTGCCTCTCTTCCTCCACCTTTGTGCCCACCTTCTGTACATTAAGAGCACTCAGTGTCTCTTTGGAATAGTTTCCAAAAATAGCTAAGTTTTTGTCTCCTCTTGTGGCCTCATGATTAGTTTATCTCTTTATCTCTTTCCATGTGTTAAAAAACATACTTAACAGAAAGAAAGGATGAAAGAGAAGAAGGAAGGAAGGAAGGGAGAAAGAAGAGATTCTACATAAAGGAGAATTTCTAATAGAGCAGGTACTAGGAGAAAGTGTGGCATACTCCTGTTTTTTTTTTTTTTGCTTTTTTTTTTTTTTTTTTTTTTTTTTTTTTTTTTTTTTTTGACAACTCAATGCATATTCCAGAACTCACAAATGCAGCTTTCTCTTTTAGCTGCTTTCCTGGACAATGTTGATCTTGCAAAGGATAAGAGGGTATTGAGCGAGTTTTCCCCCTTTAACAAACACTCCTAACACTGATATTCTCAAGAGCCACCTCAACAGCCTTGAGTGCAGAGGCCTCGGGCTCTCAGGCATTCCCCTGACCCAGGTTTGGGACCCCAAGTGACTTGATTGTAGGTGTAAGGTTGGCTGTAGAGGGGGAGGCCATCACAACCAGAGATTTCAAGACCTTGAATGCCCTGAATCACTGCTTGCTCCAGCAACAGGATTGTATCTCAGGTTTCCGAGGATAAATTAAAGGCAGCCTCACAGTTTATGCCCAGGGCGTAAAATTTTAGTGCCCCTTACTTATGCTTAGAAATGACAGGAAATGGATTTGACTGCAGCCTAACCCATTCTTCTCCTCTGTTAAAATCACGGGTGAGAAAGAGTAAGTTACTCACTGCCAGTATTGGTGGCAATGGCACATTGCAGGTTGTGCTCCTTGCCTGTCGGTTAAGTCCTGAGGACTGTAGGACTGTAGTGTCTGCATCGTTCCTTAAAAGTCCCCCGTGGTCATGTATTTGAGGCCATTTTCTAGGTTTAAAAGAAATGTGAGGGTTGTGTGGGTTAGTGAGGTCCCTGGTCACTGGAGTGTATTTTGGGCTTACATGATTTGTTTAAAAAACTTCAGTCAGTGTCTTTGCGTGTGTCTGTACATTTTATTTATTGTCACACTTTCTAGGTATTTTCCCTTGCTCTGGGGTGCTTTGTAAGTGTTATTTGCTTATCGAGGATCTAAATAAGTATGCAGCATTGAAGGTAGCCATGGGAAAGAACAAAGAAGGGGCTTTTCAGTGATGTGCTCTAAAGTGGGCAAGTCATAGTACGCCAGGTAGATAAAATGCACCGTGTCGTGTACGGTAGCCATTAGCCCTTTGTTAGTAGGGAACAAAGCCCAACCTGTGGCACCCAGAACCTTCCTTTTTCAAAGAATGATGACTTCCTTCAGTTATGGATCATTTTCAGGGGTTTAGTCATTATGGGAGAGACCCCTTCCTAGCTGGCACACAAGGCAGTGACTTGGCAGTCTATCTTCTTCAGCCTGGATGACATTGGCCCATTAAAGGCAGCCCACGCCTGCCCCGCCACTCATTTCCCTGGCCTCTGGAAAATATGTGGTTCTCAGTAAGGATTATATTTATTCTGATAAAAACGAGTGAATAACAGGTTGGGAAAGAACGCAGCTCGCTGTGAGGAAGTGGAGCTGGTCACGCATCACACCGCCTCAGTGCGTCAGGACTGAGTGTCTTTGTGTAAGGTGTCCTGGAAGGCTGGGCAGCTAGATAAACCCAGACAGGCCAGTGTTCAACTCTCCCCACGAAGTGGTCTCATCTACAGGATCTTTGCCTCTGGTGGTGGGAGATGAGGAGGAGACCCCCAGAAAGATTTCCATCTCTTAATTATTTAAATCCAGCTGAGGTCAGTGCCACTCCAACAGCCCTCCACTAAATGCCACCAACATGTGGGCACAAGAGCTAATTTCTTAGTGCAGAGGCCCAGAATTCACAGCACTGGCTTCCATGTTGAGCATGGGAGAGATGACAGTTGGAGAGCCCTTCTTTAGGAAGTGAAGCCAGGCCTTTAAAAATTCAGACTCCCAGCTCAAACCCATCTGCAGTCCTTACCTCAGATCCTTCTGCCTGGAATTCTTTGCCCCTTGACCTATGTCCTTTCAAATTTCTCTCTGGCAGTATTACCCAGATGACTACATTTATGGTACTAGGATATTCAACCACTGAGGACTCCCAGTTCTAAGGTGAATTTACGCTTCCAGATTCTAAGTGGCCCCGGCTTATGGGAGGTCGAAGACCAGAACCTGGGTTCTTCACCAACTTTGTCATAGTTATCGTTTTATTTCTCTCTGTTCCAAGCAGGTGGAGCAGAGCCAGGGCTTGTCTCCTCATTTGGCATGTGATATGCATATATTAAATAGGGTGTGGTTTGAATTCCACTACCAATGTGTTGGCTCCTTAGAAGGGCCAAAGGAACAAGGCAATGGTGTTTGCCTTTTGTGCATAAGATAGGGAGCGTGCCTGAAGGGAGGAACATCAAACTAGATAAGCCCATTTGGTTCCAATGATTTGCAGAATATTATTTGTCTTCCAGTTTGCAGGGGCCTGCAAAGCTTGACCTTCTTACATGAATGTTAGCTCTGAGCTGTATTAAGTACCCAACACCAGAGGTGCAGTAACTAGAAACCAGGGATGGGTTGTTTCGAAAAAGATGCCTAGCCTGAGCATCTTTCCCAGGTGCCTGTGGGTATGAATAAGGAAGTGTGGAATAGCTGTGGTTGGCACACCCCATTCAAACTATGTGGCAAATCAGCATCAACTAGGTCAACAATCAGCACAAGTGGGAAGTAGAAAGAAGCAACCAGAGAAGCCCCCAGTTGTCTCCTAAGAGAGTAAGGAGAAGTGTCGTCTACAGCAGCGGTTATGTCAGGGACAGATGTACTGTTGGGCGCTGTGCTGGCCTTTACTCATGTTCAGCATCATGATCTGGGATCTGGGATCGCTAGATCACACTGTGAGTTAGGGATGCTTGTCCCACCTCATTCACGAGTAGCCCAAAGGTGAGTGTGGTTAGGCCCCAGCAGATAGGGAAGGGATGCACCAGAACTATGTACACTAGTAACTGCTCTCCATGACCTTAGACTTGTACCACACTGACCTTTAGCCAGCTCCAGCCCCTTGGCCTGTGGCCAAAGGCTCTTAAGACTGAGATAAATGTACACCAGGAAGTTTCTTGGTCAATATTTCATAGGGTCTATTATGCCTCGAGCACTCCAGGCTGTATGTGAGCAGGCGTACCTCCCTCATCACAGCTGGAAGACACTGTCCCCTGGTCAGAGACCTCACACCGTCTCCAAATATGTGTATCATTAGTACAAACGCAGGTGAATAAACTACAAGTGGAAGAATGTGGATATTTCTAATAAGGTGAGGCGTGGCTACTCCTTGTAGTTAGTTACATAGTAGCCAGCAATTGCAATCACAGATCTAAGCCTAAAAACTCAGCAGGGTGCATGGGTACTTTGTGTATTATGAGGTTACATGTATGGGTTTACACTCTCTTGTTCTCTACACCAGGGGTGTGTTCTTGAGACTGAAAGCAGGCATTATTGAGCTTATAAAGCAATAGATTGGCAGCTAGGAAAGAAAGCAAACAAAGAAAGTCTAGGGCTGGTTAGTGCACATTTCAAAGACCACTTAGAACACTGGTTTTCCAAATATAGATGAGGTGCCTCTGCATCAGGGAATGTTCTAGAAATGTTAATTCTTGGGACTCTTCTCAGATTATCTGAGTTTAGCTTAGGCCATGGAGCCCAGCAGTCTGTATTTTAATCACCCTCTCCTCTCAGAGATTTTGGTAGACCAAGGCCTGAGGATTGATCAGAAAGGCCAATTGTTAATGTCCCAGACCAGAGACCTCCAATAGAAGGTATTCCTGGGCCTTGTGCATGGAGTAGGTGCTGGGTCTTGGTGGCTGTTTTTCTGTTTCTCTAAAGTGTCCTGGTAAAAATGTGAACATGTCTAGTTAAATACTCCTTCCCCAAGGCAAGCTTGACGAATATCTTTTTCTGTATACTAGTATTTTACATATCTTTGGTTTTGTGTGTGTTTGGAGTGGGGATGTATGTGTGGGCGGGTGAGTGAGTGTTTAGGTGGGTGGGTTTATAGATGCAGTTACCCCTTCAGGTGTGTATAGAGACCAGAGGACTACATTGGCTATCTTCCTCAGTTGCTTATGACATTTACTGTTACTACTACTATGATTATTATTTGGTTAGACTGGCTGGCCTGTGAGCTGAGAATGACCCATCTCTGCCACCTAGACATGCATCTACACTCAGCTCTTATATGGGTGCTAGGGACCCAAGCTCAGGTCCTTATGCCTGCACAAGTACGTCACCCACTAAGGCCTATCCCAACCCTGTGTTTTGTGTATAGTATCTTACCTATCCTCTTGCTGCCGGTCTTTTATGAAGGGCTCTTGACATAAACTTATTCTCGAAAACAAGTAGGAGTTAATATACTCAGCATCATGAAGTACTTTCTAAAGTCTGCTAATACTCTGGAAGACATAATCATTGTTAGGACAGCCCCTTAAGGCTAACTCTCTCCATTGTGTGTTGAGAGCGGTTTCTAAGACAGGGTTTCTCTCTACCCTCCAGCCTCAAATTTCTCCTCATAAATTATAGGGTTTTGTTAGGGCACCTCCCTGGCCAGCTGTCCATCTCTCAGATTGGCTTGAAACTAGCACAATAGAGTGATAGACATAAGTGTATGGTATAGATAATTAGTAATTAAACAAGTGAAAACTGGAAGGATAAATACATAAGAGAGCTTTGTGTTTTCTGAGTTCTCAAGAGTAACCTGAGAAATCTTTTCATACAGCTTAGTTTTTCTACGTGTGTGTGTGTGTGTGTGTGTGTGTGTGTGTGTGTATAGGGATGTATGTGCAAGTCAGAAGATAACAGGAAAAATAACCATCAGCTTTCTCCTTCCATCCTTACTTTTTCTAGGTGTGTGTGTGTGTGTGTGTGTATGTGTAGGGGTGCATGTGTAAATCAAAAGATAACAGGAAGGATAACAATCAGCTTTCTCCTTCCATCCTTATGTGGGTACCAGGGGTTGAACTCAGGTTGTCATACTAGCACTGGTACTTATACTGCTGAGCTATCTTACTGTCCCCACCGACATTTTTTTTTTAATGAAAACTTGAACAATTTAGAGCATTTGGGTTAGCAAAACCAGAGAATCTGAGGGGATCAGCACTGTCAAAGACAGTATATTGGGTACACTTTTCAGTACATGTCTTGCTAAAAGATGTCTGCTTCTTGAGTTAAAGACTGCATTATATCCTAAGACTTGTAGTCGGGAAACTTAAAATTTAATTTAGACTTTTCTCAAGTCTCTATCTTCGGGTGACTGCCGAATTTTCTAGGTTTCAGTGTTTAGTTTTGAAGTGTTTGTTTTATCTGTCATGGTTTAGGTGAGTAATTGTTCTATATTCACGAGAAGGAGAATATTTTTTACCCATGTGGTAGAAATGAGACTATAAATGGGCTGTAAACTTAAAATTTCTTGATAGGTGTTTATTGATGGGAACAGGTTTCCTGTATCACTTAATAATCTCTCTGAAAATTTGTCAAAGGTCTGAAAGTGATAGCAACTTTAGTTGTTGCAACGATCATTTTTAAGGTTAGAACACTGGTTTCTTTGTGTCTCTGTTTAATTTGGGCTCTGACAGACAGGAACATTTACTGGAATCTGCTGATTAGTTTATAGAGATCAGTACGATCTGCGGTGTTAACTGGTGTTTGCATCTTAATTCCATATTGCTGTTTTTGTCTGACTTGTTTCTAATGAAAAAGTACCACACCATTAACTGTGAGCTGTCTCCTTGCAGTGACCCGTACGTGAAGTTGTCATTGTATGTAGCCGATGAGAACAGAGAACTTGCTCTGGTTCAAACGAAGACAATTAAAAAGGTAGGTTGGCCAACTTTTATGAAATTCATATAAATCATAATTTGACATTTTTGTATTTTTGCTTTGTAGCAGCTTATGCTTTAAGAATAAGATAGAAATACTTTTTTTTTAAATTTTAAGTGTCCCTTAAGTAATATATTTGAAATCATCCATAGTCCAAAATTTCTTTATGTTTGATTTGAGTTATCTGTATAAAGTTTTTTTTTCTTATAACGCATATAAACAAGCAAATAAATTTTCTGGTAAATTCAACATTTTTCATAAAAACATGTAAGCTGTAATGTAAAGTTTATTTAATGAAACGGGTTGTGGAATTAGCAGGCAAAAGAGGGTTGGTGTTTAACTTGAAATACATGTTATATAAGGAAGCAAAATGCTTAGTTAAATGAAAGTAACTAGGAATGTATTGATAATAAAAGTTGTAGTATATACATCTTTTTCTATTGTTGGTGTGTGTTGTGTGTGTTCACATGGAGGGAAAATTAAACATGGATGTGCGGAGGCCAGTGATAAAATATCAGGTGACTTCTGTAACCATTCTTTTCCTAGTTCAGAGACAGGGTGTGTGGCTAATCACAGAACTGGCTTGCTAGGGTAGATGGGAGACTCGGAAGCCCTGGATCTGTCTCTGTGTCCCTGCAGGGATGACAGGTGCATTGCTCTGCCCACTGTTAACACGGGTGCTGGCACCGCAAACGTTTTACTGACTGAGCCATCTCCACCCTGTAACAAAGATGCCTAAATCCACTCGCCCCGTGCCTTTGTTTACACACATAAAATACAGGGATATTTCCTGGGGGTGGAGGTGGCTTTGTGAAAGAAAGTTGCACATTTTTTACTAAGAATACTATATTTGTGTTAGGGTTGTTTGTGGGTTACTATTATCCCCCAACACACACACACACACACACACACACACACACACACACACACACACACACACTTATGTACGTTTCCCTGAGTCTGTTAGATAGCCTTACCACTTTGCAAAAAAAAAAAAAATGTATCCTGATTCCATGATTGCTTTAAGAAATATCGCATCCTTTCTGCTGCTATGGAGACACTTCAGATCTCTGGCACAGCCGGGTCATTTTGTACAGGAAACAGAAACGCAGTGCCCTTCACCTGGCTTTGAGACTAGCAGTGAAATCTGTTTGCAAACAGAAGCCAGTGTACAGATTAGTGGGAGGCTGCCTATGAAGACGGAAGCCATTGTTCCCAGTGTTAGGCGCCGGCATTTGTTCTGTTCCCAGTGAAGTTGGGGCACCTAGTTGGAACAGCAGTCAGGGGGCCTAGTCCCCTGCTGGACTAGAGCCAAGGACACATGCCAACGACGAGGGTATTGCAATGTCTTTCATTTGGAGTGACAGCCCTGTTTCTCCCTCCGATCACCAGCTGGAGGGAGTGTCTCCATTCCTGCAGCCAGCCTCCTGGTTAGTATTTGCTGTGCTGTAGTGTGTTGTGCTGTACTGTGCCATGTTGGGCTGTACTGTGCCGTGCTCGAGGGGGGAACCTAAGGCTTCTCTACCTGGGTCCCTGCGCCATTGGCTTTGTGGTCACCTTTTGTCCTTTGTTTGCCTGGCAACACCTCATATTTCATCCCATGTACCTGTCTTCCAGGTCGGGAGGGGAACATTCACACACACACACACACACACACACACACACACACACACACACACACACACAGCACAACACAACACCAATTCCATCTCAGTTCTATTCACATTTGGGGAGCTTTTTTTTTTTTTTTGAGGAGTTGGGGATGGGGAAATTGGGATCTTGCTGGTTTTTGTTTTTGTTTTTTTTAAACCAATGCAATTGGTCATTGTCGTGTTGTTTTGCCTGTGTGGTATTTTGTGCTGATTGTTTGTTTTCAGTTTTTCCCCCTCTACTAAAAGGCAAATGTGCTGTGAAATGCTTTTTTTTTGTTTTCAGAATTTTACAGGCTGTGTTTCTCAGACTTTTATGCCTATACAAACTGTATGTATGTGTGTGTGTATATGTGTGTGTGCCTTCATAAAAAGTGCTTTATATTAATTTGAAAAGGTGTATTGTTCAGGCTGAGCATCAAAATACTATGGCTGTGTTCTTGCACTGAAATGTGTATTGAAATAGATTGATAAAATAGGAATCATGCATGAGGAAGACCAACGGATATTTTTAATGATTTTTTTTAAAAAGAAAAAAATACAGTTCTCTTTGGTTATAACCCCTTTCTCTCTCTTTTTCTGTGTGTTGTGGGGTGTGTGTGTGTGTGTGTGTGTGTGTGTGTGTGTGTGTGTGTGTGTGTGTGTATGTGTGTGTGTGTGTGTGAGTGTGTGTGTGTGTATTAAAATCTCATCAGTATTGTTCTTTATAAAAATACTCTTTAAATGTCAATCGACATGATGTAAGTAATGAGCGTTTTCAGCCATTCCAAGTTTAGCACACCCTTGTACCAAATAAAGGGAGTCGGCAAAGTTTACTTCCTTCTTGACAGAGTAAATCATTGATAACGTCATTTTCTGAGAGGAATTTTGTTTTCATAGCTCTAGGTCAGTTAAGCCCCAGCATTTTGCCTCTGGGTAAGCTTGTTCATGAAATTTGTGGTTTCACAGTCATGGACCCATCAGTTTCAGAAATACTGTCCCTCCACATGCATTTTGGGTTTATAGAACATTCTCAAGCCATTGACTAAATGCTGCTTTTAATTGCCATTTTGAAAGCCATTTTTAAGAAGAAAATGTCTGCGCAGATGTGAAGAGTTGTATCACATTAGTAACAAATTAATCTCTCTTCCAGACGCTGAACCCAAAGTGGAACGAGGAGTTTTATTTCAGAGTAAGTTTTTTTTCTCTTTTGTAATGACTGCTACTGATCACTAGACTGATATTGATATATGAAAATAGACTCCTGGAAAGAAAATTACTTAGCATTTTAAGAGAATGTTTGGGCAGGTAGACTCTGAATGTGTCCTAGTTTTTGAAAAATCTATGGAAGTTTCATTTTGAACTCTATAGGAGAAATAAAAACAGGTTGTCAAAATAGCACTTTTTTTTTCTCAACTCAAATTTTTCTTTAAAAATAAGATTGAATTAAGTTAGTCTTACTTTGTTGGTCAGTTTTGTTTTGCAACCTTTGAAAAATGAAATTTGGAGAAAAACGTAAGAAACAATGCCATTTAAAACAACAGTTGAATTTCTATAGGATATAGATTTGGAGTTGCTCTTCCACATTAGAAAGATGGTTGAAAGGAAGCATTATACATTGCCAGTGATGAGATCAGGGTGGTCCAGTGGTAGAGAACTTGCCTAGTACTCAGGAGACCCTGGGTTTGAGCCTCAGCACTGCTTCCTCACAAAAGACAGAAAAATTACCAGTTATGTTCTGGTTAGGAGGGAAAGGTTCCTAATTCACAGATCTAGTGCATACAATTACTTTCACTACCACCAAGTAGGAGAGCGTTTGCTTGGCCTCTGACACTCGCTGTTTAGAGCATCTGGACACAGAAGGGGATTCTCTGAATCAGTGGAGACTGTTGCCTACCGCTGTGTGCTAGCAGATATTAGGACTCACTAAGTCCTCAACCATTTAATTGGAAGAGAAGGCCTTTCCTGTTTAAAAGTGAAAGCTTGCATTGTCTATTTACCTGTGATGCTATATACCTCCAAACGGCTCCAGCTTAGGCCTTCTAGTGCCACTAGGCCCCGTGCATAAGATCCTGGAGCCTTCTTCTCTCAGCCATGATAGGATATTTGCACTGCAAACTTGGATGACTTACCCAGCATCTGTTTTCTATTATGTTCAGAGCTGAAATAAGGCTCCCGTGATCAGCCTCTACCAGATGGGTTTTAGATCACTCGGTGAAGAACCGAGAAGCTGTTGGAGGTCAAGAAGTGTCTGTTACTGGCTCTTAATTGACTCTCAGATACAGCAAGCAGACTTCTCATGAAATTCTGATTGTCTGTACCCTCCTCTTTGAACCGTATTGTATACATTTTAGTAGATATATGACCGTTTCAGTGAGTCATGCCTGTGGGCATATTTTGGTTTTTTATTAAAGATCTTTATTTCCTTCCACAATTTCATATTGAATGCCTATTATGCACCTGTTCCTACTGTAGACTATGGATGAATTCCTGATGAGTGTGGGACACTTTGCAGAGTTGATGGGCAGACAAACATGCATTTGCTTGTTCTGTTGTAAGCTGTCTGCAGACCCAGGGCCAAGACCTCAAGTTGAGCACATGAGCTGTCTGTGCTGCAGTCAGATATAGTGCCATTCCATGTTCCATTAGGAAGGAGCCCAGACCTAGCATTAGACCCAAATCCCATGTCTGTTGTGACCATTCATAGCCTCAGAGACCATCAGACATTCAGTCTCCTGGATTCCTTTTCCCCAAAGAAAGAGAATTCCTTTCAGTGGAGTCTTTTCCCCCCTGATTGGCAGGCAGGGATATAAATATCAGTACACGGTGCCATGTCTGGGAGGGTTGGTAACTAGTCAGTGGCACCTGAGTCTACTTGACAAGGCATTGGTTATTTGGGTGTCTGTGGGGAAAGAGAAAGAAGCAAACACTGACAGCCTTGAGGGCTGTGACTTTAACCCTGACTCAGGGCAAGTTCTGATTGCTCAGTAGACTGGCTTGTGGGTTCCTGGGCAAATTGCTTCAAGCCTCTGGTGTCAGTTATTTCTCTGGTGTGAAAATGAAGTGATAGTCACAGTGTTGGGTTGTTGGGAGAATTAAATGAGAGCCATATGGTGTTAGTGCTTCAGGAAACTATAGTTGTAGGTAGGATAACAGCGGAGGTAGTAAGTAGCTGAGCATAGGACCTTGACCTACAGCTATGAGGAGTGTTCCTGTAAAAGGGATGGGGAGTCCTTTCAGACTGTTGAAAAATCACTCTTCGGGAGATCATGATAAGGGTACTGTCCTTTTCTGGTAAACCTAGGTATTTGGGGTAGAATAAAAGCAGATAAGCGGGTCAGTTATTGATGTGTAGTAGAGTGTGCTAGGAGTCATTCTTAATTGTTCCTGTCTCTTATTTCAATCCTAAAACTCTACCTGTTGATTTTTGAAATATAGTGTCTGTTCCCTTTAGGTAAATCCATCTAATCACAGGCTCCTGTTTGAAGTATTTGACGAGAACAGATTGGTAAGTCCTTGGTTTTGAATTTTAATTTATTTCTTAAAGCTCGGTTTGTCCAAACAGTGCCTTCCAGATCCTCTGGCTCACCCAGCAGTGCACATGCCCCAAGAAGACTGTTTTTGTTTCACTGTTGAAGTTCTCAGGTCCAGCAAATATTTGTATGTGACTAGGTAAAAAAATTGATTTGGATATGTGTATATTTTTTATAGTTAATACCAATAAAAATCACCTAGGATGGCCTCACCCCTTCTGTGCTTTCTTTAGGGAATATGGATGAGTGTGTGCACCTGTACAAGGCCACCAATCTTGTAAACAAGTCATCTCAAAATGTTCCTCGGCCATAGACTACCACACCAAATCGCCATCAACTATAGTGATTGCCTCTGGGGAAACAGAAATCTAATTACCAGTTAGTGTATAATTAAAGCAAGTATCCTTAGCTGGTGAAATCAAACAGGGGTACTTTCTCGAGAAAAATTCTTAGGAAGGAATTTGAAAGGACTAGCATGAGAGCTGGAGGTATGGCTCAGTGGTAGAGGACTTGCCTGTGATGTGTGAAGTCCCATTCCCAATACTATAAAAACAAACCCATACATGAAGGAAAGCGCACGAAAGACAAAATAAGAACTCTCAAAGATGTGCTTGAAGAGAGCTGATATAATAACTATCATTTTATATATATATATATATATATATATATATATATATATATATATATATATATGTATATATATATATATATATATATATATATGGTGTCTCTGTGTGTGTGACATAGAATATATACTGCATGTATGACAGCTCTGTAGAATCAGTTCTCTCCTTCCACTTTTATGTGAGTTCCAGGGACACAGGTGACTGGGTTTGCATGACAAGTGCAGAGACATTTGGCTGTTTTCCTAAGTAACTTGGATGTTCACTTCAAATTCTCATGAGCCAAGGATCCCAGCTATGAAAATGAACATGATCAGGCTATGTGTCAGTCTTTCGAGCACTCTCAAAAGTGGGAATACATTTCACAATTCATCAGTTACCTCCTACCTACTGCCCCACCGTAAAGGAGTGTGCATTCGTGAACTCATCTTTCTACAGAATGTAATAGAAACTCAGCAAACTGCAGAAGAGCTTGAGGTTGACACGGTGTATCAGTAAGAGGGTCTTTGAGACAAAGGTACGCACTCCCTGTTATTAGGGATGCAGGAACTCTGGTTCCAAGGGTGACCCTGATGAAATGGCAGCGAGGGGACATACAGGGTCCAACACCTTGTCTTGTTAGTATCAGCCTATGCTGGGGAATAACCTGACCTTCTACCCTTGATAAAGGAGTTGGGGGTGGGTATAATCTGGCGTGCTTGGCTTTCGTCTTGCAAATGGAATACTAACGGATTGAACCTTCCCTCCCAGGATCTTTCCTGTTATAAATATGGGATCATGACGGCTTCGTTGAAATGAAATGTGCCTTGGGAGAGTGATCATTAGGGGCGAGGACTAACTCTCCTGTGAGTTGCACAGTGTAGTCCTGGCCTCTCACCCTGCCATCTAACAAGGGCCAGCCGGTGAATGAATTAGCAACACGCACTGAAATAATGCAAGAAGTCTCTGCAGGGACAGGGCCTCCACACATTGGTACTTACCCTCTGAATTGTAGGAAGGTGGCAAGGGGGGAGCCATTTTTAAATGAAACAGTGGTCCAACTTGAAGAGAAAGTACCTCTTTATGTCCTTCTGCTAGAGAAATTTATTGTTTAAAAAATATCAGATTTCCCACTGTGTGTGATCTAAAATAATGACTGCTGGTGAGTTACCTTGGCATGGGTAAGAAACTATTTTTCTAAACCAAAAGGGGGCTTTTGAATGCAGAGTGACTGAGGAAATCCGATGATCAATTGTGTTTTACGTGTTCATGCTATGCCTTGCCCCAGGCTGTCTGCCGGGTACTTTCTACCCATACAATGTAGTGCTGGTGGTGGCTTTTTCTTTGTTGGCTGTTAATCCGGCCAAGACAATACGTGACAGAGTCTACTTGGCACTGAGCAGACCAGAGTCTAGGTCTCACAGAGGTTACTTTTTGCCATTCAAAACTTTGAGCTTTTAGAAAACAAGGTAGGTATGTATAAACACTGGATTAATCCACCACACCCTGTGCTCCAGAGCTGTTGACAGAAACATGCTTTGTGGATTTTAAAGTAAGTTTTTGTCACTCTTCGCAGCCTGATATTTCCTCTTCTATTTTTTAAAGTCCTGTCTAAATAAATCTCTTTGTTGAGGAGCTGATGTTTCTGGGTGATAGGAAAGAGTATATTTAATATACAAAGCATTTTCAGATTTGTTATGAATCCTATGACAGTTTTTTTTTTGGGGGGGGGGAGCATTCAACTTTCAGTTCTCAGGTCTTTTCTGGCATGTTGCAAACAGAAAGATTCTAGGTTTGTGGCCCAACTGTGGTCATCTTGATGAGTTCTGCCTATAAAACAGCTCCAGGCATTCATTTCTTCTGTATGATATTCAAGTTAAATTATTACAAAGTCTCCACATCATATCTATCTCTCTCCTCCCTCCCTCCCTCCCTCTCTCCCTCCCTCCCTCTCTCCCTCCCTCTCTCTCTCTCTCTCTCTCTCTCTCTCTCTCTCTCTCTCTCTCTCTCTCTCTCTCCCTCTCCCTCTCCCCCCTTCCCGTCTCCCCCCTCTTCCTTCCCATCCCTCTGTGTGTCTGTTTGTCTGTCTCTGTGTATGTCTGTCTGTCTGTCTGCCTGCCTGCCTGTCTGGTGTTCTCATGTGTCATGCAGGAGAGTTTGTTTTCCCCTGCTGGGTTTCTTTTCTGTGTTAACTGTTATGTGCGGTGATCATATTACATGTGACACACACACACACACCCCTCTTTAAATGAAGAATGTTTATAGCAAGTAGCAGGAGCTGGACCAGGCCACAGCTGGCCGTGCAGTAGTGTGTGCCCCTGCGCCTCCACTTGGCTATTTTGTTACTTGTAGATCATGGTCTAATAATTTCCCATTAAAGGGACACTAATTCCGCGGGGTGTGTGACTGTATTTATAGCACATTTTATTACTTTGCATTCCCTCGTGGTAGTGTGGTGATATCATAACAGAAACATAACATTTGATGCTTGAGAGAGTTCACCCTGCAGCCAAGCTGTATTTGACTGGTTCTCTGGTCCGGCGGGGAGGTGGAAGACACACCCTTGGGTCTCTGGCATCTGGCTGGAAGGAGACCTGTTGCTCTTGGTAGTCCGGAAAGCAGTGCCCTATGAGTGTGATGGGTCAGATTTACAGCATGGTTGCGCATGGTTATGAGTGTGTTTGCTGCCTTTAGTCAGCTGCCCCAGCTCCCTGCTGGGCCGCCCCTTTCTGACTGAACTGCAGCAGCTGGGAAGGTGCTGTTTCAGGCTCTTGCCTTTCAGAGGGGGGAGAAAACAGCAAGAGAAGGGAAACTTCACTAAGTCCAGAAGCTGGCATTGGAGGGGGAGCAGGCGGTCATGTGTCTCTGGCCATCCTACCCTCTGTCACAGAGGAGATGAGAGCGCTTTGCTCTTATCCAATCATGCCTGGAATGCCGCTTGCCACTTGGGCTATTTCTGCTATCTGTCGCTCTTGGTGCCGCAGTGCTAACGGTTTGGCAGATGGGACACTTTTTCTTGGAGTTGGTGTCTTTGGGTTTTGACTTCTGGCAGTGCTGGGCGTGTTGTTGTCGCTCACCCTCTCCCTCCCGGCCCCCCTGGTCACCATGGCCCATCGGCTTCGGTTTCATTTTGGCTCTGGCCGTAGCAATACGGCCCCCGAGTCTGAGATTCTAGACCAGGAAAGAGAAGAGGACTTTTTCATGGCATTCCAGACGCTGCCACGGAGGAGCAGCCCGCACCCCTTGGCCCAGAACGCAGGGGAGGACAGCGGCCTGCAGGAGGGCGTGGGTGCTCTCAAGCGCAGCTCATCCATGTTCATCCCGCAGCTCCTGTCCGGGGTGGACTCTAGGCCCACTCGCAGCTCCTCCGTGCAGATCTCCCTGCAGCGAAAGGCCGCAGACGGTGCCACAGACAGCTGCGGGCCACCAGAGGGGCCCGACGACAGGCCCCCCAGCGCCCAGGCTGATCTCGGAGACCAGGCCGCAGCCACCAGGGTCTCTGCTCAGATCAGCTCATCGGAGCTCTCTTCAGTGGACACTCCTAGAAGCTCCCCTCCAAGAGCAGCCTGGGACCCGGGGACCCTGGTCAATGGCACTTGTGACCATCGCGGTCAGTGTCCCCGTCTGACCAAGGATACAGAGGAGGCCTCCCCAGGCCTGCGCATCCAACACAGAGCCTCAAGCGCTGATGTGCGCCAGGTGCGGCTGCTGCCCTTCGGCCCGGACGGCCAGGCCGAACCCAGGCGCTGGTCCCTTCAGCATGTTCCAGATGCTTCTGGGAGCTCTGGGAAGCGCTGCTTTGTCTTTCAGCTGCAGCAGCCCCATCAAGGCACTCTGGGGCTGGGCAGTGACTTCAACTTTGGCTTCACTGGCACCAAGGGGGACAGGTTGGTGAGATACCCACGCATTCGGCTGGAGAGGAGCACATCATACCCCACCCAGCCCCGAGCAGGCCGGGTGAGCCCCACTGAAGACCGAGGAACCCCAGAAACATCACCTCGGGCCGGTAGGATGGTCCCTGAAATCCGCAGGACAAATTCAGAGAGGACCCCACAGACTCCAGGGTGCATGTTCAAGATCAGGCAGGATCAAAATGCGGGGCAGCAGCATTTCCGAATTCTTGTGACTCGGGGACCTGAAGAAGCACCCCCAAACCAAGAGGAGACTCCCAAGAGCCCTGGACACCCTGGAGCCGGTGTTCCGGTAAGTCCATAGGTCTTACAAAAGACCAGTCCAAACCAGAAAGCTTGGTTATTTGCAGCCTGATCCTCTGTGGATCCCAGTGTTTTGGTAGCAGTCATTGAAGCAAATTAGCCTTTCAGGAAAAAAAAATCTTTTCTGTAGGTCTTGGATATCAAAAGGCTCTGTCTGTTCTGGAATCTCAAGCTTAACACACACCCTTCTTAGATTTCCTTCTGGATGAAAGAACTTTAAAAGTATGCTTCTTAAAATTAGTCTACTATAAAGTAAGTCAGTGCCTAAATGTGCTGATGTTAGGAGTGCATTTGAAACCATGCTTGCAAACACAAGGTTCCGACCACAGTCAGAGGAAGTTCAAAGCCTGTTGGGAAGGACAGGCATTTGAGCCTCTTCATCTAGTTTGTACTCGTTTCTTCTTAAAGACAACATTCGTTCTCCTTATCAAATGTATTGTTGTTGGTTTCTAGCCATTTGGTGATTCTGATTAAGACTGTGTGTCACTTCAGGGACAGTAAGAGATGTGTTCTGGTTGGCTGTGGACAAGGTGCCACGAGAAAGCTGTGGTGGGGCCACATTCCACAGCAGAGTAACTTGAGTGTCTAAGCCAAGGATGCTGACATGGGATGGTGCCCTCTCTCCAGCTGCGGAAGCAGTCCTTAGAGGGCATTCTGGCTTCGCTGCATGTGGGCGTTTGCTTACTCCTTTCTGAAATGGAGTACAGAAAGACAGCTGCTGACTGCCCAGCCGTGATGTAGTCAGTCAGTCCGTCCGGTGCGTCTGTCAGTCTGCCGGGTGCTATCCTCCACTCCAAGAACAGCCTCCAGTTTTTAAATGGTCTCCCTCCCCAGAACTTCCTGTGGTTGATAGTTTCAGTGTATGATTGTGAGATGCCCTGTGGACCTTTACGTTTGGGTGTCAGTATGATCTGTCTTTTCAAGGTAGGCAGCCGAGTCGGTATCCTAGAATACTATGGGCCTTTGGGAGTGTTTCTGGTGATTCAGGTGAATTTCATCACACAGACCCCCCCCCCCCCCCCGCATTGCTGAATTTTCACCCATGTTTAGGAATAAACAGACGTGAAAGGCAAATGGATCCTTTTCTTCTCTTCTTATTAAGTCCTGTAGCTGTTCTTGCTCAGTCAGTTTCCTCTACTGTGATCCAAATTGCATTGTGATTTGACAGTGTAGTCTGTTTAACCTACCCCAAGAAATCACTGTTGAAACAGTGTCAAGATTTATCAGCACAGTCTTGTGTTCAGCCTTTCCTTAGGTTTATGTGGCCACTGAAAACAGAAGTCATTGTAGTGTTTAGGTGCTGAGGACAGACAGATGCAGTTACATGACCAAACTCTCAGTCTGGAATCTCTAATGAAATTAAAAAAAAAAAAAGAGTATCCTAAAATTATATGGATTTTAAGAATGTAACTGGCAAGACCAGTATATCATTGATTTCATTGATTTTTCAACCTGTGGGTCATAACCCCTTTGAGGAAGGAGATATTCACTCTATGATTAACACTATCAGATACTTACATTATGATTCATAACAGTAGCAAAATCACAGTTACAAAGTAGCAATGAAAATCATTTTGTGGTTGGGGGTCACCACAGCGTGAGGAACTGTATGAAAGGGTCCCCCAGCATTAGGAAGGCTGAGAAGCCCCGAAGTAGAGGAAAGAACATTCTGGAACGGAACAACGACCTTGCCTTGGAGGTCAAGTGCCACCTAGAGAACATGTTTTCTGTAGACAAGTGTTTTGAACACGTAAATAATCACCACGTGGTTGGCAAACTGGTGGTTTTCTTTTAAGCAAAAGCCTTTCCCCCAAAACAAAACAAAAGAACAGCAAAACAAAGCAGGAAGGTAAGGAAGAGGGAAGGGAGGGAAGGAAGGAAGGAAGAAAGGAAGGAAGGAAGGAAGGAAGGAAGGAAAGAGAGCAGACCTGATCCTGTAATGGGACAATCTGTCTATTTACCATCTTTGTGTGTATATTATAGAGACTAACAGTGTTAGACCAGCAGCTGCCTGGGCCTTATTATCTACAGTCTGGCTGCCACTCGCCTCTCTCAGTGGTTCGGTATCTGCTTCTTTAGTCTAAGGACAGTTCATTGTTTTAAGTGAAAAGTTCAGTACAATTGATTACTCAGTCTGGGTGTAAGTGATGTAGAAAATCTTTGGACTTGGAATTCCTTTTGCACAGTGTTCAGTGTACCTTTATTTTTTTTTCTTACAACTTTATTTTTAAAAAAGAGTAATATATATATATATATTTTATATATATATATATATATATATATATATATATATATATATATACAGATTTTTAAAGGCATTTTGGCATAGCACTATATGAATATTTTTGTCAGTACTTAATTCTTTTAGAGGTTTGATAGCTTTAAATGTGCCTCCCAAACACTCTAAATCCAAACAACGTTAACCAGCTAGATTCTTAGAAAATACAGGGGAAATCTGGGTGAGAGTAGGCTCTCCAGGGTCAAACATCATCCATAAAGCAAATCTGTTTTTAAAGGCAACAGCTATAGAGAAGTAAATGTCTCCAGGGTCTTAGACTTCATCCATCTGCAGCATTCGTGAAAGTCTCTTGATGAATTAGTTCCCAGTCTTAGACTGGGCTTTTCCTTATAAGCCTCCTGGCTATATCTGAGTTATGCAAAGATGGTTGGGTTGTCTTTACTGTCACACAAACACCCTTTACACAGATAACTGCCAAGCTCTTCCTTTTCCAAGCCTAAGGAGCCAGCTTCCTAGACGCATTGATACTAAGTGTTCAAGGACTTCCATGCCTGCTGTTATCCTAATTACTTAGAAAGGCTGGGGAGTTTCTTATTTTCTTACTGACACAAGGGTTTGTAAGTAGACAGAGAGAGGAGGGCCCAGGAGCAAAAGCAGGAATTCCTACAAGGTAGAAGAAGGTAGGGCCTTCCCTTCCCTTTCAGGCCCTCTGAACTCACTAGACCCTTCAGTAGCACGGTGGTCTTTTGTGAATACAGGTGAACTTCTCTGGATAGCAAAGGAATATGCGAATTATTTTTATCTGGAGAGTTTCAGTTTGACTGTCTCTCAGCAAAGAGGCTTTTACAGTAAAAATGTTAATTGTTTAAAACCATAAAAATACCCCAATCAAATTTTAGCCATCAGTTTATTTTTTAGAAAGTTGACGTGTGGTTTCAGTTTTAACAGATTTTATAAGCTTCTGTTTTATCCTTTCGAGTGTATTGATCTCTCTTTGTGAGGCCACGCGTGAGAACCACCGAGAGCTATATGACTCCATCTCAACTATTTTCAGCACTGTCTTAAAAGTTGCATAGGCAGGACACAGGGCTGACACTGGCTAGGGTTGGGTCCCCAAGTCAGCAGGTATGTGGAGTGACAGCTTGTGGTTTGGCACCTCACAATTAAGATTATTATTGTTGTCGTTATCACTATTATTTTATTCAGCAAATAAGATGTGGGGCATAGCCATCTTACTGGGCTTTGCTAACTAGTATATGAGCGCTGTTAACCCACTGTTTCAGGTGGAAGCATAAGATGGTATCACATCGATGACATTAACATTACTTGTATTCTGTAGTACTCTATGTATATATGACCCACACACACACACACACACACCATACATGCTGAGCCTAAAGTCAGTTTTAATGTTCTTTGTAATATAACATTTTTGCTGAAAAATTGAGTGAAAGACCAGAGAGCTTTGCAGCTCCGCTCCTCTGTTCTCCTGGAGGTAGAAAGCAGCTAGGGCCCAGGCTTTGGCTCATTCCCTGACCTCTTGTCTCCCACGAGGCCCTCTAATAATTCAGTTCTTAAAAAGAACTGAGCGAAGGGCTTTTGATTCTATAAAGTGAGGTTGTTTTTGTTTCTTCTTAATCTTGCAAACATTTTGGCGCCATGTTGGCATACTTTGGCCATAACGTTTTGCTCTGACAGATTTCCATGGTGACGCTCATTGTTCTTCGTAGGCTGAGGGATCTGTGAGATGTTTCCTCACTGTGTGACTTTAAAATGAAGGTGCTGCTGGCAGTGCACCTCAGTAGATTCTGCCTGACAGTGGTTATGATCCGGTGCCGCAGCTGCTCTGCTTAGGTAAATCTTGAGGCAGACAGACTTTCCTGGTCTCTAAAGTGAATCACTAATCTCATGATACATACTAATAAATGTACTGTCCTCATAGGGTTTCATAAGGCCAAAATACTTTTATTCGTTGAGAGTTACCTTTAAAGGCTGGGTGTGGTGGTAAAAGTCTTTAATCCCAGTACTCGGGAGGCAGAAGCAGAGGCAGGTGGATGTCTGTGAGTTTAGGGCTAACCTGATCTACAGAGGAAGTTCTAGGACATGAAGTTAGCAGAGCCATGTTTGAACAGGAAGTTAATTTGGAGGATAGAGGGTGGAGTAGATTGAATTTTAAAAAGCCTGCTTCTTGAAGATGGGAATCATTCAAAACCTGAAGCCAATTCTGATCCTTGTGAGTCAAATGTTCCTATCTCTCAGCCAAGAGAAACAAAGTATATATTAAGTTGGAGTAGCCCTGATTTCATTGGTTTGATGATCCTGGTTAAACTTTAAAATTGAGTTACTTTGTATCTCTAAGGCTGGACATGTAGCTTAGGATGTGGGAGGTCCCATGTTACTCCTCAACAAAAATAGATGTGTGTGTATGTGCATGTATGTGTGCATGGGTGCACATGTGCGTGCGTGCGTTCGTGTGTGTGTGTGTGTGTGTGTGTGTGTGTGTGTGTGTGTGTGTGTATAAATGAAGTACTTTGTATTGGCTCCTTAAGCACTAGCACAACTGTCCTAATTTTCCTAAACTAGCCAGTGTTTAAAAGTGCTGGTAAGGAGGGTGAAACTCTACCACGTAGCAAGAGAATAAACATTTTTCCAGGCAAGCATGCATTTCAGAAGTCCTAAAGTTTACACTGTCGGGTTTCTAGTCGACCAGCAAGTCCAGCAACTTTAGGTTCCCTATAATAACTTGGGGCATCTGTGTGAACCAGCCCTCCTTTCCCAAGGGCTTTCTGTGTGCAGGGCTAGTGTAGAGACACTTGATGCAGAAGGACAGTGGGTTTTCATTCTAGAGACTTAAGAAGTGCACTCCTTTAAAATATACCTAATGGCCCGTGCATGTTGTACTTGCCCATTTTTACAGCTTCATAATCTCACCTTTGGAGTTTCCCCCCATGTCCCTTTAGAATGCAGGGCCGTACATGAACCTCTCAGAGAGGAAGAAAAATGCTTTGGTCCAAACTTTTATAATTAAGGTGAGTAGGTACTTAAAGTATATCAGAATTACTAAAATATGGGTATTAAAACTCTAGCCTCCTCCCCACCTAAACCCAAAAATTTTAGAACTTTTTTAAATCTAGTTTTTCAGGCTAGATTTTACATCACAGAATTAAGATACTTTTTAACTTCCTTAAGGAATTAATCCGGGTGTCCTAAACTAGCACCAGGCTCTCTGGGCTTCTTTTTTATTCTCTGTTAACCAAAATGGCTTCGTGGCATCATATGGCCTTGTTCACAGTCTTCCATTCCATTAAGGAGACAAAAGATGGCATGCAACCTCAATCATTTTAATTTAGTTTGAATATTTTGGATGACGTAATCTCATGGTCAAATCATGCTGCTTGACGGTTGGAGAATTTGGAACAATGCATCTCAGCGGCTGAGGGCAATGTCCATGAATATGGTTTTCAAAGATTTACTTGTTTTAACTTTCTGAGGTCAAAGCTCTGTGACTGGAAATGTTGGAGTTTGTAGAGATGAACTTCTAATATAAGCAGAGGCCTTTGTGAAGACATGCTTGTTTTGCGCTTTGTTCTGAGGGGATGGGGCTCAACTAGTGTGAGGTGCTAAGGAAGCCCCCACGCTGAGCCACACCCTCACCTTTGATTCTGTGCCTTTTGAGAGTTACTCTGGCTTTCCATAACATTCCACAGAACGGGTGGGTGTAAAGAGGAGTTGGGAGAGCACTGTGCTGTTGCTGTCATGACTAGATTCATGCCTGAGACCCTGTGGAAATGAGGAGAGATCTTCACTTTCTCCTCATATATCTATCATGTTGAACTTTGGAGATTTTCATTTCTGCTTCCACCTTTGTGAAGTGGGTAATTTGATAGGGTGTGTATGTGTGTGTGTGCATGTGTGTGTGATTACGGTTTTTACCCCTCCTCCTGTCCTCCAAGTCTCTGTACCTGCCCCATCCCTTCAAGCCCCCACCCCCTTCTCGTTCTCTGCATAAAAGGGCTAGCCTCAGTGTGCATCAACTAGCTGTTGCATATCAAATCACAGTAAGACTAAGCACCTCCTCTTCTATTAAGGCTGGACAAGGCGACCTAGGAGGAGGGTCCCAGAGACAGGCAACAGAGTCAGAGACAGCCTGTGCTCCCACTGTTAGGAGTTCCATGTGAAGACCAAAGGGCTTGGGTTCCCTAGCTGGCAGTTCAGTTCCTATGAGCCGCTGTGGGCTCAGGTTGGTTGATGCTCTGGGTTTTCTTGTGGTGTGCTTGATCCCGCTGGTATCTTTAAACAAACAAACAACCAAACAAAAATGTGTATTTTATAATCAAGTTCCCCCAAAGTTTTATTACAATCAGATGAAGACTGATTACCCAAGGTACCCAGCCAATCAAAAAAAATTTTAACTGAGACCATTCCCTTCCCTAAGAGTTTTAAGACTTTTGTCTGGGAAGACCACTGAAATCTACCTTCCTGTCTCCTGGCAGAAACAGTCTGTGTTGAACAGCTATTTTAAACTTCATGCTTGGAGTTCAGAGAGCATAGGGCTATCTTTATCCCTGGTGAATGGTTTATTATCCCTGTGAAAGCACAAGTTGCACACGGGTGAGAGAGATGCTGAGGTGACGTGAGGAGTAGCCCTTGCCCGTAATGGCTTTATACTCTCAGAGCTTCTGATGTAACACAGGATCTGAGAAAAACCAGATGCCACAATGATCTGGTGGATACAGACCGTGGGACTGTGATGCCACAGAGGTCATGTAGAGACATCTTTCTGACTCTCCCAAACTTAGAGGGAGGTGTGACTGGTGGACAGTTTCCTCAGAGATTAAAACATTCCTTCCTGCAAGGAAGTTCCTTAAACAGGAAAGTAAACAAGTCAAAATTCAGCAAGTCCCCAAAACGGACAAGATTCACTTTCACTAGGCCCTTCCCTCCTGAGTAAGCAGTAAAGACGGAAGAGCATCGCTCTCATACAAGCCAGGCTGCAAAGAAGTCTCAGACCAGAAGAGGTTTAGAGCAACTGAGACATTTAGAAAAGACACTGTTCAGCCTCCTGAGCTGACGGCAGGCTGTGCAGTGCTCCAGGTTCCCAGCTTTTATGAGCTTTCACCCATGCTGGAGTGGGCTTTGCTGATAGAACTGTCTGAGTCATTTCTATTGCAATGAAACACGTTGATTTACCAAGTTGGATTTTGTTAAGTATCCATACTTTGGTCTGTCTTAGGTTCTCTCTCAGGGGTGAATAGCTGTATGGGGTCTCTCCAGGAATTTTTGTCATTCAACCACAAGGCAGCATGTAAAAAAGGCACATGCAAAGAAGTCAGTATTTCATTGTGGGGATGAGAGTCCATAGTTACTTACTCTACAAAAATACCTGAATCTGGAGTGAGAAAGTTAAGGTTTCTAGTCCTTCTTTGGTCCAAGTACTAATTGGGAAATTTAAAAAAAAAAAAAAAAAAAAAAAAAAAGACTTCACTGAATATATGTACGTGTATTTTTTATATCAATGATAGGAAATCCCTTGTCACATTTTTCCCACTTGCCATTGAGGACCAAAGGGTTAGGCTGCCAGGAGAAGCCTAGGCATTGACGTTCACACAGCTCTGCACCTGAAGTCTGTGTCTTGGTGATAGAGCAGAAAACTCCTGGATTGTTCTAAGTGCTGCTGTCAGTGCCTTAGTTTTGTTGGAGCATTTTAGATCCCGTGGGGGAAGGAGTTGGTCATGTTGTCCTGACTCATGCAACCACAATATTTATTTAAACCTTTTCTAAAACCTCTTCTTCTGACAGATAAGACTTTTTTGTCTGCTGGAGCAAATAGTTAGGACTCCCCCAGAAGAACCCTCCCAAGACCAATAAGATAGCTAAATGAACTTGTTTGTAGATCAGGTGGAAAAGCACTCATTAAGTTAGGCATTAGCTCAGAAACTCCTCTTTCAAGCGAGGTCCTTTCCCAGATGGTGGGACCACAGCAGGGAGCCAAACCAACTCACCCTGCTTTAGTGCCACCAGACTCTGCTAGCAAGGACAGGGAGGAGCAGCAACAAGCGTAAAGCTCAGCATAGGTGATGATGGTGAGGGTTATAGCAACAGAACCAGGACAGGGATTACGTGAGGCAACCTCGGGCGACGCAGAGCAAGCACGTCAAGTCCATAGCTGGGAGGAGATACTTCAGAGAGACAAGTGCGTGCAAAGGACCTAAAGGCCAAGCACACTTAACGAATAAAGGGTATGACAAGGAGGGGCACATGGCTGGGTGCCAAGTACATAGGGATGGCTTCTAGTGACAAAGCATCATTCCTGTTGCTGTGATAAAAGACGGACAGAAAGCAACTTAGGGAAGGGAGGTTTCATTTGACCCAGTTTACAGCCCATCACTGCAGGGAAGACATGGCAGCGGGAACTTAGAGCAGCCAGTTCCACCACATCGGCAGATGAGAAACGAACGCATGCATGCTGAGTACTCAGATCGCTAGTTCTAGTCTTAGACAATACGATACCCAAACAGCGGGCTGTGTCTTTCCGTGTCAGTCGAGACAAACCTACATACATATGTTCACGGGCCAACTTAGTCTAGACAGTCTCACTGGGACTCTTACAAGTCTAGATGATGTCAAGTCACCAATTAAAGGTAACCGGCCTAGTTAGTATATGGTCAAGTCACCAATTAAAGGTAACCAGCCTAGATAGTATACGGAACCCATCAGGAAGCAGCAGCATGGGGTGCACAGATCACTGTATGTATGGAGATGCAAGGCTATAGAAGAAAGGGCTCTAGTGGGGGCAGAGATGGACCACAGTGGCCACTATACTAAGAATGTTCAAGGCAAAAGGAGCTGAGAGCCAAGCGAGGCTATCGTAAGCTCATATTCCCTTCAAGGATGGAAGGTCGTGGTCCCTGACTTACATTTCTGTCACCAACCCTTTCCTCATCCCCAGTTACTCCCCAGAGTACCAGGGATGATCATCGGTTCTCTGAGGAGGTCACCTCACCTCAGTATTTAGCCTGGCATTTTCATTTTGCAATGCTGGGAAAAATGAGGAGCTTTTATGCTCCTCCAGGGAGTGTTATTTCAAGATGTTCTCTGCTGCCTGCGTTAGGCCAGGCTGTGGGTGGATGTATTTTTGCAGCTTTGCACCAGAGAGTCAGCTTCTGATTTGCAGACTGCATATTGTCCATTGATGAATAATGTGTGGGCTACAAAGCAGATACATAGCTTTTAAAATAGCTCATTTATCCCGCAGGCTTCATCCCCCCCCCCCCCACGTAACCCCCCACCCCCATCCCAGTGTGAGGCAGGCTCATCAGAAGCATTTTCTGGAAGCAGAGTTTGAAATGTTTTTCTTCAGCTTCTGGGTCATCAGTTCATCTTCTGTCCTGTCATGCATTTCCTTGGTCAGCTGGGGACTTAAGGGGTGGGCACACAGACACAGTGTGAATCTATTGGGAAAGACATTGATGGGAGTTGGGGTTTGGGGAGGGGGTTGGAATGCCTGCTGAGGAAATAGTTGCTCCTTTGAGCTACTGAAAATAGTTTGTATAATGTGGATTTACACAAAAGAAGAAAGCAGGCGTCATGATTTCTTGGACGTCCCATGGGCATCATAAAGTAACCAAACCCAGCTGATCTTCATGACTTTGGCTGTAGAACCAGGCCTGTATAGGGGTTCTGTGTGGGAGATGATGATGTGTCTTGAGAAGAGGAGGAGCCTCCCACTAGGAATAATGAGGCTTGAGAATTTTCCTGCAGTGGTCCTGGGCACAATGGGGTCTGGAGGTAGAGCAGTCTCCTCTCTGATGCCACCCCACCCCTAGTCTGTGGGTCAAGGATCTCCTGTCATACAAACCTCCCTAAGGGTTGTTTTCCCTTTGCACAGAGTTCTTGTTTTGCCTGGTGTGTTGCAATCTGTAGGCAGTGGCCAGGTGACATCTGTTGGAATGCTGATGTGTGCTGCCAAGCAAAACAGATGCAGGAGGATTTGCCAAAATGGAGAAGGACAGAGTGGGCGGTAGAGCGTATTGGGGGCAGACGGCAATAATGGTGGTATTTATAGACTGGAGGTCTAGCTTGATGCCACCTTGCCTCAAAATCCATAGGAAAGCTTTCTAAGTTCATGCTGGTGTCCCCAAGCATACGGAGTTGTTATTCCGTTCGTTTCCCACCCTGAATCCAAAATGGTGTTTAAATGGTTTAGCACAGAAGTGATTATGTAGCAACATGTTTTCTATAAACCACTGGCCACCAGATTTTTTTTTTCCTTAATCTGTATTTTTGTTATTTTTGAAATAGAGTTGAATTAAACCTAGACCGGCCTGGAATTTGATCCACAGCTGAGACTGGCCTTGAACTCTCAGCCTTCCTCCCTCTGCCTCTAAGTACTGGAGTTCCAGCGATGTACCTTCATGCCTTGCTACATCATATTTTTTTATGTTAGTGTATGGAGACATTTGGCAGTTGGCTGATTCCACTCCCAGTGGGCTAAGATCTGCTCCATACACTGCAGACTGAATTCCTAGAATTTTATTAATGATTATCCAGAAGTGAGCTTGTTGGCCGTGAAGGAGCAAGAGAGGTGCAATGATTCCGTTTCTTTTCCATTTGAAAATACTGGGCAAGAAGCAAGGGAAGGGAAGGGTTAACTTTGATACTGGCACATCAGATAGGAGTGGGAGACATTTGACAAATGGTCAGGAACCAGAGAGTGAACAGGAAGTGAGGCCAAGTTAACTCCTGCTGACCCACTTCCCCCGTCTAGCGAGGCTCCATCTCGTGAAGGTTACACGACCTTCCCAAACAGCAGCACCAAAGACCAAGTTTTCAAACACGGGAGCCCAAGAGAGACTTCATATTCCAACCACAGCAGAGATAGCACCTGGGAGCGCAACTAGGTACGCTGATGTCGCTGACAAGCTAGACCTGTTTGATTAGTGACAGCCACGGATGTGACATGCCATCTCTTCTCACCTGGCCTTCATCACTCTCAAGTCTTCACGTTATGTGGTGCCTCCTGCTGGGCATGGGGACGTGTGCCACAGAATAAACTCAGGACACCTGTGCGGCACCTGTGCGTTAGGGTGACGGTGTTCCAGTGAGGAGTTTCGAAGTCTGCAAAACATAGCTTATCTCCAGGAATAGCTCAGAAGTTAAAGGGTTAATTTTTCTTATCAGTTTCCGACTGCAAGAAGGAAGTGGAAGTTCTAACTCAAGGCCAGGACAGGCCGGTCTGTCCTGTTAGGGCCTGTGCACAGATGGCCTTTTCTCCTGGTAATTGCGTTATCTGCCTGCTGCAAATATTAGCCTAGTGCATTTTTGTGGCTTTTGGAATGCCACTTCATAAAAAAGGAGGGCAGTTGTCAGATTTTTGTCATTTCTGACAGAGTTGGGAAGTGGTTTCTTCTCATAGGCAGCAGAATCTGAAAAAGAGAAGAGACAAGGTTCCTTGGGTCCCCGTTTTAAAAATAAGATAGTGTGGTCCTTTTTCCAAGTGTAGACCTGCAGGTCCCATCGAAGTTTGGATCTCAGGGGACCTGATGCCCAAACTACCCTCTTCCTGCTGTCTGGGGTTTAATTGTGCCAGATTTGTGTTCTCCATAATGTCCATTGTGGGAACCATACAGGGATGGCTTGGCTTTCAGATTGCCCAATGGCTCTCATGTTTACGTAGCTCCCCATGATGCCATCCTAAGTAGACAGTGTCATGCATGTCCCAGGTTTGTTACTCAAAGTGACCACTGTGACATAGAATCTGGTTATTCTTAATCACTGTGCATTTCTGTTAGCAAAGCAACAACAGATTCCATTTGGTGCCTGGCCAGTGAGCCTAACCTGCTCAGAAAGCCCCAGGCCAGTAAGAGATGCACCTGAAGAACCCTTAGGGTTGAACTCTGACCTCTGCACACAGACTCCAGTGCACATAGGAACTTCGAGCACATGTCCAACAGTATGAGCATGCAAGTGTGTGTATGCATACACACACACACAGGGATGGGATAGTGAGGGAGGGAGGAAGGGAGGCTGGTGGGGCTAATAAGATAGGTACACACTTAGAGCTGTTTTGACAACCTCGGAGCCCTGTGATCTCAGAGATTTGGAACGGAGCACATCTTCAGTTCTCTGCGGAGCTGGGGATGCTTGCGCATCTCTCAGAGCAGTGGCCTTGTGTAATCTGCTGCTTCCCGGTCTCCGAGGATGAAGAGGGCAGCTCACTAAGCTTAAGCTTGTAACGCTGTTCATCAGAGTCAGATCCTAACGGCCAGGAGGAAGGATGCAGTCATTCTGAATAACGCGCATGCTGCCGTCTTCTGCCTTTTCTTCCTGTCTCTTTTCTAGTTTCCTCTTTGCCTGCATCAAGCATCTGGAGATCAGATTTTTAGAGGAGTAGATGCACAAATTCAGTGGGCTCATTTGACCCCCTTTATCTTGAGCCATGGTGACTTCCCTTGTCAATGCCTAATAACAATAAACACTAACTTTTTGTTGTTGCTCCCTCTGAAGAGAAGGCAAGAATTTCACACAGATGTTTAAGGACTGAATTTGCAGCAGATCTATCTCCTGAGGCATCGTCAACTAACGGATATTAATTCATATTTTTTGGTTGGCAAGTAAGGAACGTTATCCTTTCAGAATTAATTACTTTTCTGCTGTAATGGACGAGTCCTGAAGTGGGAGGGAATATCAATTTAAAAGGTTTTTGTTTTGGTTCTTTGGGGGGTTTTTTGTTTTTTTTTTTTTTTTTTTATGTCTCACTTGATGACCACCATCAACAACTTTTATTTTTATAACTTTAGATTACAGGACTTTGGAGAGACCAGGGGTTTATTTACTTTTATAAAAGTCTTCCCTTTATAAGATTGCTCTTGGGTAATGCCTACCTTTCCTTTCACTGTATTTCTTAAAAACTGTTCTCTCTAGTCTTCATGAATCCCAATTTTAAGTTACTCTTTTAGAAGCATGCCTGGAAAAAAATTAGTTGTAAACTAATTTTATTTGTTATTTTGAGGCAGGCTCTCATGTAGCCCAGGTTGATGTTGGAACCCTGGTCTTTTTGCCTCCATCTCTGAGCGCCGGGATTAGAAAGTTGTCCAGTGTGTGTAGTTTTGGGGATCAGAACCGCAGCTTCATCACTCTGGGCAAGCAGTCCGCCAGCCGAGCTATATCCTCAACCCCAAATCATGTCAGACAACTCACACTAAGTAGCCCGAGGTCAGTGTAAATTGTGATGCTCATAATCCAAACCAGTGTTAGAGGTTGAGGTCTCACCCCCTACATCAGCTGTGTGTGCATTTGCCTCTTGCTAAGCAGCAGCATAAAGGTGTAGCTGATTGAGGATTTTCCCTGCTCAGGGTTATCAGGTTTTTCTGTTGGTAATGATGATGTTAGAATGTGTTTCTCTTCGGTCCGTGTAATTTGCCGACCTAATGCCGACTGTGGTTCTCTCCAATCTCTGAGTTTCAAGAGTCTATTAATAAAGCATGTGGAGAGAATTAGTTGCTAATTTTGGATGTGCCTGAAATGAGATTGTCAGCAAATTTTACCTTCAGACCTATGACTGCGGCTTGCTGTGTCTTGGGCATCATCCCTGGGACAGAAAATAAATAGAGTCTCTGGAAAAAAAAAATAGAAAAGAAGTCTAACACTTTTCATATCTTATATTTCCTTTATACTTGTCAGTGTTCCTTAGGAACATTTATATTTCTTTTTTTCTTCCCAGACGTTTTTGTGTTAAGATTTGATGTTCTATCAAACAGCGATTACAAGTCTGTACCGGTCATGAGATCTTTCAATAAAAAGTAAAACCTAAGTAAATGTTTACTTTTAAGCCCTGACAAGTAGAGAGTTAACTGTGCATTGTTACTGACAGAAGGAAATTAATATTTACTTCAGTCACCACCTATACCAACAACAAGGAAGAAAGAATAAACTGAGGCCAGGACAACTTGTGACTCACCGGCTGTAGCTACTGGGAGTCAGTCCAGCTAGGTGACACTTCGGAATCCATTTGATGTCCTAGGCTCTGGGAAGTCCATGGAGGTACAAGTATTAAAGAAGACAAAGGGGCCCGTTTTTGAGGGACTGTGGTTGTTACCAGTAGCAAAGAGACCCCCGATAAGTGTAATGTCTGTGTGTATGTTCTCATGAACGTGCCCAAGGAAGTGAACAGGAACAGAGATAGGAAGTTACATGGATTTATGTGTGCTTGGCTGTGCAAGTGCATACATCTCATGTGTGTTCAGATACCCAACGATGCCAACAGATCTTCTAGACTTACAGGAGGTGTGAGCTGCCCACTGTGGATGCTGGGAACTGAATTCAGGTCCTTTGGAAGAACAGCAAGTGATCTTAACTGCTAAGCCATACCTTTCCAGACTCCAATGTTGGCAGTCACATTTCCAAGAGGGATAAAGATGGCCGAGGCTCCCATCTCTTCCTCTGGATTTTAGGTCAGTCTCCTCCCCCTCTCTCTTTCCCAAATCAAATAGTTGGATGCAACCTCTTGTTTCCCTCTAACATTCTGTACAGCGTTTTGCTCCTGCTGTAATTGCTGTAAGAAGCTGTAAGGGCTACAGTCTTTAGGATTAAATGAAACTGTTTTGTTTCTTTCCTGTGGCTATTCTTAAAATATCAATATCTGTGTGTGTCTCAAGTGGCTATAAAACCAGTATTGTAACAAGTTCCTCAGATGAACTTACCTATCCTGGAAGCCCTAACTACCATTTTCTTCCCTCCAGGAAGGCCTTCCTGGCCTTGCCTGTGTGATCTCGATATAACCAGAAGACCATAATCACAGACTACTTCTGTGCCACCTTCTGAGATTCAGAATAGGACAGTAGACTCAGGATGTGGCTCAGTTGGTAAAGTGTTTGCCTAGTAACCATGAAGCCCTTGATCCCAATGAGATACACTGACAAATTCATCTGGTCCTGGTACTTGAGAGGTAGGGACTGATGAATGAGACGTTCAGAGTCACTCTTGGCTACACTATAAGAAGTTTTGAGGGAGCTTGGGGTACATAGGATGCTGTCTCGTAAGGAACTAAAGACAGAATAGAAGAGCACTTTTCTTGTCCTTCTCTATCAAGAAGTGGGGTTTTTCCTTGATTCCTACAGGGCTGAGCAGATTCCATTTGTTGGCTCAGCCTGTGCCTTCTGGTTCTTGCCTTTCCAAATGCTTGCTTTTGTGGAGCCAGACACTCTGGAGGCAACCTCAGGCCTGCTATTCAGACAGCAGTTCCAGAAGCTGGAGAAATGGCTCTGCGGTTAAGAACGCTTGTTCATCTTCCAGGGGAGCTGAATTTAGTTCCTGGCAACCATGTCAAGCACTTCACCACTGCTTGTAACTGCAGCTGCAGGGCATCTGACACTACCTCTGGGTTCTCTGGGCATCCATGGTCACAAAAATAAGAGATAAATTCTATTTTAAATAGAGAAATTCCAGCCTTCTAGCCATTCCTTGCCTATGACAGATTGGGGAAGGGAGCTGCCTTGGATCTGAGGGATCATAGTTGAGGCCACACTGACAATAGATGAGAGATTGCAAGGGGTTCTCGTAGTTCTCGACCCTTTCTTACTTTTAGGGTGGCTTATTAATGAGGACATGAGACGGTGTTCTCAGCATTCTCCTGTGAGAGATATAAGTTTGTCAACAAAGCCCACTGTAGGTGAGCCTTGAGTGTGTAACAGGATGTGCTTGCACAGCTGTTTTCCCGGAAGCTGGAGGAGGGGAGCCACGCACAGGATGGGCCGAGAGCATAGCTCAGGGATACACTTGGCTGAGACAGCTGAGAAACAGCTGCAGTGGCCCAAGTAAGCCGAGAGAGTGGGTGTTTTGTTATCAACTAAAGGAAGTCAGATACTGTAGTTTTATCTGCCATATTCTTAGATGCGGGAGGGAGGGAGGGAGGGAGGGAGGGAGAGAGAGAGAGAGAGAGAGAGAGAGAGAGAGAGAGAGAGTGAGAGA
Organism: Micromys minutus; assembly: GCF_963924665.1. NCBI lineage: Eukaryota > Metazoa > Chordata > Mammalia > Rodentia > Muridae > Micromys > Micromys minutus. The sequence goes on from NC_137977.1 coordinate 50,290,138, forward strand.
GAGAGAGAGAGAGAGAGAGAGAGAGAGAGAGAGAGAGAGAGAGAGAGAGAGAGAGTTCTTAGTCTGAGCTGAGTCCCAGAGTCTGTCAATGTGATCTTGTAGGTAAATGGGGAAAGATTTCTTCCCAACAATAAAGAATGACTTAGAGGGTGTGACAGTGTTTGCTTTTAATTTTATGTGCCTTTAAAATATAGTGCCTGGCAACATAGGTGTGTGTGTGTGTGTGTGTGTGTGTGTGTGTGTTTGCACACATAGGTGCTTGTATGCACGTTTATGTGAAGGCCAGACAAGTTCAGATGTGGTTCCTCAGGTGTCACCTACTTTCTTTCTGAGATGGAGACCTCAGTTTGGCTCCACGAGCTGACTGGCTGGCTGGTCAGCAATCTCAAAGGATCTGCCTGTCTCTGCCCCCTTCATCCAGCACGTGGATTACTAGCATGTGTTGCTGTGCGCAGTTTTCCCCATGGGTTCTATGAATGGAGCTTGGCTCCTCATGCTCACACAGTGGGGAGCTCTTTACTTACTGAGCCCCCCCCCCCATAGCCCAGCAACACAGAAGGAGATAATTGGATTCATGATCTGTCAAGCTTAATTAAATTTACTGTAAAGTCCAGACATGTACACATAGTTACAATACAACACCGAGGTCATGACTGACATACCTATAACTCAGTGGATAGTTCCTCCCCAGTGTCATCCGATATGTACCTCAGCCTCCCTCACCAAGAGAAAAAGGAGAGAAGAAGAGGAGGAGGAGGAGGAAGACTACAACAACAATGCATTCTCATTCTAGAGCAATTTAAAAAGATACAAAGGTCAGATGACGTGTCCCAAGAGTGTTGTGCAATCCTCTGGCAGCTGGACATTCAGAAGTGACAAGGTGACCTCTGAGTCAGCCTTCCTAGTTCTACCTCCATGTTGGGGTGTCGTAAGAGCAACCCCAACAGCCTCAGGCTATCTCTTCCTGTTACCTGTCTGAGACTTAGAGTCAATGACATCCTATTTGGGAATGCAATGGCATCCTCTGCTGGAATGGGTGAGGAGGGGAAACTCCCAACAGAGTTGCCCAAGGGCCCTGAAGTCAACAGTGGCAAGGTGACATTTCTTAACTGGCTCCACAGGATGCTCAGTCTGACCGCCATCTTTCAGTGTGCTGGAGTTAATGCCATCAGGAAAGACTGGCTAGATTAAAGCTTTGACCACATTTGGCTCTTCCACAATTCTTTCATATTTATTTGTCCATTATTTATTTGTTTATTTGTTTGTTTGTTTATTGTATGTTCCTTCCTACACATGCTGTGATGGGTATGGAGGTCACAGATCAAGGTTGTGAGGCTTTTTCCACTAAACACCTCACCAGCCCTGGACATGTCTTAATAGTAACCCTTAAGGTGACAGGTTCTTTTTCAAGTCAAAAACAAGAGAAGGATTAGCGCTTCATCATGTGTGCAGTTTTACAAATAACCTGTTAGGGTATAGTAAAGAAAAGTCTGGATTTGAGGGCCATTGACCTGTCCTTGTGTGCTGCTGTCCCTTAACTTTTCTGAATCCATTTTATATTTGTAAAATGGTAACTCTTGCTAGAGTTTCTGTTAAGCAATAGAGGAGGTCGATAGAATAGAGGAGATGCTGTTGCACAGGTGTGGTTGATTATCGACTTAGTGAAGCACTTGCTATGGGAGTTAAGTCTACAGACCAACCTGGAGTCCACCCTTTCCCCAGGGCTGGATATCCGATATCTTACATATCAGATGTTTGTATTGCGGTTCATAATCAGAGCAAAATGAACAGTTATGAGGTAACAACAATAATTGGATGGTCGGGGTCACAACAACATGGAGCTGTATGTAAGGTTGAGAACCACTAAGCCAGACAAAGGTGAATATAAAATCCTAACCCTAACCCTGACCCTAACCCTGACCCTGAGGCTTTACACCTAAAGGAAGACCACCTAATGTTATGAACAGTCTTCAGTCTGATACCAGCCCTTTGTCACTGTGGGAAGCTAATTGTAGAGAAGGATGTACACTTTGGTGGCTGTAGTGACTGATGGGAGGAAGCCCAGCTCTTCAGTTTTTGTAGCATTATTGAGGTGGGAATTGTTTCAGCTTCGGGATATCTTAGTGTCAGCTTCCCAGCTGCCCCTGGGACTCTTGTCTTTCCGTAGCCAGGAGAGAAGGGAAACTGGTGGTGCGTGTGCTAATGAGCAGGCGGGAAGGCCCCTGGGATGGGAAGAGAAGCCCTGTTAGCCTGAGGTCTCTGCTCAATTGGCCTGGAAGCTCTAAGAGGTGGAGTAGTATTCTGGTAAAAGCATATGCAGTAAATAAAACTGAAGGGTATCTCAGGATGATCCCTGAGGCCCCAAGAAAGGTCTGTTCTGCTTAAACATCAGGTTTCTTCTGGAGTAGAGTGGGGACAGGGGCAGGACCTATGGGGTCAGAGTGTCAGATTGACTGTCAATCCAGATAGACAACTTGCTAATGTGGCAGCTCTTCACCTGTCCTGTGACAGTCTGTCTGTCTTTCCCAGATTACTGTATGATGTTCTCGGCCATTGGCTCAAGGCCAACCTTCTCTCCTGATATCTCTGTGACTCAAATGGGAACATGAAGCCTATAGTTTTTCATTTCAGTGGCCCAGGCACATCAGACAATCCACCAACCTCATTTGTTTTTACTCTTTTTTAACTTTTAATGCACATGAAGATTTGTATTGTTTAATTTCAAGGAAAACAGGTATAATATAAAATAACTCACATTCAGCATTATAATTTAGAAGTCTGATTTGTTGTTGTTGCTTTGCTTTTTTTTTTTTTTTTTTTTTTTTTTTTTGTTTGAAACCCTTTGGCTTATTCTTCTCTCCAGAGTTTATCTCCTGTGAGGTTGTTGTAATATCTTAACTGGATGGATTAGCCAGGCTATGGTTAAAAAGCAACAATCTTTATACACATTCCAGATTACTCCACTATGTCAGGTCCATGATTCACCCTCAGAAACCTTCATCAAATAATACTGAACAATGCCTCAGTAAAAGCTGGCCACCTCAGAAATACTTTCTTCCTAGCTTAACTATTTTCACCTTCACCGTAGTGAGAAATATCAAAGAATACTTCTTTTCTGGTGATTTGTGTGTGCATTTGTGTTAGAAAGAGCGGGAGGGAAGGGAAGGTGGGAGGGAGGGAGGTGGAGAGGGAGAATATATGATATAATATGTCATAATATCTATGATAGCCTTGTACCCTCAGTTGTGAATGCAAAAAAAAAAAAATGGTTCCCAGAATATTTTGGTCTCTGCCCTAAGTCAGGCTAGCTACTCTCAACAGAGTTCTAGCACTTTCCATTTATGAAGCACACTAGCGGACAATCCACTTTATCCTTTTCAGTCTGTGAGCATCTATGTGTACATGTAAACATAGTACATGGGACAGGTGTGTGCACATGCATGTGGAGGCCACAGGACATCCTTGGGTGTCATCCTCAGCTTCATCTTCTCCGAGACAGGGACTGCCCGTGACCTGGGGAGCACCAGATAGATTAGACAGGTCAGTGAGCTCTAGGACCTCCCTGCTTCCATTTGCCTGCAGCGGGATTACAGGTCCATCTGCCACACACACCTAAAGATCTTACATACGTTCTGGGGACTGAACTCAAACGTTTGTGTTTGTAAGGCAAATGCTTTCCTGACTGGTCCCTCCCTCCCCCCATCCACTTTATAATCCACACCGATGGATGCTGTGACTGTGACTTTCAGGTTGGACCGTGCCACTAACTGCCATTAGCATTGTCTGTGTCTCCAGGGTAATCATTGGCCTTCTTCATACGGCCGGAGACCAGATGAGATCTGAGGGTGGGAAAATCAGTGGGGCTCTAGAGTGAGCAGGGCTGGGTTTGAGGAAAGAAAGGAAAGCTTTCAGACTGTGGTGGGAGGGATGGGAAAGATGGATGGGTAGGAGGGATTCAGGAGACCTGGAGATAATAAGGCAGCTTTCCCAGGCTTGAGTGTTTCTAGAAGGCAGGAAGCTTGCCATGCTGTACTGGGAAGTTCCAGCAAGAGAGAAAACCCGGGAGCAGTTCGGAGGGGAACCGCGAGCTAGGGTTCTAGCTGAGGACTGATCTTTGCCAAATATTTTAGGTATATTTTTCCAAATGCTCACACATCCCAGATCCTTGTAGGAGAGGGAGAAAAAGAAACCGTACTACTAAGTCTCTTCACAGAGAAAAGCTTGTCTCAGTACAGGCATTTATGAAGTAGACCGTGATTTTTTTTTTTTTTAAAGCTACGGGCTGGGGCGATGGTTCAGCTCTTAGGGCACTTGCTGGGCAAGCATGAAGGTCAGAGTTTGAGTCCAAAGAACCCACGTAAATGCCAGATAGGCAAGGCAGTCCATTTGTAAACCCAGCCTCAGACAGTAGAGACTGGTGATCTCCAGAGTAAAACTCATGGAAGAATCAACCTCAGGCCACCATAGGCACACACGTGAAAAATGGTGGAGGAGAGGGTGCCAGACAGTGACTCACTTTGAAATGAACTACTTTGCAGTTAGGTAATATGTCTCACATAGAAATGGTGAGACACCCCCACCTCTACCTCAGGCACCTGCACTGCTGTGGAAAGCAACCCTGGGAACCTATTGAGGATGTTTTGCCGGGCTGGAGCTGTGGCACAGTTGCTACTGTGTTTCTCTGTACCGTCCGAGTCCTTTAGTCAGTATAATTTATGCAGTTCTCCTGAAGCTGCCCGACAGACCCATGGGAGAAATTGAAGCAACAATCACTTGGGCAAAGTTGTCTTTAGTCAAATGTGGTTTGAGGTCCCCTGCTTTGGTCTTATTTTTGTTTCCTGAACATAGATTTGAGCAAATGTCTTTTTGGCAGCCCTAGAGATGTAGAACTCACAGAACCTCTAACAGGAAGAGGCTGTGCAAACACCGTGCACAGGCTGGCGTGATGTAGCAGCATCTCATAGGATGGGAAGGCTTTGACTGGAACTCTGAGTGCCAGCAATGGCAGAGAATTGTGTGCACACTCGGAGGGTCCCATCAGCGTCTTCATGACCTTGGACAGTGTCCGGTCTTTGAAAATACTTTCTTGTAGTTTCAGTAAGAAGTGTCAAGCGCTTAAATTTTATTTCTTTAAAAAGCTTTTTAATATAACCCAAGTTTACAAGCTATAATATTCCCTAGACTGTGTGTCTGGATATTCTGTTTAATTATAAACCTGTTGCCATGGAGAAGAATGGCACAGACCTCAGGAGTCTTGTGGCTGATTCCACGGGTGACAGGGGAAGTAGAGGAGCTGCTGCACAGATAGATACAGGTACAGATGCTCTGTGCCCATCCCACGTGGCTTCCTCGTGCGCATTCTTGTATTTCCTCTTCCAGTCACGAATCCCTCTCTCTCCCTCCCCAACACCCATGCTGGTGTAGTTGGAAGTCAAGAGCGATTTAAAGTTCTGAGTTTGGCTCTAAGCAGAGGATTTCATATTGAAATTGAACTATTGAATTGATCACTTCTGGAAAAAGAAGTACTACATGTTTTCTCGCTGAGATACGTGCTTTTTTCTTTCTGAAAGAATACTTTCTACCAGTGCTTAGAAACTTGGGGGTTTGTGCCATTGGTGTCTGCGGTAAGTGGGCCCATTCTTAGAGTCGGGGTTACAATGGTATGCTTTGAAGCATTCCAATGTCATGCCATGCTTGGGTGTGCTATGAACTCTCACGTACCAAAGTTGTGGAATTCTACAAAAGTCCAAGTGATGTTGCCTTGGCTTTTGGAACTTAAGAACTTTGTCCTTGTTCAGCATGTTTCTGGGGCATTTTGAAGGGGTAAGGCACGTCTCAGTGTTTGTATAACCACCATAAGAAATTCCTTTTCTAGAGTTGCTCAGTTCTTGCAGGTACATTGACTGTCCTGAAATCTGTGGTTGTCCTAAGTATTAAGATCTCTGTTTGCCCACGTTGACCACATACTTGACCTTTCACCCCCGCATGCCGGAGTATTTCTACTTCAGGGGTAAAGGAGTTGTTTCCCTTGGTTTTTTGATAACAGCACGTAGGGCACACTTCTTCAAAAGAGAATTGTAAACCAGAGCAGTCATCACACCTTCAAAGCTTAACTATAAAAGTGTCCCTGGGTTGCACTGCTGCGGAACTGGAATTCATGGCTGCCTTTGATAGTTGTAGCATGAGAGCTGCAAGAAGCAGCAAAGAATTTCTGTGAATTTCAGTAAAGAAGCAGTTTGGAGTCCATCTTAACAGTTTCTTTTGAGAGCTAACGTGTGGAAGTTGACCTACTGATTGGTGTGTGGCCAGACGACTTTCAACTCAAAAATCTGGCCTTCAGGACTAATGAGCTCATTTTTCCACCAAGTGAACCGGCAAGTTGTGACTGGTCCCGTAACATTAGAAAGGGTGAAATGCAACGTTTAATTCAGGGAATCTAAAACCCCTTTGCATAGAGAAATGAGGAACTTGCTGCTTTCCTGCCTCCTGAGGTATTCCCCTTGGTTGATTGTGTGTTCTTTGAGATAGAAAGAATCCTCACCACCCGTTATGTGAGCCTATGTCTGATCAGCATCCTCCTCTTGGTTAATGATCATTATCCCTAGCATTGCCTTCTGCTGAACACAAGTCTAGAGGATTCATAGAGGATGTACCACTTTCCTACCTAGGTGACTGTGGGTGTCTTAGTTACTGTTCTCTTGCAGTGAAGAGACACCACGACCAAGGCAACTTATAAAAGCAAGCATTTATCTGGGGTCTTGCTTATAGTTTCGGGGGGTCAGACCATGATAGCCACCATGGTGAGCCAGGCGGCAGGCTTATCCAAAAATTGGGGAAACAGAGAGACACAGACTGGGGATGCTGTGGGGTTTTTAAGCCTCAAAGCCCAACCCCACTGGCACACCTCTGCCAACAGAGCCACATCTTTTAATCCTTCCCCAAACAGTCCATCAGCTAAAGAGCAAGCCTTTAAATAAATGAGCCTTTGGGGCCATAGTCATTCCACCACAGTTATTATCCTACCAGCTCCAAGTTTACATTTTGTGTGTGTGTGTGTACATGCATGCGCTATATGTTTGTGCAGATGTGTAATGTCTGTCTTCACATGTACATCCATGTGCATGCATGTGGAAGCCAGAGATCAAGATTTGACATCCTCTCCTTTGCTCCACCCCATTTTATCTTTTAGTTTAGTTATATTTATTAGGGTGCTTGAATGTGCATGTTTTATATTGTATTTGTGGAGGTGTGCATGCCATGGTCTGTGGATGGAGGTCCGGGACCAAGTCTGTGGAATTGGTTAACTCTTTCCATCTTCCTGTGGCTTCCAGAGATTGGACTCAGGTCATCTGACTTGCAATGTTAGTCAGCAAATGCCTTTACCCACTGAGCCATCTTGCCATCCTTATTTTTGAGACAGGCTCTTTCACTGAACCTGGAACCCATCTATTCAATTAGGCTGGCCAGTGAACTTCTGCCCCCCTTTGTACTGGAATTGCAACGCACAATGCTATGCCAGCCTTTTGTGCTTCGTGCACTTTACAGATTGAGCCAATTCTCCAATTCCCAAGTAGTGGATTTATTTTAGTTTAACAAAATTTGTTATTGTTTTTCCCTGTAGATATCTTAAAGTTCCTTTATGATCTGATAGTACAATGTTCTCTTATAATTCTTGATCATAAGTAAAAATGCAGTGAGGTGTAATGTTAGCTTTTGGTACATTGCAGCTTTCCTTTTATTAACTTGTTGCCTTCATATAGAAGTCCTAGGGAAGCCTAGAGGATGGTCGTTTGGGCTGTCTCTTGGTTTTACTTTCTGTTGCTGTAATAAATAGAGCTATGGTCCTTCCAGGTGATCTGGACTGTGTTAACAACTAAAGCTAAGCTTCATGGGTTCTCGGAACTTTGTTAGCTGAGTTTTATAATAGTTTCGGGTCTTCCTCACTGTCTTACGTAACTAAACTTTAATTTATATGAAATTTCTTCAGGTTTATCTCAATTTCATACTGACCCTAGTAGAACTTTTTTTATCTGTCTATCTTGTTTTGTGTTTCCTTTTTAAAATATGCTGTTGAAATAGAATAAGTCCACTTTCCTTCCTCCCTTTCCTGCCCCTCCCTGATACCCTGCCTTAAGCCCCTTCCATGGCTCCCTCCAGTTGATAGCCTTTTTCTTTAGTTATGTTATACCTGCATATGTACATGTATGTGCACATATACATATGTTAATAAATATAGATCACCGAGTCTTTTTGTTGTTTGTATGTATGGCTTTAGAGCTGAGCATTCTGTGTCAGACAACCTATAGGGGTCTCATCCCTGGGAGAGGCTACCTCTTCATCACTTAGAATTAGTTACCTGGGATTTGTCTTTGTCTGGGGATGGGACTTTGTGAATTTTTCTCCCGTCATGTTAACATGGCATTGATATTTCCTTTGTTCCAGTCTTGTTTATGCAGCCAATTCATATTGTTTCACAACCGACTCACAAAACATAAATGCAAGAGCCATGATGTAGATATATTTATTGGATCTGGGCTTTTTCACCCCTTAAGAAGTGTACTTGTATACCTGTTTCTTAAAAACATTTAGCCACTTGGGCTAACAGCGTTCCCCACAAGAACCATAGAGTAATAATTAAAAAAAAAAAAAATCTAAGTACCAAACACAAGAAACCCTCCTTTTGACTGGTTGTTTGGGACAATCCAGTGACAAACCATCACAGATTATCTATGTAGCCCTCTGTTGTCTGTCTGGGTTTGAAGATGCACCCCTACTGCTGCAAATGCTCATGATTAAACCCAGGACTTAACAGTTCAACCTGGATCTGACCTGAAAGGTCCCACTGCCATGATTACAGAAAATACCATGCAAGCTGCCAAGGGAGGGAAACAATTAAAAGTCCTACAAGCTGCAACACCTGTGAACCACAGCCGTACCCAGCAGTACCCAGCAGTACCCAGCAGGGCAAGATATGTATAAAGTTACAAAAAGTTACCCTCTTCCTCTGTGTGTGTGTGTGTGTGTGTGTGTGTGTGTGTGTACAGATATGTATGCAGATGCATCTGTATATACAAGTATGTATATCTGTGTATATATTTGTACATACATCATATGTACATACTTGAATGTGTATGTACCAGCTTGAGTCTATGTACACCACATGAGTGCCGGTGTTCTTAAACGCCAGAGCTGGGTCTAATCAACTGGAACTGTAAGGGAGTTGTGAGCAGGAGTAGTAGCTGTGAACCTCTCCTGCTGAGATGTCACCCTGTCCTATGGGGGCTTTTTTAAGCCTCCGTAGTGATCATACTCTTATTTGTGAATGTTGACATCTTCTCTCAGTATATTTCTGTTTTGAAAAACAGTGGGTCTTGGGATATGCTCTTCTAGGGGGGCTGCTGAGTCTGACCTCAATGGAAGAGGATGGGCCTAGCCCCTCAGAGAGTTGATGTGCCAGGATGGGGGATACCCAGGAGGGCCCCACCCACTCAGAGGAGAAGGGGTGGGGGATAGGGAGAAGGGCTCTAGGAGGAGTGGCTGGGAGGGAGGCAATGGGTAGGATGTAAAGCAAAGAAATAAAACATTAATTAAGTAATTAATTGGAAAGATACCCACGGCTCTCTGGGTAAGAGATGCGGACTTAGTCTTTCTGTTTGTTTGTTTTCACCATTTCAGTCCAAAATTAGGCTGCTTGCCACATAGTATTGTATATGACCGTGACACAGTAGATACTTGTTGACCGAATGCAAGCATTAAATGTGTCCTCAGGGCCTTCACAACAAAACAGACAAACAAGATGGAGCTTTTGCTGCTGCTTGTCAGTTCCAGGAAGAGTGGCCTTGCGTACTTCCAGGTTTTCTGTGAGGGTCTGTGCTTTGCCACCCTAGAGTTAATTAAATGGCTCCTGGTACCTACTGTTGATTTCAGGGAAGTCATTCAGTGCGCCTCCTCAGCACGACATGTTCTCAACTGTCTGTCAGCAGTATCTAGGAAATGCACCCGACGCCCCGTGTAGAACTCAGAACTTTACTCTCTTTATTCTTTCCCAGCCTTCGGTCAGACCTCTCTGGGATGGGTTCTGATACTGGTCAATTCAGACAGAAAGAAATTCCTACTCAGGATTGCCTAGTGAAGTCTAGGAGGAACGGTCAGCTCTCATTCTAGATGCTTCTAACTTGTTTCTGGAGGAAGCGTGACATTAATCCCCCTGCCCCTCAGCACACATACTAACACCCTTTCCTCCTTAAACACCAGCTCTAATGGGGTTGCTATCAATCAAGCTGTGTTGTGGAATATTAATGTTAATACATGTGTAGATATTCAATGAAATATATATCTGTTTCCCTCTTTTAAAGCCATTTACCTCATAAATTTCAGGCAGAGTGTTAAGTGTACTGTTACCCGCGCTGCTCTATCAATGAAACCCCACATATGAAGGAAGGTGCAGCTCATCACCATTGCAACGCTTTGGCACATTTTCTAAGTAGCTCCTTCCAGTTCTGAATGCTAGACTCGTCAACAGGTAGAGGGAAAAGAGTTACTCTTTGATAAACCATGGAACAGAAGTGAATTTATGAACAAGTGCTCCAGAAGAAAGAAGAATGCAGTTTCTCTCCTGACATGTGCTTCCATTGTGGAAAGAGCATAACAAGGAGTTACTGTCCTTGTCCTAGAGTAGATCCTAGTTCACAGGACACTGGTCCTCACGATCGTGAGTTCCCTTCTGCAAGACATGGCTGAAGAACTTGGCTATATAAGAGTTAGATTCATAAAGCCCTGCCTTTACGTGAAGGTTTCCTGCTCCTGTTCTAACAGTCCTTGAGGATGGCAGGCTACCTGAAGATGTTTAATATATAAATACTTTTGGGGCATGAGGTCTTTAAGAGCTTTTGTGGGGAGTGTTTCTACTTTCTTCCTCATACATCCTAGGTTTTGTCAGCCTCAATGAACAATGGAACCATTGTGTGGGGTTTGCTTTGAGCTCAGGTCAGAGACATGCCTGTGACAAGTTGCGTGCTTGTGCCTGACCATCTGCTTTGCCTGAAAGAACAATGATAGGCAAAGAACAGAGCTCACTTGCTCGGTGACAAGGCGGGGTGAGTCCTCTTAGAGCTGTTGAGGAAGAAAAATGAAGAAGGGTTAGTAATGACAATCATGTGCACAGTCCATCCTCCACGTCCCTCTACACATGGTCCTTCCTTGAATGCGACAAGGAAATAACCTTTAAAATCAAATTATCCTTAGAGCTTTGTTAATTCATACCTGACTGACTTGCCCGCCCAGCAGTTCTTGTTGAAATCATGCTATTCCTCAACTAAATGTCAGAGGGAAATGCAATATTAGGCTGTAAAGAAGGCTCACATTATCTGGTTCAAGGCTCATTGTGCAAAATGGTGTATGTCCAGGTGTCGTGAACTTGTAAGAGCAGAAATAGAGCCAGAAACCAATGAAAAGAAGGAAAGGCTGCTGGAAGCCCAGATAGTACTATTATTATTATTATTATTATTATTATTATTATTATTATTATTATTATTATTATTATTATATTGTTGGATTTTTGTGTCAAATAGAAATGCCAGTCCTGTGGGTGGTCCCCTAGTTTAAGAAAATCTGCTGTCAAATACAGGAGTAAGCTGTGGAACTGAGTATCTGCTTCTGTAAGGGCTGGCCAGAAAACAAGCTAGAATCTAACAGGAGCTCCATAGTATTTTCAGACAGGATGTTGTTGCGTGCTAAGACATAAAGTGAACGAATTAACTGTGTCCTGTAAGGTGTTGGCACCTGCCAGCTTCAGTTTGCTATTCGCCAAATGAAAGTACACAGGTTCACTGATAGTTTCCAAACCCCTTGGGCTGGATAGCTACCAGATGAGTCTGAAGAGGTTTGCTTTGTTTCTAATACTGGGGAGATGTGCTGCATTGGACACCTTGCCATTGTGTGCACGTGACAATCAGAGGACAGCTTACAGGAGTCAGTTCTCCAACTCACTTTCATCAGACTTAGCAGCAGGTGCCTTTACACACTGGGCCAACTCCCCAGCCCCAAATTACGTCTGTTTTAATTAAAGGTGGGGACTAGGTGGGACTGTTAGTTCGTAATGCTCCAAGGCTGGTTCTGAACTCATCGTCTTCCAGCCCCAGCCTCCCAAGTACTGGAATTACAGGTTTGCACCACCATCCCTGGCCTCAGCGCTGGTATTTTGCACTTTGAGAATGTGGCTGTAAGCCACAAGCTTGCACATGGCCTGTGGCTAGTGTGCCTCTTGAGGTGTAAGATGAAGCCCCGCACATGCTCAAAGGCCCATTCCTCTAGCTACAGTAGCTGCTGCCAGGGACAGCAAGGGAAGCTAGAAATGCTTAGCAGTGAGGGGAAGGAAGCCTCCACTTGGCACCTCATCACCACCAAGTATTTACTTGAGTGCCTTCAGTGTCCTGGAGAAGGGAGTGTGCCCTGTAGAGTCTCCATAGGGTACTAGAGTGTAAAACGGTACCTTCTTATTTGTACTTTACACAACAGTTGGCATTTTCAAATTGCACTTGAAGTTAACTGTACTTTTGTGTAAGACTTACATTCTTTCAACTGTAAAACTAAGTGCCTTAACTTTCAGGAATTTCATTCCCTATCCACCAAGCTCCCAGTATCAAATAAAGTAACATAGTTAATATCCATCTACTTTAACTACAACTACCATCTATCCAATGATCAGACATGTAATACGTTTTTGTAAACCTATAAATTGCCATTAAACTTCGTATATTCAGAGCCCGTGCATGCTTGGCACAACACAGGCATTAAGTGTATCATTTGTTTGTGTAAGTGAATGAACAAACAGGTGGAGGAATTGACCATTATCCCAACCATGTATCTTCGGGTTTAGTAATCAGAAAGTTTAAGAAGGAAGTAAGGCACACAACTGTCTTTTGCTGGTCTTTCTAGCATAAAGTATTCGTTGTGAAAGCAGGTCTACATTCATTGTTTGACAGGGCAGTATAAATAGATGGGTAACCATCGTTTGACCTGACGTCACGAGCGGGAAATAACGCAGATGACGCTTCTGATCCGCTGCACCACTCGCTGCCATCAGTGATGAAATCCTGCTGCTGGCAAACATGAAATAGTTCTAGTACCATGGCTTGGCAGTCGCTCCAGTGTATAGAAGCAGCAGTGGCCAACCGGAGCCGGTTGAGCATCTCAAAATAATCTCTTATCTTGTTGCACTTGAAAATAGCATCCATACAGGATAATATTCTAGAGAAGTGAAAGCTCAGATAATGAACCCCTACTGTGCTTTCAGCAGTTTGGGGAAAAATTATCTTCCCTCAAATGGGACTTGAAGCAAATTGATTTAGAATAAAGCAGTGCCTGGTTCTCTATGATGCAATGCAGATGTTCATGCAGATGGCCAATTTTTGTGCCTGTGTCATTTACTCACATGCAGTTTGTGTGTGTGTGTGTGTGTGTGTGTGTGTGTGTGTGTGTACCTATGTCTGTATCTGTATGTCTGTGTGTATTTTTATATGTATGTGCCCCAAGACCAGAAAAGAGTATCAATCCCCCTGGAGCTAGGCAGTTGTAAGCCATCCAACATGGGTTGAACTCGGGTCCTCTGGGAGAGCAGCATGCTCTAAGCCAGTGAGCTGTCTCCCTGGCCCCAGCGATGCTCAATGAGAAAGCCTCTGTGAGGAGAGACAGAGACAGGTGTGCTTGGGTTCCCTAAGTGGCTTGAGGTGCACTAAGCCCAATACCATAGATGTAGCCTCAGAACCCACATGTCTAACCACATGTCCACTGGCTGTTTCCTATGCCCTAAGCATGACCAAGGTGGCTGGTTCTCCCAGAACATTATTTACTGGCATATCCAATGCTTATGCAATCACCTTTGTCTGAGAAGCAGAGCACCAGTCTTTACATTTCATATTTAATAAAAAAATGATCTGCTCTGTCAGATTTTAAGACTGAGGAACCATTGGATGAAACTGAGCAAAAGAGATTAACCACTGATAGCTGTTGATAAGAACGGAATGGAAGATCCGCCATAAATATGGTAAACATTTGCCAATAATTGGTAGTAGTCAAGATAAAAATGTAGTTGGTTTTCCCATCCCCTTCCTCTGCCCTGCCAATCACATCCTTTTGACATTTTTGCTCACTGAGAAAGAAGCCAGCTTGCCTGGTAGAGAGGTACCCACCTGTAATCACAGCACCCTGGAGGCTGAAACAGGAGAGAATAACCTGGGATACACAGTGAGATCCTGTCTCTGTAACAACAAACAGTAACCCATATGTCTTCCCTTACCAGGGCATAACCAGTGTAAGACGCTACATGTGTAAGTGATGTGGCCGCTAGTCAGCTGTAACCCTCACGTGGGAAAAGCCAGGGTACCCCATTCATACCCTTGAGGAGTAGATTTGAGCATCAAGTTCACAGGTGTCAATGGGCTTCAACATAAAAGCACACAAAGATTAAACCAAATGTTTACTCCAGAATCCAGATGACTTAGCTTAAGCTCCGCCTCAGATGAGCAAACCCGACCCTGAGTGAAGTCCTTAGTCTCCTGTTGTCAACACTGTCCTGTGGCTTCCACTTCACTTTGATGTTCAGATGTCTGAAGACATCCCTCCCCCTGAGGGTGGGCCCATGTTTGGATGAATGGTGTACAACCTTTGACCCTTTGGGTTTTATTTTTTCTCAAGCTCTATTAACAGAACTCTGGGTTTCCTCTGTCTGAAGTTGTGGGGAGGGTTTGTTTTTTGTGGGGGGTGGTTGTTGTTTTGTTTTGTGTTTTAACTACATCCTTACCTGCTGGTTGTCCACTTTCCATCTTGAGCACACTGGGCCACACACACACAAGGCACACTTCTCTACTCTGCCTCTGCTTGTATTTTTACCTATAACTGTATAAAAGCTCAATGAGATGTGTAGACTTTTGGTCTGGTTAACTTTGGTGTGTGATGTTTCTTTTATTTGCAAGTTATTTTATTAATAAAGATTAAAGAATAGGAACTATGGATAGTGGAGGAAGTACAGGAAAACACCTGGCCTGTGAACACACGCACACACACACACATAAACAAATTGTCACTGTGTAGTTTTTTGCTTCTCTTTACGACTTTGGCTTACTAAGAGCTCAAAGAGCCTTTGATATAGGATAAGCTTTAAGTAATATTTTTCTCCAAAATCATTTCCTGGGTTTTCATTGATGATATAAAATTGCTTAGGGACCAAGAGTTGAGCTTAATAGTTCAGAGAAACATGCAACAATGCAAGAAAAAAAATTGTTAATAGGCCAAATTTGATTGATGACTACCTTGCCTCTATAGTAAATGGGTTTGTTTTTCTTCATTTTCAAAATAATGGTAGCTCTGTGTGTGTGTGTGTGTGTGTGTGTGAGAGAGAGAGAGAGAGAGAGAGAGAGAGAGAGATACATGCATGTGAGTGCACTTGTGCAGGTGGCTATATGTGCATATGAGTGTGTTCAAGGCAGCCAAAGGCAATGTCAAATGACTTTCTCTATCCTGATCTACCATGTACTTAAAAAAATTATTTATTTTACATATGTGAGTACACTGTTGCTGTCTTCAGACACACCAGAAAGAGCATTGGATCCCATTACAGATGTTGTGAGCCACCATGTGTTGCTGGGAATTGAACTCAGACCTCTGGAAGCGGTCAGTGCTTTTAACCACTGAACCATCTCTCCAGCCCTACCATGTGCTTTTGTGCCAAGGTCTCTCCATTGAACCTGAAGCTTACCATTGTACCTAGGCTGGGTAGTCTTTGAACCCTGGGGATCTATCTGCGTGTCTTCGTGTGTACCAGCAGCCCAGCCCTGGTGTTACATATGTATGATGCTGCTTATATGTATGGCTGGACCACTGGGAATCCAAACCCAGCTCCTAATATTTGTGGAGCCAACACTTTATCCACAGATCCATCTGCCCAGCCTCCCAAATCTCTGCATCCTTTTCTAACTGGAGGATCGTACTGTTTAGTACAATTATTCCCTGAAGATAGTATTAGAAATGATTCTTCCTCCTGGCCAGTTCAGTGCCAGTGTAATTAATATACACTCTAGCTTGTTTGTTTTGTTTGTACTGTAAAGATACATGTCTTTTAGATAGTAATGAAGTTCCCCTTTTGACAGTAAGGAGATGACCCCGAGTGGGCAGCCTTCATTGTCCCTGTTGTTAAAAGGTGCAGTCATTTTCGCCACTTGGCCTGGTGACAGCACAGTTCCTACTCTGAAAGTAGACCAACCATGTGCTTGATCACATTTAATGATGATTCCTATACCCTAGCCTTTGCAAAATGCCTTGCTCATATATTTAACGCTTGTTTTCTGGCATGTCCTGGTTTCTGAGTGAGGAAATTTTAATGTCAGGAAATTTTTCATACGCCGTCTGTCTTCAGCATCACAACCCCCATTTTGCTCTGCCCTTTACAGGCAGGTAGGGAACTTCTCACATGTGCACAGGGGACACGGAGTGAGTCAATATCTCGGAAATGTGCTCTGCGATCTCTGCTTCCTTTGTTCCTAAAATAAACTGAGAGGATTCCCCTTTCCACCACCTTCTGGCAACATATCCCTGCTCCTTTTAGATGGCCAAGATAAATGGAGAGGTCTCCATATCCCTCCATGGCTTGTGTCTGTTTGCTGCTTACTAATTTTCTAACTAAGTCTTCATGTTGTTCTGGAGAAAGTCGCCTCTGGGATGGGAAGGAAATGTTTCCACTCAAAGCCTCCAAATCTACTCTTTTTTTTTTTTTTTTTTTTTTTAAACCAAGCAGCTGTTCGTACAGCTTAGGCATTCTGAGGAAGTAGCTAAATAAAAGTGTAGCGGTTCCGAAATGAGCAGGCACCAATGCTGTTTCAGCAGCTAGCAGCTGCGGAGATACGGTTTCTGCACCACAGGGACTTGCTTTTCTGGGCTAATCTCAGCATTTCACATTTGGCGGATACCCCAGACCCTACTGTGTTCTGTTGTTGTTTGGATTTTTGGGATGTACGTCTTGTCTGGTTAGTTTTCGTATTGTTTTCCTTTTATGTTTTGAGGTGATAGGTGCAAGTAGTTGAAATGATCTTTGCATTTTATATTTTTTTCTTTCATGTCTCTATTCCTGGCATGTGCATGTGAGTTCTTAAAAATGTGTGGGTGTGCGTGTTGGGTCAGGTGCAAGTACATTTGTTATCCTATGGAGGCCCAAGTTTGAGTTGAAAGTCTTCCTCTTTCTTCCTTTCTTATTCATTGAAGCATAGCTTGATGTTACTGCTCAACTAACTAGCCAGCTTGCTTCAGGCATGCTGCTTGTACAACGAGCCCTTCAGCCAATGAGCCACCTCCCCTGACCTTATGTTCTGATTTAATTAATAGTCTCCAGTGTGTAGACATAAAATTAAGCTGTTATAACAACAGTCCCCACAAACACATTTGGATGACAAGTGCATTTTTTTAAGATAGAATTGAGAGGTAACAATATTATTAGGGTTCTCTGAATGGAACAAAGGTAGAGAAACCTTACCTGTACATTCTACCTCCACACGCATTCTTTGTCTCCCCTGGTATGGTACATGTGTGACAACTGAGGAAGCCGAATTAACACAAGGACCCGTTATCATACAAGTTCACAGTTGTTAGGAGTGTTGTCAACCTGTGTGATGGGACAAAAAGAAATCAGTCATTGTAAGATCTTAGAGGTAGACCAGATAAATTATTTACTCTTTATTTCGGTAACCAGCTACCTGACAGAACTCACAACAAAGAGAGAGACTTTATTTCGCCTGGTGGTTTCAAATAGTTCAGTCCCTGGCTGTCTGGTCTCATATTCTTAGGCAGAACATCCCAAGGGCACCAGCAATGTATGGTGGCAATAGTTCCTTTCTTCTTAGACAGGAAGTGGCATTCATGAAGTTGCCAGGGCCACAATTTAAAAGTCCTCAAGGACACATCCCTGGGGATTTACTTGTTGAGTACTTCTCACAACTTCCTAATGCTATTAGTATTACAGATTTCCAGGGGATTGATTCATTGATCAGAGAGCCCTCTTGATCTGCTCATTTGTGGAAATACCATCACAGACAGGATAACCTATTAGACCAGTGGCTCTTGACCTGTAGCAAAATTACAGTTATAAATAGAAACAAAAATAACTTCCTGGCTTGTAGTTACTACAGCATGAGGAGCTGAGTTAAAGGGTCACAGCACTAGGAAGGTTGACAACCACTGCTATCCTTCATCCAACCTGGTTGACAGTCAAAGTTACCCACCATGGCAGAATAATGTCCTGTTCTTTCTGGATCTACCTCAGTTGACATAGCCATTACCTGCTGGAGGCCATCTTGGTTGTTTCCATGTTTTCATAGTTATGATAAAACTGCTATGAGCTTCAAATAATCAAATGAAATTGTAATGCTTCAGTGTTGACAGTATCTATGGGTCATGTCATATCAGTGGGTGCGATTTAAAGTGAGTTCATTAACTTATTGAGGGCAATATAGTATTATGTTTCTGGCTTATCTACAAGTGTCAAAGAAAGACAGTTGAACAGATTATACATTAATAGGTATAGAAGCACCTACAGCTATAACTGAGTGCTTGGGGCACATAAACTTAAAAAGAAAAATGGGGAAGTATTTTTGAGAAGGAATCTACTGATAGGACAAGAAATTTCTGGGGTTTTGTTTTAATGTTTGCATAAGCATGATGAGGTATCTTTACAGCAAGTGCCCTAACTCTGTGTACCATTGTGCTGTGCCCAGAATAGCATTCTTAACTCAATCACACCTGCAAACACTGTCTTCCTTGTTAGGTTAATGTTTACATTAGGACCTGAATCTTTGCGGGGCCATTCATTACCTAGCTTCCCAGTGTTCACAATTATGCTGTGGTTTTACAGAAGAAAAGCCAAAGTATCCCAATTGCACCAAAGGTAATACAGGCTGGTACAAGCACCCAGAGAGATGGAGATGCGTAAACTCTGTTTCTTGCAACACCAACACACACACACACACACACACACACACACACAGAGAGAGGGGGGGGGGAATCCTGGAAGCCAGCAGATAGCCCCTTCAGTGAATGTCTGAGCCCTGCTGAAGCCTGCTCTCTCTGCAGTAGCTTTATGAAGGGAGTAGGGGCACACCAGATTCAGGCGGCTTCTCAACCACTTCCCTTCCAATACTGTGACTTTTTCCCCATTGTTCCTAAGAGCTCCCTCTGAAAGTGTATTTGCTTTGGTTACTACCCCAAGAGCTCCATGAAGCTTGCTGTGGCTCTGATGATGACCTTGCTCTCCAGTTGTCCCTTTCTCCAGTGAAACACCAGTTCATACTCTTGAAGGGAGGGAACTAAAGGGTGATGATCCCATGTTAACAGACATGGTTAGAATCACATTAATGACAGAATGTGAGCAAGCTCAAGGATGTCTATGCCAGCAGCAACCTGTTAAAATATGTGTCGCCAGTTGGTGGGGAACATGCCTTTAATCCCAACATTTGGGAGGCAGAGGCAGATAGATCTCTGTGAGTTTGAGGACAGTGTGGTCTTCAGAGCAAGATCCAGGACATCCAGAGATACACAGAGAAAACCCTGTCTCAAAAAAATTAAAAAAGCAAAGAAATAAAAAAAGCTATGTGCTACAATGTTGGACACTCTGATTTTATGCTTGTCATTCAACTTCTTCTGGGACCTTGATCATCTATAAGTCTGCAGAGAAGTAAAGAAAGACAAGATGAACTTGAGGTTGAGTCCTGGATCTACATAATTGTCTCCACTCATTGTATGTTGGGCTACATACTGATACTTGAGTAATGCATGCCTGATATTGCTAATAGCATCGCCCTCAAAGTTATTGGGAGTGATTAATTAAAACAGAGCATTTTAAAAGTTTATAACGTGGCATTGTAGATTGTAATTTACTTTTCTCACTCCCATGTTTCCTTAAATAAGGCATGTTTGTGGATTGGGTGAGTTTAATGGCTTTGTTTTTTTTTAGCACGCTACCCTAAGTAATCGAGCATTGTTCTGTTCGACCCCTTCCCTGTAACACATGATGGCAAATTAAACATTTCATGGGACACCATTTCACCTCGGATATAGACCAAGGTCCTAAATTACATTTTATATGACAGTGACTCTCTGCATTTTCATCCCCTTGGCATCTCAAATTGCAGAATGGCAAATCTCTTCCAGGGAAAATAAATAAATAAATGGTTGTGTTGCGGACTATTGCTGATAGCATTTGGACACTCCGTAACATGACGGAGGAGTCCTTGGCTATCACAAGGATGACTGGTACCCTCTAAATGTTACCTTCAATCAAGTTACCCGAGTGTCTGCATGTAATGAATACACACAGCTGTGTCTGTGACTGTGTGTGCATGCATGTGTACATGCATGTGTGTGAGAGAGAGAGACAGAGAGAGAAAGGTTAAAGGCACCTGTATTTGAACACAGTTTGACTTTGCTTGGCATTTACAATCATGGTATTAGCATTTCTATTTCATTAAATTCTTTACTGTGATACTTTCATGTGCCTGTTTGCATTATGGGTGCTGGGGACCCGAACTCAGTTCCTCATGCTCACACAACAAGTGCTTAGTGATTGAGCCTTTCCCCAGTCCCTTACTTACATTGACTTCCAAATGGAAAAAAAGAAGAGGTTAGAGAGATGGCCCCGCAGTAAAGAGAACTGGATCATCTTCCAGAGCACCCAGGTTCAGTTCCCAGCATCCACAGGCAGGTCACACTGTAACTAAAATCTACAGGGTCCGTCCTCTCCTCCGGCCTTCATGGGCACCAGGTATGCATGTGGTATAGAGATATTTCTACAGGCAAGACACCCATACTCATAAATATAAATCTGTTTTAAGTGGAAAAGAGGATTCTTCCCACAGTGAGATGCTGATTGTTTGCATATAATTGCATGACACACTTAATGCACATCAGTGCCTTCTTCCACATGACTTTTCACAGCACACTCCATGGTATATAATACATACCAGATGTGTAGGGGGTGGAGGTTAGCTTCCACTTGGCAACTTGACTCTAAAGTTAACCCCCACCCTCACCCCTACAGCTTTGAAAGACCCTCATTTCTTTTCTATAGATGGGTAGACTCAACTTAGCCACACATGGAGAAAAGGCTTAGAGATACAAGCCAGAAGCAAAGATGAGTATTTTGTAAATAAGCAACTATCTCCTATCCCAGCACTTTGGGGAAACAGAGGATGCAGACAGGGCTTTCTGCTTTTTATACCATTTTAAGTCAAAGGTTAACTGTTTTCAGTTTTTCTCAAGATGAAACTCAAAACAAGGCTCATATTTATAGTTTAGTCTTAACATGTGCTTACGTGGTGTATGGTCGGCTATGTGTCCCAATAACTGCCCTTAGAAAATGGTGACATTTGCTAGTGTCCGTTAAGAATTCTTTCCAGAAGAAACAAATGCTCACAGCATAGCCACACCCCCACCCACTGTGGAATTGAAGTTTTATTGAAGGGAAGTCTTATGTGACATGGGAAACTGATACACTTTGCATTTTCTAGAATGTTCTCACTCACGCATATGCCGTTAGTAGCCTCCTCCCATTTGTTTATTTGCAAGTGTATGAGCAGAGAGTGCATGAGTTTGTGGGTTCGCCTGTGTTAGGGGCACACATGAGGGTGCACACATGCATGTAGGCAAAGTTGACCTCCGGTTCTTTCCTTCATTGCTCTGTTTATTGAGGAAGAGTCTCTTGAATCCAGAAGTCACCTGTCAGCTAGTCTGGTTAGCCAGCTTAGGGGACCTGCCGTCTGCTGGCTCAGTCCTGGGATTTCAGGTGGCTGCCATCCATGTGTTATATCGATGTAGGTTTTGGGTATCCAGGCTCCCCGTCTCTAATTTAGACCCAGTTCTGTAATCTTTCATCTCGGTCCTTTCCCTGCATGGCATCACTTCATTTATTTACTTTTTAAGGGATAATTAACTTTACAGCACCTTGTTCCGTAATTTTAAAAAACAATTTTATTGTTCCCCCCCACCCCCACCCCATGGAATAGAATAGGGTTTCTCAAACTGAACATGCTGAACTCTTCGCAGTACACGAGGAGGCCTTTGATAGGAGAGCAGACGAACTCACCCACAGGGTTGCTGAAAATAGCTATGTGCTTTCCAGTTGGCCAGCCCTGGCAGGAACTCGTTGCTCATCCCATTTCTCAACAGTTAGTTTAAAACATTCACTACATCACTTCATAGCATTCGGTGTGAACTTGCATGAGCTTTCTGTACACAGATGTACAAGGGGTCTTTAGTCCCATTTTTTTCTAGATGAGAAACATGGTCACGAGAAGGCCCAGAGCTAATGATGACCCAACTAGTTGAGTCCTCAGCTGGGACCAGCACCCCAAGCTCTAGGCACACCCTAAGCCTGTAAGACAGTAGTTCTCAACCTGTGGGTGCCAATCTTTTGGGGTTGGTTGAATGACCCTTTCACAGAAATAACCTAAGATCATCAGAAAACACAGACACTTACATTGGGATTCATAACAGCAGCAAAATTACAGTTACGAAGTAGCATCAAAAATAATTTTGTGGTTGGAGGTCACCACAACATGAGGAACTGTATTAAAGGGTCCCAGCATTAGAGTAGTTGAGAATCGTTACTTTAAGAGATCTTTTTCTGTACCCATTACTGGTGCCTGTGTGCCTGGACTTTGTATTTCTAATGGGGAGTGGTTTTTTTTGTTTTGTTTTGTTTTGTTTTGTTTTGTTTTGTTTTGTTTTGTTTTGTTTTTTTTTTTTTTTTTTTTTGCTTTGAGCCATCAATACAAGACATTCAATGCAACAGAGGTGAGGTTCAGGGCTGAGCAAAAGCAGGTTGCAAAGTTTAAGTAGGTGATTGTGTCATCATTGGATACCCCTGTTGTAGGCTTTGGTGACCTCATCCTGATGGGCATTCCTGGCTGCACATTCACTTACTACAATCACAATGTTTGTCTGGCAGTCAATCACGATTCTTAAAATATATATATATGTATGTATGTATGTATGTATGTATGTATGTATGTATGTATGTATATATGGGAGTAGTTGATCTTTTTCTCTACAGGTTTGTCCTGTATTTTGGGACATAGCAATTTTAGTGCTTAGCACATTCATTCTAGTTGTCTTCAGTGGCTTGATCATTGAAACCTTCTGATAGGGATGTCCTTTCCCTTTGAGCCTTTTTACTTCAAGCATGCCCCACTCCCCTTGCCTTTGTTCTTGGTCCTTCCTGACTTGATGACAATGATACTATGTGCTTCTGACTAGAGCTTGGCACAGGTATGGCTCCCTACTTTAGCTCTTAATTTTAAACACCACAGTGAGGCAGGGAGCTCGACTTTGATATCAGTCTTTATGGATTCCTTGCAACTATATGAGTAATCTGCCTCACCCTTTGTTTTACCCTGGGAGCTTTGATTTGTTTAAGTAATCTTGAGGATGGAGGAAAATTATTTGGAAAACAAAGATATGCCATTCTTCAAATTAGCAGGTAAGTCTGTCTGTTTCATGGTACAGACTAAAAAACAAATGACTCTGGAGTTACAGCATTCAAGTGTGAGCCCTGCCACCTTCCAGTGATGGAAATTCTTATTCCTCTTCCTTCTTTCCTGGTGCTCCGAGGAAGGGCTAGAGGTCACAGAAAGATGCAATCATAGTGACCACCAGGAGTTTCATATGGAATCAAATGGACTCCGTCCAGAGTGAGAAGAAGATGGGATTGTACAATGCCCCCATCTACTGAATGAACAATTAACAGTGTCCGGAGACTTTTGATTGACCAATGATGAGCTGGTATGGCCTCTAGTAGAAGGAGATGCTTACAAACATCTACAAAACACAAGCCAGTCACCACCCTATTCCTACACACAGAAGACACTCAGCCAGAATGCTAATGCTGTCACCTATAGAAGTCCCTATTAGAATAGCATTTGTTTAGTCCCATTTAATAGCAAGTACTGTGCACAGTACGGCCATTTTTATCCTTGCTTTATAGATGACAAGGACCTTTGGTTAGCAACTAGGAACCTTGCCTTTGCTTATAAATCTGGTCTCAGGCTTTGATATAGGGCTTTGATGTCTGAAGCCCAACCTCTGTACCCCATAGGAAGTGAGCTCCCCAGCACGGTAAGAATTAATAGGGCAGGCAGCTACTCCAGAGAGGCAGCTGGAGACATGACTCCTAAATGTGTGTTGGTTTAATGACTGGAGTTCTCTCTTAAGGATCACATCCTCTGAGTCTATTTTAAAACAGGATTTGTCACTTTGGTTCCTTGACCAGGCAGATATCCCTTGGCCACAACAAGCAAAATCCCTGGGCTTTGTCTGTGCACCTGTGAGTCGTATGCCTATAAATACCTCAACCCTATTGGGCCAGAGGGTTAGGCCTCCAAATAGGCAACCAAAAAATCACACCCCTCCCTTGTCTCCTCCACATTCCTGCCCTTAGTTATTTATAGCCACATGTAGAAATGGATCCACCTATTTCTTGTTTGGGAGAATAACAGACGCTGGAAGGGAATAGGAGGGGAAATGAAACCTTTCTACCAGTGTTTCTCAACCCTCCTAATGCTGTAACCCTTTAATATACTCTCATGTTGTGGCGAACCGTAGCCATAAATTATTTCATTGCTGCTTCATAACTGTAATTCTGCTACTGTAATGTAAGTATCTGACATGCGGGATATCTGATATGTAGACACCCCCCACCCCTGTCTGGACCCCTGAGAGCTGCTGCTTTGTACTGTTAAGATTCAGTTCACGATCAATTTGTAAACCTCTCGCTACTGCAGGTTCCCAGGTGCTTGGCAACTCTGGCCCCAGAAAATTGAAAGCCGAATGAGGAGCTAGCCTCAGCTTCTGTCTGTCAGAGAGCTGATGTCTAACCTGGGGCATGTGCTATGGGCTTAGGCTATCACAGTGACCACAATGGAACACCTGGCATCCTGTAGATATAGTGCTGTTTGGGAAAGACTGCAAGATGGCCACAGGCCCCAGGAGGGTATAGAGATCACTATGCGGCCTTTACTTTGTGCCTGAAGTGACATCTACTACAGCCCCAAACTGTCTCTAGATCCTTGGAAGTCCTTAGTTAAAGTGGTTTCCTCTCAAGATACATACCAAATGAATTAATTTTCCCCCAAAGCCTCGGAAATTCTTCTCCAAAGTCCTTTCACTAACGCTGTGTGAAGAGGGAAAACCTCTCTTT
Organism: Micromys minutus; assembly: GCF_963924665.1. NCBI lineage: Eukaryota > Metazoa > Chordata > Mammalia > Rodentia > Muridae > Micromys > Micromys minutus. The sequence continues at coordinate 50,315,369 of NC_137977.1, forward strand.
TCCCTGTTTCTTTTCTGACCTATGAGGAAGTTCTAAATCTTCACCAAGTTTTGAGGGAAACTTTTTAATTACCTCATTAATGGCCTGACTTGATGATGGATTTTGTGCTTTTAACCAGTGTTTCTGCTTAGTGGGCCTCATAAAGAATTTGAAAGCTCACTTCTTGCCCATCTTAAAGTTGACATCTGTAATTTATCAGTAGTCAAGTAATTTAGTCCAGTAGTTGCAAAAGTTATTTAACTATGTTGAGCGATGCTTGCATATTTCAAACCTATTTCAGAAAGTATCTGGTACATCAGATAGTTTAGTCCCATGATTGCAGACACTGTTTAGTTTGATGAAAATATCTACCACAAATTGAATTAGCAAAGCCATTCTTTATTTGTTAAACTAATTGACCATGTCAAGCTTATTTTCTGGCAGAAGATTTCTGACTTCATCTTTTAAAGAAAATACAGGGAAAAATCAGGCGGATGCAAAATTATTATTGTCCTGTGAGGTTGTCGCCTCCAAAAATGAGGTATTTTCTTTGCTTCTCAGCTTCATTTCCCTCCCAAGAACCATATATTTCCCAGTTGGCCCTGCATTTTTGCCATTCATTGGTGGAATGGACAATGGTAGGAAGCAGGCATAAGAAGAGATCCTTCTTCAGAAAGTTCAAGAAATGAGGCTCCAGAAAGCAGACGCTGTCCTCAAGTACTTTGGTCATAGGGAACCTGACCTGCGGGAGCAGCTAGATGGTTTAGTTGTGTCCTTAGCCAGGTGCCCTGGGAAATTTGTTTCTGTCCCCTGGATATGCATGTTCCAGTTCAAAGAATTCTGCTGTCGAATGGAGTGGGGGGGTAAGAAAAATAATTTAAAATGACTTTAGTTCGTTCTTCTTTTCAAGCTTCATATTCTCTTGATCCCATACGTATATGATCGTGTAAGTCAGGGGAGAAGGACTGACACAGGAATGTACTCATAGCAAATATGCTTCAGGTTGTGTTCGCTTGGAATTCACAGCCCTGGTGCTGTACCTTTAAGAGGTTGCAGAGTAGGTGATGCAGCTTGGCCAACTAGGGTTTCCTAAAGAGGGGATTTCCTGAGGAAGCGGTTTCCTGAGGAGGGGGTTACCTGAGGAGGGGGTTTCCTGAGGAGGGGCATTACCTGAAGAAGGGGCTTCCTGAGGAGGGGCTTTCCTGAGAAAGGGGTTGCCTGAGGAGCGGGTTTCCTGAGAAGGGGGTTTCCTGAGGAAGGGGCTACCTGAAGACAGTAGTATGTCCTCAAGACAGTGAACTGTGAGTGTCCAGCTAACTGGGTTCATGTTCCGGCTGCTGCCCTCCTATTCTGTAGCCCACAGATGGCTCCTCACCCTTCTTAGGACAGTGCTGGCCCCTGTGAGTGAACTACATGGGAGCTTACATTCCGTACAGTCTTGAGGCTCTCCCTGGAGCTCAGCTGGACTCTCTGCCCTGCAAACTGATGGAGTCCACTGGCCAGAGATGCGATTGCAGCCAAAACCTGACCAGTGGAGAAAAGAGACCTAGAAGGATCTACCTAGGATGCCAAAGCTCATATTACAAAGCTTGCTTCGTGGAGCCCTGAGGAAAAGTGAATTAGTGTCCTTGCATAAACCTCCATGATTCTAAGTTAGTGCCTGTAGTCATGAAGTGTCCAAGGGTGAATGAACACCCTGTACTCCGTCACGATACCATGTCATACGTGATTTCTGGTTCTCAGTTCTCCATACATCCAAACTATTGGCCAGCCAGAAAATAAGACGGACTGTTGGCATCTCATGCTTTGCCCCGTGAGGATGGGCTTTTAGCATGAAGCATGGTAATGAAGGAAAATATTAAATGATACGGAACCTGTCACACACTTTGTTCATGTCCCCCTAACGCATACTGCTTCCTGACCCCACGCTGTTTACGGTCACTGTTTGACAGTAGTTCCCCCGCAGTTACTCTATTCTTTGGTACTGAAGTAAAGAGACCAGACCAAGAGTTCTCCTTTTCCCCCTTTACACATCCAGTATTTAAATGGGCTACAAAATAAATTATCCTTTAAAACTTCCCAAGAGAAGTAAGATTGGTACCCTGAGAAAATCCTCCTAAAATGAACACAGACAAAACTCTCAGTTCGTAATGAGGCAGTCACTGTGTGGATGAACCCAGCAACACGTTATCCTTGAGCCGTAAAGGTCAGCATCAGACTTTGTAACAGGGAGAGCTTATGAGAATTTCTGCCTTGGTTTCTGCAGGCTGTGTTCTTTGAAGGTTGGTTTGTTTGTTTGTTTTGTTTGTTTGGTTGGTTGGTTTGGTTTGTTTTTTTTGCAGTTTTTTTTTGTTTTGTTGTTGTTGTTGTTGTTGTTGTTGTTTGATTTTGGTTTTGGTTGTTTTGTTGTTAGGATTGTAAAGCAACAATCTAACCTTGCCTTACACAGAGGTTCTGAGGCAAGGATGTAAGTGGGGACCTGACACTAGTGCCTCAAGCTTTTCTGAACTGTTTCTTAAGGGGGAAAAGAGCATTATAGGAAGTGTCTTCCCCATCCCACCCCAGGAACCACATGCCACTAGATAGTTGTGAAGCAGATGCTCCAGATAACTGAAGCCAGACCTTCCTCCAGAAGGAGACAGGGTGCCCCTCCTCTGACAAGATGCACAGTAATGCATTATGGTTATTAACAGTTGTGATGGAGTATAGTGAGTGGTCCTTGGCCTTGCCTGATAAAAGACTCGTCTTCACGGACAGGGACAGGGTTGTAAAGACCATCAAGTCTCGATTTCCTGGATAACCATCTGGGCAGTGGGGAAAGAGATGCTGCCATACATTTCTATGGTATGGATTTCTGCCTCTTGTCTTCTGTACTGTGTATGCCAGAGTGAGGCTAGAGCATCAGTCTTACAGGATGACTCATGAGTGGGGACCAGGCTCTACACTTAATCAACTGCCTCCACCTGCTGCAGCCCAAGGCAGTGTGTGTCAAGCCTTCCATTCCTGGTGGACTTAAGCTTTCCTCAGCTGCTCTCAACACCAGCCTACCTTCCCAGCGTGCTGCCTTTGATTGTCATCTTCTGTGTAACGCCCTCACTGCCTCTCACATAAGCAAGCCTTTGAGACTCTGCCAAACAGATCTGATAGTCAACTTGATACAACCTAGAAACCCCACAGAGGAGAGTCCTAGTGAGACATAATCTGGATAAGGTTTTCTTACAGGAATGTCTTGGGGGAGGGAAGTGTGCTGTTAAGTGATGTAGGCAAACCCCTCCCACTCTGGGCAGCACTAGTCCAGGGACAGCAGTCCAGCAAATGCTCAAAGACATGTCTCCTCTACAGTCGTTCTGGCCTTGACTGTGGCAGAACAAAGTATTCTCAGGATTCCACAACAGGCCTTGCAGCCAGTTACAGCACTGCTTCTTAAGGGTCATGGCCGCTTTAGGTTGTCCGACCCTTTGACAGGGGTCACTTAAGACCATAATAAAAGGATTTACATTAACCATAGAAAAAGTTACAGTTATGAAGTAGCAAGGAAAATAATGTTATGGTTGGGGGTCACCACACCATGAGGAACTGTACTTAAGGGTCATGGCATTAGGAAGATTAAGGACCACTGTGTTACAAAGAAGCTGCAGGTTCTTGAGTCTGTACACAGAGCAGCACTGGACATGTGGCTTGTCTACCTTGCAATGATGTGATGTGCCCTCTGTCTGAGAGAGATCAGGAGATGTTTTGAGCTTAGAAGAACTGTTCCATAAGGGGTTTGGTCCCCAGACTCCACACAGCATTCACACCCCTCCCAGTTGACCAAATACTAAATTCTGAATATCAGTTGCTTGTGTTGTGAGGATTGTTCTGGTGTCCCTCTGCTGCCCCTGCCCCTGGAATGAACTCAGTATCTGAAGAAAGGGCAAGTGAGTGCTTGCTAGTCATCTCCAGCCACGGGAGCATAGAGGGCATTAGGAATAGCATTTCCCTGGTCCCATAGCTGAGAACTCAGAGCAGCTGGGACCTCATCTGAGCCCATGAAGGCCCAGTGCATACTGGCCTAGTTATGTCCCTGGACCGTATCCAGACTGCAATGGCAGGGCTGCTCTAGTCAGCCGGCACAGTTGTTCCTTGCTTCATCTACCTCTCCACGCCTTCTGTTTGTATTTTCAAGAAAAGCATTCCTTAAAATAGATGTTCTTCCTGATGGCGAGAGACTTGGTGTGGGGTAGCCATGTCCCCTCCCAGATTGCTTTCACTAGAGCCCATTCGGATCCTGGGAGTTTGCTCTGAGACTTTGTTGACATGGAGGCCTGCTTTGTTGTCACAAGTAAGCACCAGTGTCTCCAGGACGCACCTCTTACTCTGTCTCAGTGGGTGACAGATTTCAACCCTACCAACCAAAGCTAAGTGGTACGAAAGCCAGCAGTGTGAGAGCCATTTAGATCTCCCTGTGTGAGTGTGTGTGTGCATGTCTCTGCACAGTGTGTGCTCCCATCCCACCCCAGTGTGTGTGTGTGTGTGTGTGTGTGTGTGTATTTGTGTGTGTGTTCTCACAAATATGAAGTGAATTTGAATAAGAGCCCAGGATTCAGAGATTTCACAGAGGCACTTTTTTCTTTGATTTTAGTGGAATGCCATATGGCAATTATTCTATTAACATTTTTAAGCGTATCACCTAAAAACCAGAGGCCCCAGGTGCTGAAATGTGGGGTTATGGGATAGAGGCAGAAGTGAAGGGGTTTCTTGCAACATGGGGTATGGGAAGAAATAAGAACGATCATACAGCATAGGTTTAGTGGAGGAGCAGTGTAGTCTAGTGCAGTGTGCCGTGGTTGTGGGTACAGTGGATCTCATGCAGTGTGGGGTCTGAGCAGAGGTGAAGGAAACCTTGTGTAGAGAAGCTCTGGGTGGAGGGGCAGTAGAGTTTGAAACTCAGGGAGGCTTCTATAGTGCACTCTTGCCAGTGGTATAGTAGGACTTGTGCAGTGTAGGCTACTATGCAGGCCCGGAACAGGTTCCTGGACTGCAGGAACAGTGGGGCTCATGCAGTGTGGGCTATGGTGGAGGTACAGGAGAGGCTTGAGCAGTGCGGATGTGAACAGAGATTTAACAGGCTCATGGGTGTGGGTTGAGGCATAGGGGTTTGTAGCAGCACATGCTGTGGGCAGCTGTACAGCAGGAGCTTTCGAAATGCAGGGAGCTTGTGCTGAAGCTGTGGCTATGATCCTGGTCTGACCCTGTGACATCCAAAACCCACAACAGCATACCTACATATGTATATAACATAAATATAGTGCACACTTGTTTTAAAGGGTCACAGTGTATGTACTTAAAAGGGCAAAGTGGTATAGGAGGTGGGACAGGAAGATCTCAAGATGGAGGCTAGCCTAGAGTATATAAATAAGACCCTGGCTCAAGAAAGCAAAGGAGGCAGGGAATAAGCATAGTGAGTGAGCGATCGAACGAATGAAAGAATGGATGGATGAGGAAAGGTGGTCCTGAATTGAGTTTATCATTGTTTAATGAGTACTGTTTAATGAGCTCTAAGCTTCCTTGATGAAGCTTCTTTATCTTTGAATGTTTGAGAAACATTGTTGCCATGCCGGAAGGAACCTGACCTCGTGTGAGCAGATTTCCCAGCCTGGCAAGCCTTGGAGAATTCAGTAAACAAATTGATAATGAGGTAACATAGGTGCCAAGGAAGCACTTTAACAGAAACCCCACAGTCACTCCAAACCATATTACCATGAGAGTCCCCACAACTGGGATGCAGCATCAGGGAAGCCCAGAGTTGGTGTGCACTTGCTTTGTTCTCCATCACTTGCCCGGATGCACAGAGTGTAGGTGGGGGCGGGGGACCACCTGCCCAGGCAGGAACTCAATCCTCAGGCTGGTCATACCGCACTTGGGTGCAAGCGCCTGCTTCTGCAGCTTGCAACCTAAGCCCAACACAGCCCGTGTTGGACACACATCGTTGTAGTGTGTGCTGCCATCAGGACTGTCAGGACCGGCTACTTGGCTTTTAGCATTTGGCACATGCAGAGTCTGTCGGCACCTCCCTTCCAGCCTTTTGCTGGACGAGGATCCCATGTTGGAATGTAGCTAAGAAAATGCAAGAACCAAAAACTCCCGAAATTCCTCAAAAGCATTTGTAGCTGGGGAGATGGCTCAATCAAAAGCACGTTTATCATGTGTGAATGAGGACCTGAGTTCAAGCCCCAAAGCCCATGTATAGATCTGGGCATGGTGGTGCATGTGCTTCTAATCCCAGCACTGGGTAAGCAGGGACAGGCGGGTCTATAGGACTTTCTGACCAGCCAGCCTAGCGTGCCTGGTGAGCTCCACTATAATGAGAGCCCCCATCTCAAAGAACTAGACACCTCGGGCCTCCCCTTCCCATGGTGCACAAACGCATGCGCACAAATGCAGAGCATGCATGCATACACAGATCTGCAAACACCGACGTGACTCACGATTATTTTTCATGCATCATGAGGAGGAGGCAAGCTGGCTCTCCAGTTAATCACATTTTTAATCTATCTAGAAGGAAATGCCCAAGCTTGGAATAAATTATGTCCATAAACCTTGTTCGTATTTACCTGCCATTGCACTAAATGGGAGAAGATAAAGTGGTATCTGTAAACTGGAATATTTCTTTTTCTTAGTCATCCATCCCAGTGCAGAGAAGGGTGTCACCTTGTTTTGTTTTTAGTTTTGCTTTAATTTGTTTTGCTTTGGGTTTTGGGGGTGGGTTTTTGTTTGTTGGTTTTGGTTTTTCAGATAGCTGGGGGGGATGACCCTATGCAAAGAATTTTCTAGTGTTCACGTGTTTTCATGAGGTAGAAACAACTGTGCACTAGGAGGGAGGCAGTTTTGCTTTTATGTGTGCCCACTGATTTGTGGTCCTCTGAACACCAGAGGCCAAGCTACACGTGCTCTAACCACAGAACGTGTGTGAGCATGACTGCTGGGCACACTTGTCTGGAGCCTGACCTGAGCCCTGACTCCCCGGGTGACTCTCAAAGCTCTGAGATCGGACCAGTGAGTCCCATAACCAATGCCACACTTAAGACATGAAGAAGTGTGCTGTGTGGTAGGATGAGAGAGCAAGGAATGCAGCATATCCAAAATTACAGACTTCCTCCCCTGACATAAATTCCTAGTGGCGTACTTACTGCATGGGGGTGGGGGGGGGGAATAACTTTTTTTTTCCCTTTTTACAACCCGCAGTTTATAAGATGTATTAGTAATTAAGCCATGCTTCTTCAGACTCTGAGCTCTCGGGAAGCTCTTGAGTTTATAGCAGGATAAGTACGTGTTGAAATGTTCCAAACATTTATGTCCTGCCTTCTTTTAAAGCTGTGTCCAACTCTGCCCCCAAATCCTAAATGGCCTTATACGTCCCTCTTCCCTGACTGGCCACATGCTCCCAGCCCTACAAAAGGATTCCTTGCCCTTCTTTTGGGGGGTAGACACAGAATGTCAGTCACTTAAAGGCCAGATGTTGGAGCTGTACTTCAGGTCTGTTGGTGACAGCTTGGGGCCTCATCTTGGCGACCTGCCTTCGTCCCGCCCCCTCTGTGCTGCTCTCGTACCAGGTTCTGGACTGTGCTCTTCTCTGTGCAGTGAGACAGTGTCACAGAACTTCTGGCACTCCGGGTACTGATGGCAACATTAACTCTTTGCTCTCTTCTTCACAGACACGGGACGACTTCCTGGGCCAGGTGGACGTGCCTCTTAATCACCTCCCGGTAAGGATAGTTCCAGACTCTAGGTTGCATGCTGGGGTTGGGGGTTTCGGGGATTTCCAGCATGCGTCTGTAGAGTGTGACAGAAGGGGCTGAGATGAGAAGTGTGTGCTCTGGCCATGGCTCTTGCTAGAAGGCAGCCCTCTGGAAGGGTCAGAAAGAGGTCAACTGAGCTGTGAAAGTCCTCATCTGAATCACATGACTTTCCGTCAGCATCTCTGGCTCACATCTCTTACTTCTCCGCTCCTCCACTTTCAGCCATTGCCCCTTATGAAATCGCTACCTCCTCCTGCCCAGGTTCCTCTTCAGGCTTGGTTTTTGTCATTTTCCCTTCTGTTAAAATAGTTACATCTGCTCAGGCTGCTGTTTCCCAGCTTGTGGCTCTCCATCTCCTTGGAGGTGGAAAAGAAGATGCTGTTGGTTATAAGTGTGTTCGTTCACTGACAATGCCGCCCTCACCTCAGAACTTTCCAGGTTAGCCTCTGGGGCTCCGCCTCCCTTCCTCCCTGCTCAGTGAGAAAACAGTGGGGGCTGTGGACTATGGCTGTGGTGTGAGGAGTCACCTGCACCCTGCGTCAGTGTAGATGGATGGTAGCTGCCATTCCTAAGACTGTCCTGCCCCCCTCCTGGCTACCTTCCCCCCAAGCAGCTCAAAGTGTCATAAGTAGCAGCTATGAGAGGAGAAGAATCAAATACTTCTGCCTTACAAGGGCATCGTGTGTTTCAATCCTTGTGCAAGCACAAAGCATAAATAGTCTATAAACTAAAGTGACTGGAAGAGTCCGGTACAAACCTGCTGTGAGGAAGCCAGGGCTGTTTCCAGTGGTGAGGGCTAGGAAGGACTCCTACCAGGGAGGCTCTGGAGGCTCATTGGGAGGGAATGCAGTGGCCAAAGCCATGCTGTCTCTCCGTCTTGGTATGTCAGCTAAGGAAGAGAGTCTTCAAGAAGTGCTTTAAGATATGTGTGTTTCTAAGTACAAAGCTGAACCTCAGGCACCCTGTACTGCATAGTGCTTCTGTGAGAACCATATCTGAAACCTGGGATTCTTTTTTTTTAAGATTTTTTTTAACATGAGGGAGGAAGCATGAGTACACACACCCACAGTTGCTGGGACATGGTGTTCAGCTCTCTGGGGGCCTTTGTGAGCCACCCCCCATGTGGGTGCTGACATAGGAACTTTGGTCCTCTCATAGAGCAGAGAGCACCCTGAACCACTGAGCTGTCCCCTCCAGCCCCAGACACTGAGAGTCTGAGTGTCTCCAGAGCTGCACTGAAACACCAGGACCAAAGCAACTTGGGGTGCAAAGGGTTTATTTGGCTTATGCCTCAATGTCATGGTTCATCAAAGGAAGTCAGGACAGAACTCAGGCAGGGCAGGAACCTAGAGCCACAAAGAGGTGCTGCTTACTGGCTACCCCTCTCGGTTTGCTCAGCCTGCTTTCTTAAGGAACCCAGGACCTTCAGCCTAGAGATGGCCCCACCCACAGTGGACTGGGCCCTCCCCCCATCTATTGCTAACTAAGAAAATGGCCCTAGAGGCTTGCCTGCAGCTTAATCTCATGAAGGCCTTTTTTTCAATTGAATCTCCCTCCTCTCTGATGACTCTAGCCTGTGTGGAGTTGCTGTAACCCCGTTCAAAAATTGTCAGACATTCCTGACTCGGTAGGTTTCCCTGTCCTGTTCGTCAGGTTGAAACTGGAAAACCATGCTTTGAGACAGTGCAGATCAATTGGCCACTTTTTATCCCCAGCCACTGTTTTTCCTAAAGTAAGAACCATTCATATGTCCAGGAGAAGTATTGGCTCATAGTCTTTAGGAGTCATAAGAGAGGAGCTAGAGAAATGGCCTAGTGGCTGAGAGCATTTGCTGCATTCTTTCAGACAACCTGAGGTCAGAACGCACTACTAATGTGCAGTGGCTCACTGCCACCTGCAAGTCCAGCTCCAAAGGTGCTGACATCTTCTGGGCTCTTCGGGCACTCGCATGCACAGACACAGACACATTCACAGGAAGACACATGCACAGACATATATACATGCATATACACAGACACATGCACAGACATATCCACAGGCACAGAGACACCTGTGTTTGTGGGGTTTTTTTTTATATCCTTAAAAGAAAAAGAGAAATGCACAGCCTTTAATCCCTGCATTTGAGAGGCAGAGGCAAGTCATCTCTTTACCTTTGAGGCCAGGGAGGACTCTGACGCCCCCACCTCAAAGGAAAAACACAAAGAGCCATAGGTAAAAGTTCCACCATCTTTCTCCAGGCTGCCCTCTAGTTGTGTGATTTAGGTTGACTTCATGCTTTCAGTGAGTAGAGGTGTGTTCTTTAGAGACCAATTCAGTACGGGGAGTAACTGAGCTTGGGGACTTTGAGTGGTACCCGGGGTAAGCTTTCAAAGAAGTCAGTGCTATTAAGGCCCAACATGAGAATAGAAACCAGCTCATTAAGAAGATCATTATATGATCAAAACATATTATATGAATATATGAAAAGGGCACAGTGAAAGTCATTACTTCATATAATTAATATATACAAAGAATTTTTTTCTAGTTTTAAGATTCCACAGAATGAACATTCTTCTGGGTATGTTACAGAACAATAAACCCAATAAAGCAGTGGTTCTCGATTTCCAGATGCTGCGACCCTTTAATACAGCACTGTGGTGACCCCCACCCATGTCATTATTTCCCTTGCTACTTCATAACTGTAATTTTGCTACTGTTCTGAATTACAATGTGAATATCTGTATTCGATGGACCCAGGTGACCCATGTGAGTTACCTTCAAGGAAATGAGCTACAGTAGAAACTGGAATGGGGGAGGTGAAGGTAGATCCCTTGCATTCCATGTGCTAGTAGAAGCCAAGTTGTATATTTTGCATGTACTTGGCCTTGAGACCCTGGGTTTGAAGTACTGTTAGCTGTGTATTTGTCTGTACGTGTAGGACACTTGTGGGAAAAACCACACAGATGTTCATTCTGTATGCTAGTGCAAGGTTACGACGTGTTGTCTGTGTTTAATCTGTTTTGTGGAGTACATATTAGATGTTTCATCTTGACAGCTCCGTAGCCGTTGTTATTGAAAAGGTCTCATCTCAGAACCCCCAAGACCAAGTTCTCAGCTCGATCTCTCAGCACAAAGGAGATTTATTTGCTTCACAGAGGCAGAGGGCAGGAATAAGAGATAAAGACAGGAGATAGGGGAAGAGGGAGAAAAGGGGAGGGGAGAAAGGGAGCAAGGGAGATGGGGAAGGGTATTTGCCCTGAGGAATACAGGACAAAGAGCTGCCTCTGGTTAGGGAAGAGACAGACATGGCACATAGGAAACCATGGCACTTGGTTTATAAAGGTACAAGGGTACCCCATGTTAGGATGAGGTGTTTAATTTTAATTGGCCATGTTAATTAAGGTAGTCAAAGTGGGCTTTCGCTTGCTGAACTGCAATGCTTTGGCAGCTGGACCTTGGCAGTCATCCCATGGAGCAGGAAGTCAGCAAATGTGGGGAAGACCTTGATGCCTAGCTCTTGGAATGCCATCTAACAGTTTTTAGCAAGGCAGAGGGGACTGGAGAGAAGGACAAGGCCTGCCAGAGCCACCCTCACCATTCTCAAGCTGGCCAGAGTCCCCTGAGTTATGGTTAGACTACATGTGGCCTACAGATCCAACATTTGTCAGGTAAAAGATAAGAAGATGAAAAATCTTTCAGTCAACCTATTAGTTATTATTAATCAAGACCGTTGGGGTTAAGAGATGGCTCAGTGGTTAAGAGTGTTTGCTGTTCTTATGAATGAATGACTGGAACTTAGGGTCCTAGCACCTACATCAAGTGCCTCACCACAGCCTACAATGCTGGCTTGAAAGACTGTGAGCCCTTCTTCTGGCCTCTGGTCACTCACGTGCACAGGAACACACACACACACACACACACACAGAGTCACATGCACATTTACACACACGCACACACACATGCACACACATAGAGTCACATGTACACACACACAAAGATTAAAAAAAAAAAACTGTTCATAATAGAGAAGATCCACAGAGAGCTAGAATGGGGGACAGTGGCCCAGGCAGCCACTCCTTCTAGCCTTTTTAAGGGACAAGGAGCTTGATCGAGTATATGGTTATTAATTGACCATCTAGCCTCATTAGCAGCTGGAGAATTGATTCCTTGAACAAATATTTGCTGATAGGTGGGATTCTGGTCTTTGTAGATGAGTCAGCGAAACACGTTCTCCCGGGTAGTGCTTAGCGCTGGTCTCACTGTGGCCACAGTGTGTCTGAAATGATGCAGACCCCACTTACAAGTATTTGTTATTTTCACTAAGGTTTAAATGTAAGCCACTTTGGCAAGCAGCTATTAATCCCAGATGACACTTTTGGAAATTAGACCAGAATTCCCTGCTTTGGGTCAAACGTGGTTCTCATTCCCTTTTTCCCTAGATCATACTTTCCGCTACCATGGCAACTGTGGGCTGGGGATCCTAAAACCTGTCAGGAAGCCTTGTCAGTTTCCTTCTTCCCCTCTCACTTCACATCATTTTCTCTGTAATTCTGCACATAATTATACCAAGGTGTTTAATTTAGATAATAATAAAAGCCTTCAAAATTAAGATCACAGGAATAAAAATAGGATTTTTTTTCCCCAAATGAAAATTGACGGACGGAATACTTAACTACCTGTTCCTCCATGTTAATGTGTATATTTAGTTTTTTAAAGTATTATTAATATGCTCTATTTTTTCATTGTGCTTGGTGCTACATGCTTCTGCCATGGCACTTAGATGGAGGTCAGAGGATAGGCCAGAACTGTCTCTTTTTCTACACGTTGGCCGTGAGGACTGAGCATGCTTGGCAGCATGTATCTCCACCCACTGAGCCATCTTCCACGCCTGTAAGGACGTATGATGTGATGTTCTTAGAGTGCTGTAGTCCCTTCCCATACTCCACTACGCTCTCCTTTTCCCTCCCATGCATTGGCCCCTTTTTTTCCTCCTAGACACCCCAAGGAGAGAAAATACTCAGTGTTTGTCTGAGGTTTGATTCAATAGGCTTCAACCAAATCAATCAGAAACAACAAAAGTGATTTTCACACTGAATCAGTATATTCCTTATTACTGTATTCCAAACTAGTAATGGGCTGCTGTCTTGTTAACTGGGACAGTACATCTTTATTCTTTAAGGAACTATTGTCTCAGGCTCCTTCCTGATGCCCAGGGAAGCAGAAAGCTCTTCAGAAATCAGGGATTTGATGGCTAGGGGACAGGAGAAGCGACCTTAGTAAAGATAGCTATGGACTTGCTTTAAATAACTTGAATGTCCCATTTTATGTACTTAATGTGTGTGGTTTTAAGAGAGAGATACTGTGGACCTACCCACTGAAGCCCTTTTTCTTGCTGGCAGACACAGCTGTTACCAGCAGATCCTGGCATTCGAGATGTCAAACTTGGCCTTCTGAGACTAGCGCTTTCTTTCCCGAGCATTGTCCTGTGTCCATTTGCCACATAAGTTCTCTGACCCAGAGAAGCCCCTACCCTCACTCCCAGCTCCCTGCCATCAGGGTAATTTAGAGGGCCAGTGTATCCCCCACTGGTGTTTAAGCACAGAGAGGTACACACTTCAGCTTCATGGAACCCATGTCTCTGCCATAGGCCATTGCCAATAGCTGGGCACAAGGATTAATTAAGCAGTGTAGTGGGGCCAGGTGGCTGTTATGTGTCAGCTCAAATTGGCAGCCTGCCAGGAGAAAAGTGAGTAGTGCTGGGAGCCAAGAGGTGGGCAGGGGAGATGGAGACAAAGCCGATTTGCATGGTGGGTGGTCACTGCCTGTTATTCCATAGCAGGTAAGGGAAGTAGTAACAGTAGCAACCAGAACCACCTCCTTTGATCATGGAATCCTCAAGGGCTTCGAGATGAAACAAAGTAATTTTAGAATCCTGATTCACTTTCTGTCCTGGCTGTAGTCGCACTTCCCAGGTTTCAGTTGTGTGGGGACAGGGAGTGGACTTGAACTAAGAGCTGGGATATCTGCTTCCTTCTCTCTGATTCCTGTTTATCTTCAGGGTTTATTCTCCACTTTATTGCACTGTGAGGAAAGGACTCCGGCAGAGCAAATGTGGCTGGCAGGTGTGTTTGTGTAGGACAGAGAGCTAAGGAAACAGTCAGTGCTCTAAGACACTGCTAAAGGACAGGGATGGGAATCTGCCTGTCAGTTATGGTCAGCTTCCATCTGAAGATGGGTGAGTTCTCTAAGGGGTCCTTTCTGGGCCCCTGATGTTCCACATGAGGAGAGTACCCTCAGAGACAGGCCATGTTGCCACCTAGCTCTGTGCCAGAGCATTAGAGCAGTTCCAGTGTTCCCTGAGCTGAGGCTCTGTGGCCTCGGTGACACACTTGTTACCTAGGAGATGCGGGCTGGCAGCAGGTCCGAGGCTGCAGAGGAGATGAGAGGCTGTAAATGAGGTCAGTCCTTTCGTCTACCAGCTGCTCACCGGTGCTGCCCTGACAGTTGTGTTCCTGCCATCTTCACAGGGCCACAGGAGCAGCCTTGGCTGTGACTGCTGGACCTTTTAAACTTCTCATTTTGGGCCTGTTTGCCACATGCAGTTCTTGGTTGAAACTGGGCGTAGTGTATCTTGCACATTCTAAATAGGGATAAAAATAACTGGAAGGCATCCCTGATAACAGGATGAAGTTCTGACAGGTGTTCTCCCGTTGTACCCTGGAACCTTCTCCCGCCTCTTCCCTTCTATGCCTCCCCATCGCCCCCACAGCTCCTGATGTTCCCCACCTCTGCCATCTGCATCCTTGGGTAGTCGTGGCACTAGGCAGAGAGAAGCTGTTGCAGAAATGTAAATGTCTCCATCTCTGTCTCTGTGTCAGCCACAGTTGCATCTGTGTAGCATGGGGTGAATGCTTTCCTAGAGTGGAGCATGTTCCGGAGGGTGAGGTGGACTCTGAAATAGTCTGGGTGGTAGACATTTCCTACATTCATAGCTGCCAGCAGGGTAAAGATGCTTTCTCAGGTATGCCCAGTCCGATTCTATCTCTTCCTGAGGGCATTTTCTAGGTGAGGAAACCTGGGTCCAGAGAAGGAGGGTGATTCACCCATCAAGTGGCATTGCTGGGCCTGCTACTGGTTCTCCAGTACTGTGGGTGTGTCTACACCGTGGTCAACACAGACAGCAGCAGCCTGAGGCTTGGGAGTAGCGGGTGGATTTTACCAGGTTTTAAGTCTGGGCCTCTAGCAACTTTCTCCTCTGTTTGCCTTCAAGATGATTTCACCACCTGTCATAGAGACAAGGATTCTTCAAAAATAGCAGCTCCCCTTAAGATGGCATCCTCCCTCACCCAGGCCCCATATGCAGCATGCCTCTGTCAACTTTCTGCATCTTTCTCCGCTGAGGTCTACTTTTGAGGAAAGGGTGCACTTACTCTAAGATGTTAGGGAGAGAGGAAGTCAGCAGTGTCTCTTCTGGGACTTACCACTGCCTTCTCTGTCCTTAAGATGAACAGTTAGTGTAAGATCAGTGGTTCTCAAGCTTCCCGGTGCTGCACCCCTTTAATACAGATCCTCATGTGATGCTCATGCCCGGCCATAAAACCATTTTTGTTGGTACTTCATAACCATAATTTGCCGCTGTTATGAGTTGTTATTTAATTATTTAAATATCTGTGTTTTCTGATGGTCTTAGGTGACCCCTGTGAAAGCGTGTGGGGCTCGGGGGTTGGGGGGAGAGTCGGGTGACCCACAGGTTAAGAAATGCTGCATTAGAGGATTTTCCACGAAATGTACTTTGCCCTGCCTCTTATTGCATGGTATTGAGTAGACAACACCCCCATGAAGTGAAAGGTAGAGCTGGTCAATAATGACAGTGGCCACGATTGTGCCTGGCACCTTGTGGGGGCCATGTGTATCCTCACACTATAGGAAGATCTCATTACTGCTCCATTCTATAGACAAGGACACCAGAACCCACAGAAGTAAGGACTGCCAAGCCCTGTAAAGTAGCAAAGACGGCACACAGACTTGGGGCCTGCTTCTTGCTCTACATGTTCTCTTGCTTGATGGGTAAACAGAAGAGTGTCCAGAGTCCCCTGATGCTCCTTAGTCCCTCACATTGCCCACCAACAGCCCTGCAGGCTGTCTCTTCCCTGTACCATTGGCTCTGTTCTCCATTCGAGTCTAGTTGCTGTGGCAGCCCCTGGCTGCCACCCTTGGGCCAGGCATATTTTCTTAACCATATATTTGTTTGAGTATGTGTATGTGTTTGCACATATGGGCATGTGCACGAAGATGTGAAAAAACAAGTTTTAAGAGTTGGTTCTCCACTTCCATCAAGTGGATTCCTGGGATTTTACTGAGGTCTTCAGGCTTGGCAGCAAGCACCTATACTTGCTGAACCGTGTCACTGGCCCCGACAATAACATTCCCGATTACCAAGTTTTACATCGTAAGTGATGTGTACTGGAAATTTTTATATAGAGAATAATCCCCGAATGTCAGTAAGTTTAACTTATTGCCTTCCTGAGGACACTGTAAGAGAATACAATGATTGAGTAGTTAAAGTGGAAGTTAAGTTTTAGGGTTCCGTTTTTAATAGATGAGATGCATGCATCAACTATTTGGGCACGCACCTACTTTCTTGTCTCCAGCTGTCAGTGGCGAGAAAAGCTCAAGTTCCAGTCTCATAGGCTCACTTCCTAGAAATACGGATGGTAAAGCGATCAGTGAGCTAGCCCATGGCAAGGAACAGATTATCAGAGGCATAGAACACAAGGTCATATAGGTGAGTTTAAGATGGGCTCTCTGAGGGAGCTCGGGAGAACCACCCAGCGCTGACTAATTGTCAGGCTTCATGTCAGGGTTAGAAACGATCTATTCATGAGATGGCTAAGGCTTCGAGTATGAACCATTGTCAGGGAAACCACACAATTGACAGGCGTAGGAAGGAATTTTCATATCATTGTAGTAAGAATAGGGCAAAGTTTGCTGGTGGCTCTGAAGGTAAAGTGAAAACTAAAGTAGTCGAGTTCGGTCTCCAGAGCCCACATGAAAACTGCCTTCCAGACCCAACAGGGCAGACACACATAAGAACTCATGGTGACAGTGTGCATAAACCTGCACAAGTTCAAGCCAGGAAATAAAAGTTCCCAGCGTGAAGAAGGGGAGGTAGACTAAGTTCAGTCCCTAACCAAGTAGCTGTTTGCAGCTGATGCCTGCTGGGAAACAGAGAATCAGCTTCTCCAACAGAGCAACCTTGGTCATATCAGCCGCTCTCCAGGGTAGGTCTCGTGTGCAGGATGAATTGATCAACACAAAACAGATTCCGTGTTTTTGTGTGCTTTTGGTTAGGATTGGTTTCATTGGTATATTTTGTCCTTGGGGTTTGTTTGGTTTGATTTTAGGGGTTTCAAAAGAGAGGCAGAACTTGAACTTAGGTGTGTAGAGACACAGGGAGAATCTAGGAGAAGTTGTAAGGGGCAGGAAAGGATCTGATCAAGATACATTGTCTAAGAAAAACATATAAAGCCAATAAATGAAAAAGCATTGTGGTGTGTACATATGTATGTACTTTATGCCTTATAATTTCAGCAGTGAGGAAGTGAAGGAAGATGCCCTCACCCCCACCCTGGGTTTCTGATCAGTCACACTAGCCTAATCAATGAGTATCGGACCAGTGAGAGAGGAAAAAGAGGTGGTTGGTGCCCAAGGCTGTCCTTTGGCCAGCACACAGAAACACAATCAAGTATATGCATTCCAGGAAGGGGGAGGGAATAAGAGAGTAGAAAGCCATTAGGAAGAAATGAAAAACAGAATTCAAATGTAAATATATATACTCTCTTTTTGTTCTTTTAACGTAATATATTGTTGTATTGTGGTTTGCCTCTCTTCCTATAAAAGCAAATATTTTGGATTGCATTTAATTTGACAGATCAAGTATTTCAGGTTCAACTACATGGGACATTTTAAAAATAATGGCACAAATTTTCCACAATTTACTGCTTTATTAGCCAACTTTGCACATTAAAATGAATCCCAATGTCTTACCAAATGAGTATTCATCCTGTGTTATTGTTTGAGTCTCTGTTGCTGTGATAAACATCGTGGACCAAAAGCAACTTGGGAGGGAAAGGTTTATTATGGAGGAAAGCCAGGGCAGGAACTGAAGCAGAGACCATGGAGGAAGCTACCAAACTTCTTATATAACCCCCAGGACCACTGACTCAGGATGGCACTGCTCCCAGGAGGCTGGGCCCTCCCACGGCCATCATTAATCAAGGAAATATTGGGCAGACATGTCAAAAAGCTGATCTCTTGGGGGTGGTTCCTCATGTGGGGTTTCCTCTCTCCAGATAATTCTAGTTTGTGTCAAGTTGACAAACTAAGAAACACGGCCCAGTTTCACTCAGAGCTTCATGAAATAAGCCCAGTGGGGGTGAGGAGGGCTCCCTGGAAGCTTTGCCTGGGAGATAGTATCAACTCGCTCAGGCCGAGGACTCTGTATCTTAATGTGCGGCGTGAAGCTGCATCCGAGGCTGGGCCTTGCATTCTGTTTAACTCTGTGTTTAGGTTTCTTCAGTCACAGGGATAATGAGGCACCACTGACCGCTGGTTTTCCAAGTTAATCGACTCTGGGAGATTGAGGTCATACCCTGCAGTTAGAAATTATACTTGGCCATGGTGGCTATAATTTTGTCATTTGTCTTTGGCTGGGCTTGACTACAAGAACCCGATGTAGATAGTGACATCTAGTGGATCTTAAGTAGACAAGCTTCTGTGGGCCTCCACGGTGTTTAATTAATCGACAAAGTACCTGTTGAGGAGCCAGCTCATTTTTTTTTTTTTTACCCTTGCCGTGTCCTAAAAATATTTTTTTCATATTCCTGATAAGAGTGTCAAAAATATGGAATTGTTATTAATGTTGCTTTTCTGCTAATTTGTTTTTCTTTCCCCAGACAGAAGATCCAACCATGGAGAGACCCTATACATTTAAGGATTTTCTCCTGCGACCTAGAAGGTGAGGCTTGCAGATAGGTATAGAGGTGAGGCTTGAGGGTGGGTGTAGGGGTGAGGCTTGAGGGTGGGTGTAGGGGTGAGGCTTGAGGGTGGATGTAGGGGTGAGGCTTGTGGCTAGGTATAGGGGTGAGTGTTTGTAGTGCTGGTTTCTCTGAGGACAGGTTCAGCAAACGCCTTAAACAAGAAGAATGGAAATAAACCATATCCTTTACAACTGGTTCTCTTCCTGTATGCAGCCATAAATCTCGCGTCAAGGGGTTTCTGAGGTTGAAAATGGCCTACATGCCGAAAAATGGAGGTCAGGATGAAGAGAACAGTGAGCAGAGGGACGACATGGAGGTAGGAGAGACGGCCACGGCCCCTGGCTGCTTCCAGGCTGCCCATCCCACCTGAATTTCACTTGGAGACTCCATCACTGGAGGAAGTGGATGTTTGTAAACTTAGATCTGAATTCCCATACATAAACCCTGAGTCTGTCCTTGGAAGTCCTCCCGTATGTGACTGTTTTAGCCAAAGTGAAATTCCCATCTTGTGTCAGAACACAAATAACAGGGCGGGCAGCTCTTCACACGGCTCTTTTAGTTATTTGTCTGGCTGCTATTACAAAATACCCCTCCAAAGCCACTTAAGGAAGAAAGGCTCGCATTTCGAGCCAGGGAAGATCATCGTGGTGGGGAGGTAGTGGAAGTCAGAGCGAGAAGCAGCTGGTCAGACTGTGTCACTGTCAGGAGGCAGAAAGTGGACAGAAACAGGATTTGGCTGTAAATTGACAAGGCCTCGGTGACTCCAACAAGGCTCCACCTTCTAAGGTTCCCCAACCTTTCTGAGTACCACCCGCAGCTGGACACTGGGTGTTCAAATACATTAGCCTAAGGAGGATGTTGCACAGCCGAACAAGAGCATCTTCTGTGGCAACCCTACTGCCAGAAACTGCCTATTATTGCCTTGGGTTTCCAATTCTTTTTTAGTTCCTCTTAGCACTTGAAATTACTCTAGAGCGGATGGAGCTATTTAGAAACACTCTCCCCATTTCTGATTCATTTAGTCCACGAGTAACAGCACATAATGCAGAAGCCCTCCTTGGGAAATGCCAGTTTGCAATTAGCTATCCAGAAGAATATTCTCTGTCCCCTTCCTCACACAGTGGGTTCTTCACTTTCTGGTCACATTTCTGTACTGTGGGTTCCATTGTACTGTCTCGGCATATGCTGTAGACAGCGTTGTTCCCTTAGCACGGTTCTCATATTGTGCTTAAAGCCCCCGTTGAACAAGATCTCCCTGGCCGTTTTCATATGTTTGCAGCTGTTCCACATGCATGGTGGGCAGGTTGACCAAACCCCCTCCAACCAAGAGGCCACCTTACCGGGCAGGGTTTCATTGTAGGCATCCACAGCTGTCACCAAGTAACAGGGACTGAAGTGGGTGGCAGGCCACAGTAGAAGTTGATATTGCCCAAGCAAAGCAACAGATTGGGGTGTGTGAAATCCAAGGAATTGTTTACTCTCTTCTTGTCTTCCAAGTGCGGTAACCAGTGAATCGGTTGATTTTCCGCTGGCTTTACCAGGGGATGTTAGGAAAGCAATACTTAATGCTGAAGATATGTGTCAGAACAGCGTAACTCTGACCCGGGCACCATGAAGTCTGTTTGCGCAATGCCTAGGCAACTGCCATGATCTCTAGACAACTTCTGGCTCACAACTGTCACACAGAAGGGGGGACACTGTCATCTCCTGTCCTACCAGCACCAGGCCATCCTCCTTGGAGACCAATAGCCTTGTCCCTACACCTGTATCCTAGACCATGCTTTCTTTTCAAACACACATGCATACTTCATGGTGGTGTTGAAAGGATGAAGGCAGTGGCAGCTCTGGCATGTCCCATGTCATTGGCTTTGTGCGGCCTTAGAGGTCATTGATTCACTGTACCTAATGGATGTGTAAAAATTATTATGTGACTTAAGAAACTAAACGGGGCTGGCAAGATGACGCAGCATGTTACTGCTCATCAGTCAAAACTGTCTTGATCCGTGGAACCCACGTAGTAGGAGGAAAGAGCCTAACCATGCAAGTTGTCCTCTGACCTCTACGCTTGTGCTGTGTATGCACACATGAGCTTGCATGTAAACACGCATACTCAAATAAATGAATGTTTTCTTTTAAATGCAAAGAAAGTATGTGGAGTATCCATCCAGATGTGGTGCAGTCTTCTTAGAAGCTGGCATGGTCAACTAACTGGCCATTGCTCAAATGAGTTTTGGAACCCTGAACTGGTTTTTCTCCTGGATAGAAAATCTATCTCAGTGTGACGCAGAAAACCACCATAAGACTCAGAGTAAGGGAGAGGATATCACACTGGGACTGTCTTCTCCCATGATCTGGAGCCCAGACTCATGACTCCCCTTGACTTTACTCCACAGCATGGATGGGAAGTTGTTGACTCAAACGACTCAGCTTCCCAGCACCAGGAGGAGCTCCCTCCACCTCCCCTCCCACCAGGATGGGAAGAGAAAGTGGACAATTTAGGCCGAACTTACTATGTCAACCACAACAACAGGAGTACGCAGTGGCACCGACCCAGCTTGATGTAAGTAGTACCAGATGGCAGGGATGCTGTGCCTTACCCTGCAGAGGAAAGGGTGGTAGTTCCAGGACAGGCTTGGGGAAGAAGGAAGGAGTGGGAGGGAGAGAAGGGGGAGGAGGGAGGAGGGAGACATGACTGACAGACAGACAGAAATGAAAGACAGAGGGACATGACAGATAGACAGACAGACAGCCATGGAAGAGGCTGTTGTCCTGTGGTACTATGATTGGAGTTATTCTGTGCCACTTCTGGGATCACTGAAATATGCTTTTCCTGGATTCCTCGTTGGTTTGACAGTTGCCTTGCTTCCCCTCTTACTCGGCTTCCTCTCCTGATTGACCCAGGATGGAAAGCTGAAGGCAGATTGGCTTGCTTTAATGTCTTACCTTCTTACTCTTTTGCATTATTTGATGATGAAACTCACCAAAGCTTCTTTTATTTTATTTTATTTTATTTACTTTTCAGAACATTTTTGTATCACTGCCTTGAGTATATTTAGAAATGCACGGGAGATTTGCAAAGTCAAAATTAGTAATTACTGTTTATTTCCACATCCTACTAGCTTAGAGAGCGAGAGCTCGGGGTGGCTGATGCCTGTTCCCTTAGTAATTTTTGTTGCAAAATGATTTATTTGATGATAGAAAATAAATAAATCCTAGATAAACCTCAATTACTGTTTTAAAGAAAGATTTTGAAGTGCCCTTTTGTTAAATAATAGTGAGCAGCAAAACTTAAGCCTATCAATGTGGAGTAAGAGGCAGAGCCAAGGTACCCATGATGCAAGGAGTTACCGTGGGCACTGTGAGCTTCAGAGAAGCCAAACCAGCAGCACTAACTAATATTAATTAATTAATATTACCAAGGAGATATTCCACATGATCAGTTCTTAGAATTGCTATCAAGGCAGATGCATGTGCTCACATGTGAGATCTTATTCCCTTCAACCCAATGCAAAAGAGATTTCCCAGTTTCTGTTCTTTAGGTCGGTAATAGCCAGAAATGCTAGAGGCTGTTCTTACAAACCCCCTTACCCTTAGAAGGTTGAAAGGTATAATTGAGGGAGTTGGCTAGAGAGGGTGGCCAAGTCAGCTAGCTGGCATTTTATATGGTCTGAGGGTAGAGCTTATAGAATCTGGATCCATGAATAGGCAGGCAGTCATCCCTGGGCCTCTCAGTAGATTCTTGGGAAGATCAGTTGTCCTTGGCCATTTTGCACTGCCCAGTATGGCCTTAGCTTATTTCTCAGACAAGATGCACATAGTTTTGTTGGGGTCTTAAATATAAGTGGCTTTGTGGATACTTTAGATTTATTGCTGTTGTCTTTCTTTGATGATCACTGCACTTAGAAGTTTGATAAGCCATTTTAAGTATTGTATGTATTTGGAGTAGAAATGTCTTTGGATCTACCTTGGGCATGGTTTCTGTTAGCAAAATAGCAGCATCCATCTGAGCTAAACAGCACAGGAGTACAACCAAAGTGGCTGTGTGGTAGCCAGCACCATGTGACATCTGAAGCAAGACCGGGAAGAAATCTCAGTGGCTGACACAGAACTGAGATTATTCACCTTTATTAATAAGTGCCGTGCATGTCTTTAGTTGAGGAGGACATGGGTATAGTTGTTACTGAAGTGATTCTAAGATAACACTTGCCAGATATTTAAACCACATCATCTATGAGATTGGGTGATAGTTTGGGGTATTACTTAACCCAAATCTATTTAAATGTCAGTTACTTAAGTGTGGTTTCTTACATGTGAAACAGATCTCAAAAGCAGGGAAGCAGTTTGATTGGCAGAAGTCAGTTTCCACGGCATCTGCTTTAGCCCCTCTGTAGTTTATTGATTTGGATTTATCTCTCCTTTACATTACTTGACTCGGCAAGAATCCCTAGGACCTCCAGAACAATTATCTTTTGCTTTTAGGTAAAAAAACAATAATTTCTGTAATTCAATTTTTATAGAATGTTCCAGCACCCTTCATAGAATAATATATTGTGAGAAAATATTTTAATCAAGAGGCTTTTATCTGAGGACACCGGATTCAAATAAGAGCTCAGCAAAATACAGTGTTAAATGAATGATTGGCCAAAAAAAAAAAAAAAAAAAAAAAAAAAACAAGTGGTTTTATGTTTCGAAAAATACTATAAATGTGGTACCTGGTTCCTGGTTCCCGCTCCACCCCTTCCCTCTGACCCGGCAGTCCATGAGCCGCTCCAGCGTGCCACCCCCCATGCTGCTTTCACTCCCTTGGCAGGTTGTTACCACGCCAGGCATGCACATCCCAATTCCAAGGCATTTTCATCCTTTATCAATCAAGACAGGGCCACATGTAGTGGCAAATGCCTTTAATATAAGCACATAGGAGACAGAGGCAGGTGTATCTTTGTGAGTAAAAAGGTCGGCCTGGTCTGCATAGTGAGTTCCAGGCCAGTTAGGGCTACATAGGGAGACCTTATCTAATAATAATTTTTTTTAAAGAAAAGAAAAGAAAAGAGGAAAGGAAACTAATAAAAAAAAAAATAGATAAAGAGGGTACTCACTAGCTTCCTCTGTGTTTCCCGAGGTCATTTATAGACTTTATAAGTGCATTCTAATTTTACATTTATGTTTAATAATTTATTTTATACTTAATAATTGGGCATTTTTTTAAAAAGGACAATACATCATAAATGCAATATGGTATTTTTCTAACAGTTAACAGTGCCATTTTTTGTACTTTTAGAAGCATTATTACTATACATGTATACTTCTGAATTATAATTATATCCATAATAATATCAATTTTCTAAAGATATCTCTATTTAGTGTACAAGTTTATTCTGATTATGCTTAATGTAACAATCTGTTTTGTTAATGCAACAAATTTATGTATTGTGTATTCAAATATAATAAAATTTCTTTAATTCATATTTTAGTAACAAAGAATTATAATTTACCCATGGATTAAATAGAAACTAACTTTCACACTACCTCCTTCAATCCTAAAGTTGATAGTGCAAAGATGTTTGATAGAAATATTTGACTATTCAGACTGTCATCCTCTGACACCGTGGCTCATTGAATCTATTTGTTACTCAGAGGCCCAGGGGACTCTGTTTAGAATACAAATAAGTTTGAAAGTACTGGAGACTTTTAAATCCTTACTTGAGGAAGAATCTGTGATAGGCTGTCGATTATTAACACCCATCAGTTCACCTGAACTAACATTCTCAACAGTTTTGGAACATTAACCTGCAACATAGTTTGCGCTCATTAGATGTTGAGTCAGACTGAAGCATGTTTGCAAATGCCTGTGAATGGGGTCTAGACGTCTACTCCAGAAACATGTCGCTGAGGTTCCCCCAAAAGACCATCACCTGTCACGTACTGCAAGATATTTTTAAGATGTAGTCGATTAAGTCATTTTCAAGGATAAGTTCTTAACTGGGATCCTAACTTAAAATCCTCAGTCAACAAAACAAACAGATGGGCTGTGACAGCGCCATGTTCTTACTACAGGCCTGTTTGCGGGGTCAGCCCCTGTGGTGCACTTGGAGTTTTAGAAACAGGTTGTTGAGGAAAGGGGATTGCATGCAATCTTATGATGTGCAGTTAAAAGTAAGTCACACACTACAGGAGATGTCCCCTTGGGACCACAGCCTTGAATTTGTGCTGTCAGTGCCCTTCAGTCAATTACTGATGACCCAGATTGGCTGCTTTGTCACATTCTTCCAAGGGACTGGTCTGTCACAAACTGGAGGACCTGGATTTCTCTTCTCAAAAACTGAAGTGCAGCTCGAGGAATGGCCATATCTCTGTGCACAGTCCCTCCACTCCTGTGAGTTCAGCCGACCACAGAGCGTAACTATTCAGGAAAACATGTTCGGCCTGTGCTGACCTCAGTCTGTCTTGATCTTTACTCTCTAGATATTTCAGGATAAGTTGTTTGTGGGATACTTCCTTTGAATGAGGCATGTGTAAGTCATCCAGAGATAATTTCAAGTACACAGGAAGTTGTGCATGTTTTACAATAGCCATTCCATTTTAGGGACTGAACTTGTAGGATTTTGAAGTCTGTAGGGATAGGGAGGACTCTGCAGCCAATCCTGTCTGAAAGATGTTCTGACTCTTGTACAATACACTGAAATTCCTTCTGGGGTTAGGGTGAGCCTCGGTGTGGTCTATCTGGAAGACAGAGGAAGACTTCCCATAGTGGTTGCTTGCACCTTATTGTTGACATCTTAGCCAGTGTGTGGCCTATAAGTGAGGGCTCATTCTGAATACCCTGTCTCTTCTCACATCCCTTCACTTTCCTTTCAGGGATGTATCCTCAGAGTCAGACAATAACATCAGGCAGATCAACCAGGAGGCTGCACACCGACGCTTCCGCTCTCGGAGGCACATTAGTGAAGATTTGGAGCCTGAAGCCTCTGAAGGTGGTGGAGAAGGCCCTGAGGTATGATGTCCAGAGATGCTGTCAAGCTCAGCAACTCCATCTTCCCACCATCCCCAGGGTGATTTTGTATCTTATTTTTCCCCCTTGGTAAACTGTGTATTGCATGTGAAGATTGTGGCCTCATGTCTAACTGATTCCCTTCTATTAGTGAACCATAAAAAAAAAAAATGCTTGTGAAACCCATGTTTGGCAAAGTCCAGTGACTTGCATAAATATCAAGGGGAGAGCAGGATTCTGGTGTGAAGAAGGTCTTACATGTTTTTGCTTAGTGACTGGTTTTCCCCTGGGATCTAACCAATCTCACGATACAACACTAAACATATCATTTTTAAGAAAACCCAGGGAGCTCGGTCACTTGTCTGGGTGTCATGGGGTAGTTTCTAATGAACTGCTTGACATCTTAGGAGGCATTGCCAAAAAAGTACGAGTCTGAGTTGATGAGAATATTGATTGATAACTCTTCTCTAGAAACAGTTAACAATGTGTTGCTGGAAAAGGAGATGAATTAAGTTATAAGTCAGAGACAATCTTAACTTGGTGCTGATGACCCTATGAGAATTGCTTGTCAATTCTTGAGGTGTTTCTAATCCATTTGTAACAGAGGCTGGCCAAAAGCTGCCACAGCGGAAGTGTACCTTCACAGGAGTAAGATTGTGGCCACTGGGTGTGCCTTCACACTGTGCTCACTCCTCTCAATTGACCGCTTGCTTCAGCAGTTGGCTCTCCCCATGAAATTTCCTGGTCTGCTAATTGGGACAGTGGCCTTGTCTTCCTTGTGCCTATCTTGAAGATTTTGTGCCTTGTGCTAAGTAGGCGTTAATTACGATAACCCAGATGGTTACGAATGATGTGTCCTTCATTAGAAGGAAGGCAGGTAAATCCCCAGCTCCTAGCACTTACCTTGATGTCTGATTCTTCCAAAGCCTTGGGAGACCATTTCAGAGGAAGTGAACTTGGCCGCAGATTCTCTCAGCCTGGCTCTGCCCCCACCTCCCGCCTCCCCGGTGTCCCGGACCAGCCCCCAGGAGCTGTCGGAAGAACTGAGCCGAAGGTTGCAGATCACTCCGGACTCCAATGGGGAACAGTTTAGTTCTCTGATCGTAAGTTAGAAAAGCTGAACATTGGTGATCAGTCGTTTGTTGTTGCTTTAGAGGGCTCTCTTGTACGCAGATAGCCAAGGGCGTCATGACCCACTTTCACAGGGGCCACATATCAGAAGCCCCACATACTGGATATTTACATTATGATTCATAACTGTAGCAAAATTACAGTTATGGAGTAGCAACAAAATAATTTAATGGTTGGGGGTTGCTACAACATGGGGAGCTGTATTGAAGGCTCACAGCCTTCGGAAGGTTGAGATCCACTGGCCAAGCATCTACTTCCAGTCAGCCCAGGCTCTGCAAAGGATTTCCTTCTCCACAAGAGGCAGCTCTGGATGAAAATTGGTACCGGCAGGTTAAAAAAAAAAAAAAAAAAAAAAAAAGTTTTTTTAAAAAGAGGTCACCAGCTTTTTCTTGTTTGTAAAAAAAAAAAAAAAAAAAAAAAAAAAATCAAAGGAAGAAGATTCTGTGGATTTTGTAATTTCTAGGTTAAACCTTGTAGGCTTTCGTTCCTATGGAAAAGGATCATGAAAACAATGTCTTTGCCATAAGGGCATTTCCTGTTGAGAATCAGGAGCCCCAGAGCCTCCCAACCAGTCTTCTAAACTCACACTCTACACACTTTCCATTTCACAAACAAGGAGAGGGGATATTGTAGTGAGTGTCCCTGTGAGGTCAAAGAAGCCCAAAAAAACCCAGCATATGAACTCCTGATGAGAAAAAGGCTGAAACTGTGG
The DNA here is from genome assembly GCF_963924665.1 of Micromys minutus. Taxonomy (NCBI): domain Eukaryota; kingdom Metazoa; phylum Chordata; class Mammalia; order Rodentia; family Muridae; genus Micromys; species Micromys minutus. The sequence continues at coordinate 50,342,975 of NC_137977.1, forward strand.
CCCGGTCATCAAGATAACACTTGACCTGGGTTTCTCAGCCCTCAGAGAAATACTTTCTAGAAGTTTCAGTTCAGTGAGAAGGAATGAAGTCAGCCACAAAGAGCTTTGCATGTAACAGTGAGACACTGCTGGTAAAGCCTATCGGTCATTCTCATGTGTGTACAGAATTAAACCACATGCACACCATGGTTCTCAAGCAATTGGACTTAAAGATGGACTGGGGAGGATGGTGGCTGTCACTAGGATGGAAATGGCATTCTCAAACGATAATCACTGTGATGAGCCAACAGAACATAAAATGATAGGAAGACCATAAGGAACATAAAAGCCACCAAGTACAGAGTTATTACCCCTTCAATTATGGTGTTGTCCTCAAACGAAGCTATTGGCCTCTGCTGTGTGAGTTGCAGTGACTGTGCACTTCCACATTAAAATTCTATAAAAATCTTTGAAAAAGAGAAACACCACTGGGATGAAAAGTCGGTACTAGGTGGATAGAGAAAAGGCTGCATATATGAGATATTTGAATTAGTGGAAAACTGTTGCTATGGAAACAGCATAAGCCTCAAAGCCATGTATTTAAAATGTTTCAAAGGAGGAAGAATTGCAGAAATTATAGCAGCTATATGCCATTTATATAAAGTACATGGGAAAGAAATTCCTAGTTTTCTCTGTTGATGTAAATTGGGAGCTCTTGTATTTAGTGCTTCCGCAAGCCTGACTGACATATCTTAAAGACCAGAGTGTGACAGCATATATCCTTGGGAAACTTCCTCCACTTTTGATGCTCAAGGTCACTTAGTGTTTAAGGGCAGTGGGGCTGACTCACGCTGCCCAGTGTGGAAGGGCACAGGTCGTCCCTAACACCACCACTTAGCTTTGCCTGACTGTAACTCACTGTTCGTAGCTATACAGTGTTAAAAGTCACACGTTACAGGCTGTAGCGTGGCCAAGCATTCTTCCAGCAATTCTGCCTGTGACCTTCTCGGGTCTTTGTTCAGATGCACGAGGCAAAGAAGCGAGAGGAGCATTGTGTGTGGCACACAGGATTGTCTTGGGGTGTGCCTCGCTTCCCCGCCCCACTCTGTCCATTACTGGTTCTTCTACTTGGAAGCTAAATACAATCCCCCAGCCCTCGCAGGGAGGACAGGCAATGGTCATGTTTACCTGGTAAAAAGCCAAATGTTGTTTTTTCTTTCCTCTTTTCCTCCATTTCTCACACTTGAGAATTTGCCCAGAGCAAGACCGTTGACCTCTTGTTCCTCTTAAGGGTCGTGGAGACCTCTTTCTCCTCCCTTCCAGTCTTGGCCTCCTCTTATTTTGAAATCCTGGTCTGCTGGAAAACACTGAGAGTTGAAACCGAGCTCTGGAAGGGCTACTGTCCCGGGAACAGGCGGCATTTGATTGCCTCCTGATGTCAAGAGCAGGGCATGGAAGTGTGAGCCGGTGCTGAGAACTCTCCTGTTAACACTGCCTGTCTTTTCCTCCCCTGCAGCAGAGAGAGCCCTCCTCAAGGCTCCGGTCCTGCAGTGTTACCGACACGGTTGCTGAGCAGGCTCACCTTCCACCGGTAACGAACGCTCATCTCCAGTCCTCAGCTGTTTTGGTTTTGTTTTTTATGTTTTGTTTTTTTTTTTTTTTTAATTTTTTGTTTTGTTTGTTTTTTTGTGCCCTCCCCGTGCCTGCTTTGATTTATAATCTTGGAGCTGAGAAAGAGTTTTTCCTGTGTAGATCCACTCACCGTATAAGCAAGACATCTGAAATTTTCTGAGTAAATTATGCAAGAGTCTTGACTTTCCAACCCAGAATTCTAACTACCTACCAAGCTTCCAAAATGCTAAAATCTTGCTCTGGTTTTTCACTCAGCAGAACGAATTTACCTCTTTCTATGACTGAAACTAGGTGGTCTATTCAGCAACATAGCTGGGTTTCACTGATCCCTTTGAACAGGAAGAACTCTTCCAGCCAGACAGCCTGATTTTTTTTTCCCCCTTATTACCCATGGCTTAAACGCTCAGCTCCACAGTGTTAACTATAAGGGCAGCTCCACAAATGAAGAATCAGCTGCCGTTTCTCCTTCCTAAAGCTGTGATAAGTCTGAGTGCACATGGGCATGTAGGGAGTTTTGAGATCCAGTATGTGTGCTAAAGTAAATATCAAATTGGAGGGCAGATGAACATTGCCTCGCAAGAAATAATTTACATAAGTTGGTTTCTTCTTTGGGAGGTGAAAATATTCTGTGGTTTTAAATGTTCAATTTGATATTTGACCTTGGCTTTTTTTGTGTTTTTGCTGTTGTTGTTGTTTTGGTTTGGGGTTTTTTTGTTTTGTTTTGTTCTTTGTTTATTGTGGGTTTGTGAGGAAGCTGGAGAATTAAGGCAAAGGCTTGGTCTATATGCCAGGCCAGCCTGGAACTCTAATTATGGACTCTAGGCTAGCCTTCAGCTTGCAACCATCTCCTTCTCTTCCCTCCTGAGTGCTGAGATCACTCACACGCACCGTCACACCCATTTTTTTTAATTTTCTTTTTACTGCGGCAGGTCCTCTTATAACACCTGCTTCATTGTGTATGAACTTGAAGATGGGCAACAAATTTGAATTTTTTGAAACCATGTTTTTTTTTTCTCATATGCATTTTATTTCTTGACCTTAAAGGACATTTTTATTTAGGTGTCACTATTTTTAAGGTCACGAGATGAGGTGATGCGTACCAGCCAAAGTACTAAACTGGGTTGCGGAGTCCGTTGTGTAGGTCGGCTGAGAACAAGCTGAGATGGTTTCAGCACAGACCTCCCAAAACAGAACCGTAGACTGACGGGCTGGTGGGGACCCTTCTCAACCTGATGATTCCCTGATTGTCCTGCAGAAATTCACTATTCTTACTCACTCTCCTTTTGGAAAATCGGTGTCAGCTTTATTTGCCACAGAGTCCCTTTGCCTGGAAACCATGATTTCGGCTGTCCCCTTGTCCTTACGATGCTTTGCACTCATTGACCACCAGTGGCCTCTCTGAGATTTGCAGATGTAAGAATCTGCTCAGTTTTAGACTGCGGAAGCACAAGATGTCACATTTGAAGTGTCTGTCAAGGATGTAGCCTGAGCTTCTTTGGGGGTAACACGGTGGAACAGAGAGGAACTCCTGGTCACTGGGGTGTGCACAGCTTCTTTTGGACACAGTGGGTAGCGGGGATACTGATCTCAGTCACCTGTCACAGCATCGCCACGGCAGTGATTTCTGGCTTACTAAGCAATGGACGGTTCCCTCCCAAATACATATTACTGACATACGTTATCATTTAACAGCCCAGCACCCCAACTAGGCGAGCCCGTTCGTCAACTGTCACGGGTGGTGAGGACTCAGCGGTAATGACCCCAGTTACTGAACACTTACGGTGAAAGTCTGTGGGGTGGTTTATTATTTTGATTATGATGAACATGCTCCCTCCCATTTTCAAAATCGGGTCAGTTTCTCTACGGTAGAGGGACACGTGTGCTTCTTATCTTAAACTTCTCGTTTTGGGTTCTCTAAGGTACTGGGTAAAATGGAGTCTTTTTTAATCCTGCATCATTCAATTAGACCAAGCATGGTTAAATACGCTTAATTCGAGCACTTCCAGGAGAGTTTTGTCAGTGTCTTATTCCTGCCAAGCTTTCTCCTGCTGTTGAACACAGTTGAGCGAGAGAAGCCAGAGGAGCCATTCAGGGCTGTGCATGTGAGTCCAAGTGTGCAAGAGGCTGGGCACTCCTATTTCCCACACCACGTCTTCAACAGGGAACCAGATTGTCTGCGTCTTCATCTTAACCTGTAACCTCTCTCTGCTACGAGAAGTCTGATTTCCAGGAATGGACACGTGTTTATAAGATTCCTAGGGCAGGGAGCAATTAAGATATTTCGGTGAAAGTACCTACAGTTGTTACCATTTTCTCATTCTGATTGATAGCAGTTATACTTCTGTGTGTAATTTCAACCTCACTAGCTGTTTTCATTGTCTTCTGCTGATCCCTAACGTCAGGCCAGACTGTATTTGCTGATTCGAGTTTAGGTGACTCTTTGAAGAACTTTATGACTTTTTCCACCTTTGCCGTGCGTGCTGTGGCTGCTTATTGTCTGTGAGGAACTTTAACTACACCCCAGTAGTTGATTTCCTGGAGGATGTTTCGCACTCAGTATCACACAGAGGACACTCAGATTAGCAGTCAGAGCAGTGAGCACAGCATAAGGTTGCTAAACCACCGTGGTGTATGTAACAGTCGGTTACTGGAGAGCCAGGCTCCACCTCCAAAAGAATTCAAAGAAGTCTGCAGGAGTTCGTTGGTCTCCTACAGGTTGTTCCGACACAACCTACTCTGAGTAGTGGAGCTACAAGGCAGAGAGCATCATGGGATGGTCTGTCTCATACATCTCAGTGTATTGTTACGTTGTTACATTATACATGGATTTGCAGCCTGCTTATAGCTGTGACATGCTAATGATGGCTCATGGTAGCAAAAGACAGAACAAACTGAACTGCTGGAGGACCAGACTGTGGTAAAAAATCACCTGACAGGACTAGGTCATCCATCTGAGGTCATCCCATGAGCCTCTGGGGCTACTCCTTTCAAGCCTTCTTCCCGCCTGTGTCCTCCTACATCTGTGAAGTTGGCCTTTTATTTGGTTTGCTCTTTTACTTTTGAAGCCTTGGCAGTGGTAGTTCCTAGATGCTCCTACCATGATGCGCCATGCTTTCTCAGGACCTAGATAGGTTTGGAAGGACCACATCCATTTCTCTCTCATCCTCTCTGTTTTCTGTTCTGCCTCCCAGCATGACTTTCCCCTCTGACCTCCTCTTTGATGCATATGCCAGGCAGAAATGTCCTGTAAAATATAACCTCACTCCTGTGCCCTCCCAAACATGCGTGTGCTGCGGTTATATACACGTAGGTGCTATTTATTTGGGGGAGAGGGGTTCAGCATGATGTTGCATACATAATGCTGGGAAAACTATTTTTAACTTAGGTCGGTTTTCTCAGCTATGTTAATAATCATTCAGAGGTGGAAATACACCACAGTTTATGCACATTTCCCATGCTGACTGGCATTCCCACGCTGTGTGTATGGTAACCGTCCTATGTGGCGCTTCTACACTGTGAGAAAGTGCTGGTCCGCATCTGAGGAATCCTGACCTTTTGATTTATGGCAAGAGCCCATGTACTGTGTCACTACTCCGGGCTACACCCGGGCTCTCCCTTTCAGATAGAAAGAAAGTGTGAGGAAGCGGAGTCCTTTGATCTTCACTGAGTCTAAAAATATCCTGAGATACCACTGTGGCTGGGTCTGGGTGCGCCATGGCGAAGCTCTGGTGCTCAGTATCAAAGGATAGACTTCCTCATTTTCAACACAACCCTGTTCTCCATTGTAGTGAATGGATCATGGCCACCATGAGGCTGGAGTTAATGCCTGTTTGGAATCGTAACACCTCAGCAGTATATATAGTTATGGATGAAAACTCGGATGTTACATTCAGCTTACGTTTGGATTGCCTAATCTATCTCTTGGGAGCTGAAGCATCATTCACATAGAGTAATAAAAAGCCAAATAAAGACTCAAGCCTGGGCCCATTCGAGTGATGTCTGGTGAAACCAAGTCTTGTCATTGCTGCTCTTGTGTCCTGGGTGGCCATGTGTTCGTAATAGCTGGAATCGTGGGCACAGGGTGTTCTACATGCTCATGTTGAGAGGATACTGTCAGGCAGGGTATATAACAGCTTCTTGCATAGATGTGACTAAATTCCTAGTTGAAGGAGGAATGATCATTTTAGGTACATTCAGAATTCTCTTTGCTAGCCTTTCTTTTTGAAACTAGTCCTGTTAGCAACTCTGTCTGTCTAACCCAGGTGCAGGAAGTTCCTGCAGCTGACCGTTCACTTCTGAGATTATAACACATCTCAGCCATTAGGGTTGTCAGTGGCTTCAAAACTGTCTGTTCCAGGAATGGATGTTGTGGATATCTGTTTGTTAAAGCCTCGGTGTTTCTAGAACTGAGTTTTCTGAGAACATATCAAATGCCCTGTACCTAAAACATGACTCACCAATAAAGGAGAACAGTAGCAAGTGCTATTTAATATTCCATGTAGTTAAAGCAGTTGTGCTCTATTATTAGCCACAGTAAGTCAAAATGTATGTGGCCAGAAGTATTGTCTATTTGCTTAGATGACAGTACATCAGGCAGTCGAGATGAAAAGTCCTGGAAGGGAGGTAGGGCTTTGTTGTCGGTGGCCTCCATTTATGCTGTGGACCACTTGGTCTGTCTTTCATGGTCATACAAGCTTACATGTCTTTGTTGGTTGTTGTCTTGTTCCTGGATATAGGATGCTGTGTGGTTAGTTGTTCTTGGAATTCCCCAATCCTATAGGACTTATCCGGGAAAATGTCAAGGAGCCTTTTCAGTAGGAAGGTTCCTTATATATACTGTCTCCCTGCCTGGTAAACATGACTTAGAAATAACCAGAGTCAGCTGTTTTCCAGTTAGTTATCAAATTGTTTTTTCTGGAGTGTGCTGGTCAGTTCAGCAAGGACGCAGAGGGCAGTCACGGCCCTTAGTGAATGCACAATATACATGTTCTTGCTGCCTCTAATTCTAAGGTCACGGGGCTCTGAGGACCTTCACCAGATCAGTTAGTAGTGAGCAGGGTAGCTAGGTCAGGACAGAAAGAAGGCTCAGTAACAGGATAGTCACATGATCAGCCTAATTCCAAGAAAACAGCAGCAGCAGAGGGCTGGTTGGAGAAGATGCGACTGGGGAAAGTAGTACCCCGAGCAACAGGGTTGTTCCTCAACCTCCCAGAAGTCTTGCTGGCCCTGGGAGGTACTGTCTTTCAGAGGTCTCTCCTAGATCATTGCTTCCCTGGCATGGTCTGTGCTTTAGTACCGTAGATGCAGGCATTCTAGGCTAGTGCTTACCCTAGACACTTCTTTCCTGCCAATCACCCAGTCATCCTACATACTCTAGCACCTGTTTACACAGACTACGTTGCTCTTGATGCTTCTTCCAAAAGCCAAAGTCTCAGCAATTCTTCATTTAAAAAGATGGAATTCATGCTGGGTGTAGCAGCACATGCCTCTAATCCCAGCACTGGAGAGACAGAGGCAGGCTTTCGATGAGTTCAAGGCCTTCTTGGTTTATATTTGAGTCCTAGACCAGCAAAGGCATAGTGAAACCCTGTCTCAAGAAAAGAAATAAGACAGAAAGAGAATAAAGAATTTGCACTATCTATTTATAGTTCAAACTGGACATCACACCACAGACTGTGTGAGGGATATGGTCTGTGTCATTACACTAAGATAAACACTGCCTCTAATATGAGGCTCCATAGGAATTCTTCACCAGAGGTCTAGGGGACCTCAAGGGCTTGGGGAGCACAAACACCGTACAGATCCTGCAGATTATGTCCTCAGACAGGAGTGCAAGTCATAGGAGAAACTCTGTCACACACTGCCCTGAAAGTTTATGTCCACCGGGCCTCAGGAAGAGCTATGCACTGACCAGCTGTGGTCAGCCAGCTGTCTGAGAGTCTCCAGGGTATGCCTTCCACTTCTGGGCATAAGCGCTGGGTGGCTTGAAATTGTCTTTTGAACTATGGTTTAGCAATGAGCTTTAGCAACTGGATACATTGTTTCTCTTTCCTGACACTTTGGTAATGGTTCTGTATTTAAGACTTCAGAGGCAAAGAGATGATTTTGTAAAAATGCGGCTACCTTCTGTCTCACAAGAGAGTGGAAGCTCTTACAGTGTGTATGTTTCAGACTCCCAGATATTCTTTGTGGGTTCTGGGTTTTGTTTTGTTTTTCTGTTTGTTTGGTTGGTTTTTGTTTGTTTGTTTGTTTTTTTCTGTACAGACAGCATTAAACTTACCTTGCCCAGAAAAATATAATTTCTAGGGATACATTACTTTATTAAGCTGGTCAGAAAACAAATTCCAGTTGTTAAATAATAATAATTTCTTGCACAAACAGCCATCAGTGGCCTATGTACATACCACGCCGGGCCTACCTTCAGGCTGGGAAGAAAGAAAAGATGCTAAGGGACGCACATACTATGTCAATCATAACAACCGAACCACAACTTGGACTCGACCAATCATGCAGGTATGAAGATCACCATCCAACCCAGACTCAAGGACCTTAGCAGCCAAGCTGTAAGGACCAGTCTCCTAGCATGGTATTTATGTCCTGTTAGGAAAGGCCTATGTTTAAAGCAGATCTCACCAAAGGTGTGTGTTACTCTCAGTGGAACGTTTGCCTGAGGAAGGCCTTGGTCCTTGGATACATATATTTTAATGTGACGTAAAAACACCTTGAGAAAGTGAGCTTATGGCCATGGATAGCTCCCTCTCCCTCCCCCTAAATCTCTTTTTCTCCAAGATTAGTTTTTAGTTGGCCAGTGGCTTATTTTTATTTCTCTTGAGTGTGTTTCCCAAGTCTTTGCCCCCATTATTAGCTCTAATTATTTTCTCTGTGCTTTAAATAGGCCAGACCTGCTATTATGGCTGTGTGTGTTGTTGTTATCATTGGGGTTCATACCCCTAATCACAGGCAGGGAGATCCTCATACAAAGCTAACTTGTGTTTGCCTCCAAAATAGCTTGCAGAAGATGGTGCCTCCGGAGCAGCCACAAACAGTAACAACCACCTAGTCGAACCCCAGATCCGCCGGCCACGTAGTCTCAGCTCGCCAACCGTAACTTTATCTGCCCCACTGGAGGTGAGAAGGCCACCTCGTCTAACCAGGGTCATCTCTGTCCTGTGGCTTCTCTTCATTCTCTCTTCTCTCTAAACTGGACTTTGTTCCTGAGGCAGCTCCACACACCGAGCAGCCATGTGTTGGCGATGAAGGCTGCTCTGTCGGGCTTCCCACATGCTTCTGTGTCTCGGCCAGCTCACATTCTGGATCCTTCCTTCTCATTTGGCTGGCACCATGCGTGGCCGTGGGTGCACTCTCTGCTGACCCTGTATTGTGCCGTCCCTGTTGTGTTCGCTCTTTCTTGCCTCATGCCATCAGATCTCATCATTCTTCTGAGCAGCCATTGCGTCTGTTGGGTTTTATAGCGTAGTGGTCGCTTTGTTCATATGTTCTTTGACTGTAGGGACTTCCATCATGTGGGTGCGTGTTTCTAATGTGTATTTTCATCTCTTAAGTCATCGCTGGACATCTGCTTGCTTGTCATCCTTGTCATGCTTTAGTGGCTGCCCTGAACATCAAAAGCCAGAGAAGGCATGAGTAAATTAAAGGGCTCTGAGGCAAGCTCTGACACAGTGGGAGTTGGGGACAGCACTCCCAGACTGTCAGGAATGTGGGCTAATGACTGTCATTCCAGGAGGCTGCCTCCACTGATGGAGGTCTCCTTCCGGGCTCTGAAACCAGGCAGTGCGTTCATTAGACTATGGGCTCTTTGAGAGCAAGGGCTTGTCTTGCTCTGCTCTGAAATCTCCATGTGTAAAATGTTTATTTATTTATTTATTTATTTATTGGCAGGCATGACTGGCAAAGAATTGTAGCTATTCATCCTTGATACTATTGCCTATCTAACCAATAGAAAAGCATAAAAGTTAGGGTTGGTTTGAAAGTAAATGGAGAAATGGGGGTTTGGGGGAGCCTCTACCTCACTGGTCTCTGAAAAAGAGCTCTCTACGATACCAGCTGCATTGTGACATGTTGGATTGGCCCGTGGTGAAGAGTTCTAACACTCCTTATTGTTCCTTAGGGTGCCAAGGATTCACCCATACGCCGTGCTGTGAAAGATACCCTTTCCAACCCACAGTCCCCTCAGCCATCACCTTACAACTCCCCCAAACCACAACACAAAGTCACACAGAGCTTCCTGCCACCAGGCTGGGAGATGAGGATAGCACCAAACGGCCGACCCTTCTTCATTGACCATAACACAAAGACTACAACCTGGGTAAGGCTGCTGCTTTTACTTGGCTCCATTTTCACCATGAGCTCCGTTTAATTCTTTCCCTTTCTGACTCAATCCTCCTGGTCTTTCTAGAGGAGTGTCATCACCGACTCTGAAGCAGGTGTCCCGAGGGGCTGCTGGGCACCTCAGATGCTCAGTCACAACTGCTGGCCACTGGGGTGCTATACCAATGTGGCAGTCCTGGACAGCTCTGGTTTTAATAATCTGTTCCATTTGGGGGCAAGGGCAGCCTTCACATTGCCAGCTTTTTGGCTTCATTATGACACATCTCATGCGTTAGTCATTGTATTAGGATTGGGAACATTGAGACTAGTGTTTGCCCTGTCTCGTTTTCCCGTGCACACCTTTTCCTCTCCAGTGGTCATCTCAGATGAGCATTTTGAATTTCCATGCTGTTTTTTCTTTTTTTTCTTGTCTTGCTTCGTGGATTAAGATTGCCCTAATGACTCAGTAAAGACTTGACTGTTCTTCCCAGTGAACATTTTGACCAAACTGATTTTTTTTTTCTGCCATGCTGATATTTCTTGATTCCCACCTGTAAAAGAGCCTGTGCGCTGCACTTGGGAGAAATGAGTTGAGGCCAAGCTGAATGAGCATTGCTGTGTCCCTCTGTGAGTCCTTTGTCTCTTCAGCCTGCTCAGAGCTAGCTTCTTCTAGCAAGCATAGAGCGCTTGCTAGAAGTCCCAGTTCCTCCATTACAGTCCTTAATTAACCCTGTAATTCAGCTGAATTTCTTCTCTTGACTCTGGTTGGTTTTGATGCAGCAGGAACTTCATTTTCTCCCTTCCAATCTGATTTGTATAGAGCAAACTCAGGTACAAATGCTGCCCCTCCCTGTCCAATCTGATTGTGTAGAGCAAACTCAGGATTAATGCTGCCCCTCCAGTATCTGTGCTCCATGCCCAGAACTAACCTGAGTTTTCCCTAGATCGATCTTCCGTCTTGGATCAGTTGTGCACATGCATTACTGGTTCCTGTTTCTAGCTGTGGTGACTGCCCAGTTGATGGAGCAGCGGTATTGGGTTAAGGGAAAGGTTTCAACCAAGATGACCTTGGCTATCTTTCACTCTCGTTCTGTGGTGTGATGTTAAGACAGGTCTATGCCTTTCTCTGTGGGATGCTTAACATCCTTGACTCCCACCACTGAATGCTATTTGCTGCCCCACTATATGACTCACCCACTATATTGACAATCAGGAATGTACTCAAATTTCCAGACTCCCCACAGTACTGACTGAATCAATCTCGGAGCCCTTCCCTGTTTTGCAGAAAAGGAATTTACCTACCTGCCAAGGGCCTTACCATCGAAGTCTGATGACATTCATTTGGAAAACCGATAACTACTTCAGAGGCATAGAAGGGAGGTTTGTCTGGCTCACCTTTGAGTCGGAATATAGTATTACAGGCTCATGGACCAAGAGAGCAGCTCTTAGGCAAATAGAACAATAGAGTTTGGTTTAGGGTCTCTCTCTCTCTCTTTTTCTCTGTCACTGACACAGAACCTGGGCTGTCCTTCTGGTGTTCTCATTTTCCATCGCGCTGCTGGGGTTTCAAACCCTTAGCCAGAAAATCAGAGCGGCAGAGAAAGGGGATCAATATCATGAAAGTCGGAGGATTAGTGCATGGAGTCACTGTGGCTTGCCAACATAAGCTATGATTTTAGTAATATGAACTAGCTTAGTCATGAAATCCCCTAACCTTTCCACAGCCTTTCACGCCCCGACTACAGCGTAAGTGCAGCTGGGCAGGACTGATTTTAAATAGCACTCGCTGTGTTTACCGCTGGCGCCGGTGCCAAATGACACCTGCTTTTCATTACCAGTTGTCTCTTTTTACCCAGACTCTTGCTATTGGCCGATTTGCTCACTCGAACCTGTCCTTTATCAAAACACTTCATCGCTACTACCATTGAAAATTCTTAAGCAACAACTGGAAATCCCCCACACACACACACACACGTTACCTCCCTTCCTCAGCAGGCAGATGTGCTACCACAGCTGTGTCATCTCGTCAAGTGTGTCAGACACAGACTCCGACACTGTCCAGCATTCTCATTGTGAAAAACAGATTCAGAACTGCATGTCCATCTTGACAAAGGGTGGGAGAGGCAGGAAGAGAAAAGACGCTTTCTGGATCCAGGGGTGTTTGCAGTTGTGAGGCCCAGTGAGGGCGGCACACTCTCCTTAGATCTGAGTGTTGTAATAGAAAAAGGGAAAACAACTGCTCAGACAAACTGGAGACAGTGAAAATGCCACTTCCTCCCCCTTCATCCTGTTGGATCTTGAACCTCCCTGGAAACATGAGAGGACCCAGGCCGCCGTCCCCCTCACGCCAGGAGAATTGTTTCCACATCAGGAGAATCGCTTCTGCAGCTCGAAGCTTTTATTCACACAGGTGATGGACGCCGTGTGCCAGCAGTCCAACTGGAATTAGATCTGACCACAGTTTTTAATAAAATTAGCAATAATGAATGGCTCCCGCCTCGGCAGCAGCACCGTGTGCTGGGAGTCACTGGAGACCCTGTCACGCTCCCCTCGATAAGGGGGCAGCTAAAGGTATCATTGTTGCCCTTCACAGGACAAAGCATTGGCCTGTTTTAACAGCAGACCTTATGCCTTAAGTTCAGTTGCAGCTACCCAAGTGCACACTACCCAAGGTGACTATAACCTAGTGTGACTGCTGAGACTGCAGGGAAAAGGGCACATTGAAGATTATTTTTTTAACCAGCCAGTATTCCTGTATCTTATATTTTCACACACACACACACACACACACACACACACACACACACCTACCCAGAAGAAATGTGTAAATGGCAAGTGTGTTTTATCTACTTGATTGATTGATATTCTTATCATTGAAGATCTCATTAGTACTCCATCTTACCATTTAGTTGTAATCACACCTTAAGCGGCCATGTCTGTCACTTGTCCTCCTGCTACAGAGATGCTACCTCCTTGGGTTGTCCAGGGGACAGCAGCCTTAGTAGTTACCACAACATAGTCCTCATACATAGAGTGCTGGCAGCTGCAGCCTTTATTTTATTTTATTTTATTTTATTTTATTTTTGACTACTGTTACTGTGATAAGATATGAGTCCTTGGCCTGGGGCCTGCCCATGCTCTGAAGTGTGGTTTCCACAGCCAGCCATTTTAGTGGACTTGCAAAGCTGAGCACTCTAGCCCCTTCCCACTCCCCCAGGACCTGATACTTGCCATTAATCTTAGTATCTTCCTTTTTTCTTTTCTGCATTCCCACAGAGCCAGTTGCACAGTTGACTTCACTCCGTGGCTAGCCTTTCTGGTTAAAGCGTCCAGAATCCCCACCTCCTAATAGATACCCTGGGCTTTCTGTAAACTTCACTTGGTCATTGGCTACCTGGGACTTCAAGGGTCCCTGGCAGCCATGGTATCACCTGTCCCATCTCAGAGTCAACGAGTAGCTCATTTGAATCTTCTGTCCAGTTAGCCAGCTCCAAGTGGTATCCTAATCGTCAGCTTCTTGGCCTCTCTAAAGCCTACATCCTGGCATAGCTCTGTGTGCCGCAGTACGCTACAGAATCCTGCAAGTACTACGTCTCAGCCTCTTGAAAGACGCATTAGCTCCAGGGTCAACGTTCCTCACAAAGCCCTAAGATGATTTATGTCTTCAATTAAAATCTACTCTGGCGCGTAGACAGGGCCGCTTGTACTGTTTGTACCCTTTTCTATTCTTGCTACTTCCAAAAACCTCTCACTTTGTTATAATCCAGCGCCTCTGGCTGTCACTGTTGATCCGGGAATTTGGTGAAGCAGTGAACCTTTTGTTAATTTGGCAGCCACACAGCCTTTACTTGCTTGGATGAGATGGAGCTGGTGTCGGATGTCTCAACGGCTTGCTTTCACCTGGGTTGGTGCTCTTGTTGTTCCTGTTGACTGGGTACCATTCTGAGTTTCATTTGTTTTCTAATCTTTTGAGTTTAAAAGCTTTGGATTCTTTAAGCCCCATCACATTCCAGTTGGCTCTATGTGAGGGGCAAGTCCTAACTCTGGATCCTCTCCTTTCTGCAAGTGAGTTTGGGAAATGGAGTCTCTGATATAACTGTTTTTCTTAACTAAAGAAACAGAGACAGGGGATGCTGCAAGATCAGATGCCTAGCTATTCTTTGCAAAGGAGAAAGCATGTCCAAAGATGAGAGTATGTATTTCTTTCACTGATTTTTTTTCTCTGGCCTCTTAGGAGCATATCTCTTAAGGAAAAATGCTTACAAATTTTCTGTTACGACAGGGATGGGAACCTAATCATCGGAGCTTGATAGGCAGTCTCATTCGCTTCGTCTATACGTACAATTCATAGGACGAAGCAGACTATCTCTGGAACAGCACATGGACTCTTTGGTCCGACAGATTCAGAAGGAGGTGGTGAAGCCCAAGAATTGAGGAATGATGTTCTCAAAGGGTCATTCAGAGATTGTGAACACTCACCCCGCTCCTTCTCTGGTGAACAGTCATACATCTCCCAATCTGGTTGCCTCTTCCTCTGGGAAACAGTTAACCTCCCATCAAAGGTCTTGTTCCCCTTTCCTGAGACATGGTAGCCAGACTTCCTCTACCAAGCAGACAGCTGGGATCCCTCCCAGGTGCCTGGAAACATGGAGCACAGGAAGGTGCCAATGAGTGCACCCAGGGAGTCCCTCTTAACAACTGTCATGTACATTTTTCCCGCAGGAAGATCCACGGTTGAAATTTCCAGTACATATGCGGTCAAAAGCATCTTTAAACCCCAATGACCTGGGCCCTCTTCCCGTGAGTATACTAGAGACATGAAATGTGTGATTCTCCGTGTTCATGGGAAGCCTTGCCCCTTCCCCCCAGCCCCAGGCTCTCTGGTTCCACTGGCCAATGTGCCTTAGAAGGGTTAGATGTCAGAGCAGTTTGAAAGGTACATTATAGTACGTTACAAGCCAGTTCTTATAAAAGAGGGCTTCTAATTACTAGCCATTAGTGGGAGTTCGTTTTTTAAATAAGACATGTGAAGGGGCGTATTCAACAGGTGCCAATTTAAGCAGCATGCATTTATTTTATAATTTAGGAACTCCTGAACTTCAGACATCCTGTTGACTAAGTCATAAGAACAAAAGCCATGAAAATGGTCTGGAAAGAAAAGGCACGAATAATCACAGAAAGTTTCTCTAGAGCCACTTAACCTATAGATTTTCTTAAGTGCTTTTCCCTTTGTTGTGGCTCTTTATGAACCTGAGGGGGAGTGTTTTGATTTTTGTTTCGTTTTGCAATTTTGTTCCTCTTTGGTGGCATGAGATGATTTGGTCTGTACTGGGTTTGGGATGAAACTTTTACTGTCTACCTTCTTCAACAGCCCACCCTTCATAAAAAATGCTAGAGATGAGGGAACAGGGTCGAGTTTGGTTTGGTTTTGGTTTGGGGTTCCAGTGTTATTTGTTTAAATGACCCAGACCAGCCTGGAACTCAAAAATCCCCTTTCTCTTACTTCCCGGTTCCAAAATAGGAGACATGCGCCACTACACCCAACCTCTAACAAAATGTTTTTAAATGGAAGTTGTCATTATTTTCCAAGGATCAGAGCCTTTTCTAAGTCTAAGAAAATCTCTTAGGCTACAAAGACGGCTGAGCATAAGAGTGCTTTGCCACACATGCGTTAGGATGCCACAAAAGCTAGACTTGGCCACAAGTAGGCCTGTAGCCCCGGTGCTATAGGGAGCTGACTGGAGGATCACTGGAGCTTGCTGACTACTACACTAGCTCCAAGCTCAGTCAAAGAAAGACCCTGTCTCAAAGAAATAGGGTGAAGTATGAACAGGATGCCCAGTGCCTTCCTCAGACCTCCACACGCACGGGCATGCATACCTGCACATATCCACATACAAAACACACACGAATGCGCACACACACATACATCCTTCCCCTCAAAAAACAAGAGGAAAATCTATTGCCTGAACCTTTCCTCTTTCTGAGTCAGGGTAGGTGTGCTGACCTTGCCTGACTAGCACCCAAATGTTGGCGATGTGACTAAACAGGTGGGAGTGTAAGGACCAGAGTTCAGATCCCCAGAGCCCACATGAGAGCCCCACGAGTGGGTGTGGCATCCTTCCTGTAAGCTGTGTGTGGAGAGGCAGAAAGGCATTCCCCAGAACAAGCTGTCTAGCAGCAAAGGAAAGCTCCAGGCTCTCCAAGAGGCCTGCCTTGTTAGGATAAAGGACAATCCCGACAATCAAGGAAGATACCAGACACCAACCTCAGCACTCCAGACCCATCCTACCCTTGTGCACATCACACGCGTAGATGGACACCGACATATGCAGGCAGACGAAGGGAGGGAAAGCCGGTTGGTTGCCGGAGTCTTTTAGTTCCTTAGTGTAAATGACAAGAGTCCTCAGTACTGGGGCTACTCAGCCACTTAATAAATAATAAAGCCGCTGGGTGCTACATCGTTCAGTGAGCCCTCCCCCTCCTTCCCGGAAGTACACAGTAGGTATTTTAAATGAACACTTTATGCTAAACTCTTTTACAAATGCTTCTTAGGCTTATTTTTATGTGTATTATCGCTTTGCCTGAGTCTGTGTATGCACACTGTGAGTATGTCTGGTGCCCACAAGTCAGAAGAAGGCATCGAGTCTGCTGGAACTGGAATTCCAAAGAGTCTTGAGACACTGTGGGTGCTGGGAAACAGACCCAGGTCCTCTGCAGCAAAATCCGGTGCTCTTAACCAGAGCTGTCTCTCCAGCCCTCACACAGAACTCTTTGGCAATTTCCTGAGGTTCCTGCAGAGCATCCTGCTGATGCTTCCTACAGTAAAAACTGTGAGACACTCTCTCCTGTGTGACTTCTTAGCTGTACCCAAGTTAGCATTGTTGGGAATATTCTCAGTGCAAAGGTGTTTCTAGCAGAGAAGACTATGAAGGGCCCCGAGGTTCAGTGTCGCCTTGGATTTGGGAAGTGTAACTGATGTTGGTGTTCTCCCCTTTCTTTTCCTCCCCGGAATCCAGCCTGGCTGGGAAGAAAGGATCCACTTGGATGGCCGCACATTTTACATTGACCATAGTAAGTAGCCCCTGCTGTCTCACAGGCATGACGGGGTACAGGAAGGGGAGGGTGACATAAATGTGATGTGAAGCTTTGTTGTTTTACTTCCTGTCCAGGCAGCCAGGTGTTATGTGGAGAGAATGATACCAGAGAGTCAGTGCCCTTATACGGTACTGTGCCTTCACCCCAAGGTTGTTTCAAAGTAGCCCTTCGAGCTTTCGCCCAACTTGATCTTGTGACCTATTAACTCTTTTTATAATTTAAAAAGAAATTATTTCTGACAGTCCTTTGATATTTGTGCTTTTAATAAATACACCCCAGAAATAGAAAATAAGATTAGAAGTAATGATTTAGTTCTTTTAAAAAAAAAAAACAGGAATCCACTCAAAAGTGTTTTCCACTGTGGATGCTTTTGGAGCACCGACTTCAGAGGTGCTGGTTCTGAACTTATTTTCTATCGTGGCATGTGTCCCTGCACCCAGCGCACTAATGACATATGCAGCTGTTTTCCTGAAACCTTAGTATATTTGCTGAAGACGTTTGCTTTAGCACCTGTGGATATATGTATCGTCTACAAGTTAAACTAATGTTTGCTTCTAGCCAGGGATTGGTATTGAAGGGTTGAGGGACATTTTGAGTTGGTTTGGTTTGGGTTTTGGGGTTTTGGTTTTGTTTTTCTGTGTTTTTTTTTTCTTTAGGTGGTTTGTTTTTCATAAACTAATACTTATGTAGCCCTAAAACTTTCTGAAGAAGGGGCGGGGGAGCTTTAAAAAGTTTCTGATAAAGTTCAAATCCATGTGCAGTTGGTGGGATCTGGCTGTGTGTTTGCATTTAATGCATTAGTTCAGAAGCAGGAAGTGAGCTCAGGTGGATTGATGAGCCTTTGCTGAGAACCCTGTCCCCAGACAGTGCTCATACACAGACCAGTGGACTTCTGGGAAAAGGAGGGACTTCCTCCAAGAACTTGCCTTCAGACGTGAGGGTTAGTGAATTTGGAGTCAGAAAGACCTACCCAAAACTCAGAATATTTAGCGGGCAGGGTCACTCTTGGAGTTAAAAGAGATTATTTCAAGATATATAAGCTTTGGTTTTGTCTTTGACTAGAAACTAAAAACACTGAGGTATACACTTTCCAGCACTGTACTGTGAGCATACAGTGGACAACATGGCCACTTTCTGGGTATGTGCATGAATTATCAGCCCCCTTCCTCCAATACTATTTATCCTCAATTCGAAGAACTTTCTAAAATGGGGAGAGGTTATCTACCAAGCTTTGCCCTGTGGGCAACCGTAAAGGGATCAGTGCTGAGAGACCATTCTTCCCCTTTCCCCTCAAAATCTAGTCTGTGAAGTACAAACTCCCTATATTTTCAAAGGTTTCCTCAGGTCAGTAGGTGCAACCCCCCCCAACAGCTTTAATTACCTGGTGGATAAGAACGAGAAGTTTCCTCACCTTCGGAGTAAAATGTTCCCAACAGTTATCTGGCAAAAACCCTTCCTCTCCCTTTCCCATGCCCGTGGTCAGGAACTTCACAGGCGCTGTAGGCATTTCTTACTTTGACAGTGGTTGAATAGACAGGCTTTCAGAAACACAGATGCTTATTTGGAAGCCTTGATTCATTACTCTTCTGTGTAAAGTGCCAGGAGAATTATCTAGAATGAAATCTCTGGCGCTCTTGGGGAAAATGTTCTTCTCACAGCCCAGATGTGCCCAGAAGCTGAGCAGTCAGCCAGTGGTACCTTAAAATACAAAGGTAACGAGAGACATTCCAGTGACTTGTGTGTTCCTGCAGCCTGTCCACAGTGACCTGTTAACAGTCGCTCACCTGGCTGGGTTTCTCATCTCTCTACTTCCTTCTTGTCGTTTGATTCGAAGTGTAACATCTCAAAGGTTAAAAAGAGCATGTTTAGACTCTGAAGTTCTTTTCTGAAACATCGGCTAAACTGTCCCCCACTCATCCTCCCGTGGACGATACTTCACAGATTTCCTTCTGTAGCCTCGGGTACTTGTGTGTGGTTCAAAAAGCGCTCAGACTTTGGAAAGGACTTTTGTTTTCACTCCCTCGGTCGTTCCAAAGACAACAGGAAGCTCCTGTTATATGCTGGGGCATGGTCAACAGTGGAGAGGAATTATGGGATTGGGTACCTTACAACCCCTGTTCTCAAGGGCGCATGCCTGGTGGAGAGTGCCCAGAGTTGTCTTATGCATTGTGTTGGAAGGTGAACATGTTATTTGAGTGCTCAGTGTGGCAGTGGCTGAACATGGCTCTGTGGGGTGGGGGCTGGGGGGTGTCCTCTTCCAGTCAGAGTTCGAGCAGGGTTTACTCTAAAGAGCATGGTGGAGAGTGAGCTTAGAACAAACCAAATGCGGCCAGCCATCCCACACTGGCAGTGAGAACTGCCCCTCGAAAACCTTAAAGCCTTGGTCACGCGTTGTTTGTATGTGTATAGAGACTTACAGGAGCGTGACTGGCCGTGCCATACCAACCTCAAAGGAATACAGTCCTGTTCTGCCTGGCTGGCATTCGAAGGAGGCTGGCTGGCATGGCACCCAGGCCTAGCCGACAGGTCGCTAACAGTATGAGGACTCAGATTCACTCTGCAAACAGTAGAAGCTTCCAGGGGTCTATTCCCAGAGTCAGGACGGTGGTCAGGTGTATTCTTGAGAATAAACTTGGGAAGTTTGAATAGAGACTAGTAAAGCCATGGCCCTGGAGGTCTAGAGTGTGGAATAACAGTCCAGGACACAGAAGCATGCCCCACCCAGCAAGAACAAAGTAATGACAATTGGGTGATCACCAAGGACTGGCAAGGTCCTTGATCTTGGTAGTCAGTGCATTATGACACTGCTTTTGTTAATGGGACTTCTGTCATTGTGACAGATACCTGGCCTGGTCAGTTTAAAGGATGAAGAATTCATTTCCGCCCACAGAGGTCTCGCTAGTCCTTTGCACCAATTGGTTCTGGACCATCATTGTAGACCAACATGGCAGAGGCTGCTCATCCTAACAGACAGGAAGAGAGGGGCAGAATGTCAAGGCTGATGGCCCTTCTCAGTTTTCTCCATTAATTCTCAGTCTGTGCACATTCCCTCGGGTTTTTTTTCCCACCCCCTTAGTTAATCCTCTCTGGAAAAGCCCTCACAGACACACCCCAGAGGCTTGCTTCACTAATTTCAATTCAATCAAATTATCAGGTTAATCCTCAGGCTGCTGACTGGGGTGTCAGGTTCCAGGGCCACTGGGTGTTGGTGTCACCTGCTCGGGAAGCTAAGGGAACCCAGTGCAGGTGTCAGAGATGGAGTCTGATATTCAGGTCCAGTCAGGAGATTTGGAAGTCCTCCTGTGTTGGGAGAGGTTTGTTTATTTTGATGACAAACATCCATTCAAGACGGTTATTGCCCAAGCTGCTGTAGAAAGGCAGGGTTCTGTCCAACTGTGTCCTCCAGTACTGTGACCTCTATTGTATTTTATTTTTTTAATTTTTCCACCTCAGTAGCAGCTTTGAATTTCCAAAGTCTCTCTCTTTTTTAGAAATTAAACAACCTAAAATGCCACCTGTGTTTAAATTTTATTTATTTATTTAAAATACTACCTGTATTGGCCGGTGTTCCCAGACGCAGCTTCACATTCGTGTACTTTTTCCGCCAAATTAAAATGAAATTAGCTTTGTAGATGTGTAGTCCTAAGGGTTTATTTTTTTTCTCTGTCTCCTCTTAATGCGGACCATTTTTATCTTGAATGTATCTACATCACAAAGAATAACGGGCGTCACCGTGGCTTTTTTCCCGTACTCGTGTCAGTAACTGCTTTAATCATAATCGGCCTAGAGCATTTTTGTTAACAATGTCTCATTCTTCATGAAAGCTTATAACATCACAGTCACAGTTTAAGAAAAAATAACTAAGGTGCTTGTTAAAATTGAATCTGTGACAGTCTGCTCACTACCAGGCTAAGAGTGAGCAAGTGTGAGTTTTTAGAGAAACACACACACACACACACCTTTCTCTTTTAAACTTCGATGTAACCTGTTGTAATCCAGCCTGCCCTTCACACCTTTTTCTGTCTGAGTGCCCCAGCCGCACCTCCACCAGCAAGCATGCCCCACTCACCCTAGGCAGCTGCTGTTCGTTATCACCCGAACACCTTTGTTCATTCTTTTGGAAGGAAGGAAACTGCCCGGCCAGGCTGCCAGGGAACCCTTTCTCTGAATCTTGCTCAGCTCTGTCTAATTCTTTTTTGTGACCAGCCACCTTTGCTGCTTTGGTTATATGTGCATGTGAGAGGTACAAGGGTGGATTATTCCTGTGTTCAATGTAGAAATCTCTACTTAAAAGCAGTTTTTTTTTTTAAACATCTTAAGCAAATGTGTGTTAAGTTCCTAGGGAACTAACCCTTATGCCTTTTGAAAATCAAGATCAAGTTATAAATCCTTTGTGAGCAGAGGGGGTTTATAATTGCACATTTACCAGGTTGCTCACCCCAAACTGCAAAGATATGATTTTATTTTTTGCTGTGCATTTTATTATTGTTGTTGTTATTTTAACTAATCATGTATATGTTTGCCATGCAATAGCAGGGTTACCTTCTAACCCCAAAATACTAAATTCTCCCTGGGGTCAACCTAAAGGGGCTTTAAAAAGGGAATTTTTCTCTTTCTTAAATATCCTGTGTGCCGAAGGGATTAGAACTAACGCACTGGTGTTTTTGATGTTTTCAGATAGCAAAATTACTCAGTGGGAAGATCCAAGACTACAGAACCCAGCCATAACTGGTCCGGTCAGTATTGTCATGTTCCTTTCCTTCATATGACTTTGTAACTGTATTACACACACTTCTGGTGTGTAACTACTGTGGTGTCCAGAGACTGGTAAAATGGAATAGTTTAAGATTTACCCCAGCTTTTCAGTGCCTTTTCCAGATGGGGTAGAGCTGCTTGGGGCCTTTGAGTTGGACTGAGATTAGAAAGGAAGAGAAAATGGTGTGGTAATAGTAGCAGATTGAAATGTTTTCTTCCTTAGTCCTTCATAAAAGGATGGTTTAAATGGATAATCAGGATTTCTCTCTCTGTCTCTCTCTCTCTCTCTCTCTCTCTCTCTCTCTCTCTCTCTCTCTCTCACCAGCTAAGCATTGATATTTTAATACAGGCTTAAACATGAGAATTAGGAAAGACATACCCTGTACCCAAATGTGAGTGCAGGCTCCTTAACCAAGAAAAGCATCCCTCCCTTCCTTTTTATAGACTGCAAGGCCAAGCCCTGCATTCATACTGGCATTTGTTAGGACAGTGATAATAGGTGCATGCTAATCAGCCTTCTCTCTTCCATCTTTAAAACCCTATGGAGAAGAGGTTGGGAAGCTATGGAGCGTGCGTCGACTGCTGACTCACCAACTCTACACTTGTACCTTTCACGAGTGCTGGTTAGAAGGTGTCCGTTTGCCTTAAGCCGTGAGCCTCAATTACTCCAGCACTCTGTAGTCATGGTCAGAGGGAAAGTCCTAAGTCCTCTCTTGCTGGTGACACTCTCATCAGCAATTAGTACACTGATGGTTAGCCAGGGAGCTACTGGGTGCTGAGAGCAATACAGTTGGTCTTTTCCACTAAATGCCCAGTTCTGCTGATTACATAATTCTGTTATTTTTTTTCTTCTGGTTTTTTTTTTTTTTTTTCAAGATATTCTCTCATATCCTCTGGCCTCCAAACTGGTGATTAAAAATTTGCTGCCAACATGATTGCCATTTCTTGGAGGACAAATATTTCTCTCTCTCTGGTGATTCTTTAATTTTCTTGTTGCCGTTGACGTTCAGAGAGCTCACAGTGGCATGCTGGATTGTGGATTTCCCCTTGTGGATCTCATCTTAGATGCAGGGCCATCCATGGGGAGGGGGTGTATTATATCTGTCCTCTGTTCTGGCAAATCACCACCTATTCCCACACTGCCTTCCCTGTCCTTACTCCACCCAACCCTTAGCATTGCTCTCTTTGTTCTCATCTCTTAGGATTCTCCTTCCTCCCCCCTTGGCTGCACTTTGAGTTGTTGCTTGATTCTTCTAGTTAATTGTTTCTCCGTTTTTGTTTTTGTTTGTTTGTTTTGTAAATGTTTTACGTATTCATTGTGCCTATGGAAGTGAGTGTGTTTAATTGCTCGAAGTCCTTTGGGGTCTTATAAATTTTGCTTTGTCTTTTTATTTCTTCTATATTGCCTTTTAAATTATTCTTTTATGTTTTAACAATATAAAGATACTGAACATCCTCTCTCTGGGCACTTAATCTCCTACTTATTATGTCTTTATTTATATTGTTGTCTGGGTGACTGTGGTATGTGTGTTTATGGATATATGCATATATGTGTATACATATGTGCATGCACTGTATGTGTGTGTATCCGAGCGTGCATGTAGGCACACACACTCTTTTTTCTCCTTCTGGGTTATTTAAAATCCTGGTTACCATTTACAGGCATTTCTTGGCCTGGATTTATGCCACCTGATTACAGTAACTCTGGTCCTCAGACCCACTTAGATACAAGCATGGAGCATGAATTTATTTTCAGTCTGTTTCCTTTTGAGTGTCTCCACTTCCATCACTGGGTAGAAATAAGGTTCCTTGTAGGTTCCCTGGGCCTGGGGTTAGTTTTCCAACACCCCTTTCAACTCTAAGCCTAGGACTCTGTTACAGCTTATCTCTGTCCATGAGACCCCTTTAGACAATGACTCAACAGATAAAACCCATTTCTAGCACTGGAGGTTTTACTTGGTCTAAAAAGAAATAACTCATTTTAAAATGGAGTACAGAACTGCACAGTGTTCAGAAGATGAAGCACAAATGGCTGAGAAACACTTGAATATTTGACATCCCTAGCTATTAGGGAAAAGCAAATTAAAACTACTTTGAGATTTTACCTTACCCTAGCCAGAATGGTCAAGATCAGTACAATAAATGGGAGCTCATGTTGGTGAGGCTGTGGGAAAATGGGGCACTCATCTATTGCTGTCTAGACTACCGTCTTGTACGGTTGCTATGAAATCACTGTGGGGTCCTCAGGAAGCTGAGAATGGATCCACCTATATCACTCTTGGGCATGTTCCCAAAGGACTCTACCTCTTCCTACAGAGACGCTCGCTCAGCCATGTTCACTGCTGCTCTGTTCATAACACCAGACATCGGGAGCAACCAGGATGTCTATCAACTGGTGAATGAATAATGAAAATGTGGTACATTTACACAGTGGAATATTATATAGCTGTTAAGAAAAAGTAAGAATTTGCTAGTGGTTGAATGGAGCTAGAGCCATTCATCCTGAGGTAACCCAGACCTGAACGCTAGTGGTCTTTTAAATTTTCAGTGTGTGTGTATGTGTTCCATCAAAATAACCATAGAAGTTGGAAACCCAGTAAAGAGACAGGGAAGAGAAGATCCCACGAGGAAGGGAAGCAATAAAGGGGAAACTAGAATAGGACTGAATGGGGGAGGGGTGGAAGAACAGGATATGGGGGTGGGGGGAGTGAGGGGAGAGACTCTCGGGTGTCACCTAGGTAGGATATCAAAACTTCTTGAGAGTTGTATCTGACTAATACCCTGAATCCAATCCCAGTAGGCCATTTTTTTTTTCCATAGAGAAGGCATTTGAGTTTAAAGGAATTTTTGCATTAGTGTTCTAGTTTCATTTCTTTTACTGTGATAAATTACTTGACCCATAGTCACCTGGAGGAACTTACAGTTCAGGTAATGAACGGTCTGTCAAGTGAGGCGCGTGAGTGTGAGCCTGCTTGTGCCGTACACCATCACTTCCAACCATGAGGGATGCTGCTGGCTGGCTCACCTGTCTTTCCCATACAACCCAGAATCACCTCCCCTGGGAATGGTGCTGCCCACAGTTGGCTAAGCCCTCCTACAAAAATTGACAGACAAGACAATCCCTAGGTAGACAAACACCAGTCCGATTTAGGAAATCACGCAAGTGGACAGTTAAACCAACCAAGTGGACAGTTAAACCAACCAGGACACCAGAAGGCAAACTTTGTGACTCTTCAGTCTAACTCTTTTCAAAAGTGCCATTTACTCAGATTTTCCGTTTATGGTATTTCTCCTCAAGTTTATTTGTGTTATGTTGTTGCTGTTAGTTTTGAGTGATAGGGATGAATTATGCCCCCATTGCTTGATGTTTTGAGATAGCGTCTTGGAGTGTGTGTGTGTGTGTGTGTGTGTGTGTGTGTGTGTGTGTGTGTGTGTGTAGTCCAGGATGGTCTTGAACTCACCATCATCCAACCTCTGCCTCCTCCTGAGTCATGAATTACTAGCACGAGTAATATGCATGGCTTCCCACAAAGACTCTTTAAATGACCTTGGGGTTGTATGTTAAAGTGCCATATCCAATAACACTCAACTCCAGGAGGGGGAAGTGATAGGCATTAAAGAGACATTTTGTATCCATGTATCTCTGTGTGTTACCCTGACTCATACTCTGGCAAAATTCATATAGAACAGGTGTCTAGTTTGTGCAGTGGAATCCTAAGAGTTTCCTTGGCTACAAGTCTAGTGTTGTGCCGACTAGCTCGCATTGCATCTGAGACTCCGTCCTTTCCTTTGCAGACATTATGCCGATTTTCTGTAGAAAATACAGGATATGAGTATTTAAGGTTTGCGACCCGTGAAACTTGGCCAACATTGGCTCACTATACATAAAATTTCAGGCATATGCTTACATTATCTGTGTGTTTGGATTTCTCTTTCAGGCTGTTCCATACTCCAGAGAATTTAAGCAGAAATACGACTACTTTAGGAAGAAATTAAAGAAACCTGTGAGTAGTCAAGTCTTCCAAAAGCTCTGAGTTTTAGCCTGTTCCCATCACCCCATTACCTCACAGTGTGCTTGTGACTTATGTGTGTACACTTCCTTTTTCAGTGCTCTTTGGCCCACCCAGACCTTTGATCTGAATTTTCCTTTGAACAGAAACAATAAGTGAAGATGAGCTCAGTGTTAACATTATCAAATCACCTGAAGGGCAGTTTTCTAATGGGATATGTTAAACAATCATATGGTCTTATGGAATCTAAAGTAACTCAAGCCCCAAGTCAAGACATCTGGGGGGGACCACACTGAATTATATCTCTTTATATCTGAGGTGCAATTTTAACTATATAATTAACATACTTACTTTAACATGAAGTTTACGATGTATAATTATATTACTTGGTAATGTTGAGCCCAAGTGTGATAATCATCATCATCATCATCATCATCACTAACAGTTACATCCAAGAGACCCTGGAAGGTTGATACAGACAGTGCTGAGTTCATACTGTGCTTACTATTGGCATGTCTCCCAACCCCCAACCTTACGTCTTCTGCGTTCATTACCTTTGGTATGGACCTCCGATTTGCTCTCATTTAGCTCAGAAACTCAATGCCTCTAGCCAAGGAGACTGTAAACTCTTCCCTTGCCTGAGGCTGCCACCCTCTCTCTGCTCCCTCCCAGTTGATGTCCTAGTTCTGAGCTTTGTCCTGTGGTAAAGAAGTACTGTCCACTCCTGCTCTCTCTCAGAATCCACCGTCTGTCCCACGGTTGTGACTCCAGTTCTTCATTCACAACTAGAGACTCTTTGCCCTCGAAGCTCACATTGGCACACACAGTAGCGTTCCTCTGGGAGTTATCCGTGTGTACCCCAGTGAGCAGCAGCTCCATGGCTATTACCAATGTAGGGCAAGGCTAGCCTGGACCTCATTTTTCCTTCCAGAAGGGTGTTTTGCACACCTCACTCAAGTGCTGGCTTACATTCACTCAACTTTGGGTTCATGGATGTTTCACTCAAACTTAGTAGGGTGCAGGGTCCTACTCCCGATAACAGCACCATGAAGTTGCAGGCAAGAGCCTTGTATCTCTCTGCTGCAGTTCCTCCCAGAGATAAGACTGGTTCCAGCTTGCCTGGAGGTCATACTTAAAGGTTGGATTACACGGGATTAAGTCTTCTTTCTTTGACTGAATCAGTTATTCCAAGAGGCCTGTGGGGGAAGTGCCCATGTCTCCATAGGGGTAGGATGAGTTTCTGAGCTCAGCAGATGTTCTCCTAAAGATAAGTGGGTGATTTGGCCTAAGCAGCTCTGAATGGCTGCCTCTGTGTGTCCCATCTCAACACAGGGAGGTTCTCCCTCTGTGAGAGGACAAACCTGTAAAAGGAAGACCCTCAGTGGGACCAGATGTTACTGCACATTTTATTTATCTGAAGGCCACCATTGCTTCTGCCCTTTGGTTATTTTCCTCTATGGCAGGTGTGTGTGTGTGTGTGTGTGTGTGTGTGTGTGTGTGTACCATATGATGAACTTCTCTTTTCATCTTTCATCTAGGCTGATATTCCAAACAGGTTTGAAATGAAACTTCACAGAAACAACATATTTGAAGAGTCCTATCGGAGGATCATGTCCGTAAAGAGGCCTGATGTCCTAAAGGCCAGACTGTGGATTGAGTTTGAATCAGAAAAAGGCCTGGACTATGGGGGCGTGGCCAGAGAGTGGTTCTTCTTACTGTCCAAAGAGATGTTCAACCCCTACTATGGCCTCTTCGAGTACTCTGCCACGTAAGTGCGGGGAAGACATTTGCAGTGTGTGCCCCTCCCTGCAGTGGGTGCAGCTTTCTTCTTACAGAATTTAACACATCATCAAAAGACAAGTAACTCACCCATTTGAGATTTCAGTCCCTCCCCACCCTACCACCCTAACAAGTCTAAAAACAGGTTCTGATCCAACATGGTGAATCACTGTACGTTGTGAAGGCCTGAAATGGGTTCTCCTCTTGTCAGTTTGGCTCACAGAACTGAAACTGAAATTATGTCCGCTAATTACAGAGGAAACAAGGAGTTTGCATCATTAGCGCCATTCTGATATAAGGGAAAGGTTTATCAGTGTCAGAATTCAGAGTCATAACAAGAACCATTTCTGAAGTCACACTACTTAAAAGGCAAGTCATGAGGATCTTCAAGATCCGTGCTCAGGATACAGAGGCTTATACTCTGGCCCCATAGTAGAAGAACTGGGCTGTGCCTTACGTGGGGATTTCATCATTCCTGGGCAAGGGAACTGAGGCAGATTAAATTGTTTGCTCAGTAAACATTTGGCTCCTATTGTCTCCAGGCTGAGAGTGCTTGAAAGCATGAGGCTGATCTTAAACTCCCAATAGAAGAGTTGATCTTGGCAAAAGAGACGTTGATTTAGTCTTGCTCCGGAGTGAACCACAATTGATGTGGCTTCTCCTACATCTTCCTCCTGGTGCCTGTATTTTAGGGCCCATTGTCTCAGGACAGTCTTCAGTTGATCTAGCCACAAATTGCCTTGGTTAGTTGAGGTTCTTAGGCTTCTGGGAGAGTTCAGTAGTAACACCACTGAGGTAGAAAGCGGAGTAGGAGCCCAGGTCCTTACCTCTCCCTACATACCTCATAAATCAGTCTGTGCTGCCTAGTTGAAAGCCCCTTGTCCTCCTGATTGCTAAGACCTGAGAGGATCACTGAGTGTGCCCTGGGGCTTGCATTGTTGAGACCGCCACATTCTTTCCCCAGGGCCTTGAGATCAGGTAAACCAAAGAGTTAGACCTTTGGGGAAAGTTCCCAACTCAAAAGCCTCTCAGAGGAATTAACCTTTGACCACAGAAACCATCTACGGAGAGCTAGAGCTCGTGTGCTTAACGACCTCTGAACACCCTTTACCATTGTGAGGGTTCCCTTCTCAAGATGTCTGGTTGACCCACTTGAAATTGACATCGTGTGTGTGACTGTATGAACTGTATGTGCATGTGCGTGTTTGTAAGTGTGAATGCACTTGTATACACCTATGTATGAGGGACAAAGGACAACCACAGGCATTCTCACCTTGTTCTTGAAGACAGTCTCTCACTGGCCTGGAACTTGCCAGGTAGCTAGGCAGCCAGAAAGCCTCCAGGGACCCATCTCTTTCAGCTTCCTGAGCCCTGGAATTACAAGCACGAGCTGTCACACCCAGCGTTTTAAAAAACAGTGTTCTGAGGCTCAAACTGATAGCCCCAGGTTTGTAAGGCAAGTGAATGCTTTATGGCTGAGCAGTCATCCCTAAAGCGGACATTTCTGTAGATAAAAATGAGTCGACCGTCAGCAGTTTTCATAGGTTACCAGCCCCAGTAACCCGGAACTGTCAATTACAGCAAGGGGGGCTGGCTAATAGGCTGCTTCACCTGCCTCATACCAGTTGCCACAAAGTCCCCGAGGTTGCGCGTGCGCTGTGCAATGAAGGGGTGGGTGGCAAAGGGGGGGTCAGCTTCTTGGATTTCCTTCATTTAAGCGTGACTGGACTTTCCTCCTTTCCTCCCCAAAGGGACAACTACACACTTCAGATCAATCCCAACTCAGGCCTCTGTAATGAAGATCATTTGTCCTACTTCACGTTCATTGGAAGAGTTGCCGGCCTGGCGGTGTTCCATGGGAAACTCTTAGATGGTATGTGGCTCCAAAATTTTTCGGTAAAAGCAAGGCGGTTCTGTTCGTGGCTCTGCAGTCCAGTGTCTGAGCCCATGCGCAGGTAGTAAGGGTGTCACTGGTTTCCTGTAGCTGAGTTTTTCCCTCTGGAGATTGTACCCCGTGTCTTCCTCAATCACTCAGAACCTCAGCCTACAGCATGCTGTTTTGCCGTTTGTCCCCCAACAGTGGTCTTCTGATACTGTCTTTGACACTGTTTTCTGATACTGTCTCTGGGGCACTGAAGACAAGCATCTATCTGTACGCTGATTTGTAACCGCTAAGTGTGGATGGAGCATTTGCCATTCCATGAGCTTCTACCTTTCATCTGGCGAGAAGTAAACTCAGTGACAGATGGAAATTTTAATTGTGAAGTTAATTAAAGTGATGTAATCCGCCAGCAGCCTGTTATTGCTCCCTTTCCCCCAGATCAGTTTTTAGTGATTTCAAAGTAACATTACCATTCAGCTAAGGCCTTAACCCTGGAGTGTCTTCTGAAGAAGACAGAACAAATTAGAGGAGACACAGAACTCCAGGGCATGAGAAACGAGGACTCAAACCTCCAGCTGAGGGGACCAAAGTCCGTCAGACAGTTTTTGGTGGTCTTGGCAGTTTCAAAAGCACTACCCTTTCATGAGAGAACACTGCAGAAATCATCAGTGAGCGATAATGTCATTAGAGAAAGTTTTTAAACATGGGTGTCAGATGGTTGAAGGGAGCATTTCAGTTTCGGGGGAATTTGGCTAATTGCCTTGGAGCTTGAGCTACTCCATCCAGTAAATAATTGATGGGTCCTCCAAACTTTTCTTCCAACATGTCTGTACTACTAATGGCTAGCTAATTGTGATTTTATCCCTGTTACCAATATTTTATTTTGCATGGGGATGGTGGACACTGTCTCTGACTTTATCTGTCCCTAGATGCATAAGGTGCATGCTCATTTTTGATTCACTGTTCACGTGTGTGTGTGTGTGTGTGTGTGTGTGTGTGTGTGTGTGTGTGCGCGCGTGCGCAGTTGGTACTTGCTTCTGATTTTCTGTTCATGTGTGTATACAGTAAGCACTTTTTGTTGTCCATGAGTACACAGTGGGCACTTCTTTCTGACTCTGTCCATGTGTACATGTATACAGCAATCACTTTTTATGGCTCTGTCCATGTGTGCATGTAGACAACAAGCACTTCTTTCTGACTCTGTCCATTGTGTGTGATGCAGCTCCTTTTTTAACTTCAGGTCCCTCCTTTGCTTATGCCAGTGTGTTAACCCGCTTCTACCTTCTGAGAAGGTCAGCGCATTATCTTCCACCAAGCAGGACACTGCTGTTAGTTGCAGTAGGGGAATATAGATATGTATAAAATATGGCCGTCTTCATATTTAATGGAGAAAAGGAAATGATTAGAAGGGGGGAAAGGCAAACAGCAGCGACGACCTCCCTGCTGCAAGGACACATCGGTCAGTTTCCCTGGCTTGGCAAGAGGAGGCACAGAAGCATCCGAAGCCAGGTTTATTTCAGGGGAATACGGACTAGCCAGCACATAGCCCTGCAGTGAGAAAGATGGAGAGAGGCAAGGGTCCATGGGGACCCGAGATGACTAAGATGTTGCCCACAAACGGGAGCACACGAAATCGGTTTCTCAGTACATGAATGTCCCGTTGGCAGAGCACACTCAGCCCCCATGGTCAGCTTCATGCCTTCACCTCACTAGACACTGAAGTGCGCCATCTGTGGCCCTGGGGCTACCCTAAGCCCCCCCCAAAAAGATGCCTGTACTTCAGGGCCCTGGGGTCCCACATCTGGAGGCAAAGGTGCTGCCTTCCTGTGGATGGGCTTCCACAAAGACATCTACCCCGTGGGGGAGTCTTCTCTGCCATGGCTTCCCTGTGCTGTTGGCAGCCCTTGTGGACAATTGCACAAGCCTTCACAGGGACATCTGTCAACAGCAGAGTCAAGGAACCGGCACTGAAATGCATGCACAGCTTGCCTGGCCGCACTGACTCAGCACTGCCCTGGGGAAAGTCCTCTCTGCCCCAGCCTCCCCGAGACACTGTACTTGCATAACAGCCCTTTGCTGACACAGGTTCTTCTTATAAGTCTTGTTAGCACAGGCTCTGGCTTAGCACAGGGCTTGTTCGTTGCCACCTAGAAGCCATTGTCATCTGCCGTTTAATCAGCTCTTAGTACAGATGCCCTTCTCCCTACTCTCCACTGCTTCCTGAAGCCTCTTCCTCAGTTTTATTTCTGTTAGGATAAAATATTCTTACAAAAAGCAACTTGGGGGAGAAGGGGATTTATTCAGATTACAGTTTCAAATTACTTTTCATTGTTAGTAGACATCAAGGCAGGAACCCAAGCAGCGGGTCACACTATTGGTCACAGCATGTACACAGATAAGAGCACAGAGAAAATAAGCACATTCTCACAGTGTGACCAGGACGCCTTTCTAGGGAATGGTGCCTCCTGCAGTGGGCTAGATCTTCCTACAGTTGAAACAGTCACAGATAAGCCCCCCAACCTATATTCTTCCTGGGTGATCCTAGATTATCTCAGGTTAACAGCTAAAACTAACCAGTTTCCTCCTCACTTGCTCATGGATGACTGCAAAGGGTCCTTGGAATTCAATCACAACCACCCGTTTATATGGAAAGCAGTTTGTTCTTTGATTTCATTCACAGATGCACAGAGGTATGAGGGACTTAAAAGGTAACCAAGTTTTTGCTGTGTTTCAGGATTCTTCATTCGACCGTTCTACAAGATGATGCTGGGGAAGCAGATCACTCTGAATGACATGGAGTCCGTGGTGAGTAAAAGCAGTGCGTCACGTGGCCGGCACAGGCCGTCCTTTCCTTCTGCATGGTGTCAGAGCCGTGTTTGCAGTCACGGCAGTTGGTATAGCTACAGTCACATGGCATGAACAACAGGGAGGACTCAATCGCTTGCTTGGAAGTTAATTCACCTCCCTGATTTCTATAATAACCAGATTATGGTTGGTTTTTGGAAAGAAAAAAAAAGCATGGTACTTAAGGTAGGTATGCCTAAGTCTCAAGTCCCACGTCTTCACCAGCTGAGACTTGATGAGCAGACTAAACCCGAGGGGCACCTGAGGCTCGGCTGTAGTCTTGTTTTCCATCGGAAATGTTACAGGAGTCCACCTTCTGCTTTATGCCTTCATAGAAATGTGGAGGCGAGGCCCAAACAATAGTCATCTAGACATGGTCGTCTCGACACAGGAATTAGTGACATCTGCAGAGTGAGGGAGTGGGACATGAGTGCTTGGACAGGCTGGCGCTCACATGGTGTGGTAATGGCTGCCTACCTGGACTTCCTGTCCTTGGACAGGAAAGGTTTTCTACAAAACAAAATGTCCCTTCTTTTTAGAGAGCACTTGCATGTCTGGCTTTCTCTATTTGTGTATACTCTGGAGAATATGTGTGTGTGTGTGTGTGTGTGGTGTGTATGTTTGGGTATGTTTGTGAATATGTATATGTGTGTGTTTGTGTATGTGTGTGTGTTTGTGTATGTATGTATGTGTATATGTATGTATACGTGTGCAGGTGCACAATGGCTTGTGTGCACACATTTTGTCCTCCTGGAAGAACTATGGCTCTGATATCATGTGGTCACTTGGGTTAGAAAGCCATGCATCCCTCGGCCTCGCTGGCACATGGACTGTGTGTGTCTTGGGCAGGGTTGTTGTGAATGAGAGAGACGCCAGAGACCACAGTGAAGCTCCCAAACGGTCCCCAAACAACCTAGCTGCTCTGTATCCCCTCCCAAGCAGGTAGAGGGGAGTCGCAAATACTGTCACTGTCCACAGGTCTGTGTTGTACATTAGTGGGAAAGTGGGGCTAGAGAGATGACTCAGTGGTTAAGAGCGCATGCTGCTCTCTCTCACAGAGGACAGGACTTAAGTTCCTAATGTGGACGACAACCAGTTACCCATAACACCAGCTCCTTAGCACACATGTACACACACATACATAGACACAAAATAATCTTTAAGTAAGTAAGCGGGAAGTGGTTTGGGTAGAGCGGGCTCCCTGATGCTGGTGAGTAACATCACCCTTGGGCATTGTGCATGGAATTGCATTAGAATGAGTTTATTAATAAAGAAGTCAGACAGGTTTGTGTTTTGGAAATGAATGCTCACATTTCCTCTCCGTCATTCCTCCAGGACAGCGAGTACTACAACTCTTTGAAGTGGATCTTAGAAAACGACCCCACGGAACTTGACCTCATGTTCTGCATAGACGAAGAGAACTTTGGGCAGGTATGTGGGTCCGGCTGCTGTAGCTCATGCTTCCTTTGCTGTGGGCTACAGCAAAGCATAGCTAGACGCTTAGAAACAGCCACACAGACTTTCAGCTAACCATTAGCACCACCTTGAGCAGCATTGGACTAGCATGCCAGGGCACCAGGTTCCCTAGCACAGGGTTTTCTGTTTCCCTGCAAAGCTAGTAAGTTCTTAATGCTGCTGGGGTCTCAACCAGCACCCCCCAAGTTCTAAAAGCCAGCCAGGCATTTTTAACTTTGCATCCAGAATAGAGGTTTTTCAGAGAGCAGTGTGATTGCTTGCCTTACCAGGGTCCAGATGGTCAGGTACTGGTGATGAGCCAGGACTCTGAGACCTTTTCCTCTACTCCATGGCTCTGTTATTATGATGATGAGGCTCTTAAGTGCCCAGGGTTGTTTTGTTTTGATGTTCTTCCAGATATCCCCAGTTACCAGTGGATTAATCAGTTACTTCCAAAGTGGAAGTCACCAGGCTGGGATCTTTGTAATTACTATCAGTACCCAAGGCTTTGTTCATCTTAAATATGGAAACTTGGGATTGGTTGTCCCCTAGTGAGTGCATTTCTTAGGAGGTATCTTCAAGGTAGTTTAGGTCTACACAAAAGCCCAGAGATGATTCCAGTCTCTGCACAGTCTTGGGCTGAACTGAGAAGAGCTCACAGTAGGGCTACATGTGGAAACAGACTTCATCTGCATTGCTTGAGGGTGTGTTGGTGAAGGAGTGTTGGGTGTCCTCCACCACTGAGACAGGTAGCTGAGAGGTAAAGTCAGGAATTCAGCTCCCTGGTATTATTTAACGCCAACCCAGGGTTTCTACCCTGCCTTTGGCCCTTTAGTTCCTGGATAAAAGACATACACACAGCCTTCATATTAATAATAAGCCTTAAACAGCACAAGAGCTAGGGAGGGATCTGCCCTCTATGCTGTTAGAATCTGCCTTCTATCTATAACCCTGAGTTACTACTTACTGTGTTTCATCTGGGCTGCTCTTAACTCCAGCTGGGCAGCCCTATGGACCAGACTTTTATGGCTTACCTAACCCATGGTGGCTTTTCTTTCTTCCTCCTGCACCTTCTCCTTGGTCCTCCTCCAACCCCAAGCCCATGAAACTTAAGCCCCACCTCTGTCTCCTCTGCCCAGCTATTGGCTGTTGGTAGTTTTATTTACCAATCAGAAATAACTTGGGTGCAGGGTCATTTAGCATCTACAGGTTGACTCTCTCCTGGCTGGGACCCAATATTAGCATTAGAATACAAGCAGCTTTAGGCCAACAGCTACATCCTGGCCTCCCAGATTAGAGACTCTTAGAGGATCCCAGAGGGAGGAAATGCTGAAGGAGTGAAGTGGGAAGCAATGAGTGAAACTGGGGTTTGGGGGTTGCAGTTTGAGGACATGAACCTGTCAATATCTGACACCCCAGCCCGTGCCACACCCTGTGCTGATGCGTCATGCCTAAGATTCCCACAGACAGCGCCTACTGTTCCCGTGACTGTGGGACTTTGTCACAGGGCAGGAAGAAGGCTTGTGCTAGCCCTTCACTTCTGAGCACCAGGGCCTTCCTGGCTCTACCCAGTCCTGCCTGACTCCTCTGATTCTCAGCGCTCTCCCTGAGAAGGGCCTGGAGGCACCTTGCTTTCCCTCTTTCTTCTTTGAAGATTTCCCTTAGCTTTCAGACTCCCTGCGGAAGCCATGCTTTCTCTTGTGGCTCCACTTACAGGGCTGTCCTACCACTGAGCCTCTGCCTGCTCCTTCCTAGCCCCACCCACTCCGGCCTTATGACCTCATCCCATTTGCAGTCCCACCACTGTGCCATGTCTGTGCTCCACATCTAACTGTGCTGTGTTCAGCCGCCTCCTCAGGCTCCTCCTGAAGAGCTCAGGCTCCTAGCGCTGCAGCCTTTGCCCCCTCTCTGTCTCCACAGTGCAAGGGTGGTGTGACTTTTGAGGTGCCCAGTTTCTGGTGTGTCCATGTGTCCTAGCGACTCTCACCTCTGTTGTTTCTCCCCCACCCCCCCCCCCCGCTCCCCTCTCTGGTCTTTACCAGCCTTGCTTCTAAGCTCTGGTGTCCCGCCAGCTCTCTGCCATTCCTATCTCATTCCTTGTCCCAAATCTCCCTCCACTGCCCCACAAGTGTTTCTCATCCGTGCTGTTCCTAAAAAATTGGAGAGCTTCCTGTCACCTTCGGTGACCTTACAACCTGTAAAGGTCTTAACACCTTATAGTCTCACACTACCCACTACCCAGTCCTCACCTTGTCCTCTGACACACCCTCCCCTCAGCTTTACATGTAATGGTTCATATGTGTGTCTTGGTGCCATGGTATTGGCAGTACCATGTGCCCTCTCCAGACCCGTGATTCTGTCTTACCGCCTTATCCTACCCTCCTTGTTGTAGGCTATCTGTACACCGTAAGCGGCTTGAAGCCTTGTCTTGGTGTCTTCCATGCACTGCATATAATATGTATGCCTACTGTGTGCCTCCCTAGCAGATAGAGTGCCCGGTACTCAGTACACACCCAAATGTAGTTGTCAACTAATTGCAGGCCCTAGCAAGATAGCACCCGCGTTTCCCCTCTCCTGCTCCTCTGCAGAATAAATTGAGCTCAGAAGCTCATTCTGACTCAAAATCAGCACGTAGCCCCCAAGTTAGCCACTCCCCTGGGATGGGACCAGTACTAATCCCTAGGTAATAGGGACACGCCTCCTGGGCATAGACTTCTGTGTCTCACTGCTCAGTTAGAAGGTTTGGTAGCTATTGTCTTACCAAATGGAACTATAGCTGTTGCTTTTCCTTCTTGGGGGAGTGGCTTTTCCTCCTGGCTGGTGAGAACCTGGGGCTGCAGTGAGCCCCTTGCCCTGGAGAAGGTTCAGTATGTGAGGGAGGGATGAACATAGAGAGCACAGTGCTTCTGCTCCTCCTGTTGTGACCAACAATCATAAAATTATTTTATCGTCAATTTATAACTGTAATGTTGCTACTATTATGAGTTATAATATAAATACCTGACTTGCAGAATATCTGATAGGCAACCCTGTGGGAATCAAGGCCCATAGATTAGAACCACTGCTTTAGAATAGACCATGTGTGGGTGTATTCCTGGTAGAATAGAACCAGCAGTTCCTAGCTGAAAAAGCTGAGACATGGGACTTCTAGAAGCCATGTAGTAAGAAGACAGATAACAACTCACCAGCAGAACTTCAGGGCCAGAAATGTCAGGGGACATAATGCCTTCTCAATGGGTAATCACCCTATTCGGCCCACAGTAGGGAATATGACCTCACATATAACCAAAACCTGCAGCCAACGGCACAGGAATCCTATGGGAGTTTTAAACTGGATAAGTCATGTGTCTGTGATGCTGGAAAAGACTCCTTAGAGAAAGATAACCGAAGGTTGAGAAACCGTAGTCTGAGAGAAGAGAGTGTGTGGTATAAGGAGCTAGAAAGAGGTGAGTCAGAATCAGAACAAGAGCCGATGACATCTGTACCCCAGATAGGAGCAGGCATCTGAGGAAGCATGAAACTACAAACACTGCACGTGATACAGGGCTTGTCAAATTGCCCATACCAAAGCTTCGCTGCTACTGAGGGACATGTGGTATAGACAAGGTAGGCCTGGCCAGAGACTGTCTCCTGAGGCTGTGTCCCACAGCCCAGGAATAGAGTCTTAAAAACAGATGAGCCTTGCTCTGCCTAAGAGTCCACCCATGCTGTTTCTAGCTAGCTCCACAGACTTCCACATACCATGACACATATGTAGGAGTTATGGGAGATGCATGTGTCCAGGGCTTCCGAATGGCTGGTGTTATATTCAACTTCAAGGAAGGCTACAGGGCTCATGGTTTCTCTGATCTTCACGAGAAAGATATTTACATTCAAACACAGTGTCTTAGATAGATTTCTGTACCTAGGATAAAACACCATGACTAAAAGCAGCTTGGAGAGGAAAGTATCTGTTTCAGCTTACAACTTTCTGGTCATTTTCCATCACTGAGGGAAGTCATGGTAGTAACTCCAATGGGAACCTGGAGGCAGGAACTGAAGCAGTACAAACCATAGAGGGGTACTGCTTACTGGCTTTCTGTGCATGGCTTACTCAAGCTTGCTCTTTTATACAACCCAGAACTACCTGCCTAGGAATGGTACCGCCCACAGTGGGCTGGGCCCTTCCACATCAATCATTAATCAGGAAAATACCTCACGGGCTTATCCAGGAGCCAATCTGATTGGGACATTTTCTCAACTGAGGTCTCCTCTTCTCAGATGACCAGTCTGGGTCAAGTTGACAAGACAAGAACTAAATAGCACACAGAAAGGTGTAAGACTTGAAAAACAAAGAGAGAAAGTTTTTTTTTTTTTTAATTGCAAGAGGTTTTGCCACAAGCACTTATTGAGCACCTACTGCATACCAGACACCGTGTTAGTTGTATGCACAGTGGATTCTTCCAAAACCCAAGGATAAAGAAGCAGTCCAATTCAAAGAGTTAGCAGTGGTACCAACATCACGGATCTCACATTGTAATGGGACCCTGGAAGTGCTCAAAACATCATCCCTGGCAACTAGTAGCCCAAGTGAAATGGGAAGGAGATGGTATTGCCCTGTTAACTAAGAAGCTGCTGCTGGGATCCAGAGGCTCAAGAAGGGGGCAGTAAAATACCTTCCTATGCTTGCTGTGTGTGCCCTCTACCACCTGACAGAGGACCCAGTTGGCAGAACCACCCATGCCCCACCTTATTGTCACGGCCTGATCACTTAACAGGAATAGTCTTTTCTTCCTTTCAAAACAATTCTACCAATATAATTGATCCATATTAAAAAATAAAGCCAATATAGTAAAGGCATACAAATATATATGACTCTCATGATTCTAGCATCTCAAGAAAAATCACGACACAAAATTTTACTTATATCTTCCTAAATTAATCTGCACAAGCCCACAGTTTGCTTGTGTTTGTTTATGGAAGTAGAATTAGATGCACTATACAAGCCTTCCTACATCAGTAAACTGTGCTGTTTTCATGGCTACAACAAATGTCATCTTACAGATGTACGGTATATTTTATTTTTGCCCTCTCGGTGGCTACATTGTCTGTTTTGATATTTACTATATAAACTGACAATCCTGGTGTATACATCAACTGTACAGCCCTGGGGGTGGGAATACACACACACACACACACACACACACACACACACAAACATGCACGCATGCATGTGTGCTCTATATGTTAGTTCTGAGAAACTTTTACCAAAAGGAGAAAATGGATATAGACCTAGAGACCCACATGGTAGGAGGAGAATTGACCTCTGACCTCTTATAAAACTAGCAGATGATCTCTGTCTTAAGCAAGTTCCTTTCTGTTCTTTCTTTCTACTTGGTTGTTGTCATTGATGATGACGATGATGATGGTGATGTTTTATTAGTTGAGTTTTGTTTCTTAAGTTCCTGTATTTTTTGCCTCTTGAAAGAAATTTTTTGCATACTTCTTTAGGTAACTTAATTTCTTGTAACAAACACAATATTAGAATTTGCATCTCGGGGATTGATGGTTGATTGGAATGTGGATCTCTGGATTTGATGAACGTTCTCTGGTGTTTAATTTTTTCACTTTGAACATAATTATGTTTTTTAGGGTTGTTTGGTTGGTTAGTTGGTTTATTGTTTTGAGGGTGGTTTTGTGGGGGGGTTGTTGTTGTTGTTTATTGCTTGATTGGGTATTTTGTTTTGTTTTTGTTTTTATGTTTTTTTGGATAGTTTTGGGGGTTTTTGTTTCTTTCAAGATAGTTTCTCTGTGTAGCCCTAGCTGTCCTGGAGCTCCCTCTGTAGACCAGTCTCTGTAATCTCTGCTGGGATTACAGGTGTGAGCCACCACGGCCCAGCTCATAAGTGCCTTTTTAAGTAAATAAATACCACATGAAATGTTGCTCTTCTTCATTGTTGCTAATGTATGAAGAATAATTAAAACTCATACATAACCATAAAATATCTCGCCTCTAATGGTGACATCTTTAAATGCATAGTGTCTTGGAACAGTTAAAAGGGTTCATTAGATACTTTCGAGTACACAGAGCCCATTACTGGGAAGTATTTTTGAATGAACTACACTTCTCTTTTATAGTAAGATTTTAATTAATAATAATTCAGATAGCTCCATGTAATTGACTGTTGTGTTTCCTCTAATCACAGACTTATCAAGTGGATCTGAAGCCCAATGGGTCAGAAATAATGGTAACTAATGAGAACAAACGAGAATATATTGAGTACGTATGCCTATATTTATCACATTTTCCTGGTGTGTGTGTGTGTGTGTGTGTGTGTGTGTGTGTGTGTGTGTGTGTGTGCTGTATATGTGCCCCTATGTGTACAGGTGTGTGAGCATGGGAAGGGGACAGAGGTCAGTGCCCTGTCTTCCTCAGTTACTGTTTGTTCATCCTGTTTTTATTTCTGGAAACAGCCTCTCACTGAACCCAGAGCTCATCAGTTCAGCCGGTTAGCCTGGCCAGCGTGCTCCATGGACATGCTATCTCTACTTCCAAGCAGCAGGAGCACACCCTCATGCCTGACTTTTTTGTTTTTTCCATGTGTGTTAGGGACCAGAAGTAAGATCCTTACGTTCACACAGCAAGCACTTAAACAGTTGAGCCGTCTCCCCAGTCCCTTCCCGGTACTGCTTGTGCACACAGAGACCGTGAACATACAGTCATTTTGTTTGTTTGTTTGTTTTGGAGACAGGACCTCTTTGTTATGAGGCTCTGATTATCCTGGAACTGACTCTATTCCCCAAATTCACAGAAATCCACGTGCTGTGATTAATGATGTATGCCACCACACCTGGCTTCTCAGTTTAAACAAAAGGAATATCTTTTTTGCTTGGCCAACTGGGCCATTGAATGTGGGAAGGAAATTCACCTTCTCTCGTGGCTTCTGTGAACTACAGCAGCAAGAAGAAAGGGTACATTATAGTAACATGGCAGATCCTCTTCAGGGATGGATAGCAGCCGTGGAAATGTCAGATACTAATGGGGTAGAATTAGGGATTGCTCTGTGGGGGGGGGGTGTGGGGGGGCGTGGGGGGGTGCACGCATGCGCGCCCACACCTGGAAACCGAGGACAATATTGCAAACACGTTAAGTTCTGATGGTTGCTGTCTCTCACCCGCATGTTGTGGAACAAATCGTTGCATACTTCCTGAAGTTTGGCTCCTGAGAAACCCTAGGCATTTATAGCAGGCAGAAAGAACTCTGACTGAGTCTATTATATCTTCCTGCGTGGTGTAACAGCATGATTCAAACACAATTCTGGGCACTGCCAACACGCACTCTGGTCTATGTGTGGGCTGAAGGCAAGGGAAACACGGCCATGTTTGGCTCACAGGCTGTAGTTTCTGTACTCCGGTGGGTTCAGCCCCTGTGCTGTCTTCATTCCCTCTCAACAAGCCGAATGCCCTCCATTCTTCTCCTCTGAAACATGTCAGGCTGGGGCCTTACAGCGTTAATTTTTTTTTCCCAAAATTTTCCATTCCAGAATGGCTGAGGCCTAAGGATGCTGATATGTCATGTGGGACAGGCAGGCTCTCAGCTAGGTAGGATTTAAATCTCTCACTGCTTCCAGGCCCTACAATGCCTTGGAACGGAAGACGCTGGGCAGCGCACTGGAGCCTCACCCTGTGGTACCCACACAGCTGAGCACTGTGTGTGCTACGGGCTGCTCCTTACAGGCTGTTACCATGCCTCCCCTAGAAGATGAGGACAGAGCGTGCATTGCTCGCTCTCTCAGAGACAGTTTCAGGAACGTCCAGGCCCTACCATTCATCTCTAAACTTTAGCGTTACAAGCATCAGTGTGGGCCAGACTTGGCAGCACACACCTTTAACCTCAGTACTGGGGAGGCAGACCCTCTCTCGAAACTGTATTTTTCTTAAATATTAGTGTGTATAATAAATGGTATACTAATATACCCTCAACAAACATGTTCACACCGTTCACATGCATGGAAATGGGTAGATATGAGTGATTTGTTTTTATTAAGAAATCTTTACATTTTTTATGTGTATGGGTGTCTGAATATGTCTGTGCACCACAGTATGTGGCTGGAGGGAAGAAGAACATCAGATCCCTGGAGACTAGAGATACAGACAGTTGTGAGCTACCATGTAGGCACTGGACATCAAAGCCAGCCAGTGCTCTTAACCAATGAGCCATGTCTCTGACTCTCTCTCTCTCTCTCTCTCTCTCTCTCTCTCTCTCTCTCTGTCTGTCTCTCTCTCTGTCTCTCTCTCTGTCTCTCTCTGTCTCTCTCTCTCTCTCTCTCTCTCTCTCTCTCTCTCTCTCTCTCTCTCTCTCTCTCCTCTTTCTTCACATCTGTGAAGCTCTTTGATCCTCTGAGGTCTGAGGTAGGCCAGGAGACTGGATATGTTCCTGGCACTCGGAGCGTGGATTGCTCATGATGTTGTGGTGGCTCTTAAAGGAATGCAGGGCTTCACAGTGCCAAAGCAAGCTGCTCCCCACCTCACCCTGCCGTTCAGGGCTCTCTGTTCATCCCACCTAAGGAGCAGCAGGCCTGGGCATAAAGAACCAGTAGCAGTGGACGGCACAGGTGACTGAGTATGTGCCTTTTCCTTTTGCAGCTTAGTCATCCAGTGGAGATTTGTGAACAGGGTCCAGAAGCAAATGAATGCCTTCTTGGAGGTAAACACCGCTAATGGGGTCAGGGTGGGGACAGAGCGGGAGGCCAGCATGGGCTGCCCACTCTGTCAGCCATTTTCCAAGGTGGGACTGTCCCACGACACACTGCCTTCTCTTTAAAGTGTGCTCTTGCTTCGCTTTTCTCCATTTTTAATTTGTTTTAACAGCTTGCTTGCTTGTGACAAAGTTTGTGAAGCACACGCTGTCCTGGCACTG
Organism: Micromys minutus; assembly: GCF_963924665.1. NCBI lineage: Eukaryota > Metazoa > Chordata > Mammalia > Rodentia > Muridae > Micromys > Micromys minutus. Next base: position 50,385,636 of record NC_137977.1, read on the forward strand.
ATGGGAATCCTGCCTCAGCCTCCTGGGGGCTAGGATTATACCAGCTGGCTTCCACCTGTATTTGTTTGTATGTGTGTGCACACACTAGCATGCAAAGGCACATGAGGATCATAGGACAACTCTTCAGAGCTGGTTGTCTCCGTCCGCCATGTGGGAACCAGGGGTGGGACTTAGCTTAACCTCAGACTTGATGACCAGGCAGGCTGAGCCTTCTCACTGCCAGACCTTTCCACACCTGCTCTAGAGCCATTACCTGGAAATTCTAGAAGTATCCCGAGGTATTAGAAGTGTTTGTAGTGGTGCCTGCTACTGTGCTTCCAAAAACTGTGTTCTCTCACTCAGACTACCCAACCCAGGCATGCTGACCTTCCCCACAAAGCCCTGCCTCTGCGACTTTAAACCTCCCATAGATGCCCCCCTTCTTATTCTCTGGGCTTTACTGTTAGATCCAGATACCAGATTCCTCCCTGTGATGGAATGAAGCCACCGCCTCTCCCATGCATAGTCTACCCCAGGAGACCTCCAGCCCCTTCAGGTGGTGGGGATCTTTACCATAAAAAGGGTTTCATGTTGGCAAAAGTGAAATTCCTTTTTGATAATGAGATTGGTTGTTTGAAAGCAGCCGGAGGGGGCCGCTGAGATGGCTCACCAAGTAAAGGTGCCTGTGGATGCGAAACCTGACCCCCTGAGGTCAAGCCCCCAGCAACACTGGTAGGAGAGAACCAACTCTTGCACGTTGTCCTCTGCCTCCACACGTGTGTATACACACGTGATAGATAAATAAACAAACAAACAAATAAATAATTTAAAGGAAAAGCCCAGGTCCCCAGTAGTCATTTCCAAAATTGTTTTTTCTCTCATCTTAAACACAGTGGTCTGTACATCGTAATGACAGCCCTCCCCTGGGCAAGAAGTACACAGACATCAGGGCCCAAGGACATAAGCTGTGGAGGGGGGTTGGGAGGGGGAACTTGGCTTTGGCACATTTTGCACTGAATTTAAGGAAGAAGTCTGAGGTAGCAGATTCCCAGCCCCGCCCAGCTTTCAGGAGCCACAGCATTGAGACTCTCTTCCTGGGTCACCCCTAACTAATGACAGCCCAGGGACCAGAGCCTGGCTTGCTGTTTTCCGGTCAGTTCTTCACCAGCACATGCAGTCCCTTTTTCTCCTCCACCCATGCCTTCAGCGTGCTATTTTTAAAGGTGCCTCTCACACATTTGTTGACTATGCACAGATACACTGATTCACAAAAGTGTGTCATAAATGGTTTCTGCAATCCACCTGCCTACAGCATCCCTAGTGTCACAGGGTTTCACAAAGTGCTCAAGTCTAGACTGTACACATGTTCAAGTCCTACACATGACTTGCTGTCACTGGAACTGTGGTCACCTGACACTATTGCCGCATGAGTCAGCAGTAAAGAGTGAGCTTTATCTGGCTAACAAAATCTTATTTTATCCTGGAAATTCTTCTTCTTTGAAGAAAAGGATATTTAAGATGTTTTTATCTTTTCCTTTCAGGGATTTACAGAACTTCTTCCAATCGACTTGATTAAAATTTTTGACGAAAACGAGCTGGAGGTTTGTGTTACCAATATTTTTAATATAACATGCAGGATCTTAAGTATCTCCTTCCTTTGTAAGTGACACTTTTGTGTTCTCTGACACATGACATATTGACTGCACATAGATGGAGTCGAGTGTGTGCTCTGTTGTGAGGCCTGTCTTCTGATGTGAGGAGGCTAGCAATAGTAGCCAGGTAGATGTGACAGGTAGCCAGGTAGCTGTGGCAATCTCTAGCGAAGAGAGGGTGCTCAGCGTGAATGTCCCACCCTGCTTACATCTGATCCATTTCCTTGCTAGCTGCTGATGTGCGGCCTTGGTGACGTCGATGTGAACGATTGGAGACAGCACTCTATTTACAAGAACGGCTACTGCCCCAATCACCCTGTCATCCAGTGGTTCTGGAAGGTAACGCCAGCTCTCTAGGCCCAGCCTCTGCTTCAGGCTCTTCCTCCCAGCCAGGGCAGAAGTCCTCAGCTCTGTGTCAGGATGTCAGGATGCTGCTGGGGCGATCGGAGTGGGTTCATCATCCGGCGTGGGAATGAGCTGGCTCGTCCCTATGCAGAAATCATTTTCGTAACTTTTTTTTTACTCCAGTAGCTATTAGGATTTTTATATCTTGCAACCAAAGATGCAAATTAAATTTGATGTACCATTTTAGGGCCAATGTTTCTGTTGGGCTCAGGAAAGCCTTGACAAAGACAGTAAAGCAAACATTAAGAAACAACAGCAGCTCACTCTAATATTTTTTTAATTAAAAGATTATTAACACACAAAAGAAGGAAATCAGCCTTGCATGGTAGTATATACATTTTTTTTAAAGAAAGGGTTTCACTATGTAGCCCAGGCTAGCCTCAAAATAAATACTCACCCACCTCTGCCTCCAAGTGCTGGGAATAAAAGTATATGACACTAAAGCTGACAGATGCTGACTTAAAAAAAAAATACAAAATCAATTAACGGGTTTTAACATCTGAATGTCTTTCTATTTATAGTTCATGTTCTGGTGAAACACAGAGGGAGAACCAGACTTTTCAAAGATTAGAACTCAGCTTTTGTTTTGAATTGTCTTATAGAAGATCAAATTGCCTGCCCAGGAAAGCCAGTTCAGTTCTGGGAGGCACGCAGATTGCTTCAGAGAACCCATTTTGAATTCTGGTTTCCTTCTATTTGTAAAATGTCATGGGGGAACTTTCTGTGGCCCTGTCTCGTCACCTGGCTTTCCCTGGCTTTGATAAGTCTGGAACACTGCCCGGTTAGCACCGGCTTCAGGGAGACACCGGATCTCACCTCGGAAACCTGAGCTTGAGCCCGTCAACGAGTTTTCTTTCCGTATCGTTTATTTTGGCCCACTGGCAAAAGAAAAAAGGGACCCGGCGGTTCTAAGATTAGAGAGGCTGGGATTGTGACGACTATTATTACAAAGGGGGAGACAGAATCATGGTTTCAGAATCATGGCATATGTGACTCCGTGGCAGCAGAAATGAGAATTTGGTTGCCCGTGTGCATTACAGCAGTTGTGTGATGAGGTGTGTGCTTCATGGTGACAATGACCTTCTGCCTCCGACAGGCTGTGCTACTGATGGACGCTGAGAAGCGGATCCGGTTACTGCAGTTTGTCACGGGCACCTCCAGAGTACCCATGAATGGATTTGCCGAACTTTATGGTGAGTACGCCGTGCCCCAGAGTCTTCCGTCCTCCCGTAAGGATCCAAACACAACATCCAGCTACAGTGGCCCCTTTCTAGCCCAGATATACCTATATTCATTCCACAGAGACCCACGGAGATGCGGAACAGAGGGCCTCAACCTGCAAGAACCGAGGCCGTGTTTGTGCAGAGACTTTTTACCCTTTCCCATAGTCCAGCTTTCTTGGTTTGTCTTATAAAACTGGGTTTTTCAGAATCACCCTTATGGTTGAAAGCTTCCTCTTCCAGACTGCAGGGCACTTTGTGTTCTGTGCCTCAAGACTTACATTACATTACTTTCCCCTGAGGTAGAAAGCCGTGCAGACCAGGGATTTCCCACAAGACTCACCCCGGGGAAGACCGCACTCTGAGAATCCTTCTCCTTTTCGCTAAGTCCCACCACAACTTTGTTCTTCTGCTTCAAGCCTGTTGACGTGTCTTTTTCTCTTTTTGCCCAGGTTCCAATGGTCCTCAGCTGTTTACAATAGAGCAATGGGGTAGTCCAGAAAAACTGCCCAGAGCTCATACCTGGTAAGTAACAAAATCCTTGTGGGGGCAGGAGAGATAGTTTGGTGGTGAAAAGCATCCGTTGCTCTTTGCAGAGGCCTTAGGTTTGGATCACAGCCCCTAAATGATGGCTCACAACCATCTGTAACTCCAGGTGCAGGAGATTTGACTTCCACAGGGCACCAGGGACACATATGGCACACATACATGTAAGCAAGGCACGCATACACATAAAAATGAATCTGAGGCTGGCATGATCTCAGGTGGCAGCTGGGTGAAGCTGTCACGGGAGTGTTGGACACTGTGAGTTCTGCCCACCAATAGCTTCCAATGCAGAAAAACAATTGTGTAAGATGACAATATAAGTCTTTCCATAAAGGGCAGCAAAGTGTAAGCCATGATTTGGATGAGTCCAGCGTCCTTGCAGGTTGAAGGGTTTAAGTCTCTGTGCCCCCAGGAATCCCCCTAAACCCTCTTCCCATCTCTTTTAGAGGGGAGGCTTTCTTGCTCTCCCTCTCACAAATTTGGATTTTTTTTTTTTTTTTTTACTCTCACTTTAAATTGGTTGTTTCAAAGTAAGCATAAGAGACAGAGATGGTTCTCCACAGGAAGGGTCTTGCCACAAGTCTGCCAACTTCAGCTGGATCACTGGGACACACATGGTGGAAAGAGAGAACCAACTCCTGCAGACTCCCTTCCCACCTCTACATATGCGCTATGGTATACACGTACACACAATAAACACATGTTTTTTAAAATAGAATTAAGAACAAAACTCCCCACAGCAGCATTAATTTAAATGGCTTTCCCTTCACACAGTCTAAGTGACCCGTAGGCTGCGGCACCATCAGGTCTCTCTGGCTGGAGACAGAGGAGGAACCCCCCAGGTGGCGGCTTGAGAAGGGCCACCCAACCCCCAGGACAGGGACAGCCACAGCCTAGTAGATTTTATAGCAGCGTTCAGTAAGCTCCCTCTGGTCCAAACTCAGTTGGGATTCCATGTTTCTTCCCTCTTGCTTTGTAGGAAGTAGGATGCTGTGGCCCTGCCTTTCTCAGCAGTGAGGCTTAAAAGCCGGTGCTGAGCGTGCTGAGCATCCTTTCTCCCCCACAGTGCCTGTAAGAGCCTTTGTGAAAACTGTCACTGGGGGAGCAGGCTGCTGTGGCTGCCCTTACCTCACCAGAAGGACCATCCGTGACTGCACAAGAACAGTGCACCGCTGCCTGTGTGGTCCTTACTGACACACACTGATTTCAGGCTGAAATTGGCCATTCAGAGCAGGCGCTATCCACACCTCTCCGCCTTTATTCTAGGGAAGAGTTCAGACAGCTTCCTTCCTGGGCTAAGAACCCTTTTTAAATGCTCTTGAGCTGGGTAAGGAAGAGCTACTCAATGGGGGTGAGTTGTCTTAGTTGACATCTTTTGGGCACTTGCTCCCAGCCCCTTCTATCTATATTCTGATCCGACCCTCCCATACTCCTGGGAACAGTCTCTTCTCTTTGCACTTGAACAGACAGAACCGAGATGACATGCCCAAAGTTACAGATTGAAAAGGCAGGATTTGAACTTGCCCCATAAACCTTGATTTCTTGCAGAGGCTCTCCATCCCTATTCAAAGGCCTCACTCCTGAAGGGTGAGCTGTATCCTCCACGCCCCAGCTGAAGCCTTGTTGCTATGGAGTTTTAAATAATACAGCTCTCTCCGTCTCTCTCCTCTCTCTGAACCTGACTGGTAGCCAGCTGGATAGCAAAGGTGGTTCAGTTTTCTGGAGCCTAGGACAGCTTAGGAATGGGGCCTATGGTACCCTGGCTTACCTTCTTGCTTAATGATATACATATATGCATGATATATACAGAACAGATATATATATAACCTTACCTGCTTCATACCTACAGCAATTGGCTCAGGCATGATGGAACAGAGATAGTGTGAGTAGTAGTCTGTCCATCCTTCCTTCCTGAGGTGTGCATGCCTCATGCTCATATATACAATATGCACATATATATTTTTTACACACATATACATATATTTTTTCCCATGTGCTGCAATGGCCAGGACTGTGGTGTGTGTGTGTGTGTGTGTGTGTGTGTGTGTGTGTGTGTGTGTTCCTATGTGCTGCTGTGGCCAGAAGGATGGCAGCCACTCACCTCTACGTTCATTCCAGCTTTAATCGCCTTGACTTACCTCCATATGAAACCTTTGAAGATTTACGGGAGAAACTTCTCATGGCTGTGGAGAATGCTCAAGGCTTTGAAGGTGTGGATTAAGGAAGGCCTCCAGCATCGGGGCACTGCCCTTCCAGCAAGTTCGGAGTGCACTTTTGCATTTACCTAGCAGACTTTTGCAGAGCCGGTGGCAGAAGCAGTTGCCTGACCTGGCTCTGGAGCCCAGCTTGTCCAGGCCCTGCCCAAGTTCCACCAGGGAGCCCAGCCCCAGCGCGAGTGCCATCCCTCACGCCGATTCTCAACTGGTTGATGTGTACACTGATTACATTTCAGGAGGACTTGTTCTATTTATGTTGTGCCTCTGCAGGCAAAGCCCTTAATAAATATTTTGCATACTTTCTAATGACAATGAATGGAATTAATCACACTACAGGTATAGTATTACAACTCATGTTTACTTTTTAAAATGATTTAGACTGATTTTCAGATTTTATTTCATTACAATTAAAGATGTCTCATGTACTTGGAAAAGTGAGCATATTTTTCTTGCATTTGAATTTCATATCAAGCTTAATGTTGGTGACATGTTTTTTTGAAGTACTTTGACACTCCCAGCCTCCACTTTATTAGAATTGGAAGACTAATTTTTCTCCAAAAGCCTTCTACAGACAAATACTTTGAAAGAACTTCAAATATAACATTAAGCATAATATTTTTTTCCATACTCAGAATGAAAATAAACTGGATATTACCCTTTTTTTGTACAAATTTAGATACTAGGTCCAGTCTGGAAGAATTGTAACATAGCATGATTTCTTTGTGTTAACTTGAAAGGAATGGCCCCATTGTCCTTTAGAAGTTCTGACATGTGCCATCATGCATTAAAGACAGGATTGAACTGTCATCTGGCATCAGAAACTGTTACAATTTCCTGTTGCTGTACAGCCTCCTCTGAACTCTCTCCTCTTTGGTGTTCGTAGAGACATTTCCAATGGCATTGCTTGACTCAAAGCCAAGAAAACCAGAATCACTGATCTTCTATCTCTGATTGCTAAACAGTAGCCAAATAACCCTTCTTTGCTGTATCCGAGTCCCTTCTGAAGGCACTTTATGGAGGTCACATCTGGTTTTGTTTCATTTTGTTCTCAAGGATCTCGCACATGGCGATTGTTCCTTCCACCCTGAACACATCTGTCTGGTGCCGTATCTATCAGTTGTGAACTTGGCTGCTAGTATATGAGCCCAGATGTGACGCCGAGCCTCTGCACCGATCTCCTCCAACTGTTCTGTAATTTCTACTCAGCAACAAGGTTTTTACTTACTGTACACTTAACCAAGTTGTGTGATATATGACCTACTTTGCATGCTCCAATACTATGTACCGCCCCCGGGCCTTGTCTATTGTGTGCTAGTTTTAAAGGTGACCTAGCAAGCCTAGCAGGAACCACTGAGCTCAGGCTGTCTGTCTGGCAGTGGTGGAAGAGTGAAGGTGTCTGAAGTTTGTAAGTCTCGTTCTGTTGCATTCTGAGAAGATGCCTGAGGCAGTGTGGGAGTTTCAACATCCCTGCTATCCCTTTAACGTGTGTTGTCCCAGACCCTGTCCTGGAAGTTAGGGGACATGGGGTATTTTTGATCTCTTGCCAGTTGTGAATAAGACAAAAAGACTGTGGTCTCTGTTACATAAGAAGGAGCTTTGGTATAAGAAATGTCTCGTGTTTACACAGCTGTGGATGCCACAAAGAAACCATGGACATTCTTGGTGGGTGAAGCCCTAGACAGTGGAATCCTACCAAGCTGAGCACCGGGCTTCTATCCATAGGCTATCGAGTAATTGTAGAAGCAATTAACACTCACTGTTCTTGTCTCTGCTGAGATATTTTTCTCCTGTAGTTAACAGATATGGGGGGGGGGGACTTTTTAAAAATAACCTTCCAAGTCCAGAACCATCTCTGCTATAGAGTGTGCCAAAGCCTGAGCTGAACAGTGTATTTTAGTTGAAGAAGAAACCAAAATCTAGTCTAAAAACTGGGGTTCTATACTTCTGAAGGCCCTATATTGAACAACCTTATTCACTAAATGCAGTTGACCAGTATGAAAAAAATACAAAAGGAGCCAACAAGATGTCTCAGTGAGTTACGGTGCTTGTCACCAAACCTGACATCATGAGTTCAATCCCCGGAACCCTCCTGATAGGAGAGAACTGACTTCTGCAAACTGTCCTCTGACATAACAATTTTACCAAAAAAAAAAAAAAAAAAAAAAAAAAGAAGAAAGAAAGAAAGAAAGAAAAAGAAATTTAAACTATGAAAAGAGAACTTAATTCTGATCATTTCTAAGTCAGGAGTAGAGAAGGCTTATTAAATACACTCCAGGGGAATACTGGAAAGGCACGTCATTGTGAATAACACTTCAGTCCATTGGCCCTTGATAATTTCAGATGTTAACAACTGTTGCAGATCGCAGAGTTGGCCTCTTAGAAAGTAAAAATACAGTACAGTTTCCTGTTCCTCTGGCTTGTGAAGATTCACTTGTTGCCTAAAATGCCCGATGCCTCGTCTCCAGGCCTTGCTGCCCTTGCCTGATCATCTCTGTACAGTAATTATTAATGGCCGTGGAGAGTATGGTGTACCCGAGGGGCTATGGCAGGTCGTTCTCTGGGTCTCCCTACTGCAGCTGGTGCTGTTTTTTTCTGAGTTATGGAGATTACATCATTCTGTCTCCTGCAGACAATAATTATTGTTTTCCTTGAGGCTGCGGAGTGGGTTCCAGGACTCTTAACTTCACTGTGGAAGGACTTTGAGCATCATGTGGCTCTCTTTTACTTCATGGTGAACCTGGGATTAGACAGCCTGCTGACTCCAGAACAGGTTGTGGTAGGCATTAGTCTATCCTAGTTGTCCTCATGTGCTGTCCTTGTCCGAGACGCCCATCTCTCTGTTCCATGGCCAGTCCTCACAATTCAGAAGAACCAGAGATATGTACTTTATTTTTGTTTCCAGGACTGATATAGCTTAGTGGCCAGTGTTTGCCTAGCACGTTCTTAGCTGTAGATTTCGCCCCCACTACTGGGGCCAGGGAAGGAGTGGATAAGAAATAAAACAATACTGTTTCCAAGGACCTTTAGCAAGAGACAGTTAGAAAAACCTGACGTTTGGGTTGGAAATTATACAAACCAACATGACAAGAACTGTTTCCCCCAAAAAGGGCCAGCAGCCAACTCTTGGAAGTGAAGTATAAAACCTTTTAACCACTTCTGAATCTCACGTGGCCTGTTGCTCTTGGTCTTGCTAGATTCCAGTTTGTTCTGAGAGTCAGGTTCATGTACAGCAGCTTCTAATGTGTTCTCTATTTCCCTGATAGTTTCCTTTCTCACCTCTGAAATTTCAGTCTATGAAGAAAGCCTGGGTTACAACAAAGGGGAGATGCTGTCTGTAGTCCTTCTCTTCCTAGCCAGTAGGGGTGTTGCTGTGCAGGGTCTCTGCCTGCCCTGCTCCCTCTCTGGCTCCCAGAAGACCACATGCTACCTCTGTCTCATTCACAAATTGGGGTATATCCTAAGTCATGTCAAACTGCCAATTTCACGACTGGGATGCGTTTTAAAAAACAAACAAACGAACAAAAAAAAAAAACCCTTAAAACTCCACTTTGTACCTTAGATTTTAAAACTGGGTCGATATGTAATATACATTGGACCACTTTTTTGAATTTCTGTAAGCCTTAATGAACAGTGTATATATATCGGCGTATGCACACTCCACCCCAGAGTGTTTTCAGTGTACCACAGAAGAAGTGCAGTGTTAGGACATGAGCCTGTCTAGTGTTTCCTAAGAAAGGGGCAGCTTTCTGTTGGTGTGACATTTTTCTAATGTCTGTTGCTCATTCAGCGCCTATCCGTTGTCAGAAGCGTTGACGCTCCAAGCACGTGTCTGAAAGCACATGTATCTTTACTGGTTTCATATTTGTAAGAAGCAACGGTAGGAACCTAAGAAAAACGGTGTGTGACCTCTAATGTCCTGCATTGCCTCCACTGTGTCTCGGTGTATTGAAAGCCTCCTGTGACCGCAGCCTGTGCTGACAGATGTCTGGGCAAGCCAGTCTATGCCTCAGACTCAGACTGATGTATCCTGTATTGTCATAATCTCCTTCCTGTTAACTCTGTGACTGTTCTTCCTTTTGCTACCCCGGATGTAACATATATTCGTGTGTGTGTGTGTGTGTGTGTGTGTGTGTGTGTGTGTGTGTGTGTGTGTGTACACGCGCTATCCAAATATATTTGTATGTGTTTGTATGGCATTTTCACACTTGAGGAGTAATCTGAAACTCAAAAGGGAATGAACGCTAACCACCTTCCACAGTTTTCTCCAAGTCCTGTCCTGAGAATTCTGACCCTTGGCACCTGAGAGAACCCTAGAAGGACATTATTAATTTGCTGTCATGTCTTAATCCAGAATCTGTTATCTGATAAAACATTTTTTCAAAAGTGACGCTGAAGGTGAAAAGAGTCTCAAGCATTCCAGATGAATTCTCAATGTTTCTTGACGTTTTATTATCACCCCCTCCGCCCCCACCTCCTTACACAAAGCTGAGTGCTATTTGATACAAAATGGTCAAAACCAAACTACCTTGACATTTTTCTAAGACAGCTTAATGGCTAACACTCGTTTTCACAGTCTGGGGAGCTTCCACCTAGCTTGGATCTGGTATACACGCATAATGGCTTACAGTCGGGTCCTTTTCTTTCTTCTTGGGAGACCTAAAGAGAAACTGTAGCTTGTTTTCCCGACAGCAGATGGGAACTGTGACCAAGTGAAGTCCTTGTAAGGCGGTGATGCAACTTATCAAATATTTAATAAAGAATCACGGAAGCTGGAACTTTTCCTACATAAGTATTATGGGTTTTCTGGTGTAAAGCTTCTTTGGGGGTGTATTGTTTCAGTCACGTCTGATAGTTAAATGGCTGCAGACTTGAGGTGTTACTGTTTCCCTAATCTCCCCTACGAGCCCCACCTTTAGGGATGAAGCCCGCCTGGGTAGGTGGGGTACGCATGATACTTGTCATTATCCCCATCCACATGCTGGCTTTTGTCTTTTTTATTAAACCTGAGCATTGCCCACGTTTCCCTTCCCCGGAAAAGCAAACTGACTTCACCTCTGCAGTCCAGTGTGCCCTGGACTTCGGAGCGGTGAATGACATCAGCAACCAAGCCGAGAGTCTTCTCAGAAAGGTGGTCTGGGTATCTGGACTTACGGCAGGTTTTCCACTAAAATTCAGTCTCTTGGGGCTGGAGGGATGGCTCAGTGGTTAAGAGCACACACTGGCTGCTTTTCAGTAGCCGATTAGTGCTTTCCGAGAAGTCCTGAGTTCTCTATGCTTGGGCCAAGGGCTGGTAAGAAGGCTTCCTTCTTCAAACACCACCTTTACACACTTTTACAATGGGGGCCCCCCGTGGCCACCTTTTCTCCAGCTTGTGCTGTTGATGTACCTCTGTCTTTTTCTACTTCTGAGCCCAAGCAGACTCAGGCAGCCTTCCCTCTGACTGCAAATCCCAGAGCAGGAAGGGTGGCCCTGGAGATAGAAGGTCCCCTGAACCTCCAGTGGCATGCCCGGACCCTGCTGAAGACAACCCAAGCTTGCCACCCTCGGTGTGTTGGCCTCAGTCCTTGGAGATACGAAGCCTGAAATCTTACTTCCTGTCGGAGCTGCCTGAACTGGACAGCAAAGGAGCCAATGGGATGTTCTAAGCAGCTCTAGAGGCCCTGTCCCCAGATGCTGGTGGGAAGTCATTGTCCTCTGTAAAGAAAGGGCTTACCTCGAAAATCAGTTCAGCGGGACTTTGAAGTGAGAGCTCAGATGCAGTAAGAGAAACCTGGGTGCTATGGGGGGACCTCGGTTAGCATCATGGAGCGGCACCTGGCAACGCTCCAGCTGGCTTAGCCAGTCTGTGACAAAAGACAAATTTGGACACGTGCTTATATGCACACACCTTTGTGAGTGGAGGTGGTCTGTAGAGGCCAGAGGAAGACTTTGTCCAAGTGTCATTTCTCAGACACTACCTACCCTCCTTCCCCTGCCCCTCCCCCTTTCTTTCTATGAGACTCACCTAGAACTCACCAAGTAGGCTAGGGGATCCACCATCAGTCTCCAGAGATCAGCATGCTTCTGCCTTTGTTTCCACAGCCTCTGAGGATGGGACCCATGTCCTCCTGAACTTCAAGCAGTTTTTCTGGCTGTGCCATTTTTCCAGGCCTGGCTTGGGCTATCCTTCCAGAATGTTCCTTCATGCCACCTCCAAACCAGTCCTTCTGAAATTTTCCTAACGTATAAACTTTGTCTTTTCTAGAATTTCCCTCAGAACCATATAACTTAACTTCAGTAACTTTTTTTTCCTAGCTGGTTCTTATGATTCTTAACCTAACAACATTTACTAAGCCAGAACTGGGGATGCAGTTCAGTTGGCAGAGTGCTTGCCTAGTATGCACAAAAGTCCTAGGGTTGGTTCCCATTACTATGTAAAACAGCATGATAATGCCTGCCTGTAATCTCAGGAAGAATTGAAAGTTCAAGGCCATCCTCCACACCGCAAGTTCAATACCAGTGTGGCCTACACCAGAACTCATTTCAGGAAGAACAAAACATTGTTTTGATTGGGAGCCTGTATAGTATCATGAACGGGGGGTGGGGATGCAATTTAATATTCAAATAGTATAACTATTTCAAGTGTGGTGGGCCAGTCACCACTTTCAGACTAGATAGTCACCTTGTAGGTTTTAAAGCTTACAATGGTCTTGACCTTGCAGTGGGAGTCCCCAAGCCTCATAGATGGTAGTGTGGATCGTCCTCCAGATTTCTGGATCACGTCACACTTTTCCTCCTCCCTGAAAGATCTTCAAGTAAGAAGTCAGCTTACTAAGGCAGATTAACACAGTAGAAAGCAGTGCGGAAATCGCAGCGACTTGCTTGACAAAGGTTATTTGCCACAATGCTTTGCAGGTCTGAGCAGGCAGTCCATTCTGGTGCTCAGGTCCTTTCCCTGCTCAGTTCTACATTCCCCACAGGATGACAGAGCGAACCCTCTCTGCCCAGGTCCCCAGGCCAGAAGCAAGACCATAGCTGTAGCTAGATGCAGAGGAGTCTGGAGGCCATCTTGCATAGATGGTTTCTCCTGGAAGCAATGGCCTTAAAGTCATTTACGAAGCCTCCGAAGCCTCTGGTTTACTCTCCGGATCCTGCCGCATATTTCATAGATCTCTCTCTGAGCGATCTCTGAGCCCAGTGATAATGTTAGCACTAATTTGCATGCAAGGAAATAACTTGCAGAGTTATAACTTGCAGAGTGGAACTCGAAACCCAGGTTAATTGGGTAACAGGCCACCACTCAGCTACTGACTGTAACACCCAGTCCAATAAACTCATTTATGCTAAGATGTAAGGACCCAATTAGCTAGACACAGAAGTTTTATTTTAACAACTACTAAAGATGCTTAATTCAAAAATAATAAAAATCAAAGTTATACCCTTTAGCTACCAGGACAGTGAGTAGAGAAGGTTCTTGGAGGGCAAGGGGTCTGTTTCAGCCACTAAACCCATTGTAAATATGAAATGTCTATACAACTTGTTAGATGCTGTCCCGGAGTACAGGCCTTCCCACCACCCCAGCCTCCAGCAGGAAGCCAGGGCCTCCTGAAGACCATGTAAACACCCTTCTGTGCAACAGACAGAACAAAGAGCCAAAGGGGCTAGAAATGGGAAAACCGGAATTTCCACTCTAGAGAATGCTTAGGAGAGCACCACACTGTTGAGTTGGCAGAAGAGTTCCTGTTTGATAATGAATTTTAGATATTAACTTGCATTTAATAAGTGCCACTGGAAGCCTGTCACAGGCTGTGCCTGTCACCTAGCTTCTGCCCTGGAGGCCTCCTCCTCTTCCTGCTGGGCTGCCACCTCTCCTTGCCCTCTGTCCTTGTCTATGCATCCTCTCTAATTTAGACATTCCTTGCTGGTTCGTCAGTGATGTCGGGAGGGGATGGTGTACATGTATCGAGTGTTTAAGCAACAGCCAGGCCTTTGAACCCTGGGCTCCAGTTAAAAAGTAACACACTAGATGCTGGATCAAGAGGAGACAAATATTAGCTTTGGAGGTGGAGAGCCTCGTCATTGAGAAATATCTGCTGCTGGCAACAGGAAAAGAGCAATGGTCACACCAGAGTGGGGGTCCAGGAACCCCCAGATTTCTATGAACTTAGGCTGGACACTCTATTTTTTTAAAAAGGTGTTTATTTCCAGTGTGGGAGGGGGCTTGCCACATTGGGCATATGCAGGTCAAAGGACAACTTGTAGGTGTTGGTTCTGTACCTGTACCTTGTGGGTTGACCAGCAGGCTTGACAAGTGCCTTCACCAGATGAGCCACCTCTTGGCCCAGACACTGCATTCCACAAACTGAACATTGAAGTAACAGTCCTTGAGTTCCCCCCCTAGAATTCCTTTGATCTGAGAGCCCCAGGACTGTCCTCTAACGTAACCACTTTGTGCCTCTGTCCTTTGTCACCTCCACTTGGTGGTACAGTTCTGTCACTTGTTTGCAGCTGAGCCCCACTGCCTTCTGGGAGCTTCTGTGCGTCTTCCCACCCTTCTGCCTGCTGCTTGAGTCACTGGAGATGTCTGAGACAGCGGAGTCTAGCAGGTCTCCAGGGGATCAAACCAATAACTCAATCCCAGCCCCGGGCCCCAGAGTCTGTGTTTCCCATGACCCTCCTTATTTAATGTGTCAAAATGTCCCTACAAGCCTCTTCTCTCAATATGTACATGTGTCCACAGGTTGTGCTTAGTGAGCTTGCTATTTCCCCATTGCTCTCCCTTCCATGCTACCTCTCTTCCCCCTCACACGTCCCCGGGGACAGTCACATCTACCACTAGCCCCAACCTCTCCTCTGTCAGCTCATCTCCAACACCCTAGTAGACACTATCAACAGACATCTCCAAGTCACTCAAACTCAAAATGTAGTCCTGAGCTCACACCAGAAACTACACCAATGGCCTTCCATGCGTCTTTGCTCCCCACAGAGGAAGAATGGCATGGTCTAGTTCTTCCCTGTGCTTTTCCCTTTTGCTCAACAGTTCCTAGAACATCCTGTGCTTGTGGCCACCAGACATGCCAGCAATGAAAGAAAGGCAACGCCTCTGTATTATGAAGCCTAAGTCTGAGTGGAGACAAATAACATGAAAGCAGATAGGATATGTGTGCTGTTACTAATGAAACCAAGGCAGAGAGAGGCTGCAGGTCATTTAAGTGGCCTGATGTTAGATCATATGGCAAAACAGGATGGAGATCTGGAAGCAATGAAAGAGCCAGCCATGGGTCCACTGAACACCAAGCATTTGGAGTTAAGAAATGCCCACAGCAAAGGACTAAGTAGAGGCAGAAAAAACTCAAGTCACCTAAGCTGTCTACAGCTAGAGTCCAAGTAGAAAGAGAGATCCAGAAGTTTGAGTTGGGCAAGGCCAGGCCTCACAAGATTTTCATGTCACAAGCACATAAATGGCATTAGTGACTTTTAATTCTTCGTTTTTAATGTTTAGAGGGAACAGAGGCTTGCTACATAGCGTGGATTGTTCTGAAACTTACAACCCTCCTAGGATAACACCTATAACTACTCACAATAGACACCATTTAAAACTTCTATGAGGCAGACAGGAAGGAGACAAAGCCAGAAGGGTGGTCAGAGAGGTATCAGAGAAACCAGAAAAGAGTGCATTCTGGGGACTGGGGTTCCCATCACTGGCAACAGGGAGAATCTGAATTCTGACGGCTGGCCAGAGAGACGAGTGGGCATGAGAACTTGGCAACAGAGTGGCCCAGTGACCTTCACGGGGACGGCTTGGTCAGGATGCTGAGAGCAAACACCTGATGAAAGGGAGAAGGCACTAGGTCAGCAGGGACTTGTGCAACAGATAGCACACCCTCACTCCTCCTGTCCCCAGTCTTCTACCTCAATCCTGCACGTTTCACTCGAGTGTGACAGTCACCTGCTGACAGTGTCTATCTCTCTCCTGCTTCTCAGCCCAGTTTGCACAGTTCCCAGTCTAGCCAAAATCCACCATCCACCTGAAAACCCGAAGCCCTTCTCCTCCGTCTTCCTGCAGAATTCCGATGGCACCATCCACACTTAGCCCCTAGCGTGGTTCCTGCCTGCTTTTGCTTGCTCTATAAACTCTCCAAGGAACAAACTTCCCACACATCCAAACCAAGCCCCATCACATCCCCAATGCCACTTTATTCCCCAGTCCTTTCTGATTACCCACTAACTGAAGTGCCACACTACCTTGGACTTGTAGCCCTTTGTCCTTTTCCATCTGCAGTCTAATTGTCTCATCCCTACCCATCACCAACATCAGTGTGGGGGGCAGCCATTGCTTCCAAACCTAACTTCACAGGGAAATTCAATCTCAGTGCATTGGACAGTAGGAAGTAGGGAAAGATTGGCTACAGCCAGGATGGGGCAGTCTGGATTTCAGTTTTCAGGGGTCTGCCTTACCTTTCCCTGTGTTATTTTCCTCCTGAATAAACATCGAGTCTGGCCAAGCTGTAAAAGATCTCTACCATGTGACTCTGACAGAGAGGAATAACAAACTATAAATCCCTTGGTGGCGGTGGTAATGGTGGTGGTGGTGGTGGTGGTGGTGGTGGTGATGGTGATGGAAGTGGTGGTGGTGGAGGTGGTGGTGGAGGTGGCAGTGGTGGTGGTGGTGGAGGTGGTGGAGGTGGTGGTGGTGGTGGTGGTGGAGGTGGTGGTGGTGGTGGTGGAGGTGGTGGAGGTGGTGGTGGTGGTGGTGGTGGTGGTGGTGGAGGTGGTGGAGGTGGTAGAGGTGGTGGTGGTGGTGGTGATGGAAGTGGTAGTGGTGGTAGAGGTGGTGGTAGAGGTGGTGGTGGTGGTGGAAGTGGTGGTGGTGGAGGTGGTGGTGGTGATGGAAGTGGTGGTGGTGGAGGTGGTGGTGGTGATGGAAGTGGTGGTAGTGGTGGTAGAGGTTGTGGTAGAGGTGGTGGTGGTGGTGGAGGTGGCGGTGGTGGTGGAGGTGGTGGTGGTGGTGGTGGAGGTGGTGATGGAAGTGGTAGTGGTGGTAGAGGTGGTGGTGGAGGTGGTGGTGGTGGTGGAAGTGGTGGTGGTGGTGGAGGTGGTGGTAGAGTGGTGGTGGTGGTAGAGGTGGTGATGGTGGTGGAGGTGGTGGTGGTGGTGGTGGAGGTGGTGGTGGTGGTGGAGGTGGTGGTAGAGGTGGTGGTGGTGGTAGAGGTGGTGGTGGTGGTGGAAGTGGTGGTGGTGGTGGAGGTGGTGGTGGTGGTGGAGGTGGTGGTAGAGGTGGTGGTGGTGGTAGAGGTGGTGGTGGTGGTGGAGGTGGTGGTGGTGGTGAAGGTGGTGGTAGTGGTGGTAGAGGTGGTGGTGGAGGTGGTGGAGGTGGTGGTGGTGGTGGTGGTGGTGGAGGTGGTGGTGGTGGTGGTGGTGGTGGAGGTGGTGGTGGTGGTGGTGGTGGAGGTGGTGGTGGTGATGTCCCTGGACAAAGAATAAGAGAAGACGAAATGACAGCAAAACACGCCAACCAGCAGGCAGGCACAGCACCCTGTCTGAGCTTGAGAGCACTTAGCAGCACTCCAGTGTTTCCTAGAACATAACCAGAAATTCAGCTGCCATTTCTGTGTCTCCACTTCTCAAAGCTCCAAGACCAGCAACCATTTCAGTCCTTAGAAATGACAGTTTCCCAGGAAGCCATTGCCTCTTGGGACATGCATGGTTAGGACTATAGCGCACAGAAAGGAGGTGGCCTGGAGCAGCTAAGCCTGCTCTACGTAGGCTGTGGTGAGAGGCTGCACTTGAGAAGGGCAAGAAAATCTCAGGAATTCCCAGTGAGCTTCTGAGAGGCCACGTGCGGGGGAGCACTCAGTTTATATGGAGACTTGCAGGACAGGGGAGTCAAAACTTCGATGCCCATGGTCACTACTTGTTCTTCCCCAGACTCTCCAGAGGAGGAGGCCTGTGTCTAAATTTCACATTTCCCCTTTTTGTCTGAAATCTTGGTACCAATTCACCAGCTCTGAATACCGCCTGCTCCCTGGGCTGTGCAGCTCCTGGCTTACACGCTCCCCTCACCTTTGCTGTTCCGACTGCCCCCACCCCACTCGTTTATCTGTCTCCATGTGTGAGCATTAACATTTGCAACCTCTGCACCTTGCTGTTGGCAATGTGGACCAAGGTAAAGTTTGACCCTGGCTTATCTAAATGACAACTCTGCTTCTCTTTACTTAGGCTGGGACAGTGCTGTCATGTTATCTCAACATAACCCATGGGTCTGGGACCTCATGGCTCACGTAGGGTGAGACCCAACCTCTTAGAACTATCTCTGAGTCTCTCCAATCCCTTCTAATGCTCAGTTGGGTAAGGAGCTGTCAAGATTTCCTCCATGGGCCCCCTCTTAGTTATTGGGCTAATACAGTTTTACCCCCAGGAAGGAGAAAACTGTATGACTCTCTTAAGTGAGTCTTCAATGACTCAAGTCTTGCACAGCTATTGATTAAAGACAGCTTAGACACATACACACACACACATACACACATAAAAATGCTTCCTTCTAAACAAACAAACAAACAAAGTCCTGCTTGCATGACCTGTGGAGGTCCAGCAGTAGAGACATCATCTCGTGTCCTACTCCAATCTTGGGACATCCTATCCAAATCACAGCCCTGATTCCAAGAAGAAGAAACTAAAGAGCTATGTGAAATTAATTTTACTAATCCCACTGCAAGTATCCCAAAGGGCTGGGGCAGCGATGGAGAACAAGTAGCGGGGAGGGGGGTGGATTTCACTGGGAAAAAGTGTTCATTCCTTCCAGACATCAGAACTGATTATTAAGCCTGAGCACTGTGGTCTCTTCTCGCAGCATTTCCGCTTAATGGCAAGGCAGGGCAGAAAGCCAATGAGTGTGCCACAAAGCCACATCCAAAATTCACGGACCCAGTTATGTGACGGAATGCAGAGGGCTTCTTTTTTTCTTTCTTTTTCCATTTATGGAAAGTAAGTGGTAGATTTCACGTGTTCTGTAGTGCCTCCATTAGTCTGGGGCAGCACCCTGTCAGCTAACCCAGCTCCCACAGCTAATACATGACTATTACAAGAAGAAATAAATAGAGGCTATAAAGAGGGACATACCACTGGAAGCCAGCTTTGCCATCCAATGAGGCTCTGGCTCAGTGTCAAAGTGTGTCGTGAATATAGCACATGCGCTTTGGCACAGCGGATGAGGGCTTATGCCCCCTGTGTAGAGCACCAGGCAAGGGAAAGGCTCGAACAGGAAGGATGTTTGAAGTGAAACTTGAACATCAACTGGACAAGAAACAGAACTCACAGCCTGTTGAGCTAGCTCTCACAGGCACAAGTCTGGAAGGAGTTGAGTAGACCAAGGGGTCAGCTGCTAGCATCCTGAGGGGAAAAGGATTTTACTACTTGGCAGGAGGAGATTGGGATGGTAGTGACCACTCCTGTCAGAGTCATAGGACTAGTGCCCAGCCAGAGGCATCCCAGGGAAGAAAACTTGCAGGTTGTGGGTAAACAGACTCCCTAAGATCCCCATATAAGATATCTTGTAAGAGAAACACTAACTTATTTGGCTCATCCCATTTAGCAAGCATTGTTCTAAGGTATTTCAAAGTATCAACATATAACTCTCCTTTTAGCCCTTACCAGGTAAACATCTACTACCCAAATTTTCAGATGGGAGAATCAAAGAACAGAGAACAAAACAACAACAAAACCCATTCAAAGTCACCAAGCTTAAACAAGATAAAACAAAGGTCTGCGTTCAGGATGCATCCTTAACCCTAAATACTAACTACCATTATCTTGACTTAGGCTTGCCACCAAAAGCAAGAGCCTTGCTCTGTTACAGCTGCTCACTGTAAACCATGGCCTTGCCCCCTCTGCTGCCCTCTGGGTCCTAAATGTGCAGGCAACACCGAAGAAGACTAGAACCTAGATTTCAAGGGGAGGAACAAAGCCTTTGTCTCTCTCCCTCGGAAGCAGAAGGAGCAGAAAGGAGATCAGTGTGTGTTGGGCTTGTCGGCCCTTGGGTCCAAAGCCCACATGACTCTGCCTTCTATCTGTCCTGTCAATATCTGTCACCTCAGTGCCTCTGTTTGAGGAGATAGGCAGGGAACACTGGCGTCTGCGACCTGAGGGTCAGGCCTGGCCAACATCATGTCCTCTTCTTGTGTCAACTCCAAAAGGCAGGGTTTGGAAATAGAGTCAATAGAGAGCTTGTCTTTATCTCTTCTGAAACAGTGCCCTGTGGTGTTTGGAGAGAATTGGGCAATGATGGATGGAGCTGGATCAGAGGAAATGCCAATTCTAGGATTTTAGATTCCCAGATGTTGCTGGTTCTCATGTGTCTATCAGTCTACCTACTTACTGTAAAGAGAAGGAAGAAAGAAAAAGAAAGGAATGAATGAATGAATGAATGAATGAATGTAGAAAGAAAAAGCTTCCCAGATTTATGCCTATCTTCCTACCCAGTTCATTCAATGACTTTGGGGGGGGGGGTTCTAGATCATTTTACTTTCCTTCTTCTGACAAGATGTGTCACTTGTGGGCACAAGCCATCACCAAGTCACCTCTTCTGATGGCTCCAGGGTATTTTACGAGGACAACTGTACTGGAGTGTAAACAAACAGGAAAAGGACTGGAAGCATGCCTGTAGTGAGAGAAATGGCCATGTGCCAGGGGAGGCATGGAAGCTATCAGCTTGGAGAATTTTTAAAATAGAGGGGACATTAGAGATCACTTGTGTTTCACTGTTGAGGTACCTGTGATACCAAGAAGGGGTATTTCTGGTTCAAGTGACCAGGTAGCACACATGGGACAAGTCTGAGCTTAATCACAGAGGCCCAGGGGCTGGTGCCAAAGCTGGTGGGATTGTTCGCACCTGACACATGACTGCTTACCTAGTCTTCAAATTTTTCCAGGTTCTCCATTTGTCTCTCTGTCTCTGTCATTTCCTCTCTCCCTCTCTCTCTCTCTCATTCTCCCTCCCTCCCATCTGTGTGTGTGTGTGTGTGTGTGTGTGTGTATGTGTGCACACAGCCAGAAACTGCGTTTTTAGCAGGGTACAGGGAAGTGTCTGCCTTTGCTGTGGGATATTTGTAGTTAGCTGTGCACTTGAGGGTGGGGGATGCTCTGGTGGACTCAATCACCTCAGAATCACAGCAAGTCACCAGGTCTTTGACCAGTGGCAGAGGCAAACTCCAGCTGTTTGAGGGCCAGTGTTATAGCTGAGGTGATTGATTGTACAGCACACAGAAAGCCTTGGGTTCTATAACCAGCACCAAATAAAGCCAGATGTGCTGGCGCATGCCTGCCACCACAGCCACAGGGAGGTAGAAGTTCAAGGTCATCGTTAACGACTTGGAAAGTTCAAAGAAAGCCTAGGCTACACAAGACTTTTTTTTTAATGATTTGTTTTTATTTGATATGCATGGGTGTTTTCGCCTACGTGTGTATCTCTGTGGAGGTACCAGATCCCTTGGAAGAGTTACAGGCAGGTGTGAGCTGCCATATGGGTACTAGGAATTGAACCCCGGTCCTCTGGAAGAGCAGCCAGTGTTTATAACCACTGAGCCATCTCTTTAGCCCCCCCCCCTTTTTTTTTGTTCTTTCTAGATAATTCAGAAAAGCATGAAAACTTAGCACCCAGTGTGGCTGTGCTCCCTAAGAGACTGTGCTAAAGGGGAGGAATTTGGAGATGAAAAAAACAGTATCTCCTTAAAGGGCTAACCTCTTTAATGTTGCTTAAGGTAAGCCTACCATCCTAGGAGTAGTCCTTTGGCCAGGGCCAAGAGCAATGCTAGAGCTCCACCCAGGACAGGGACTCTATTCTCTTGACCAGAAGGGGATTTTTCTTAAAGGACCTGTATTGCTACTCTGACAGTATCGGGCCTAATGGAAACATTTCTGCAATGATCATGATTTGGTAAAGTTTAGATTAAAACTTGCAGAAAATAGTTAATTCGGTGCAAATTAGTACTGTCACCTTGTAAGCTATACAGCTTAACCTGGTGACTTTAAAGATGCTCCTTGAGAGGTCGGATGGGTGAGAAGACACTTTGAGGTGAACTTTCACACAAGGAGAAGCCCTTCTATGTGGACAGTATTAGCAGTAGTGGATGATGCTTGTAGCCTCTGGAAAAAAATGATGGAAGGGCTTCAGAGGGAATGTCAGACTCCACATTTCACAGGAATGGTGAGCCAGATGCTGGTTCAGTCCATGAAATAGCGGTTTTGTTCCTTCTCCATCCCTCCAGGAGCACAGCTGTAGAACTTACCAATGGAGCAGAGGTATGTGTGAAAATCTGAAGTACCTGATATGGGGAAAGGGCTGTGTATCCCAGAGTAGCTGCACATTCACCCAGCTAGGAAACAGTTCCAGTATCAGGACTGAAAATGTGTCATTCATTAGGTTCTTTAAAACCAGACAGCAAACCTGACGAGGCCTAGGACTCTGCTTTTTGAGTTGCTACAGTTCAAAATTAAAGCTACAAGAGGAAGAGTAACTTGGCTTCTTTAAAACCATACACATTGGCACATGTAGCTTCAGAATAGCTCATTCCCTTTTAACAGACATTCCATGTGTTCCTGGTGTTTTGTTACATAATTCTGTCATTTTGATCACGTGTATAGGATGAATTCCTAGCAATAGAATTGTGTGCCAAAAGATACAGACAATGGTCATTTTAATAGATATTACCAAAGGGCACGGCAATTTATATGAATATTACAACACCCCCAGCTAGCAACGTATGGGGTGCCAGAACCATTGCCAGCACTCTGTAAAGCTAGATGCGAACAATCTAAAGGTTCCCAAAGGTAGGATGGTTGCTTACAGGTACCAGAAGTTTCCTGGGATAATGAGCCAGGCAGTAACAAGGAACACTCTAAGACACTCTCCCTCAACCCTCAACTCTGACTTGTCTGAGCAGAACATAGGCAGAGACCAGTAGCCTGCTGTCACAGCCCAACTGTCACTGTGATGCCACTACATCTCCTGCAGGGAGCTAAAAATCCTAATGTGTGGTTGGATCCCATGTGCCCAGAAGTAATTAACTGGTCACACTTGTTAATCCCCATAACCAATGGCCTCTCTGTGGTCTAGCACACAGGGCATCAGGACCTATCTTAATTAGTTTTCTCCCATTGTCAAGGCTCTGGCTGTAACAACCATATTAGAAAATCTGAAAAAGGAAGGTTCTATCCTTCTCAGCTCCTTCCTCTCACCCACCACCGAGAATATGGTCCAAATAAACCACATTCTCTAATAATAACCTTCACCACATGGGCAAAATAGAGGCAACTCCTTTTTAGGTTTCTGGTCCAAGGCTGGCTGCTAACCTTGCTCTGCTTTCTAGCCAGAGTTCACTGTGCTGCTCTGGAGCTTGGATGGCATTGTGACATCATCATACCTGTGCCATGCTGCTGGCCTCTCCTGAGGGACAGGCAGATATGGCCAGTTGAAATGATAGAAATAGCTGTCAGCAACTGTGGGGTCACCGTGCATCTGTATCACTGTCCGTGAGGCTTGGGATGGACAGACAGCTCCTCAGTCGTGCCCCCAGGGCAGCATGGCAGGTGAGCTGGGAGTGAGAGGACAGTGAAGTGCATACACTAACCAACCAGAATGACTAAAGCAGCGTCCCCAGTATCACAGTCCCAGTGACCAGTTATGCCCTTTGCCAATGAGAAAAAGCAAGCTACGAAGGTGGGAGCACTCTCCAAAGAAGACCAGCTTCAGAGGAGGGCTGAGAGTTTCAGCCAGAAGTTGGGTGGACTTCGCAGGCATTAAGTGTCCTTTGCCTTACAAGAAACTGTGGAAGCATTCTTATCTGCCTTAAAGTTTGTTTTGTCTTGGTTCTAACAGCAGCCCTGCTAATGAGCCTGCACACCGCAGGGTTAGGGGAGGACTAAAAGACTGCTCTCACATCCAGATCAGATCACCCTTGGCCACTGCCCCATGAACTCTTTCCTGCTTGCCGCAGCAACCTTCTTGGCACATGGGTCCCTGACCTGGTGACTGTTCACAGCAAGGCACACTTCAGCCAAATTAATTAGAAAGATTGCTCCATGCTTGGTCTTCCTTTCTTACAAGGTGATTTATAACCTAAGAAAGTAGGGAATGATCAATGAGTTTGGTCTTTCTCCTCTTGATCTTCTCTCCATTCCCTGTCCCCTCTCCTCCTCTTCAGTGAACAACTCACAAACCCAGTCTCTTCTCTCTGCCCTCTGCCCAGCCTGCCTCTCCTTTGGAGTTGGACAGCTCCAATGAGTCTTTTTATCTGCATCTTGGCTTCTATTTTTATAGATTTACATTCTAAGGAGAGAGTCCGACTTCCTCAGTGATATTAGACGTACATGATAATTGACTCGTTGGAGTTCTTCTTAGTCTGAGGCTCTTTGTGGCACATTACAAAGTATAGAAATTCCTATACAGATATCTGAAGCAGATAGAGAAAAGAATCATGCATTTCTATTGGTTTCTTTCTATGGAATAAATGTATTCTAATTTTTTTAGGTGCCAATGTTAAAGACACCTAATTGAAGCAAAGGGAGTTGGATAAAGATATGTATTTTGTTTTGCAGGCTATTAGTGAAATGGCCTATTTATTGTAAGATCAGCTCATAATCAACATATGCTTCCCTCTCCCCCTCTTCCTCATACCTTTCTTAATAAAGAAATCTTTGATTTATGCACCAACTGCCTTTTCATGCTGTGATTTTTTTTCAGTTAAAAACAGAAGGGAGCCACATTCTACATTTTTGTTTGTTTGATGGTGTTAAGAGAAAATACTCATGAATTTTTGTTTGTTTGTTTGTTTAGCTATGTTTATTTTTTGCATTTTTGTTTGTGGTTATTGAGATATGATTTACATGCTCCAAAACTGACCTTTTCAGGGGACTGTGGGAGGAGATGAAGAGGTCTAGAGAGAGGTGACCAAGACAGGGTGATGAAAAAAAAAATATGTGTATCATGGAAGCAGAAGGAGGGACTTTTTGAGGCAAGGAAGGACACCAGCAAGAAGGGGTAAGAGGGGAGGGGAGGGGAGGGGATAAGAACAGAATGTACTGATATATATATATTATATTATATATTACATATGTATAACAATGCCACAGTGACGTTTATTTCATTATATGCTAACAAAAAAGTTAATTTTAAAAGATAACACACACACACACACACACAAGAATGCCCACAACACAGAATTAGGCCTATCATGATAAAAGTCTTTTTCCAACCAATAAAACAAACCTGTGGCTATAGGCTTCCCTTGGTACCAAGCAGAGGAGCAGCTATAATGTCCTCTAAGCCAAGCAGGCACAAATCACCCCCAAACATTTACCCTTTTAAACGGTTCCATCCATTTTTAATGAATTAATAACCGTATGCAACAATTGCCATTATCTAATTCCAAAACATTTCATCACTCCCCAAAGTGACTCTATGTTTACTAGCTCTAATCACACACACACACACACACACACACACACACACACACACACACACACCCTGCTACCCTCATTTATATAGCTTTTCATTTCTTAGTTTCCACAGCTTAAGATAAAATGCTTTCAAAATAGGAAATATTACAGGGTACTAGTTGCTTTTCTGTTACTGTAATTAAATATACCACCAATGCAAGGTAAGGAACAAAAGGTTTATGGGGCTTGTGGTTTGAGGGGATAAGAGGCCATCATGGGTGGGGGGCATTTTTAATCTTTGTTAACCTGGGACGGCAGACATGTCTTAACCATCGGCCATTAACGCTCATGCCAATGACCTCAGTCATGTTACTCTCATCTTGTTATAGCACATTTTCTCACATTAACCATGTAAAGGAACTTCAAAAAGAATACCAGCCTCGGCGTTGACATGAAAGATTGATTCTCTTGTGCAGAAAGACAGGAGGGCCAAGTAGAAGAGACTGAACTTGGTTTTGTGACTTCAGTGCTCCTCTAGGAACCAACAATAGAGGTTTTGTGTTTTCGTGGGAAGCAGTCATCAAAGGTGTCACAGAACACAGGAAGGAAACACAAGCCAATGATGGATGTTGCCATTTGTTATCATGATCCTATTACGGGCTAGCAGGGCAGCTGAAGCAAATCCATTTCTACCTGGGTCAGTTGAGTGGGAACAGGAAAGGCTGGAGCTGAGCTAGAGAGGAAGGACCAGCCTGACTCTGGGGGCCATGACTGCTGTGTCCTCTGTGTCCTCAAACACAGCCCCATCCTGCAAAATTGAAGGGTGAGGCAGATAGTGAAAGCTTCATGTGGTACCCGGCACTTGTGTAGGGCACAGCAGCTCTGAGTGACAGAAGGAGAAACAGAGAAAGGCGTCAATGGGCAAGTATGTCACCACTGCTTAAACAGCCTCTCATCTGTTACCTGGAACTGGCCCTCACCATCTAGAAGATCGTGGTAGATGGAAATGTCCCAGAGATGCCCCCTGCCTGGTCCCAAATCTCTGACCCAAGAGTCTTTCCTGGCAATGTAATGAAAGGAAATTGTAGCAACACAAGTCCAAAATCACGATGTGCAGTGGCAGAGGTAAGACACCAGGGTCTGTGATAAAACATCCCATACCTTTCCTCTACTAAGTGGATGTCTTTCCTGTCTATGCTGTAATACCTGTATGATAATGATAACATTTATTGAGTGCTTAATCTGTATGGTGTACTGCAGTAAATAAAGTGAGCGTGCGTGTGTGCATACCTTAATACTTGTTGTAATCTTAGACAGTATTATTATCTAAAGTTTAAAGAGTATAGAATACCCCTAATTCTATTCAAAACTCCCCAGCAAGGAAGGAACAAAAACAAGACTTAAGCCCAGCTCCCAGCTCCCGGCTCCCAATCTCTGCTTCAGGTGTGCTTTTCTGAAGAACTCCTGATGACCACCCACACCTTTTCAACCCAACTATTTTGTGTGTGTGTGTGCTTCCTGCTCCTTGTGACTCTCTCCTCTGTACCACACAGGCCACCAGAGAGCTGTTAAATGTTCCTTCCATGATCCTCCGCATAACTCTTATGTTTCCCCACACTTCTACAACCCCTACTGATGTGTTTATAAAAAGATAGAGAGGGATATGTTCTATGGAGGTGTGGTGAGGTATGGGGGAAGGGGGTGCCTCTGCAGGCCCATGGGCAGAGAGAGGGAGAGAGAGAGAGAGAGAGAGAGAGAGAGAGAGAGAGAGAGAGAAGAGATGCCAGTGGCTAGCCCTCAGAGGGACGACCAGAAGTCCAAGGAGAATGTGACAGGCAATGTGAGGAAAGTAATGGGGACTAGAACAAGATGAGAACAAAGTGGGCTACATGGGAGAGCCCATTGTTAGTAGGGGAGCTCGTCCTCAGTGGGGAGTCTGTCCATATTGGGAAACCCCTTAGGGGTAGAGCTCATCCTCTGTGGGGAGCCTGTTCTTAGTAGGGGAGCCCTTCCTTAGTGGGGGAGCTTATCCTTAGTGGGGGAGTTCATTCTTAGTTGGGGAGCTTGTTCTTAGTGGGGGAGCCTGTCCTTAGTGGGGGAGTCTGTCCTTAGTGGGGAGTCTGTCCTTAGTGGGGGAGTCTGTCCTTAGTGGGGGAGTCTGTCCTTAGTGGGGGAGCCTGTCCTTAGTGGGGAGCCTGTTCTTAGTGGGGGAGCCCATCCTTAGTGGGGAGCCTGTCCTTAGTGGGGGAGTCTATCCTTAGTGGGGAGCCTGTCCTTAGTGGGGGAGTCTGTCCTTAGTGGGGGAGTCTGTCCTTAGTGGAGAGTCTGTCCTTAGTGGGGAGCCTGTCCTTAGTGGGGGAGCCCATCCTTAGTGGGGAGCCTGTCCTTAGTGGGGGGAGTCTGTCCTTAGTAGGGAGCCTGTCTTTAGTGGGGGAGCCCATCCTTAGTGGGGAGCCTGTCCTTAGTGGGGAGTCTGTCCTTAGTGGGGGAGTCTGTCCTTAGTGGGGGAGCTCATCCTTAGTGGGGAGCCTATTCTTAGTGGGGGAGCCCATTCTTAGTGGGGAGCCTGTCCTTAGTGGGGGAGTCTGTCCTTAGTGGGGGAGTCTGTCCTTAGTGGGGGAGCCTGTTCTTAGTGGGGAGCCTGTCCTTAACCATGGAGCCCATCCTTAGTGGGGAGCCCGTCCTTAGTGGGGGAGCCTGTCCTTAGTGGGGGAGCCTGTCCTTAGTGGGGAGCCTGTCCTTAGTGACTTTCCACTGCAGACCCCAGTTCATTCTAGAAACATGCAGAATTCACACCTGGACTTCTCATATTGACACCAGACCTAAAAGGAGACAGGAAACATTACCACAGTGACCAATCCGTGCTGAGCCCCTATTTCAAGGACACACTACAGAAATGGAATCAGGGATGTGGAACAAGTTGGAAGGGAGGAGATAGAGGCAAAAATAATGTAAACACAGTATTTGTCTATGAAATTCTCGAAAAGGTTAAGACATTTTTCCTTTTTTAAAAAGCCAGACCTTTGGCTTCTGTTTTAAAGAAATAAATAAGATAGCTTCTTTGAGAGATGGTAGCTCTAAATCCTTCAGGGCTGCAGTTCAGCTCAGATGTCTAAATCCCTGATATTTGAGGTTGCAGAAAAGAGAAGGAAAAAGGAAAAGCAGTAACCAGCTTCTGTGAAGAACTCCCGGGCTTTTGCCTGGAGGGACAGTGAAGTTTGGGAAGTGAGAGGCCCGGTTTTCACCATTTGGATTTTTGACTTTGAACTCTTCTCTGCGTAGAGAAGCTGAGGCTCCTGACTGTTTATTTGCTATGAATCCTCAGGTAACACAGAAGACACACCGACCTTGAGAGCAGAGACAAAGCAACACGGGTGTAGAGACATCACGGGTCAGGAGCTGTATCTTCTCATGGTTTGTTTACTCTCTAGTAGAGAGCACTGTCTAACTTAGCACCATCAGGGGGAAGGCTAAGGCAGGGGCTGATGAAATGCTGACTCAAGGCCTCTGACTGATGACTAAGGGCACTCCCTTTCTAGCTGATGTCACAGTCTAGAACCTGGGTAAAAACTGAGTGTTGACAGCAAACTCTGCTTCATCACTGCCCTCACAACCCACCCTCAGCCTGCTATTAAAGGAAACAGCTCTAAGTCCCTGGTGCAGCCCAGGGCAGGGGGTGGGGCACGGCCTGACTGTGGGGGCCAAAATCGCATAGTGGGGGAGGGTGGTCATTGCTTGAGTGGGCAGTGCCCATTCTTAGGAGACAGTTAAAAATAAAGCTTAGACATTGTGCCCCAGCAAACACATTAACATCCATCCCCAAAGCAAAATTCCACCTGTTCTGAGTGCCATTATCAGAGCTAGGTAATAATTCTCTAATAATGTCTTATATTTAGCTCATTTTTTTAAACTTCCCAATTGTCCCCAAATGTCTTTTATAGTTATTACTACTATATTATAACCAACTAGTATCTAAGCTGGGTATGACAGCTCATACCTTTGCTTCCAGCACTTAGGAGGCAGAGACAGGCAGATCTCCGTGAGTTCAAGCCCAGCCTGGGCATCTTAATCCAATGTCACATTTCTAGTACCCACCACCACCACCAAAGATCAGCTCCTTTTCCCAGTTTCTTAAGAAGCAGCTGTTCAGAGTGCAAACTTTACACACACACACACACACACACACACACACACACACACACACCCTTCTTCCTTTGCTCCAAGACAAGCATAGCTTTGAGATTTTATGGGTGTGGCTTCCCAAAGACACAGAAGGCATCATTGTCCTCTGGTTCTAACAGTCTTTCCATCTCTTCTTTCACAATATTAGCGGAGCCTTAGGTATGGGGGAGATATTGTAGCTGGGCCGGGTGGGGCTGAGCACTCCACCACCAGTCTCTCGGTGCTCTTTGACTTGTGTGGCTTTCTATAATGGTCTCGGTTACCGAAAACAGAACCTTCTTGGAGGAGGGCTGAGAGCTACATTTGTCTGTGGATACAAGGGTGAGTGTTTATAATATAGTTGGTAATGACACTGGTTTAGGAAACTGACCACAGTAGGGTCTCTTCTAGGCTTTGTGAGCTCAGCAGACACAGGCTGCGTTCAGTACCAGGCATGACTTACTTCTCGGTGAGTGGCCTCAAGTCCAATAACGGAGCTATTGCTTGCGCCTTAGACATACATGCCACCACTGCACCCTTGAGATGTCTTGCCTTGCTGACCATCGTACTTGTCCATAGGCTTGACAGCTGAGTAGGACTACCGATTGCCTTTCTTCACTGAGGTACAAACCCAGAAAGACAAACACCACGTGTTTTTTCTTATTTGTGAACCTTAGCACCAATATTTTAGATGTGAGTATGTGCCCTGGAATAAGGACAGATATTAGGAAAGGGGAAAAGGTCCGAGGGAGAGGGAGGGGAAGGAGCTGGGGCTGGGGGCTGGGTGGGACCGAGGTGCTATGAAGGGAGAAATGGGAAAAGGGGGTTGACTGAGATGTGGGTTGGGAGGGCACTACAGAGGAAGAGGGGGGAAAGGAGTAAATAACACCAAGAAAGTTTGGAGAAGCTATAAAGAAACATTGTATGCTCACTTAAAATACTTATAAAATAAGTGTATTTATTCAGTATGCATATTTAAATAAAGTTATACCCCTTGAATGATAATGCCATCTCCACCCCCACCCTCACCCCATCACTGCCAAGAGCCATAGACTTGCTAACAGAAACTCCAGCACCAGGCGTGGGTAACATTCCTTCCAGCTGTTGATCAGGGGAGCGCAAGAGGCTTCTGAAGTAATACAGGTTATTACTGTTGCCCTTTCTGGCCTCCAGAGCCTGAGAGCGAGACCCTGTTGCTGAGGACGCTACACACTTCAGACACTGGACTTGGACGAGGCTAGCTGGCACCGATCCGAAAGCCCGAAAGCCCTGAGGCTTCGCTCTCATTAAAACTAGTCAGTTTTAAAGGTTGCTCAAAGAAATTTGGAAAAGACGCATCTTATCTCTGGGGTTTAAAGAAAATCATATGAAAGCTGCATTTGCTTCACCTCGTTCTAACCATAGGCAGAATGGTTTCGGCTGTTGATATTTATTTAGTGTCTTTTCACAGAGGTGGAGTGTTGACCCCAGGCAGCACTTTTTGCCCACAGTAGGCAAGTACTTTATCACTGTGTTACATGTCCTACCCCACACCCCAGCTTTCTGACTGAAAGAACATGGAAAGAGAGAAGGTCCTGGGAATGGCCTGGTGGAGGGACAGATATCCCACCCTCGGAAAGAATACCCACATGCCGAACTTGGAAAATTCCATTTCTCTTTAAGAGAAGAAAATCCACTGCATTTCTGTAAAGAAATAGGGTTTCTGTGAGCAGGAGAAGCAAGACAAATGCAAAGCAAAAGCCACCACAGGCAGAAAAGCAACCAGGGCAGGGGCAGCCCAGGAGGCTACTCCCTCAATATGACCTTTAGAAATTACCTGATCACCATTTCTGCCGTACATGCTGTGGGAAGCTGGACCTTAGTGGTCTCCAGAGGGCCTTTAAGGTAGTTTTTCCTCAGAATTTGGGCCTTATGAATGTGTCTGACAGTCCTTCTGAAGACATAGAGAGACCTGTTCTTTCCGAGGGGCAAGGATGCAGGATTACCTCAGGTAGTGAAAGGACACTGGAGAGAACTGGGTCTCCCAGGGGAAGCAAGGGACAGAGTGGAACACATGAGCCTCCACAATTCTTTGGTCCTAGAGACCAGTTAACTGCAACACCTAAAAGAAGAAAATGTGGGACAATGTGATGTGATCCTCAACTCAAAGATGCTGGGTCCCCATCTTTCTCAAGAAAGTCCCGACTTCACATCAGACTATCAGGGGGAGTATAAAAAAAAATGGCTTCTTGTTTTGTTTTGTTTTTAACTCGTAAAAAAGCAACCTGTCAAAATAGCCCAGAGAGAAAATAAAACCAACCCGGGACAACGCAATGAGCTTGTCCCTGCTTGTGTGTTTGTCCTGACTTCCAGGTGATCAGCTCGGCTTGTCTCCCTCCCCTTGGCTTCCCAGAGCTCAGCTGTCGGGAGATGGATTTGTACATGGTCACCGGTGAGCTCTTGAGTAGCTCGCCACAAATGACCAAGAGCATGAGATTGGTTCCCCAGTATCAGCAGGAGTCCCAAGTAGGATGGACTGGCATGTTTAACCTCACTGGTACATATGACCAGGTGGCTTCTCCTGTTCTAGAAGTCTGAAGTGGTGACACAGGGGGTCTTCTTGTGAGAAAAACACTGGAACAAGTTTACGTCAGAGTCCTGAGAGAGGATGTTCACTAGGTTCAGCTGTCCACTTAAGGGTTGGATTTCATGTCCACCTGCAGATGGTGTAAACCACAGAGCAAAGGGGGCATGGGGAAGCTGGACCTTCGTTTTTGCTCAGTGTTTGACCAAAGGTGACTCTGACTTAGTGGACTAAGGTCATGCCCTCTCTTCCCCCACGATCGATAATTTAATGTGACTTATCAGAAAGAGAAAGAATTGTTTACTTTTAAACCCTGGATCCCATAAAGGGAGAGAGCACAAAGGCCTAAAAGCCACAGATGCTCCGGGTTCTCACGCACGGCTGCCCTTGAACCCTCACTAGAATGAGAGAACTCAGAAGGCGACATCCTGAGAGCCAGATGAAGGGTCCTGGGATGAGAGAAGACAAAAGCTAATGGAGGTGAGTGTCTTCTTCCAGGGCTGCTAGCCTACTGTGAGAGTGAGGCTGTTCTTCATGGTAGCACTGAGTAGTGAGGGTCAGCTGCTGCCCTCAAATTCAATATTTGGATTTGTCTGCCATCAGTGAGCAAAACTGAACACTTTTTGTAAGCTTCTTTATACTCCCTAGAGAAGAGAAGGGGTAGACAGACTTGGAAGACACAGAGCCAGGCTTGTATTTCTATCCTTGGAGTGGCTAAGGTAAGCCATTTCCCATTTTAAAATGGCTTGGTTATCAATAACATTAGAACCACCTGTATATTTAAAATGGGGGTTGTTTGCCTGTGCTTCACCATGCTTTATTCTTATTCTTCAAAGATACCTGCATCCCAATTGCTCTGAGAGAGAGAGAGAGAGAGAGAGAGAGAGAGAGAGAGAGAGAGGATGAGAGGGAGTGTGTGTCTGTGTGTCTGTGTGTCTGTGTGTGTGTGTGTGTCTGTGTGTGTGTGTCCCCAACTTGCACTGTCCCCTCAAGGATGCTAGAAAAAACTGGCCACCTGCACAGAGGTGAAACTGGTCCCCTTCCGAGGCCTTGGCAGCTCTTGATGAAAAGCCCATCGAGCCTATAATGCTGAGAACCTGGCCGAGGATTCTCTCTACCTCTGGATGCTGATTAAATGCTGGTTTGATTGATGTGTGGATGAGGAACTTTCCAGATGTCCCCCTTCTAAACCGGTTTCCTTGGAAAGAAAAGCACCTTCGTTCCCTGCCGATAACAAGAGCGTTCTATTTTAAAAGCTCTACGTGCTTTCAAAGATGACAAGACTCAGGAAATATGCACTGACTTTCTTTGTCTAGACTGTATTAGCCTAAAACAGTCAAATGGATGCATTTAACACGACTTCACCTGACAGTTAACTGTGGGTTTGCAATGAAAAGGCATCTCTACCTTTTGCTTTTTAAGAAACCCTTTTGTGTTATTGATGGGTTATCTCTCACAGCAAAATGACTCCACATAGTTCCCCAAAGCACTCCCTTCTTGGTGCTATGAAGCTGTCTGGAGGATGCTGTTCGTTCCTTTGAACAAGCTGAGAATACAGTCATGATCTCCTGGTACTTGTAAGCCCACTGCATCTTTCTGGGTGCTGTGGCACACATGGATGCATTTGAAGCAGGCTAGGCTTTGTCCTTCTTAGAGACCACTCTTTCCCACTTAGGAGAAGAGATCCCTAGTACGAACAGGGGGCAAACCGAGATTGACTTGTTTTTCACGCACATGGGTTCAATGGATGGTGAGAGGATTGTGGGCCTGGGCACAGGCAGTATCCTCATTCCAAAAAGGCCTTTCTGGGCATTTGGACACTTCACCCTGATTAACATCCAGTACAAACTTGATTTAAGCCACTGGCTAGTTTTTTTTTTTTTTTTTTTTTGTTTATTTTTTGTTTTTTGGGTTTTTTTTTTTTTTTTTTTTTTTGGTGGGAGGGGTCACAGAAAGTAACAGAAGTTAGCATTTCCTAACCAGCTTGTGCCCTTCCTGTTGCATGTGTACTAGAGCCGTTCCTAGCATCCAGTCTGAAATTCTAAAGCCCTTTTAAGTCTGAAGAATGAAAACAGACCACGTGAGTCAACCCTAGAGTGAACTACATTGGCTTTTCTTCTCAGTGATACATTAATTAGTAAACAACATTTGGAAGAACAGGGAAATATTCTGCTGGCTTTCAAAGTGCCTGCAGAGGGGTTGACAGAATTTGATTGCTTGGTCAAAGAAAGCATAGAAAAAAAAAAACCAAAAAATGTTTCAACAGTGTCTAAAAATTGTTCACATGGCCATAATAAATAAATTTTATTTCTTGATGTAGTATCATAAAGTCATTGTACTGCATAAAAAGATATTTTAGTAATAATTTGCTTTTAAAAAAATTGACCTGAAGTCTCTCTGTCAGCAGAACTGTTTCACATCGGCCAGTACATGTGTTCAAGTCAGATAGGTTCCAGCTTTCAAATTTAAGAAGAGCATTCGCAAGAAGGATTTATTAAATTAGGTCATCCAGAAAGGGGGACTTTGAAATTTTTGAATTCTCATTATTTTTCTCATTTCAAAAGCACTGTGGAAAAAATGTGAAAATTAAGAAATTTAAAGACACAAAGGTAAAAATAAAACAGCAATTCCGTCTCTACCTGGTAGGGAGCCATTGTACCATGAATGCTGTGCAAATCTCACAAAACAGAATCTGAATTATACGCACTGTTTTGAAAACCACTCCTTTATTAGAAATGAAACCTTAATTTATTTCCAAGTCAACAACAACCAGCTTTCTACAATGTGGATGATTGCAAAGTGAGGACCATGGACCAGGTGAGAAGATGGGCACTTTCTTAGGGCTAGGCATCTGAGTGGTATGCAATCTCTTTATTTTAAATGTCACTATGAATTAGCTTTTATTTACTTATTTAGTTATTTTTCTTTGAGATGGATGCTTGATTCATGCCCAGCCGCAGAAGGGAGACTTTAGGGGAGGTTTGGGTGTGTCTGTTGGTTTCCTCCTCTTCCTTCTTCTGTCTTTTGCAGATCAAGCCCTGAGAGGTCCTCATCCCAGTCAGCACTAATGAATGCCTCACCTCTCCTGGTTGACCTTACAACTCGTGGGAAGGGGAATCTAGAGCCCCACTGAGATGGTTAGGGTGTCCCTGGGGGTGAAAATGAGGTGGGGTTTCCGTTCTAGGTCCTTTAGGCAAAGAGAAATCAACATAGCCTATTTCTTGGAAGGAGCAGTGGAGGAAAGACAGGTCATCTCTCTCTCTCTCTCTCTCTCTCTCTCTCTCTCTCTCTCTCTCTCTCTCCCTCCCTCCCTCCCTCCCTCCCTCCCTCCCTCCCTCCCTCCCTCCCTCCCTCTCTCTCTCTCTCTCTCTCTCTCTCTCACACACACACACACACACACACACACACACACACACACACACACATCCCCCCTCAATAGGGTAGGGCAGAGAGTTAACGGGAGTTTCCCAGTTTCATTGATGAATGCTTGTCTAATACTAAGCTGAGTGACAATCTTTTCCTGCAGTCTGCTGGGGCCACGGAGGAACAAAAAAAAAAGCCAGTTTATTATTATTATTATTATTATTATTATTATTATTATTATTATTATTATTATTATTATTATTATCTTTAGTAGACAATGATCCTATCAGCACCTTTAAGGAAAGGGGAGAAGAGGAGCCACGGTTGGAGGGAGTTGGAGGTCACAGAGCGCTGTTCGGCAGCACCTATTTTAAGTGGGTGACTTCATGGTCGGTACAGGAATGCAGGGGAGAAGAATACAGAATTCGTTCCCACTTGTTAGATACAGCCAGTTTTACACCTAACGCAAATCTTTAGGCAAATGTTAACAACTCAGCTATTCTGGGGAAGGGAGTAAGGCTGGAAACTGGCACCCAATCTCCCTTTTCCCAGCCTTTGGGGAAAGAAAGGATTAGGTAAAACTCTTCCCGGTTGCTCTCATTCTCCACCGTGAGCAGAGGTTCGAAGAACCGTAGAATCTGGAAACAAGTAAATCCAGAAGGCGTTCGTTCACATGGCAACCTTTCCACTAGAAAGTGAACCTTCCTGCTAGAAAAACCAAAACAGCAACAGAAATGATGTTTTCATCTCGTTCGTTCTTAGTTGGATCCCTCCTCTGCTGCCTGCCGCTCTACAGAATGGCTGTGCTAAATACCATTTAAAGTCTGAACATGGTAGGGTGTCTCTGTGTCCAAGGATTCCACGGAGCGGAGGCGCCCGCAAACAATCCTCACAAGCTGGGCGTGAGGGTGTATGCTTGCCTTTAGTCCTAATACCCAAGAGGCAGGTATAGGTGCATCTCTGTGAGTTTGAGGCCAGTTGGGTCAATATAGTGAGTTCAAGGCCAGCCAGGGCTATGTACTAAGAGACCATCGTCTCAAAAGGAAAGGGAAAAGTAGAAAATCATCATCATTTTCTTGAACCAAAGAAGTGATCCCATTTGCTGGTGCTGGACTGGAAACCATGATGAGTGAACGTTGTTGGGGTCTGTTACCCAATGGATGTGCTTTGTGAGAAGTGTCTGTCTCCTCCTGGAAGTCAAGCCTTTTAGGAAACAGATGTAAATGAATTTCCATCCATGTCCATTGGGGTTTGTTCCTCTTGGTAAAAGGCCTTTATGAACCTTTCTGGTTATTCAAGATCCCAGGACTCTTTCCTGTGCTCCTGTTCCAGGGCTCGGAGCCACGGAGGAGTCTGTGACCTCGAAGGAATGCGAAAGGGAGGCTAACGCCTCTGTGTGGATGACAGATTTTCCTTAGCAGAGCTGTGGAGTGTGACAATGGTGTTTGTGTCCAAACCATCAAACGCCATTATCACACTAAATAGCTACTGCTAGGCAACCCGTCTACTCCACGTGACTCGACTTGCTCTCTCTGAGGGAGGAGTTTGGTCTTATGCACTCTCCTTCGGATGTAATCTGTGAATAAAATTTGGTCCTCTTGTGCTCATAACTGTACTTCTGCTTGGTGCCTGCCCCTCATATGCTGTTGTGAAGGGAATGACGTGAAGGAAGAGACCAGTAAACCCAACCTATTCGTGGGACCCTCCAACACCGACTACTTCTAACACCCGGGTTATTCCCACCAGTAGGCCCACTATCAATTTAGCTCTGAAAGCCAGCTAGACAATCTTTATTTCTATTCATGGTTGATGCTGTTTATGTGGAGATAGCCCTGGATCCAGCAGGTGGATGGCACAGTCTCCAAGACCCCACTTTGGATGTCCCTTGAATGTCCTAAGTTGCTTTCTTTGTGGTTCTGACTCACCAGCTATAAACTGAAGTTTCCATAACTGTACTCAGGTTCAATTCACTTCCTTGAGTGGGTCTAAAAGAATCAGGAAAACATGTTGGCCAGCTTATTCCAAAGGATAATTTAAAGACAGAGTGGAGATATGTGCTCCAAGAAGTGCATATGTTTGGCTACCTAGAAGCTCTAAACTGTCCATAGATTTTTATAGTTACTCCTTTACATAGGCTTGATTCCGTAGACATGAAAAAAAAAATGAATCAGGGACCCCACAAGCCTCATGACCAGCGAGCAGACAGTGTGCAAACTGAAGAATGAAAATTAAGTCAGCACCATCTTTGCAGATACTGGGTCAAAACCACCCAGAGTCTGACCTTGTGGTTTAATTTTCTTATATATGTAAGCACAGCAAAACTTTGGGATAAAGAACACCACAATCGCCACAAAGCTTGGGGCAGAGCTACATAGAATCTCCCTAGCAAGGTAGCAAAGCGCCTGTGACCTTTACAGTAAGAATGAGATCTATTGGCTGATAAACAGAGCTCGGATCTAGAGCCTAAAGAGGAAGGATTGGTAGTAAGTGTAAGAATGGACTCTTGGTGGAGGATGCAAAATTCTAGTCACCGAGAGATAAAGCTCAGCATCCGGGCCTAAACACTGCTCGGGATACTGGGGGATAGTGAATGGTCATCAGCAGGTTCTCTGACCATTTTCAGTCTGGCCTTCCAGTTGAGCAGACAGTGTTCATTTCCTTCTGAATGAAATGAATATTTTTCCCTGGGGGCATGGGAGGTGGGGGAACAGGCCTGTGGGATTCACTGACCCAGTGTCTCCAATGCTTTCTCTAAGCTGTACAGAAATGTAATAGGGCAAAAGGGGCCATCAAGGTCTAACAATTAGGTGGCACGCAAGCAATGTTTTCTAAGAAATGATAATCAGACAAGGTAGGTTGGAATTATGAGCCAGGAACCATGGATAAAAATATATGTACATATACATATATACATATATTCACACACACACACACAATTAAATTATAATGGTGGTAAGTTTCCCTATTTTCTCTAAGTCATTTAAATTAAAAAATGTCTCCCAATACACAGAACAAAGGTGTCTTAGTTAAATTCCTAGTGTTGTGATAAACATCCTGACCAAAAGCCACACAGGGAGGAGAGGATCTGTGTGGCTTATGTGTGTTCACTGTGGTCTGCCATCGAGGAACTCACGGCAGGAACTCAGGCAGGGCAGGAGTCTGGAGGCTAA
This sequence comes from Micromys minutus, assembly GCF_963924665.1. NCBI lineage: Eukaryota > Metazoa > Chordata > Mammalia > Rodentia > Muridae > Micromys > Micromys minutus. Next base: position 50,424,321 of record NC_137977.1, read on the forward strand.
AACTGGGACAAAATCCTGGGACAAGTGCTGCCTCCTGGCTTGCTCGGCTTACTTTCTGATACATTCCACGACCACATGGACAGGGCTGATGCCCTACTCAGTGCTCTGAGCCCTTTAGATCAATCATCAATCAAGAAAATGCCCCCCTTCCAGGCTTGCCCTCATGTCAGTCTGATAAAGGCATTTTTCCCAGTTGAGGTTCTTTCTTCTCAGATGACTGTAGCTTGTGTCAGGTTTACAAAGAAACAAACACATGGGGTTACCTCTAGTCTATGAAAACCACAGACAAATGGGCGATAAATTAAGGCATGGAGGTCCTCTTCTTTCTGTTACTAAAAAACAAAAACCTGTCTGTGGCTTAACTAACCTCTCAGACATTCTAGGGCATGTCTGATTTTTTACTGTCTTAACCAATTGTCAGGTTGATTACTGGATTTAGATGCTATATCTGTCTTATGTTTTACAGGTTAGCACCAGAAACCTGTATATAAACTGTGTGTCAGTTGCCATAGCAAATCTGAATAATTGAAAGCCTTTCACGTTCCAGGACAGCGGTACAGATGGGTGGTCTGGTTTCAAATATCTTCTCTGGGAGGCATCTTCAGTAAAAACAAAATCTGAGACTTGCCAGAATGAACTAGTATATGATTAGTCAGGTTGACGGGGTCAGATCAACCATCAGAAACAACCACATTCATCCACCAGCCAGCACTTACCAAATATGTGCAGAGTGGTTTCCCTATGCCTCGCACAGTCCTAGAACTGGGGTACTTTTAAACAATTATAAAAAGTGTCTGACATTACTTCTAGAATGAGCAATCACTGCTTGCATTTTATTACTGCACAGTCCCCACGGCCCCAGGTACACTTATGGAGCCCAGTGAGGTAACGTTGCCAATGCATTGAGTCCCTTGCTAGAGAGCACCCTGGAAGTACATCCCACACATCCAAGAGGAACTGCTTTAAGATCCTGAGTAACTTTGTGGAAAGGAAAAAACCGTACAAAGTGATTTCTACCTTCTCAGTGTGTTTCCCCCAACAATTTCTTTCTTTCTTTCTTTCTTTTTCCTGGCAAGTCAACTGCCAAGAGAACAAATACCCCTGAAAGAATGAATATCCTGGCCTTCTTTCTTGTGTGTCCTTCTATGAAGATAGCATCACCTGAACAAGTACTGATAGTGACCTTTGCCATTATAGGGATCACTCCCCATGCACATGGTTCTATGGGACCTTTGCATCACAGAGCAAAGATGGTACAGGTTTTGGTCCCCTCCCATAGACAGCAAGCTGAGAATGGAGCTTCTGCTATCATCTGCTCAATCAACCACAATGCATTATGGGTCTTAGAACTTGAGAGTCCTCCTCTTTTCTCATAGCCTTCCTTGACATGATTCTTCCACAAAACCCTGTGCTTCAAGGCTGAGTCCATGTTGAAACTGAGTTAAACATACTCCTGGTTAATTAGCATCCTCAGCTCTCTGCAGGTCTGCCTCTGATAAACACTGAAGGAAAAGCCCAACAGTAGGATGGTGTACAATAGTCCCCACGAAGTATAGAGAAAGCCAAATAGTTCAGAACACTGTCATTGAAGAAAATAGAAGAAAAGGGACATTTATGTGGCAGTTAAAGTGCCCAGACAGGGAGCAGCCATGTCAGAAACCTCTTCACTGTAGTAAGTAGCACTAAAGATGCAGAGACTTCTGGCTCCAAATTATTCATAAAGAAGGGTTTTCTGTGTTCTTGTCTACTACTGTGGCCCATTAAATGGCATATTATGATCACTGCCTATATCATTCCTCATTCAAAATAGAAGACCTGTTCTTTCTGTAGGTTTCCACAGGACACGTTTATGTGCCCCCTTTGTATCGCTATGTGTGTATGCCCGTGTGCATGGTTCCTGCCTCTCTCATTTGAACCTTGAACCTGGCATGTGGCTATAATCCATAAATTCCATAATCCAACAGGGGGTGATGGGAGGCATACACTGCAGTGTCCACCTTTTTAAATGTATGTTCTGGGGACTGAAACTCAGGTCCTCAAGCTTGTGAAGCAGGCTCTACACTGGCTGGCCCATCTCCCCAGCTCTTACATCTCGCACTTTAAAGACACGGTTTATACTGTCCTGCTGCTTCAGATCCCTGATGATAGTACACTTCCCACATCAGCTTTCATCTCCGCCCCTATCCCAAGAAAGCTATGGCCAGCAGTTTCCAGGCAACCATTCCTAGGGATGCATACTAACTGACTCCAGGTGCCGTTTGCAAGATGAAAGGGTCCACTTGGACGTGTTACTCAAAATCACTCACAACCCGGGGAGGCCACAAAGGATACAGACGGTCATACTAACTGGTTTCCTTCTCAGCAAACAGGCTACTTGAGTCTTACGTGACTTTGTGGATTGCACTAGTGAGGTCTTTAGTCCCTCTTTCCTTCTCTGCACAGTGCATTCAGTAAACATGTCAGTCACCACTCAGGGCCTGCCCTGCTTTATTCTAGCTCCAAGGGAGTCATCATATGCCAACAGCTCATGTGGACGCTCCTCTGGACCTTTCTAAAATATGCAGAACTTACTCTTGCATCCTTCTTAGAGGAGATAGAGGAAGGCTAGAATTAGAAACCAGTTCACTCTTGGTTCTGATGGGGAAGTCAAGAATCCTGGCATTTGTAGCTAGCTTAAAAACACCCCCACTCCTTAGCTTCACCACTCCCTCGGGGAGCAGCATGGCTTGTTTAGTTACTATGCTGTAGGCATTGTACTGGACTTGGAGATGCAAAGAATAAGACTGAGTCCTCTCTCCAACCTTTCCCATTTAGTAATTGGATGGGTGCCTAAACACATCCATTCCTCACCATGGTAGGTGCCAACCCAGAGGCATAGACAGGGAGCCAAGAGCCGTGAATTATACCCCTTATTTCTCCCCTGAGAAAGAGAGCTGGAGTCTTTGGTGTCATGGTCTCCCTTTGTTAGTGTTGGAAAAGCTTCCTCCTTGTCGTTCATTTGGGAGATCCGGAAGCTAACAGGCCACTGTTTGGGGCTCTGATGTCACATCATTGGAGCCTGCTGCGTTTACTCTGTGATTTGCCAGCTTAATGAATAGCCGAGGACCTGCTCAGGGGCTGGAAGATGAAGCTGTATGTTTTTCAGTGACAGGAGGAGAATTTTAATTTCTCAGAAGAGCTTGGCAGGATGTAAGCTGCCTGGATTGACAACGCACTCACAGAACCAGGTCACTAGGTTTCTTCCCTTCCTGACTGCCTCTTCCCAGCCACCCAAAACAGCTAAGTCCCTGGATGGACACCTCACTACCCACCCTACAGTCAGCCATTAGAGCAAACTCACAGTAGACACCATCAGTAGACAGGTGGGGGCACCTGCTTTCTTCTCCTTTTGTACTGAATCTCTGCCTCTGATTTATGTATGAAAAGGAAAGGAGCCAGGCACACAGGAGCTCACGGAGCTGGCCACTGGTGCCTTGATTTGATAGATAAAGCAGAAGCTTCATCTGCACACTGAAGAAAGCTTGATTCAGCACAAATTTGATGTGAACTTGGGATGCTGCAGAGGGTGTACAGTTGAGCGAGCAAAATCTGATACTGACCCCCCCCTTACTGTTTACTCAACTGTCACTCAATTATGTGATCCTACTCCCTACCAGGCCACATTGCAACCGCTGGCCACTCATCATCTGAAGATGAGATGACCTTTTAGCGCCTGCATGTTGTCCTTTAGTGGGGACACAGACGATGCAGTAGGACCTTGGGAGTGAGTGTGACACCCTTAGACTCAAGGAGGGGGATAGTGTGTGTGGTAGGTGAGAACAAGGCAAGAATAAGGGCTGGAATGCAGCTGATGCTAGTTCGAGTCCACGGTGCCCAAAGCCTGCAATCCCAGTACTTGGGTGGAGAGATGGGGTATCTCAAACCCAAGGTCATCTTTGACTTCATGGGGAGTTCAGGACCACCTTGGATTACATGAGACATGTGGGGGTGGGTAAGACAAGAGTTGGGGGGGATTCTGCCCCGTCTGTTGCTCTCCAAGCTGTTCATTGACCTCCGTTTTCACTTTGGTAGAGGCTAAATTACCTTCAAGTTTCCAAAGCATTTCCTAGGGTTCTCCAAGAGAACCACTGAAGTATAACTCTGGAACTTCTGGGGGGATGGGGCAGGGGGGGTGTTAGGAAATTTCTCTCTCTCAAAATGCAACCGTACTCCCACAGAAAAGAGTTTCTTTAACTTAATAAAGTATTTGGTTCTATTATGCAGACTTAGGACTCTGTGTGTGTGTGTGTGTGTGTGTGTGTGTGTGTGTGTGTGTGTGTGCTTAGTATAAGCAGCTATGGGTCTCAGGGTCAAGTACATTATTAGAAAAAAGGTTATTTCCCACCCTACCCCTTCCCCCAACTCCTGACCCCCAACCCCTCCTACCAATGGGCAAAGAGATATCTTGTTAATGGCGTTGTTCTCTTATCAGTCAGGGGCAGAGCAGACAGCAGTCCTTTGTTCATCCTAGCTTGATGCCTGGCTTGGTGGCCACTGCTGTGTTATACCTGGGACTCATAAAAATCCAATCCAATCCAGGCAGCACACCACAGTATAGTGGGCCCAAGACAGACAGAGAAGAGCAGACCGCCATGTCACCCACAGATCTGCCCTCTAGCGCACAGCAACAGGCGGGCCACAGACAGCCACTTGCCACCACACCACACAGCATGGATGGACGATGTCACCCAGGGGGCTGCCAGCTGCGGGGCCAGCCTGCATCTGGGGCCACCACAAGGTGTGAGTACTCGGTGGTCAGATGGAAGAGAACAAGAAGTCAAGCAGCTTGCACACTGTGAAGAGAGAGGAACAGGATGCTGGAGACAGGGGTAGCCTGTTGTGGGTGACCAGCACAGCTATGGTCCCCATTTCCATGGTTCATATTGTGATTATAGAACATGGGGTTGTCAAAGCCATATGGGACCGTGTGGATGTCCAAGGGCTGTGCCTAACTGGCCACACCCCTCGCTGTATACAGTTCTCTGGAGAGCTGCCCTATTTCTCACCAGCTCACCAGCAGCAGCACAGAGAAGGGAAGTCCTGCACCTTGCCTGGGAAGCATAGTCGTGCTGGCCCTGGTCAATGGGGAGCCGTGAGCCAGCCCTGAGGACAGAGCAAGATGGAGCTGGCTCCACCACTGTCTGCTGTGAAGGGACATGGGGAGGAGGGTGATGTCCCCCACCCCTGCACTCCCCCTCTCTCTCCCCTCTTCCTCCCCCCCCCCTCATGCTAGTCGGAAAAATTGGCCCTGGGCTTGTGAGAGCTGGTAGGTTGCGCCTGCCCTTCAACGGCTACAGCACTTGGGAGAGCAGGCCCTGCACCTTACCTGGGCAGCACAATGGAGCTGGAGCCAGCCCTGAATGCAGGAGAGCAAGAGGGTTGGCGCTGCCTCCCGCCAGTGTGTTACTGGGTGGCCTAGACAGAGCAGTGCTGGAGAGCTCCCCCTGGTGGTGTGTGCATAAGGGAGCACCAACAGGCTTCCCAGCTCGGCTACCACCCAGACCCAGATCCGGGGTTCTGAAATGGCTCACCCCCACATTTGCATCATCTGTGAATGGCTGGGGTGTACGAAAGGGGCTGTGCTGCTGTTCCAAAAATGGCAGGATCTCCATGACACAGGACAACAGGATAACTTCATGAAAGGAATCCCAAGGAGGATCCAATATTGATGGTGTCACGGAAGCCAGAGATCTTGAACCAGGCCAATGACTCATTGAAATGAACATTTGCAAGTGAAGATGTGTAGACAGAGGGACATACTGTGGGACACACTGTGACATACTATAGCTTCCACAACAAGACATTCTCTATGCTTTGGTTGTTGGTGGTGGTGGTGGTGGTGGTGTGTGTGTGTTATCTGGGAGGGGGTTTGCAAGGGCAAAGGGCAGATATGAGGGGACAGGGAGACAAATGGAACTGGGTGCATGATATGAAATTCACAAAGAATCAATAAAAAGTAAAAAGAAGAAGAAGAAGAAGAGAGAGAGAGAGAAAGGGTTATGTATGTAGCTTAAAACAAATAGAATTCCATGTTGCAAACCTATTCCCTATACTTGCCTGCCTCATGGTAACACACAAAGACATTTGATTTCACTACTTAAGTATGTGACTCAGTGGTCAAGCACTTGCTTAGCATATTTGACTCCCTGAGTTTGGTTCTCAGCATGACAACAAAAGGAATTTTAATTGTTCTATAGAGCTGGGTAAAATGCCTTTAAAGTCTGTTCTCACTGGTGGTTTTTCTTCCTATTTCTTTTTAAACCAGAGGGGGGGGGGGGAGGACAATGTTCTGAACTGGGTTGAGGAGCTTTGGCCCATGAGAATTTGAGCCTGGGGTGGAACTTTTCTTAGGATGCTGCCTCTTAGTGGTAGAATGGGTCCCTGCTTATCCTAGCAGCTGCGGCCGGGTGGGATTTCAGGTTTGCTAGGAAAGAGATTACATTTGAGCATCCCTTGGCAGCAGGATCCGGCCTAATTTTGATAAAGTACATTTTAAAATGCCTAGGGAGACAGATGGAAAAGAATGAGGGAGATTGTTCCATGGAGTGCCTGTTGACCCATTAAATATGGCAGACAAGAGCTAAACCTTGTTCTACCTGCACAACAAGGTTCTTGCTTTTCATTTTTTCCTGGCACATTGGGGCCAGGCAAGAGCTAATTAAATGCCTTCCCATTTCTTAGGGCTGCCTGTCTCTGCCACAGCCCATCTTGCCCTGCGCTTCTGCTTGGCCTCACACTGAGCTGGATACAAAAGTGGATTCTTTCCTGCTTACTTGGATGTGCCAACGATTGGACTCCCAGCCTGACAGTTGAATATTTGCTGAGGATTTTCTAGTGTCTCCTATGCCAGAACTCAGCGCATCTCAGACTGGGCTATTTGCCAGAAATTAGAATGAATGATACTCCTGGTATCACTCGATACAGAAAGGGCAGCTTTGTATCCCCCAAATACTTACTCCGAAATAACCACCCAAAGATACTGACAGTGTGCCGTGGAATTTTGTTTGCAAGAAGAAAACTTCTGGGGCTGGAGAGATGGCTCAGAGGTTAAGAGCACTGACTGCTCTTCCAGAGGTCCTGAGTTCAAATCCCAGCAGCCACATGGTGGCTCACAACCATCTGTAATGGAATTTGATGCCCTCTTCTGGTGTGTCTGAAGACAGCTACAGTGTACTCATATACATAAAGTAAATAAAAAAAAAAAAAAAAAAAAAGAAGAAAACTTCTTCCTTTGATGCCCCTCTAGGGAGTTGTTTTTGAAACAATGTTTCTCAGTCAACTATTACATCCAAGGAAATGGGTTTGACACTTGGTGTCCTGCTTGATTCCAAAACGTGGGAGCAGCAAAGCAAACAAAATCACCCTTGGGTCCCAGATTTGGGATAGGCAGGGAAAGAGAGCAGAGGAGAGAAGGCCAGCCTAGGCTGAATGACATCCTGTCTCAAAACAAAGCAAAAGTAAAATTAAAAAATATATAAAAATACAAAAAGTCTGTGTGGAGGTGCTCTCCCTTTGGGATCCTTTGGGTTTCATGAAAAACTGAATTTTTTTAGAAAATCTTGATTAATTGTTATGATTAATGTTAATATTTACTAAAGGTTTTGAAGGGATCTTACTCTGTGGCTGAAACTAGCTGCCATCTTCTTTGCCAGCTTTGATCTTAGAACAAACAGATCTGCCAAGTGACAGGGTTCTGAGACTGGGGAAGGTTTGGGTGCCTCTTTGTTGTTTTTACTAGTTAACTAGTTAAGCCAATGCTGCAGCTGTAGGTCTGTGTAGGCGAAACACTGCTCTGTTCCCTTTGGCACACATGGTCCAATGGAGCAGAAAGTACACAGAGAAAGCCAACCAGAATGAGGTTGTTGGCAAGTTCCTCCTCTCTGCATCCAGTTGAACACATGCCCACCACACACTCAAAAGGCGGTGCCTGTTCAGAAAAGAGAGGCCTGTATAATTAGAAAATAATTGGCCCTCTTTGGGGCATTCTTTTTAATCAGATTCTATTGAAACCTTTTGCTATGGTGAAGCTCATAGAAGCATGTCTGGGAGGCGCAAGGACAACAGACAACAGGAAATACAAACCAGCTGTCTGAGTGCTCAGCATCGGACCTCTCTAGGATATGGCGACCACTGGCAAGAGGTCTTCACTCTCCAGCCATTCTCATTAGTGAGGAGCCTGCTGTTGGAAATGCAGGACTGTTTTCAGAACACTTCCATTCGTGTGATATGCCCATCACAGAGCTCCATGGTCAAGCCTTTTAGGAAGCTAAACCTAATCTGTATGTGATCACTGTGATATCAAAAGCCCCCACTAGGCTCTCTAGACCTCCCTACATTGTTGGCTGAGTGAGCGCTCAGGTATTTACAGTCTTCCCTAGGTTGCATTATAGGAGAATCAGCAGCAACTGACTTATTGCAAAACAAATTAACATGACAGCAGTAAGGCGGGGGTATTGTGAGACCCAGGAGCCATGCCTTGGTGTAAAAAAACCTGCTACACAGTAGCCTTGTTGTTTGTACAAGGAAAATAGCACCCAGCTGGAGACTGGGCGGCCATGTGGCCATACTAGGCCATCTCCAAGAGCTGTGGCTGGAGCAGAAAGTACTACACTACAGCAAACCTCACTGTAGTGCTCTGTCTCTAGGCCTCCAAATAACTGCACATGACTTTTTTTCAATCACACTGTAATAAATAATACAGGCACCTCGAAAACAAAAACTTAAGTATCTGTGAAAGAAGGCAGGGATGGCCCCACCAAGAAAGGTTTCAGCTCTTGCCTCAAGATTTGATGCAGACAGACAGGAGGCTCACATATGACTGGAGCTTCACATATCAAGCCTTTCTATGCTGTCTTAAATCACACATTTTGATATCATTTTTATAATAACAAGTTATTATCCAAGAAGGAATGACTCATCAAGAGGGCTGTGGCTGTGCCTACACTTTCACACAGAGAGCTGAAAGATGAGAGATAAGAGAGTTGTATAGATAAACGGGATGTGTGTGTTACTATATATGAATGGTAGATTATAGATATCAGACAAATTATAGATGACTAACAATAGTGATTACATGTGATAGATGTCTGGAGATAGTTGGATGGATGGATGGATGGATGGAGATAGATAGGAAGATAGGTAGATAGATAGATAGATAGATAGATCTGACAAAATATGTCCTGTACCTTTTTGCTATTGTGGAACTTTCTAGAATGTCACTGTTTAATACACATCTCTAAAATCTCTGTGACACAAGTCAGCCCACAGTTTATCTTATACAGAGGGGGAAAAGAAGACAGCGTTATCATTAGAGAGTCAGGAGAGCCACCTAAAAAGAAATACTGAAACAGCAGAATACTTTTAAAAAGACGAGACCTTGAGTGACAAACACTTTCTCCTTCAGAATTCCCCTTTTCAACAAAAATGCAATGTATAGGAGAAGGGGTTTGTTTCCATTGCTGGGATTGCTCTTGTTCAAATACGCTCCGGCTAAGCTAGAACCCCAGCCCAGTTTACTTTTTCTTTAAGGCAGGGACTCATGCTGATCCTGAACTTTCCACCCTCTTGCTTCAGCCTCCCCAGTAGCTAGGATGATGGACCTCTGCCACCAGACCCAGCAGGGAATAGGATTTTAGATAGCAAGGAACAGGATTTTAAAGCTAAAGAAGCCAGGAGTGTTCTAACAAAAGCCAGCCAGTCCCTCTGAGACAGGGCTTCAGGCACAGCCACCATAGCTTCTGCCCTTCCTAGGATACAACAGGGAAGGAGGGTGACCTAGAGGAGAGCCATCATGAACAAGGGAGGGCAGGGCCCCTGTTTCTGCTGCACCCAACCTTACCAGACCGAATCTAGAACATGATGGAACCTCAGTTGTAAGATGAGAAAACACGGGTGCAAACATCGAGTGTTCCAGTCAACCTTTTAGGAAACTTCTAAATTACAAAACCCTGGAGGAATGTGGGAAAGAACAGAATCCAACGAGCACATGGCTATGAAGGCAAATACGCTTTACCCTCTTTGCTTAAACATGAATTTAATGAAACAGAACACGGTGCCAGGCTGTGTGGGTAGTGCCAGGAAGTGACCTCACATCCGGATAACCGCCCCCGGTGACAATAAGGTAGGCGACACTGATACAACTTGACATTCATGGTTGCAGAAACGTCCAGACATCCCGAGGTGAGGAGTGGAGGTGGGAAGGATTTTGACCGTGGCCAGTTGCAAGGCAGTGTGGAACTCTTGTCAACAGACGCACAAATAGACATATGGTGCGAGGGGGTGGGGTAGAAACGCTAGCTGTGTACACAAACAGTGGGCTGTCCTTAAGACCATCAGCAGAACTGCTGACACTCCCTACAAGGCTAGTCAGAAAGAGCCATACCATCCTTTCAGCAGACAGCGAGTGACAGTGAACGGAATAGGACTGGTACTCTGCAGGCTGCAGGCTGTGTCCCCAGTGTGTTTGCAGATGGGTACTTGCAAGCCTGTGCCCTGCTGGCTGGTGGTCACTAGTCACCAAGGGATGAGAGATGCTAGGTTTTCTTTTCTGTGGGCATCCCAGACTCAGGCGCCTTCACTGGTGTGGAGTTTGTCTGGACTCTGCCTTTCCCGAGGATTGTTTTCTTGGGCTTCTGGCTGTTGTTTTGAAGGGATTTCAGTCCCAGCATTTTACAGTACTTGTTACACTGGTGCAGCGCTCTGAACTGATCAATGAAGGTCATGGAGCAGTTGCCCTTAAACCCTTTGTACCTGCAAGGAGGAGTGAACAGACGTTACTTTTAAAGAGATGTTTCACCAGTTTCAAAAGAAATATTTGAAAGAGAAACTAATGGTGCATGGGAAATACGCTTATTCCCATTTTCGGTAAAGAACAGTCACATGGTTGACAATGAGAAAAGAAAAAAGAAGAGTGTAGAATTCAATAAAATCAAAGAGTTGCTGGCAGCCACAATACAGACAAATTTCCTCTCAGCCGTAATAATGAACGTGGCTGTACTTGCAAGCCACTGGCTGTGGTTTGAGTCGGAGAGCTCTCCCACAGGCTTACGGTTTGGAATCTTCGGTCCTCCTCTGACTGAGCTATTTTGGGAGGATCTGAAAACTTTGGGAGGTAGGGCCTAGCTGATGCAAGTAGGTCACTGGAAGCTGGGGAGATGGTCCTTAATGGGTGTGTTATCCCTTCCCACTTCCTGTCTTACTCTCCTTCCTGGTCGGCCATGATGTGAACAGCCTCTGTCACACACTCCAGCTGCCATGATCTGAATTGCTCTGCCATTGACTTCCCCGTAAGGATAGAAACTCAGAAACTGTGAGCCAAAATAAAGCTCTGTCTCCTGTTCTTGTTGGGTATTTCATTGCAGTGACATGGAAAAACAATAAATAAGCCACCCTATCTCACTCACAAACCCTGAATAAATAATACTATAAGTTTGGGACTAGGATAAATTATTTAGTATAGACCCTTTTATTTGTAATTGAAAGAATTCAATCTGAGGGATGGAAGGCCCAAGGACACAAAGCTGGGTGATGCAGAAGGAGAGATGCAAAGGCAGCTCTCTGGACCCTCCTCACAGGACAGATCTCTCTCCCATGACCTCCCACCTGTCCTCGGAGGAGAGGAGCCTGGGCTTTTGTTTGCAGCTGGTTGTAGGGAGAGCCATCTGATGCCTTCCCCAGGAGGACTCTCAGAGATATTATGTTAGGTTAGGACAATTGGGGCTTGAACTGTGAATGACAGTGGTTTCCCATGCTAAGCGTGGCAGGTCAGCATGCCCCTCCAATGGCACAAGCACAGGCCCCAAAGTGTCTCTGTCTACCTGTAGATGAATAAGACTCATCAAGAAAGCCACTTGTGAGGTTGGGGATGTAGCTCAGTGGTAGAGCATTTGCCTAGCATTAATGAACCCTAATTTCACTACCTAGGACTATGAAGGGAAAAAGGAAGCCACTGACCTGAGGCTGGCCTAACAGTACTCTGGAGTGGGGTTATGACCCAGTCAGTAAAATACCCACCACAGAAACATGAGGGTATGTGTTCAGACCCATACAACCATGTAAAAGGCCATAAGGTGCACAGATCTGCAACTCCAGTCCTGGGGAGTGGGCTGAAGTTAGATAGATCCCCAGAGCTTGCTGGCCAGCTAGTCTACCCAGCCAGGAAGCACCAGGTTCATTGAGAGACCCTGTCTCAAAATATGAAGAGCAATAGAGCACACCAGACATCAACCTCTGACTTCTGCCCACATGCACATGCAAACACACATATACAAACATACATCCACATACACCATATAAACACATATACACACAGAAGGGAGGGAAATAATATGGTCACAGGCTCTTTTGGGCTCTGGGTAGGAAGCTACACTCTTTGATATTAATTTTGTAGCTAGAAAACTGATCCTGCAGATCTTTCATTAAGCTACCCCAAAAATCCAAGTTCCATGTGCTAACTCAAGGTTCTACTCCTTAGAGGAACTGAACTTGGGTCCTCTGGAAGAGCAGCCAACACTCTTAACTATTGAGTCATCTCTCCAGCTCCTAGTCACCTCTCTAGTCTAGTCCTCTCAAGTCTTTACATTTTTATCTTCTGTAAAAGACTCCAGGAAATGTCAAATGCTAGCCTGGGTGCACTTCCTTCCTGCCTGAGCATCCCCTCCTGGTGTGTGTGTGTGTGTGTGTGTGTGTGTGTATGTGTGTGTTTGCATGTGTTAGAGGGAGACAACCCAGGGCATGACATGACACAGTAGAAACTAGAGTGTATCTGGCTGTGGATAGGGTGTCACACACAGGCATGGTAAAACAGCCTTGTACGGCCTAAGATATGCTTTCTCAGCTCCCAGTCTCGGCAAGATCAGGCTGGAGGGCAGAGTCCCTGGAACATACTGAGCCTTTTCCACAGTATGGGGATGAATTCCTTCAGTCTGTTCTCTGTATCTTCCTGAGGACCAGATCCACCTTTAGAATTGGGAATCTATATCCATATCTCTCCACAGGTGTCATCGCTCCCAAGACAACGATTTGTGTCCAGGATTTCTGTCCAGAGGAGGCTTTTAGTGTGGATGCTCAAAGAACAAGTAAATAGACACCAGCCCATCAGCTCTTTGATCTTAGCCCAGATGGGTTCCCACAGCATACTTCTGACTTGCTCTTTCCTGTTTGCTTTTATAATAACAAAATACTCAATGCTACCCAGATGTAATTTGAAAAGAAAAGGACCGTTTTGTTTTGTTTTGCTTTGCTTTTGGCTCATGATTCTGGTGGCTAGAGATTCCAAATGTGGCTGCTACATGCTGGCCTCAGCTACACTGCACTATGGTAGAGTAATGGTCAAGTACAGAAGGGGCCAAGTGTGTGCTGCGATCTTGCCTTATAGGCCCTCATTCCTTTCCTGTTGATCTCCCCACAGTCTGCCTTCCACCCAGGCCTCGGCTCTTAGCAGTTCCCCTCACTAGACACTAAGCCTTAAGCATACAAACCTTCAGAGGGGATACTCAAGCCAGAATACACTTAGAAGCTGGCTGGACCCAGGCAATACTGACTGGGTTTTCCAGATGCACATGGGTTATTTTTAGGTTTTGCAACCTGGTATCTACAGAATTAAGACTTTCCCTCTCCTCTAAATTTGTTCTGTGCCTCAACTGGGAACAGGCTTTGGCCTGTTGTTCACTTAAACTGGCATTCATTACCATGAAATGGTTTTTGCATGGGAAGAAAAAATAAGGCAGCATCCATGTTTCTAGACCAATTAGCCACAGATGCATTCAAGGGACATGAGTGTAATCCACCAAGCTGTCACCTATCCAAAGTGATAGGAAACAGTCCTCAGCTTGTGACCTGATTGGCAAGCCATATACCATCTGCTGCCCTCGGGCTGGGTGGAGACCACAGATCTAGACTTTGGAGATATTGTTCTAACATGAGTACCACTACAGAAACTCACAACTACGTTTCTTGTTGGTTAGACACACAGACTTGCAAAGTAACCCCCAAATTCTGTCCTTCCAGGAAGCCCAGAGTGTGATATTGTTTTAAAATAATAGCCACTGTAGATCTAGTGACTTAAGATGAGATCCTATTGGAGTAGGGTGGGCCCTTGATTCCAATATTACAGATGTCCATGCATGGCACACAGGGATGCCGTCTGACATCTGAGGAAGAGTTCTACCGAGGCATCACAAATCAATAACCAGCAAGGATTGCAGTCAACCACCAGAAGGAGAGAGACAGACATGGGACAGACTCCAGATGAACTGGCCCCGCTGTGACAGTTAATCTTGATCATCAAGTTGATGGTATCTAGAATGTAGGAGAAGGACCTCTGAGCACACCTCTGGGGAGTTGTTTTACATTAATTGAGATTGGGAGGTTGCCCGCCATAGAATGCACCAGTCCCTGGGATGGGGTCCTGACTGTGCATGTCATGTGAACTTCATTTCCTCCAACCTTCGTCCCCTTTGCTTCCATGGTCTTCATGACAAACATACTCGTGAAGTGTGAGCCAGGCAAACCTTTGCTCCCTGAAATGGCCTTGGTCAGAGCTTTGTTTGTTTGTTTTTAAGTCACAGCAACAGGAAAACAAAAAAGCAAAGCTAAGATCCCGGCTGGCACCTTTCAGGCTTAGAGCTTCCGGAACTATGAAACCAGACATTTTTATTGTCTTAAGCATTACTTTAGTGGTAATTTTTATGGCAGGCCTGAGACTCTAGCATGATGGGATGAAACTTTGTATTTGTGACTTTTTTTTCCCCAATATATTTTCAGTTTTAGGAACCTTAGCTGTGCTGGATCTTACTTGTTGGATCTTTGCTCTTTAATCTTCAGTTACAATAATTTTCCAAAATGTGCAAAAGTGGAACAGCCAATGGACAGTAGGGGGTGCCATCCAATGTGTCTATTAACAAGTACCCCCCTCCACACACACACACACACAATGGGAGTGGTGTGTGGGAGCTGCATGGGAACTTGCTAAAATGGTGGTCTGGTTAGGGGCTGAAGTTCCACACTTACTAATAAGTTTTGAGTAATCCAAACCACTCTCTTCAGAATCTCTAATCCCTACGTGGCTTTAGAAAGGCCTTGATATTTAAATGGAGATACAGTATGAACTTGGTTCTCGAATCCCATGTTCAACAACATGATAAACCCACACTGTGTTATTCCCCAGGAAGGAGCCGGGAAGCTGTTTCTACAGTCTTGCCCTCACTCCACAGAGATGAAACACGTGTGACAGAAACAGGGTACAGAGATGTGACACTCACTGTGTGTCGGAAACAGTGTGAGGTTGATTTCATGCTTCAAAATGTCTCCTCCCAACACGATGAGACTGGCAGGAACTTTTAGGCTTAATACAAACAGCGGCAGGCGACTGTGACCAGCCTTCTCAGGCGGCTTTCTCTCAGCTTCCCTGTGCGATACTGCCTCCAAACACCCAGAGAAAGGAACTGGAGAGCAAGCCTGCAGAAGCCTCCAGCTCTGGCTGGGCTGCAGCCACACAAGGGGTTGTTTAAAGAATGCTGGGTAAGATCAGGAAAACCTAAAGAGCGGTTTCCCCGAGTGTTGGTAATCTTTTTAGAAGCAAACCGGAAACCATCTAGGGTGCCTGTGGCGTCATATCCTTTTTGGAGAAAGTGTCCATTTGTAGGAAATAGTTACAAGGACAAGGACATCAATCTGAGGATACAGGTATATTCTAGTCCTAGGTATGTGTGTGAGTGTGTATGTGTGCATACAGTTGTGTGTACATGTGTGCTATGGTTTAAATCTAGAATGTCTTCAAAAGGCGTGGTCCTCATGATGGTAGGCCTAGTGAAGAAAGTTTACTGAGCAGATGTGTCTTTGAAGGGTGCCCTACTTTGGCCATGAGGTTTTGTATTTTCCTCTGCTGCACATTCAAGCTGTGACCTCTTGACCCATCATGGGCCTATATGAAGGCGTTGGTGGAAACTATGAGCCAAAACAGGCTTTTAATATAGGAACAGAAGTCTCTCTCTCTCTCTCTCTCTCTCTCTCTCTCTCTCTCTCTCTCTCTCTCTCTCTCTCTCTTTCTCTCTCTCCCTCCATCCCTCTCCCTCTGTCTCTCTGTCTCTCTGTCTCTCTCTCTCTCTCTCTCTGTGTGTGTGTGTGTGTGTGTGTGTGTCTGAAAATAAAGCCTGGATTTGCTCATTAGTTGGTTGGGCTGTTGTCTACATATAAGGACCACTGGGGAGTCTTTCAGTGATCTGAAATCTCACCATGCACTCATTACTTCACACTCATCCTTTCTTTGGTGGCACCAGCTACATGACAGGCATTTCGGGAGAACCCCAGGGTTGAGGAGCTGTGTGGCTTTTCTGGAGGCTGCCATCTTAAAGGGCTAGTAAACACGGCAGCTTATAGTGGGAGTATTCCCCAACAAAGATGCCATTTATAAGGCCTCACAGGCACTCAGATGGCATCCCAGGGCAAAGGTGGCAGAGGGAGGAGCTTGAGCACAGGTTCAGGGAGACATTTAGAGCTGGAGCTGACATTCTGAGGAGAGATGAGCTGAGGACATTTGCCCTGGGGGTTGTCACTTTCCAACAGTTGTCTAAGGAGCCAAAATCCCACAAGTTGCTATATGGGAAACATTTTTGTTTTCAGTACAAGTTTTTGAACATGCTAAGTTCATGCTGTAGTATTAAACTACCCCCTGAGGCTGGAATATTATAAATTGCATAAAAGTTCTATTTAATCTCTACCTCTTCCCCGATACAGACAAAATACATATCCAATCCTTTAAACATCTTACGAAATCTCACACTTGCAAAACCTTTTAAACTACTGAACCCAGAGTGTTCCCCAATTTAGATGACAGTAGAAACTGAAAAATGCCTCTGTGAAAATCTAAGGGATGTTTTGGGGTGTTCTGGAAAACACATCTGTGTTGTCTAGAGAAGTTGTAGTCTGAGGGAGTCTAATTGTTGGCATTCTGTTTGGACAGGTGACCTTCAAGCAGCCGATCTCCACAAACTCAGCCAGCTCTGGCCACTGCCACCCCCTCCCGGGACCACTGAGGTACTCACTTCCTACCCAGTCCAGACTTTCTACTCCCCTCCCCCCTGCAGCCCAGGGGTAAGTCACATTATGGTCAAGCAAGGGCTCTAATATCTGTTTCCTTAGAGCAAAGTCGGCTTCTAGTCCCATGGCTCTTCCCTCAGTCTTAGACTAGGCGACAGCCTGCTGCCTCCATGGAAGCCATCCCTGCTTTTCCCTTTCTTTGTCCCTTGTGTGTCCTGCCACCAAACACTGCACTTGCTTTAGACTTTCCTGAAGGCACTGGAAGATTCTTCTGGACAGCTCGAGTCTGGTCTCCATTCATTCCTGATCTGCTCAGACCCTCTCTGGGCGTCCTGGTAGCCTTGACTCTTCCTTGTCTCCCCCCTGTTTCTAGCCACCGATTGGGGTGGGGTGAACAGGAGTTCACCAGGCTCTTCTTTAGATGTGTTCACAATTGTCCACAGGGCCAGATAACAACCTATCAGGAGTTCACCCGGGAGTCCCTGGGGTCCTGCAAAGGATCAGGGTTTTGATAAAGGAGTAAGAGGACCTCCATGGCTCCCTACTCTAGTTACTTCAACAGAGCTTGTTTTTAAAATAAGATTTCTAGGCAGGGGCCAGAAGACCACCATGTTATTTCTACCTGGCGTGGAGATGTGTTCTGTCTGGCTCTGCTGGGCCTTGGAGATCCAAGCACACACGTAGCTCACTACTGTAATGTCAGTCTCGCCCAAACAGTAAGAAGGTCCCCGCTCCCTCAAAAATCTCCAATCAGCCTCGGTGAAAAGGACTAGTCAGATATATCAGCCAATGGACCAACTATCTCTATGGCACTATGGCTTGGTCAAATAAAACTGGAAGGCAGGCCACCTTCCAAGGTAGGTGACAATGGCAGCAATCTGGAGTAGATATTTAGGGTGTTAAGGTACCAGTGTATTGGGTCTATGAATTCTCAGAAGCCTGGTGTTGGCGAGCCATCTCAAATATTTGATGTTGTACAATGGCATCGGTCTTTCTGTGGGGCGCATTCAAAAACTGGGGAAGTTTGATCCAAGTCTCTTTGCTTTCAACCCTGCTGGCAGACCCGTGAATTGCTTTAAGTAGTGCTTCCAGTGTTACATACAAACCTTTCTGGGGTGCGGTACCGATGAGGAGATTCTATTCCTTCACATGTTCTAGTCACTGTTGCTGGTTCCTCTCCGTGGGCACTCATGTGTGACACTGGACTGGGTTAAGCATCCAGGTAGCCCTTGTCCCTTCTGCCAGTGGGCACACAAGGACTTCTTAGGGAACTGCTCTTGATTCCGAGGGCAGAGCCTTGTCTCTTGTAGCTGAGCCCACCCGCAGGCAGCAGACCTGTGCCAGCCAGTGAAACCCTCAGCTACAGCTGCCCTGCCCACTGCACTTTTGGCCCTCTTCAGGGAACAAGTCTGAGGCTCTTACATGTGGTTTCCATGTCAGGAATGCCAGACAATCCCTGTTCTTCCTTCCAAAGGACTGTCATGTTTGGCAGCCAGGGTGTCCTTGGAGGTTACTCATAACCATCTTAATGTGGCACAACAGTTACTGGAAGGTATGCTCAGAGTGCTTCTTTGTTTTACTTCCATCTAGCCATGTGACTGGGTCCTCTTTTTTTTTTTTTTTTTTTTTTTTTTTTTTTTTTTTTTTAAGCAGAGAGAGAGAGAGAGAGAGAGAGAGAGAGAGAGAGAGAGCACAAGGCATTGTCTCTGCTGCCCTCTAGTGGCTAAGTCAAACCTTCATTATTGCCTAGCGAGACGCTTGCAGAGCCCATGGTAATAAGTATAGATCTGTTCTGCCTGCATGTCTTGGTTACGTTTCCAAATCTCCATTTACAAGACTGAATATCTTTCCTTGTTTCTCTCTTGGAGAATCCTAGGTGGCTGAGGAGCTCAACTCAGAGATGTGATCCAAGAGCCAGTTCAGATCTGCAGTTTAGCTGGAGGGCAGATGAGACTCCAGACAAGGATAGCTCAGGAGTGTGACACAGGACCGTCTGAAGGACCATGCCAAATAAAGTTCAAATAAACAAATTGTAACAGCTCCTCATTTTATAAGATTATAAGTATACCATTTATTCACCAAATAGCATCTCAATTTTTCATTTGAATATTTCTAACTTAATTGGAGAGCAAGACAGGTTGCACACTATATGTATGTATGTATGTATGTATGTATGTACGTAGAGAGAGTGCAGGTTGAGACATAGGGAACATGTATTTCATTCATTTGTGTATATTATATACATACACACCTGCATGTGTGTGAGTGTAGCGGACAGAGGACAGCTTCAATGTCATTCTTCATGTATTGGCTACTTTTAGCTTTGTTTGTTTTTGAAACAAGGTCTCTCAAGGGCACGGAACTCACCAAATAGAACAGATCTTCCTGTCTCTGCCCCTTCCCCTGCTACCATGCCTTTAAAAACATGAATTTTAAAACATGAATTCTCTGAATTGAGAGTAAACACTTTACCAAGTTGGCTATTTCCCTTCACCCCCTTCAACCTGGGGATACTTTTAAATGACCCAGAGGTCAGAGGTCCACATTTTATGATGCTGTTCTCCATGGCCAAGAGCTGCCAGGGATCAGCCATAGAACTCACTGGTCTCCCTGTCCATTGTGATAAGTGATGCTTGCTACGAATAAGAGTATGTTTAATGGGTCCTTACTCACCCACCCCCACTCCTGTACTCTGAGGGTCTCTTACTCTCCCCTTTCTCCTGCTCCATGGCACCCAGTGTGAACCGTCCGTCCTGTCTGCAGACCACCTTGGAGCTTGACCCCTTCCCCAGTTTGCTGCCATTATTCACACGCCCTCTGCAGCTTTGGCTTGGAGGGCAACGTTTCTTCAGTCAGATCTTGCTTTCTACCATCTGAGATCTACCCCTGCACATCAAGGGTGCTTAGCCTACTGCCCCCACCCTCCACCCTTCTGCACCCCTCCTTTACTAAGAGAATGCTACTGACCCTCCCCTTCATGCACCTCTCCTTTGGATCATGGTTGGCTCTGCCTCTGCTCCAGAGGGAGGGAGAGCCCAGGAGTCTACGCAGTGTGCGCGGTTGTCACAGTTCACTTTCAGAATAAGAATCTGTAAGAAAGGGCAGGTCCTTCCGTCATCCTCTGAGAGGGTCTACTTTTATCAGATTTTTCAATCAAACTTCTAATACAGGTTTTTTTCTTTTCTTTAAACTTCTAAAGAAAACTTTAAGACCTGGACAGGAAGGTCTGTTGTCTTTTGAAAGCTCTCAAACACTGCAGAATTCCCTTCCCACTTCTACTTGGGTGGGGAAGCAGGCATAAGTAACACTTCTCAGGCAGGTTTTGCTCTTGGCTCCATCTGTCCTCTCTTCTAATGGGTCCTGGGCAGCTGTCCCAGGCTAGAAAAGTAACATTAAAGCTGAGAACAAAACCAAGGGCTTGGATTGCTTTTTTAAATTAGGAGGGGGTTGTGCCGTTTGGAGCTCTCTGGTTCCTGGAAGCTGTTGACATGCTTCTAAAGATGTTGTAAATCACCATACTTTTATATGCTTCTTGGTTTAAGGGCTTCTTGAGAAGCTTTGGTTTTGTTGAAGGTTTTTCTAAGTCAGCAGTTCCCAGCCTGTGGGTTGCGACCTCTTTGGGGGGTTGAACAAGCCTTTCATAGTTGCATATCAGATGTCCCGTATCAGATATTTTCACTGTGATTCATAACAGTAGCAAAATTACAGTTATGAGACAGCAACAAAGTAATGCTGTGGTTGAGATGCAGCACTGGGAAAGTTGAGAACCAGTCTTAAGTTATGCTATGGAATTTTGTGCCTCCTGGCATTTGGCTGAGGTGAGGAGAAAGGGGGGCTCCATGGCAGGGTCTAGAAGTCAAGTGGGGGTGGGTGGGAAGGAAGGGAGATGATCAGAAACCCACAGTAACTCTGGCTGAGACTATGGGAAGCCAAAGCAGGTCTTCTGAAATATAATTTGTCTTGTTCACAGAAGACCCCATTTGGAACACTGCTCTGACAATCAGAGGTCTTCATAAGTAGGGTACCACAGGTTAATGGAAATATTCATTCTGGACAGCTGCTACAGTGATTGGCTTTAAAGGACCTCAGGCGTAAAATAGCACCAGCAGAAGGAAGCTAAGCTCACCCAGATATCCCACTGATCAGACAAATGCCTGTGGCACCAAGCCAAGCTACCATTGGGAGAAACAAAGGTAAGCAGCCTGTCCCAGATTTGGACCAAATCTCCCAAAATCTCCTGCCTCTTCCCCCTCTCCACCCCATAGCATCATAACCCCTCTGACACATTCTATCTGCAACCCCAGTGTCATGCCTAGATGCCCTTAAGCCTCGGGCAATAAGGGCTCTTGTCAGTGCCAACGAGAGACAATTCTGATGTCAGATTTTATCATCGCTGAGCAGGTTTTCAAAGGGAAGACAGCAGGGAAAGATACCCAAACTGCATCTTAAGGTCTAACACGAAGCGGAGAACAGGCTCTCACGGGTTCACGAATCAAACCTACAGCTTCCATTACCTTTCTCATCAGTATAGCAAAATACTCGACAAAAGCAACTTACATAAGGAAAGGATTATTTTGGATCCCAGTTGACAGGCACAGCCCGTCATGGCGGGTGGCCGGGGAAGGTGGCAGAAGGGAAAGCTGTTGGTTACATTGCATCTGCAGGCAGGAAGCAGAGAACCAGAGCTCAGTCTGCATTCTCCCTTTAATGTGCATGGAAGAGCAGCTCCCACATCCAGGGTAGGTTTCCCACCTCCGCACGGGAACTGTGGCTGGATGTGCGTGCATGAACACACACGCGAACATACACACACACACACACTCACTTGCTCACACACACACACACTCACTCGCTCACACACACACACATACACACACACTCACTCGCTCACACACACACACAGAGGAAAGGAGAATGCTTTTTTAAACACTGTCTGAAGAAATCATGATTAGCCACTTTTTCTCCAAAGAGGACCAAGCAAAGCAGAGAACCGGGAGATCGCCTGAGCAGGCAACTGAGCAAACACACGTTCTCACATTCAACCGGAGAAACACAATCAACAACGGCAACGAAAAGTAACGACTCATAAGTATTTGATTTTTCTCTGTGTAGCTCTGGCTGTCCCTGGAACTTACTATGTAGACCAGGCTGGCCTCGAACTCACAGAGTTCTGACTGCCTCTGCCTCCCAAGTGCTGGGATTAAAGGCATGTGCTACCACCAGCAGCCTGAAATAGATATTTGACTAACTCCTGTGATAATCTCTTGTACCTGTGAGCCACCCAAAGGAGGTTTCGGTTTGCTTTGCTTTGGGCTTTTTGTTTGTTTGTTTGTTTGTTTGTTTGTGGGAAAATGACTGCGTATACACACACATCTATATGTAATTATGGTACTCAACTGCAAAAGACAAAAACAACAAGAACTTTCAATAAAGAAGATGCTAAGTGTAGAAACTTGGGGGGGGGGGTAAGCTGAAAGACATCTCAATGGTGCCAGAATATTTTCTCCCCACGACACTCTTGTGAGTAGTTGGTCTGGAAATGTGTTTGCCAGCATTCTTGTTTGCTTCAGAGTTAGGAAGCAAATGTGTTTCTCTCCGAGAACAAAGTCCGTAAATATTTTATGTAAGTAAAGGAAATGAATTGGATTCATCCCCAAATCATTTGCCATTTGCAGCAAAGACAAGAAATCCACTCTGTCCTCATCAGCGGGCAGCCTTTGCCAGAAGCCCAATGTGAAATGACACCAGTTTCATTTTCCCGACTTACCCTTTAGCCAGTGTTGCTATGCCAACATCAGTTAACTTCATTCCCACACCTGCAGAGAGAGCAAAGACAAAAGTTTGAGTGGTTAGGGGAGGCACAGAGAGGATTGGTCAGATACCCACCCAGACCAGGGAGAAGCTTATTGTCTTTCTGGGCCCATGTGGACTTTGCTCCCCCAGAGCCTCAGTCACACCTGTGTGTGTGTAGAAGGGGTTAATGATGGGGGAGGGCAGCCTTGTGAGTCAGACAGCAGTACCCAAGTCAGGCCTCATTCAGACTTAACCTTGCCTGAATTTGAGACTTGGCACTTTCCCTATGAGCCTTCTCCTAAGAAATGCTGTCCCCTGCTCCTCACTGAAAGTGGAAGCCCTTACATAGAAGGAAGTATGGTCGAGGGCTGCCTTGGCCAACAGCAACAATGAGAAAGTTCAAGGCAACGTGTTCAAAGCCAAACCCCACCTACGCAATTTCTCATTTGCACAAGGGATCTCCAGCTTCTAGGGAACATTCACAAGTTTATGGTTAGACATTGCCATTGGCCTGGGAACAGTAACATTCAGACTCCATGGCCTGGCCATTTAAGACTTTTGATACCATGGAACCACGATAGAGTTGGGAAGTACCGAACCCAAAGTTACTGAGCTTTCCACTCTGGCTCAGCCAAAAAGCTGCACACGTCCTCGCTGAAAACCCAGGCGCACTGGACCCTTTGTGCTACTGTCCTCTCAGCAAGGGCAGCTGGAAGGCAGTTTGGGATCCAGAGGTGTAAGGAAAATAGACCAACTACTATCTTCCAGCATGATGAGGAAGATGAGCATCCTACTACAGTAAGGGACCGCCCACTCTCCCTCTGCCCCAGCCTCAGCCATTATCCTTAACCACTCTCAGGCTAGCAGATGGGAAAAGCACCTACTCTCTTGCCCAGAGTGTGGAGGTCCCTGGACCTTTGTAGCATCTTCTTGCTCTATCCATTCTGCTTCTACAGTGGCTCTACTTCAGTGCAGCTCACCTGTGCTGGTCTCTCTAAAGCCAACTCTGGGATAGGATTGAATGGCCACCTGGTCTGGGGCTCTCCATCCCAGAGACCCAGGGAAGAAGGCAAGCTGAAGGCAGAACTGGTCCAGCAGTGTCCACCCAGAGCATGACAAAAATGCTACATTTGTTGCTGTTGGGACTGGTGAGTCACCCAGAAGCAATGAGCCCAGCTTTTGTATTTGCACCTGTGAGCCAAGCATGCTACTTTGATCCCAGTGATTTTAAAAACTGAGTAATCTAATTCATCCAAAGCTATTAACAAGGCGAACATACAAAGGCCAGCTGCACATTCACTATTGTAGGAAGTACAAAAATTTTTTAAAAAGATGTCGAATTGCAAATGGCCCTTTGGACATCTTTTTTTCATGGGAAGTTTGGTTTAAACACCAAAGTTCTACATTCCTGAAAGGCCCAGTTTTTTAAAGTCATGTGGCAACAGGGGCTTTAACTGTGGAGTGTCATCCCTTGCTCATTGTCGACAGCTGCCATTTTGGTTTAGAAAAGTAGAAGGTCAAGGTTAGGGGCAAGCCTGAGGATGTTTGTAGTGTGTATGTGTGTGTGTGTGTGTGTGTGTGTGTACTGGAGCTCCTCTGTGGAAATGGGAGACAGAGATGGAGCATTTCCCAGAGACTGAGCTCATTTGGTTTAAGTTTTGTCAACAAGGGTTTTCAACAGTCGCTGGAGAGTAACACCCTCAGTCTGATGTGTGCCCGTCAAAGTAAGGCGAGACTAATAGTGGCCGATGGGTTGGCTCTGATGGGAGGAAGAGCAGCAGTCTGCTCTCAGAATCAGTTTGTGGGTGGCTCCTTAGAAAGCCTAGTGGTCTCAACAGGTCCCAGGTCTCAGGTTCAAGTTCCAGCCCCACCTATGACCCTACTTGCCTGAAGTCTCACCAAACTCTCCAAGCAAGCAAACGCACTCAGGGGACGGGAACAATTGCTTCTGGTTTGATTTCTCTTACTGTTAACTCCAGTGTGGACAAAGTGGAGGCGTTGCTTCAGAGCGATGGGTGAGCTTATGCCACAGTGACAGCAGCAACGGAGAGGCTTCTCCGAGTGGCAGACGTAAATAAGCACTGTTAGGAAGCGCCGTGCCAACACATGTGAGCACACATCATTTACTGGGAGATGGAAAATTCCACTGCAGTTGTTTACTAGTGCCTGGAAGCAAAACTGACTACAGGAAGCTCCAGGGTGCTGTTTCTCAGCAGACAAATTACATTCAGTGCAGAACCAACTCTGAAGGCAACTAGGGTCGGGGGTGGGGGGGAGAACAATTGTACAGCCAGAATCTGAATAGAACAAATAGCTCTCCGTTCCAAATGGTGTGTGTGTGTGTGTGTGTGTGTGTGTGAATGCATGTGTGAAATCATTCCTGGGAGGGACAGGCATTGCTACCTCTGCAGATCAGCTCATCTGGAAGACATGTTTTCTGACCCAGCTGACTCACAAGGGTCACTCAGAGCCCTGTAGAAGATACTTACCCATCAGAACCTTTTAACATCAGGGGATACTTGAGAACACTGGAAAGTAAATCTACTACAAGTTTTAGTTTCCTGTCATCTTGGGAAGGAAGTGTGACATCCAGAGTCTGAAATGTAGGTTGGAGTCTTGGACCCATCATCAATCATTAGATGATTGATTGGCCATCACTAAGCGCTGTTGCTGCCCTCAGCTCCTTCATCGGTAACATGGCAGCCATCATATAGTCTATACAGACTAAATAAAAATCACAGAAAAGCGAATACATGCAAAAGGTGGAGAGATCTAGTCCCTCCTGTGGTCTAGCCAACCTGCTGGGTCAGTGTTCACCTTCTCACTTTGATGATGTACAGCAGGTCCATGAAATGTAGTTATTAAACAAAGCTCCATAAAGGCTACATTCTGTCTGTCTCTGTGTGTCTTTGTTTCTCTCTGTGTCTCTGTGGTCTCTCTATCTATTGAGCACCCAGCCTCAAACACTGAGAAACACCAGGTTCCCAGCTCTTAGGTGTGAGACAACTGGTGTGCAATTTTAACACAGGCTGATTTAATGAATTCTAATATATACATGTATATGCATGTATATAATTTAATAAATTCTAATATATGTCTTGAGTACATTAAGCTCGTTTGAGATAGAAGCCAAAAATCCGAAAGAAAGAAAAAAGACTGAGGAAGCTCAGTCAGTAGCACACGGATAGACACCCAGTCACTCCCACATGCAAGTGTCCTCTGCTGGAAGCCTACACTGAGCACGTTTCCCAGAATGACTTGCCCATGGGCTGAGGGGGCAGATGTGACTATCCACAGCTCCCATTCGTACCAGGCAAGTGCTGCTCACAGCGGGGCATTGACTCCCCTGTACTTGCTTCTTGCCACACTGGCAACACATAAAGTTTTAAGCGATTTGATACCTGCAAGCAGAGCCAGGCAGAGAAGGCAATGGTGAGTTACTTCAGCTTCCCTGTACAAATTTCCCTGTTCCCTTTTATTTTCAAATAACAATACTGCTGGGAAAAAATGCCGTTCGATGACTATGAGGCACCGTCTCAAACAAGGGTGCTAAACTCTAGTTGTGGCCTCCGAGATTCCATCTCTGGCACTGTTATTTTCTATTAGTCATTCTTCCCAAGCATCATTTGCAATGGGACATGAGTAACATCATGGGGAGAAGGTGCTTGTTGGTACCCAGCAGACCTCTCCTTCTCTTCACTTTCATTTCCTTCCTCAGGAAGGAAACCTTAGGAACATCCCAAGCCACAGCCCCTGCAGAGCTGGGCCGTCCGTCCTGCTCACCCTGCATGTCCGTGACCAGGAGACAGCCGCTCGTTTTCTGGTATACCCAATGTTGGAAGGTGCAACACTTCTGACCGGCCTCCGAATCTCGCCTGAGGAAGTTGATCTCCTTCCCATCTCGGATGGAATACTTCACGAACTCCCCAATCAGCTCCTCTTCCACTGTGGCGTAAGGGATGTTGTTCTCGGGCCGACGGATAAGGAAGATAGGAATGATCCTGTCAGGGAGGAGGACATGATCACGCACCAGGAGTTCAGATGGGAACCACAGTGTCCCATCACCTGGCGCAGCAGGGCATGTGGTCAGTCCAGAGTCCACTCTGTATTTTATTTAATGTTTTGCAGTACCCTTGGTTATTATGTGATGAACCAAAAGACTCATTGCTGCTTTTGTTTCGAGAATTGGTTTGAAACTCACCCTCCTCATTACTTTTAATATCTTTTTGTTTTGTTTTGTTTTGTTTGAGACACTGTCTTACTATCAGCCTTGTCTGGTCTGAAACCTGTTTTGTAGAATATGCTGGGCTGGATGGAACTCAGAGAAACTAGCCTGTTTCTGTCTCCCAAGTCCTGGGATTAAAAGTGTGAAAGACCATGTTTAGCTGTGACTTTTTAAAGTTATTTTATGTGTATAGGTGTTTTGCCGATGTGTGTGTGCACCACAGAGGCCAGAAGGGAGTGTCAGATTCACTGGAACTGGAGTTATAGGTTGTGAGCTACAATGTGGGTGCTGGGAATGGAACCTAGGTCCTCTGGAAGAGCAGTCAATGCTCTTAACTGCCAAGCATATCTCTTCAGCCCCCATTTAAATGTTAAAAATAGTATCACTATGTAACCAGACTGGCCTCAAACTCACTGGATAGCTCAGAGCAGTCTAGAATTCTAGGTCTACTTAACTCAGAGTTCAGAGAATATAAGCTGAGAATACAGGCTGGAGTCAAAACACCAGGCTCTTTCATTTTATATCAGAAATCCAATGGATCAGTAACTATGACTCATCCATCCATCCATCCATCCATCCACCTACCTATTTATTCATCCATTCATCATCCATCCACCCTTTCCACACATATATACATACATATAATCACCCACCCATCCACCCATTCACCCATTCATTCATCCATCCATTCACCCATCCACCCATCCATCCATCCATCCATCCATCCACCCATCCATTCATCATCCATCCATCCATCCACCCATCCATTCATCATCCATCCATCCATCCACCCACCCA
The DNA here is from genome assembly GCF_963924665.1 of Micromys minutus. Classification (NCBI taxonomy): domain Eukaryota; kingdom Metazoa; phylum Chordata; class Mammalia; order Rodentia; family Muridae; genus Micromys; species Micromys minutus. Next base: position 50,452,213 of record NC_137977.1, read on the forward strand.
CCCATCCATCCACCCATCCATCCATCCATCCATCCATCCATCCACCCATCCATTCATCATCCATCCATCCATCCATCCACCCACCCACCCATCCATCCACCCATCCATCCATCCATCCATCCATCATCCATCCATCCATCCATCCATCTACCTATCCACCCATCCATCCATTCACACATCCATCCATCCATCCATCCATCCATCCATCCACCCACCCACCCACCCACCCACCCACCCATCCATCCATCCATCCATCCATCCATCTATCATCCATCCATCCATCATCCATCCGTCCATCATCCATCATCCATCCATCCATCACATCCACACAGCGCCTTTGGGGGCCAGAAGAGGGTGTCAGGTTCTCTGGAACTGGAATTATGGAAATTGTGATTCATCACATGGATGCTGGCAATTTAATCTTGGTGTCTGGAAGAGCAGCAAGTGGTCTTAACCCCTGAGCCATCTCTCCAGCAGCACAATTTTTTAAAAATTAAAGATTATTTATGGGCTGGAGAGATGGCTGGGGGGTTAAGAGAACTGACTGCTCTTTCAGAGGTCCTGAGTTCAATTCCCAGCACTTACATGGTGGTTCACAATCAACTGTGATGGGGATTTGATGCCCTCTTCTGGTGTGTTTGAAGAAACCTATAGTATACTTATATAAAATAACTAAATAAATAAATAAATAAATATTTAAAAGGATTATTTATCAAGAGACAGGAGAAATGGCTCAGTGACTAAGAGCAATTACTGTTCTTTCAAGGAGCTCTGATTTTGTCCCCAATACCAACATCTGTGGCTCACAAACACCTATAACTCCAGGTCTAAGAGATAGATGTCCTTCTCTGAAGTTTACATCTGCCTTCACATGCACACATTCTCACACAGAGATGCATACATGTATACATAGTTACATTTTAAATTTTAATGTGTTTTTATTTGTACAGGTATTTTGCCTCCATGTGTACCTGAATGCCTCATACATTCTGTGCCCACAGAGGCCATTGGAGTGAGAGACCAAAGAGGCTGAAATATCAGACAATTGTGAGCCATCACATGAGTGGAATTGAGCCCAGGTCCTCTCAAATAGCTGCCAGTGTTCTTAGCCACTAAGCCATCTTTCCATCCCCACATAATTTTTTTAAATTTAAAAATATAATATTTACCAGGCATTCATTTACAGCTCTGGAGATCAAAAAAGAACAGGACAGTGGCCCTGTGATCCCTCACGGAGTTTAAGTCAGAGAGATGAAGTCAAACACTTAACCCTTCTCACCCCGCACCCTTTAGGCCTCCTACATCCTTAGCAAATCAGAGGTAACAATGCACGGGAGCCTCCACAAACTTACTCTGGCACCTCTCCGAAGCCTTCCAGAGGCCGTGCTTCAGCGGCATAGATCTTGGCGTAGTATCTGGCAGTATTCTGAACATAGCATTCCTGTATTGCCCAAAAACATGGTAAATCCAAATGACTGAAAGAATTCAGAATATTGATTAGCAGAACGACTCATATTTCCAAGATTGCTCAGATAAATAGATTCCTAGACCCATCATGGCTGGTTGGCATCACAGAAGCATCTTTTTTGTTTCAGTGCTGGGGACCCTTACCAGGACTTTGTAAGGCAGGTTAGGTGAATGTCTGCCACTCAACTACACCCCCAGAAACAAAACTTACAATGTGGAATTGGCCAGTGATAAAGGTGCTCTAAGGCACGAGTTACACAAGTCCATGTTAGGCAAATGGCCTCTCAAGCAAAGTATCTGGGAACTATAATATTTCTTGAACCAGCATGGAGGAAGGCTGTCTCTGATCTAAAGAGACAGGTCCTTTGGCATGACAATGGTTGGTAAGGGTGGGACTGGTATTTCCCAAGGCTCTCTGCAATTCCTTTTCAGAGGTATAATTCCAATAGTAAATAGTGGACATTTGGTAGGATTCCACCTGAGGAAAAGCCAAATGGATTGTGCTTTCTACCCTGTAAGTCCTGTTGACCAGGATCAGAATGCTTCTGGAACCTTCCATGACTGGCTCATGCTTAAGAGGAAAGAAGGTAAGGGGAGGGCAGGGAGAAAGAAGGGAAAGAAGAGAAGAAGTTGGCTTTCGGGGAGAAAGCAACACAAGTGGAAAGCTCCATCTCACTTGGAGCACAGGAGCTGCCCTTAGCAGCACACAGTGCCGTGGGACATTCCCACACCTGACCTGGGTGGTCAGTGCATGTTACATGAGAGCCTCACCAAGCTCTGTGTACTAATTCCATGGGTAATAGTTTAAAGCGGCACACTGGGAAAGTTCTAGACCTAACTCTAGCAGCTTGGCTACCACCACAGGGTTAAGGGAGAAGGTGCTGCCTTTTGATCCATGAATACCTCCCCTTCTTTTCTCTTTTCTCCTGTCCCACGGTTCAGTTTTAGAGAGAGAGAATCTAGCTAGACACTTCACTCAATCCTCCCTTAGAGTTTATAGGCAGGCTTTGAGCAAATCCAAGAAAGCAGGAAACAAGACAACGCCTGGCCTTTCTGAAAGTCCATTCTCTCTTCCTCATCTCTCTAACATTCTAATACTGGCTCTCTCTGTCCTCAGGGATCCCAGCTTCTACTGCCACTTAAAACCCCTCCCTTTATGTCATCCCCTGTCCAAGTGGACCAACATGATCACAGCCCAGTGAACACCAGGTAAAAGGGGGAAAGGTGTCCTCCTTGGGCTAAGCCCCAACTTCTTGTGAAAACTGAGAAGTGAGGACCTGCAATCATTTAGCTTTAAACCATACTCCAAAAAAAAAAAAAAAAAAAAAAAATCAAACTCCGACTCTCAACTCTAAGTCCCATTTTTCTCTCATGCCCTGTGTCATTCTCCCACCCACAGTGACACCCTTGGGCTCACTGACCCACCTGGGCAGCGAGTTTGTAGTTCCTCTGCACAAGTTCATCATTGTTTCTGGTCCCGTGGGCGACGGCATTGTGCACCTTGAGTACGCATGCGTGGCCAGGCTGGAAGACCGGCATGAGGCCCTGCATCACCGTGCTACGGAAAGCTTTGCGGTGCACCCCTTCGCCAAAGTGAAGCTCCTCCGTGGAGATCTGGCCACGTAGGTGGTCCCCGAAGTAGCTGTCATTGAAAACATCTTCTTTGAAGATGAGTTGGCTGAATTCAATCTCTTCACATCCTAAAACATAGTACAGCTTTCAGGGGACAGAGTCATTTCCGGTACTGGTCTTTGACTAGCTACCCTCCCTTTATAAGGAAAAAGACAGAGGAGACCTGTAGAACCCGGAAAGACAGACCATCCTTAGCGCCCAACAGAGACACAGCTAGCAGGAGGTGGGAGTAAGGGAGAGTGAGGGAGAAAAAGGTCATTGAAGGAGAACATGAGCAGAAACAGGCTGTGGGCCGTGGACAAAGAGAGACTAGTTGGAGCAAAGCTGCAGAGGCCAAGGAAGACTTTTGCGTAGCAGGAAAACGGAAGCAGAGACAAGCACAGTAGCCAAAAGCAATTCTAAAAGATGGATAAAGCAGAAGAGGGAGGAGCGCCATTGAGAAGATCCAACAGCGATTACTCCATTGTCTCTCCTTAGGGCTTTTGGGCATTTTCCCCCTAGCTGTTTCATTTCTAAGTGCATGTGTGTGGTTGTACCCACATGCTCTCTCTCTCTCTCTCTCTCTCTCTCTCTCTCTCTCTCTCTCTCTCTCTCTCTCACATACCTTATGGGTTTATATACAAGAAGAAGAGTAAAACCCCTCATCTTGGGTTATACTGCCTCCACTAAGAAAGGATCACACACACACACACACACACACACACACACACTAGATAGGTAAGAGCAGAGGTGGCTTCAACAATAATGCCTTGAATGCCTGCTTTCCAGTTGGTGCTGCTGTTTGGGAAGAACTGAGAGGTTTGAACACCTGAGGTACGTCATGGAGGTGGGCTCTGAGTGTTTTCTGCCTGCTGTTTGTAAGATGTGAGCTCTCAGCACTGCTCCAGATGTCTGTGGTTGTGAAGCCCTAGCTAAACATTTTATATATATATATAAAATTTGCTTTGGTCATGCTGTTTTATCACAGCAGCAGAAAGTAACAGATAGGACAAGAGAATTTTCATTGAGGGGGAATGTTTACAAAGTACAATCATTTTGGAGTTTTCATAGGTTGATTTCTAACCTCTGTCGGAGCTGACACATGATGCCGATGGAGACAATAAGAAATTGTCTTACACTAGAAATGGTCAAACCAGGCATATTCATTAAGTGAACAAACTAGGTGGCTTTCAATAAAGCGGGGCTATTTTCATGTTTAGACAGGGTTCTGCTGAGTAGCTTTGGTTGGCCTGAAACTTCTTAGGTTGACCAGATGGCCTTGTGTGTACAGGATCTGCCAACCTCCTGAGTGCTGTGATTAAAGATGCCCACTCCTACACCCCAGCTGTAAATGCTGAAATATTTCTGGGTATTTACAAGAAGATAGAAACCATGGGTGTGAAAACATCCCATTTCATGATTTTACACAGAAATATTTTTCTTCGTGGAATATTTCAAATCACAGCTTTAAAAGCAACTCATGGGACTAGAGGGACAACTCTTTGGTGAACTGCAGAAGCGTGACTTAAATTTTGATTCCCAGCAACCATGCTTTAAAAAATCTGGGCACAGTGGTGTGTGCCTTCAGTTCTAGCCCTAGGAGGAAGTAAGGTGGTAGAGAAAAGAGGATTCCTGTGACTTGCCTGACAGTCTAGCAGAAATGGCAAAGGTTCTGTGAGAAGCCCTCTCCCATAATACTAAAGTAGAGAACAGTAGATTATCTATTGCCAGCCTCTGGCCTACATTTGCAGAAGCACCTCCTCACACATACATATGAATACATACACACAGATACACACACACACACACACACACACACACACATACACACACACAATCAGCCTATGACTCAATTTAGGCATTAAGACTGTGAAGAGACAGGGTTATATCTAGAAGATTATAGTCTGAAAGCAAAAATCAGCAGGCAGGGGAAATCCTCAAACTGAAGAACTGGGTGAATGGCCAAAAGCTGCAGAAGGAAGAGGGGAGGCAGACAGATACTCCAGAAGTCCAGCGGCCAGAGGAGAATGTGCTGCCTCATTAACAAAAAGGACTGTGGAGCTGAACACAATTAAGATACCACAGGCTGGTAAACAGCAGGCCTTGCACCCTGTCTTCAGCACTGTGCATAAATCAGCAAAGCAATACGAAGAAAAATCAACAAATGATCTAAAGGTTAAAGTTGCCTAAATAGCCTGTTCTATGCAGTTTGATTAACAATCCTGAATATAAAGTCTAATGTGAATGTCACTTCAATGAGCATATAGCCAGGAGAGGGAAAATTAAAGGTCTGAGGAGCAATCACAGTCTCTGAAATGCTCCGGAGGGGAAGAGTGACTGTTGTAATTGCTTCCCCCTCTGTGACCAAAATGAGTCCTCCACAGTGATACCTTAGCAGACGAATTCTTTCAGTCAGATCTTGCCCTAAGTGGGAGCTGGCAAGAGAAATTCCTTCTACACAGTTCTCCCCGTGGAAGAATGACTTGGGTGGCAGAGACATGGGGACTTTGGGGACCCTCAGGAGAAGGGACAGGAAAATGGCACTCAGGCCACAGGCTGGGAAGAAGCTGCAGTTTTCTCCAAACCTGAAAAGGGCCAACAGTGTTCTGACTCATGCTCCCCACTGCCTCAAGTACCCGAGGGGCAGTTCCTGCCTGGGAACAGACTCATTGCAGTTGGCTGACTGTGAGGCTGAGAGACTAGGGAGTAGCCCTTACCTGGTTCTTTGCTACAGAGAAACTGTGGCCGCCAACAGCCCGAGCTGCTGTGAGGTGAAGAAAAGCTGTCCATGAATATATTAATGAATTTTTATGACATCATGCCTGTAAGGATTGCCCACCAGGCAAAGGTGCTTGCCCTTAAGCCTGAAAATCCTCAGATTCCTGAGACCCAGGTGGTAGAATTCCCAGAAGCTATTATCTGGTTCACACACACACACACACACACACACACACACACACACACACACACACTAGGGTCACAGATGAGGCCATCACACCCAGAACAGTCTCAGCCTCTTGTTTCCTATGTACTAGACTTTAGAGTCTCTTGAGTCTCTCTGTTGTCTTGATTCCCAGAAGCCCCAGCTATTTTGCTTGCTTTAAATTCCACACAGCACACCTTCCAGATACTCATCCAATATAACCATCGATGCGCAGCTCTCCTGAAATTGGCCAAGGGTGCCATGCTGCAGACGGGAGGTGCCTGAGCACGTGGGGATGCAGAGCTGGCTGCAGGGGTGTGTGGAACTGCCTTGCTGCCGTGGGACGTTCTTCCCAGTGGCACACGTTAAAAAGCGACTGTATGAGGCAACTTAGATCACTCTCCTAGAACAATGGGCAGGGGCCGGTGGGGGCAGGTAGACAGGTCATTTTCTACAGAAGGCATAGCAAGCTCAGACTGTGCCAGGCTGTGGAAGCTCAATGCTTGGCCTCGCTGTCCCATGAATGGCTAAGCGTGGCTGCCGTTATACCATAGAACACCACAGGTACCAAAAGGGAGCACACACCAGTCAAACGAGGTCCTGTTCTGCTCAGCTAGTCAAACTGAAGAAGGAAATCAGAGATTTAACACAAGTGCCAATGTCTAGAAAGCCCCATGTAAGCAATGTTCATGTCTAAAGAAAGTCAAGTCCGAATTCCTCTGCAGTTTCCCAACACTGCACTGGTGCGGTTTAATCTTCTCCACAAGTGATACACGGCTAGGTATTTGCAATCTACGGAAATTCTACATGGGACAATGGCCCTTCCAGCCCCATAGAAACAGATCCTGAGATAGCAGGCACTTCCGAAGCCCTTTTTGGGTGATCCTCTACTTGGTTGGAAGAGTGTGGGGAGCCCAGTTCCTGACAGGCCGACTCATGTCACTTACCTCTGTATTCTGTGTGACTTGAAAGCTGTTTGAGAACTGGAAGGAAGCAAAGAGAATGGGGTCAGGACAGGTGTCCCTTTGGGCTGGCAGGGACCCAGGGCTTTGACGAGCAGCCGAGAAGCCGAGGTTTACCTTCAGCTGTGAGGTTAAACTCAGCAGTGACTTTTCCAAAACTGTTCTTGATGCAGCAGTAATAGAGGCCCTGGTCCTTCTGACCAGCTTGGACGATGGCCAAGGAAACACTGGAGTTGTCCCCTGCGCTGGAATAGGGGACATTAACATTCACATGCTTTGTCATTCGGAAGTTCTAATGCTCTCAAGAAGGAAGGAGTTAATGTCTTCCTGCCTTGTTCTCTCAGCCAATGGGCTGGTGTAGAGACTAGAATCCCCCGGTCAGCTAATGAAACAGTGGATTCACACATAGAGAGGATTACCGCACTGTGGTTTTGTATTCTTACACTGACACACAACATGACTATGCAGAGACGTTCTGAAGGGATCACTGACATCAGGAAAGCCAGGAGCCTTTGGGAGCATCTGGAAGCTGCTCTTAGCATAACTCAGAATGCATCTTAATTACATTGAGGATGCAGGTATCCTGTGCATGAGGGAAATCAACAGCTCTAAAACAACATCTAAACGTAGATACAGTCAGAAGCAAAAGCAAGAGGCACTGAGCTTCACAGAAGGATTCAGAACTGAGGGCTCCTGCTTGGTAGGTGATTTTGTTTTGAGATGGGCTTCTTACTAAGTTGATCTCAAATCCCAGGCCCCAAGCAATCCTCTTTGCCTCAGAGTCCCTACCAATATGTTCAAAGCCCTTTAAATAACGTGCACCTTAGTGAATTTGTCTGTCCCTCCATCCCCCTGCCCAATATCAATAAGTACTGTGAACACAGTAACTGATGGTACTGTAGTAAAGATGATGATGATGACGACAACCAAAGCAATGGCTAACATGCCGTGCTTGCTACATATCAGGCACACACTAACTCATTGTCCTCAGAACAACTTAAGAGACCATCTATAATTACTGTACCCAGTTCATAGATGGGGGAGCTGAGACACTGAGAAATCTAAGCTGGAACTTAGGCTGACTCCCCAAGTAGCTTCTGATTCCTGCCCTTAAGTTGGAGATAGTTACGTCAATGTCCAGAGCTGCAGTCTTTATTCGAAATTTGATAAGAACGTACGTTGCTGCGGAACTACACAGAAGTCCTGTAGTTGTCACGCCCTCGTATAAGATACACTTCCATTTGCGTTGTCTCAGTTTGACAGCAAGCATCCACAATGACACGGGCTTTGTTGTTAGCTGCTCCCCCTCCCCCTACAGACTTCAGATCTTTGATTGGTTCTGCCTCCTGAGGAACAGACCAATGGTTCATAACACGGTCCACTAAGTCATATCAGTTTCTCCACTGTTTGAGACTCTAATCGTACCCTGATGAGAGGTTAGTTAACTCTACACAGGAGAAAGTCCACATTAAGGGGAGTGTTTCCTGGCAGAGTAAATGCCGAGTGAGTCCCAGAGAGTAGTGGGGTGTCCTTCTCTAGGGATACATAAACCAACAGAGCAAGAGTCGTGCAAAGGGGTAAAGATCCCCTAAAAGGCTGGAGCCGAACTCAGGAAAGTTGCCCTGTGAGCATCTTCCCTGAAGTTCGGTAATGCTCTGATTCTCAGTCAAGGTTCAGGAAGACCCCATCTGGCTTGCTGCCCTCTCCTAATTTCCCCAGTTCCTTCAAAGAAAAAAACAAGGCTGAGAAGTCAGGAGGGCCTGGAGTCCAGTGCTGCAGAGGGTCTTGGATACAGTTCCTGGCTGTACCCCTAGCTTCCAGAAAGAGCAGAGCTGCTTATTGACTGCAGTGTGAGGGGCGTCAGACAGTGGGTACGTGAGTCTCTAACGAAAGCTCTCGCCTTGAGAGTGGCCATAAACCGGGAAGATGGGGTTCAGTAACGTCAGTGGGCTTTCTCTATAAAAGAAAAACCACATCTTTATGTCCCCAAGAGTGTTCTCTGTGTTCAGTCCTGAGAATTCAGGGATGGGGAAGAAAAGTGGTCATTAAGCCAGAAGGTGCAACAATGCTACTGTGGAAAGTCAAAGAGGACCATGCATCTTTTGAGCTAGAAGTGGAAAGCTGAGTTCCTATCCTATTACTCTGTAAGTTAGGAATCGCTCTATCTTCAGGACAGCATGGCTAAGTGTGGACAAGGCTGAACACGGGCGAGATGCTTAGATACGATACTGCATTACCCAATCCCCGTGCCAAGGAACCAGGGCAGCAGGCAGCATCCACTCAGCACCCAAGGTGGGTTGAACAGACCTTGGTTTTTCTTCCCCATGCTCATTCAATGGGGATGTACCTGCAGCAGAATTCAGCCCTTTCTTGTCTAGAGCTTAGCAATAAGACCTTGCCCAACCATCAGCTGAACCACTCCATGTGCACAACGCTTCTTTCAAAAACCCAGACCACTCCAAAATGCCTGTTTTTCCAGAGAGAAAAGTAGGTTCCTACTAGCTTAAAAAAAAAAATGAATGGCCACAAAAGTCTTAAAGGCTGCCAACTTGAAAGCTCCCAGAGCCAAGACATAACAACACACACACACACACACACACACTGCTTTATTTTTTTTTTTTTTTTTTTTTTTTTTTTTTTTTTTTTAGGTAGACTCTCTGGAGAAAGTCTACAAGTCTTGTTCTGGGCACAAGAAAGCATTTGGACTCCCAGCTTCCAAACTGTAGCTTGTTAAGGAAATTAGCTAAAACTCGGACAGAGGTGATGGCGTGTCCCTGGTAGAGTCACTTCTTAACAGACTCACCAAAAGGTCACCATGCATATAAGGAATCACCCCAGTGCTTGCCTTTGCTGTTCATTATTTAAGATAGAACAGGTCCAGCTCTATGCAGGCATGAATGCCTGTACTGCTGACTAGGAGGGAGGGTGAAAGTTTGGGTGACTCATAAAGACAAACAATATGATGATCCCATCCAGACAGTTTTGAGTCGTATATTGACTGTGCAGAAGAAAAGACAACACCCGAGTTTAGTGCCTGCCAGACATAAGCTGATTTTATAAGTGTTTGAAAATATACATTGTATATATCCCTTTGCCTAGTGGCTGTTCATATTCTCACTCTTCAAATGCCATTTGGACAGTTTTGCCATCTAACTGATTTCCTTCTGGGCTGGTGGGTTTAAGACCTTTGCTCCATGTACCTAATCACCCTCGAGAGAGTCCAGCTCTTTGAAATCTATACCTTGGCAAATGCTATAGTTTGGATGTTGACTATCTTCCCCACCCACAAAGTACATATGCTACAGATTTGTCCCCAGGCTGATGCTAGTGGATCCTTCAGGAGGTTACACTTAGAAGTTGGCCTTTAAGTTATTGATGGCATGTCCTCAAGGTGGGTTGTGACACCTGGACTTCTACTCCATGGCTATGAGGTCAGCATCTCCCTCTAATACAGACCACTCTCCTTGGCTTCTGGAACCCCCACCACAGCTCTGCCAAGTCATAGATGGAATCTCTAAGATGATGAGAAAATAGGCCCCCTGTGTGTTTGGCATCTCAGGTAATTTCACTAGAATGATAGAAACAAGGCACTGAGTTACTTCAGCTAAGGACACAAACAATAAAGTACTTTAAGTAAGACTGACAGGAATAAATGAGCATTTGAAACGCCATCTGAAATCATGCAAATGAGTTGCCGAAGGACAAAGGATTTGTGACTTAGGAACTTTCTCAAGTAGCAATAACAAGAAAGCAAACTGGTCCAACCAAGCCATTTCAAAAAAGGAATGAAGCAAACCTTACAGAGAATTTAGAGGCCTGGAGAGCTTACTGGTGACATGTGCTCCCTGGAGGGAAGTTGGGTTTGGGGACATACTCCTCAGATGCAGAAAGGCCTGGAAAGTACAATCGCTAACCTCAGCTTGGAACAAGGAGAGTTAACCAAAACTTGCTGGAAGTGCTGGTTAATCGTTCTTCAATGACAGTTTCAGAAAATAATGAAAAGCAATGAGTGCTTTTAAAATAAGGCTCTAGGGAGATGCCTCAACTTAAAATCAGAGCACTTCTTCACTTTTATACTTGTTTTTAAGCCACACATAAGACAGGCAGGGTAATGGGAACGCATCCAGCCAAGTGGGTAGTGCTCAGTTGCCTTTGGATTTTCTGGAGTGATGCTGCTAGACCAGAGACCGCAGCTCAAGTCTTCATGGGAGCACTTGAGAAATAATGTCCAGACATTCGTTTCAAGCAGGAGTATTTGACTGAATATAGGTACTCCCATTTCCCACTTTTCCAGCCTATTTCCTTTAAGATTACAAAGATGGGAATATCCCCCCAAGAACTTGGAGAGCTCGCCAAAGAAGTTTCTGGGAGATTCTTAAGTCACACTGCTCTCCACTGGTTTGTTTCGAGGGCTTGTCGGATGACCTAGGACGTCACCTTTTTTTCTCGAACACTCATTACTGGGGCTGATTTGGAGAGCTGGGTGGGTTGTTTTCCATGTGGCGTTTTCTGGTGATTCTTAGTTTACCTCTGACTCCATATATAAAAATAATATATATAATAACGAGCTCCTTCTATCTATCTTAAGGGATGTTGTTTGTCTTCCTCAAAAACCTTACTTTCCTGTGACTCTGGGACTTGCTCCTGTTGATTCTCCTTAGTTTTCTTTGATCTTTGTTAGATTAATTGGGGGGTAGGAGGGATGTTGAATCAGAAAATACTTATAAGTTCCAGAGAGTTTTGTAGCCTTAGGCCCCCAGAGCTTAGAATAGTATTCACTCTGCATCCTGATTTTCAAATGTGCAACAGGAGAGCCTGCCACTTCCTAGGGATGCACAACTCAGAGGTGGCAGAATGAAGCAAAAATGAGCCACCACATTCCCTGTCTGGACAGCTGGGCTCCACTCCTCCTCTTCTCGGATACTGCGTCAGCCTTCCTTCACCACGACAAACATATCTGACACGGAGTACTGAAAAGGAAGGAGGACTTATTTTGGCTCATGGTTTCAGTCTGTAGCTAGTTCGTCCTGTGTTTCTGGGCAGATATCATGGGAGAAAGGCATAGGGGCTGAAACTCGTCATTTCGTGACAGCCAGGAAATAGAGACAAGGGCCAGAGCCAAGAAGCACCCTTCAAAGGCACACCCCAGTTTCTACCGCCTTCCAGTCCCATCACCAAGTTATAAAGCCATCAGAGGATTGACCTAAGTCAAGCCCTCGAGCCTTTAGGTTCTCATTGGTTCCCTAAAGCCCGTCATCTGCCAATCAAGTCGCAAGCCCATGAGCCTTTGGGGTTGGGGGTGGAGCGGACACTTATATCTTAACCTTAATAGACATTGTATACGGAATCTCTGCGTCCTCTTACTTCTCGTTTCTTATTTATTATTTTCTTTAACAACCACACTAAGAAGCAAACATACAATAACCGGAGAAAGTAACAGAGGATGAACATCCCACCTTTTCTTGACCTGGGCAATCGACTTTGAATCTTTTGTCCAGCAAACGGTAGAGTCTTCATGGATTTCTGAAAACTGGCAGCTCAACTTTATATTTCCGGAGTGCTCGGGAGCCATCTCAGCCTGGATCTTCTTCAGCAGTACTGGAGCTAGAGACAGATGTGCAGGTTAGCGTAGGCAAAAGGCCATCACAGTCACTGACCTGCAGCAGTCCTGAGAGACAAGGAGATCGTTCCTAACTCACGAAGGAAGCAGCTAACTAGGCTGGGAGGATATGCGGCTGGTTCAAATGTAACAGTGGGAAAAAGAATTAATGATGATGATGATGATGATGATGATGATGATGTTGATGATGATGATGATGATGTTGATGATGATGATGATGATGATGATGATGGATGCTTGATTTTCATTATGGAAATTCTAAAGATATGCTCGTGGCAAACTAGAACCCAAGCTATTTTTGATTTTTGATTTAGATTTATGAATGTGCACCATGGTTGTGCCTGGTGTCTGCAGAGGTCAGAATTGGGAATCAAATGTTTTGGAACTGGAGTTACGGGTGGTTGTGAGCCTCCACGTGGGTGCTGAGAATCGAACCTGGGTGCTTACAATTGTAGAGGCCTAGTCCGTAGGATATGGGTCAAATACGATGTTGTTATAGAACCACCCGATAAAAATAAGAGCTGGTGGTCCAGGAGTAGAATAAAATCTGCATTATTCAGGTTACTGAGGTTAAGTTCTCCAACACGCATGCGCACACCCAGTACAGTTCTTTGTGAAGATGGTCTGGTGACTGAGTGACATGTCTTGCATCCATCTCACTGACAAGAGTGCCACCACGAATCTGAATGAAACCCAAATGGTGAGGAAATGAGACCCATGGTTGGTCTGCGATTTTCAGGTTGCCTCTGAGTTTAACTAACAGGGTCTTGTGAACAAATGTGTAATTAGCCAGAGCAGCCACCAGGTGGCAGTATAGGCATTAGAACAATAGGAGGCCAGAGGGACCCAGCCAAGAGAACAGTTCCTCAGGCTGGGCACTACCACTGGAAATGTGGTCAGTTTATTACAGCCCAAGTGGTAACACACAAGAACACATTATCACAGAGTGTTGTCTAGCCCACAGGCAAGTCATAAGTACCAACTCGAGGCTTTATTTCCTTACATGCCTCACACTTTGCTACACAGAATGCCCTGTGTTAATGATTTTTCCAATTTTTCTTTGACTCCACAGATAATAAGATAGCAGAATAAAAAATAAAATTGGACTTGGGCCCCAGGAAGTAGCAATGGGCTGGTTGAATCCCAAGTTCCTCAACCAGAGCCTCACAGAGATCGGTGCCAATATCATGGGGGCCCGATCACATTGTGGGAGGGAGAGGAGAGCATAAAACAGGTGCAGGGCTGAGTGATGGATTCTGGGAAACACACAGTCAGCCAAGATCCTGCTCCTATGGCACACAAGGAGAAATGCAGCTTATGGGCAAAGGCGTGGGCCTGCCACTGGGTTTATCTTCTGCCCAGCCTTGTTGAGGGAAGATTTAAAATTAAAAACATCCTCTTGCTGCAAAGCCCCAGCTTGGTGGGTAAAGTCACTTTACTGCCGTCCTGAGACCCGAGTTCAATCCCCAGGACTCACCTGGTGAAAGACAAGAACTTAGTTCTGCAAGCTGTCACACACACACACACACACACACACACACAGTGTAAATTTTAGAGTCTCCCATTATACAGGAAACTTCCACTATACTAAGTGGCACTCAGCATCCGTTTCATTTCTCCCAGGATCACCTGAGCATGTCCTGTTGATGCCTATCCCACCACAGCACAGGAGGAGGGCCTTAACTCTGGACTGCTCGTAAGGAGAGCACCAGGCAGCAGGTCCATGCAGTCGAATCAGCGCCTAGCATCATACGACCCACTCACTCTAGAGAGGAGGGCGGGAGCCTTACCAAGCCCACGCCCTGCCCCAGAAGTGAGCACTTCTGTGTTGTGTTTTCCTAGTGGTCGTGTTAAACACCAGTGAACCAGAAAGAGGGAAGGCTGCAGAGCGGAGCAAAGAACTTCTGAGCTTGTGAAGTAGATCCTGAGAGATGTCGGTCACTGATCAAAGCTCACACACTCGCAGATCAGAAATAACTAGCTAAAAGGGAAAGGCGGGTGCTTGTCTAGGGCAGAGCTTATGAACGCAGACATCCCAGAATAGCAAACCATTTTCCAGGTCACTGATCCTCATCCGTGTTGGCTCATTAGTGCATACAGCAGGTGCTTACTAAGAAAGCGCACCCTAATTATCACAAATAATTGGGGTCGGCCTATGAAAACAACTGTTCTTTTAGTAAACCAATGGTCAGGTGGTCAGCCAAACCAGGTAAGAGCCTGGGGCTGGTTTGAAGGCAAGGAGCTGTGAGCGTAAACCAGTGAGTGAGCGCTCCTGTCTCCTTCTCTTCAAAGGAAACTGCCATTCAAGAGGAGAGAGGCTGGACTATTTGCTAACTTCTTCCCGTTTGGGAAAGGACAGCCATATAAAGCCCTGTTTAGACATAAGCAAATCATCTTGGAACTTTCTTCAAATTGAGGACTCCAGAGGAGGCCAGGTGAGGGTTTCCGGTTCTTCGGACTCAATGGTTCCACACCCCTGGAAGGACCACATTCTTTAGGGAGCAGATAAGAGCCACCCTTCCTTCTAATGCTAGACTGACATCAACGCTGTGGTGTCCGTGACCTGGTCTTCATCCCTGTGCTAGGTGATTCCCGTTGGTCACACCTCCAATCTACAGGAGGAATGCAGTCACACACAACAGCACAAACACTGTAGTGTTGCTGTTTCTTCTGAATTGAAGTCAATGAAATTTAAGGCAAACTCAGAAGCCTGGGAAGCTTCTAGAACCTTTGAGATCCTCGGGGCTCCATCTCAAGGTTATGTAAGCAGCAACCATTGCTGGGGAAGTTGCAGGTCTGTACCCGGACCTCCCAAGACTCAGCTTTCCTGAGCTTTGAGATATCTGTGTGCTTGTGAGTTAACCCCCACCCCCACCCCCAGTTCGTTGTCTTGTGATTCCAGTAACTCGTTGGCATCAGACTTGAGTCAAATCTTTTCTTTGGTGTGTTATTGATTAAGAATCTGGGATAAATACATGTTTATTCTTGTGTCCCTAGGAAAAGTCACACAGCAAACACCTGCAGAAAATCTTAACACTGAATCTGACTTTCAATGGCCTTCAAGGTCTTGGCCCCTGGAATCAGTCCTGCCTGTTGCTCTGAGTCTCTCTGGCTTGGAAAAGCTTTTGTTTGCCACTGCCTGGAGGCCTCAGGGGAGGCTTTCTTAGGACATGGCTGAGAGCCCTAGGTACCTGCTTTGCTAGCACCACCTTCAAACCATCTCTTTCTGTCTGTCTGTCAGTCTCTTTGTCTGTCTGTCTCTTTGTCTGTCTGTCTGTCTGTCTCTCTCTCTCTCTCTCTCTCCCACTCACCTCCCCAGCCTTTGTACTTGGGGAAGTTGCACTGAGCTTGGTCTAATCTCTCCAACTGTAGTGACACTCAGAACTATCCTTTTCCCATGCGTGACTTGAAAAATTATGGACAAGAACACCCTATATATTATCTCTTTCTGGACTGAAACATTTTGTTGTTGTTTTGAAACAGTCTCACTATGGTAGTCCAGGCTAGCCTTCAACTATAAAGTCATGCTTACCTCAAACTCAGCTTCCCTCTGTTTTGGCCTCCCAGGGGCTGGGATTTCAGGTTTGAGCCACACCTGGCTCTGAAACCACTTCTGAGACCCTTTAACACATTGCTTCATACTCTACAAATGTGTTTAGCATATGGACAAGGAGCTAGGGAAATAGTTCAGTCAACAGAATTCATGCCTGGTAGGCACTAAATCCTGGGTTCCATTCCAAACACCATATAAATGGACAATAACGGCGCATCCTGGAGTACACAGATCCTGCCTCTAAACAATAAAACATATGCACTAAAAGCTTGGTACGTCCATACTCTGGCGGATGATAATTTGTAGTGAGGGTTAAAGGCTGCATAGGAAACCCCAGCCTCCAGATCAGGTTAAGAATGGAGAAAAGTCTTTTCCTCTCAGCGGGGTGAGAGCACAGAGGGTCCCGGCAGCTCCATTTCTTCTCTAGAGACTTCTGCCAGGCAGCAAGGGAAGGGATAACCCAAAAGAATGTAGCTTCTGTGAGGCTGTGGGGTGGCAGGACTGAAGAGGTCCAGTTAGCCGAACAGAAGGAAGGATGCCAAAATTTTGCACACTTAAAATTGAACAAAAGAAAAGACAAGGATCCCTCAAGCCACACTTAATGAAGGGGGTGGGGTGGGTATCAACAATGAAAGAACATCTCAAACTGTGCTGAAGTATGTCTTATGTGCCCTGGTCCGTGGGTGGTCAGTTTGGTCAGTCTGGATAGAATTTTCCAGAATAGCTACATCAGTGACTCTGCTCATCTTTTAGAGAAGATTAAGGGGGGGGGGTTAATTAAACTGAAAAGCATCTTTGCCAAACCCCCTCCATCAAGCAAGCCAGCAGGCTCCTGTGATAAGGGGCTCTCAGGTGAGTGTATCCTGCCAAGCCACCTGGGAACTGGGCACAAGGCAGATTCTTGAGGATGTCCCACCCCCCATCAGAAACCTGCATCTGAATAAGCTTACCCGTGTGAACGGTCCCTGCTCAAGTTTGAGAACCACAGGACGCTTGGCTGCAGACCCGCCATCTGCACCCACCTGATGCTCACCTGCACTGACAAGACCTCAGAGGGAACAGAACCTCGTGCCTCGCCCTCCAACAGTGCTAAAAGCAGCAGAGGCTCACCTTTTCCTTCAGCTTTGCAAGGGGCCCTTTTAGGGTCTCTTTTCTCATCAGTGCGGGACAAGGACCTTTCAAACTTAGGAGTCTTCTTCAGAATGGAGTTCTTCTTCACATTTTCCTTTTCCTCCAGCCTCAGTCTCAAGGCTGCCACCCTGGATAGAATTTTCTTCTTTATCCCCGCAGCCAAATGTCCACTCCCTGAAGCCTCTTGCTTCTTGCCCTCCTCTGACCCAGCTGACTGGGTCCCAGGGGCCTGACTGATCTGGGCCACCACAGGCCTCTGCTGTTCCTCTCTGGACTCTTTTCCGCTCTCCAGGGAGGAGCCCTTTGGACACGGGTCCTTCAGTAACGAGCTTTCGGGGTCTTTCTCTGACTCACATTCTCCTGAAATGAAAGCCAGGGCCATTGTTGGGGCGTCAGATGAGTTTAGGGGTTTGGTTTCCGCAACTCGAAGCTCCTCTGATTTCAGTTCCTCCATGTCATGGCTTATTGGCAAGTGTGTGACATGTCCTTTGGGAGATGAGGCACAAAGTGTGTCTGTGAGATCATTTGAAGAGGGCACATGTTTCCCACACTTGTCCTCGGTAGTTCCTTTTTTCCTCTTCACAGGAATTACATGTTGATGGGTTCTAGGCTCAGATCCACCATAAGTGTGGCCTGTGGAGTTGTTGGTATCAGCCTTGATAGATGTATGGGTCATGCCTGTGAGACAGTTAGAAGGAGGGGACATGGGGGAAACGACCTCAGTCTCATCCTTCCCCCTTCGCCCAGCCTCTCCTAGGCTTCTGTCACTGCCATCTTGTGTTTGGCTCGTGTTGCACGCGCTTGGAATTCCTTGTCTCTCTTCACCAGGACACTGGGCTTGCCCAGTGGCAGCTTTTGCTTCATGGGGCTGACTGGCTTTGGCATTTGCTTGCTCTCTGTCTACCTGATGATGGTTGGCTGTGTTCTTGTTTGGAATGATTTCCTCATTGTCCTGGGGATGTGGAACCTGTAGGCTAGCAGATTGGATGTCTACCCTCTGACACATGTACCCGGCAGTGAATTCATTTCCTTCTGTGCTGGAGTCAGAGGGCTCTGGCTTCTCAGACCAGGCACCCTCTATCACACCCCTGTCATCAATGGGGTCCACAGAGGACTCCAGGATCCTAGGGAAGTTCACAGACTGCTTGACAAAGGTGGGGTGGCACAGCTTGTGCTGGTTTTCCTCCTGTTCCTCAGTCGTTGTCTCAGCTACCCCCATCTCTACGGTGTTGGAAGCCTCTAATGGAGACTCTATGACATCGAGCTCCTTTTCCTCAACAGGGTCTACAGACGACTCCAGGAGTCGGGGTTGGCCCAGACACTGGGAAGACAGACTTTTGTAGTACGCTTGTCTGTCTGGTGCAGCACCTACGCAGGTGTCCCTGTTAGCTCCAAGAGCCATAATGGAATCAGCTTGGGGCTTGGGAACCCATGTTACTACCCCCAAGGCAGCTGGCTCAGGCCTGGTGGTACCCTCTCTGAGGATGTTCGACAGAGTCCAGCTCCTACCAGGCGCCGTGGGACTAACTTCTGCCTCCTGGAACCCAGAATGTGCCACTAGTTCTGGTGGCCAGATTTCAAACACAGGAGCTTCTAGAGTTATGATCTTCACTTTGCTGCCCACAGTCCAATGTCCTAGTCCAATGTCGTCTTTCCCTCCAAGGGCGATGTCAGAGAGAGCTGGGACACTGCTTACTAAATGACTGTCTTCTCCCATGGTCTTCTCAGACACCACAGAGGCACTGGTCCTCTGGTCTGAGCGACACTCAGTTTCTTCCCTGGAATCTGCTAGGGAGTGCTCCAAGGGTTCCACAAGGGCCTCCTGTTGCATGGCAGGTATGGAGGGTAAGATTTCTTGGAAATCATTTGCAGAAAGAGAACCCCCGTGGGATGTGCTCTGTGGCCGGATACACTGCCGCGTTCCACTTCCCTTTTCTTGGAAGTCCTCTTCAAGGCCTTCGCTGTGGGCTCCCTCCTGAGTCTGGCTCTTATCAATCTGGTTGTCAATCTGTAGAGACCTGATGCACAAACCCGGTCCCTCAGGCAGTGAGAAGTGGCCGTGAGCTCCTGCATTACTGGGTGCTGGGACAAGAGTCTCCCTGGCTGCTTCGCCTGTGGAACTACTTAAGGAATGACCTGACTGTGAATCTGGAAGAGATCGGGAATTATCTTCATCTTGTGCCTCACAGGAGACCTGGTCAGCCCCATCAACAAAGACGCTGTCCTGGGGAACAGAAATGGTGTGGCATTTGATTTTGTGGACTTCAGTGGCATCAGCTAATATGCTGCCGGTCTCTCTGGCCACCTGATGACAGTCCACATTAGCAGTTGATTCCACTGACTGCTCTTTTGAGCACTCTGTGACAGAGCTGTAGTCGGCAATCGGAAAGCTGAGATTGGAACTCCCATGGCCTTCTTCTTTATCATTTCCAAAGGAGATATTCCCTGAACAAAGGGTCTGTGTCTCCCCAAACCCTCCTACATTGTGGGGAAGTGTGGAAGAGAAGATGGAGGGAGAATTCCCCACATCAGCTGCTGTCTCTCCTACAGCATCTTCGCTGGCCTCCTGTGACGTGTTCCAGGTGAGGCTACGGTTAAAAAGAGGGCCCTCGGCTGCCTTCCCATCCTTGCTGCGCTCGTGTGTGGACTGTGGAGACTCCGAACCTTGTGTCTGTAGAACAGCCAGTATCCTGTCGGGAGAACATAAATCACATACTTTGCTTTGACCTTCTGTCAGCTCCAAGTCCGTGGGGCAAATTTCTTGAGGCAAATATTTATCAGCTGGTGCTCCAACAAGGAGATCCATGGTAGCATAACATGTTTCTTGGTCACCGGCTTCAAAACACCCCATGGCACATGCAGCTTCTCTGCCCCGTGACCCACTGTTCACCTTTTCCAGGGGGAGAGAGGGAGCAATGGGCTGGGAAACCGCATCAGAGAGAGGCTCTGGCTCCCGGTGGGTACCATCGCCCTGAGGGAGAACCACTGAGGCTGGAGCACGGGACACGTCTTCCTCATTGTCTTCTAGGGGACCCAGTTCACGTACTGATTCTGCCCAGAGGGCACCAGGCAAGCCGCCTTCCCTGTTTTGCCTGCCTTCCTGCTGGGGTCTTTCAGAACAGCTTTCTAGCCCCAGGTATTGGGCCAATGGTGAATTTTCGCTGTTGACTTCACTCAGGTTGGAGACAGAATGTGTTTGGGCCCCAGTGAATGTAGCCCCCTCTTCAGCGGGCACAGAAAAGGCAAGCCTCTGGTCGGGATAACCGGGATAACCGTGCTCCCCAATGGTTTCCTCAATTTGCATCTAGAAAAAAAAAAAAAGAAAAGTGATATTAATAGAATTGTTCCTGGGAGAGGCCACAATAGGATTTATCTGCAGTCCCAGGAGTGCTAATCCTTGTCAACTTTAATAAGGGACAAGGACCATAGTCAAAAATGACTGAAATCTGAACATTAATCCCCAAACTCACTCTGGCTATTAGAAACTTCCTAGGGAACTGTGAATTTAAATCACTCTCTGTCCCTGGAGACTCATGTCTAATCTCCTCATTATATGCAAAAAAACCTCCTGGCAATCCTCACAGATTTAATGATTTTTCCCTCCTCTCTCCAAGGAAAAGAGATGGAAACAAATTGAATGGTAAACTGGCAACTCAGCTCCAGCAAGACCTGTGGCTTTCTACACCAATGCCTGTCACATTGTCATGGCAGATTCAGCTTTGCTTACAATGTGGCAAAGGGCAACTTTTGTCCTCCAAACATTACAGCTACTGGTTAATAATACCACTAAAAGACAGGGAGAAAGAGAGTCAGGCATGGTGGTGTATGCCTATTGTTCCTGCACTCAAGGACCCAAGGTACAAGGTTTGCCTGAGTTCAAAACCAACCCAGGCAACATAGTGAGGTTTCAAATAAATAAATTATATATGCACATTATATAAATTATATATGCACATATATACATGTGCACATATATGTATACTTGATATATATGTGCACATACATGAGAAGAAGGTGAGAAAAGTATGTTCTCCTTCTAAATACTTTAAGGGTAGAATCCCTTCTTTTCCCCCAGAACTTCAGAAAACAAAGCTGGAAAGGAGCAGAGATTGGCCTGTCTTTCAAGCATGTCTTCAATGGAGTAAGAGAAACTGAACCAGCCAACAGCATTGCCAATTATTTCTGACTCAAAACAGATAAAAATTCTAGATTTTTTCAATGAGACTCTGGGGCAAGAAGCCACCTACCCAAGAAGTAGGAGGTGATTTTGTTGTTTGGAGAAAAGGAAAGGAAAAGAAAGCAGGGGAAGGAGGCGAGGAGGGAGGGGCAGGGAGAAACCCTACAGTTTGCAAACTGAGCCCACCTCAGCACTAAACACTGGGCGACGGTGGGTATTATTTAAGGAGAAAGGAAACTTCCTGTCTGTCTTTTTGTCTCTTGAAACTTTTAGCCAACAGCCGTTTCAAAGCAACACAAAATCATGTTCAGCCAAGAAGAGCAGAGGTAATTCTTTGGTAGGTCACGTCATCTTTGACCCCAGGACTCTCGTTCCATAGAGCTTCGCTCCAGTGCTCAGGGGACAGAGAGCTGAGAAGGTTACCATCACTCTTCCAGCCTGTAACAAGAAGGACCTGAAGTGCTCGTTCCCACGGGGAGCTCCGGTCCAGAGGATTATCCTCACAAATTCCATATGAGAACTGCTCTTCTAGCTCAGGGTTGATTCCCGCACCTACTGCCAGCAGGAAGTAGGACCAAGGTCACCTACGACACTTTCACGTGCTCCCAGGATGCTTGCTGCCTGCTAGCCCATGTCTCTATCACCTTTTAAGTGTCTCTCGTGTCCCGTGAACTTGGATTTCATCAGCATAAAAGTACAAACTGAATAAGAAGAAATTTAATATGAATTCCATATGGATGAGGACCATTTATCGATAGTAACATACTAAGAAGTGTTTGTTCCAGGTGAGGGAGATGTGACAAGCAAAGGCTTGTCTTTAGAGGGTGCTCATTTTTTGTGTGTTCAAGGTATAGCACAATAATAAGCACACGACAAGCATTCATAACTATTTGTTGGAAGAGAGAGTAAACGAAGCTGCGGGAACTGTCATCGGAGGTCCCCTACGAAACCTCTCAAGAGCTTTGCTTTGAATTTAGGGACAGCCTTATTTTAAGAGAGTCTTCTAAGCAGATGTGGTGGTAAACACCTGTAATTCACGAATTTGGCAGATGGAGTCAGAAGGACCAGGACTTCAAGGCCGTTCTCTGCTACCTAAAGTCTGGAGCCAGTTTAAGCCACATACCAGTCTATCACCGAGAGGGAGAAAGGCAGACCAGGAGGCTCTGACCACAGGCATCGTCCATTCAAACACTGATGTTTCTAAGAAGAAAGCTATTCCTGTTCTACCCATTGTGACAATATACACGGGTAGATAGGATGCACTGACAGGTGTTAATTGCTTTTTTTTTTCTAAATTCTTTTATAAAAATCATTGTATTAAAGCAGAAATTGAAAACAACAAAAATAACTTAGAGGAAGTGAGGAGCAAGGCTTTTCTACAGTGTGCAAACCTTTCAGAGCAGATGAAATGCTGTGAAAGAGCTGTGGGCAACCTTGGTCCCCAGCCCTGCTGGGATGATTTTCTCCCTGGGCCTGAGTACCTGCCAACATGGGGGTATTCTCTTCCCATGCCCCTTTGATTCCTGTTTTTAGGAAGAGCTATGGTGTAAACTACCAAGTTATAAGCACACAAAGTGTTGTGGTTTCTGGCCAGCACTGAGAACTTTAGAGACTGCCCAGTGAGAACACCACACTTCCACTCCCAGGACTCTATTCTGCCTCAGCTTCCATAACCCATGTGCTTCCCACCCATGTCTCTTCCCACACATACCTCCCCAACTCATGTCCCCTCCACCCATGTCCTTTCTCCACATCCCCGACCCACATTCCCCGCCCATGCCCCACCCAACACCAGTCCTTTATTTTAAGGCCTTGCTATCATAACAATATCATCAGCACCAAGGGACATTCTGGAAGTAGCTGCTATGTAGCGAATTCATTGCCCAGCACCCAAGGGCTCCATTGAGATGGATTATTTATTCCTGCCTCGACCTGCATCACTACTACGCCAACAGAGCGATGGGCTTACTTTAAAATGAAACTAGTATTTGGATCTGACCTGCCTGAACAGGCCTGCTATCCAAGCTTCAAAGGAAACTGAGGCAGAAAGATCACAAGTTCAATACCAGTGTAAGCTACATAGCGAGGTTAAGGCCTGGGCAACTCAAAACACAAGGTAAAGGAAAACCTGGATAGAGTGTGGTGAGACCAGGGTTCAAACTCCGGGAGTGAATGAACAAACCCATGTCTTAGGGAATGGGACAGGGATGCTCCCGTTCACATGGCTCTCTGATCATGACCTGCGTTATAGCATGCTTTGATGTTTAAAGTAGTTAGTCCTGTGGCAGTGTACTCATTCCTTCCCTATCTTGCTTTTACAATAAAATCCCACTGGGACTGAATACAGTTCAGTGGTTTCAAGCACTTCCAGAGGACCCCAAGTTCAGTTCCCAGCTCCCCCGTCAGACGGTTCACAATGGACTGTAACTCCAGCTCCAAGGTATCTGGTGCCCTCTTCCGACCTCAGAAGGTACACACACACACACACACACACACACACACACACACACACACACACATGAATAAACACGTGCAAAAACAAAAATAAATCTTAGGTCTGGGGAAATGGCAACCATTTAAGAGTGTTCTCTGCTCTTGCAGAGGACCCAGGTTCAGTTCCCAGCACCCGTATCTACTTCCGGGGGATCTAACGCCTTCTTTTGGCCTCTGCAAGTATCCGCACACACATGGTTCACACACATGTGAAATTAAATAAATAAAAAGTTTATTTTTAAAATCTTTTTTAAAAATCTCACTTTAACGCCCCACTCTAGTAAAGCACCACGTATGACAACATGAAGCAAGACTTAGTGTGAGCTCATCATCGAGGAGCATGCAGTGGGTAATGCTGAGGCAGAAAGATCACAAGTTCAATACCAGTGTAAGCTACATAGCGAGGTTAAGGCCTGGGCAACTCAAAACACAAGGTAAAGGAAAACCTGGATAGAGTGTGGTGAGACCAGGGTTCAAACCCCGGGAGTGCATGAACAAACTCATGTCTTAGGGAATGGACTAAGAATCTGCAAAACCTTAGTGACACATGGAATTTCTGGACTTCAGAAGTTAACTCCAGGCAATCTAATGTGAAGTCCTCTAAGGATTTCTCTACTCTTTGATGATGAGCATCTCAACAGAGCCATGGGCATCTTGAGCTATGTCTGGCTGTGCAGACCTGCCATCCCTACTGTGAAGGAGACAGGAACCCACAAGGTTCTTCTTAGACTGGAATATATACATTCTGTATATAATATATATATACATTACATATAAAATTACTTTATATTATATATTTTAATATAATGCATATATACTTTAAATATAAAATTATTTTATATCACATATTTTAATATAATTATTTTATTGAATATTTATTATATAATATAAAATAAACATTTTTAAAATTTTATGTGCATTGGTGTTTTATCTGCATGCATGTCTGTGTGAAGGTGTCGGATCCCCTGGAACTGGAGTTACAGACAACTGTGGGCTGCCATGGGTGTGCTGAGACTTGAACATAAAGTCTTCTAGAGCAGCAGCACCAGCCACCAGTGCTCTTAGCCCCTGAGTTATCTCTCTAGACCCTCCGAGTGCAACCTTCACATCTCACTCCCAATGACTTTGAAGGCTTACAGTATCAGCTCAGGGAGAAAGACGGGCCCATCTCACTCAGAGTCATGATGGAAGAGGTCCAGCAAAAAGATACCTGCTGCTGCTGGCTGCACCATTATCGAGTGAAACCCTGGGGTAGAGAGGGAGAGTTGTCATGTAGTAAACTTGTTCTCACTCGGGTGCAAATGAAGAGTGTTTATAGCTGTAGGAGGAAGCTCCCCATCACTGTGATGTAGACAGGATGCCTGGTAACCAGAGTGGCCCTAGCTTAATTCACTATGCTGCACAGGCCCCCGGGTAACCACTGTAGCCACTCTGACCCACTGTCTCCTCCCCCAAGGCTAACCACATGCACGTCAGCACCATTCTGTCGGGACGTGGCAGGTTGCCCAATACCCAGAAGACACTGACATCAGTTTCCCTTGTTCTGAGTGAGAGAGAGAGAAAAAAGCAGATGAAGCAGAGAGGAAATGGAACAGCCCTGGTGAGTAGAGCCCTGGTCCTTACAAAGGCCTTCTTACTCGATCCAAAAATACATGTGAGGTAGGGATTTACTGACTCTTAACTGGTGGGTGAGCTGCCTGACTCCCACCAGGAGACAGAACCATACAGTGAGCCCCGTAGGGAAAGTATGGTACAAAGGGCTCTTATGGAAGCTGTGAGATAAAAGGAAACATTCTGGCATCTCAGCAAGACGAAGGTGATAGAGGACAAGCTTGGGTGGCATTCAGGCCAAGGTGGAGATGGTCAGGCTGTCAGATAACAGAAGTTCACTGGATCAGTCAGGTCAGGCCAGAGATGCAATGGAATTGCTAGGCAACTAACAAAAATGTCTTCCAAGGTCAGGCAGGGAGCAGGGATCACACAGGGATGAAGCACTCGAGTCCAAGCACTGGTGAGGGTGGAGGCTGAGGCCTCAGACTGGGCGGGGCCATGTGTGGTAGGGGGGGAATCTTCAGAAGGATCAGTCTTCCTGTGTACACTAAGTAGCCTATGCATATAGGATGCACACACACACACACACACACACACACACACACACACACACACATATACAAAACTGTGTATAAGCTGTAAAAGCACCCTGTGTTGTCACAGACATGAGGCCTTTTGGATAGACCCTTTAGGGCCCCACATCCCAAACAGAGCAGTCTTTGGGAAGGACATCAGTAGGCTAATCACAGTTGTAGATAGACCAGGTACTGGACCCATATTCACAGCTAATAGGCTCTATGATGACCGCACCCACATCATCTCTAGCCACTCACGTAGAATAGCAGGTATCCTCTCCTTCCTCCGCCTAACACTGTGCTCACTTAAACGGAGGCTGACGGAATTTCACTACCATGGACCATGTAATGGAGGATACATTCAGAGTTGAAGGTACTAGGACTGACAGGTGAGCTCAGCACTGTTTGGGGGACCAGAAATTTCCCCCGGGTCCCAGAGTCAGCTGTGTAGCCCTGATCTAAAGCCGCATGTTATCTGGATACTGAACTCTCTCTAACACAGCTCTGTTTTGCCTTCAGCAATAGTGATCAAATCCAGAGTCTCACACATGCTTCATCTTCAGCTTTCCTTTCTCCTCTCTCCTCTCCTCTCTGATTCTCCCTCTCATCTCCTGACCTACCCCCCTTCCCCCTCCAGTCTCCTCTCCTCCCTCCTCTCTTCTTCACTCTTTTCTTTTGCTTTCTTGCTTTGATACAGAATCTCTCCACATCCAGGCTGACTTTGGTCTTGCACTATTGCTGAAGAGGGCCTTAAACTCCTAAATCCCCCTGTCTCTGCCTCCCAAGAGCTGTGTCCCACCATGCCTGGGTAAACCCAGATTTTCTCATTGCAGAGTTAGAACAAGATGAACCATACCAAAAGCTAGATATTTCCCTTCATAGAAACCAGAGCATCTGAGTTCTGAGACACTTAGACACAACAATGGTCCTTATTACATGAAACACGGCCAGATTTGTCTTCCTCTCCACAGGGAAAAGCGTGGACCCTTGCTAGCCATCTCTGAGTCCCCAGAGCCTCACCTACAGAAGGCACTTAAGCAACCTAAGTGTTGCCGAATGAACAAACAGATGACTCCATATAAGGAAAGAATGGTAAACTAAGATTAGAAACACTTCCAACCCACTTTTTGAAAGCAGAAATAGGTTTCCATGGGAAACTCTTCACAAACACTTTGTCTCCCCCTGTTTGTATCACCCAAACGTTGCCTCCTAAGTAAGCCTGCTGTGGGTCTCGTAGGACAGGTGCTGCCTCTCTGTCCACACCACGATGGCTGAGGTTATGTTACCCATCATTAACGACACTGTCCTGGATGCCAGCAAAGGGCAAGATGCTAATTTGAGTCCCTAACAACAAAAGGTATGAGGTAAGATCCCCGCTCTCAAATAGCTTATAAACCAGAGACACAAGAAGGATGGGAAATGACAATGTCTCTTGGCATGTTGTGCTATGGGAAACTGGATGAAACAGCGTGCTGGACAACTGAGCTTTGAACTCTCCTCCAGCGATACGGTTCCTCCTGTGCAAGAAGCAGGGGCTGTGCTGCTGTGATGTGTGCATCTAGTCTGAGAAAAATTCCTGCACGCTTTTCTGCACTTTAAGTCCCTTCTGTCTTGCTCAGTGGTGGGTATGGTAGCTGCAGCTGACTAACAACACAGTGTCCACAATCCCTTTCTCTCCTGCTCCTTCCAACTGGGGAAGCCATATGCCACCCCCACTCCCAGACATCTACACTGCCAGACAGGACCAAGGGGTCAGTCTCACTAAGTGGATTTGTGGAGACTCTCACCAAAGGGCTTCTGCAAAGGTTATATTTTCCTTGTGTAAAGTATTATGTTAGTCTGTTATCTATGGCCATAAAACAACAATACTTAGGATTGGTCCTTTATGAAGAAGTTCATTGGCTTCAGGTTCTGGAGTCTGGGAAGATGAAGAGTGTATGGTACCAGCATCTACCCAGAACCTAACGAGAGACTTCCTGTGCACTGTAACATGACAGAGGGCATCACTTTATTAAGCAAGCAGACCTCTTTCTCCAGGCCACAAACGTGCATTCTCAGGGTCCGTTCATTATAATTACTTCCCAAGGGCACCGCCTCCAAATATCCCAACAAATGAATTTAAGGATTAACTTTCCAAGTCGGGAACTTTGTGTGGGTGGGGGCCATCTAAACTGCAACAGTTACAACCTCAGGTAGGAACCTTGTTTCTTCCTCTCCTTTCTTTAATTAAAATGTGAAACCTCTCACCACAGCTGTCATCTTCCAGTCCTGGGGTGACCAGGAGGAAAAGTGATGACGGTCAGGTGGGGCAAGGAGAAAGAACTTGGGCTTCTGGACTGTAGCAGCATGAATACCTTTTACCCCTGGACCTCTTGTGATCAACAAGGGTTCTTACGTTTAGGTCGCTATTATTCTGTTAACAGCTAAAGCCTCCTGGTGGGTGTGAGGATGATATTTTATTGAGGGATGAAGATGGCATGTGAGATTCACCCCATAGCAGTCCCGAGGCTCCGGGCAGCCCCTGGTAGAGATTAGCTGGAAGGATAGAGTCACAAAGGGCAAGGGGTGTGGCTCCCAGGAAGGGAACTCAAGGGCCTGGTGGCAGTGCCAAGGGATCAAAAGGGCCCGAGGCAAGGTGAACTTGAGGTAGAGTCAGGAAGGAGGAATGGAGAAATATGAGAAGGTGGATCATCTTGGTTCTGAAAGCCAGATACACCTCACAGGCCAAGCCCCTAGGGCATTTGCTTTAACCCAGACAACACCGTGAAGTGCCAGCATGTCCTACCATACGGTGATGGTCTCCCCCAGCTCCTTTTTCATTCTTCTCTTAGTGTGCTTTTACCGTTCTGTCCTTCCCTGGACAAGGCCCAAATCTCACTCTGTCCTGCACGGCTGTCTATACAACATCCATTTTTCCAGTGGTCCCAGGAATCGCTAAATGAGACTGTTCCCAATCCCCCCACCCAACCATAACCAGGCTACTGTGGACTCATGACTGGCTCCGTGTCATTAGGCCATTTGTCACATGATAGATCAAATCCATACCACCTAAGGCTGCAAAACTGAAAATAGACAGCTCAGTCCCTAGCCAAAGAAAGCTTAAAGGCAAACCAGAATGCTTCAGGACCTTGAGTTTATTTTTAGGTGTTGCCTGTTTGCCCAGAAAGAGGCTTCACTTAAAGGCTCAGATGCTAAAGTAGTGCACAGAGGGATGGAGGGCACTGTCTTATGTGATGCTATCAAAAACCCTCAGTCCTGAAACAGGATCCCTTCCGTGGCTCTTCCTTACTACTCTCCCCCAGAGAGACAAGCTGCATCTGATTGGTGTTTACTATTCCTGTCTTGGCATCTTGGGAAAGTTACAGAGTTTGTGAAATACCAGTCTAATCTCTTATTGGGAGAAGATGGGGTTTCCATGATTCACATACATGTCCTCACAGTAGGGTCTTTACCTGTTAATGCAGTGCAGACGTAAGAGACTGGAGCACAAGCCAGCAGCTTTCTGTGTTCACAGTACTTCTTACATAATATGTGCGTGGCCTTGGGGCCTCTTGTACTGCTGGTCACTAAGCCCTGTATAGCCCTCAACACATGCAGGCTCTCTGCTAAGCACTTTAAATCCAAGGGATGCTAATAAAAATGGTACCTAAGAGGGCTTTGGGATGTGGATTGTCAAGAGACATGTACACTTTTCTCAATGGTGAGGATGAACTACCAACCCGCAATCTCACTTAAGATGGGGCAGGAAAGAATCTATCAGGACTAGAGAGGTGAGTACAGTGTTCTCATGAAAGCGAGAGGCCCTGAGTTCAAATCCCCATCACCCACATAAAAGCCAAGTGATTAAGAGAGACACACAGTGTCATACTTGAATATACATGGGCATGCACATCTACACACATACATGGGCTCATACACATTTGAAATGCATACACGCAGGTACATATACACGAGAGGACGAAAGCAAAGAAAAACCATCATCTGTCTTTCTTGATTATCCTGCATCTGGAGTTCACTATAAGGCAAGAGGAGCTGGGCGGTGGTGGCTTACACTTTAATGCTAGCAGAGGCGGGTGGATCTCTGAGTTCGAGGCCACCCTGGTCTACAGATTGAGTTTCTGGAGGGGAGAAAGAGAGGAAAGGTGGGAGGGAGGGAGGGAGGGAGGGAGAGGGAGGGAGGAGGAGGGAAGGGGGAGAGGGAGGGAGGGAGGAGAGAAAGAGGGAGCCTTCCTCACAGCACAAGCACAGCTGAGGTTCATGCAGGCTTGCAGGAAGATGGTTCTAACTCCCCTGGGCATCTCTGAATAGCTGGAATCTATGTTTGCCCCCTTTTCCTTCTGTCTGGAAGGGGTTGGGACTTGATGAAGATGTGATGGGAAAGTGGAGTAAGGTAATGGAGAAAGGATTGGAGCTCAGAACCCCCGTCTCGTCCTGTGGAAAGATCCTCATGATCTCTGAGTCTATTTTCCCTCTTGGTGACAACAGTTTTGGTATCCTGTACCCTGCTGGTAGGCAGACAACAAAATGAACCGGAGCTTCCTTTGCTTCTAGCCCTCATCTACTTTTGCAACTTTAAGGGATATAACTTTAAGGTATATATTACCATACATAGACCCATCCTTGGATGGGCAACTGAAGCCCAGAGCTGTACAGAGGAAGGAGTGAGTACCAGGGCTGTACCTCGTGATTTCCAGTTCTGCCTCTCACCTCTGCTTCTCCTTCCTTTGTGCATCTGCAGCCTCAGCTCGTTTCTAATCTACACTATTTGGCCAGAGACTTAATGCTGGCCCTGCTGTGCTCTAGAGGCCACAGGCCCAGAGGCAGTAAAAACTACCTCTGTTGCAGAATAGAAGACCAATGGCCAGGGACCCCAGTTTTGTGTCTCTGTGTGGAGGTGCAGACTGCTTTGGAAAGCTCAGGAAAGTCACGGCTTGTCAGAAACTCTGACTTTAATGAGATAGCCCCATGCTCTCTCAGAGGGCTTCAGACCTTCTTGGCCCACACAGAGCCTCGGAACGAATCCTAGCTGTAGGTCACCCAGCCTGCGGAAGTAGAACAGTAGTGTTTACTTCCCACAGGGCAAGACTTCACTGCAGATAACCCACTGGATAACAAGTGGAAAAACTAAATCTTATTCTGGTTGGAGGAGAATGTTTCCAAATCAATACCTCTTTCCAGTTTCTAGAGTCTGAGCAAAATCAAAACCGAGGTAGTGACTATTACCGTATTACACTAATGCCTCGCACAAAGCGATTTCTTGTAAACCTCAGAAACAGGAAATAGTTGTCACAGCTACTGTGCGTGTGCTTTTCCTACTCAGCGTGGGCTTCAAAGTGTACAGTACAGATGGCATTTGGCACTTGGAAAATCTGAACACAAACATAAACATTAGATAGGTCACCTGCCACATGAGGAGAGCTTGCAGGCTTGAGCTTGGGGCAGTCCATGTGTCTGTCCCCTTTGTTAGGTCAACAGGGGAGTTGTCCTCATGTGTGGTTTTCTGACAAACACTGTTGTCTCCTCAGGTAGGACAGTCACAGCACCGTATGTCCTGAGCAGGCAGCGGTGAACCGGATGAGATTTTAAGGTAGCTTTATCCAGCAGAGGAAGCTCCCAGGCCACGAAGGCCCTGGGGAGGACAGAGCTTGGCGTGGGACACATGGCAGGGGCTGGAAAATGAGTCCTCAAGGGAGAACATGTCTACTCTGACCTGGACCCAGGATTTCTTTGCTGACAGAAAGAGCGAGGCTCGGATTTGCTCATCCATCAATCCTCTCTGTTCATTCCCTGCCTCCCTCTCTGTTGGGTCCCTGTTGAGAGGCTGATCTCCCACTTGGGAAAATCACCCTGGGTTGCAGGCTTTGGTTAACATGTATCTTCCACAAAGTCAAAACTATTCATCACTGCTAATTTAGCTCTGGGTTTTTTCTGCTTTCCAGAGGCCCAAGCTGAAGCCTTGTATCCTCCTTTGAGTAGAGAGCCAGGGACACTTGGTGTCGATCTTTTTGATCTTGGGAAGCACTAGGGATGGCTGAGGCTACCAACACTTAGCATCCAGAAGACATCATGACAGCAGCACCGGGCACTGGGGGGTCTTTGTGTCATGGTGTGCATGGATTTGCAGAGCCGCAAGATGCAGCTAGAGAGTTAGGGTCAAAACACTTATACCCCTGTTCATTTAGGCGGGGCTCATATATACTAGGCTAGCCTCAAACTCACTGTGTAGCCAAGAATGAACTTGAACTCCTCATTATCCCGCCACCTCTTTCTGAGTACTGGCATGAACCATCAAAACAGTTTTGTTCAGTGTTAGAGATTTACCCAAGGCCTTTCACATGCTATACAAGCACGACTAAGCCACACCCCCAGAGAGGACCAGAGAGAGGGTAACACTGAGAATTTAGAGTCTCTTTTAAGTAAATCTATCCACACAAGCTGCCCCTTTGTAGAGGGAAGACAGAATAATGATTCACAAAGAAGCTTCTGGAAATCTGGTAGGTGGGGAAATGCTTTGGAACAAAGAAGAAAAAAAGTCCCTAGGACTCAGTTGTGCCTTGAGCCAAAATCGCAGTGAATAGTTGTTTGCATGTGATAACTTGAACGCCCTCACCTTGTATTTCTCAGAGGAATGCATGCATGTGAGTCCTTGATTCCATCTCTAGAACTAACCTTGTCTCCATCAAGGGCCCCAGTTCCATGCAGGGATTTGGTGGATGCATGGAGAATAACAAAGTTTCCCTCTGATTAAGCTTGGTTCTGGTCACTCCCTTGGACATCCTAAGGGACTGCTTTTACCCTCTTACTTACTATTCCTGTACACACTCTCCAAGAGTTGGTAGATGTGTGACTAGCTCCTACATCTCAAAAAGGAAGTAAGGGAAAGTTTCCTGGCGTCACAGATTCCATTAGCCTGTACTGACAAGTCTGATACCAAGAAAAATAAGGTCAGGACCCCAGAGCCCATCTGACCCAGACTCTGTCTGTTCCTTCCTTCTAGCTTATTCAAGGTAAGGGCCACCACCTGGTCAGATCTTTCCCCTCTTACTTCCTAAGAGGAAAAAAATGAATGAAAGGAAGGAAGGAAGGAAGGAAGGAAGGAAGGAAGGAAGGGAGCAAACTCAACTGGACAAAGTATTGTCTGTTTTAACAAAGCCAAAGCTGGAGCTGAAGAGATGGCTCGGTGGTTAAGAACACTGGCTACTCTTCCAGAGGTCCTGAGTTCAATTCCCAGAAACCAGATGGTGGCTCACAAACATCTATAATGGGATCTGATGCCTTCTTGTTGTATGTATAAAGACAGCTACAGAGTACGTTAAATAAGTAAGTCTTTTTTTTTTTTAAAGCCAAAGCCAAAAATAAGGTTTTTGGTTTTGGTTTTGTTTTGCCTCCTTGCTTTTTCAATCTCCCTTACTGCATTAGAAGAAGGTTCTAGAGGCAAAACTGTGGGGGGAAAAATCTAACCATGACCTCTTTACTCCATTAGCAACTATCTATATGCTCTAAAGCCGCAGTAATAAGCAACGACAGTGTGGTACTCTCAGCACCAGACATTTATTCTCTCTGTTCCGGTGGCCCAGAGTCCCCAGTGCTGCCTCTGAAAGTGCTAAGTAAAGGTTCTCCTTGCTCCCCTGGGCTCCTTGGCTCCCACTGTCTTTCGGATCCCTGACTTGTAGGTTCATTTCCCCAAGCCTTGCCTCTGTCTTCACAGTGCACTCTCCTGATCCTCTCTGTGTTGACTCCTATTCCTAAAGGGATACAGTTCCGGGACAGGGCTCACCCTGACCCTGTACAACCTCATCTTGACCAATTATAACTGCAAAGGCCTTATTATTAAGTCCTTTTAAGATTCTAGGTAGACATAAACTTCCAGTGGACACTTCAAACCACAACCCTTCTCCTCACAGCCAGCCTGCCCACGTATATCTCACTCCACGCCCATTTCTCCATCCCCACCCAGAGATGTGAATTTGAGAAGGAAGATTCCCAGATGATATTCTCTAAAGATCTATGGCCCATGTCTATAGAAAGCAGAGCCTATCTTGAAAGTGAAATCCAAACAACCAGGAGCCACCATCTGATCACCCTTGTCACCATTCTTGTCACTACCATAGCCTTGCAGTTACACAATCAGAACCACACACTTCTGAGGTTCCTATGAAGAGACACTAGTGCCCGTACTGAATGCTCTCCGGCTGCCAAGGGAGAGCTTAAGTTTGTTCTCTGATTTCAGCCCCAAAGCAGGAATTAAAGAGATGAAGATCTAAGATGATGGTTATTTTCCTGTTCAACCCCATCTATTTCATGGAAGATATGAAAGCACTTGTTTTTAAATCATAGTTAAAAAAAAAAAAAAGCCTCAAATCTCAAGGCAGTATCAAAATACCTGTGCTGACTCAGAAAGATAAAATTTCAAACATCAGCAGAAAGGGGAACTTACAGAATTTGCAATTTCACCTCCTACCCCAACTCTTACCCTGCCCCCCAGCCCGACAGATGTGGTGGCAGTCAATTGGAGGGGGTGGGAACGTGGCTTTTCATGTTCCTGTCTTGACTCTTTAGCTGGGTTTAGTTCAAGCCAACCAATCTGTCTAGACCCTTCAAGGATGAATCAGACTCAGCGTCTGTCTGCACACAGTTCGCAGAATTACATCCCGGCTGAGGAAATTGCACAGTACAGTAAATGCTTTTCTGAGACAGAAATGACACAGTGTGGGGAAAATTCATCCTAGTTCTGGAAAGAAAAGAAATGCATCGAGTGTGTCAGAGAAAATGCAGAACAGGTGATCTCCAATTACTAATTCCTTCATTAGTAATTAGAAATGCATTGAAACCCCCCTGTGCTCCCGGCATTGCTTGAGTGTATCAGCTGCTTTTCCTGTTGCTGAGATGAAATACTCAGCAGAAGCAGCTAAAGAGAAGAAGGGTTTGTTCTGGCCCACAGCTTGAGGGTGCAGTCTCACATCAAGGCAGGCACTAGAGGAAGCTGCTCAGATTGCATCCAGAGTTAAGAAGACAGCAGTAAATGCTGACACTCAGCCAGCTCCCTTTTTTATGTAGTACAGGACCAATGTCCAGGAGATGAACCTCCCTCCTTTAGGGTGGTATTTCTACACAATCAAGAGACTCCTTCACCGCCATGATCAGAAGCTAACCTAATCAAACCATACCTCCCAGGTGTGCCTGGAGGTGTGTCTCCTAGGTGATTTTAGAGCCAAGTTGACGGTCAATGTTAACCATCTACCCTGGGGAATGCACAACACCAGGAAAGTCCACTTTTTAGAACTCATACTCTATGTAGTGAGGTGGTGAAGACTAGGGTTAGCAGTTGTTAATCTACCTGCAGAACAGCGATGGAAAGGAAGGCTACTTCCGTGGCCTGGGTAAAATAGTGTCTAAGCACAATTAGTCACTGAAGAGACAGAGCGGGCTGAACCGCCGTCCCCAAAAGGATGTGTTCAAGTCCGTACCCCTAATATCCCTAAGCATGGCCTGATTTGGAAATGCAGTCTTGCAGATGGAATCAAGTGAGGATAAGGTCAGGCCAGAGTAGGTTGGTCCCTAATCCGATGACTGGTGTCATCAGAAAGAGATCTGCACACAGAGGTTTACACGAGGAAGAAGGCCATGTAAGGCTGGAGTCAGATGCTGGCGTGATGCAGCTATGAGCTAAAGAGCATCAAGGACTGCCAGCAACCAAAAGAAGCTAGGAGGCAGGGGCTCTCAGTGCTTCCAAAAGGAACTGAGCCTTGATTTCACGCCTTGATTTCAGACATTAATATGTGAGAATACCTGTCTCAGTTTGTTGTAACTTTTTAACAAATATAGACCAGAGTTTCCAGCTCAGGAGATGCTCTGTGGGGAGAATGATAGGACTGGAGTCTCATTAAGACTAGGAGTGCACTAAGCCTCACCCTCTGGAATCGGCTCGGAAGGATTGATTGGAAAGCGCTCTTTGGAGGACTGAGGTTCAGTTCTTGGCATACTAACTGTGAAATAAACATGTGGTGCAAGCAGCCACCCCTGTGGCTGTAAGGAAAGCACTGAACAGCTCAGTCCTTGTCCCCAAGTGCTACATGATACATCTGGTAAAACCAGAAGTTGCTCGTACCAGTTGCTCTTACCTAGTTGTAAGAGAAGAAAATCCACTCTTTTCCATCTGGGCTTGAAGAGTCCCCAGGATGTACATCAGATATGTCATCACTATGAAATAGGATGACCTTCAGGATCCATTTTGTTCTCTGTTACCATAGGCTCTATGCTGAGCTCTGTTTCTGTAGCCCAGCTCATTACACACCAGCATATCTGAGTAGATATTCAAAACTGGTATGGTATACATGCTAACTCTGTGTTCTAGTGGGACTGCATCTCCAGCTAACTCTGTGTTCCTAGTAGGACTGCATCTCCAGCTAACTCTGTGTTCCTAGTAGGACTGCATCTCCAGCTAACTCTGTGTTCCTAGTGGGACTGCATCTCCAGCTAACTCTGTGTTCCTAGTGGGACTGCATCTCCAGCTAACTCTGTTCCTAGTGGGACTGCATCTCCAGAATCTCGAGAGGATCCTGTCAGAGGCTGACAGGACCAGCATCTCTGCTCCATATCAGGCACAGGCCTGCAGATTTCTGCACCTTTCTTCTTCAGAGGATCAGCAAAGCTGAACATCTGGCCTTATGCATCTAGCCAGTCAGCAAGTACAACCGAGCACATGATACCCACTGAGAGGATGGTGCTGCTACCTTCCTGTCTCTTCTTGGCCTTCTCTGGTCTTTGTCCCTTTGATGAAGATATCTGGGACCTGGGACGAATCCCTGGCACCCAGGGTAGCAGTCTCTCCTGCTGTTTTTGAATTTTGACTTCCTCTTGGCTCAAAACTGTTTATATTTTACAAGCTAATTCTGTGAGTTTCTGGGTCCCCATAAATGGGAACACACCAAGGCACACAATCAGCATATTCGGAAACCCCAGGCCTTCTTTGTCTTCCATCAAATTCCCACTTTGAACAAGATGGCCGTGGAACCACGATGCAGAAGTCTGAGCAAGGGGGGTATGGGCATTTGAGAAACAGTGAGAGCCCGCAGAAAGCCCGTGTTGAAGGATGGTACTCCCTGGTCCCTCTCCTTGGCTTCCCTTCTCACTCTGTCAAGAAGATAGGGAGGTTATTTCTTATTCCTGGGGATAAGATTAGAAGAGAATCAGCCTGCATTCCAGACTCACAGGCTCTGGGGCAACTTGGAGGAACTTAACATTTTTTCAGAGATTAGAACTTCAGGAGGCCAGGCACCCTGTCTAAAGAGCAGACCCCCCCAAACCTCCCTACCCCACCTCCTCACCCTCCACCCCCGCAACCTCTGCTTCCTCTCCTGCTTTGTCGGTGTTTGCAGTGTGCATCCTGAGCTGTTGCTACGGGACACCACTGTGTCCATAAAGCCTCTCTCTCCCGGTTGGGACTTGATTTTGCATACTGTTTCATGCCTAGCACACACAACCAGCTCCGACCCTATCCGGTAGCCAGTAAGTATCTGTTGGATGAGCACACAAAAAACTATTTTGTCCAAAGACTTGAAGGAAGAGGGAGATCACCGTTCCTGGGAGGAAGGAGGACCTCCGCTGACAGAGAGAGCACTGGCCTGACAATGATGGAGATGAACACTGATGCCTCTACTCCAGCTTCTCGGGGCTTGCTGCGTGACACAGCAAGAGCTCTTTGAGGATGCAGCTGCATGGCGTCTTGGAAGATGGGACATGCTGCTGCATTGAAAGAGAAGGAGTCAGAAGACCTGAGAACACATGGGTCAGAACAACAGTCACCTCTCATCAGTGACTTAAGCATACCAACAGCTCAAGGGCAGTGCTTGGGCATCTTGTCATGCTCTGTGGGTGTGAGAATCTATAATAAACTCGTGTGATAATTTTTTTTCTTGCAGTCTGCAAAGGGTACAGTTCTAATGGACCTAAGTGTCACTCGAGGTTGTTGGTTTTGTCTTGTTTCTAGTGACTTCTGTGTGGTTTGCTGTATAGGCACCTTTGTTAACTATTTAACGGTATCTAGAAGAACTGGGTAGGACCATAGGATGTTGTGCACATGTGTGAAGTAAAAGAAGGCTTTGGGATAGAGCTGAAATTTCTTACTTATGCCTAGCATTGGTCATGGTATCTTCCCACACTTTAGATCACCAAAGCCCTGCCAGTTTCTAGCCCAACCTTCCTTATGCTTTAATTTCTATGCACATCACATTCCGGGTAACTGGTCCTTGCCTTCCCCTAAATCACTCTAACATGGGCATTCTCTATAGATACAGCTAATGTCATCGGGAGTTTATCTGTTTAGTAAACGTTGTTGATGGCAGAGGCCCTCCTTATAAACTCTCCTCAGCAATTAAGTCCACAGAGTATGTGTATCAGGAAGTAATGAGCCACCACTGTTTTAGAATTTGTGTCCAAATTTACATTTTTACAAACACAGCAGCCAGCTTAGGTTAATGAGATGGTATTGAGGTTTGAGTCACATCTGGGTACCCACAATGCCCAAATGCAAACTTCTTATCATGTATGGGTTTGTCTTCCTTATTAATATGCATTACACACAAGCTGAACAGCTCTGTTTACCAACACTGTCCACTCATTTAACTGTTACTACAGAGGCCTCCTACTCTCTGAAACTCCTCTCCAACAAGGCGGTGTTGTCATTTCTGTCATGTGTCACCTGGTGGGAAATAGTAGACTGGCCTTGTGAGGTAGTGGCTGGGGCAGGGCCTCTTTCATCACTCCTGCCCTGAGTGTTTGCCCTGGGAATGGAGCCAGCCATTGGATTGTGGTTCTATCTATGAGCATTGTAAGCTTGGCGTTTGTTTGTCTGTCTGTCTGTTTTATTACTACTTTTTGAAACCAGTAAATTTTACTCAAATGAGTAATATACACTGTTAGGGTTGGAAGCTGAAATGTCTCTTACAGACTCATGGTTTGAAAGCTGAATGGCAATATTTTGGGGGCCTGTGGGTCCTTTATAAGGTAGTTCTGTCTGGTGCAAACAGATCACTAGGAACAGGCTTTTGAAGGTTTAGCCTAACCCTCTGATTCTGACCTTTTTTCACTTCCTGGTCCATGAACCATCCCTGGGTTTTTCCCTCCACTATGAATTTCTTTCTGCCTTGTCCATCAAAATGGACTGAAATCTTACTAAACCATGAGCCAAAATAAGCCTTCCTCCCTTGGTGCTTTTGTTTCTGTCACAGCAATGCAAAAGCTGATAGGGCGCTCCCACACCTTGCACCTGTCCATTACAATGTCCATTACAATGTAGCATCGGCTGAAAGGATACAAAGTGGCAAATATGTGCCCAGGACCAAATTTATTGATGGCTTTTACTTCCAAAGAGAGTCAAGGAAGTCAGGCCTAAAATGGGATTAGGGATGTTCCTCAAGTCATCAAGGGAAGGAGTCAGGCAGACTCTGCTCAAAGCAAGAGCCATGGAGGTGGAGAAGGACTGGGTTTATCTCATGGGGCAGCTGAGAGGAAGAAGTGGGTTCACCCAGAGGGCTCAGCACAGCCCCAGCACTTACTGTCTGCACCCACATTACGATCAGCTCTGATCAGTAATTGGCCAGTTGAGTGTGATTGGGGAAGCTGGGGGCTGGGGGAGGAAGGTCAGGCTAAATACTTTTTATGGGGAAAGCCCTAAGCCCTTGTTACTCAAAGCACAGTCACTGGAAATCCCTGGGAGTTTGTTAGAAACTCCACCCCAGGCCTCCCCAGACCTGCTGGGGAGGATGCTCCTTAGTGACATGGCCCTCGGGAGAAAAGGAAGTCTCCTGCCTGATCTCCAGAAACTACTGATCCCTGCCTGCCCTGGTGAGAGAGGGACACAATGCTGCTGTTCTCCACCTCTGCACATCACTTGGCATGACAAACAAACAAACAAAAACACAGGACAGAAAGTTATCCCCAACCCGAAGCCCCTCCCTCTCCTGCCCTTCCAAATCTGACTTCCTAAAACCAATAACCTGTGACCTCAAAGTCCACGGGAATGTGTCCTCCTCTGTCCTGTAGCCGGTAACCTGATAGACAGCCCTAGGGCAGGGCGGCATGTTGTTTTTTCAGATGATATAAGAGACACAGTGGAGCTTGCCCAACAAGCTGCAGGGCTGCCAGGATGCCAACTGGGACGCCTAAGCCCTGGCAGCAAGGGCTGCCATAGTCTGTGCTGGTCATTACAAATAAGGTCAAGAGCTGAGGGCTAGGAGACCAGAGGCACCTCAGCGACAGTGTGGTTGCAACTTTGCATGAAACCAGTAGACGTGGCCAGGAATGCATAGCATATGGGAAGCCATCCTTTAGAACAGGACAAATCATAGTGGTGGCTATAGGCTATTGTACACTTGCCAAGCTCCTCGGATTCACATCAAGAGCGAGCCCTGCTGGGAAATAATGGTGCACTTCTTTAAACCCAGCACTCAGGAGACAGAGGCAAACGGATCCCTGAGTTTAAAGTTAGCCTGGTCTATAAGAGGTCCAGGAAAGTGAGGGCTACCCAGAGAAACTCTAACCAAATTTAATTAATTAAATAATTAAGTGAGTACTATTAAAACATGACAATGAAAGAGTGAGTCCTGAGGAACACTGTGGACCCTGCATGGCAGTGGTGTGGCCTGTAGCTTCACGGACCTGAACAACGGGGGAGCCCGTACCTGGGGCAGAAGTGGGGAGAGGGGAACACCTTCTGGGAACTTTCTATACTTTCTACTC
The DNA here is from genome assembly GCF_963924665.1 of Micromys minutus. Classification (NCBI taxonomy): domain Eukaryota; kingdom Metazoa; phylum Chordata; class Mammalia; order Rodentia; family Muridae; genus Micromys; species Micromys minutus. Next base: position 50,493,015 of record NC_137977.1, read on the forward strand.
AGCTTGCTTTAAACTAAAGCTGCTCTAAGAAGATAAGGTCCACTTAAAAGGGGGAGGGGAAGGGGGGAGAAATCAGCTACAGAAGAGAAAATATAACGGAGGCTGGGACCTGAAGTAACATGTCATTCTTAAAAATCACAGTAATGGCTGGGCATGGTGGCACATGCCTTTGGTCCCACTACATCTCAGGAGGCAAAGAAAGACAGATCTCTGTGAGTTCAAGGCTAGTTTAGGCTTAGCAGTAAGTCCCAGGACAGCCACAGCTATGGAGAGTCTGTCTCAAACAGAGACAAAGACAAAGAAGCAGATCACAATAACTGAACTTTGAAGATCGTCCGTGTGACCCAGCAGCCTCTGGCCAGCAAGCACTTGAAAAGGGCCTACATGACAGAGAAACCAAACCGAAATTTTATTCAGTTTTAATTAATGTTCATGTGAACTTAAAACACTGGTATGTGTGGTTCTGCTTAGAAATTTCTCAGGTAGGCTTGTAACATTTCAGACAAATACAATTACACTTTCAGCTGGTAATTATATGATTGACAGACACAAACCAAGCGTCTCCAACTGGACAGCTAGCATCTAATAAAGGCAGGATGCAGGTATAAAATAAGTGCCACATTCTGATGATCCAGTGAGAAAAATGTAAAATATCCCATTAGTACTTTTTATATGGATTGTGTATTAAAATAATATCATGATTATATTGAGTTAAAAAAACTATTATTAGAAATTATTTTACTGTCTCTTTGTATTTCCAAAAGACTGTCTTCAGAAAATATAAAACTGCATTTGTACAACTCTCAACAGATCCCTAATAGAATATTAAAACAGTATAGCTCCCTTGAAAATAAGTATAATAGCTTCCCAGATGCTGTGTAGTTATCCAACAGTTCTAATCCAAGATGTTTGCCCAAAGGAACTGAAAACATGCCTACCCTAAAACTGCTATGTTCAAGCAGAATGATTCACTAAATGGTGTACTCAAACGCCCATGTACAGAGAGGGCCAAGACACATGCAGCAAACCCATGGGCGGCCATATAAGAAAATACAGTGGATATTTTTACACTGTTGACCTTTGGAAATACTGCATCTAGTGAAGGAAACCACACTCACAAAGTCATCCGCTGTATTCCTTGTATATGAGATGTGCAAGATAAGAAAATCCACAGAGACGGGAGATAGAGTTTGCCTGGGGCAGGGCCTAACTTGGAGGGTTGCGGCTGTCCAGGGATGCTGCCTGACATTTTACACTGCTCAGGGTGGCTGTCTGGTGAGCTCTCAATATCAGTGATGAGGATGCTGGTAACTATGGGGACAGCTACCCAGAGGTCACCGGCTCAACCCCAGCTTTCTTTGCTTCATCTCCATCCATAAATTTCCACTTCCCAGAAGAATTTGGACACGGCCTTCCACAAAGATTTTCTCTTCCTGGGAAAGGTGACTCTGTGGGCTGTGAGGGTTGTCTACACAGTGCCCTGGAAAACCACCACCTGTCTTGGAGCTGTTGGTCCTGGAGGTGTTGGGTGTGGCTTTCCTTTCTGTGCCAGATTATCTAAACCCAGAACAATGGCTCCTCTGAGACCTGAAAGTAAAACCAAAGCAAGGTATCACGGCTCCTTTTTCAGACCACCTGATCTGTCTGCAGCAGTCTGATGGCTGTTTACCACAGACGGAGTGTTTTAGAAGCCCCTGAAAAGTCAGTATGTAAATTCCTCAAAACTCAGATTGAATTAATTCCACAACCCTGGAAAAGCAAAAAGCTCACCGGCATGTTGGTGTCTACCTATAATCCCAGCATTTAGGAGGCAGAAACAGAAGAATCAGGAGTTCAAGGTCAGCCTGGGCTACACCTACATAAGATCCTGTCTCAGAGACTAAGAACAAAAGTACATCAATTTATTATCTTAGAAATCCATCACAGGTGAGCTAAAGTCCAGAGGCACAAGGCTGTGTTCTTTCTAGAGGAAACATTCTCTTCCTTTTTCCAAGCCCTAGGGAGAGTTGGCGATCAGTCATTGGTTCATGGTACCTTCCTTACCTTCAGAGTTAGGGAAACAGCATCTCCACATCTCTCTCTGACCCTTTCTCTCATTTTCTCTTCCATTTACGAGGACCCCAGTGATTGCATAGACCCACCCCAAAAGTTTAAAATATTCTCAAACTTCCTCAGCTTCATTCCACTACCCAGCATTGTGACATCTTCATGGCCTATGAGGCCTGGAGATGCCTTTGAAAAGGACTGCCACCGCCTTTGAGGGCATTATTCTGCTCCCACAAATGGGTCTGACAATCTACTGGCATGTCTCTTAGCTGCACTCTGCAGCTTTCATTTCATATAGAAAAGGAATCCAGAGTTTTTGTTTTTCTAGAGTTGGTGAATTCACTCAGTGGTGGTTTGAATGAGAATGGCCCCTATAGGCTCACATATTTAAATGTTTAGTCATCTATTTGAGAAAGATGAGGAGGTGTGGCCTTATGGGAGAAGGCGTGGTCTTGTTGGAGGAAGTGTGTCACTGTGGGTGGGCTTTGAAGTTTCAAAAGCCTATGCCAGACCTCCCTCCCTCCCCACCCCCCTTTGTCTCTTTTGCTCTTTCTCTCTCTGCCTACAGATCAGGGTGTTCCTACCTTTCAACTACTTCTCCAGCAACATGTCTGCCTGAACACTGCCATGTTCCCCACCATGATAATAATGGACTAAACCTCTAAAATGGTAAGCAAGCCCCCAATCAGACAGAGTTGCCTTTGCTCACGGTGTCTCTTCACAGCAATAGAATAGTGACTAAGACCCTCTCAATCTGTGTTTTGAAGAATTTACCTATTGACTTTTCAGGTTCCCATTCTCAGTGACTTTGTGCCCTAGAGTGGTCTAAGTGGTTTATAAACTGTTATTATAATATTTATACCTCTTTCCAGTTTAAAATAAATGAATAAGATTCTGATGCTTATCTTGGTGATGGTTGTTGACAAGGGTTCTGAAACTGATGTCACAGCTTTTTACCATGTAGACCCATAGATCCCATGGTAATTTTCAGCACAATATTTACCCATCTCTTTTCACTGACAGGTACTGGTTGTGCCCAATAAACCCTCACTCTTACTCACAAGGAATTTACAATCCAGCTGGGACACAACCCAGCAAACTGTCATGGGGGAAGGGATTTACTGCAAAGACTCTAAAGACAGGCAAAAATGAGCTATAAAACAGCGAGGAAGCCATAAATAACAGCTACATGGTCATATGGGAGATTAGAATATCAAGATGAGTATGAAATAAGAAACACTGAACTTTAGACATGCATGAGTAAGACAGCATCCTCCGAGGTTGACCCTTTGAAGGGGGTACCCTCATGGGTCTAGGGAGAATGTAAGTTCAGTTGACAGAGTAATCACCCAAAATGCATAGATCTGTGGGTTCTATCTCTAACACCATGTAAAGGGGAATAGGGGTACATGCCTGCAACTGTAGTGCCCAGGGCGTGGAGACAGGAGGATCAGGGGAGTTCAGGATCATCCTCAGTTACACAATGAGTCTGAAGCAATCTAGTCTACATGAAACCCCATCACAAAGAAAGGGTGAGCCCGCCCCAATCTTCTGGACTATGGGAGATTCAGCCCTCATGAAAGAGTTTAGGAAGTCTTCCTTAGAATTCCTCCCCAGCAAAATCAGGTCCTGATGTAGGAAGTTAGATGCAGTTTGTTTGCGAGTTGACCCCAAAAAACGGGGGGCAACAGAAGTGAGATACAGAAAAACAAAGATCAGCTGGCAAAGAGTTACAAAAGAGCATGCTGCTGTGGAGGGCAGAGGGCACTGTGAACATTGCCTTAGAGCCGTTCCCTGAGGAGGGGGGACAAGGATATTATCTAATGATTCATAGTCCTCCTTGGTTAAGAATTTCCAGACTTCGAAATGTACTGGTGGGTGTCACAAGGAAGACTCTTGGGCACTGCCAGGTGAAGCAGGAACTGTGGGGTAGGCACGACGCTCAGCATTAGAAACAACTAAATCACTTCCTAAATGGTACAGTTCTTTTACCTCTCAGTCATACTTCAATGGGGCCGTGATCAATCCCAGACTGCGTTCTTTCTCTGGTCTGTGATGATCTGACTTTCTTACGGAACTTGAATTCTAGTTTTGCCACTTAAAACGCATATGCCCTGGTCTTGTTGATTACTCTCTGAGCCTGGGGCCATACAAAGAATGAATGCATAGTGTGTGTGTGTGTGTGTGTGTGTGTGTGTGTGTGTGTGTGCATTTGATGACAATACTTGTTTCTTCCATCTTCAGCGCAAACTCTGACCAGGTATAGAAACTGGGAGGCCATCTCAATCCCGCCCTCCTTCCCTCCTTCCCAAAAGAAAAAAATTATATGTAGAAAGCATTTTTTAAAATTAAAAAAGGATTTTGGGAATTGTGATGTCATGGAACCTAATAACCATACAATAACCTGTGCCTTGGTTCTAGTAAATACATTTATTTCAGGAAGATGTTCATTTAGTTGCCATTTAAATGTTGTGCCAGGAAGCGTTTTAATATTTCCATCCATAAGCACTTGGGGTTGCTAAGACTAACTCTGCTGCAAACTAGCTGCAAATAAGACTCTTAGAGACTATGATGGTTCTGTTGGTGTGATAATTGTATTGGGTTTATTACTGAGCCACAATTCCCATTTTAAAGATATTGATAAAAACTGCCTCTTTGCCAACCAGAAATGGCATGCCAATCTGCACACCCACCAGCAGGGCACTGGAAAACCTGTCTGCACATGGGCTTGTTGTGTTACTGTAGCTTTCAGAACAATCTCTGAAAATTGAGAAAAGGAACATGGAACAAAGGGAAGGAGAGAGGAGGAAAGAGATTGGTAAATTTGCATATCTTTTCCTGAACTGCTTGGGAATTGTAGTAGTTTATGCTTGACCCATGGGAAGTGGCACTATTAGGAGATGTGGCCTTGTTGGTATAGGTGTGATGTTTTTGGAGGAAGTGTGTTATCATGCAGGTAGGCTTCGAGGTCTCCCACTAATCAAACTCTACCCAGTGTGGAAGAGAGACCCTCCTCCTGGCTCTCCTGAAGAAGATAGTCTCCTTCTGGTTGCCTTAAGATCAAGATGTAGAACTCTCAGCTCCTTCTCTGGCACCATGCCTGCCTGAACCCTGCCATGCTTCCTGCCATGATCATGGACTGAACCTCTGAAACTGTAAGCCAACTGTAACTAAATGCTGTCTCTTATAAGAGTTGCTTTGGTCATGGTGTCTTTTTATAGCAATAAAACACTAACTAAGGCAATCACTTTGTCCATTTTTAATTTTCATTAGAATTTATTTTTATGTGTGCTTTGCCTTTGTGAGTGTGTGTGTGTGTGTGTGTGTGTGTGTGTGTACTACCTGTATGCAATGCCCTTGGATGACAGAGGGGGTGCTGGATCCCCTGGTGCTGGAGTTACAGTTATAAGTCCAGAGCAAAGTTAGGCCCAGGTGTGGTAGAAATGGTAATTTCAGGACAGGGTCCCACACAGTTAGCTTATCCTCTGTGCTTCACTGAGGCAGACAGATCTCTGAATTCTTTTGCAATGTTAAAAGAAAATGTGTGCTTGCTGTCTTCTAAGAATTAAGGGTCTGGGGTCATAGGATGCTGACTCATAGGATAATCAAAAGGAAGCCTGGAGTAAATGACTGATATGTAAGATAACAGACTGAGCTTATGACCTGCAAGAAATGAGCTAGACAGAGACTCTTTTAGAATAGCAAGAGAGAAGTACTTAGAGAATGGGCATGAGCAGAACAGAGAGAGAAACAGAGAGACAGACAGACAGACAGACAAAGAGGACCTCGAGTCATTTTTTTTGTTTTTTCTCCCACTACTCCCAAACACCCCTTCCCTCAGAACCCCTCTCACGGAGCCAAGGCTGGTCCTTGGCAGCAGTGAATGACTCTCCTATCTTCCCACCTTTACCTGTGAAGCAGTGGGATCGCACCCAGTAAACCACCCACCATGCTTGGCTTTTGTTGACAGATAAAGCCTGTGCTGGGGTTTGTGCAAAATTTTTACATCTTTGGATTTCTGCATTGTTTCCTTCTTAGCTTCAGAAAGGCTTGCTCTTTCTTCCACTTTATCTGAAACTCACTTTGGCAACAAAATCAGAAATTACTCTACTGAGGAAAAAGGGGCTTCTCAAGGCAATGCTTGCTCACCAGAACTAACAGCAAACATTTTTAACTCCAAGGTTTTCTTTTTCCTTTTCTAAAAAAGAAAAAGGAAGGAAGAAAAGAAGGAAGAAATGTCCAGCTCCAGTTTTTATTTCCTTTTCTAAAGAAAATCTGAGCACAGTGAAACAATGTATCCCTTTAATCCTGGTACTTATGCGGCAAAACTGAAAGGATCTTTTTGAGTTCAAGGACAACAACATCTACTTCGTAAACTTTAGGCAAACCAGATCTACATAGGGAAAATTTATCTAAAAAATTAATTCCATCTCCTTAAAATATTAAAACATTATTAATTCTTTCTTTCATTGAATTCTTACCTCCTTCCCAAGAGTTAACCCTATCTGTCTTTTGGGTTCATAGCCAGGTGTCTTAGGGTTTCATTACTATGAAGAGATACCATGACCAAGCCAACTCTTATAAAGGAAAACATTTAATTAGGGCTGGCTTACAGTTTCAGAGGTTCAATCCATCCTTATTATGGTGGGAAGCATGGCAGTGTCCATGTCTGGAGCTAGAGGAGTTTAGAGTTGATTTGAAGGCAGCCAGGAGGAGACTCTGATTCTATACTAGGCAGAGCTTAGTCATAGGAAACCTCAAAGCCTGCTTCCACAGTGACACACTTCCTCCAACCAGGCCACACCTACTCCAACAAGGCCACACCTCCTAATGCTACTTCCTAAAGTAAGCATTGAAACACATGAATCTTTGGAGTCTAAACCTATTCAATCCACCACACCAGGACTGTATAGCGGGTCACATGTGGTTTTGTTTTTAGTTTTAAAAGGAACCACATTGATTTCCATAGTGGTTCTACCAGTTGATGTTTCTACCAGAAGTGTGTAGGGGTTTCTTGCTACTCCCTGTCCCCAGCACTTGTTTTTAGTTGGTTTAACAAATACTATGGCAGATTGACTTTGGGACATAAACTGCACCATGTGGTATGTATTACTTTGGAATGTGCCTATGTGGAATTGTGATGCACCCACCATTTGGATGGGCTCTATATAGTCTGTTTAGACATATCTCTCAACATTGCCTTTCAGACATCTCTTACCTGTGGCCCACACGCATGGCTGCATGAAGCAGAAAGCAGTTATGACTGTGGCCAAATGCTAAATCCTAAACTCATTTAGTACAGTAGGAGATGTTCTGTGATCTATTCTTTGTTTAGTAACTGAGTCACAGTTCCTGATCATGAACTTTGCATTTGATGGTATCATGTCACATGAGCAACAGCTTGGACACACCTGCTGAGCTCCATACCTGGATGTCACAGACTCCGTGGGCACATGACTTGCTTACACGTAGACTCTGGGAAGTGAAACTGCTCCATCATAGGCAACAGTCCTCTTACCTTTAGAACAGGATGCCAAACTACACAGCTGCTGCCATAGACCAGCATCCCTGTATGTCAACCCTACTGTAGCATCCTTTGAGATTTTAAAAAGGATTCTTGTCTCTCTTCGTATCTGTTTCTGTCCCTCTTTCTCTGTGTCTGTGTCTGTCTGTCTCTCTCTGACCCTGTCTCTCTGTCTGTCTCTGTGTATGTGTGTGATTTTTGTCTCTGTCCTTGTCTGTTCTGTCCCTCTGTCTGTGTGTGTGTGTGTGTGTGTGTGTGTGTGTATGATTTTTGTCTCTGCCCCTCTGTCTTTCTCCATGTTTATCTGTATCTCTCCCTTTCTCCCTCTCTCCCTCCCCTTGCCCGTGTGTGTGTGTGTGTGTGTGTGTGTGTGTGTGTGTTCGTGTGTGCAGAGGCCAGATGAGGGTGTCAGATTCCCCCAGAGCTAGAATTGTGAGCCACCTGATATGGATGCTAGAAACTGAACTGCAGTCTCCTGTAAGGAGAGTGAGTCCCCTTAACCACCAAGCCATCTCTCTAGCCCTGTATTTTTAATGTATGTTATCATAGTTTTCAAAGTTTGTGTGTTCCTAGTTGCCAGAAACTACAGTATCTCCTCCCGCTTACTGATCATAGGTCTTTTCTATAAGCTTTTTATTTATCTTTTTTAAAAATGTGTACAGTTTGGTGTCCATTGGGAGGTATTTCTATTTCCCTGTATGGAACCCAGCTGCCACCAAGAGAGTACGCTGCTGTTTTTTTCCTAAAGCTGAAAGGCTGTTTTTATTGTAAGCCCATTTTCAGCGCAGGATTTGGGTCTATAATCTCTACTCATATCGACTCATCAGTTCTGGTGGCTACTGTCACACCGTTCTGATTACCACCTCGCTAATGAATATCCTTTCCCCAGACTTGCTTATAGATGTGAACTCATCTTCAGTCACAGAGAGCCGATAAAGCTTGTTGCTGGCATCTAGCTCCACCCAAAGGCAGTAATGAGAGCTGAGTTATGGGGACCCTCACAGCCCAGTGACCCTTCTCTTACCAGCTTCCCCCTCACTGTACTCCTCAAAATAAACTCAGCTGCAAATGACCACACCTGTTCTGGATTAGTTACAATAAACCCGGTCTGAGGTTATTTCAGCCGCACAGAAAGGTAAGGCGCTCTTACTCCTCCAGGGATGAAAGGTGAAGCTTCTCAGGCCCCAGTCTTCCCCTTGTTTCCATACCGGGCAGTTTTGACAGAAACACCCCACATTGCAGTAGTCACCCTGGATCTGCCTAATTATCCACAGGGCTTCTAAACAACCCTGTTCTCAAGAGCCACTCGGGGAGCTTACTAAAAATGTGGGTCTGATTATGCAGAGGGGGAGTCTAAATCGGGGGGTCTCCATCAGGTCCCTCCGCTCAGAGGTAGGGAAACCCTGTAGAAGGGGGAGGGAAGATTCTAGGAGTCAGAAGGGATGGAGCTTTAAACCATGGCCCACCAAGTCAATTAAGCAGGACTCACGGGCTCATAGAGATTGAGTTAGCAAACACGGTGTCTGCACTGGGTCTACACTGGGTTTACATTGGGTCTACACTGTGTCTTTTATGTATGTGCCATGGCTATTAGCTTGGTGCTTTTGTGGGGCTCCTAATAGCAAGAATGAATGTGTCTCTGACTCTTTTGCCTATTCCTGGGACGGTTCTTCTATTCGATTGCCTTGTCCAGCCTCAGTATAAGAGCTTTTGCCTTGTCTTATTGTATCTTGTTTTGTCCTGTTTGACTGTTGTCTTTTGGAGGCCTGCTCCAAGTGAACAAGCCCATTGCCATCATTAGAAAAACAGTACTAAATAATTTATCCTTCGGGTCCCGTTACCTCTGCTCAGCAGGATTGAACTTGGAGCTCCCAGGAATGACCCTTGCATCCTACTTCATGTGGACTTCAAGACTTTCTTGCCAGGATGTGTCTTAAGCAATCTGAGCTTCCATAACGGTACCCATGCCCTACCATGGGACTACGCACTAACATCAGAATCTCTGCGGCACAACTTGGACCTCTGTATTCAGAAGGTACCACACAGTTCTGCAGCACAGCTTGGAGCTTGCATGTTGGAGACTAAAGAATCAACTGAAAGCTTTACTAACTCTCAAAGTCCCAGCTTCCACTGATGACAGTGGACTGTCTAGTGGTAGACCACAAAGAACCCCAGAAGATTCCATGAATGTTGAGGACAATGCCTTAAGATATCCATTCATTCGTTCGTTCATTCATTCATTCATTCATTCATTCATTCATTCATTCGCTTTTGCCATGTTGGGGATGAAAGCCGGACCTCCAACATGATAGGCAAGCATTCTACCACTGTGCTTCATCCTGCCCCCTTAAAATCTTTCTCATCTGGGAAAGATGCTGTGCTCTGCCAATCAGGGATTCTGGAGTCCACAGGAATCTCCTAGAAGATGGGGTTAAATGGAAATCCGACTCAGCAGGAAAGCCACCAAGCTTGGGAAGCCTGAACTTTTAACCAGTTGACTGACAGACCTCACAGAGAGTTGCAAGCCTGTAAGCATTCCTCTTGTTTGGTTGCTTACACCTAAAAGAACCAGTGAAAGCCTGGAGCTTGAACAGCTTGAAAAGGATCTTGCCCATCCAGGTGGTGAATGGTGTTTGGCAGAAATGATTCAATGGCTTCGTGATTGAAAACAAAACAAACATTTGTGTTCCTCTCTGGGTCTGCCTGGGAGTGGTGTTGACAAGAGGCTCAAGTACCACTAGCTGTGAGAGATGAGCCACAGTAGCCTCTGCCCTTCCTGTCATTGTCACCAGAGCTGGGAGCCACTGTTTAACAGTTGCTATTTGTTGTGCAAAGTGTAAAACCTGTATTGCAGGAAGGGTTGTGTGCCTGCTTTCATTTCTCCTGCCCTCCTGGCCCTCAGAGTTTTTTTTACTAGAGACTTACAATGTATCCTGTCTGTTGCAGGTCAGTCAATACAGATTTTCAAACTTAAATATGCCTGGTTTGGTGTGTGTGTGTGTGTGTGTGTGTGTGTGTGTGTGTGTGTATACATGCACATGTACTTTGCCTCCCAAGCACTCAAATGTACAGTGAGTTTCATACATACTTTCAAGGGTTCAAATCTGCTTAGCACAGGAGATAAATGGCTATAACACAAAACAACTGGGAGCCAGTGGGGGAAGGAGGCAGTTGGCAGACAGAAATCTATTACTATGTAGGAACTGCACTATGTAAACTTCAAGGTTTGTGTCTCTATGTGTCTATCACAGTGATTCTCACCCTTCCTACTGCTGTGACTTTTAATGCAGTTACTCATGTTGTAGTAAGCTCCCCACCCCCAACCGTGAAATTATTTTTATTGCTACTTCATAACTGGTCATTTTGCTACAGTTATGAGTTAGAATATAATCTGTGTTTTCCAATGGTCTTAGGCAACCCCTGTGAAAGGATCACTCCCAAAGGAATTGAGACCTAGGGGTTGAAAACTGCTCAATCACCATTTTGTTTTAGTTTAGGTTTGGGGGTTTGTTAGGACTTTCTAATATTTTTTATATTATATATGTTCAGGCCATCCTTGACTTTACTACATAACTAGCTTACTGTGGCATGGAACTTTCTATCCTCCTGGCTCAGCCCACTGTGGGCAGCACTATTCCCTAGACAAGGGGTGCTGACTTGTATGAGAGCAGAGAAATAGAACTGAGTAGAAGCAAGCAAGTGAGCTGCACATATTCACTTGCCTGTAGATGTGATATGACTAACTGCTCTAAGTGTGACTTCCCAGTGATGTGGGATTGAGAATCAAAACAACCCCCTTCTCTCCTAAGTTGTTTTTCTTCCAAGTGTTTTATACAGCATCAGGAATGAAAACAGAGCACCTAACATTGGTCTCAGAGAAATAAGAACTTAACAAATGTACTCATGACAGCAAAACAGTGGAAATCAATCCAAATGTTCTTTAAAAAAAAAAAAAGATTTATTTATATGAGTACACTGCAGCTGTCTTTAGACACACACTAAAAGAGTGGATCCCATGACAGATGGTGGTGAGCCACCATATGGTTAATGGGAATTGAACTCAGGACCTCTGGTGAGCCATCTCTCCAATCCTACCCAAATGTTCTTTAGCCAGGAAGTCATTAAGCAAACTCCAGGACTCACAAACCTCATATGACACTACTTAGCAAAAAAAAAAAAAAAAAAAAAAAAAAAAAAAAAAAAAAAAAAAAAAAAGACATGGACTTCTGCTACACACAACTTGGATGAATCCTGGGAACTGATTCAATCTGTGTACAATTTTAGGATTGGAGGATAGATCACCAAGGAATAGAGAAGAGGAGGCAGAGGGGAGATGTGGGTTTACTTAGTTAAGTAGTGATGGAGACCAAAACATCTTTATGATGACAGTATTCTGAATCATTTCTTATGTGAATATACACTTGTCTCAAGAAAATTCAATAAATACCAGTTTGAAAACATTTGTAGCTAGCCCTCAAGAAGTCTTAGCAAAGCAAGCATCATGAATGGAGACATAGTATAGTGGTAGAGAACTTGCTGACTGATGCAAAGCCTTCAATTCAGCCATTAGCATAGCCAAAATCTAACAACAAAAGCAATAAAAGGAGATAAATAATAGAGAAAATAGTAATATCATTACTTATTAATTGTGCTAGGCACATAACATATAACCTAAAATCCTTCCAACATTATTGATATATTTTTGTTTGTCTTTTTAAATTTTGTTCTGGCTTTTGAGATAACCCACCAAACCTAAAACCTTGGCTCTCCTGGAATTCACTATGTAGACCAGGCTCATCTCGAACTTATAGAGATATGTATGCAGATACTTTATTTAAAAGATTTCTTTATTTTTATCATTTTGCATGTATGAGTACCTGCATACATACATGTATGTGTAACATGTGTGCCTGGAGCTTGAGGAGGTCAGAGGAGGGTATTGATCTCCTAGAGCAGGAGTTATGATCACTACTTGTCTTACAGGTGAGAAAACAAACACTGAGAAAGATAGTATCATCATAGAAAGTAGCAGAACAGTGAGCAAACCAAGGGCTCAAGCCCGCACGCTGTTCAATAATACCCCCTTTGCTCACGGGAGACACATCTAGGTGGACGTCTACAGCTATGGGTGGCACCAAACCCTATACTTCCGTTAGGTACTGAGGCTGTGATTTCGAAGTCTGGGGTACAACAGCAGAGTAGGCAAAATATCTTCTTCCTCCTTCACAGGATTGCAGGGCATTTGTTGATACTGATGGTCTTAGCAACATCAGCATGCAGTTTCTCTTCTTTCCTTTATTAACTTGGAAACCTCTGCCTCTCTTCTTCAAGGAAGCACCTAGTGGTCTGTGTTTGGCTTTTCTCAACTATAGCATCGTTCTTTCTATAATCCAGGGGCCTTTATTGAATACGGTACCTGAACACTCACTATGAAACCACACCAGACAACCAAGACAGCTACTAAGTGGCTAACAGGGCGAGTGTCTACACAGTGTGGATTCACCAGGCAAAGGGTGGGGGTGTATAAGCTAAATGGGGAAACAAGATTTTTTTTTTTACACTGCTTAGAATGGCTTGTAATTCTATACTTATGAATGATCTCTTTCTGAAACCACAGATAGCACAAAGGCAGATTAAGAGGTGGGGGAAGAGGGCTACTGGATAAAGAATGATGACAAGAATGTCATGGCTTTCTCCAAAAGGGCAAATCAAAGTTAGAGAAGGAGAGAAACACATTGAGGACGGCCTCCCTGGCAAGCAAGACTGGCGCCCGCTCCCACAACATTCCCAGCAGCAGCAAGCTCTTGTGGTTGATTCTTTCTCTGAACTAAGGTAAGTTGTTCTTATTAAAACACCAAGAGGTGGTTGAAGCAGTTTTGGTGGGAGATTTGAAGGCAAACAGGACCTGTCCACTGTTTGCCAAGTTTCTGCCAAGTTTGCATCGTTTCCCACGTTACACATTCATTACAGCGCTCCTCTAAGTATAAAGGATCGGGATAAAGGATTTTGTAACCAAGTATTCCTAACCATGACTGTGGCTAAGAGGAACTTAATGCTGCTGCACACTGATGACATACTCCACAAGATGGCTACATCTTCCCTGGTGCCTGGCAAGCATATGAATTTGGTCTCCTGTAACTGCTGAATCCCCTTCTGCCAGGGCTGGAGGGACACCGGGTTGGGCCCAGTTGGAAGCATGGTGAGAACTTAGTATCTGTGTCTGTGTGGGCACCTGACAATACTGGTAATTGCTTGGGTGCCACTCCTTTCTCAGGAGTTGCTGAGGTTGGGAAGGCAGCCTGCAGAGGAACACCTGCTGGCACCCCTATTCCTTAGGCTCCTGCTGGATTAGCAGGCCCCGTCTGAGGATCTGGAGGTCCCTCCCATTGAGTCAATGACCGCACAGGAAAGAGGCATTGCAGCAGCTGCTGTGGTCTGGGCTACTGCCAGCCCTGCTAAGGCCTCAGCTCAGGATTCATCAGGATGGAGAGCCCCACCCCCATGTAGGTGGAGAAACCTCCCTTCCAGGATTACAGCTCCTCCACCTGGCATGAGACCACTCATGGGCCACAAAATTGGCCTTTTCCCTGCTGTAGGGACACCTATCGACATGCTCCCTTCCGGGATGAGACCCCTCCCACCACCAGTTAGAGGCCCACTTCCCCAAGAAATGTGTCCACTGAGACACTAAAAGCCAAGGTTGCACTTTAATCACTAGTGTTCAGGAGGGAATCCAGGTGCAAGGTGTGGAAGCTCCAGAACAGGGCTTCTTAAGCTTTTTGCTCTCCCAACAACTCCTTTTTAGCATAAAAGAATGTATTTGAGCATATGTGTATATGTGTGTCTGTCTGTCTGTCTGTAAATGCTTGATTTGTATACTTGTTTTATGTGCATATACATATATGTGTGTGTATGCACATAAAACAAGTATACAAATCAAACATTTACTGATATACACAATAAACAAAAATATTTTGCATCAATCTTTTATAAATATGCAGTGTTACCCTCATTATAAAGCTAATTTACATACAAGGGGATGGCTATGCCTCCTGTTTTGCCTAGAATAAAATACTGATTGGATATTTGATACTACAAGATGGAGAGCAACTTGAACATTCTTCATAGTTAGCGGCTATTTGGATTTTACACTTGTCAGTGCTGAGACAGCCGCTTTGCATACATATGTAATACAAGGTGGCAGAATTACTTATAGGATTCTTTCTGGGGGAAAAAAGTCTATGTTCTGTTCCAACCCTGAGCTAAAATTTATTTAAGGATTTGTTTGTGCATGTGTGTTCCTATAATGAAGAGATGTATGAGCATGTGTGGGGTTCAAAGGTTAAGATCAGTCACTGTTTACCTTAATATTTCTAAGATTTATTTTAATTATTGTTAAACTATGTGTATATATGTGAGAGAGGTATGGAGTGTGTGCGTGTCAGTTCAGGCACCTACAGAAGCCAAAGGCATGGGATCCCCTGGAGCTGTGAGACACCTTGAACCCGGATCCTCAGCAAGAGCAGTAAATGCTCTCAACCACTGGGCTATCTCTCTGGCCCTGAACGTAATTTTTTTTTTTTTTTTTTTTTTTTTTTTGAGAAATCTCTCATTGAACCTAGAGCTTACCAATCTAGTTGTACTATTTGGCCAGCAAGCCCCAAGGCAAGTTCTGTCTCGACCTCACCAGTGGTAGAATTATAGGCACCCCAAGCCTTTCCACAGGGGCCGGGGATCGAACTCTGGTCCTCATGTTTGTACAAGGAGCACTTTACTGATGGGCCATCTCCACAATCCTCCATTGGTTGTTTGGTTTTTGTTTTATTTTGTTTTGTCTTATGAAACTCAAATCAATAAAACCAAACATTATAGCACAATACAATCCAAAGACACGACACTAATTTCATACATTATTGCTGAAAAATTGTAGAGCAGGAAAACACGAAAAGCCGTGGTTTCCACATTTATTCTTATTTCTAGGTGAGCAGAAAACTGTATGTGTACAGAAAGAACACTGAAGCTCCTAAGCTGTGAAAGCCTTCATCTGAGCTGAGGTGTTTCATGTGGCAGCATTTGTTGGTGCAGTGTGGGTGTGTGTGGTGCTGTGTAGGATGCTGGCCTGCCCAACACAACTCTGCACCTGTGTGTTTGGATCCAGTGCTACAGTGATATCCCACAATGCAACTTGAGCCAGTTGCACTGTTATAGTTATAAACACCCCTGATTGATATAGCAAGGTCTATTCGCATATATGATATAATTATTTTATGTATATATTATGCCTGTATTTATAGTAATATACATAATGTGAATAATGTATTTGACTTTGAACTAGTTTTTGGTTGTTGCATCCTCTGTAACCTCTTACCATTGCTAAACTTAAGCTGACCCCCACATTCACTGTGGGGGTCACGACCCACAGTTTATGCAGCTAGAATATAGAATAAACCAACCCATTAACAGAACTAGAGGAGCCCACAGAAGTGCATCCTGTTTGACATCAGCAACTTAGATTGGGCTAAGGGAGGACTGTGCTCAGAGAAGTAAAGTGAGGTAATCAATAATCATCAGACACCTACCTAACTAGGCAGTTCATCTCCTACTTGCTCACTCGATGGCTGAGTGCCTATTACGTGGCCACCATGACTCTTGCCACAACACACACTGAACAAGTGCAGCTCCCCCATGTAGCTACAGCTCACTTTCTATGATGAGTGCTAATTCCTTGTCAGCAAGATTCTTCACTCCCAGGACCTGAGACTACACACCCATACTGTACACTGGTAGTCTCAGGGCCTCAAAAGAAGTGCAAACCTCTCTGGGTCGAAGTGAAGCAGACACGGCACTTGTGACTTCAACACGTGGATAGCTTACTCCAGTGTGGCTGGGGAAAGAAAGTTAAGATGGGCATATTTTCAGGCGGTGGCTCAGGAGCCCCAAACCAAGAGGAAAAGTTGGCAGTGTGACCCTTGATGAGGATTCAAGTTAGCCCGGGGTACCCTTCTCTATTTTCCACTCCCAAACTGGAAGGAGCTTTGGAATCTTCCATATATGTAGAGGAACTGGGGGCTTTCCAATCCTAGCCTGGGTCAGTGACTATTTCAAGACAACGTCTAACAAGATGGTTTTGCATTGGAGAAAGAAACAAGGGAAGACAAAAATCAAAGACACCTTGGGTACTCATGTGTCAGACAAGAGATATTCTTCAAGAGGCCCTTCCAGAATAACATGGACGATTAGAAGCATGAGATTTTCTTAGAACACTAAACCTGATGTACAGACGAGGATCAAATACTAACCGATAAGCTGCCATTCACTTCCTGCAGAAAAACAGCCCAAGGTAAGTCTAGATTCGAGGGTGAGAAAAATTATTAATGTGAATCCCAAGACAAGATTTTAAATCATTTAAAAATCCTTAGGTATGCAAGCCTCAAGAGTCAGAGAATATTAAAAAAAAAAAAAAACTCTCTGGGCGTAGTTATGAAAAAGGGTAATTTTTCCCTTCACCACATTATCTAAAGTTTCATATAATTCCCAGTGACTCCCATATTCCTGGATCAAATTTGCTGTAATGATTATCAATTTGCTATCTGTTGGCCATGTTTTACAGTTTGTAATATATATATATATATATATATATATATATATATATATATATTACATACATACATACATACATACATACATACATACATACATACATATCTCCTATACTTAAATAAGGACTTTTCACATGGCTAAAAGAATGTGCATTTTTACATATACCAATCCCAGAGGGGAAAATCTCCTGGCTTTAATCTAAAGAGAAGAAACACCACTGATAGTAACATCCCCCCTTTTGCTGAAAGCTACACAGAACTGCTTGTTAATGACCAGGTTCCATTTGAGTTTCCAGCTGTCCCTTGTGTGAAAAGTCAGCTTTGCTACTGACCAGTGCAAGGTGAGGTACAGACCCACTTCCTGTAGAAAATACAAATTCTTCAGTTGGTGTTCTAAACAAGAAAGTCATGATATTCTTTAATCGCCTATTCACACCACCAACCGGCAGTCAAGGTCGGATGGATACTGATTCGCTCTGACAGGTGGTCCATGGCAGGCTTGGCCCCGAAAACTATGCATTTTATGTAGCTGCTGTTTTGGTAAAGCAGAACTTGCTGAATTGCTCATCTGCAGTTCAGGTCGAGACACAAACCTGAGGAAAGCAGGGGTCCCTTCCTTCCTCTCCGCACTTAATAGGACTCGCACCTACTTCGCACAGGGACGAGTCTAAAGCCGACATTGACAGTGTCTGCCTTCCCTTCTTCTGCTTACTCTGTGTGACCCAGCTTGTCCTGCCCACATCCTCAAACAGAAAAGGGAATCTATAAGGAAACATGTCCAACTGCACAAGCTACTGGAGAGAGGTGCTCAGCTGGAAAAGATAGGGCTTATGACCAGCAAGAGACATGCTGCATTTTTGACATGAAAAGGTTATCCCTGACACTTCAGGACTAAACCCTTGTTTAAATAGTACCATCTTCCTGTTCTGGATTCTCAGGTAATACAGAATATGAGTGACTCTACAAATTTAGGGGGAAGGAATAACAGGTATATAAAGAGAGTGATAATAGTAAGAGTAGAGATGGATGGATGGATAGATGGATGGATGGATATCCAGATAAATAGACAGATGCATGCATACAAACATGCAAACAGACATTCCAAAGACATTTGTTTCCAAAGCCAAATCATGACCACAGTATACAATCAGTTCAAAACTCATCTGGGACCTGTTATAAACTATATAATAAAAAATACAAGTGGCAAATAAAAATAATGCATTGATTAGTCCTGTAATTCTGCCTCTTTCCAGTCAACACTAAAAACCACACCCAAATTATTATTCAGGGATAATACATTTTCCTTTAGGCATTTTCTTGGCCTCTTTTTATACTCTGTGGTCTAAAGAAAGCAAACATCTACCCAAAAGCCTCCCATCGCACAGCAAGAGCGACTTTCCTACTCCCTCCTGCATGGCAAGTGGATCCTGTAAGTTTTTTCAGTCCCACCAGACTAAAACCAACTAAGTCAGTTGTTTTCTGCCTGCTTGAAAGAAATGGCCAGAAACAGTGGGTTCCCCATCCTTTAAAAGCCTACACCTTTGCTTTTACTTCAGAAGGGTTGGGAGTCGTGAGCACAGCCTACCTAGTAAAACACATGCAGCAGGCAGAATATCAGGTTTCCTTTTCCAGCTGTCCAGAACCCCCATTAGAGCTTCTCCCCCCTACCACTCTCATGCTATAATTAGGACGGGTTAGGGTTTATCTGGGCCTTTTGTCAAAGCCAGATTTCCTTCCTTGCTGCAGAAACAGCAGCTGTCTTTCAAAAGTACCCCGACAGCACTGAGGTATATATTTTGATTTACATTATAGTATAAGAATTACAAGTGTGAAGTGAAAAAAACACACACACACAAACACACACACACACACACACACACACACCACCTTTTCTATTGTAGTTTTTCAAAAGTGGGTCTTACCTGAAGACGGTCAGTCTGGTCTGGAATCTGGCTTCCTTCAAATAATTTATTAAGCAGTGCTCTTCCTCCCTCGAAGCTGCGATCCCCTTCCTTTGAAAGTGGGTCCGCTGCCGGTCTAGGGGCTTGGGAGTCTTGCTCTGCAGGAAGTGGAATACACACTTCTTCATGGAAGTGAGAATTCCAGCCCGGAGCTCCTTCCTCCGTGTGTGTAAGCTCTTGTCCATAGTTCCCGGCAAAAGGTTGACTGGTCGGTTCCTTGGGGACAGGATCAAGAGTGCCTTTGGGGGCACTGTCTTTCAGCAGCTGCTTCTTGGCATTTGCCTTCATTCCGGGCCACCTCGCCCTGGTGGGTCTCAGGGCTGCCTTCCTGCTGCCTGGGTACCTTTCGTCTGTGTGTTCCCCAGCCAGGCGTTCCAAACCTTGCTTCGCCTCTGGCTTATCTGAGCCCCCAGACAAGGGCTCCACCGATGCCTCTGTCTCTGCCTTATCCATGCTCTGTAGATTGTCACGGGAGAATTCCTCTCCTGCTTCAGAGCTGTCTCTAGTTTCTCCCCGAATTCCTGAACAATCATTTTCAGCTTCCGAAGCAGTGGGGAGTGGAGCCCTCCCCGGTTCTGTCACCGTAGCCGTCCCATCCTGGTGAGGTCCCAGGGTGAGAGTCATTTCTGAATGCAGGGGTAACGGACTATGCCTGGAGGTGCCGCTGCTCCTGACCCCCACTTCCTGGGGTTGTGAGCAATCGCTACAGAAGCCAGTGGCGACATTCATAGACCACATGCCACCGGACACCTGAGGCCCACAACCCATTTCACTGAAGAAATGATCACACCCACTCAGACCACACTCATTGAATTCCATCTCTTCGTCATCGCTTTCTAATAAAAAAACTCGGTCAGTTCCCTGCAGGCTCCTTTGCCAAACCGCATTAGAGTAATCCGTCATAACATCGGAACATTCCAAATACTCCAAGTCATCATCCGAAAACTCCTCCGTGCAGGTTAGGGTTATCTCTGGGCAAAGTTCGTAGTCACTGTCAGAGTCTTCGCTGGAAACCTGGGGTCCCGGCTGCATGTTGATGGAGTCGCTGTCACCTGGGTAAGGACACGGAGTTGCCTCCGGCAGTGGAAGACTAAAACTGATGTATTTCTGTGCTTTGGGGGTTTGGTGACTAGGGGTGACATTCTCATTAGATTCTTCGTATCCTGGGTCATCACCAACCAACCCTGGCACAGTGGCTTGTGCTATCCTGAGCTGGGATACATCTTGTTTTTCAATAGTGTTATTTGAATTAAAGAAACTTTCTTCTGTGTTATCTGAATTGAAAGGCTCCGTCCTTTGGTTTGTCTCTCTAACATACTGGGGGTTCTCAGAACTGGAAACACCAGAGTCATGACTGGCCACTATCTGGGGTGAACACAAGCGGTTGAATTTGTCTGGGGAGGAATCAGTTGGCATGTGAGCCATACTTTCTTCTTTCTTACAAAGATTGCAGTTCTCGTCTGTGTGACTCATGCTGTTTTCTTCATGTATCTCTGTTTCACACTCGCCAGCCTCGACCCTGCCACCTCCTGGATCAGGAGAGACCTGTGGGTCCTGCAGACACTGGACCTCAAGGGATGCCGAACAGCAGATCATCCCCATGCAACTTCTCGCTGAGACCTGATAAACAGCGGCATCGCTCTGGTTACAGCTAGGAAGAAGAGAGACAGGTAAGTAAGGGCTTGTACGCCGACGTTTGTCACATCTTGCTGTTGGAGAAAATGTCCAGCTCAAAGAATAGTAAGAAGTATATCCTACTGTTTTATCTAGCTGCTAAGTTAGCTTTCATGCCTGTGAATTGCAAAGAGCATTGTGCGCCAGTAATCAAAGCATTCTGCCGCTGCATTCTAAAACAGTACTGGAAACCGTGGCTCTTCTTAAAGTCACAAGAAGGCACATAGCTTTATAATAATAATAATAATAATAACGTCTTATTCTTTTTTTAGACTAATATAATTATGTCATTTCCCCTTCCATTCCTTCCTCCGAGAAGTGGAGTTTCTTGGCAAGAAAAATACATACGTGTAGCAACATCACAATGGGGTTGTATGTAGGAAGGTCAGTGTTATATCCCCCTTAATATAGCTAAAAAAAAATCTAACTCACAGCCATGAGCTCCATTGGCTGGGAACCTGTGTCCACATGTCACCTTGACTAGCAGATCAAGGTGTCCTGCTCTGGCCCAAAGGAAAGATCTCTGGATCGAACTGAGCCCGTACTCCCTGCGCCAAGGACAGCGCTCCTGTGGCTCTTTTCTGTATTATTGACTGCAGCCACATGGAGCCCGCATCTGACATGCCTCACTGACTCATTCTCTGCATGGATCCTTCCAAAGGCCATGCAGTCCCAATAATAGCTTGGTACAGTTGTATAAGGTTAATTCTTACTGGTTCCATTTGGCTACATTTCAGTGTGGTTGGTTTTCTACTGTGTATCATTCGGCTTAGAAATATATACTTAGAAAGTGAGAGCTGGGGGTCTGGCCTGGACTTGGAAGAAATGCTTGGACTTTTTACCAGCTGTTTCCTATGTACTCTATGTCTGGTTAGCTAATTCCAGAGGACTAGATGGTTAGATATAGTTCAGATACTGTAGTTTGAGTTCTTCTTCACCCTGAGGGAAGCCCTTGGCCTTCTCCCCAACCTGTGTTTGTTCATGAGCCTTCAATCATGAGAGCTCCGAGGGAAGTGTCACCTAGTCAGAAAGAACGTCAAGGATGCCTTGTTTAGGTGGTAACCAGCTTCTAGATGGCTTGATCTTGGCCATGACCTACACTCTGCCTTGGATAACAGCTTGGGGAGGTGAGCTTAAGGCAGTAGGCCTATTTCACACACTTACTCAGGTCTGGATGAAGCAGAAACTCTTTGCCAGACTATTCTTCAAGAATGTCAAATGTCAAGGCCAAGTCACCTTTAGTTCCCCAGAGGTGGAGAGGAGCATCCCAACAACTTGCCCTGCACGGTGGTTCACACTTGTGAGTCTAGCAGTGGGAAGGTTAAGACAGCTGGTGGCAGAAAGTTCAGGGGCTCTCACTGGGCTATGCCCCATTTCAAACAAAACAAAGCAAAGAGGAAGGGGGGAAGGATCCTGAGAACTCTTTAAAATTCTTAAATCGGGGCCTAAGAGACAGTTCAATGGCTAATAATACAGTCAGTTCCAGAGGACCCAAGTTAAATTCCCAGCACACACATCTGAAATTCTAGTCCCAAGGGATCTGAGCCCCCCCCCCCTTTTTATAATCTCTGCAGACACCAGGCTTATACAAGGTACACTGTCAACAAATGGAAACAAAACATCCATACATATAAGACAAATAAGTAAAATCACTTTTTAAACACATTGAATTTCATAAATCACCATTTCTAGATGGAGGAATTAAAATATCCTTTCAAAGACGGGCATCATTCTGGCGTGAGCTGCCAAGGAGTGGCTCTTCTTCCTTACCTCATCAATTAGGCTGACGCCTCTCCAGCTGAAACCAAACTATCACCTGATAAAAAGTGCCCTTCAAAGCAGTTTGACATTACACCCATTGTTTCTGTGGCATCAATTCCTGGAGACCTGTCCTTGGTTACCAGTTTACAGGAAGCATCAGAGAACATTGTGGATTTCAGGAAAATCTCGGGTCATTCAGATGCGCTGATCTGCTGAGAAACTCTGAAGGTACCACAATGGGTGTGGAGAGAAGTGAAAAGAAATCAAGGCCAGGAGGCACACAGAGCCACGTGAGAGCAAAGATGAATCTTGAGACCCAAGGAGAACCAGGTGTGACATCACACATGTGTAATCCTAGCATTGGGAAGGCTAAAGTGAGAAGATTGCAGATCAGCGGTTGAGAACTGCTCTTCCAGAGGTCCTGAGTTCAATTCCCAGTAACCACATGGTGGCTCACAACCATCTGTAATGGGATCTGATGCCCTCTTCTGGTGTGTCTGAAGACAGCAACAGTGTACCCACATAAATAAATAAGTAAATAAATAAATAAATAAATAAATCTTTAAAAAAAAAGAAAGGAAGGAAGGAAGGAAGGAAGGGAGAAAGAAAGAAAGAAAGAAAGAAAGAAGGAAGGAAGGAAGGAAGGAAGGAAGGAAGGAAGGAAAGCCATTCTGAGCTTCCTAACAAAGTTTTGTCTAAAAATATATTAGGTATGTATTAAAGAAAGAAAATAAATATAAAGTTTTTAAATGGAGAGAGTAACTATTCAAAATAAGTTAGTGGTTAAATTAAATCTATCAAGTTGTCATGATTTAGCTGAAAATCATTTTACTGCACACATTTTAATTGGCATAAAATTTCCACTCCTCCCTCCGTATATCGAGTGAAGAGGGAAAGGAATTGGATTAATGGAACCAACTTCCCCCTGGCCAATGAATGCTTTATGTTTTGCTTTGTGGTTGATGTTGATGTATCCTTGATCTTTAAGCACCCCACAGAAAAGGAGAACATTGGACAAAACAAATGCTTCTATGTTAAAACAGTAGTGATACCCCACATGCAAACGAGTTAAGTAATCCTCCAAAATGATGAAGGAAAGAAATCATACAGCCAGGAATAAGCCAGTGGAACCTTCAGACACTGAAGCCTAGGTCTATGAATGTTTAAGAAAAAGTGAGGAGAAACATTGTATCAGTGAATCATTTCAAGGCAAATCCTTTACTCTGATCCCTGTTTGAGCAATCTCATAGGAACTCTGTGTTGATACCTGGCATTGTGTTAAGAACTGAAGAGAGCCGGGAAGGCGTGAGAGATTATGTCCATCCCTGGCCACCTCAGAGATGCATTCCATGCAACTGCTGTACCATGCATTTTGGAACGGAAAAGGGAACTCAAAGAAAGGGTGTCAGTGGTAGCCAGCTTAAAAACCCCAGAATTGTGCCATAGTAGAAATGGTGAGACCATTTTAATATCAAAACTCCTGTATACATTTTAAACCGACTGAGGACACCAAAGTACCTTTGTGAATGTGACTTAGGTCTGTAAACATTACACCGAAACAAAAGGCAAAATTCAAGTGTTTATTTATTTAATCCAAAATCAGTCCATCCTACCTTAAGTGTCTAGAATGTTTTTTTTTTTTTTTTTTTTTTAGAACTAAGCATATTTTCCAAAACAAATGACTTACATTTTCCCAGGTATCTTTAACATGAGACTCAACAGGAGACAGCTGGAGATGTGGGTCTGGGTCTACAGGCAGTGTGGTGCAATACACTGGTGTAGTGGGTGAAGAGAACCCACCCTCACACGGGCACACATGAGAAGAACGCCAGAAGAGAGAGAGCTTAGGAGGCTAAGGATATCTGAGGAAGCCAGGATGGTCTAGCTCAGGCAGGTGCTGACTTTTGAGTGGAAAGGGTTGGGTTTATCGTCAGTCACAGACACCTTCAGCTCCCCTTGAGGAAGAAGGTTTACATCCCCCATTTTCCCCCCTGAGGAAATATCTGCCAAACATCATTGGTCTACTTCTTTAAGTATGCATGCGTGCGTTTACAGGCATGTGGCGGTCAAGGGATAGCCTGTCTTCAACACTGTTTGAAATCGGGTCTCTTGTTGATCATTGTGGCACAGGCTAGCTGGCCTGCAGGCTTCCAGAGATGCCTGGACCTACCACTTGTTTTTCTGTAGGTCTGCTGGAGTCAGACGTAGGTTACTCTGTTCAGCTTCATGTTGATGCTGAGGAACTGGAGTCGGGTTTGCACACAGGCTTACACACTTGCGTAAGTGTCTTTTCCACGGAGCTACACACACTCCAGACCCTGACCTTTTTTTTTCTTTTTTTTCTTTTTTAAGTAAAATGTCAAATTCTGTAAAAACAAGTGACTAGTTTAGCTTGCAAGTTAGATAATAATACATATGCTTTTAGTCGTTACCCGAGGACTCTGGCAGTGGTTTTTTGAGTGTGACTTCTGTCGATTAACATAGTTATTAAAAGGGCTCTCACTTATTAAGTTATTAATATCTAATGAAATTGATCATGTTTTACATGTTCACAAAAGTCAGTGTTAAATAGTACTCTGCTGGCTTTAACCACAGCTATATGGCAGCAAAGAATTCTACAGTAGCAAATACAGCTTTGGAATGCTGCCTTGGCTGGTCTCAGAGGCATCGACCAATTTATCAGTGTGCAGATCAGCACACTGAAGAAGACAAATAATGTGTATACTCACATTTAAACATATGTGTTGTTTTATATACATTTTAACTTAATATATACATATGTGTGTATATATGTGTATGTGTATATGTATGTATAGTGTGTGTGTGTGTGTGTGTGTGTGTGTGTGTGTGTGTGTGTGTGTGCATCCTGAAACTCGCTCCATAAACCAGGCTAGCCTCAAACTCACAGAGATACCCCTGCCTCTGCCTCTCTAGTGCTGGGATTAAAGGTGTGTTTTACTATTCTCAGCTTAATACTTAGGTTATTATAATGTTTTTTTTACCTTAACCATTCCAAGGGGGACTGAGTAGGCACAAGAGTTTCAGGGGACACACTGGGGAGTCATGCTGATCTCTAAGGAAAGCAATGCCGGAGTGTCCTCTCAGCATACCTAACTCTTGGGCCCTGGGAGACATCACCTGGTAGACTGGTGGTTTTGCTTGGTCTCGTCGTTTATGAACCTTCTCAGGCAGAGGACTTCATCTCTTTGGTTTTCCTGACTTAAAAAGGTAAAGCAAACTTAAGCCTGGACTCCATACCCAGAGATCCTGATTCAGTGTTAAAACATGGACGGATGTGATGGAGTTGGAGGCAGGAGAAGGCTGTCTGCTTCAGTGGGATGGGCATGGTGAGGAAATCACCCCTGTGAGTTTCCTGTGGTTATTATTGCTGGGATGAAACACCATGACCAGAAGCAAGTTTTGGAGGAAAGGGTTTATTTGGCTCATGCTTCCACGTCACTGAAGGAAGTCAGGACAGAACTCAGGCAGGGCAGGAACCTGGAGGCAGGAGCTGATGCAGAGTCCATGGAGGGGTGCTGCTGACTGAATCGCTTGCTCACTCTGCTTTCTTATACTATCCAAGACCACTAGCCCAGGGATGGCATCATCTGTAATGAGCTGGACCTTCCTCCAGTGATTACTAATTAAGAAAATGCCCCACAGGCTTGCCTTCAGCCCGATCTTATGGAGGCATTTTCTCAAGTGAGGTTCCCTCCTCTCCAAAGACGCTAGCTTTGGACTCAAAATTAGTTATTGAATTGGGCTGTACACACCTGTAATTCTAACCCTTTGAAGGAGAAAGGAAGAAGATCAAAATTCAAGATTATCTCAAATTCATGGTAAGTTTGAAGCCAGTCTGGATCACACAGCCTGAAACACACAGTATCAGGACAAAAATTCCCATGCATGTTGGGCCCTGGAAGACATCACCTGGTAGCAACATCCTTCCATAGCTGATCTCCTTCCTTAGTGTCTGTGCTGAGGCCTTTGCCAGATGCTAAGCCATCCTCCCAACAACAGGAATTATCTGTATATCAAACCGTGCCTCCTGGCTAGAGGTACAACCTAGACTCCCTCTGGATCCAAAGTGTAAGCCACCATCCTGGCCCATGAGCATTCCATGTCACTGTGAGCCCTGCTTTCCAGTGGAAGAGAGCAAAAGCTGGGAAGGAAACATCTGCAGGGCCTTTACCCTGTAGCCAGGCTGTGGGTTGTCTGAGCCTTGCCGAGGCATGCCACCAGCAGAGAAGAGAGAAGACAGCTCAATACATAACCGCATGATGACATCTGTGTCCTTGTTCTGTCGGAGAACCAGGTTAAGGTCATCCTATTTTCTTAGGCTGAGTCTGTATTTTTAATACCTGGCTCCTTGTGGCTGTCAGCAATCTTCTTGGAGTTATTCAAAACAGTAAAGAAAGAAGACAAAATTGGGAGAGTATTCCCTTCTCCTCCTCCCCTCCTCTTCCTCCTCCCCTCTTCCTAACAGGGAATGTCTATATACATACTTCTGTTGCTACAATAAAACACCATGACCAAAGCAACTCACAGGAAAAAAAAAAAAAAAAAAAAAAAAAAAAACGTTTATTTGGGCTTACTGTTCCAAAATGATAAAAAGTCTGTAGTGGCAGAACAGACACGTGTGGTTAGAGCTGGAAGCTGGGAGCTCACATCTTGAACTGAAAACAGGAAGTGAAAGGCAAACCAGGAATGATGTGTGGCTTTTAAACATTAAAGCCTGTCCTGCAGTGACTTACTTCCTCTAACAAAGCCACACCTCCTAAGTCTACCCAAACAGTCACCAGGTGTTCAAACATCTGAGCTTATGGGGGACATTCTCATTCAAACCACCACAGTAGTAGTTTATCTACTAACTGAGGCAGGAGGGAGAGGTTTAATTCCTAGGCAATTTCTATAGGACCTACCTTCCCATCTACTAAGGAAAAATGAAGTATCTATACAAATAGCTAAAATATAGGACAATGACTACTAAGGTCTATTAAAAAGTCATGCCCAACACGTGGATTCTGGATGCCAGGTACGAGAGAGTGAGAGAGAGAGAGAGAGAGAGAGAGAGAGAGAGAGAGAGAGAGAGAGAGGGAGAGAATAAAGGTTTCCTGTGTAACTTAGCAACTGAAGCAGGCCCAAGAAATGCATAGTGTGATTTGGAAGGAGAAGGTGGCATTTGCCTGGGACTGGGAGAGTACAGTGATTGCTCCAGACAGAAGGAAAAACTTAGACACAGGAAACATCAGGTATTCGAAGGAAACATTTGCCTGTGTTCCAGAGACAAGGCTAGGTAGGCATGTAGGGAAACCCCACCACTTATTATTCAATTCAGACAATTAATTTTAATCAGTGTGTGTGTGTGTGTGTGTGTGTGTGTGTGTGTGTGTGAGTGTGTGTGTGTGTGTGTGTGTATGTGCATATGCAGGGATGCATGCACATATGTGAAGGGCAGAGGTCAACCTTAGGTGTCACTTAGATGTCCACATTGTTTACTGGCATTAAAAATGAATGCCACTTTGTCCAACTTTTTTGAACATGAGTTCTGGGGGGTCAAAAACACAGGTGCTTGTTTGAGATAGCTCTCAGGCCACATACAAGTTTGAAAAGTGCTCTTCTTAGCACCCCCCAAACAACAGACAGGGATGGTTAACCATGCTGGAAAAACCTAAAACTGACCCAGATGAATCAAGAGATATGGTCACCTGCCAAGAAATGGCAGGACCAAGTTGGGGCGGGGCTCACCGAGAAGCAGATTATAGATCCTTTTGGGTCAGAATGGAAGACAATTCTGTAAGATATGCTCTACTGCAGTACAGTAGATTAGTACTCCAGTGATTAGAGGTGGGGTGGGAAGCCCGTGCTCTGTAACTAGACCTGTGTCTCTGATGGAGCAGGAACATGTTATTCTCCCATACAACCAACTCTACATTCCCAGTCCATGCCATGGGACTTGATCATGGAAATTAAAAAAAAAAAAAATCAGCGTAAGATTTACTTGTTCCCCTAGGGTAACTGAGCTACCACTTCAGGAATGAAATGAGATGACAGGACATGATTTACAACCTCAAGTGTCATCAAATTCCAAAAGACATGCTGAGGCTTCGGGCGGTTAGCAGGGGAGAGGTCAAGGCGGCCTGGATCTTCAGGGAGTGGGGGTAGCATAGGGAACTCGAACCGGGTGGGAAGGATTAAACTTAGGTTGTGTGGAAAAGAAGGGAAGGTATTCTGGGCAGATGTACCAGAGTAGTAAGCTGGTCAGGTCACGTGTGAGGGTTTGCAAGACAATGCACCAGGGCGGCTGCACAAAGCATAACTCGGGAGGCCCAGAGAAGACATCGGGAACCAGGTAAGGGTAAACTATAGGGTGGACTTGCTTTTTCTCTTCACAGCCTGCGCCTGTGGCTAAGGGACAGCAGCATGTCTGCCTGGGGTCATGGTCTCAGGTAGCCATGTGCTGGGTGACACTGAATAATCTTCAGAATGGCTCTAGATAATAATGGACTCTGTACCCCTGGGAGTGACAATGCTTAAAGGAAAAGCAGCCTCACGGAGTCAGCAGCCGCAAGTATGCACCTATACGAACATGTGTGCACATGTGTGTGGAGCCCGGAGGTCAACCTCAGGTGTCATTCTTTAGGAATAATCCATCCTGTTGTTTTTTTGGTTTTTTTTGTTTAAAAAAAAATGGGCTATTTCTCTCTCTGGGACCTGATGTTCACTAATAAGATGGCCAGTGGTCTGACCTGTCCCCAGCTTCCAGCTTCTGTCCTTGCTAGTCACCCTCATGAGAATGTTCTCCCCTCACATGATAACCACAGCACCCTCCTCCTTTCTCCTCCACCTCTCTGCTCATGGCACACTATCAGAGAGATCTTCCCTGGCCCACCTTCCCTCTCTACCTGCCTTCTTGGTTTTTTTTTTTTTTTAACCTGATACATTGTATACTTTCTGGCTTATTAAGTGTCTGACTCCTCATATTAGCCCTGTCCCAGAAGATCAGGGACTCTGGCGTACATTGGTGTGTCACTAATTTCTAGAATGGTCCCTGGAACATTGTAGATATTCAGTGAATCCTCATATTTGAAGGAAGTCCTGCTGTCATTCTGATGGTGCCGAGTTCCAGCCAGTGAGGGAGGGAGTAGACTTTATTTTGCAGGAAGCCCTGAGACTTGCTTTGGTGAACCATATCGAGGACTCCCTGAGTCCTAGGAAGCAGCTCCAGGTATAGCTTTGATTCTAATTAGCTTTGTTACTTTGTATTGGTCCTGTGATCTCTCTGGGCCTGGGCTGAGTTATAAAGTGTATCAAGGTGAAGGCTGGGGAGATTGCTTAGTGGACAAAAGTGGTTCTTCTCACAAGCCTGAACTACCTGAGTTTGGATCACCAGAACCTACATAAAAGCTAGACACAGTAACAAAATCTCTGAAATCCCAACATACTCCTACAGGAAGATGGAGGACAGAAGAGAGGGGAATCTCTAGAAGGCTTATGGGATGTCCTACCTGCCTTATGCATTGTCTCAAGAAGGAAAGTTGAGGGCCTATGCATATACTTAGATCTCTCTCTCTCCTCTCTCTCTCTCTCTCTCTCTCTCTCTCTCTCTCTCTCTCTCTCTCTCTCTCTCTCACACACACACACACACACACACACACACACATACACACACACACACACAGAGGCAGAGAGCTGGGTGGGGGGGTTAAAGAATAACAAAAAGTGGGCCTGACCAGTTGGATTTGACCAACAAAAACACATTGGGGAGTGGAAGGGGCTGAGCATCAGTGTGGTTTGGTTCCCCAGTACTGTAGATAACCAGGAGTTGGACAGTTCTCAAGCTTACCCATTCTCATAGATCCCCTGAGATCTTATTAAGGTTCAGGCATCGATTGGCTAGATCTAGACTTGGTGAGGGGTTTCTGCCATGGTAACTAGTCCCTAGGGATGCTTGATGCTCATAGTCTGAAGTCAATCAGCAAAGTCGAGTCACTCCCAGCTCTGTTGACACTATGAGCTCAAAAAGAGGTGAAAGGCCCCTTGTTAAATTTTCAGGAAACTGCCAGCTGTCACTCGGCTTGTTGCTAAGTTGGGCTGACTTCCCAGCCAGCACCTGCAAGCTGCCACCATGTATACAGAACCCCGTGGCTGCTCAGAATCAGTGTTGCTTCTAAAAGCAAACGAGTAAATATCAAAACTAATTACTGGATTCAGGAAAGAAGAAGGAGCAAAACCAGAACCTAGAACTCTCTCATCTCATAAACTGGCTTAATTCACGTACGGAGCCCTAAATTCCGTCCCCAGCACCATTCATGATAATGATGACCTTCATGATGACAAATAAGGTAAGATTGTAGAAAACAGGCTCAGACCTGCTCTGGACAGGGAGGAAGTCAATCCCAACGTAATTGCTTGTCCTTGCCTGCTTCTCTGTCGGGGCCTCGGTGCCTGCTGTGACCAGTTACGTCCTAACCAAGCATCTCAGGTGTCAACCTGGATGTCATCCCTGGTACCCACTAGGCAAATGAGGACAAAGCAGCCACTGTCAGGCAGAGACACAAACAGTGGGAAGAGTATGACAACTGGCCCGAGG
Organism: Micromys minutus; assembly: GCF_963924665.1. Classification (NCBI taxonomy): domain Eukaryota; kingdom Metazoa; phylum Chordata; class Mammalia; order Rodentia; family Muridae; genus Micromys; species Micromys minutus. The sequence continues at coordinate 50,524,173 of NC_137977.1, forward strand.
CTAGATGGGGACAACCAGCAACCCTAATTGAAGGACATTCACCTGTTGGGGCAGCCAGAGTATGCAGGAGGGCAAGAACAAACAAGACAGCCACAGAATGGCCAGGAGCTTCTTACCCTGCTGCTCAAATGATGGCAAGAGTGGCCAACACAGTGGTGCTCTGTGGCTGTAGCAGGGGGCCTTTTAAAATGGCCCAGTCTTCATAATGCCTTTAAACGGCATCGCTCCAAATACTGATAGGCAAACACCAGGAGGCCACCATCATTTAAGAATCATCTTCCCAGACTTGGGTGGCTCTTACCCTCCCTTTGGGCAGGCCTCTAAAGATCACAGTAAGACACTGGCTGCAACTGCAACCAGTCCACAAAACGTTATTAATCGCCAGCCAAAAGACAATGCATCAGCTGGTGCTGGAACAGCTGGGGTGATTCTCATTTCCCATGGCACTTCCATTCCATGGGAATCCCACACCAATAGACAGAGTCTCAGATAAGTATAGTCGCAGATAAATATGTGTCATTACTGGGAATAACCCCAATGTCCGTGGGCAGGTGTAGAGAAGGATTCACAGTGGTACCCCTAAACAATGAAGTGTGGCAACACAACAAAAGGGATGAACACGCCAAACAGGGATGATGCTTGAGATAATAATGGGGGAAGCAGAGGATCCAAATAAGAGAGAATACAGCCTTCAATTCATTTACAGAAGCTCTACAAAGTATAAATGCACCTATAGAGACAGGAAGCACATGGGTTACTTTTCAAGGGTGGTTGGAAAGAAAGGGGCAGGAAGGTAGGGTTGTAAAGAGGAAGAAGAAATCTCTTGTGGCTCATAGTCGTGGTCCCACTGGATTCATGTGCTAGTGGTTATCAAACTGAATGCTTTATATAGACCTGTTTTGTTAGATGTCAGTATATGCATGTGTATAGGTGCAGTGTGTACATAGATAGTATACCACAAGTGTATTTAGGCAGCACACACATATAAAAGTGTCATGTGTACTACATGAAGAGAAAAGTAAGCCATAAAAGTTAGGCCATGCTGGAGACAGGCAGTGCTGTTTGAAATGGTCGGCCAGAGGTAAGATATGTTATTGAGTAAATTTTTAATGAAGCTGATGCTATATTGAGAGAGAATATTAAAGGGAGGAGGAAGAGCATGGTCAAGGGTCAAGGCCATAAAGTTGGCATGTTCTATGAGACCTCATTTACATCCCTAGGCTCCATAATAGCCCAGAACTCAGTTAAAGCTCCCAGGCCTTGGACTATCTTGCTGCTCCAACACCCACACTCCTTCCATACATGAGTCCTAACCAAGCAGACCCTACATTCCAGGCCTGAGCTGGTTTTCTAGATTCCACAAAAGGAGGACTCACTCTTTACCAGCAATACAGGCCACCCAAAGATTCCTGTCAAGCATTCAGAGGCATATTTTGCCCCATCTTTTTTGAAATGCTTCTGCCAAGAAGCCAGGTTCCACATTCTCATGACCAAGAGTGAGTGAGTGAGTATGTGTGTGTGTGTGTGTGTGTGTGTGTGTGTGTGTGTTACAGTACTCAGGAGACCTCAGAGTAAAGAGGTACCATTTTCTCAACATTTGCTAAGTGGCAGATATGGATATGGAAAATGAGGCAGATAAAGTTTATAAATACCCTTCCCTAGTAAAAAGTGAGGCAAATATTTAAACTCGGGCGTCTGATACAGAGTGACCTCATAGATTTCCAATAGGATATCAGAGAATGCTTCAAATCTCTAATTCTGAACCAAGGGGTCCCTGTCCATACTTTCTAGCCTATTTCATTCTGTCCCTGAATGTCACCAAGACAACTCTTGTATTTGGCAGAATGATGCCTACTGAATTGTGTCTGCCATGTCAAATTCATAGTCTGAAGCTTTAAACTTCAGTATTGTAGTATTTTCAGATGGAAGTGAATGGTTTAGATAAGTTCATGTGCTGAGGCCCTTGTGACAAAGAAGGCACAGAAGAATTATGCTTTCTGCCTCTCCTAGTGAGAGGGTGGATTTCTGCAATCCAGGCAGAAGACACTAGACCACTGCCACACTGAGACCTTGACTACAGCATACACTAATCTTGGATTTTCAAGACTCCAGAATGATAAGAAATGCATTTGTGTATTTAAGCCACTCCATTTATGAAATTTTGTTGGGCAGCTCAAGCTGATTAAGACAGGCAGAATTGGTCAGACCTTCCCATATTTAAACCCCTCTCACAGGCTATCCCATCTCCAGGTTTATGTGTGGCATGTTCTAGAGTGAGTTCTTAAAAGTTCCCAGAGCTCTGGCCTTCCTGTTCATCAGGAGTCCAGCTGAGCCTAGCCTGGTGTCCCAGGGTAGTAGGTTTACAATTGACCCAATATCATAGGACTCAGTGATAACAGGGCCAGCACAAGGGAGAAGGCCAGGCAGGAAGTGAAGGTGATAAAGCCCAGAGGCAAACTAAATAGTGGCACAGGTGCATGCAGAAATAATTGACAATCTACCACAAAGCAAGGATTTATCATAAGCCAGAAGATGCCAGGAGAAACCTCTAGACTCTGATGTACAACAGAGAAAGACTGCACGCTTTGGCAAGATGCTCTTAGCTATATGCATGACAAGGAGAAACTATGGCTGAATCGGGTCACCACAAAGACACATGTTGAAAAGTGGACGCCAGCCTCCATCCTGCCTCAGACCCCACAGTCCTGTATACCTTTATAACTTGTCCTCAGTCCTGTCCCAGTCTCTGAACCAGAATCTTTGGTCCAATTTGGTTTCAGCTCTGCCACAACCATGCCATCTAGTTGGAGGGTGTTGGGGAGTGTTGGCCAAACACCCTGAAGTGCTAGATCGCTGTGGTTTCTACATCAGTGAGACTCCATCTTTTCCTTTTTCAGTGGCTCCAGACTGTGTTCTGATTACCATGGAGGACCAGGAATGTCCCTCACACTCCTGGTCCACTCTCAGTCCTCCGGAGATGTTGGTGGAGGAACCCTGTAAGAGTCAGCACATTTCCAGTGTCAACTGATAAGTGAGCCTTTCCCTGGCTGTTCCAAAGTCCAAGGTCAAGAACCCAAAAGGGGTTCTTGAGTCAATCTGTCACCTACTCCCCAAGACTCACATGATCTGTTCCGAAGGGTTAGCACCATCATGAGGAGAGCCCCCAAATGCCTGTCTCTGAGAAAAGGCAAGTAAATGGTTTAGGGCTGGCTTATGACTGTTCTCTGAGATACCTACTGAAGTCACAACCGGGAAGTGATGATGGACAGGGAATTCTCGGAAGGTTCTCGTCAGACCCTCAGAACTTATTCAAGTAGGCTTCTCGGCATGGTGAGAGTAAGCAGATAGTGGATATGAGGTACACCTTCTGAATTCATTCGGGAAGAATGTCAGGGAAGCCCCATGCTGGGAAGAGAGGCCCTCTAGGTGCCGGAAAGTTCTCCCAGTCGTCTTTAAGACTTGTTACACCTACTTAAGCACACAGAATGCCGAGTTCACAAAATGCTTTCCAGCCTTGGATGAGAACCATCAGCACTTAGCCAAGACATAATGAGGTTCAGTCATCTTTATTTCTACCCAGTGAGGTCTTGATCAAGCACGTTACTGGTATTTCATCTCCAACAAGGAAGAACCAAGAAGAAAAGTGCTGCTCCTCCAAGCTAGCTTTCTTTCTTATCCCTAAAATGCCAGTTTTAATCTGTCTCAAACATGTTCTCTTGCTGTGGCAGTACATGCCTTTAAGCCCAGCACTCTGAAGGCAGAGACAGAGGCTAGATGATCTCTGTGTGTTCAGGGCCAGTCTGGTCTACATAGAGAGTTCTAGAACAGCAAGGGCTACACAATGAGATCCTCTCTCCAAAAACAAACAAACAAAACAAAACAAAAATGTTTTTGAGACAGTTTGAGATAGTAATGTGACAAAGTGGCCTCAGATTCTTCTCCTAATGTAGGAAATAAAACCCTATCTTCTGTAAAGGATTGACTTAAAACAACAATTCTAATGTTAGCTGGGTGCATGTTTTGAGATATTTCCTTTAGAATAGGGATGTCTTTAACTGAGTCTTGGATTTCTTCCAATTTCATTCATAGTTAGACGCTCAGGGCTTTGGGATACCTAAGATGGTTGAGGTGTTCTTGGGTGATTGTGTATAGGAGGGGACTTGATGTGTCTTTCAGGGACTGGTCAAAGCCATGGGGGCAGACAAGAAGATCTGATGCTAAACTCTTAGAACAGAGTAGCCTAAGGAATGTGGCCCGTGACCTAAGGCTCATGAGGTTTATATGCTGGGGCTGTAGAGATGCTCAGTTGGTAAAGGGGTCACTGTGCAAACATGGGGACCTGAGTTCATATTCTCAGCACCCACATAAAAGTGGGTACCTATAACCACAGTGCTAGGGAGGTAGAGATAGCAGACTTCCATGTACCTTGCTGCAAGTCATTCTAAACCAATCAATGAGCTTCAAGTTTAATGATAACACTGTCTAAAACACTTGAAGTGAAGAAGTGATTGGGGAATGATGCTAGATTTAACCCTGGGTCTCCACATGCATGTGTATTTGCTCACACATGCAGACATGTAAAAACAGCTATACATAACCATATCTAAACACACACACACACACACACACAGAGAGAGAGAGAGAGAGAGAGAGAGAGAGAGAGAGAGAGAGAGAAATAATTGATAAAACCGATAAATTACCAAAGTCTCAGATTTATCTTTAAAACAAACTTTCAAATATAGTTTTAATATAAAACACATAATAATATAACCCAATATCTGTAGTATATTAAATAATATAGTTTTTCTTTTAGTAGTCAGTTATTTTTATGTCTGTTTCCTATAATAGAATGTGACATCATGAAAACTCAGCACTCCTTTACCTGATATGTGACTAAAACATACTAAGCTCTCTTCTTGAATAAATGAACAGACTAAAAATGATTAAAAAGTGTTCCACAGAAAAGGCTAGTCACAGGGAGTTGGGGGTTTGATTGGTTGGTTTTGTTTTATGTGGGACGGGAGCATGTACAGATAAAAACTTATAAAGAACTACTAAGCAGTCCATGCACAGAGAACAAAATAGAATATAAAATTTAACTATAACAGGGCTGGAAAGATAACTGAGTTGAGAGTATGTACTGCTTTTCCAGAGGCCCACATCAGGTAGCTCACAGCTGACTGTAACTCCCAGTCTCGGACACCCAATACCACCTTCTGTCTTCCATATTTGTACCTCACATAACACACGTGCATGCATATTATTAGTTTTCAAAAATATTCAACCATTCATGTTCCAATCTGAGTATGTACACCTTGCTGACATACGACTTTATGACTTCATTCTTCAGAAGAGTACTCTGTATTCTTGTCTTCAATTTGAGATGTCCCCATGTCTGTGGTCACAATAATGTGGTGGTTTGGGTGTTCGAGTGAGTATCAGAGAGAGGCCCTGTAGCTTTGGTCCTTGTCCCAAAAGTCAGTTCCTGCCTCCTACAAGGACAGGAGTCAGTGTGTAGGAGACACCTAAAAAACACAGGCCAACCAGTCCTCACTCTGGCTCAAACTTCATGAATAAGCATGAAGAAATGCCCTTGAAGCGAGTTATAGGATTGCAGGTGCTTCCTCTCTCCCCTGTGCCCCTTGGACATGAGGTGGATGGTTTTGCTCCATGTGTTCCAGGTGCTCCACCATGATACGTTGCCTCTCTACCAATCATGGGCCAGACCCTCCAAAACTGTGAGCCAAAATGTTTTTGCCTTATGAATTGGTTGTCTCTGGTATATTTATAGTGACGAAAGGTGACACAAAGTCTAGTTTGGGGCATGGTTGGAAAATATCCCTTGGCTTTGACCTGAAGATGAGTCCCAGGTGACCTTGACAAACTCTGGGTATGCTCAGGGAGCCAATTCTATGTTATAAGATGCTGCTGCCCTGTGTCCAGATAGACTAAGGACAACATTCTTCTTGGTTGACTGTTCAGATACACCACGTATCCTAGGTCTGTTTCCTAAGGCTGTTGTAACAAATCTCCACAAACCAGGTGATATAAACAATATAAATTTATTCCTTCAAGCATCTGGAGGATTGAAATATACATCTGGTGTACATCTGGAAGTTCAAGGTCAAAGTTCCATCAAAGTCAAACCTCCCTTGATCCTCCAGGAAGAATCAGCCATTGTGCTTGCCTTGCTGGCAGTCTTGGGCAATCCTTAGCTTATAGCTGCTTCACCCTCTTTCTCAGCATCCATCTCCTCTGGCTGTTTTCCTAGTCTTGTCTCTGGCTTTCCCTTTCTCCATGGATACCAGTCATCGGTTTAGGGCTCACTCTAATCCTGTGTAAGCTCAATTATGACTCAAAGACATTATTTCCAAATGAGGTTCTAGTCCAAGGTTCAAAGTATGTATAGACATGGGGAGAATAATATTCACCTGCACATTCCGTGTGCACACTGGCTGTGTAAGCTTTTTAGGTTTGCCTCAACCCAGCTGTTGCTGGAGCAAAGTTAATGAGCATGTGAGAGGGGCTACTTCCATTTTCATCTTATTTATAAACTTCTTCTTCTTCTTCTTCTTCTTCTTCTTCTTCTTCTTCTTTTTCTTCTTCTTCTTCTCCTTCTTCTTCTTCTTCTTCTTCTTCTTCTTCTTCTTCTTCTTCTTCTTCTTCTTCTTCTTCTTCTTCTTCTTCTCCTCCTCCTCCTCCTCCTCCTCCTCCTCCTCCTCCTCCTCCTCCTCCTCCTCCTCCCTCCCTCCCTCCCTCCCTCCCTCCCTCCCTCCCTCTCTCTCTCTCTCTCTCTCTCTCTCTCTCTCTCTCTCTCTCTCTCTCAAAACACAGCAGGATGTGACCAGGACCTTCATGATGCCTCCTGTGAGCCCTGACCTCATAGTGAGTTCCAGCCCTGGCAGGGCCACAAAGTAAGGCCCTGTCTAAAAAACTAAAAATAAAAAAAAAAAAACTAAAACGCTTCATATGGCAAAAAGGGGGAGGAGGATCTGTGATGGCTAGTTTTATGTTAAACTTAACACAAGCTAGGGTCATCAGAGAGGTAGAAGCTTCAACTGAGAGAATACCCCTGTATGCAAGGCTGTACATTTTCTTAGTTAGTGATTGATGTGAGAGGGTCCAGCCCATTGTGGGTGGGGCCATCTCTGAACTAGTGATCCTGGTTTCTAGAAACAAAGCAGGCTGAATAAGCCATGGGGAACAAGCCAGTAAGCAGCACCCCTCCATGGCCTCTGCATCAGCTCCTACCGCTAGGTTCTTACCCTGTTTGAGTTCCTGTCCTGACTTCCTTCAGTGATGAACAGTGATGTGGAAAACTAAGCCAAATAAACCTTTTCCTCCCCAAGTTGCTCTTGGTCATGGTCACTGCAACGAAAATCCTAACTAGAAAAGAACCTATCTCTCTGGGTGTTGGTCCTGGACATACTTTTATCTTTAAATTATACTCATAAAAGGTCACATTTGTCCACACATTCATTGGTGCTGTTTGCTCTCACTATGAGGTAGGAAACATCCACCTCCCCTGATTCCTGTATCTTTACAGCATGAAAACCCTGCATTTTCAAGCTGTATGCAGGGGTTAATGTTATGACTGATGTTTCTCTCTCAGATGCATTTTTGGCTGTCTCTCTTCCCTGGAAAGCACTCTTGACCTGTAGCTGTACAGAGGCTAATGCATCTCTCCCAGAATGAGACCTTGAGGTGACTTGGGGGTGTGCGCAGAGGAGGAGTCCCACAAGGTATTAAAAGGAGGGAAAAGCCAAATCCCCATAAGCCCAGCAGTGGAGTGGTTGCTACTGGTGTGGTTTCAATCTGAAACATCACCACTCAGAGACCCACATGTTTAAACATATGGTGAGGCTATATGTTAGAGGTCGTGGCATTGGGATAGAGGAAGGGGTTTGGGGGGGTCTCTGGGAGCTGGCTTTTGAAGGTTATATGTCCTTCTCTGGTCCTACACTCTACTTCCTGATCCATCAAGATGTGAGAACCAGTGTGAGCTACAAGTTCCCACTGCCTCAGACCAAGTCACCCCACTGAGCTTTCTCCTCCATAAGAAGCTGTACCCTCTGAAAGTGCTAAGTCCCTCCTCCCGTGTTTCCATCCGATATCCCATCACAGCCATAAAAATGTAACTAAAACCACCACAGAGCAGAACTGCTGATTGGAACTTCTAAACCCTCTGAGTCCTTGAGAGGCAAGTGCCTCTGAAGACCCAGCGATCACTTTTAGTGATCCCAAGTCCAAATTTAGGTAGCCTACAAGGTGATCTGGCAGATTATCGTGCACTAGAAATGGCAAAATACTTTGAGGCTAATATTAACTTGTGATCTTTGAAAGGCATACATATAAATTATCATTTATTTTCCTAAGTGGTGTCTGTGTGAAACAAAGAGTTCCTGGAATCTATGAGACCCACAGTATACTGAACTACCCATCAGTCCTGATGGGTACCATAAACAAGCATCCAGAGGGAGGCCTGTGCGCTAAGATCAAAAGTGGAGAGGGTGCTTAAGGCTGAGAAAAGCTTGAGTTCCTAGAACTGCCTATGAGCCTAAGGTGGATTCCAATGAATTAAACAGAGATGAGGAAGGACAGATGCTCCGATGTGTATAGTAAAGTCTTTGTGCCTCGCTTAAGGGGAAATGTAGTAAAACCTTTGTGTCTGGCTTGGAGTACAAATGATTCAGCAAAGCCTATGTTTGAGTCAATAGCAGAGGCTGAGAAATTGTTTAGAGACTGTTTGAACCTTGAAGAAATGTTGTCTCTCTGGACAAGTCTGCACTTGGTGATACCCAAGAGCTTGTTGTTTTACCAACCTTGGTCCTAAGACACTCCTGGCAAAGCTGGAGTTTTTACTTTTGATTATGGCTAGCCATGGTCAAAAGGGACTAAGATGTATGTGGGTTGTCTGCTCTCATGGGCAGCAATGGCGAGATAACTTTGGTAGCTAGAATCTTCCCCAGCCCCAGATAACCTAAAATAGTGTTTGAACAAAGTAACTGCAGTGAGCTAGCACTGTGAGTCAGTCTATTTCAAGAAGACTGAGCCCCTCCCCCCTTCCCCCTCCCCCTCCCCCCTCCCTTCCTCCTTGCCTCCCTCCTGCTCGCTCGAGCTCTCTCTCTCTCTCTCTCTCTCTCTCTCTCTCTCTCTCTCTCTCTCTCTCTCTCTCTCTCTCTCTCTCTCTACACTGTGTCACCCACAACCAACATCAATCAATAGACAGGCCTTGGCCAGATTGGAATGAGGAAGTCTTGCTCACGGGGCACCAATGGCACACTGGCTGCCTGACATGCATGTGACATGAACGGCTGTTTGTTTGCTGCCCGTCCTCCATGCTGGAGTGAGTGTTTTGCATGCAGACAGTGTTTGCTATTTACCTCCATCTTTAGCATCAGGTATAAAGCCCGCTGCATTGAATTGCCTGATGAATAGCAGCCTGGGTAGTCTGTAAGCCACAAGAATTTAGCACGGTGAGATGACCTTCACCCTTACTTTAAACAAATGGTTCCTGGGTGGTAAGAAAGCTGGTGGGGGCACCTGGGAGATGGCGCTGCTGGCAATGAGGCCTGCTGACCTGAGTTCAGTCTCTAGGGCCCACACCTTAGAAGAGAACTAACTCCTGCAAGCTGTACCCTGGCTTCTGCTTGCGGGCCATGGCATGTGAGCCTACAAAATAAATAGATGAGATTAAAACATACAAAAAGGAAAGTAACCTAGTGGCTACCTCTGTCTGCTGTATGAAAATCCGTACGCAGCAAATATGTAGATCTCTTACTCATACTTTTTATGTTGCAGACAAAGAAAATGAGAGGTTAAGAAATGGACCAAGGTCTCAGAGCAAGACCTTAATTAATAACATGGAATTGAAACTCAAGGCTTGCTCTCTTTTCCCCTCAGATCCAGGCCTGCTGGCTCGCATTCACGCCTACCAGTCATTCCTGTGTTCTGCAGTATTGCCAGCCTCCTGAAGGAAGCTTTAGGGCACCGAGACCGATTCAGAAACATTGGGGAATGTTGATATATGAGTGTAAAATGTCTCTCATAGGCTCATGTGTTCAAAAATGTTGTCCCCATTTGGTGACACTGTTTGGGAAGGTTATAGAACCTTAAAAAAGTGATTCTTACTGGAAAAATGGGTCACTGGCGATGAGCATTGAAGTTTCCTCACCCAGCCCCACTTGCGATCCACTCTCTGCTTCTCGACTACAGATACAATGTTTCTAGTGGACCCTTCTAGTCCCTCACCCACCAGTAAAATGTATCCCCTCAAAACAACAATCCAGAACAAAACCCTTTCTTGTTTAACTTTCTCCTCATGGTGTCTTATCACACCAAAGAGAAAGGAAGCTAATACAGCTTCAAACAACAGTTCCCATCTTGCCTGCCTATCCAGCCTCTGCGTTTCAGGTAATCACATATTATCTCCTGGTGAAACCAAAAGATCTAGAAACTACTGTGCTGAACTGTCACTGGTTTTTATTTAGAGGAATGCAGGATCTCACATAGCTTTGGCTGGCCTTGAATTCCTGATCTTCCTGCCTTTACCTCCAAAAAATAAAGTCTGAAAGTTGGTTTCTATCCTTAATTCCCTTATACAGTTGCAATTGGTTCTGGTTAGTTACTTCTGTTTCCTTCATCCAATATGGAAGGTTGAATAACAGCACTGAAATCTCATCATGTTTTCTTAACTTTATAGAAGGAAGAAGACTAGACCAAAAAAAAAAAAAAAAAAGAAAAAGAAAAAGAAAAAAGAAAAAAAAATCATCCAATGTAGGAAAAGGACTTGGAATTCTAGTTAAAGTTTAAGTCTATCAATGGCAAACTGGAGAAGACTAAATATAACATCTCAATGAATATAGTCACCTTTCATTATCCTAGGGAGATCTCCGTTCCAGGAGAACCAACCCTGAGGATGCTCAAGCCTCTTTCCTATATAATATGACATACTATTTGTATAAATCACCCCATGTTCATTTCAATGCCTAATATGACCTAAATTATATATAAATTACCAGTGTGCTATATTGTCTAGGGAATGAAGATAACCATGCCTAGTCCTAATACAATTTTTAAAAATATTTCCAGCCTCATGGTTGATGAAATCTGCAGGTAATCCATTCGTACAGAGGGAGTACTTTAGTCAGCACCAGATGCTTTGGCTGATGCCGGACAGTATCGTCTAAGACCAGGACTTCTGAAGCAAACATGGGCCTGATCTTGTAATAACACAGCGTGGAAGACAGAATCCTAGTGAATGGTCCACAGGAGCCAAGCCGCTTACCATGAGAGATGCAACAAATGAATATACTGGTTCTCAAAGAACTTATAACTGGAAACAGTGCTTCCCGAATCTATGGCTTTTCCGTTCTTATACCAAGTCACCTCGGGCTTGGGTTGACCTAGTGATAAAAAAAAATTAAGGATATATAAATATTTTTCAAAAAATGTACAGTTGCAAGTGGGAATTAATAAGAAGGTCTATTAATGAGCACAGAATAAAAATGTTGTCTCTAAGAAACTATTTTCTAAATTATTCAAAATAAAATAATCCTCCAAAATTATAGTGGCTTTGCAGATAAAGGCACTTGCCACGGAAGTCTGATGGCCTGAGTTTGGTTCCTGGATTCTGCGTGATTGAAGGAGAAAACTGACTCTCGTGTTGTTGGAAGTACTTTAAAATTTTTAAAATGTTTATCCCTCTGACCTCTAATCTCCACATGTATTCTGTGGTATACATGTACACACACACACATACACACACACATAAATAAATAAAATATATGATCAGTAGTGAAGATAAACTTTTTAAAAAGTATCCAGTAAGCAAAGATGTGAGTGGTATTTGATTTTCAGTGTCAAATGGAGTCAGAGTCACATCCAAATCCTTGACTGTGGGAAATGATTTTGTTTCAGTCCATGGTAAGATGGATTAACATTCCTAGATTTGGTAAATGTATATGTCGTCTTGTAAGTTTTATCCAACAGAGACAATATCTGTCCAGTAGAAAAGATAATACTGTGAGGCTTTGCTGCTCCGTATGTTCTCCTAACACTGTTAGATTGCTTTTAAATATGTAGTGTCTCAGGTTTGGAGTTCCCTAATTCTTTAACTCGTTAATGAGTTGAACAAAGCCTTTGATTGCTAATTTCACATCTGCACAGAGATCATTTCACTTTTTGTTTCTTTTAAAGATTTGTCTTTATGTTTAGTTATATGTTTGTATCTGACCCTCTTTCCGTGAGTGTCAGTGCCTGAGGAAGCCAGAGGGATTCCCCTGGAACTGTGTTAAATTGTGAGCCAGCCAGCATCCGTTGGGAAGTAAGCTTAAGCAAGAGCGGTATGCATTTTTAGCTTCTGAGACAGTGCTTCTCAACCTTCCTAATGCTGTGAACCCTTAATATAGTTCTTTCTTCATGTTGTGGTGACCTCCAACCATAAAATTATTTTGTTGCTACTTTATCATTGTAATTTTTGCTACTGTTATGAACTTTAATATAAATATTTGTGTTTTCTAGCAGTCTTAGGAGACCCCTGTGAAAGTCTTTTGGGGCCCAAAGAGGTCACAATCCACAAATTGAGAACTAAGCCATTCCTTGAGACCTTCGCCCTACCTCTTCGAAAGTTACATTTTTATGTATGTAGTACTGGATACTGCACATGTTATAAGTTTGATGTCAATTCAACAAAGCTAGATCATTTAGTAAAAGGAAGCCTTAGGTGAGAAAATGCCCCCACCAGATTGGCCTTTGGGCGAGTTGTGGGCATTTTCTTAATTCATGATTGATGTGGGAGGTCCTAGGCCATTGTGGGTGGTGCCATCCCCTGGCTGGTGGTCCTGGGGGCTATAAGAAAACAGGCTGAGAAAGCCATGAAGAGCAAGTCAGTAAGCAGCACCCCTCCATGGAACTCCTCTGCTTCAGTCTCACCTTCAAGTCCGGCCCTGCCCAAGCTCCTGTCCTGAATTCCCTTCGTGAGACTGAAGAGCCAGGCCTGACTTGAGAGTTATACTATGGAATACATTCTCCCCACGTTGCTCTTGATCATGTTTTATTATAGCTATGGAAAGCCTAATTGAGACACTAAGCAAGGGTTTTACCACTTAGCTACATCCCAGGGCCATTGAAAATTATGCTTACCAGTGCTTAAACCTGACCTGAAAGAGCAAAGTGAATCTTTAAAACAAATGTTTCTCTGAAGCCTACAAGGTGGCTCAGTGGGTAAAGGCACTTGCCACTAAGCCCGATGATCTGAGTTCCATTCATGGGACCCACATGATAGAAGGAGAGAAATAAGTCCCAAAATTGTCCTCTGATTTTATATGTGAGCTGTGGCATGCAAGTGTAAGGATGCCTACACACACACACACACACACACACACACACACACACACTCACATATACAAACACACACATACACACACACACACATACACACACTCATACACACACACACACACACAGATGGATGGATGGATAGACAGATAACATATAATGAAAACCGTTATCTATGGTCTATGAGCACTTTCTGTGGCGTCTAAGGTCATGCCACCCTGGGCATGCTCCATCTTTTTTGATCTCAGAAGCTAAGTAGGGTTGAGCCCCATCAGCTCCTTGAATGGGACAAAACCAAAAATGTCATTTTCTTGCTAAAGAAGAAGTCTGGAATATTAATCTTCTAGACAGGTCTTCCATACATGTGAATGGTATTATCACAAAAAAAAAAAAAAAAAAAGACACACCAACACTTCTTCCCTTAGAAGAAGGGGTTCATTCCTCTCTTGCGATTTATTAATAACAGGGGGTGCTGCTCATGGGCCAATGGAGGAATTTAACCCACACAATGGGGATATTTTTTTTCCTGTTACTAGGCAAGGAGGTTTGCAGAGTGTCCTAACAAGCTTTCCCAGCACCTTCCACGCCACCAAGAATTATTAAATGAGCCAAGAATACCGGAAACAAAGCTCAGCATTGGAAAATGCCACACTGTTCTGAATTTATACAGGAGTGGTCTTGGGATTCATTTCCTTATCATACCATTTTTGGCAAGCAACAAAGAGAGCCCCAAAGAAGTTCCTGTTCTTCTAAAGCTATAGAAAACGGTCAGGAGAAAGGAGGTCAAGAAGTTACAAGTCAGGAGACCTGGACCACAGCAGAACCTAAGAACACTCACGGCCCAGCTCCTTGTCTGCATGACAAAGTTGAGAATGTGCATTTCCTTAAGCTGTGGGTTTTCCTACCTTTTCTTCCAGGTAGGTGCCTGAACAGCTGCCCCCAAGACTAAGAACAGAGAGGCCCACGTGTAAGGGTAGCAACTGCTTGCCTCAGCTTCCTACAGGTAGATGGAAGCAGTCAAGAGGAACAGCCCTGAAAATCATCATCAGAAGAGGCTTCGTTTCTGCCTGCTCTTCCCTCTCACAGCCCCACCCTCAGCCAGCTTTCTCCAGCCCCTGTTTAGGAGGCACTGAGTTCCTTTCTCTGTCTCTTCTGTCTTCGTATGTTCAAGGGGCTTTTCCTGGAGAGAGTATATGAAGTACGTGAGAGCTGCCCCTGCAATATTTTCATCTCACGTTGCTCATTTCAGCCTAACTAGGGCTGGTGGCTTTCCTCCAGTTTCCAGGTTGCTGCCAGGGTTTTTCCTTGTGCATAGTCTGAGCCTGAACCATCAGCCCAAAGTGAGACATGCATAGGGAAGTGGTATCTTGTACCTTGTGGAAGGTTCTCTTTTCTCCTGGAAACCTCACCTAAAACTTCTCCTTCCTCTCTGTTTTCCAATGCTAAGAATGGAACTTGGGGTCTTGCTAAGCAAGCAGTCTACCACTGAGTCATCCTCCCCCACCCCAGCCTTCCTCCCCCTTTGTTTTTGAGCCTCTCTGTAAGTTGCTGCCTGATCCATTCAGAATGATCTAGCTACTATGAGACCAGTGACCAAGTCTAGGATCTGTCTAAACACACGGGGTTCTCTCACAAGACTAAGGATCACTTTGGGTTTCTCCTTCTGTCTGAAGGATCATCAAAGACCATTGAGTGTGGATGGGTACCCCAAAGTCCAGACCAAAGACACACTTTATCTTGACTTCTGCTAACTAAGGATAGTCATTTCTCTGGCCACCACTCTTCCTTTGGTTAGGAAGAGAAGATGTGGGCTGGTGCCTTCATGTTTTCAAGGGTAGATACAATCTAAGAAAGAAGAAAATTGTTCACACAGATAAAATTCCACTTCTCTGTCAAATTACGGTGATTTTCTTCTTTATTTCTGTGTGTGTGTGTGTGTGTACCCCTCTCCCAATCTCTCTCTTATTATACACACACACAAATATACACTCTCTTTTTTTCTGTGTACCTCTGTGTTTGTCTTTCTCTGACTCTGTCTTTGTCTCTCTATCTCTGTCTTTCTGTCTCTCTCTGTTTCTCTGTCTCTCTTTGTCTCTGTTTCTCTCTCTGTATGTGTGTCTCTGTCTTTCTCTCTCTCTCTCTCTCTCTGTGTGTGTGTGTGTGTGTGTGTGTGTGTGTGTGTGTGTGTGTTCGCGCGCGCGCACATGTGTGTGTCACATATTTTGGGAGTATCACAGCGTGTTTGTGGAAGTCAGAGGACAACTTACATGAGTCAGCTCTCCCCTTCAGCTATGGGACTCAGGGCTTAAGTGTCAGGTTTATACAAGTACTTTTATTATCTGAGCCACCTCTCTGCCCCTTCACTTTCCTTTAATGAAATTCTTTTACTATTGGGTCATTAATTCCCAATCACCAGCTCTGCATGATCTATCCTCCAACCCAGGGAAAGTTCCCACTTTTGACCTTGCCTCCTCTATATACCTCTTGCTTTTGTTGTAAGTTGTTCATTTGCTAGCATGCTTGATGATGGTGCCAGTGGGGGACAAATTTAGCCAGCCTGGGAACGCTGGTTAAAAGCAGACAGAGAAGCTCCATTTTCCGAAGGGAAATTACCCAAGACACTCCTAGAGGCCACAGCAAATAAAGAGTTAAAGTATCTGAAAATTAAGCCATGGGAGAATTGCCTAATGAAGAGCCAGAAGGTGAGGAAAACCACTCAGTATCCAGAACGACACTTGAAAAAACATCACAGAGGATTTAGTTGCTTAATCAATTACTCAGAATGAGTTTCCAAGATAAATTTCCAGAATGTTGTTTCCATTGTCTTTGAGCCAAGAAACTTGGTCTGCAGAGAGAGAGAGGCATAAAGGTGTGTGTAGCTAGTCTGGGATGGATAGCAGATAGGTTGAGACACGCTGCAGATAGTCCGAGTGGACGCTAGCCTAGAGTGTGTAGAGATTGGTCTAGGGGTCATTACCAGCTATCATGCATCGAAGTACGACATCAGACTTCTCCGGAACCTTCTGGGAGAGTAGCGTTGACAGAAAACATAGTGTGTGCCTCTGGGGGCAGCCTGGATCTGTCATCCTTTCATGTCACGTGATCTGAAACAAACAAGACCACCGTCACTGTATGTTGTGGGGTTGCTCTGACCTCCTTTGGAATCCCAGCTGCCCAGATGCAGTTGGTCCAGGAGGGTCCTCAACAACCTTCTTGGAACACAGAGCTATTGAGATAGTATGTCAAGGGGCCACCTTACCCCTCTCAAAACAGTTTGCAGTCTCCCTCATCTCCATCCACTAGAAATCTAGCATCCCATATCATCCCATGGCTATGTCACGTGTCCCTCAAGGTACAGTTGGGCATCTGTACCTGAGAGCCACCAACTGAATAGTGCTGAGACTGTCCCGGAGCCATCAGAGCACACACCAGGGGAGAATGAGCCCACAAGTCTGCACTATAGCTCTCTCTTCTCACTATGCAGGCTGGGAATATCATTTATATGTTATTTATATATCCCCCTCCCACAAAACAAAAAGAGTTGACTTATTAAATATGAATCTTTACAAGGGAAGGGTGTTGAAATTTGGAAGCTACTGACCCTTCTGAACACCAGCCAGGTACCCAGGGGACGGACTGGGCTTGTACTTTTGAACATGTGTGCCTTCTTTGGTAGTCACACACTTCTTAGCCATCGGGTAACATTAGTTCACTTAATGTATCTTAAATTAACTAAGAGTAGTTTTGATGCCTCTACTGTTTTATTCTTGACGAGTGTGAGGCTCAGGGAGTTTCCTCAACAAGCCGGTGCTAGCAGAACAAGTGGTTACTACCCTGAGGCTGCCTGCCTTCAGGACTCTGCAGGCTATAACACAGCTTGTACAGATCTAATGCAGCCCTGAGAATCCAGGTGGGTCTGAATCCAAAGGACTTGGTTTTCCTACTCCATCAACAGACATATGTCAACATCTTCCACCAAAGTCGTCCTCCACAAAGTCCGGAGCTTCGAAATCACAGCTAGGTCTATCCAAACAGTAGGAAGCTGCTTCTGCTTTCAACCCTCAAACATCATGGAGCTCAGAAAGAGGGCAAGAACCGCAGTAGTGTGGCAAGTGAGAATGGAGAAGAGGGCATTAGGAAATGTAAATGGTCAGTCTAGGGGCGCTGGGTGCCATAGGGTAGCCTGGATGTGAGCCATTAACACCCAGTTCCCACCCTTTCCTCTTAGTTTTCCAGGGTGTCCAATGCCCGGAGAGATGGCTGCCAAAGAAAGGTTTCCTAGCATTGATCGAAGATCTTACTGGGACCCAGGCAGTCCCTGAGGAGCAGGAATGAGGGAGGAAGGCAAGTAGCAAAAAAGAAACCTCACAGTGTGGAAGGACCTCTGCCTCAGTGGCAGGACCCAGCTCTGGAGGACTGAGGGGGCTCCCTGTTCAAGTTGAACCTGGTCTTAGGGAGGTGGCTGAATCTCAAGTTAACAAAAGGCTCTTTTTACTTTGTCATAAAGACCTAGATCTATACTCCTGTGTGGCCCTACCTATTAGGCACTCCTGGAAAACTCCACTAGTGAGGGCTAAACTTTCCACTACTAGAGAATGCTATCTAAGGACTCTCTAGGTATGGCTAAGGTTTGAAACATCTCCTTCACTTCAAGACGATCTGTTTAGTTTAGAATAGTCGCTGATCAACTGTATCTGCATGGGACACCTGTACACTCGTCACATCCAGGTTAAGGGTGAATTCCATCCACTCGCATGGCACAGCACGGGGGAGGAACAAGAGTTAGCCAAACCTATGGAGTGGTGGCTTCAAGCTGGAAATGCCACCTCCTGTGACTTGTTGACCAAGGTTATATTTAAAGATGTCTGTAATGAGATAATTAACATACCTCATACCTCACCCACTGAACAGCTGAGTCTGTGACTTCCATTGGAACTGGCTTGTGCACCTAGCATCCCCACAATGGCTTTTAGAACTTTCTGTCACCTCAGGAAGCCTCGCTCATCCCCCTGTTTCATTATCCCTGTGCCCAGTCAGTCTCTGTCCACACAGCCTTTAGTAACCACCAAGCCGCTTTCTAGTTCTGTGGATTTGCTTCTTCCAAACACTTCGCTTAGTTGGACTCTCCTAATTAGCATAATGTTGCCAAGTGTCTCTGCATGGCAAAGCATGCTGATGAAAACTTGTCAGGAAGCACCCGTTGGTGTGAGAGAGGACCACCTTGGCTCTCTGCATTCCTAAAGACTTACTCAATGATTCTGGGGGAAATCTCACAGCTGGATAATGCTCTCCTGAGTAAGAGACATCCTGGGCTTCTGGACCAGACTCAGACTGCCAGGAATAGATATGGATGCAGCCCTGCCACTTATCTGGGCAAAGTAAGGGACCTATTTCCTCCTCTGTTGTCAGGGCAACAGTAACAGTATAGGGATTAGAACCAATATCAACTGCCTCCTAAGACTCTGTTACATGATTAGTTCCTGTGATAGTGACCTGGAGGCTGTCAGATAGGACTGCCTCTTCACAAGTTTCCTTTTCTGCTGTGGGTTACCACAGTACTGTTGTTTTTAAGTGATCTTCCAATTAACGGGTAAACAGGTCTCCTAGAGTAACATTCATTGAGAAAGTGATACACAGAGCAAGCTTCCTCCCACTCCTATTCCTAGGACCACGGCTGTGGGTTGAATGGAAAGAAAGGGCTCACAAAGCTGGGCTGGTGGCGAGGCCCCTGTGCGTCAACTGCAACTCCTCCACAGGTGACCACTTCCTGTCACTTCTGTCCCACACGTGAAACTCCTGACATGACAGTGTGGCTGACTCAAGAAGTTGGGTTAGTTGCTGAGCATCTTAGGCGCTGGGCACTGACTGTTCTTTGGAGGAAAAGGACAGTTAAGTCGGGCTGTGGTTCATGTTTCATGGCTTCTCTGAAGGTGAGAATGACACGTTTATCATCCTGAGCTAGAGATGACGAATGACTATTGAGTGTGTAGAGGTGACAGACTGAGGCTGAATTATTAGCATTGGTGGAAGGAGCCACAGAAGGAGGCTTTGAAATCAACCTGGGGGTGGGGGGTGCGTCAGCCCAAAAGAACATCAGAGTTTCAGTTCTTCCCTGCTTTTCTTTCTTGCTTTTCTTCTTTTTTTTTTCTTTTTTCCTCTGTGGTTCAGGGAAAGTTTTTTTACTTAAAAAAAAAGATACAGGTTTTTAATTATACAGATCCTAAATACATACATTTATGCCTTTAAAAAGTACATATAATGTACCTGTTTAGAGATGACCACTTGGGAGATTTTACACACACACAAGAGAGAGAGACAGATAGACAGACAGACAGGAGTTGCGACTGGGAAGGACAGCAAGGCATAGAAGGAGTTGGAGGGTAAAGGAGGTAAAGGAATGATGTAAATATAGTACTATTTACATTTGTACAAAGAGTCTAAAGTTCCTCTGAATAGCAAAATAAACACTGTGTGAGCACTGTGTAATATCTGTGACTTTGGGCTTAATATCCAGAAAAATTATAAAAACCATGCCTTTTACACAAATTGGTAGAGAGGAAGTGTAAGTCGATAGGGGGGTTCAAAAAGGCCAAGGTTTATTTTGGCTCAGCACAGAGAGTCGGTGGCACGGCTGTCATTGGCAGGATGAAGGACGGGGCTCCGGTGCACACACGGACCACAGCAGTGGCTTTTACAGAGCTGGCAGGAAAGCCAGTCACAGACTTTTCACTGTGCTTGATTACCAGGGCAGTCCAGTCCTGAATTTGCTGAATCACTGATCTTTTGGACACCACTCACATTGTCCCTTAGTACTCAGCCCCATGTTAGGGGAAGCACACTCCCCAAAGGGGTTCTGGACATTTCAGAAGGGCATGTTCAAGACAGACTGCCCAGGAACAGATAATGGGGTTATGTTTTGTTTTGTTTTT
This sequence comes from Micromys minutus, assembly GCF_963924665.1. Taxonomy (NCBI): domain Eukaryota; kingdom Metazoa; phylum Chordata; class Mammalia; order Rodentia; family Muridae; genus Micromys; species Micromys minutus. The sequence continues at coordinate 50,544,440 of NC_137977.1, forward strand.
CGGATCTTGGCAGAGTGCATGTTTGTAATCTCAACACTTGGGAGGCTGCAGCACGAGGATCATGAATAGAAAAGTCCTGTTCCTGATGTGTCTAATCCTGCTTTGACTAGATGTCCCAGGGTGGGGTGGTACCCAAGAGGAAAAAGGATGTGTGGTACCCACCATGTGCAATTCCAAAACATGAGCACATTTACTCCTCATAGTGAGATTCTTACATGTATATCTTTTCCTCCTTCACACATAATTATTTGGAATCATAAGTAAATTATCATTTTTGTTTGTTGTTTATTTATCTGAGACAGCATTTCGCTGTGTAGCCCAAGGTGACCTCAGATTAAATATCCTCCTGTCTTTGCTTTCAAAGAGCTTGGGTCCCAGGCCTATGCGCTGCCACACTCCAGATGTGGTATCTTTAAAGAGCTGTGTGACAAGCCTCTCTTGTGACCTGAATGTATTGGGGCTTCAGTGTATGAGCTCAGGTGAGTTGGCAGGTCACTTGGGTATGATGCTAAGGTGACCAAGAAATATAAAGGTGAGAGAACAAACGTGTGAAAAGATGCTCAGCATTCTTGTCATAAGGGAGAACCAAATCAGAGCCACAGTAAGATGCCAGCACACACGCGCCAGGAGGGCTGCATGTCAGAGAGAACTTGGGAAAGGGTGGCAGCCTTCACATCTCCCAGTGGAGTGTAAAGACATTTTGGAAAACAATTAAAAAGTTAGACATGAATCCGTCTAATGGGTGATCAGTTCCACACAATCATTGCCGGGGGGGGGGGGGGGGGGACATAAATCTTCACAAGCGCTTCGTGCAAACATCATTTGCAGAGTTATTCAGAATGGCCAAAAATTACAACCAGAATGTCCAACTGGTGAATAGACAAAGTGTGTCAGAGTCTTTGCGCTGAGTGATAAGAGGAACAAAGGACACACATGGTGTGACATGATGAAACTCCGAGAACTCTCAACGTGCTCCGCAAAAGAAGTAAGACCCAAGGACCCAAGGATGTGACTCTATATACAAAACATCCAAAGGAAAAGTGGGGACACAGGTTGGTTAGTGGCTGCTGGTGGGAAGAAGACTAATTGGCAACATATATATATGTGTATGTATGTATATGTTTATATATGTGTGTGTTAGGCTATATATATTATATAGAGAGAGGATATGTTTTATATATGTGTTAGGATATATATCTCACATATTAGATATGTTATGTATAATACATGTATTGTATATTCTAACACACACATATATACACAAATATATCCTTCTTGCCTTAACCTCAAAAGTGTTAGAATAATCATAGGCAGGGTTGCAATGTGATATGGACCTAGATGAGTTGTTTTCAATATGCAAAAATACATATATATTATATTCATATATGCATGTAATATATCTACACATATACATATATAGTTTAATGCATACATACACACAGAGTTCTATGAAACAGGAAAGTAGAGAAAGGGCTATTTGGCAAGAGGTAAGGGACCAGCAGGAAGGAAGAGAAAGCATAGGAAAGGGTGACAGAGGCTTAAACATGAACAAAGTATACAACATACATGTTTTAACATGTCATAGCAAAGCCCATTTATTGTACAATGAATATATATTAATAAGACCTTTGTAAACAGTAAACATGCCCAAAAATTTTTTGTGACAAAATATATGATGATAGCTATCTCTTTGGTAAGTTTACTAAAATAAAATCATTGCATCAAAACTTAGAGTGAAATATATAACTATGCAAATATATAATAACAAAGCACATGCTAAAAGTAGAGAAAGAAGACAAATGCTTGGGAGCACCTACTGTTTTCATTGAAGCTCTGCTGTGATAAAAGACAAGAAGCAACATAAGCATCCATTAGTAGGAATCTGATAACATATGTCTAAACAATAGAACCTTCTTATGATTGTTTGTTGCTATTGATAAAGTATCTTGCAACCCAGGCTGGCTTCAAGCTTCCTATGTAGCTGAGGATGACCTTGAACTTCTGACTTTCCAAGTTCCACCTCCCAAGTGCCACCTCCCAAGTGCTGGGATCATACAGATGGTGGAATTGAATGCTGGACTTCTTGCATGCTAGGCAAACACTACCAACTCCGCTAACAATCCTAGCCCTTGATGGAATCTTTTAACAGCAGCAAATATTAAAAGAGAATAAGACAGTTCTGTATGACATATAAAAAGTAGCCTCCAAAAAATATTGATAAGTGAAATGAGGTATAGAAATATTAAGTGTGCCAGCCCATTTATTTAGAAAAATATCTTGAGGTCGATAAGATGGCTCAATGAACAATGGTACTTGCCACCAAGCCTAACTAATGGAGTTGCATGCCCAGAATTCACATGGTGGAAGTAGAAAACCAACTCCAAAAGCTGCCTTTGGACCTCTACTCACATGATGTGTATTGGTAAGCACACACACACACACACACACACACACACACACACACACACACGGGGCAGGGGGAGTAATAAAATGTGGTTATGTCTTAATATGCTTATTTTTACATTTAATATGTTTAGAAATACAAAAAAGCTAGTAGCTTAGTTGTTCTGAGTATTCAGGGGAACATGGTGATATTAAAACAGTGACTTTATATGTTACTCTACCTAATAAAATTTAACTTTTACAGTATTTGTGTGTACATTGCCAAACACAGGGTGAATAGTGGGCTTGGAGTTGCTGCTTTCTCTAGCTTTTCTTTTTTAACTTTATTTTTAAAATTGTTTTTGGTAGACTAGCTTTCCCACTGATACTCCTCTTCCCTCCTCCCCTCTCCTCTCCCCCCCCTCCCCTCCCCTCCTCTCATCTCCCCTACTTCCCTCTCCTCTCCCCTCCTCTCCTCTCCCCTCCTCTCCTCTCCCCTACTCTCCCCTCCCCTCCTCTCCTCTCCCCTACTCCCCTCTCCTCTCCCTCCTCTCCTCTCCCCTCCTCTCCTCTTTTCTCCCCCCTCTCCTCTCCTCCTGTCTCTTCTCCCCTCCTTTCCCCTCCCCTCCTCTCTCCTCTCCTCCTTCATTTAAACTCATTTCCAGTTCTTTAATGGAAGGAATCTAAAAAACAAAACTCTCGAGGTTATACATGTCAGAGCTTAGTACCTGTCTGATTTCATATTTCATAACATAGACATGATTAGGTTCTTTCCCACAGCCACGCAGCTTTTTCATGGAAATGCCTGGGTTTTGTGAATATGATTATTGATATATTCAGATGATACACATCTATCTGTTTTATCCTGGCCTCTGAAGGTAAAAAGATGGAAGAGAGGAAAGCTTACAATGCATAAAGCAAGCCCAGCCTGGTGGTGCATGTCTACAGTCCACCTACTTGGGGGGTCCAAGGCAAGAGGATAGGAAGTTCAAAGCAGCTTGTTACAAAATATGAAGTAAAAAGATGGCTGGGGCTATAACTCAGTCATAGAGCACTTGCCTAGCATGTACAGGGCCATAGACCCAGTTCCCAACAAAGCATACACACACACACACACACACACACACACACACACACACACATACATATTAAATATGTATATATTAAAGAACTCCAGGGGCTGGAGAGATGGTACAGCAGTTCAGAGCACTTGTTTTTGCAGAGACACAAAATCAATTCCCAAGAACCACATGGCTACCCGCAACATTATGTAACTCTAGTTTGAGGAAGCCTGATGCCTCTTCTGACCTCCACGGCTACCAGGAATATGTGAGATGTGCATACATACATGCAGGCAAAACACTTTTACACATGAAATTAATTAAGAAAATCTTTTTTTAAAAAAATTAAGGTCTTAGAGCACAGTGCTACGGCCGAAGGCTCAGTCCATTTTTTTATAGGGAAGGTCGCTCTATAAAAAGCTCTATAAAAGATCTGTACTTTAAAACAGGCGCATCCTAAACCTTTAGTGCAGTGGTTCTCAAACTTCTTACTGTTGCAATCTTTTAATATGTGGTGACCTACCCAACATAAAGTTATTTTTATTGCTACTTCCTAACTGTAATTTTTCTACTTCTATGAATTGTAAGGTAAGTATCTGATACCCAACCCCTGGAGGTTGCAACGCACAGGTTGAGAGCCACTGTTTTAAGGCAGGGAGAAGCCTACTGTTAACTTTAAATCAGGGGGAGTAATGGGGTGACTTCAGAGATTTTTCTCCAAGCACCATTTCAGGATCCTGCTGGTAGCTGTCCACTCAGTGGCCTCATGACTTCATGTGGTCAGACCTGCCTTTCCTGCTTTGTAAGCTCTGGCTGGTCTAAATGGATTGTGGTTCTTTTGGTGCTGGTCAGTTCAGAGACCAAGTCTAAACCTATTGTGTAGGACATGTTCCAGAAAGTAGTTCAGGAGACAATCCAAACAATGCAAAGCTTAGGCCTTTCACTCTGCCCTCAGCAGAACACAGCAAGCAGGAGGACGTCAAAGTGGCTTTCCTGACTGAAAACTATCTGTTTTGAGACTGTGAGAAAGCTTGCTTGAGGTTGAAACCAAAACAGAGAGAAGCTGAACCTCCAGAAATGCAAAGAAACAGAACATGAGTCCTGACCTATCTCCTAGACTTTTCTTCCATTGTGTGAGCAATAAATTCCCATGCTACTGTGCCAGTCTATAGGCTAATCTTGTTCAACTTCTCAAAGACATATTGAAGTAGCCATAACACCTCCTCCTTCACACTGGTCCCTGGAATTCCTAATACTGACTCTCTATTCCAGATCCATGTAACAACCAAGTTATAGAGAGAAGTAATGAACTTCAGATCACCAAGTTATAGACAGAAGCAGCAGATTTAAGATTAGATGGCTTACTCAACGAATGTTTCTCTAAGAGAGTTCTGGGGAAACTGTGGGAAATAGAGACAAATGTATTTTATTTCATATTTAATCCTTTTCTGCCCTCTGTAATTTTGTTTAGTTTTTCCTATTTCTCACCAGTTTCAAATCACTTACACACAAGTGCTTGCCTCCTTTAAAAGCTTCCCTGATACCCTCAACTAGAAAGAAACAACCCATTTCCAAATGATTGGCTGCTCTTCTACACATGGTTAGACTGTAAACGACTTGCCTACAGAGTACCTGACTAGACTATTAAAGCACCAATACAAGGTGTCCATAACCTTGGCATCTCTGAGAAAGTAAATTCAGGGACTGAAAAGCCACATGTGCAGAAAAAGTTTTTCTTCGGGGATTGTGTGCCAAAGAATTGCTCCTCTTGCGGTGGTTTCTGCATCACAACCACCAGCATCATTTGAGAATGTCAAAGAAGTATGAACATTTGTGACTCTCTGAACCAGAGGATCTTGGGTAAGTCACACAACAGACATTTTACAAGCTGTCTGCAATTTGAGCATGGAACTTGAAGAACAACTTGACTCAAGAATGCCTTAAGCTATAGATTGAGAAGCAGATGAGCCTGGTCATTCTGGAGCAGGTTGAAGATCAAGGAGAGCTGTGCTTTCTGAGATGAAACCGTAGCATCCATGGAGAATTGGGCTCTGGAATAGCAAACACATGGTGTTCAGCTTGAGCTATCCAGAGCTGAGTGTCCCTTAGCCTGGCATCCAGCCCAAAAGGTTCTGGTCAGGTATGTATTTACAGAAACTCCAATAAGGGTTCTGGGTGTGTGGGGGGGGGTGGGGGGGTATGGGGGGGCTGCCAGTCTTGTGGGGGGTTGCATGTGAATGTATGTGTACTTGTGTGCAGGTCCTAAGACAACCTCAGGGGTTGCTCCTCAGATGCCATCCACCTCGTTTTTGACTTTTTGTTGTTGTTGCTATTTTTTATATTTACATGTGTGTGTGCAAATGGTGGGCATTTGTGTGCTCTGACACAGATGTGGAGGTCAGCAGACGCTTGCAGGAGTCACTGCCATGTGAGCTTTACCCAGTGAGCCTTCTTAGTGGCCCCATTTTCTTGTTTGTTTTGCTTTCAAGACACTATCTTTCATAAGCCTTTAGCTCACCTAGGCTGGCTAGTGAACCCCAGGGATCTGCCTGTCTTCATTCCTGAGATTACAAGCATTCGCCACAATACCTAGGTAGGTTGTTTGTGTGTTTGTGTGTGTGTTTGTTTGTCTTTAATTCGGGTTCTGGGGTTTGGGCTCATCTCCTCATGCTTGGAAGGTAAGCACCTTACTGGCTGAACTACCTCGCCAGCCCTAAACACTCTTTAGTGTTCTTTTCTTTCTTTGAAGGTGTTTATTCCTTCTATCGCCAGGTGTGAAACACACTATTTCTTGGTCCCAAGTTTCTTACATAATCTACATTTCTAGTTTTCCTTTGGGGCAGAATTAATTGAGAGCCACAGGGCTGCCTGTGACCTTCCAGTAACTCAGGTAAAGAATTTATTGTGATACTTTTATCTATCTGGGGAAAACCCTGAGAGGGTTCAAATAAGGGAGGGACAATGCAGATGTCTGCTGTCACAGTTCTTTGGAAATATCCCATGAGCCCTAGGCAAGATTCTTATCTCTCTACTCTGGTACCTCATTAGCTACTGCAGATCTCACAGCTCCTGTCTACATTGCGCTGCTTAGACTAAAAACCACACTGCTTCCATGATAGCTCGTTCTGGCGCTAGCTCTGTTCAAGTGCACCAAACCACATGTCTCCTTAGGGAATTCCTATTTCTCTTTCCATGCTCTACCTGATCTTTTTAATGAGTTTGTGGTTAAACTATAATCTTTGAGGAAAGACTGGACTTCTTCCTTACTTTATACGGGTCTCCCAACAACCACAGACATTGGCTTATCCAAATAGGTTTACCCTACTCCCCTTCCCTATGGCTCCCAAACACTCAGACTTTATACCATGCTACCAACAGATACAAAAAAAATTATTCCAAAATGACACAGATAAAGCTTTAGTTATCTTTTGAGATAATAAAAATATCATCGTTTTCAGTACAAAATATATTTTTCTCTTATTTATCATCAATACATTCTAAGGTAGGATCCTTTTTTATTTTTTTTTTTAAGATTTATTTTATGTATGGAGTACACTGTAGCTGTCATCAGACACACCAGAAGAGGGCATCTAATCCCATGACAGATGGTTGTGAGCCACCATGGAGTTGCTGAAAATTGAACTCAGGTTCTCTGGAAGAGCAGCCAGTGCTCTTAACCACTGAGCCCTCTCTCCAGCCCCTAGAATCCCTTTTTTATATTGTTTTTGACACATTCTTTTCAAGTATAGGATTTTCCTCAACGTGTCTAACTTTTCATTGTGCCACTGACAATAAGAAGGGTTTTTTTTTTCTATTACTTTGTACAGTTGCTGTGGTTATATCCTGAAGTATTGCAGGAGAGACTTCATGACAAAGGTGAAAGACATACTTGTGTTGAGAAACTTCGGTGCTGTCGATACTTCAAAAGTTAGTGTTCATCCGGCCTCCTACGAATCCCGCTGAAATGGATGCTATTTTGCAGGTAAGAAAAACTGAGCTAGAGTTAGAAGTAGACTTCACATTGAGCTCCAGATCCTGTCCTTTCTTCTTGAAGACTGTTCCATGTCCCTCACCACAGTATAGAATAGGGAATTCCCAGGCACATTCTATGAAATAATGTTTGCAGTCCCCCTGCTTATGCTAATATCTACACACAAGTAATGCATGGGGCTGTTCAAAATTAATGCAGTTAGGGTTTTGCGCCTGATAGGAATTCAAACTCCACTCTACTAAAAATGTCCTCCAGTCCTGTGTTCGGTAAATACTTCAAAAGGGCAGGGTACTCGAGATTTAAAATGTGTTTGGATCCTAATTTTCAGTATCTGCACCTGCCTGTTGGCCATCAGCACTTTTTAATACAGGATGTGTTGAGTCGTTGATACAGAAGCTTGCTCACACCCTTGGTTTCAGTCCATCGCTCTGCCACACAAGCTCCATTTCCCCTTAGCTGGCTTGCTGGTACCACCAAACTTCATGCCTTTAGAACAGTGTGGAGCGTAACTATTCTTCATTATAGGAAGGTTACCTTTGCATAATGAAGAAGCTGCGGAGAGGAAATGATCTGAGCAGAGGCAGGTGAAATGCTGAACTTGCTTTAATCTATTTTTAAATGGTTGTCAGATGTCTGTAAGTGACACCCTTAATGGGACATTCTAAAGTTTAGATGTAGTTGTTAAAATTTACTAAGACGTACCATAATGATGGGAATTTTTATTATTATTATTATTATTATTATTATTATTATTATTATTGATTTTCCTTCTTACCTTACTTTTTACCTCAAAGTGTCTTTAACCTTTTTATGACAGTGAATATCTGGTAGAAGCCATTTGTAAACAGCCAATGGCTTTCTGTCAGCTTGATCTATTACTGCACAGCATTCTGTTGCCCACCTAGAGAGCTAACTTTGGAACAAACTATTCTGACACCTAGGGCTAGTGACCACTGAATATCTGCCTCAATTCTACAAGTTTGCAGCGAATATGATCTTCATTTACAAATTGATACTATGGGCCATTTTTTAATGTTTGTTGTTTCTAGCTGTTAAGACAGATATGATGTGAAAGGCACAGTTTTAACCACTGGCAAACCAAAATAAATAAGCATTTTAAAATGTCCCTGCATTTCATAGTGGTCAGAGGGGACTTGACTGTGGCCATTTGGCCATATTAAAGCCCTCTGTACCACAGTATCCCATCCAGCCTTGGTCAGTTTCAGAAAGAAACAACCTGTTTTGTTCTCTGTTATAGAAAATGTCAGTGGTAATATATTTAAAGCACAGCCAATCATTGTTAAAAACAGAAAAGTCTCCATACTTACGTTTCAATACTGTTTATCCGAGAGATGTTACTAGAGGACTGGCTCGTTGTTTGGGTCCCCTGTCTGTATGTGAAGCATTGAGTGAATGTCCTTATGTCCTTGTCTCCTGACAGGGACTCAAATTCAAGGTCTTGTCCACAAACAGATCAAAGCGCAGTTGGGTCTGTTTCAGAAAAAAGAAAAAAAAGGTATCTTCCTAAAAGGGAAAATTCCATGCCCAGGCTCTGGAGGAAGACCATGTTTTGCCTGCCCTTGATGAACTAGGTCACTGCTGAAGCTGGAGAATATTTTTTAGCATCACTGTGATGAAACTTGAGGGCCGTTTTCTGCAGTAGGTGCGACACTTGTTGACACTGTCTGCCAGAGAGGCCCTGGCAAAGGGACTTGATGAAACACAGTCCCAGGGAGCTGAGATCCAGAGGAGTTGTCACTGACGGCTGGGGAAGGACGCTCTCTGCAAAGCCCATGCAGGACCATGGGAAAGCAAACACAATGAGGGAATCCGTCAGTGGAAGTCATGGTAGGGAACCCCGAGAGGCAGTGAAAATGAGAGCTGTGTGTGGTCCATTTAGAAATGGCACTGTGTCTCGATCTGAAACTCTCTCAGCAGAAGAAACAGAAGGTCAGATTCCCCCTCCCCCATCAACCCTTCCTCTCTTCTTAGTTTGGCTGCAGTAGCAAGAAATAAGAAAAAAAGCTAGATATAGTGGTACATGCCTATAATTCCAGCACTCGGTAGGCCAAATTAGGAGTGTCATCATAAATTCAAGGACAGCCTAGGCAACTTAAAAAGACCTATATCAAAACAAAACCAAAACAGGTCAAGTGGCAAGAAGAAGAGTAGTGCATCCCAGAAAAATCAGGAATTTGAGGCTATTCTGAATGTGATGAGTTTAAGGCCAGTCTAGGCTATATGAAAACCTCATCCTAAAAACAGTCAGGATTCACAGAAAAGAGCCTGGCATAACTGTCCTCTGAGAGGCTCCATCCAGCACCTGACTGAAACAGATGCAGCCGAACATCAGACCAAGCTCAGGAAGTCTCATGGAAGACTTGGGGGAAGGATTGAAGGAATCCACAGGAGATAGAGACTCCACAGGAAGACCAACAGAGTCAAGTAACATGTACCCTTGGGGGCCCTCAGATCCTGAACCATCAACCAAAGAGCATGCACAGGCTACACATAGGTCCCCTGGACTTATGTAGCAATTGTATAGCTTGGTCTTCATGGTGGTTCTCCAACAACTGGAGCAGGGGCTGACCCTATTCCTGTTGTCTGCCTGCGGATCCTGTTCCCATAACTGAACTGCCTTGTCTGGCCTCAGTGGGAGAGGATGTGACTAGTCCTGCAGTGACTTGAGGTACCAGGGTGGGTTGGTACCCAGGGGGGACCTTTCCCTTCTCTGACGTGAATGGGAGGCATGGAGGAAGAGATCTTGTGAGGAGGGAACTGGAAGGAGGGCTTTTTTGATCGGGCTGTACGGTGAATGAATAAACTAATTAATGGGAAAATAACCAGTCAGGCATGGGGGTACACATCTTTAATCCCAGCACTTTGGAGGCAGATCTCTGTGAGTTTGGGATCAGCCTGGTCTATATAATGAGTTCCAAGCCAGTCAGGCCTACATAGAGAGATTCTGTCTCTAAATAAAGAAATAAACAAACAAACAAAATCAGGAGAAATCATAGCAAAATGCCATAAGACAAATCCTTCAGTTTGTCAGCAATTGTTCTTGTTCCAAAGTTTTAACACGGCCATTTCTTTGAATTTTGCTCAAATCCAAGAAAGGACATGGAAAATCCAGAGGTTTCCTTCTCTAAGTCCCCTTGCCTCACTACAAAAGTATTTTAATGCTCGATACCTGGAAATTGACTAGCTAGAAGGAAACCTCTCATGAAACAGACATGGCTAAAATTAGCTCCTCTAAGTGGGTGACTTTTGAAAGGGACATGACTTCACTCTGTGGTGAGCACTGTGCTCCTCAAAAGCCGTGTGTGTGTGTGTGTGTGTGTGTGTGTGTGTGTGTGTGTGTGTGCGCGCGCTTCAGTGTGTGCCTCGCTGTTCTCAACAGAAGATGTTCGCAGGGAAAAGGAAAAAAAGTCACTGTAAAGTTATTAAGTATCAAGACATAGAGCTCGTTTGTCAGTTCTATGTGCACATGAGAGGAGAGAGAAAACTGAGAGTAACTCTGAGATAACACCACCCCCTTGCAGACACATCCATAACATGAGGCTGTACAGAAAGAAACAAATTCCTGTGACTGTGGTTATCCCTCCTTTCAGGTAAAGCTGGGAATCTTCTCGGCTTAGAGTCTGTTCCAGAGAAGGGAAGAAAAGGGTGTGGGAGGTGGAGAGACCTTCTAGAAAGTACTAGAGGCCCAGGAGGTGAGAGACTCTAAGGACTCAATGGGGTGACTCTAGCCAACACTGGGGAGAGGGAACTCAAAGAGTCTACCTCTAGTAGACAGGTCCTCAATCAGAGGGAGAGAGTTACTAACCCACAGTCAAAATTCCTGACCCAGAACTCTTCCTGTCTAAAAGAACTTCAGGGACAAAAATGAAGACAAGACTGAAGGAAAGACAGTCCAAAGACTGACCCAGCTTGGGATCTATCTAATGGGACGGCACCAAGGCCTAACATTATTATTGGTGCTATATGGACATGCTTATAGATGTGCTTACAGACAAGAGCCTGGCATGGCTGTCCCCTGAGAGGCCCTACCAGCAGCTGACTGAGACAGAAGCAGATACTTACACCCAACCACTGGACTGAAGGCAGGGACCCCCCAGGAAAACCAGCAGCCTCAACTCAGCCAGAGCCCAGGGAGCTCCCAGAGACTGAGCCCCCAACAGGGAGCTCCCAGAGACTGAGCCCCCAACAGGGAGCATACATGAGCTGGACCAAGGCTCCCGGCTCCCGGCACAGATATAACAAAGGTCTGCCTGGTTGGGCTTTAGTGGGAGAAGATGCACTTAATCCTCAAGAGACTTGAGGCCCCAGGGAAGGGGGAGGTCCGGTAGGGGGAGCACCCTCTCAGAGGCAAGGGGGAGGAGGAATGGGATGAGGAACTGTGAGGGGGGGACCAAAAGGGGGGGATGACAGGAGTGTAAATAAATAAAATAATAAATTTTTTTAAAAATTGGAGATGGGACGAGAAAGAATAAACAAAACTGAGTCATTGAGCTCAGTGGGTAAAGTCACCTGTCCTCAATTGTGACAACTTGAACCCCATCCCAAGACTCACTTGCTAAAAGGAGAGGACCAATCCTACGGGTTGTCCTCCAACTTCGGTGTATGCTGTGGTACACGTGCACGAGAGCGCATACATACACACACACACACACACACACTAAATACATAAGTAAATAAATTTACTTTAAAAATTAAGAATAAACAAAGTCAGGGCGGCAGCAACGGCTCAGCAGTTAAGGGCACATACTGCTCTTCTAGAAGACCCGGGCTCAAATCCCAGTACCCACATGACAGCTCACAACTGACCGTCCTTCCAAGATCTGACATCCTCTCACAGATATCCAGGCAGGCAAAATGCCAATACATATAAAATAAAATAAAATAAAATAAAATAAAATAAAATAAAATAAAACCACAAAGCACAAAAATAACAAGACCAAGGAGGAGGAGGAGATGAAGAAGAGGAAGAAGAAACAAATGTTGAACAAACACGGCAGGAGATAAAACCAAATAAAACCAAAAGGGAACAAATGGCCCAAGACAAGAGATCAATAATAGGATGTGGTCACAAAAGAAAATGTGCAGAGCTCTTCTGTGGGACAGCTGAGATTCACCCTGGGGCTTACTGTTCTTTCAAGGCCAATTCCTTGAATTCCTAGTGTCAATCTCCTAACACACTATAACATCATCTGCAAACCCATGGATGGGTTTGGGCATCTGCTATGGACATCTGCAAACCCATGTTTACTACAGTGGTATTCACAATGTTATCAAATTATCAAATTATCAAATCAGCCTACACGGTCCTCAGCCAATGAATGGATAAGAGAGACACGGCATACATGTGACTAGTCATTCGCCCACTCAGAACATAAAATTATGCTGTTGGCAGGAAAATGCATGGAAGTAAAAATCACTGTGCAAGATAAGCACCAGACAAGCATGATGGTTAATCATTGTCAGCTTGACCGGACTTAGAACTCGTCCCCTGAAAAACATGTCTGTGCGTGGGTGGGGGTGTTTCCTGAACATTCTTCCAAGGCTGGAAGACGAACCTGAACGTGGGCAGCACGGCTCTATGAACTAGGGTTCTGGAATGAACAGACATGAGAAGGCTCACCGAGCATCGAATCATCATCCACTCTCTGCTTCCTCCCTGCAGATGCCATGTGACCAGCTGCCTTGAGCATCTGCTGCTGCTGTTCCTCCCTCACCGTCACGGGCCTGTCCTCTCCAAGTGCACGCCAAAGCAAACAGTGCCTCACTTAGGTTGCTTCTTGCCTGGCTTTTGATCGCAGCAACTAGAAAAGTACCCAACACAAAAGCATCATGTATTTTCGTTACAGGTGAAATCGGGCATGTTAGGTTTTTGTCAACCTGACACAAGCTAGGGTCATCGGGGAAAGGGGATCCTCAATTGAGAAAGTGCCTCCATCTGGTTGGCCTATAACTATGTGGCAGGGTCTTGATTAATCAGTGATGGGAGTGAGGCATGTGGCTCACTCTGGGCAGTACTATCTCCAGTGAAAAGGGTCTTTTTCTTTCCCCCTAGACTGGGTTTCTCTGTGTAGCCCTGGCTGTCCTGGAACTTTTTCTGCAGATCAGGCTGGCCTTGAACTCAAAAATATGCCTGCCTTTGCCTCCCAAGTTCTGGAATTAAAGGCAAGTGCCACCATTCCCAGCTAGTGAAGGTAGTCTTATGCAGTAGTCATAAAACAGAGTGACCAGGCCTCTGATTCAGTTTCTGCCTTTGGGTTTCTGCCTCACATTCTTGCCCTGGCTTCCCTCCATGGTAGATTGTGAGAGGAAACAAACCCTTTCCTCCCAGACTGCTTTTGGTCATGGCGTTTATCACCGTGAACTAGGTGAGCAGGGAAGCAGAGGAAGGACTATTAAGGATATGGACGGTAGAGGGACAAGAGAATGTACTAGAACAGATGAGCAAATCAACGTACTTATAAGCATGTATGGGAAGGATATAGTAAAGCCCATTGCTTTGTACGATGTATATACTAACAAAAGCAAAAATTCATGGATGAAGCTGAAATATATGTGTGTGTGTATATATGTGTGTGTATATACAGGTATACATGTATGTATTAGATCTGACTACATTTGCTCTGTTAGTCACCTCATCAACCCACAAATACTAGAAGTTTTGTTTTAATTGTATATATATATATATTTTAAGAGGGCATGAATACACAAAAATCAGAAACAGAAACCATGGGATTAAGCTCTATCTGGCCAGGATATTTGGCCTGAATTTTCTGTGTTTACTCAGCAGAAAGATGGAAGAAGAGTTTGAAGAGAAAAAGGGAGACCTCTACGTTTTTTATTACATTAAAAAAAAGTTTGTGATTAAAAGTGAAATATAAACTATTTAGCACCATTCCAGGTAAAGCAGAGTGGAATATAAGAAAGTGTGTTTAAATGATTTAAATGATCTCGTTTTCTGAAGGTATTAAGCCAGCAGTTCTCAGCCTGCAGGTCGTGACCCATTTGGGGGAAAAATGACCCTTTCTCCGGGGTTCCATATGGTATCCTACATATCAGATTCATACATCAGAATTTTTAATTGAAGGGAAATTACAGTTATGAAGTAGCAATGAAAATAATGTTATGGTTGGGGGTCACCACAACATAAAGAACTGTACTAAAGGGTCACAGCATTGGGAAGATTAAGAACCATGGCTTAAACAGAAGACCGTTTCATGTGTAGGGAGATTTCCCTTCTACTGAGGACAGTCAGAATTATATTTTTATACCAGATGTTTTAAAAATCCCTCTCTGAAAGGCCTTTTGGCCTCCCCTGAATTCCAGTTGTTATTTTCCTAGCTTCACAATAAGTGACCTTCCTTTGTGGTCCCAGACATCAGAGGTTTGGTGGGGATAGAGAGAGCTAGTCGGTTGCTACCTAATCTGAATACTTAGCAAATTCATTAGGTTCTTAGCTGTCCTTTGTGCCCATAACTTGGGTTAGGACTGAGCTGTGGGAGTTTATCTGCTCCTATTGACCTTCCTGGCACAGAAGATCTGTGAACACTGGTCTAAGATGGCAGTGATGTCATACCCTCCCCTGCTGAACACATTCCTGGCTGAGGCTTGGCACCAATCACATGTCTGATCGGAGTTTCTGCCAGAACCCTCAGGACAAGCTGTGGCTGTGAAAGGTCTCTCTTGCTTTAGGGAGCTGTCAGTGTCTGAGAAGGGTCCCCCCGGGGCTAACAGCTCTACTCAACAGTTCTTCCCTCTCTGGGGTCTCCAAGTTCTCTTCAGTGGACATGACCTGACACAATCCTGTAGAATCTTCTTCAGTTTATTTGTTGAACTAATAAGGCTGCCGTTGCTCAGTGAGGTCCTCTCAGCAGGCTTTTCTCTCCCTCACACACACTGATGCCAAGTATTATAAATTCCCTCCTGTACTCATGGTGGGGGTTTTTTGTTTTTTTGGTTTTGTTTTTGTTTTGTTTTGTTTTGTTTTTTGTTAAATCCCAGATTTTTCTATAAAATTCTGCACGGAGGTATACACGAATGTTTACAAAGTAACAATGCATATACAATTTTATCACAATTGGTCCATTGCTCTCCCATACACATGAAGGGATTAATCTTCCTCAATGTCAAGTTATAAATGACAGTAAGGATCACACAATCTATCATCCTCCTGAAATTGTGTTTCAACTACCAAAAGCCAAAATATCAAAACCAAGTTAAAAATCACGTTAACTAAATATGAGATTCTAAGTAACTGGGGAAAAAAGCAAAACAAACAATCGGACCAAAAAAAAAAAAAAAAAAACCAGTTCTAAGATAGTATTAGTTTATTCTAGTTCTTAATGTCTTTTTAAAAATAGCTACAATATTGAGACTCTTAGGAGACTAGAATTACATCCCCTTGAATATTTATGTTGAGTCATAACCTTATTTCTTAAACACTAAGGAAAATTAACTTGTCAGAGAATTATGGAAATTTAAATTTTGAAAGAAATGTACATGCTATACACATATGCATATATTTTTACATATCTAATGTTATATACATATGCATATATTTTTACATATCTAATGTTATATACATATGCATATATTTTTACATATCTAATGTTATATACATATGCATATATTTTTACATATCTAATGTTGTATATACATATACATATATTTTTACATATCTAATGTTAAATATCGTATCAGTTTGCTTTCACGTCTTCTCTTCTAGTTATAAAAGCATAATCATTGCTGAAGACTTTCAATAAATATAAATAAAAATAAAGGTTTTAAAAACTCGTTTTAAAATTACCTGGAAAGGTGCAGAGGGAAGCCCCCCCCCCACCCCCCGCGCGCCCTGCATGAATGCTCACACACATTTACACAGACATTTTGCATGATGGTCATGCAGCTTCTTTCTTTCTTCTTTTCTTCACGTACATGAGAAGGTTACCAAGGAGTCTTCAGAGAAATGTGCCCATCATTTTGTTGTAACAATAAATCATACATCACTTAACTACTAGTCTAGGCTGTTGACATACCTTTGCTTTTTGAAATAGTAACCATATAAGAATAATTATGTGTAAGTCTTTTTGATTCTTACTACATTTATTTCTTCATTTGTGTATGTGGGGCAGGGGCACAGACAGTGGATAACAGCTTTCCCTCTAGCATATGGGTCCCAGGGATCAAACTCAGGTCATCGGGTTTAGCAGCAAGCACATTTACCTGCTGAGCCATCTTGCTGGCCCATGAGTAAAGATGATCTCTAGATGCTTCTTTCTCCTGTAAGAATAGGATCTTAGAGGTGGCATAAGCTTCCCTTTCTTCCCCAGGTTGTTTTTAGTGAGTGCTTTTATCGCAGCATCAGAGGCAAGAACGCTGGGCATAGAGGTGGCAACCACAGTTATGACACTTGGAAAGCTAAAACGATGGGATCATAAGTTCCAGGATAGCCTGGACTAGAGAGGCCATGACAAACAAAAACAAAGGCCTAGGGGACTGGGGATGGCTCCCCATCTATTTGCCTGCAAAACTCAGGCTGTCCTCGTTCTTAATGGCTGAGTAGTATTGCATTATGTAAATTAACCACATTTTATGTATCCATTCTACTGCCATGGGACATCTGTGTTGTTTCCAGCTTCTGGCTATCACAAATAAGACCACTATGAACATAGTGAAACATGTCCCCTGTGGTGTGGTAGGGCATCTTTTGGGTGTGTTCCCAAGAGTAGTATTGCTTGATCTTCAGGTAGATCTATTTTGTTTTCTGAGGACCCTCCAAATTGATTTCCAGAGTGGTTGTACCAGTTTGCAATCCCACCAGCAATGGAGGAGTGTTCCTCTTTCTCCACATCTTCACCAACATGTGTTGTCACCTGAGGTTTTGATCTTAGCCATTCCCATTGATGTAAGGTAGAATCTCAGGGTCATTTTGATTTACATTTCTCTGATCACTAAGGACTTAGAACATTTCTTTAGGTGCTTCTCAGCCATTAGAGAGTCCTCTGTTATGAATTCTCAGTTTAGTTCTATACCCCATTTTTTAAAATTGGGTTGTTTGGTTGATACAATTCACAGAACTCAAAAAGGTCAACGAGCTGAAAGGCTCAGTCCCACTTGGGAGGGAGAAGGAAGCAATCACAAGGGGAGAGGGAGGGAAGGAGGGCCCTGAGAGAAAAATGGGATGGGGTAAGGGGAGGGAAACATGATCTGGTATTGGGTGGGGGAAAAGGACTAAAGCCTTGAGGCCCAGCAGAAAGAATGAAAACAGGCAACCCTGGGATGTAGGAGGTTGAAAGGACCCTCCAGAATGCACCAAAGACCTGGGAGGTGAGAGACTCTCAGCACTCAAAGGGAGGGACCCCAAAGGAAATGCTCTACAGTGGGAAGAGGGAACTTATAGAGCCCACTTCCAGCAGAAAGACAGGGCATCAAGTTAGGGATGCGGTTGCCATCCCACAGTCAAAACTCTGACCCATAATTGTTCCTGTCTGAAAGAACTGCAGGGATGGAAATGAAGAAGAGCCTGAGGAAAAGAAGGTTCAGCGACAGGCCTAAAGTGGGATTCAGCTCGAGGGGAGGCCTCCAAGACCTGACACAATTACCGGGGCTACGGAGCATTCACAAAACAGGACCTACCATGACTGCCCTCCCGAAGACCCAAGAAGCAGCTGAGTCAGATGCAGATATTTGCACCCAACCAATCAACAGAAGCTGCTGACCCTTGTGGTTAAATTAGGGAAAAGCTGGAGGAAGCAGAGGAGGAAGGTGACCCTGTAGGAGGACCAGCAGTCTCAAGTTAACCTGGACCCCTGAGATCTCTCAGACACTGGATCACCAACCAGGCAGCATACACCAGCTGATATGAGGCCCCCAACACATATACAGCAGAGGACTGTTGGGTCTGGGTTCAGTCAGAGAAGATGCACCTAACCCTCAAGAGACTGGAGGCCCCAGAGAGTTTAGACGTCTGGTGGGCTGGGGAGTTTGGTGGGGGACATCCTCATGGAGACAGTGGGGACAGGGAGGAGGTATGGGATGGAGAACAGTCAGAGGGTGGATCAGGAAGAGAATAAAATCTAGAGTATAAATAAATAAAGGCTGGGGAGATGGCTTAACAGTGAAGTGCACTTCCTGCCCTTGCAGGCCTGAGGTTCAGTTTCCAGCACTCACCTCGGGGAAGCTTACATCTATCTGAAACTCCAGGTCTGTGGGATCAGAAATCATCTTTGGCCTCTGTGGGCATCCATACACACATAAGTTCCAGGCACCCACAGATACACCAATTCAAATAAAATCTAAAACAAACAAAAAAAACATAGTTAAACAATAACAACATCAATAAGTCCAACCACAGCTATTGTGCTGTAGAACTTACATATGGAAAACACCTATAGGCATGAGATAGTTTAATTCCTTATACATGATTGAAACCCTTCTCGACTTTGGGCAATAACAGTGAATCTCTGTGACTGTCTGCCTAAAGCTATTTCTATTTCTTTTTCTTGCGTTGAGGTACAACGGTTCTGTCATGGGCATTTTCATGGGCTCGGTGCAGGAGGCTCCTTAGATTTACAATAGTAGAAATGTCTGTCCTCCACAGTGCTAGTGATGGACAGAGTCTTGGCAGCAGGTGAGTGGAGATGCCTGTCAACACCACTAGCTTAAGGATGAGGCTGACAGTGACCACACATGCACTCACACGTGCACACATGCACCGTGCAAATCAGAATAAACCTCACTGTTGGTGTGCTTGCAGCATGAACAGAGGGATCAAGTAAACATGGGGCAGGCTTGAAAACGATGGAAATCTAAATGCACTTCTCTCTGTTCTCCCTAATCTACTGGCAGCACATGGGAGATGTAATGGCTAAAGGGACTGGGGTGGGGGGTAATCTCTGTCCAACCCTTAAATACTATCAAGTTTTCAGATGAGAAAGTTTTAAAGGAGGAAAGATTTAATGAAGGTAAAGTGCAGTGGCAGACACCTGAGAAGCTGAGGCAGGAGGATCACTTGAACCAAGGTTTGACAGCATCCTGGATAATTGGTAAGATCCCATCTCAGAAAAAAAAAAAAAAATCAGGACTAAAAATGAAAGAAGCAGAAGGAAGAGGTGGATAGAGAGATGGCTCGGTGTAAGAGCATTGATTGCTCTCCCAGAGCACATGTGTTTGATTCCCAGCAACCACATGGTATCTCACAACCAACTGTAACTCTAGTTCCAGGGGATTGATGTCCTTTTCTAGTCTCTATGGGCACCAGGCACATATGTGGTACAGAAACATACATGTAGGCAAAGCACACATACACATAAAAAAATAAAAATAAATAACTCCTCCTCTTCCAAAAGAACCAAGAGGGTTAGGGCTCCCACCACTGGCTGAGAACTTGCCAAGCCAGCCTAAGGTGATGGATCAGGTTCTTAGCCCCACCAATCAATCAATCGATAGTAAATAAATAAATAAATAAATAAATAAATCCATGTCTATATATGCCGTGAAAGAACAATTGCAGAGTTGTCCCAGGCAAGTTACTAAACAAACTAATAAACCAAAAAATAGCAATAACCTTTGGAAAAGAGGGGTAATTTAGAGCTTTCAAAATGTGTTATCTGAAAGTTTATGTTTTCAATTTAAAAAAGTGTGAAACATGTAAAAAGTAAGAAAGTAAATTCTTAGGGGAAAATCAGTTAATTGAAAACAATCTTCAATATTACCTTGATGTTAACATCAAAGATATTACAATAAAATAAAACTAAAGACCTAAATATTTAAGAAACATAAATGAAATCATAAAGCATTATAAAATTGAATCCAAAACCACATAAGGATCAGCCCTCCCCCCCATACATGACAGAGAGGGACTGATCCCAGGGACACAAGAAATGCTTTCCCATCTGACAACTAACACAATATACTGTTGATATAATACAAGGCAAAACCCTGTGCTGAGTTCAGCAGAGACAGATAAAACATGGCAGAACCCAACAGCCATTAACAACAGTAAACTCAACAGCTGGCACAGGTGCACACATCTGTCATGCCCTCTGTTCATCTCAGAAAGCCAAGGCTGAAGGACCACAGTTTGAAAGCAACCTAGGCTGCATGACCAGGCTCCATTTCAAGCCAAAACAATAGCAACTAAACAACCCCTGACAAACTAGACACAAAAGGAAATTTTCTAAACCTAATAAATTACATCAACAAAAGTAAACAAAAGCACACAGGCAACTGTCTAATAAGAAAAGACCAAATTGTTCTTCCCATGCCATAGACAACATGAGGATGTCCGATCTTGCTACTTCCGGTCAGTAATACATAAATGATTCCTGTCAATTCAATAACAAGAGGGACATTTTCAGACTGAAAAGAAAGAAGTAAAATGTCTTCAAACACATGACATGATCTTTTGAATAATCAGTCCAAAAGGCTGGATAGACAGACCTCTAGAACTAATACACAAGGCTAGCAAAGTCACATTTTGATAAAAATTGCCATAATTCTATACACAGCTATACAAACATGAAATTAAGGAAATAATTACATTTACATTGTAACCAACAAGAACAAAATATTTAGAAATAGGGTTAACATAATAACCTGTGCATTGCAAACAAAAATATTGAAAAGAGAATTAAGGGTTAAGTAAAGAAAAACTTCTATGCTTGTGTACGAAAATACAATCAAGAAGCAATTTTTCTCAAATCGATCTTTGTATCTAGTGTATTCGACATAAATGCAGCAAGACTTTTGTTCTGATTAATAATGAATCCTCACAAAAGAGGACTTTTTTTCAAATCATAGCTTTCTAAGGCATGATCTACTTTCTACCCTCTAAAGTCTTGAGTGTTCTTGAACCCCAAAGTCCTTATCAAACGTCACACGATTAAGTCTAACCTTTTCCTCTATAAAAGACTCCTGTGACTGAGTTGTGAGCTTATCTTTCCGACCTAGTAAACGTGCACCCTTGCTGACATTCTTGCTCCAAAGAAGACTGTGTCTATACCTTTGCAAACATAGCGCCCTGTGTTCTGTTGCCCTCTGTCTCAGAAGCTGTTCAATTCTGGATCCCTGAAGGCAAAAGGAGAAGTTCATGCAAGAGAGGAAGGCCCACAGAGGTAGCTGCTGCATGGCAGAGACTCCAGCTCTCTGTGCATTACAACATACTTCTCTAAATGTGCTTGCTTTGTTGAGGTTCAGTTTTGAGCCAGTTTTTTGCCCCCTATCCAGATCCTATGGCAAGTGAGAGGCCCAAAGCATTAACTTCCTAACCTTCTTTTCCCACATCCATCACGACCACACCGGTCCAGCACCACTGCCATCATGGAAGCTAAGGCTGCTTCCCAGTAAGCAGTGGTCAGAGTAGTGCTCATATGTCTTTTATGAATCTTCTGGTGTCCAGGATAATGCCATCCTGGGGTCGCCATTGCTCTAAGAAGAGGCCCACCTAAAACTGAATTCTAGGGAAAAGGTAAATCTTTGCACTTACTAGGATTCCCCATAAAATATGGAATGGATGGGAAATAAGTGTATTATGGGGAATAGACTCGCTGTTACAGAGGCTGAGAATACCCAGCCTTCTGTCTTCCTCGAGGGTAGAGACACAAGGAAGCCAGTAGTGTGACTCCAGCCCAATGTTCCCTGAGTCTTGAAGGAGGTGACGAAGACTGAGAGCTGAGCATTCAGCAGCCATTTAATATCAGCATTTTGACCAATCACTGCTGCCCACTGTAAGAAGCTTCTCTACCCAACTTGACAGCAGCACTAATTTCTAACATAATTTATAATGACTTAAGAGGGAGTTTAATGGATATGCCATATCCATTTCACTAAACAATATTAGTGGCTTCCCAACTGAGGCCTGTGACTTCCCCCAGCCCTTGACTAGGTTTATAGTATCAGACACAATCTCCTTCCTGCGGACCAGGCCTCAGATGCAATCAGAAATCAGCTGATTATTCTCATAACAAACTTGCCACTGTGAAACCATTGGGCACATATTGCATGGTAGGCCAATAGTATAGCATGTAAGATCCATAGCTCAATAAGACTGTGGATAACAATCCTCCCCAGCTTGCATTTCGAGGGGCTACCTAGCAGGAAGGAAGCTTCCAGCTGAGTTCCAGCTTGATTTCTCTGTGTCCTTCTAACAGAGTATGTGGTGTCTTCAGTAATAAACTCTTACCATATAGTTCTGGTGGGCTACCAATACAGTGAAAATAGCCTGCTTGGTTTTGGGAGCTGGAGGGACCTCCTTGACCAGCAACTTGGAGAGAAGTAGTCTACCCCTGGTGCTTTAGTTAGGAATTCTATTACTGTAATGACACAGGGTGATCAAAGCAACCTGGGGAAGGAAGGGTTTATTCAGCTTATGTTTCCACATCACAGTTCATCATCAAAGAAAGTAGGACAGGAACTCAAGCAGGTAGGAACCAGGAAACAGGAGCTGACTCAGAGGCCATGGAGTGCTGCTTACTGGCTTGCTCCCCAAGGCTTGTTCAACCTACTTTCTTATAGAACCCAGGATCCCCAGCCAAAGGTTGACACCACCCACAATGGGCTGAGCCCTCCCCCATCAATCACTAACTAAGAAAATGCCCTACAGGCTTGCCTACAGCCCCATGTTATGGAAGAATTTTCTTTATTGAGGTTCTCTCCACTCAAATGATTTTGCTTTGTGTGACACAGAACTATCCAGCATACCCAGTACTACTGTCCACACACTATATTTTAGGCTGCTTTAGGCTGGAGTAACAGCCGGTGATAAAGTGGATGTGGTGGTACACATCTGCAACCCCTGTATTTAGGAGACTGGGGCAGAAAGATGGGGAATCTGTAGCTTGGGTTGTACAGTAAGATTTTCTCATCAGTGAAGAAGTCCTGAACTCATGGACATATGGTGTTAGGAACCTGGTGGCTTTAATTTGGTTAATATTTGCATTTTAAAAATTCTAATAAATAAGTAAATAAATAAATAAATAAATAAAGGTTTTTTTAATATCAAAAGGGGCGCATGTTTTTCTCAAAGAGTTAATTTTGAGAAGTCGTTTTTAAATGGAAATCAGAACAAGATGCACTAAGAAGATGTCCTCTTCAGCATATGGTGGTACACACCTTTAAACCCAGCATTTGAAAGGCAGAGACAGGTAGATAAATCCCTGAGTTCAAGACCAGCCTAGTCTACAGAGCAAGTTCCAAGACAGCCAGGACTACACAGAGAAATCATGTCTCAAAACAAACAAAGAAAGATGTATAATGTTAGGGGCTGGAGAGATGGCTCTATGCTGTCTTAGTTAGGATTTCCATTGCTGTGAACAGACACCATGTCCAAAGCAAAACTTATAAAGACAACATTTAATTGGGGCAGGCTTACAGGCTCAGAGGTTTAGTCCATGAAACATGGCAGGAAACGTGGCAGAGTACTGGCAGGCATGGTGCTGGAGAAGGAGCTGAGAGTTCTACGTTCTGATGTGAAGGCATAGCTTGAGCTTGTACCACCTCAAAGACCACCTCCGCAGAGACACACTTCCTTCCACAAGGCTACACCTCCTAATAGTGTTACTCCCTATGGTCAACACACAAATCTATGGGGCCATACCTATTCAAAGGACCACAATATCCAAACTGGGCTGTCTTTACACATTATGCTCTGGGTCAAGTTAGAGGGAAGGTAAATTGTACCTGTTCCTGTACCTGATGGAAGTCAAGGCTGGAACTCAGGAAATTTGAAGCATCAAGCACAGAGGAACACTGTTTTCTAGACTGCTTGCTGGTTCATGCTCAGCTAGCTTTCTTATACAGACCAGGACCACCTGCCTAGGAATGATGCCACCCACAGTGGGATGGGCCTTTTCATGTCAATCATTAGTTAAGACAACCTCTGCACAGATGTACCCACTGGCCAATCTGATTAGAGTAATTATTCAATCTAGGTCTCCATTCCCAGATGACCCTAAATTCTGTCAAGTTTATAATAAGAACTCATGGTGATCCTCCTGCCTTAACCTTCTGAATACTGGGATCATATATGTATACCATCACAACCAACCTTAAAAGATTTTTATTTTAAGACAAGGTCTCAATATGTAGCCCCAGGCTGCCTGAAACTCACAGTCCTTTTACCTCTACCTGCCTCTCGTTGAACTATAGCCTTGTCCTACCATACCTGGCAAGAATAGTATCCTGATACACGCTGTGAGACACATGAACCTTTAAGGCATCATGCTTAGTGAATTTTCCAGACACAAAAGGACAAATTGTAAGTCTTGCTTACATGAGCTACTGGAGTGTCAGCTACGTAGGACTAGAAAACAGAACAGCCACTAGTGAGGGGTAATGAGGAATTACCGCTAGACAGGTTCAGTTTCCAGCTAGCATAATGAAAACCGCCTGGGGATGGATAGAGGTAATGGTTACCTCATAGTATAAGCTTAATGCCACTGACTACTCATTTCAAATGGATGTGGTGAGTGATAAATGTTTACATTATTTTTTACCACATATCTCCTTGATAAACTCGCCTGCCCTCGCCACTATGACAAACTTTGATCTTGTGGCTGCGTTTACACCATATATTAGCTCTCTGAGACCTAGGTATCACAAGGTAGGAAACACACTCATGCAAAACAATGCAAAAATATTTTAGGAAACAAACTGAGCAGCATGCACCCGGAAAGCCCCTCCCAAGCACTAACCACAATGGGAGGAAACATGCAAGGGTGAAAACCAAACGTTTACAGCCAGAGCTCAGAGTCTACGCTATGGCAGTGTGTACAGACGGACCCAGTGCAAATACGAACTCAGGAGTGACGGGATCAGCTAAGCTTTCTCTGCTTCAGTCTGTGCTTCCTGTTCGAGGGATAGCCTCGTTCCCTAACAGTGTTGAAGCAAACAGCTTTAAAGCACTTGAATAAATAGAAGCCCTTAAACCCACTTCCATCACCAGAGCTAGGCAGCCTTTGTTGAAGAGCTTGGAGGAAGCTACAATGAAACTGTGTTACTATTGGTTACACTGAGCGGACACATGCTAACCAGCTCAAGGCTGCTGAACACTCAGTACTAATTCCAAAGCCAATTTCTTTTCGGATTAAAAGTTTTGTCCCAGAGGACAACTTATTGGAATCTGCCATAAAAGGTAAGGACAAACTAAGTGCACGAAGAATTCATAATGTAATTTGTAAAATGATAACCAGAAAAGTGAAGGCAGGGTCAGATTGATACCGTATATACTAAGGGATATCACTTCTAGCGATAAAAACTCTTTGGAAATTTTCTGCATAGAGAAAACATGTTTTTCTAAGCATAATGTCGGTGTAGCATTAAAGAATGTGCGAAGATGGGTTTGGAGAGGTAGCTGAACGTTGTAAAGTACTTGCTGCTCTTTCAGGGGACCTAAGTTCAGTCCCCAGCACCCACATTAGACAGCCCACAAGCACCCATTACTCCAGCTCCAGAGGATCTGCCACTTTGTCACCCTTTTCTGGCCTCTGCAGACACACACACACACCAGCACACACAAAACAACACACATAAATACTGTGTGAAGATGCTGGCATTGGTTTGATGACAGGAAATGAGAGTGCAGTTCAGAAGGAAATGCTTTCCTGAGAGGAAAGTGATAATCGTTGCTACACTAGGGTTATTGGTGTGGGAGCCTTGGGACGTACCGTTTGTGAGCATTAATGAGCTTGGATAAATGCCATGGTAAAGTAGGTGAAAGTAACAGGATGCTTACAAGGCATCGCTGAGTCCTCTGAAATCAACACCAAACTCTAAAGCACTGCAATCTTTTTATTCCTTATCTGCTCTCAGTTCCTGGAGGCCTGTACACTTAGCTTCCCCTGCCCTTTACTTTATTCAGGAAATTTCCCGGCTAATATTGGCCAATTAGTGAGACTCTCAGCATCTCCAGTCTACATTGTCCCCAACTCCACAGACTCACCCACACTGCTAACTAACACTTAAAACTCAACCATGGCAAACTATGCTTGCTCCTGTTTTGAATGGATCTTGGAGTTGCCAGTTATTAGATGATGGTCAAAGGGAGGAGAGCAAAGACCAGCTGTGGTATGCCCTTCTCGGTCCCAGCTGTGCCTTCATCTCCTCCTTGGTTCCCCTTCTGCTGAGACCCGCCCAGGACTGTTACCCACAAAGGCATGTATCGTGCACTTTTGAAGACTGCGGGCTCCACCCTTCAAAGCTTTACGGAGATAAATTTAGACACGAAACAGGAAGTAATCTCTATGTGACTGAGAGGGATCATAGAGAAATTGTTGCCCCAAAATATCCTAAAACTGAAATGTGGGGGGAGCCATTCTCAGTCATTAGCATGGATGAGACTCCCTGGTAGAGTTTGTGAAGCTACACAGTATTGGGAGAGGAGGATGGGGGAGAGCCTCTCCATTTTCTGATTCAGGCTGCAGCCTGAAATTTTGCATTTCTAAAAAGCTCCCATGAGGCCCACAGCCACAGCAGAGACTTAGGACCACCCCTTGAGAAGCTCTGTACCAGAGGTAGAAGAAGAGAGAAAACCTCTCCGGGCTCCAAGGGTTGTTCAAATTTAAATAGAGACCTTGGTGAACTGGAACCAGATAGGGAGAGCTTGGGTGTGACCTGCTTCCGTGTATAGACTTACGGAACAGGTAAGTCTATACGGTCATTTTCTTAGTCATTTTTTTCCCCACTGCCTTGACGAAATTCCTGTCAAGAGCAACTTAAGGAAGGAAGGAACGACTTTTGCCATCTCATTGTCTGAGGGGACACAATCCATCATGGTGGAGAAAGCAAGGCAGCAAGAATCATCACTTCTCCCAGGGAGATATGCACTGTGAGCAGATACCAATGAAAGACCAAATTAATGTAGTCATCCACATCTAGCTTGTTGAACCAATGAGTTTTTTGGGTTTATTTACAGGAGTATGGGGTGGGGGGTGGCTTATGAGTGATCCTCACCCCTGCCACCTGTGTCACTACAAAACCCAGCCGAGCATGGATGAAGATGCCCTAAAATCTGCATAGGAACACTCTCTCCCACAGACCTCCAACCTACGATGCTCTAGCATTCCCCAGCCCACATGCAACTGATGCAGAGTTGTGTATAGCCTGGGGTGGAGACCGGAGTGAGTAGGTGCAGTTTCATGTTAGGGTCTAATGACCTTCTCACTATCCCCACCATGAGGAAATGTTCAAAGGCCCCATCTGGGAGGGCTTCTTGTAGGTCAGTGCAGTTGCAGATGCTTTGACTTTGTGATGGTAAATGGTAATCTATGCCCAGAGTCCAAAGCGCCACAAATAGATAAATTGTAAGTGATACAAGTTTGTGTGGCTTATAGTTTTGGAGTCTGCAAAGCCTACGACAGAGGAGTTGCCCCCTGAGTGCTGGGGTTAGAGGTGAAATCCACCTCACCAGGCTTCCCAAATGATTCCTATATGGACTCCAGGATGAGCACCACTGTCCTGCAAGTTAGTCATTCCTTCTTAGGCCTCATTACATGTAAGATTTGTAAAGGGACTTTAAAAATCACCCCATCCCAAACCAACGGAAATCAAATCTATGGGATTTGGGAAGAAACTATCAGTGAGTCTTTATGGTTTTTCAAACGAATACTGAAAATATAAGTTATGCCTAACATTAATCTTACCATTTTAACTTATGGGGTTTGTTGCTTTGAGTTTTAGGTTTTAGTGTTTTTATTTTAAATATAAAACAAATTGGGCTGGAGAGGTGGCTCAGTGGCTAAGAGTACTGACTGTTCTTCCAGAGGTCCTGAGTTCAATTCCCAGCAAACATATGGTGGCTCACAACCATCTGTAGTGGGATCTGATGCCCTCTTCTGGTGTGTCTGAAGAAGTGTACTCACATAAAATAAATAAATATTTAAAAATTTTTACTTTATATTTATTTTATTTTATTTGCTTTACAAGTGTTCTGCTTTTGTATATTTCTGTGCACTACATCCATGTCTGATGCCTCTGGAGGTCAGAAGAGGGTTTCAGATTCCCTGGAACCAGAACTATAGATGGTGTGAGCCACCATGTGGGTGCTGAGAGCCAAGCCCAGGTCCTCTGAAAAAGCACCAAGTGTTCTCTCTTAGCCCGAGCCATCTTCCCAGCCTCGTTTTGTTATTGTTGTTGCTGTTGTTGTTGTTGGTTGGTTGGTTGGTTGGTTGGTTGGTTGATTTGGATTTGCTTGTTTATGTTGAAGTAGACACTCATATAGCCCAGGCTGGCTGCAAATTCCTGTGTATCTGAGGATGCCTCGCGCTGTGGAAGCCCACATTACATAGGCAAAGTGTATGAAACCCTCACCTTCCTTCACATACCTCCCAAGTCCTAAGACTGGCTTCACAGCAGCCACTTTAAGTAACCAAGTCGTCCATTTACAAGCATAGTATGACGGCTACACTCTCAGGACTTTTCATCACCCCAAATTATCGCTATTCACTAGACAACCAACTTCTACTTTCCTGGCTCCCCAGCCCCGGGAAGCCATCACTCTATTTTCTGTCTCTATGACTTATTCATTCGGCAATCCTCTGGATTATTCACTGCATAATGCTTTTCAAGTCCATCCATACTAAAACATGTGTTAGTCTTTGTGTATTTTGGGAGCTAGAGATTGACTCTAGGGCTTTATTCAGACCATGCATACGCTCTATCACCGATCTACGACCCCAACTCCTGTAGCAGGGATCAGAAATGTCATCTCTTTTTGATATCTGAACAGTATTCAATTGTATTGATGTACAACATTTAACATTTGAATTTTTGTAGTATTTTGGCTATTGTAATTAGTGCTGCTATGAATATTAGTATATGAACATTTGCGCTCTTGACAAATTCTTTGGGGTATCCATGTACCAATATAATGGGCTGAAGTAATCCCCCTTTAAGGATCTATAGCACCATCATATGATTCTTACAGGTAACCCAGCGTGAGAAACACTGGTGTGCCAGCATCCATCTTAAGAGCCAAGAAATTACAGAGAATGAATGAGTTCATTTCTAAATAAATGTCTTGATAAGTGACACTGTAGCCAATGTATCTGTTATTGCTACAAATTTAAAAGCCTGCTGTAAGGATCAAGGAGGTGATAACCCTGTTGAAAATCCCAACACTGTCTCGTTTTTACTAGAAATAATACCTCAGTTGTCATTTCTACCTGCAATTGAAATTTGTCTTCCATAGTAAACAGCAGAAAAATCTGATAAAGGTTTTCCTATCACAACACCACTTTAATCAGAAAGATTAATTTTATTCTTATTATAACACCTTTGCTCAGAGTTTTTTTAAGAAGGACGATCAGTTGGTTATATCATTGGTAGCAGCATCATGAATGATTTTTTTTTTCATTCCTTAAAGCATTGCTAAACTACTCTGTCTCAAGGGTCGTTTCAAGCCTGAAAATTTTGGCTTGAAAATTAACTACAAGAACATTTCATGACACAATCATATCCTTTTCCTCCCCAGGGGATATCTACTCTGAGATACACAAAGTAGGTACAGAAGGGCTCACTAGGGCTCACGGTTCGAGAGGGACACGGTCCATCATAATGGGAAAGGCATGGTGGTAGGCGCATGAGGTGGCTGCTCACATCCACAGGCAGGAAGCAGAGCAATGAATGCTGGTGCTTAGCTGCCTTTCCCCTGTCTGTTTAGTCAAGGCTCCAGCCCACGGGCCAGTGCCATATTCATTCCTCAGTGAAAGTTTTCTGGAAACTTCCTGGAAGCAGTCTTGTAGACAGACCCAGGATGTGCTTCTATAGATTTCAAATCCGATCAAACTGACAGTGAAGATTCACAACCTAGACTGTTTCTTTGTTTCCAACAGATTCCACGCAGGCATCAGCTGGGATTCTGTCTATGGAGCTAGGGGAAGACAGTGAGAGTTGAAAAGAAATGTAGTGCCCTTGCAGTCTTCAGCTCTACATTCAATACATCATGTCTGTGATAAAGCACAATCCTGGGGGAAAGGGGGGATAAGAAAAAATTGATCCTGGGATTGACACATCAAAATTTGCCAAATAACTTAACCTCTTCCTTTTCTCTTGATACTTTACAGCTAAAAAAAAAAAAATGTGTGTCTGTGTGTGGTGGGTATAATCCTAGCATGTACTGGGTAGGAGTGTGGCTGCAACATTGTGAGTTCAAAGCCAGTCTTGGCAAGTTAGTCTCAAAAACTAACTTGGCAAAATAGTTGAGTACTTGAATAAGGAAGAAAATCCAGTGCTGGGAGCATCTGTGCTCACCCTAGAGATTGGCAGAAAGAGCAGCATGAGTCAGTGCTGTGTGGACAGGCTGGACTTGGTCTAGGTCATCAAGGTCTAGACTTGAGAAAGATGCTGTTTTACTTAGGGTTTACTGCTGTGAGCAGACACCATGACCAAGGCAAGTCTTACGAAGGACAACATTTAATTGGGGCTGGTTTACAGGTTCAGTCTATTATCATCAAGGTGGGAGCAGGGCAGCATCCAGTCAGGCATGATGCAGGAGAAGCTGAGAGTTCTACATCTTCATCTGAAGACTGCTAGTAGAAGACTGACTTCCAGATAGCTAGTCTTAAGCCCATGCCCACATTAATACACCTACTCCAACAAGGTCACACTTCCTAATAGTGCCACTCCCAGATGCTTTAAAAATTACTTATGTATTTATTCTGTTTATGTGTATGTGGGTATGTTTGGGTTCAATCTCTGAAACATACTTGGTGAAGGAAGAAATCTGACCACAATACACACTCTGGTACACACACATACACACACACCTGGGCCCATCCATCCTTAGCGATACATACACAAACAGAACTGTATTATTTTGTTTCCTCCTGAACAAAACAACCTGTAAATTAATACCTTAGAACTTTTCAATCATAATGATTCCTCCAGCCTGGCAGCACTGAGGCCAGATATCTGACAACAGGAGAGGAAAAGTTAGTCTGGGCTTGTGGTTTATCAGGATATAACCCATTATGACAGACAAAGCCTGGCAGTTGAGGACCCACTTTGTCCAGCTATAGCCCATCTCTTAAAGGTCTCCAACCTTCCAGAATACCACCAGTTGAAGGCCAGGTGACCAAACACATGAGACTAGAGGGGACATTTTAATTCAAATTTTGATATGGGTTCTCATAGGTTCATGCTATCTCATTATACTGTTTACTTTCAGTCCAACCTTAAAACCTCCTATAGTCAAGCCACCAAGATATCTCAGCAGATAAAGGCATGTGTCACCATGCATCCCCAAGATACACGTGGCAGGAAGCAAGAACAGACTCCTACCAGTTGTCTTTGGGCCTCCTAAGACACATGCCATTGCACAATATGCTCCCAACACCTGCAACACATGCAAGAAAAATAAATGAAATAAAAAAAATATTTTTCAAAAGGCTTAAAGTGGGCTTGGGAGATGGCTCAGTGGTTAAGAGCATTAACTGCTCTTCTAGAGGTCCTGAGTTCAATTCCCAGCAACCACATGCTGGCTCACAACCATCTGTGATGGGAGCAATGCACTCTTCTGGAGTGTGTCTGAAGACAGTTATAGTATATTCATATAAATAAAAGTAAATAAATTTTTTAAAGGCTTCCAGTTCCAATATTGCTCAAAAGTATCTTCTAGACTCAAGGCACTCAGCTATAAACCCCAGCAAAGCAAAGCATTAGGTTGCTTAATTTCAATATGCTATGGCACAGACTAAGCATTCCCACTCCAAAAGGGAAGAATGAAACTCTAACAAGAAAATACCATACAAGAGCAAGACCAAAACCTAGCCCAGTAAACACAGGCTCTGTGGCCCACATTCAGTATCCAAATTTTTAGTAACAACATCAGAACACCAACAGGTTTGGATAGCCCTGGTCCACCTGAGGCACACATAGGCTATCTCTGGACAGCTCTACTTTGTGGGCAGCTTTCCTCCACAGACATCTGGTTTTTCTGATATCTACAATGTCCTGGAGTATCCATTACAACTAAGGCTACATACAGTCACCTCTCCAGTACTCCTTTCATGGAATCTGACCCTGCCACATAGTGCCTAGATTTCGTGGCTTACAAGAACTTCTATGCAAGACATTATAATCCTGTGTGTTGGTCTGAATGAAAATGGTCCCCATAGTTCATGTATTCACATGCTTAGTTCCCAGTTGATTAGCTGATTTGAAAAGATTAGGAGGTGTGGCTGTGCTGGATTTGAGGTTTCTAAGGCCCAGGCCAGGCTCAGTATCTCCCTCTCTGTCTGCTGCCTGTGGATCATGATGTAAAGATCTCTTTGCTGTGCAAGTGCTATGCCCCTCTGTTCCTGCCGTGATGATCATGGACTAACCCTCTGAAATTGTAAGCAATCCCCCAGTTAAATGCTTCCTTTTAAATGAGTTGCCTTGGTCATGGTGTATCTTCACCGTGATAGAAAAGTAAGGAAGACATCATGTAATCTCTCACACTTTGTCTGCTTATTGTACTTCTTAGTTTTGTTAGAATCACCTCGGAAAGAAGTCTCAATGAGGGACTGTCTAGATTAGGTTGGTCTGTATGCATGCCTGTGGGAGACTATCTTGACTACAGTAAATGAGGTGGGAAGACAAAGCCACTGTACGTGGCACCATTCCCTAGGCAGAGGATTCTGAACTACGTAAGAATCAAGCTCAGCACTAGAGTGCGTGCATTCAATGCTTTCTGCTCCTGATTAGGGATAGGATATGACTAGCTCTCTCAAACCCCTGCCACCTTGGCATTCCCCTTTACCCTAAAACTGTGAGTTTACAACATACTAAAGCTTTGCTAGGCTGTGGCTCTAAGCTCTTTCTATATTCCTCCTATATTCTACTTCTAGACACATACAACCTACAAGGTCAGGGTTATCAAAGCAATAACTTTACTTCTCAGTTTTAATTTCCTGCATTCCTTACTTTTTTCGTACTGACCAAAGCAACTTAAAGGAAGAACAATTTACTTTGACTGTTTGAGAGGGAAATGCATGGCACATATGTAGCTGAGACTATGGAAGGAGCATGGGCCTGCTTGCTCATATCCTGGTAGCTGAGAAGGAGGTAGAGAGACTGGGACCAGCAGAGGGGCTAGGTTATAACTTCAAGGCCCAGCCCAAAGCAAACCATGTTCTAGAGCTAGGGCTGAAATTCTAACACTTCCAGACCTTCCCAAATCATACCATCAGCTGGGATCAGGTGTTCAAAGACATGAGCCTGTGGGAGATAGTTGATATTAAAATCTAACAACTACCAAGACAGGAAAAAAAAAAAAAAAAAAAAACTCTGTATCTTTCTTCAATCTAAGTGTTTTGGTTTGGTTTGGTTTGGTTTCCATTTTTACAATCATGGTTCATGTTAAAGAGCACTATTTTTTTTTTCAACTATACCATATTGTGATGCTTTTTGTTGTTGTTGTCCTTGTTTTAGAGTTTGCTTTCCCAGAGTCTCACTGTGTAGCCCAGACTGATCTTAAACTTTCAGTTCTCCGATCTCTGTCCCTGAGTACTCTCTTTTCAGGCCCATGCCACCAAAGCCAGCTTCGAGATTTCTTGAACTTCCAATCTTCTCTCTACTATAGCCTGAGTTCTCCAAAATCCAAAAGTGAAGAAACTATCATGATTACAGTATTTCAAACATCCCCCATCCCTCGCTGTGATCAGAATTTCTCAAGCTTTAAAGCTTTGCCAACTGTTAGGATTTCAACATCTTCATAGGCCACTTGTGGTCTTGGCAATTTAATAGATCCCTTTAGAGAAAATCACATTTTAACTCCAATAAAATTGGCATGACCCTAATTAAACTACTAGAAAGTCAGTAGCTCAGACAGACTTTCCCTTTTAAATACTATGTATTAAAAAAAAAAAAAAAAAAAAAAAAAAAAAAAAAAACTCAGTGCTACTAGAAAGTATCTTGAATAACCCACTGATGCTCTAACAGGCTCAAGCCTATGATGACTTAGTCCTGTGGTGGGACATATTGTGATTTGACTCTTTCCTACATCCTGGTCTCTGCCCTTTGTCTTGGGTGCCTCCAGCTCTTCTAACCCAAACACAGCTCAACAACTGTGGTAATTCGCTTTCCTGTGCTTTTACCTTGGTCTTCTTCCTACTCAACTTCAGAGAGCACTTCTCTCTCCATCCATGTGGCTGCAAGTGCTTGTCTCTGTCTTTCCTTGTCTTTGACTAGACGATCTTATAACATGGAGAAGCAGAAGGTAACTTGGAATCCTGGCAGCAATGAAAGCAATTCATTCTCATTAGTAAATTCTGTAAAGTGGCAAACACACTGATTTCCCTCTTTCTCTGTAGAGGGGGACAAACGCCAGTTTTGTTTCTGTGAAACAACATCTTTGGAATATCTTCCCTCACTAGAAAATGAGTTAAATTGATCCCCTCACTAGATAATGGGTTGAATTGAAATCTTTATCATATGTTCATTATGAATTTGTTGAAGTTCAAGAACTCAACTTAAAACAAAACTATCCTCCAACAGTATTTGGCACAAGGTCTGACACAATGTAGGCACTTGGTGAGTATTAGATGATAATTGAATAGATGAGTTTAAACAAGGTAATCTTCATAGTAAATAGAAGCATTTAGGCCTAGATGGTTCGTTATGAAAGTTATGAAAATTTCACTCTAGTGTGGAACTCTAGAGTGAAATATTAACTACTGTCTTAGTCAGGGTTTCTATTCCTGCACAAACATCATGACCAAGAAACAAGTTAGGGAGGAAAGGGTTTATTCAGCTTACACTTTCATATCGCTGTTCATCACCAGAGGAAGTCAGGACTGGAACCCAAGCAGGTCAGGAAGCAGGAGCTGAAGCAGAGGCCATGGAGGGATGTTACTTACTGGCTTGCTTCCCCTTGCTTTCTTATAGAACTCAAGATTACCAGCACAGGAATGGCACCACCCACAATGAACTCAGCTCTCCCCACTTGATCACTAGTTGAGAAAATGCCTTACAGCTGGATCTCATGGAGGCATTTCCTCAACTGAGGCTCCTTTCTCTGTGATGACTCCAGCTTGTGTCAAGTTGACACACAAAACCAGCCAGTACAGCTACTATGCCTAAATTACAATAAAAATAAGATAATTCCCTCAGCTGTTTAGGAAACATCAGCCAGAATGGGCTGTAAGGGATGTGGCTAGTATTGTGTCTGAGTGTGGCCTTCACAGCCCCACCTTAGTGAGTCAGAGAGGTCACTAAAGGTTGTAGACATGTAGTAAGGGATGGAGACAATGAATGTCATGTGACTTACATTATGTTTATTTTCCCTTACTTTCAGTATATACAATATGTATATAATGGCCTGTGGGTATTCTCCCATACCAAGTAGGACCAATTCACTTATGAACTATAACATCTGTCATTTTGGGTTGACATCTACAGTCAAATTATGTTTTAAGAGAACCTATGAATCAGTGTCTACATCTATGAGTCTTAAGATTACATCATCAGACTTTTATAGAATGTAACCATGAGCTTCTGGCGAATTGTCTGGATTCACAAAGACCTTTTTTTTTTTTTTAAGATTGTAATGATCTGACTTTATTTTACACTAGGTAGGGGGCACAAAGCAATCCTCTTTAATAAAGTTGACAATTAGCTTCACTTAGAACATTTTAATAACGTACATTTTTTTTAAAAAGTATTTGTCTTACAAATTGCTCTGCAATCCAAATATACAACAGCTTGGAAAACAACATTTAGAAAACAAAAGCCAATGTAAAGAGACAGATTAAAGCAGCTACAACAGCACAGGTTTGCTATGGCTCAGATTTTCCAGCTGTCTTCCTGCATCATCCATGCCGAGATCTGTTCCTCCCCTGGCTCCACTGTTCCATGTTTAAAGAAATACCGTTTCTCCCTGGTTTCATTTCACCTTCTGAGTCCAGCCAGCATTCTCTAATATCAATCAGCATCTTTCCTTTAAAGTCCCAAACACTGACATCTCATTTTTCCAATCTGGAACATGTTATCATCTCTGCTGCTGCTGCTCTGCTTGGAGGTAGAGCTCTGCCAGGGCTCTAGAAGTCAGGTTTTTGCTTCTTCACAGGTTTCTCTGAAACAACTTGCTTTTCTTCCTCTTTAACTCTTTTTCAACTTTGCTGACAGAATCCCTGCCTGAAGAGCTTGAAGAAACAAGTTCCTTTGATTTAGGCATTGCTCTGCTCCAGCCATCCAACAGCCTCTATCTCGCTCACTTGCTCCGGACTCTCACAAAGACTTTTTATCCCTTTCAGCTAATAAGAAAACCTCCCAAGGATATTTATTATCTGTTCCCATGCATGATCTTTCAGGAATATTTAAAAGGCAGTGAGAAGGCTCAGTCGGTAAAGGCGCTTGCTGCCAAATCTGACAACCTGAGTTCAGTTCAAGGAACCCTTAACAGCGGGAGAAAGAAACCGACTCTTGAAAGTTGTCTTCTGACCTCTACAGGGTTGCTCCTCTGTGAATACACATGAATAACAAGTAAGTGGAGTTTTTTAATTAAAGATTTAAAATTAAAAATCAAAGCCACACCTCCACTCACACATTTTCCTGTCCTTACTTGAATGTAATTCTTGATAGAGAAAAAGAGGCTAAGTTGTTAAACTGTTCCTAAAGTTAATGTGTCGGATTTTGAAAGTAATAAAACAGATATACACTGCATAACGTTGTGGTCAACAACTAAGCTGATTAGGTTTTTTGTTTCATCTACTGGGGTTTTGTTTGTTTACTTGTTTTGTCAGCTTAAGATAAGTTAGGGTCATCTGAGACAATGGAATCTCAGTTGAGAAGGTGTCTATCAGAACACCTGTGGGCAAGTCTGAGGAGGCATATTCTTGATTGGTATAGGAGGGACAAACTCACTGGGCATTGCCACTTCTGAGCAGCTGTATAAAAATGTAATCTGAGCAAGCCATGGAGGCAAACCAATAAACCACATTCCCTATTTGGTCTCTGCATGGGTTCCTGTCCTGCCTGAGTTCCTGCCCTGGCTTCCCTTGATGATGGTAAGATGAAATAAACCCTTTCCTCCCTAAATTGTTCCCGGTGGTGGCATCCATCACAGCAACAGAAATCAGTCTAGAATAACAACAGATTGCATCTGTTGTCCCATGAGACTTGGTTCACAGAGCAAAAGTCACCTCATAATACATTTCTCAGGATGTACTCCCATCCTTCAGTAATGTGGATGTAATACTGTGCCTACCTCTCCCAATCATTATGTTGATAGGTACCAGCATCTTCTACCTTTGAAGGATATAGAAATGAAAGCTCAGACAGGTTCAATAACTCACTCACATGGATATCTGAAATAAAAGTCTCACAACCTTCCTAATACAGCTCCTCATGCTGTGGTGACCCCCAACCATCCATTTTTTGTTGCTATTTCATAACTGTAATTTTGCTACTGTTATGAACTGGAATGTAAAATCTATGTTTTCCAATGGTCTTAGGTGACCCGTGTGAAAGGGTCATTAACCCCACCCCCACCCCCCGGGTCATGACACACAGGTTGAGAACAATTGGTCTAGATTATCCAGAAACTGCTTGAAATATGAACACTGTGCGTGGCAATATGATCCGAGGACACCATACCATTACTGCTAAGATAAATTATTTCCAGGGTCTAATTAGTTAAAATACACCAGAAGTATTTGAGGTTTGCTGCTTGCTGTTGTGGAGCTGAGGTTGGACCCAGAGCCTTAGACATGCTAGACCAAGAGTTGCACCACTGAATCCTCCGATAGGAAACTCAATCTTTAAAACCTCTCGAAAAGATTTCGGTCAGTTCCCTGAATGAGTATCTGAATCTCCAGCTCCATTAGGTCCATCTGGCAAACGCCCTCCACTTGAAGAGGAAACCTTTGAGGTTGCCCAACGTGGAGAGCTGGTGGCCTGGCGGATTCCGCACATACGCAAGCTCAGGGTCTGCTGAGAGTGGATGCGCGTGGGGGCGCCTCCGGGAAGCGCGTGCTACCCTCTCCGGTGTGAGGTAAGCATCCTCCCACGGTCCCGGGAAGCTCCTACGCCACAAGCTTCCTAGCTGTGGCAGCCCCTCCACCGCTTCCTCCAACTGCTATACACGCCCATCCCTTCCTGCTCCGCCGACAGTGAGGTGCAGCCTCACTCCCCGCCCATACTACGCCCCGCCTCCAAGGGTAGCTTTCCCAGTGGCTGAGACCGCGGCCGGCAGCCGGAAGCGAGGCCCCGCCCCCATCCCGCCCCGCTCACTACAGGTGAAACTGTTTGCTCTAATGACTGGGCCCCACCCTACGCCCCGCCCCCAAACTCATCTCTTCTTGCCAGTGGAGAAGCGCCACTCAAGCCCCGCCCACACACCGGCAGACAGGCCCCGCCCCCGAGGCCCGCCCCTCCCTTCGGCTAGCGCGCGGCGAGGCTTTTCAAGGGAACTTGTCTCGCGGACCCAGGAGCAGTGCTTCTTCCTGTGAGGGCCTTGCTGTACGGCTGACTTCTCCTTCCGCTCCTGCGACTCCAGGGACAGCGAGAGTCAAGCCGAAGGTGCGCGGACGCCGAGGCCCGAGGTGACCGGCGGGAGTTGAGCAGTCGGGGCCACCGGCTTAGCCATGTCGCTGTGGGGGCAGCCGCTGCAGGCCTCACCTCCCCCGGCGGTGCAGCAGCCCCTGACCGCGTCCTCCGGACCTCCGACCGCCCCTCCAGCGGGCGCAACCCTCAACCGCCTGCCGGAGCTGCTGCTGCGGAGGCTCAGCGAGAGCTTGGACCGTGCGCCGGAGGGCCGGGGCTGGCGACAGCTGGCCGAGCTGGCAGGCAGTCGGGGACGCCTTCGGCTCAGGTGAGCCGGACCCTCAGACGGGCGGAGGGGTGTGCTCCGTGGTAAGGAGTCGCGAGGGACCGACGTGGGCCCCGGGGTCGGGAAGGGACTGGCCCTGATGGCCCAGTGGCCCCTTCACACCTTCCCGACCCTCCGCTCCTGAAGCTGGAAAGCGATCTCCACCTGTTGACACGGGTTGTGTTAAGTGTAGGAACGCTTATCTGCAGGGTTGTAATATAGTGGGTTTTAAAGCAAAAGGCAGGGATGTGAACACAGCCCCCGGTACCCAAAGGGCGGTCTAGAGAGATTCGGGGAGGTAGAGGGTTGTGAAGTGTGCAGGGGTTCCTGGATTTTGAGAGGAGAGAAGAGACTGGATTTAAATTCATCATCGTCTCCAGTTCCTCGACTTTACTGATCTTCACCACGAATATTAGACCCTTAATAAATTAAACGACTTTTCCTGCTGAGAAAAGGGATCACTGACGTGACTTGGTGCCACAGTCAGCGATTCTTAAAATGTGGGGTCTCAAGACTTCTCCCCTCCTAAGAATTATTGAAGACCACAAATAGCTTTTATGTGCATTTTATATATTTTTCAGGTGTGTACGGATATTCTACTTGAAAGTAAAACTAATAGCTCCTAAAATATTTATCATAAAAGTAATTCTTACATGGTAGCAGAAATGGTGTCTGGTTTTTTTTCTTCAGAAAAAGTTTGTCCAAAAACAAATTAAATAGAGCTTTGGTTAACATTTTTTAAATCTGTTGCTTTGGATTTTTTATTTGTTTGGCTGGTTGGTTGCTTGCTTGCTTTGGTTTGGTTTGGTGTTTTTTTGTTTTTGTTTTTTGTTTTTTAAACAAGATCTCTATGTAGTTTAACCTGTCCTCAGATTATTCTTGTTTAAGTCTCTCTAACGGTGGAATTTCAAACTGGCATCATCATATCCATATTGAAGTATTTTGGGTTTTGAGACAGGATCACACTGTATCTGAGGTGGCCTGGAACACTCTGATCAACCAGTCTGATCTGGATCTGGTAGCAGTCTTCTTGCCTCAGACTGGCAATGCCTCGAACATCTTTATGTTTAATTGCATATTCTTTTCTATATCTGATTCATTCTACTGCAGTATCATAAGTGTCAGGGCTCTAGAAACTTTTCCTTTAGGAAATAGAAAATAGAAAACAGGGTCTTAGTACTATTATGGAAAAAATGCTTTAACCTTATAAACAACCTTAAAGTAGTCTTAGAGTGTTCTCAACCACTACTTTGTACCGTTGTCAAGATTTCAGCCTGTCCTTTAACTCCTCAAATAACTAAGCTTTGACTTTTACTGTAATTATTTGTATACGTCTTTATAAGCTTAGGAACAGAAGTCGTTTCTTATTGTGTGTTATACATAGAACTTCTCTTAGGCAAGTTCTTAAAAGAAGTCCTTTGTTCAAAATTGTATTTGTTGAATGTTTCTATTAGCTGGAAGTTCTAATCAACCATTATTTGGGAACAGTCACAGGGACATATAGAATGCTAAGTTGAGTATAAATAATACCATTAATTGAACACGTTGTACATACAGTGTGCTGTTTAAAAGCATTATTTACTTTAACATTCCCAACAGCTGACAAACTAAGCTGGACATGGTAACACACACCTATAATCCTAGCGCTTCAGAGGTAGAGGCAGGAGGATCAAGGAGTTCAAGACCAGCATCAGGTACATGAGACGGAGAAGTCAGACAAACAATAAACTAGCAAAGCTAAGCAGACAGAGGAAGTAAGTTCTGTTCTTGGGCTTTGAGTTATACAAAGACGGTCCAAAGTATCATTCAAGCTTCATAAATTTCTCAACTTCTAGACTTCCATAATACAAGAAATTGTTTCCTTTGTGGGTAGATCTGCAGAGTATTATAGTGTTAATTGTGAATCCGGTTAAGGAAGGCCCTAGGCTTCCTGGAGAGAGCCTGCATGGTGATGAAGATGTAAACATCAATATATCAAGCCCTGCCTAAAAGAAGCATGGCTGTTGGACTATAAAAGGGGTCGGTACTTAATGCTGGGTATTAGGTTTTCCTTCCTAAGCCTTCAGTACAATTTAACCATTGTTTGGGGGAAATCTTAGGGGAAAGTCTGAAGCCTCTTTAGAAGGAGTAGTGTAGAAAGAGACCAGTTACTTATTGTTCATTTTTAGAATCTTAGAATTCAAGGTAGAGGGTCTGGTAGGGTGTTTTCTGTAGTTTATATAAAACTATGTTTTATAGTTTCATGAGTCTTCCACAATGGTGGTTAGCTAGCTCTGTGTGGCTTAATTGGGGTTGGAGGATTGGAAAATCTGGAAATAAACTAATACCAGTTGAGATCAGAAGAATCAGTTGCCATTAAAAGTTAGTACTGAAACCCAGACATGGTGGTGCACACTAATCCCAGCACTCGGGAAGCAGAGGTAGGCAGTGTGAGTCCTCGGCTAGCCAGTGCCACATAATATGCTGTCTCAAAGACAGTACAGAAGTTATCACTGAAAACTTGGGGCTGGAGTAAATGAACCAAAGCAGTACACGGGGTCCACTGGTGAGTCTTATTATTATGCTTAATGTTTTTGGGAATGTTCAAATGACTTCATAGTAATGAAAATAAAATCACCGGCTGATAGAAGGTCATAAAGGCCTTTTCCTCTGATTACACTGGGAGAGTCTAGTTGAGGGTATATAACAAGTCACGGGAGAATGTGAAGCGCTTTTCCCAGTCATTGAATTCAGCCCAGGCTGGTCTCCAAGTTGTTGTGATCCTCCTCCCTCTGTGTTTTGAGTGCCCCCATGCTCAGCCCCTTGTCACATTTTCCTCTCAGTCTTTACATCTTTCTTTAGATTCCGTGAGACTTTAATAATACAGATCATAGAAACAGTCCATTTAGCACTGTCCCCAGAGATTAGGAATGTCGTAAATGTTGTTTACGTTTGATTATTGATGACTCAGATTAAATCTTTGCATGTAGCCTAGTTTCCAATAACTACTGACCCTGATCTGTTCAAACTGATGTAATACTAGGTTCTTTTAAGACAGGATCTCCGTAGCCCTGGCTAACCTGCAATTTGTTATATAGACCTAGCTAGCCGTGAACACAGATCTTTCTCTGCCCCTAGGTGCAGGAACTAGAAGTGTGTTCCAGTCTGCTTGGATAAATTTGGGTGCTGCCTTCTGCCAGTTTAGACATACTCTTAGTGTGCCGACACGTTAATTGGTGGTGAGTGGAACAGCTAAACTGCAAGGATTGGCAGAACTTCGAGAAAGCTTTAAAGTATCTAAATCCTCTAAGCAGAGTGCTTGAAAGTGGAGCCGTGAAACATGAACCAAGGGGCAGCCATCTGTTGCTGCTCGTCTGCCGTGCAGAAGATGTTCTTTAGCTGCAGATGATGGTAAAAATGGGAACACTGAAAAGATGAATGAAAGTGTCCCCCATTATCTGTCCGGCTCAGTTTTGAAGTGTGCAAGAACTCATGCTTTTATTTCCAGTGCTTTTCTACCTAACTTCCTAATGCTGCCCTTCACTCAGGGTTTTGAATATAGTCAAGCTGATTACAACTAGAAATATCTGCTTTTCCCAGACATATGTAAGTAGGTGGCTATTGCCATCTCCTCAAGTGATTAGTAGGCATCTTAAATGTAACATGTCCTAAACGTAATAGGTACTCTCCTATAAACCTCTTCCCCTAAGTGACTTCTACATCTCTACAGTTGTTCAGACCAGAAATTCCAGTCATTCCTGATTTTACTTGTATACACATCATTTTTGTCAGTAATTCCTGATTGTTCTATGTTTAATATATATATAGAATATGACATCTACTGCCATACAAGGTTAAGGTTAAGCCTATATATCTCACCCAGTTTCTTCTAATACTTTCTTGAGTTCTCTCTCCTTCCCATTCCAACCTGTGTCCAAAACACAACAGTAACAATGCTTCTTTCCAAATATTAATAAGCAAGTGGGGACTGGAGCTCAGTTGATAGAGTGTTTGCCTAGTGTGCATGGGTTTCATCCCCAGCAGCACATAAGCCACATATGGTAGCAAATGCCTGTATTTGAGATTTGGAAGGTAGAGGCAGGAGAATTAGAAGTTAAAGGTCCTCTCCATGGGGACTGTGAGACATGCCTAGGATACATAAGCCCTGTGCCAAAGAAAAGGTAATCGAGGTGTGGTAAGTGCAGGTGTAATTCTAGCACTGGGGAGACTAAGACACAGGCATTTTAAGCCTGAGGCCACCCTGAACCTAAAACAGTAAAATAAAAAAAAACCTTAAGTTAGGCTTGCTCCTCTACTTAAAACCCTTCAACTGCTTTCTGTTTGAAGTGGAAAAAAAAAAAATCTCTGTAGCTAGAGTTCTAGGACTGTGGTAGAGTTAGCATGTGGTTGTGAGCTATGATGCTCGGGACTGGACTTAGATCTCTAGAGGAGTGCTGACTTTGCTTTCCCACGTTACTACTGAGCCATTTCCCTAGCACCTAAAATAATTTTTAAAAGCAAAATTCACCTGTTTTAGTGATAAAGAAATTCTTTAAATTCTAAATTCAAGTTTATAGAAACCACATCAAAGGACACTCTTACGAGAACATAACTAAAAAAGGAAAGATAAGAGTTGTGTATGTATACACATCACCTTAGCCCAAAGCCAGTGAGTGTCCATGCAGAAAATCAGTAAAACAAAATGATACAAAATCCTACTCTTACCTTTATACCTTGTTTTGGAACAGACGTATTTAACTTTAATTTGATCTTTGCTCCTTGTTAGGAAGGAAAACTCTGGCTATTAAGCTTTTTCTCTGTATCATTTAAGACACGCCTTGGTTACATCTGATGAGATGGCATATCAATTTCATGTATCAGTGCCTGGTAAACTTCTGAATCCAAAAACGTATATTTTGCGTACTATACTCATGCATCTATGAATCTCATATTGGCTTGAAAACTTAGTAACTTGTTTCTAACATATGATCTTTGATAAGGGCTTCTTCTGCCTTTTTCAGCTGCTGACTTTATAACATTGATTTTCCTGTTCAGTGTCTTTGAGGTATTAGCTTCTGTGCTCTTAATTCTTCTCACATCTGTTCACATCTGTTCGTGCTGTATTGGCCTCATGAGAGGACGGGCTTATTCTTTTCAGACAACGGCAGCATCTAGCCTGCTAATTAGTGCCTACATTTTGGGTAGTTTTCTACTTCATCTTTAAAGAGCAAGTTAAGGGAATTGCAGTTCTGTTACCTGAACACATATCATGCTTATGATTCAAAAAGTATGTCAGAAATTTTCTCCAAAATAATCAAGGGAGGTTGAATCTAGTAATGATTATCATCTATAGCTTTTCGAACC
The DNA here is from genome assembly GCF_963924665.1 of Micromys minutus. Lineage (NCBI taxonomy): Eukaryota > Metazoa > Chordata > Mammalia > Rodentia > Muridae > Micromys > Micromys minutus. Next base: position 50,589,018 of record NC_137977.1, read on the forward strand.
TTTTATGCCTTGATGGTGACAGAACCTGTTAGCTGTAGAATCTGTTATACACAAGTAAAAATACTTTCTTTGTTTAAACAAAAATGGTTGGGCAATAGTGGTGTACTCCTTTAATCCCAGCACTTAGGAGGCAAAGGCAAGTGGATCTCTGAGCTCCAAACCAGCCTGCTGTGTACAGAGAGAGTTCTAAGACAGCCAGGACTACACCAAAAAGCTCTGTCACAAAAAAAAAAAAAAAAAAAAAAAAAAAAAAAAAAAAAAAAAAAAAAACTGGACGAGAAAGAAAAAAAGGAAGAAGAGGAGGAGGAGGAAGAAGAATAAGAAGAAACCACCACCAAATGGTGTGGTGACTTAGCATTAAGCACTTGGAAGACAGAGACAAATAGCTCTCTGAATTCAAGGTCAACCTGGTCTATATTTCAGGTTCCAGGCCAGCTAGAACTATATAGTAAGACCTTATCTCTAAATAAATAATAGTAAAGAAGGAGTAAAGCAAATTTCTGGCCTTTTTCTTATTCTCAATTGAAGAATAAAAGTCTGACCTGAATCAAGAGTAAATTTTTCTCACATCCTTCAGACTGAATAATTACAGGAGCTAAAGAGGTGGGGAAGAAACTGGAGAAAGGACTGCTGGGGAAGAGAGAAGAGGGGAGGTGGGGCCCAGTCCCTACAACTACATATTAGACATGTCTGAATCAGATCTGTCGTTTCAGTTGCCTGGACTTGGAACAGTGTTCTCTTAAAGTGCTGGAGCCAGAGGGGAGCCCAAGTCTGTGTCTACTGAAGCTAATGGGTGAGAAAGGATGTACAGTCACAGACCTGAGCGACTTCCTACAGGCTTTGGAACACACTGAGGCTCTTCAGCTTCTCAACCCCCCAGGTAGGTCCCCCGTCCCCTTCAGGACTATTCTTCAGAAATTCATGGAGTCAAATTTAGGGAAGAATACCTTTTTTTGACCAGGTAAATTGTGTTCGGTATTTTTGGAAAATATAAATGCATAGAAGAATCTCATTCCATTTTCCCCCATGTTGAGACATCAAAAGTATTGGATTGTAGTTCAGGAAACAAGCTATACAAAACAATTTGAAACAGCTATTTAAAAATTTTCACTGTAACCCACATATTTGATATTAGAGAGTTATGCCATAATATTGTAGTTCAGAAGATACCTATATTCTAGGAAGATGTATGCTAAAGTATTTCAATGTTAGGTTTCTGTAACATACACTGAAATAGTGTAGCCCAAAACACAGTGTACATTTTATGTATGTGTATATAGGCATGAGGTAAAACGAGAGGTCAGTTGCTCACTTTTTAATCATTATAATACTTTTGAAATGTTAGCTATATGAATTTTTCTTACTACACCTGTATTGAGTGAGACTTTTCATATGTAAAGTCACATGGACAATGGGGAACAGGAGCTAGAAAGGTAACGGCTCATCGGTTAAGAGCACTTGCTGTTCTTTCATAGGACCAGAGCATGGTTCCTTGGACCCACATCAGACAACTCACAAGTTCCTGTAACCCCAGCTCCAGGGGTCCAATGTCTTCTGACCTCTGACATCACCTGTATATACACAGAAACACGAACACACAAATAAAAATAAAATGCAAAATTAAAAAAAGAAAAACAAGTAGGAAACAGGCTGGGGAAATGGATTGCTTGTCCCTAATACTGTCATTGTAGCCAAGGACATGGAATGTGCTGATATGCTTGGCTTAAAGCTAAGAATGGAGTTAAGCTGAGTCAGCTTTCCAGGAACCACATGGATCACCAAATAAAAATAGATTGGTTGGATAAGAAAAAGAGCCAACAGACCCTGGAGATGTAACCAGACTGTTGACCACAAATACAAAGGGTCCTAGATTATGAGGAAGGGAACGTGGATCCCAGCCATTCTCTGCTTTACCATACACCTTTATATGACTTATTTGGAGTGTTATATTGAGTGTTCAGCTTCCTCAACTAAACCTGTTGGCTAGGAACAATGAACTGCTAATGCAGACGCCCCACGTGGAATTGTTGCCCATCTCTAAACAATGAATGTCCTAAAGTGTAAGGGCCGAACACCAGCCTAATGCTTTATACCATGAGTTCTTATGTTTTGTGAATGGGGTATCTATCCTCTGCCTCACAGTTACAGGAGTCACGTGGAGTGGTAGCTCATGCCTGTAATCCCAGCACTCAAGGAAGCCAAAGTAAGAGGATCGCCATGAGTTAGCCAGGGCTAAATGAGTGAGTCCTGGCAAGCTTTAGCTCCAGAGTAATGTTTTTTCTCAAACAAAACAGTTTTTATGTTTTAATATCAAATCCAAAAATAAGACTATCTTAAGAAAAATATAAACTCTGGCAAAAATCAGTTTAATTTGTGACTTTGCTCAGAATTATTCTTTGAACACTTTTTTTCTATTTCATTATCTTCATGGTCTCAGGCATTAAACATGAATTCAGAGATAAACAAGACAATTATTTTTGCCTATTAAAAGGTCTTTGTTTAGTAGAGCAGACAAATATCAAATCTAGAACAACTATAAAAAATAATTATAAGCCAGACATAGTGAAGCACACCTGTGATCCCAGAACTGAAGAAGCAGAGTCAAACAGATCTCTGAGTTTGAAGCCAGCTTGGTCTACATAGTAAGTTCCAGGACAGTCAGAACTACATAGTGAGACCCTGTCTTAAAAAAAGTGTGTATCTGTATGTGTGTGTCTGTGTATGTCTCTGTGTGGATAAGTTTATCTGATCTCCAGTTTTCCATTTTAGTACTTCACATTCTTTTTTGTGTGTTTTCAGGGTTTTTTGTTTTTTGTTTTGTTTGAGACAGGGCTTCCTTGTGTGTCCTGAAACTCAATTTACAGACCAGGCAGGCCTCAAACTCAGAGATCTGCCTGCCTCTGTCTGCCTCCTGAGTGCTGGGCTTAAAGGTATGTGCCACCAGACCTTTAAACTACCTGTAGTTTTGATGTGCCTGATATTCATTACAAGTGCATACACCTGCTAACACACTCATGCACCATACACACATGCATCATATTTATATACACATAATAATAACAACAAAGTAAACCATTTTTTCTTTAACATTTTTCATATAATCTATCTTGATATTCCCTCTCCCTCAACTCCTCAGAGCTCCTTAAATATCCCTACCCACCCAACTTTATGTTTTCTATCTAACAACAAACAATAAAATAAAAAACAAAACTCAACCAATAAAGAAAAAAAGATGAAATGCACACACACACACACACACACACACATACACACACACAAATATGAGAGAAGAATCAAAAAAGGACTGAATGATCTAAAGTCTCTCTGCACATTGTCTACTTGTAGGTCTCTGTTATTTCTATCTACTGCAAGAAGCAGCTTCTCTGATTGAGCTGTATTCTGCTATATGACTACTGTGGGACTTTGGGCTTGGCTGAGTGCCAGAAGCCCCACACAGAGGTCTCTGGTCAGAGACAGGAGTGGCTTCTGCTGCCTCCTCTGCTGGGTCCGGCTGGGCTCGTGGGTTCAGGAAGAGGGGAATTCCCAGACAGGGAAGGGAGAACCAATTCTCCCTTCCCCCTTTCCACTGCCACCTCTGCGCCTCCGGGCCAGGCTGTACCAAGCCAGCGAGAGGCTTGGTCACCAGATGCAAGAAGCTTCGGGAGAGGAAATCTCTCCCCAAACAGCAGTGTTAACAGCTTTTATGACAGAAGCTTTCAGATGACAGAATGATTCTTACACCCCTTTACCTTGCCTACATATTTGGGGGTGTGGTCCTGCTTCTGCCTAGAACTTACATGACCTATAGCCACATCCTCACCTATAGAGCAGGGACTTGGGGCATGGCTGATCTGGCTGGAGTCCTCTTCAAATCCTCTCCTGTGGAGGAGGGACTTGGGGGTGGCTAATGCCACTTTGGGGTGGTGATGGCAGTTCTGTGCTTATGGCAGCGTGAAGGGGCCTGATTTCTCGGGGCCATCCCCTAGGGGCCTCCAGAGCTTCACCGCCCGCCAATTGCCCCACAACTATAGTAATATGTCATTAGGGATCATTTTATCGCTATGTTCTTTTGCAGAATAATATTATTACCCCTTGGTCCATGACTTGTAGTCTCAGGTTCTTGTTCATTTTAGCAGTGTCAACAATGGGTTTCATTTCATGGAATGAACCTTAAATTTAGTCAGAAGTGGTTGCTTACTCTGATGACAGCTGTGCTGCTATGGTACCATTATATCTTGCAGACAGGTCACTGTTGTAGTTCATGTTGTAGTCATGGTTTGTAGCTGGGAGATGTTGATAATTGCCTTTCTCAAGTGGTAGTGTGCAGAGTACCATGAACGCTAGTCAGTAGGGGTGAGGCTTCTAGTTAGACACCAGCTCAGTTTCCCAGATGTCTCTAGTTCATGTCAAGTTGTGTACTACTTAGGCACTTAACTCAGTGGAAGTGCTTGTCACGTGAATATTTAAGACCAGGTATTTTGTATTCATTGCACTGAGAACTGTAATGTGATGTCTACCTGGCAGGTGTCTTAAAAGGTGCATCCTGATCTCAGAAATGTTAGAGTATAGGGGAAAAAGTATTTCTCAAAATTAGAATTTAAGTTTTTTTTCTTGGTTTACAAAGTTTTCAGCTGAAGATACATACTGACAGAGAAAAAATAAATTATTTACGTTAAAGATGAGTCTGAAAACTCTAAAATATTTCTACCTTGTTTTCTACATATAAGCAAGAAAACACCTCTTTTGTGACTTTACTTTTTTTTTTTTTTTTTTTTAGGATTAAAAATCACCGTAAACCCAGAATCCAAGGCAGTTTTGGCTGGACAGTTTGTAAAGCTGTGCTGCCGGGCAACTGGACATCCTTTTGTACAATACCAGTGGTTCAAAATGAATAAAGAGGTAATTTTAAGTGTCTTTTAATTCTACTTAGGTTGGTTAATTAGCTGATTGGCTAACTGACTGGCTGGCTGGTTGAATGGCTGGTTGGTTGGCTGGCTGGCTGGTTGAATGGCTGGTTGGTTGACTGGCTGGCTGGCTAACTGACTGGCTGGCTGGTTGAATGGCTGGTTGGTTGGCTGGCTGGCTGGTTGAATGGCTGGTGGGTTGACTGGCTGGCTGGCTAACTGACTGGCTGGCTGGTTGAATGGCTGGTTGGTTGGCTGGCTGGCTGGTTGAATGGCTGGTTGGTTGACTGGCTGGCTGGTTGAATGGCTGGTTGGTTGACTGGCTGGCTGGTTGAATGGCTGGTTGGTTGAATGGCTGGCTAGCTGGCTGGTTGAATGGCTGGCTAACTGACTGGCTGGCTGGTTGAATGGCTGGTTAACTGACTGGCTGGCTGGTTGAATGGCTGGCTAACTGACTGGCTGGCTGGTTGAATGGCTGGCTAACTGACTGGCTGGCTGGTTGAATGGCTGGTTAACTGACTGGCTGGCTGGTTGAATGGCTGGCTAACTGACTGGCTGGCTGGTTGAATGGCTGGTTAACTGACTGGCTGGCTGGTTGAATGGCTGGCTAGCTGGCTGGCTGGCTGGCTGATTGAATGGCTGGCTAACTGACTGGCTGGCTGGTTGAATGGCTGGTTAACTGACTGGCTGGCTGGTTGAATGGCTGACTAGCTGACTGGCTGGCTGGTTGAATGGCTGGTTGGTTGGCTGGCTGGCTGGTTGAATGGCTGGCTAGCTGGCTGGCCGGTTGGTTGGCTGGCTGGTTGATTGGTTGGTTGGAGGCAAGATCTTATTCTGTAGCCCAACCTGGCCTGGAACCCACCATGGAACTTTGACTGACTTTATGGTAATAGTAATACTCCTGCCTCAACTTCCTGAGTGATGTGATTCAAGTGTGAGCCGTCATACCTGGTTATATCACTAGTGTAAGTGGGTAAAGCTATTCCCAGAAGGCATAATGTTATTAAATGAGAATTCCATGTCCCCTCCCTTCCATGTTGCCCATAGTGGGGTTGGAAGATCATAGATTCCCATATAGCTTTTTCATGTAACCTTCATTTTGGTTAGGACTTCTATCACCCCTCATTTCCTTCTACCTTGCCCCTCTTGGCACTTGCTTGGTAGTATTTATTCCCCGTGGCCCTTGACTATATTTATCTTTTTCTTCAGTCCAAAGTTATTTCTTCTGGTAGCCTCTGTAGAACTGGCTTGGTAGTTATAAATTTATTTTATTTTGTCTTTATTGTAAAAATGTTTAGTTATCTTATAACTTTAATAGATAGTTTTGTTGGATTGGATGTACTAGTTTGGGTTGGCAGTTGAGGTCTTTTGGAACTTTTAAGTGACTGACCCTTCTGGCTTTTTAAAAAAATTATTACCCTTTTAAAATATAATTATGTCATGGGGATTTTCTTTCCTGGTCTTTTTGGTGTTCTGTAGGCCTTTTATGCTTTTATACCTGAATGGGCATTTCTTTGGGCTTGGGGAAATTTCTTCTTTTATTATTTCATTGAAAATATTCTCTGTGCCTTTGGTATGGTATTCTCTTTCACTGTGCTCATAACTCTTAAGACTGTCTTCTCACAGTTTCTCAAAATTCTCCAGTGTTCCATACTTTTTTAAAGTTTATCATTGACCTTTACTGAGTAATACAATATATGTCTTTCTCTCTGATACTCTGCTTTCTGCGTGATCTATTGGTTAAGCTTTCCATGAGGATTTTATTTGGCTTACAGATTTTTCATTTTCAGCCCTGTTTCAGTTTGGGTTTTCTTCAGCATGCACCTTTTCCTTGAATTGGCTTCCTCCTTTCACTCAGCTTTTTGCTTTTCTTTTGAACCATGCATCTTCTGTGAGTTGTTTGAACATAATTATAATCCTTTGAATTCTTCAACTGGTAGTTCTTCCTGGTCATTCTTATGCAATTAGTAATTTTAGGAGGTGACATGTTCTTGTGGTCTTTGTATGTGGGTTACTTTTGTTTCTGCCCTTGGGACTTGTGCATCTGAAATAATTTGTTGATTTAGTCTGTTTTTTTCCAATCACTCTTTTTATTTTAGTGGAAGTTTATACAGTGTTCAGAAGAAGATATTATAAGCTGTGAATTTGAGATATTTTCCTCTGTGGGACTAGCATTGAAAGCTTCAAGAATGGGGTCTTATGTAGTGACACAGAGAAACATGTTTCCAGAGGAGTAGGAAAAAAATGGGGAAATGGGGGCCAGGCATGGTGGTGCATGCCTTTAATCTCAGCACTAAAGAGTTTCATCCCTAAGACTCACATGATCAAAAAAGAGAACTGATGCACAAAAGTTGTTCTCTTATCGTCACACATATACCATGGCACATGTGCATGTGTGCATCCTGACACACATAAATAAATAAATAAATAAATAAATAAATAAATAAATAAGTTCTTAAAACTAGTCATATGCATGGAAGAACTTAAAATTAAGCAGTTTGCCAAATCAGTTAAGTTAGAGGCTTATATACCTAACTTATGAGAAAATCAAATGTGTTTCTTCATAAAAGATGAGATTCTGGGCATATCACACATGCCTTTAATGCTAGTACTTGGGAGGCAGAGAGGCAGGGTCCAAGGCTGGCCAGGGCTGTACTGTAAGACCCTGTCTCCTAAATAAATAAATAAATAAATAAATAAATAAATAAATAAATAAATAATGAATAAATAAATAATAAATAATAAATAATAAAATTAAATTTTATAAAACCAATATACTCAAAAAAAGCAAAGGTTTTCTAGAAGAGCAAGGGTAGGCTAGGGAACTCTTCTGATGTTAGTTTGTTGTGAAAGTCTTCCTTCTTTATGGAGATAAAACTGAGAAGATTTATGATAGATTTACTCTAATCTGAGATTAGCATGAAGAAAACACAAACTAACCATCACTTCAAGTTCTGACGGAAATGAAAGAAACCTTACTATGGCCATTCCTTCCTGTCACTGCTATGCTTTCCATGAAGCCGGACACTTCAGAGAAGTTGGATGTAGTTTTGTTAAGCAGCTGTCTTCTTGAGTACTTTGTAGATGAGAAAGTGAAGTCACAAGATAAAATGGTTTATCCCATGTAGTTATAGTTGATCAGGCCAGAAAGGAAAATGCTATAGCTAGTTTGTTTTCTTCATTCCATGGTAGTGTTTATTTATGCTACTTATAAAAGTTGCAGTTGCCTAAGTAAGTGTGCTATCTTAATGACCAAATAGACGGGTTCCTACTAAAATCCTAGAAACAAATAACCTCTCTGATGAATGAAAGACTGTGAACTTGCTTCTGTCCTCAAAAACCCGACTTTTTACTTTGTAACTAGCAAACATTTTAGAATTTGAAGAAAAAAAAAGAAACGTACTTTTGAAAGGTCTGTAATCAAATCATAGATTTCACACAGCATGTATTACAACCTGGATTTTTGATGGATTCTTCACACATGCCCTCTTACTGATTCTTTTGCAGATCCCATATGGAAATTCATCAGAACTTATTTTTAGCACTGTGCATGTGAAAGATGCAGGCTTTTATGTCTGCCGAGTTAACAACAGTTCCACCTTTGAATTTAGCCAGTGGTCACAGCTGGATGTGTGTGATGTGGCAGAAGTAACAGACAGCTTCCAGGGTGAGTGATAACTGAAGTTGCGTGTTTAAGTGTTCATTTAAAAATAACTCCAACGTGTAAGTGTCATGCATGAGTCATTAGGAGTTGACTCCACAGGATTTGATTGTCATTCTCTACATGTCTGTTCCTTGAGATGACATGGGCCCTTCTCATTCTTGTGCCTGACGCTCAGCTTGAACCTGCTGATGTTTGTGGCCCTGTCCATTAAGTATGGCGTCTGTCTTAGTCAGGGTTTCTATTCCTGCACAAACATCACGACCAAGAAGCAAGCTGGGGAGGAAAGGGTTTATTCAGCTTACACTTCCACATTGCTGTTCATCACCAGAGGAAGTCAGGACTGGAACTCAAGCAGGTCAGGAAGCAGGAGCTGATGCAGAGGTCATGGAGGGATGTCACTTACTGACTTGCTTCCCCTGGCTTGCTCAGCCTGCTTTCTTATAGAACCCAGGTCTACCATCCCAGGGATGGCTCCACCCACAATGGGCTGGGCCCTTCCCCCTTGATCACTAATTGAGAAAATGCCTTACAGCTGGATCTCATGGAGGCATTTCCTCAAGGGAGGCTCCTTTCTCTGTGATAACTCCAGCTGTGTCAAGTTGACACATAACCAGCCAGTACAATGTCTATAATTTAAGCTTAGTTTCTCCCCTTACTTCAGTATTCTTGTATGCCCAGTATTGCTAAACTGTTGTTGTTCACTGCAGCATTCTCTTTCACTTTAGAACATCTCTGAACGTTTGTGGGAGTTTCATGAATAAAATAAATAAATAAATAAATAAAAACTTTAAGTATGGTTTTAAAAATCGTAAAAACTAAAGGATACACTTAGACATCTCTGTTTGGGTTATAGGGAATCTTTGATTTTAAGTTTAACCCAAAGATTTTATTTTTTTCTTTTAAGGAAGTGTGGATGGCATCTCAGAATCCAAGTTGCAAATCTGTGTTGAACCAAAGTCCCAAAAGCTGATGCCAGGCAGTACTTTATTGTTACAGTGTGTTGCTATTGGAAGTCCTATGCCACACTACCAGTGGTTTAAAGATGAATCACCATTAACACATGAGACAAAAAAGCATTACACGGTAGGCAATTGATTTGGGGGGGGGGGATAATTTATGAAATAAATGGTACAATTAAGATGTAAAAGAACTTGTTAAATTTATAACTATTTGGAATGTTTTTGGTATTTTTAGTTCAAGTTTTTTGTTTCAGTATTAGTTAGTTTCTTGTGTTTGCAACAGGACAGGATTTCAACTGAGGCTTCAATATAAAATGTCAAATATTACTGTACCAAACTTTATACTTTTAGAATAATTTTATTTGCTTGCTAACATTTAGCTTAATGAATGATAATCTCAGGGTATATAATTTTGTTGAAAGACTGCATTTGAGAAATCTTTTAAATACAATGACTTTTACCTTAAGTAATTTTTAAATTAATGTTGAAGAGAAAAATGTATGTTCTGATATTGATACAGGTTCCATATGTGGATCTAGAACATGAAGGAACCTACTGGTGTCATGTATATAATGACCGAGACAGTCAAGACAGTAAGAAGGTAGAAATCGTCATAGGTAAGCCGTGTTGTGACCTGAAGCATGAGACGTGAACTGTATAACTGGAGTGTGTGAGCAAAGCAAACCCAACGCTTTCTGACCTGGGCCATCTAATAACCCCACGTGTAAGGAGTTACATTGTTTTGTACAGGAATTTTAGAGAATTCATGCTAAATTAATTTTCTAAGGTGTATACAAAAAGCAAAACAAAAAAACGGAAAAATGATTTTATTTATCCTATTTTATTTTTATAGTATTACAGTGTATCATAAATATTTGTATCAAAGTGTATTTCTTGTAGTTCTAAATTACAAAAGGATTGATTTGGTGAAAAAGATTTTCAGTAATAATTATTGATCAGTATTCCCTATTTTGAATTATGTGATTTTGGAGTTTGTTCTGTTACATTGACTATATTTACAGTGACTTTGTCAAGAGTAGGAAATATTGATGCATGTGTTTCTTAGGCAACATGATTCTGTGGTGTTTATCTCTGTTTACTTGATGACTACCCTTCCTAAGATTATGAGTTACAGTGTGTTCAAATTTGTTTTCTCTAACATAAGGAAGAACAGATGAGGCAGTGGAGTGCACTGAAGGTAGTGTAATCCTTTGGTTCGAGACCAAGTCTCCTGCATGCTGGTTACTCTGGGGAGCGGCGGAGTGTCCTAGCTCACTAAGGGCAGCGATAGAAAAAATACTAGCTCTAATAAGTCGTTTCTACTAAAGGACATCGTGTCTTCTTAAAGTTTTGTACATTTTCACTACTAAACAGACACTTCTAAAGTAATCTCCAGCTAATTTCCTGTTGTACATAAGACCCAGAGCTCCTCCATAAGTTACTTGAAATAGTGAATATTTGCAGTTCTTAATCGTAATAAAATACATTTAAAATATTAAATAAGTATTTGTTTAGATTATTTGATTTCTTAAGATGCCCTTTAATGGCAAAACATAGTTTCTATAAAAATTTCAGGATGGATATATTATTTGGTATATTTTATCAATTATTAAATATTCTAAAAATGATTTGATAAGGATTTTCAAAACTATGATTTTTAAGATTAATTTACATGCCACATTGACCATGGAGAGAGAACTGAAAATCCATTTTAGCATAAACTTCTAACTAATTTTAATTAACCAAAACATCGTACTTAAATTGTATTAAGTAAATATTAAATATTAGACTATTTCCCTTTGGTTATTAAATATTAGATTATTTCCCTTTTGAAATCACATTGGTTTCAAAAATTAGGGTTATGAATAGCAAAAGTATTTTTTCAATAGCTGCTTCCTTGAACTGTTACATTGTCTTTCTTAGGTTCTACTTGGGAAAAGTAAGATGAGTAATGTTAAATCAAACATTTCCTGATTTTCCTATCATTCATCTCTATGGTAGCATGTAAACTACTAATAATTACTGTTTTGATTCTAATACGTAGTTTGAACCAGAATTCTCTTATAAATTCTAATCCTACTCTTAATCTTACAGAAGGGAAGCCGTGTACAGAAATCCTAACCAAACTTTTCTCTCTTATGTTTTTTTGCCTAATTGCATGTGTGTTTGTTTCTTTAAATTTTCTAATATAAGAGACCTTCAAGAGTAAATAAGAAAGAGCACTGCTGTTTGGCTTCAGAGTGAGCATGTGATTGTTACCCTGCCCTGCTGTTTCTATAATTGAACAATTTACTATGCAGTTGTTTTTCAATGATAAAAACAAACAACTAGTCAGTGGTGGTACATACCTTTAATCTCAGCACTTGAAAGGCAGAGGCAGGCAGATCTCTGTGAGTTCGAGTCCAGTCTGGTCTACAGAGTTCTGGGATAGCTAGGACTACAACCCTGTCTCGAAAAACAAAACAAAGCACAGTCAAACAATAATTTTCAAATAACTATTTGGAATGTAGAGGTGACAATGTAGCTGTAGAGTTGCTTCAATATTTTCAAATGGAAAACATCATATCCAAAAAGCCTGCAAAAACTAAGACTGTAGTTGACGGGTTGATAAAAACTGTGAACAGTATCCTTTATTGTGTCGTATGTTAATGTCTCCTATTCCATTTTGTTTATTCGAATATTAGGACAGGGGTGTGGTTGAAAAACATGAGGCCCAGCTGTAATTTAGGGTAGTAAAACTATGCAAATTTTAAATAGCCATTCAGGAGACGGAAAGAACAGACACCCAAGATGGAATGCAGAATATGGCAAAAACATGTAACTGTGTTACAAATGTTTAAAGTATTCTTACTGAGAAGAGATGGAGCAAGGTGCTGACCTGCCTCTCCAGGAACTCATCTGTAAGAAAAAGGCTTGACAACCTGTATGTACACTGTGCACTGGTCGATGCCACTCTTAAGCTGATCTTATGTGGTATGAAAATGCCGTTCTTGGCCAGGCTTGTTGCATGACTGAAAACTAAGGTGGGAAGGTAGTGGGCTTAAGAACAGCCATGTTTATTTTTGTCTTCCTAAAATTTCCTAAGTAAAAAAAAGTGATGATGACTGTTGTTTTATGCACTTGTGCTATTCTGTATGAAAAGTGTATAGAGGATGCAAGTTAATTCTGAAGCTGTTCTACCTCCCCCAAAAGCATACCATACCTTGATACATCCATAAGAAAAACAAACAAATCCCAATTGGAGGACATTCTACTGTTCAAAACTGAAATGGTCATTAAAAACAAGGAATGTCTAAGGAGACACAGTAAATGCTTCTTCTATCTTAAATAGATCTTGGGGAGAAAACAAATATTATGGTAAAAGTAATATACTAACATGTTAATAATAGGGAAGCTAGGTTTGTACTCAAGGACCTTCCTCTGCAATAGTCCACAGTAGTTCATCAGATGTCCTGGTGTTTTATAGTTAAAGGTCTATTAATTTTCTAAAGATCACTTATGAATAAGTATCTAAAACTTTGAACAAATGATGAGTTTAAGTGTTTGTAATTTAAAGCGAAACAGCTTTAGGATTTGCATGACTTCATTTAACTTTGAAAACTAATGATGAACTGTAGCTGATATAACCGCTTCTCTTACTCATACTATTTGTGCTGAGTTTGGCAGATTACTTAAAATTAATTTGTTTTCTCTTACTGTATTTTAGATGAATTAAATAATTTGGGGCATCCTGGTAAGTATTATAAACAGTTTTCTTTTAGATTGCTACGTTTGATATAGGAAAGGTACTATAGACATTCTTGCCCACATTCTTAGACTACTGTTTACATGAAGTTCAATTTAAAGTATGTAAAATGTAAAAATATTATTGATTATAAGACCATAAAGGTTGAAAACGTATTTGGGGTAACAATAACAAATGTTAATGCTTCAGTCAATAAACTAGCCAAATGAGTAAAAGTACCTACTTCCAAATTTGACCTGCATTTGACCCTCAGAGCCCACGTGTAGGTAGGAGAAAACTAATTCTTGCACATTTTTCTCTACCCTCTGCATGTGCACCATGCCCTGACACACAAACAAAAGAAATAGATAAGTGTAAAAAAAATTAAGAATTTTGGTTTTTGTTCTTGTGTGTTCTGGGGATCACACCCAGGTCTAGTACATGCTGTGCCAAGCTCAGCACTGATGCTTTTTAATCATTTTATATTGCTCCTTATAGAAGGAAGTCCTTTGTTTTTAATGTGGAAGACTGGACATATTGATGGAGTGACATTGTAAACTGTCAGACATTGACTATCCCTGAAATGGTTGGGTAGATGCCATCACCACAACTGAAAGGCAGCTAATGAAGAGAGTTAGCAGTAGAAAGATGCATTGGTCTGTAACTATTAAGAGACTAGTGGTGGCAGGCTCTAGGTAAGCTTTGACAAGCTAAGCCATCACCTGAGATAAAGGGCATTCAGTAATGACAATTATGTAAAGACAGAGGTGTCAGCATAAGCTGTGGGCATTCTGAAAAATACCAACAGAACCTGTGAATAGACTAATTAACTATACAGAAATACGTTAAGAAGGCATGAGGATAGTTAATATTTCAGAAAGCCTGGTGGTCCCTTTATTTTATTACCATAATTAGTTTGCTTGATTTTGTTCATTTCAAGAAGCTGGGGATTGTCCTGGGAGGAGGGCTGGTGTGTACTGGTTCCCCACTGGCTCCTCACTGGCTCCCCACTGGCTCCCCACTGGCCCCCCACTGGCTCCCCACTGGCTCCTCACTTGCTCCTCACTGGCTCCTCACTTGCTCCTCACTGGCTCCCCACTGACTCCCCACTGGCTCCCCACTGGCTCCCCACTTGCTCCTCACTGGCTCCTCACTGGCTCCCCACTGGCTCCCCACTGGCTCCCCACTGGCTCCCCACTGGCTCCTCACTTGCTCCTCACTTGCTCCTCACTGGCTCCTCACTGGCTCCCCACTGGCTCCCCACTGGCTCCCCACTGGCTCCCCACTTGCTCCTCACTTGCTCCTCACTGGCTCCTCACTGGCTCCTCACTGGCTCCCCACTGGCTCCCCACTGGCTCCCCACTGGCTCCTCACTTGCTCCTCACTTGCTCCTCACTTGCTCCTCACTGGCTCCTCACTGGCTCCCCACTGGCTCCTCACTGGCTCCCCACTGGCTCCCCACTGGCTCCCCACTGGTTCCCCACTGGCTCCCCACTCGCTCCTCACTGGCTCCTCACTGGCTCCCCACTGGCTCCTCACTGGCTCCCCACTGGCTCCCCACTGGCTCCTCACTGGCTCCCCACTGACTCTCCACTGGCTCCTCACTGGCTCCCCACTGGACCTCCAGGCTACTCCTCTGGCACTGTTTGCTTACTTATGTTTTTCACTCAAGACATCTGTTACTGTAAGTTCTGTCTGACTCTGCTGACTGTGAACAAATCAGACAAAAAAAAAAGCCTCATGACCATTAGGTTATTTCTGCTGTCATATCTGCAAATTCATGTGAAGCTCAGTACGAATTGCTTCAAATTTCCTGAACTAATGACTATTGAAAATATCCTAATAATTGTTTCTCTTAGTGTTGATAGGATCCATTCCCTGCTTTTCTTCCCCTATATTTTGCCCTTTATAAGAGTTGTGAAATTGCTTCATAAAAACTTTAATATATCCCCCACTAAGTCCTTTATATTTTTTAGGCCTGCTTTTATTTTATTCCTCAAGATTCAAAGAAATCAAACCTTTATGTTTAAAGAAAATGATGTATGGTGAGGCTTGTAAGAACCTCCCATAGCATCTGTATTATTAAATATGCAGATAAACTAGTTCTCCCTACAAGTATTGGACACACAGGGAATTGAACTTCATCTTTCCCTGTGTCACTTCCTAATGGTACTGGAGATTGAATATAATTTCATTCTATATATGATAATATGAACCCATATATTTTTGCCGAAAATCTTTTAGGTATAAATTAGCTATTAGTAATGTAGTATTCTACATTTTTCCTTTTAAGTTATTACTATACTTATTTATGAAGTACCATATTGTGACCTGCTATATATATTGTGTATAATGATCCAGTTCAAGTAATTAGCATTTTCATCTGCTTAGATATTATTAATCTATGGTTGGGGCCTTCAAGAGTTTCTCTTTTAATTATTCTTAAATTTGGAGATATAGTTGCTGTTATGCTATTCAGCATTAAATCCACCTCTCTTTTGGTTTTGTACCTGGTTCACCCTCTTTTTTTTTTTCTTACAACTTTATTTTTTAAAAAGAGATACATGTACAGATTTTTAAAAGCATTTTGGCATAAAACTGTATGAATATATTTTTGTCAGTACTTGCTTATTTTTAAGGTATGATAGTATGCATTGAAATCTTACTACTTACAATGAGCATAAAGTACATGTAAAACAAAACATAACATGAAAATAGTCAAAGTTTTCTTGGTGTGTATAGATTAAACATAATGATTTTTAAATACCAAACATTGCCACAAGACCATCTTCTTAGCTCTTGAGTTATTAATGATTTAAGGTCTAGGTGTCCCCACTCTGAGCAGGTGCTGTACACTTGTTGTTGTTTTTGTTTGTTTGTTTGTTTGTTTTTTCCCCTTCTCTTTCTAGCCTCTGTGACCTCTTCTATTTATAGAATTTAATGATACCGATGCAGTCTGCATTCATTGCTTTTATCTCATTAGCTCTGAAAATATCCCATGAATAACATCTTCTGTTTGTTCTTTTATTCTTGTCCAGATAATAAAGAACAAACTGGCCAGCCTTTGGGTGAGTAAAGTTTAAAGTACAGGATCAGATGTAATTACAGTACTTAACTCCAATTTTTTATTTTCATTAGGAATTTACAATATTTAACTTGATTGATTTATGAATATCTGGGGAATATTGGACCAGATTTTTATTTTGGATAATAGAAATTATGGAAGAAAAACCTTTAAAAAGAATTTTGATTTTTTTTTTTTTTTTTTTTTTGGAGAGTTTTATGGGTTTTGGTTTTGGTTTTTTGTTGTTGGCTTTGGTTTCGGTTTTTGTTCTTGTTTTGGGGGGTGGCTTCAAGTCAGTTTCTAAGGAGTGATTTCTGTTTCTGGCAACATAGAAACAAACATGCCGCATAGAGGAAGAAGTGGTTATTGCTGTCTTCTGATGAGGTAGAAATTATGAAACGACCATGTAGATAGCAGTGAGTTTTGAATATGCTTTCCCACCTATCATTGGAAGAGAAGGGAACAAGATAAGATTAAGTGGACAGTGGCATTTAAGTGTGCTTTGAGAACAGGATATAAGAGAGCATATCCAGGAGCCATAGCTCAGCAGCCTAGTGCTTAAAGAAGTTGTGAACATACCCGTGTACAGAAGTCAGGTTAAAGTGATGTCTAACTGCTTTGATCAGAATTTTGAATACCTTTTTATCTTTTTTTGTTTTTGTTTTTTGAAATAGTATCTTAACATTGCCCAGGCCAACCTCAATCACTATCTAAGGATGACTTTGAATTTCTAGAATGTCCCCCCTCTGCAGCCCAAGTGCTGGGTTAAAAATTCAGTGCCCAGCCTGAAACCTTCTTTACATTTCAGATTAGAAAGAAGAGGATATTAATGAAGATAAAGAACGGTTTTTTTTGTAGGGCATTACAATTTTTTCTGAGCATTTCCTTGTCTGGGTCATCCGGTTAGCAGGCCGAGGAGAGAGTAGAGCGGCGGCTGCGGAGCCTGAGTAGAGCCTGAGCAGAGGCTGAGGTAACTAACAGAGCGGTGGAGCCTGAGCAGAGGCTGAGGTAACTAACAGAGCGGTGGAGCCTGAGTAGAGCCTGAGGTAACTAACAGAGCGGTGGAGCCTGAGTAGAGCCTGAGCAGAGGCTGAGGTAACTAACAGAGCGGTGGAGCCTGAGTAGAGCCTGAGCAGAGGCTGAGGTAACTAACAGAGCAGTGGAGCCTGAGCAGAGGCTGAGGTAACTAACAGAGTGGTGGAGCCTGAGCAGAGGCTGAGGTAACTAACAGAGCGGTGGAGCCTGAGCAGAGGCTGAGGTAACTAACAGAGCGGTGGAGCCTGAGCAGAGGCTGAGGTAACTAACAGAGCGGTGGAGCCTGAGCAGAGGCTGAGGTAACTAACAGAGTGGTGGAGCCTGAGCAGAGGCTGAGGTAACTAACAGAGTGGTGGAGCCTGAGCAGAGGCTGAGGTAACTAACAGAGCAGTGGCTGCCTGCAATGGGAGCTGCTAGGGGGTCCACCATGGCCTAGAAATGAGGAAGATGGGCTGGAAAGTTGGCTTAGCCATTAAAGGTTAAGGCTCACAACCGAAAGGACAAAAGTTAAGATTACAGATCCGTTATGTGCCTCTTCTGTAGCAGAATTTAAGTTTAAAATGAAGAAAGGTGGGGCTGGAAAGATGGCTCAGTGGTTAAGAGCACTGACTTTCAGACGTCCTGAGTTCAATTCCCAGCAACCACACGTTGGCTCACAGCCATCTGTAATGGTATCTGAAGATAGCTACAGTGAACTCATATATATATATATTAAATCTTTTTTAAAAATGAAGACAGGCAGGTGAGCTGGTCCATCTGTCCATTTCTGTGTTCTAAGCACTGTAGTAGTGAGAGGTTCCACAGCGCACATCCAGAGGAAGCAATAATTGAGATTTGGGGAACTTAACCAAGGGATAAAAACTGCACAGGGAAAGAAAGTCTTTTGAAAGGTTAATAAATAAAAAACAATAGGAGTCAGGACTCGGGTTTGCTGAGTTGGAAGGAAAGTTCAGCAGGAACAAACGTGTTTAAGAATAGGGGTAGTATAAAAATAGAGTGCATTACTTTAAGATTTGAGAACACAGCAGTTCAGCAAGGCCCAGGGTTAATCACAGGACTGGGCAACAATGAAGGTAAAGGCTCTTGATATTGAAGGAGACAGGACTGCAAATTACTGCCTTTTAAAAACAAAACTGCTACATTTCATTCATAATGACAAAATTTCACATGGTCCAGTCTGTTCTTTCGTTAGACACCTCCTCCCCACCACCACAGTAGTCACTTGATAAGAAAGACCAACTGTAATAGTCATCTGAACAAAGCCATGACTACTTTATTCTGTAGTGAGAAGCACATGGGATAATTCTGCACACAGATAACAAGCTCAATATATGAGCAGATACTGAAAGTTCAGCAGGAATCATTACTTATATGAAAGGTATAAATTACTCCTGAGATGTTGGTTCTGTCTTCATTTTTTGTAGATGAAAGCTTGGCTAGGTGTAGTGCACACACCTTTATTCCCAGAGCTTGAAAGAGGCAGGCTGTGAGTTTGGTACCAGCCTGGCCTACGTAGTAAGTTCCAGGACAGCCAAAGCTACATAGTGAGACCCTGTCTCAGGACAAAAACAAAACAAACAAAAGACCTAACTCTGAAACTGTTAATGTAACTGGTACCTGTGTGGGGTTGATATCTGGGGCCAGTGATTCTGTCTGCCATTGTTGGTTCATTCTGTCACGTGTTATTTCACAGACACTGATATTCCAAGAACAAGGTAAACTGAGTATCAGGTTAACTTTTATTGTGAAGTTCACCAAGCATCAAATATCTCATTTCTTTGCTACCTTTTAGAAAGTATGAGAATGACTGTGGTATGCGCCATAGTAGATATGGATAAATAATCTGGGAGTATTAATTAAATTCCTAGAATCAGGTGATCAGATTTGTCTAGGGGAGTCAGGGAAGGCTTTGTGAGGGAAGATTCAAGTGAGAATTTTCAAGTACAAGTTAGATTCATGTAGATAAAGCTAGTGTTATCTAAGGCAGGCTTGGTGAGTGTGAATGTGGGAAGAGAACAGATTTGTCAGTACTGCTGGAGGGTGGAGTCTTAGGTTAGGACTGCTAGCCATTAGGCTGGTGATATAGTTATCTATAAAATAGTAATATAGTCCAGCACTTAAAAGGCAGAGGCAGGAGGATAGCTGTGTGTTTAAGGCAGACCTGACCACATAATGAGTTCCAGGACAGCCAAGACTACATAGAGGAACCCTATCTCAAAAATATATCAGTTTCATTTCACCTCGTTCTGTGGAGTTTACAGATGGTCCTTTTTGGAGTCTCTGATGTAGTTACAGTCTGTTGGTGACCAAAGCTACAAATATAAGAAGGCTTCACTTCCACACCATAGAACCGTAGTGAGGACTGATGAGACACTCTTGCTCTGTCCTGCCTCTTTCCTTGTCTGTGCTGCTGCTGCTTTTTTAACATTGTGCTTCTGTCTCAAAACTGAGGGCTGTCAGGACCACTTTACTCACAACTCAGAACTGTAAGTGTCACCACGTAGTATGTACATGCCGCCAGGAGAAAGGGACAGGGGGCCAGCACACATTTAGAGGGGAGGCTGACTGTACCACAGCAGGACAAAGATGCTGTGATTTCTCATGGCCTGCCTATATAGCAGCAAGAATGTAATTGGCTCTGTGTGCCAAACTGATGAATTCAGACATCATTTTGAAGGAAATAGAGAGTCATTGAAAGATTGAATGCACCAGAGAAACAGGAAGTCAGATTGAATTGCACTAGTCAGATTTTATGCTAAATCTGCATTCTTTATAAAAATTCAAAGACTTAACAAATACTTAATATCACTTAGAATTACTAGACCCTTGTCCAGGAGCTTGGGAATCTGAACTCTTTTTTGGATGAGTGACTTAGATCTATTAAACATGTAATTAATGATATAGCACTGTGCCAGTTTTTGAAGAATACACTACTTTAAGTTCTAGGAAATGTCTAAGATCTTCTGGTAAGTATATGTCTAAAGTTTTTACTGTTGTTGTTGTTTTACATAATCAGATAGCATTTTTATTCCTTTGTTTTCCTTTTCTTGGTGCTAGGATTGAACCCAGAGCATCATACATGCTAAACATGCACTTAACCACTGAGTGATTATTCCCAGGCCCATGTTCCCTTTTCCAATAGATGATTTGTATTTAGGAGCTTGTGGGTTGCTCTTACAGTAAAGGTTTTAAGTAAATTTCTTGACTTTGTCATCTAAAACCCACCATGACTTACTTACATACTTGCCATTTTGAAATTTTCTTTATCTGTCTTATTTCCTCAAATTCAAATTTTACTATTCCTTTCTCTGCCTGGTTTCTGCCACAACCATTTTCTAGAATGGGTCCTTGTCACCTTACTTCAGCCCACCTCTGCTTCTCTGTCATTCTAAGTCCACTCCAGCTCCTCTGCTACCCAGCAACTGCTTCACAAGTAGTTGTGAAGGTAAGACCCATCATCTTCCATACCGTGAAACTTTAAAGCTTTATATAATCTAACTTTTAAAAATTAGCATTGACAAAAAATTTTTACAAGAATTTTGGGCAATTATTGATATTTTCACTTTCTCATATTCTTGGACTCTTGTATTTTAAAAATCATTCTTTTCCAAATACAGTTAATTACATACTGCTGAATAATAGAGGTATGTCTTAAGAAACAATGTCATTAGACTATATAGGTTCGTTTTTTCAATATTGTTCCAATGCACTCAGAAAATAAAGTAAAAACTGAGGTGTAAGGCTGCTGCTGACATACTACAATATGCTGTTAAGAAATAACCTTTTTTCATGAATACAAGTCATATACTCTACAATAATGATGAACTGTATTATTTTAAGATGAAATTTAATAATGAAAAACATTGTACAATAAATATATAAACCACTTTGTGCTATTGTGATTTTCTGTGCACTAATTGTACACAGCTGTCAATGCATAGGTCTCTTGACAGCTTTTATCCCCACCATCCCACCATCCCCACCACCCCTACCATCCCCACCTCGAAACCAACAAAAAGACGAAATGTTGAAATCTCTTAA
Organism: Micromys minutus; assembly: GCF_963924665.1. Classification (NCBI taxonomy): domain Eukaryota; kingdom Metazoa; phylum Chordata; class Mammalia; order Rodentia; family Muridae; genus Micromys; species Micromys minutus. The sequence goes on from NC_137977.1 coordinate 50,610,409, forward strand.
GCACTAAGCTTTGTCCAGCCTTCAACTGTTCAAACCAGGCTGTATTCATAAAGGCTAGCCGACACTTTTCAAGGCATAGGTACATATTTTTTTGCCTGCCCCCACTGTAAAACATCTCTTTCTGTCTGAGCAAAGTCAAAAGATTAAAGTTGAAAATAAGTTCCTCAAGTGGCCTGATCCCAGGCAAACAGGAATGTTAAGAAAGCACTGGCAAGATGAAAGTTGCCCTCTGAACTCCACACGCATACCATCATGCGTGCATGCCCACATTCACAGGTACTATAATATTGATGATGATAATTAAGAATGTTTAAATGTAGAGCTAGGAGATAGTACATCCACACAACTACTATAGGAACCAAAGTCCTTCTGAAGCACCTTCTTTCCTCTTGGGTCTCTCCCCTCCCAGCTCTGTGAGTTCTACCTCTCTCTAGGTGTTTGTTAGTCTCCTATCCTCCTCTAATCACCCCCCCCCTTTTTTTTTCTTACAGCAAAGGACAAAGTTGCTCTTTTGATAGGAAATATGAATTACTGGGAGCATCCCAAGCTTAAAGCTCCTTTAGTGGATGTATATGAATTGACCAACCTATTACGGCAACTAGATTTCAAAGTTGTTTCATTGTTGGATCTTACTGAATACGAGATGTGTAATGCTGTGGATGAATTTTTACTACTTTTAGACAAAGGAGTCTATGGTAAGATAATTCTGATACTTATTTTTATAGCTATATGCCATTTCTGTTATACACAGTAGCAGCTGGAAGTAGTGGGCTGGAGACATGGCTCTGCAGTGAAGAGCACTGGCTGCTCTTTGAGAGGACCTAAGTTCTATTTCTAGCATCTACATGGTGGCTCACAATTTACCTGTAACTCCAGTTCCAGGTTTCCAGTATACAGTGGTGCAAAGGCAAAATATGAATGTATGTGTGTGTGTATAATATAATGTATTTTATATATATGCATATATGTATAAAAAAGAAAAAGGTTGGAAATCAGATAAAGGTAGGTAAACATACTTTTGAATTATATTTTAAATTTTATCATTATTCCATGTGAATAATTAATTAGCTTAATATCTTTATTTTTATGGTTATTTTATCATGTTAAAACAACATTGTTCTTAAGAGAATTCTTGTCTTTCCTTTTGTGTTACATGTAAAAGTTACTGTACAGTATTTAGTCATTTAGTAAGTTTAGAAATTTGACTTTAGGGGGCTGGAGCGATGGCTCAGCGGTTAAGAGCACTGACTGCTATTCCAGAGGTCCTGAGTTCACATGGTGGCTCATAACCATCTGTAACGGGATCTTCTGCCCTCTTCTGGAGTGTCTGAAGACAGCAACAGTGTAATCACATACATAAATATTTTTTAAAAAGAAATTTGACTTTGTAATCAGGTAGCAAAACATACGTGCTTGATATTATATAGATTATTTTAAATATAATAGGTTGTGATAGAATATACATTGTGTTTATAAAAATGTATTTTTTGAGAACTTACCTTGTATGAGTCTTCAATAAATGAAAGTTCTTTTTTAAAAAAGAAGTAGATTGTTTGAGTATGTTATATGGTTTATCTGTTTTTAATATCCCTGTGTGACTTGTTTCTAAAACTTTACTAGAAACAGTGAGGTATAAGAAAAATGTAGGGCTGGGGAGATGGCCCAGCATTTAAGAGCACCAACTACTCTTCCAAAGGTCCTGAGGTCAATTCCCAGCAACCACATGGTGACTCACAACCATCTGTAATGGGATCTGATGTCTTCTTCTGGTGTGTATAAAGTGTACTCACATACATTAAATAAGTAAATCTTTTTTAAAAAAGAAAAAAAAAGTAATGACAAGTATTGATTTAGGTTTCTGGGTTGGTAAAATAAAGACTGAGAATCATATATAGAGCATCATGCATATAGTCATATATTTTGTTACTCTTTTTTTTACTGCAGTTGTTATTGTAACTTTCAAATGTTTAAGTCAGAACATTTTTTTAAAGATTAATTTATTTTATGTATATGAATACACTGTCACTGTATTGCTGGGATTTGAACTCAGGACATCTGGAAGAGCAGTCAGTGCTCTTAACCGCTGAGCCATCTCTCCAGCCCGAGTCAGGACTTTTAACTGCCCCTGTTATTAAGTAGAAAACCAGAACTATAAAGGATGGGTTAAGGACAAGGCTTGAGTTGGGTGACACTGTACACAGTTCACACAACCCCACTGACGGTTTCAGCCTGGGGTCTAGAAGAAAGACTGGTAAATAACTGAACAAAGAGCAGCTAAAGAAAGCTAGAGAACTAAAATCCATTTGTGTCTCTAACAGGCTGGCTGCATTGTGTTTGAGTATTGTGACTATCCAAAGCATCAGACACATCTACATTAAATGTACGTGTGGTTAAGGCTTCCTGCTGTAGGGCTGGCCACAGGGAGGCTTCTCACATCTCTGTTGGAGCATCCCTTTACCTCTCCTAAGAGCCCGGAGAAGGAAAAGAAAGGAGGTCCAACACGAAAAACTTAAGTTCAGAAAAGTGTATATACAAATTGATATTCTCTTATTGCCCACTCATTGAGAAAGAAGGAAAATTTATAGTAGAACAGAAAAATGAGTAATTCAGTTTGTTACATGTAAACAAGCAGAAACCAAAATTAGAAATCATTTACTTATAAATGTATAAATAGTTGTGTGGATAAATAGGAGAACAGTAACTTGTTTTTGTAAACTCATCCCTGCCTATGGCTTTCCTATGCCTTCTGTGGAAGAGAATAGTAAATAAACTTAGGCAGAATATGACAGCCCTGGAGTCAGTCATTTAACTCAGTGTAACTCCACAGGTAGCATTGGACCTTAACATAAATTAACCAGTATCGATGCTTTGTATTTTGTGGTTAGGTAGTTTTGTTGTTACAGAAAAAAAAAATTACCCTCATGCCTGATACTCAGTGCCTAAATTATTGTATGCATTGTTGCCATTTTTGTTACTGTTTTTGAATATGGACTATAGAGAGTTGGCTTAGTGGGTAAAGTGTTTGCTGCATAGGCATAAGGACCAGAGTGTGGATTCCTAGCACCCATATAAGTGTCAAGCATGCATAGAAGCCCGCCTATAATCACTAGCTCTTGAGAGACAGAAACAGGATCTCCAGAACAAGTCGACTGGCTGACTAACCAAATCAGTAATCTCTGAGTTTGTGTAAGAGACCTTGCCTCCACCTATAAGGTAGAGAGGGATCAAGGAAGACATCCAGCATCAACTTGTGGTCTCTGTGTTTATACGCATGCACACCTCTACACAGCTGTGCACACAGACATGTAGACACGCATCTACTCAGCACACATGCATACACACATACTTGAAAAACCTATTAACAGCATTCAGACTATCCTGTATCTTTAGATTGGCGGTTTGGACTCAGTGGCACTTTGGACTTGACTAGAGAAATGGAACTCATCTTGATCATCATTGCTGGTGTGCACTGCTAATGAGAGTGTGCTGATATCCCTGTGTGGACTTGATACAGTTTATACTCCTGCCCTCTCCCCTCATGTTTTCTCCCCACAGAAATCTTAAGCATACTCTTAATACACCAGCGTGATGATCAAGATTACCTGTATCCAGCGTCTAGTTTTCTGACTTACTAGTCCTCTGAATTTGGGTGAGCCTTTAAACCATCTTAGTGTCCCAAGTTCCTGTGTATGTAAAAGGGGAGTGATTCCATTACCTACCTTGTTATGAAGATTACATGAGTCTGCCTGAGCTGGTGATTTACTATTCACATCACTATGCAAAGTCAAATGGAAGTCCACTTGATTAGGAGAGGTTTACCACTTGCATTTTATTATTTTCCTTTGTTCTGTTTGAGACAGTTTTCTTGTGTAGCCAAAACGTTTTTTAAACTCAGGATTCTCCTGTCTAGGCTTCTGTGGTACTGGGATTATAAGTATATGCCACCAAATACTTCACCTGTTGCCCAAAACAAATAGCTATGTTAAAATTAATTAATTAATTAACTAATAATCCGAATGCCTAAAGGCACACATTTTTTAGTCCTAATACTTAAGAGGCAGAGATAATCAGACTTCAAAGTTAAAATCAGCCTGGGCTGTATAGTGAATTCTAGTCCAGCTAGTTCTACATGGTGAAACCTTGTCTCAAAAAAATAAAAAAATAATTTAATGACCTGTATTTATTTAGTGTGTGGCCATTTGTATGTATGTAGGTGTATGCCACAGTGCCTGAGGTCAGAGGACAACTTGCAGGAGTCAATTTTCTCCTTTCGCCAGAAGGATCTAAGAAATCAAACTTGAGTATCAATCTTGGTGGCAAACACTGCTACCCACTGAGCCAGCTCAGTGACCCCAAAGTACATTGTTAAAAACCATATATCCAAGATGAGAGAATTCTCTAATAATCTAATTTACATAATTGTATTTCTAACTACATTAAATTTCTTGATGTTTCTAAAAGTATATTTTTCCTCCCCTTCCTTTAATAATTAAGAGAATTAGCAGTGTCAGAGATGGAGTTCTTAAAATACAATGATTTTCACTGGTTTTTTATATAAAAATAATCCCACCCTGATGTAATCTCATTGTAGATGCTGATACAAAAGGCTTGCACTTTGCCAAGTCATGTTGGAAAGGAGAAATATTTTAAGAACATATTTTAAGTGCCTTACTGTGAGTAGTTGCTGAGGCTGTGGCAACCATGTGGTGAGACCACACCTCTCTTTTATCTGTGGTAATGGAAGTTGAGCCTCCAGAGTTGCTGCTACTCCAAAGCTGAATCTCACTAAAGCCAGATGGGGCAGCACCCAGGCTTTCTGAGTAGCTATCTAAACTATGCCAGTTTTGAGAATGGTCCCAGAGGGCTCCTGCTGGATGCCTTGGTGCATTGTTAATGTGGGGTTCCTGTTCCATCTCTACAGATACAAAGGGGTCAGTGTTCTGGGGACACTGTAAAAACAAAACAAAGATATGGGTAAAGAGCAGAAAGACAAAGACATGGCAATGGAGAACATGACAATACCTAATACAGTAGTGGAAGTGCCACCTAGAGTCCAGCCCTCTGACTGAAGCAGAGCCGTTTAGTTTTCTCTTCCATGACACAGGAATAGGATCCAGACATGGAATTTACACCTGTCATCCCAGCACTGGGGATGCTGAGGTAGGAATGTCACAATTTTTGATGCCAGCCTGGGTTCAAAGAGTTCCAGGTAGCCAAACTACAAAATGAGACCCCGTCCAAATAACCCAAAATGATATAGGGGTAGATATCGTTTATAAATTGTATTATCTGAATTAAACTAAGTTGTGTATATATGCAAATGCTTTGAAAACCATGAAAATGTTACATAAAGATAAATGAGCATTTTCTGTCAGAAAACCTAAGTATGCATAAGACTGTTTACAGTGTCTTCCAAGCCAGTCCATGATTAAATGTCAAAAAGTGGGACTGGGGCTGGAGAGGTGGCTCAGTGGTTAAGAGCACTGACTGTTCTTCCAGAAGTCCTGAGTTCAAATCCCAGCAACCACACTGTGTCTCACAACCATCTGTAATGAGATCTGATGCCCTCTTCTGGTGTGTCTGCAGACAGCTACAGTGTATTCACATATATTAAATAAATAAATAAATCTTAAAAAGAAAGAAAGAAAGAAAGAAAAAGAAAGAAAGAAAAGAAAGAAAGAAAGAAAAAGAAAGAAAGCTAAAGCAGAAACCACAGAGGAACACTACTGTATGGCTTGTTCCCTGCCATGGCTTGCTCAGTTTGTATTTTTATATAACTTAGGACTGAGCCCACCCACATCAGTCACTAATATTTTTAAGATTCCCCACAGATTGTCTCAAGTCCAATCATATGGTAAAAGTATTTTCTAAATTAAGATTCCCTCTTTCTAGATGACCCTCGTTTCTGTGTCTTTGACAAAAAAAAAAAAAAACAAAAACCAAAACCCTATAGATTTAGACACATAAAATTAATTTAAAATAAACCTTTTTCTTATGGAACTATTCTATGGAACCATTCTGCCTGTAACCTTTTATGTCTAAACGGTTATACTTTCACTTGAGTGTGTGCCTGGTTTTATCCAAGTTGTAGCATGCTATCGGAAGTTTTTATTTTAAAACTGGATAATATTTAATTATGTGAGTATGTCATAGTTTGCTCATCTCACAGTTATATAAATTATTTTTACTTTGAGAGTAATATGAATACTTTTTCCATAAGCATCTGTGAACAGTTTTGTATGGACACAGTTTTAGGTCTCTTACGTGTACGCCCAGCAGCAGGATTGCTGATCATACCATAATGCTGCATTTAAATTTCTCAGGAGCTGGTAGACTGCAAAGTTTCTATACCATATTACTGCTAGAAACAGCTGAGAACCCTGGTTCCGCCTCATCTTTGCTAATGCCTGCCTTTTGATTACAGCTGCCCTAGTAAGAGTGAAATGGCATCTTACCCCAGCTTTGATTTGCTAGTGGTAAATGATCTTAAACATCTCGAGTCGTGTTTGCTTGTTAACCTAAGTGTTTACTAAGGTTCTTTCCTGCACTCTGGCTTCATGGAGGGCGATTTAGGAGAGAAGTCCTCACTACCTTTTTCTACACCATAGGATACTGTTAACTCAGTCTTCTTGAAATTAGAGTGTATTCAGACAGTATCTTAAATTTAAATGGTGACCATTTCCAAAATAACTTAAAGTTCAGATTAGCTTGACTATTGACCTTGTCTATAATTGTCTATAATCAGCCAGAAGAAAGAGGTCATAGTTACCGTGTGTGTCTGCGCATGTTGAAAGTGCATTTAGAGTTGACATCTTTCTTCCCCACCCCAGGGTTGTTATATTATGCAGGACATGGCTATGAAAACTTTGGGAACAGTTTCATGGTCCCCGTTGATGCTCCAAATCCGTATAGATCTGAAAATTGCCTATGTGTACAAAACATACTGAAATTAATGCAAGAAAAGGAGACTGGACTGAATGTGTTCCTGTTGGATATGTGTCGGAAAAGGTAAAATGTCTGATCTCTATCAAATAGCAACCTTGACAAATTCAATATAAGACAATCCTGTAAGATGCTAAGAAACACTAGGAATTGTGAGCTTCTGGAAGCAGACTTGATGAAAATATATTTTCAGTATGTATATCTAATTATTTTAACTTTTTTTTCTTTTTGAAGTAAAGGGGGCTAAAAGATACGAGTTATATGCTCTCTAGAACTGCATATACCTGTGACTAACAGTCACTGCAGTCACTCTCCAGGAATTAACAAGCCACACCTGTGGATCTAGAGCATGTCGTTACCAGGCTGTCCTGCCTTACAAGTGGGAAGGATTGTTGACACAGATTTGGAAGTCTTGGATCTGTTTGCCTGCCTCTGTGTCCCCAAGGATCAGAAAGTGATTATTCCTCTCAAATTTACGATTTTTTTTTTTTTTTTTTTTTTTTTTTTTTTTTTTTTGCTTGCTTTACCAGTCAGAATTCAATGAGGGGAGTTTAGCTACAACTTCATTTAAAAAGCTAACAAAAAAGCCAAGAGTGCGCTGGTTTTAACCCTAGCACTCAGGAAACAGAAGTAGGCATGGTTCTGTGATTTCAAAGCCAGTCTGCACATAGAGTTCCAGGCCAGCAGGGATGCATAGTGAGACCCTGTCTGGACAAAAGCTAAAAGCCGGGTACAGCAGTATCCTAGCACTCAGAGGCTTAGAGTGGGGTGGTCTGGAGGCCGAGGCTGACCTACACTACACAGTAAGATCCTACCTTTAGAAAAGTTAACAAGATGACTACTTGCTGTCTTAACGTAGGAGCTTGGATTGGTTTTTGGTAAGTATATAGCTAAGTAAAAGAGTTTGAGGGCTGGAAAGATGGCTCAGTGGCTGAGTGCACCAACTGCTCTTCAAATTCCAGTAACCACATGGTGGCTCACAACCACCTGTAATGGGATCTGATGCCCTCTTCTGGTGTGTCTGAAGACAGCTACAGTGTACTCATATATAATAAGTAAATAAATAAATAAATAAATAAATAAATAAATAAATAAATAAATAAATCTATTTTTAAAAAATTTAGTCCAGAGCAAGTCTTGGTCTACAAAGCAAGTTCCAGGACACCTAGGGCTACACAAAGAAACCCTGTAGGGGTCGGGGGTGGATTTGAATTTGTTGTTTTATATATACTGAAAGTAGTAGCATATTTTTCATTGACAAACACTGTTATTTCTCATCTGCCTCTTTTTCCTTCCCACTCATATAAATAGAAATGACTACGATGATACCATTCCAATCTTGGATGCACTGAAAGTCACTGCCAATATTGTATTTGGATATGCCACGTAAGAATAGTTTTATTCAATGTTCTTTATGTCTTTGTTTTGGTTGTAGATTAGAGGCAGAAGCGTCCGTGGGTGTCCTTCTTGGTGTACTTGATAGAGAGCTTTAGCCATGCACTTCCATCTTGGTGCCTTCTCCTGGAGCAGCAGAACCTTCCTCTTCTGCCTCTAGCTGAGTTCTAGTTGGGAGCCACTAAAGGGCAGAGGAAAGAGAAGCTTGTTTGTAGGCATGGGCACTCCACTAGCAAGCACTGGCTTTTCTTTTTATTGGTTTCTGTTCTATTGGAGTGAAAAATTATAAGCATATGTATTTGTGGGGTATAGGACATTACAGTGTACACAGCATAAAGTGGTTGATTGTATGAAGCCCATCAGTGTTCCATTTATGTTATACACCCCTTTACTTACCTAGCTAAGAGAAAGAAGCATTCTGCCCTGCGCCTAGTGTATCCCTCCCACCCCACTTCCCAGCCTTGGATACCATCATCCTGCCTTTGGCTTCTGTTGTGTGTTCGGCTTTGTCGGTGAACATGTGGTTTTGTTCTGTGCCCGCCTTATTTCACCTTTTTCTCTTGGTGTTTTTAAGGTGCCAAGGAGCAGAAGCCTTTGAAATCCAGCATTCTGGATTGGCAAATGGGATTTTTATGAAATTTTTAAAAGATAGATTATTAGAAGACAAGAAAATTACTGTGTTACTGGATGAAGTTGCAGAAGGTAAATTTTTTTTCTTCAGAAAAGCCCACTCAGAGTTCCTCAGTTGGTGGAGACTTTATTCTTATTAGTGCTGTATGGGTTTGGAATCTGCTTCAGCAACAGGTTTGGTGGAATGCTCACCAGTTCTGCTGCTGCTCTGTTCTTAGCCTGCTGCTGCCAGTCTAGTTGTTAAGGAGGGAAAGTCCAGTGGGCATCTCTCTACCAAGGTATCTTTCTCTACACCTTATCTTTCAAAGATATTGACACCCTGCTGGGGAAAAGACAGCCTCATTCTTTCTTTGACAACCTTGGGTGTTTTTAGGTCCTGCTTTAAATGAATGACCTCATATCATATCTTCCGCCCCCTCTTGTCCTCCTCCCCATCTGTTCATTTGCTGTTGCCCATGACAAGGCCAAATCTATACCTGTTAAATATGTAGGTTACAGGTGGTTGAATTTGTTTTGTTTTGTTGGCTTTTGGATTTGTTAGGTTTGTTTTTGTTTTTTGAGGCAGGGTCTCACTGTGTAGCCCAGGCTGGCCTCTACTTCACAGTCCTTCTGTCCTAGTCTTCTTAATGTATTTATTCTTAATTAATTGTGTTTATATGTGTAGCTCTTCGGTCTGCCTTTGCACCATATGCATGCCTTGAGCCTGAGAAGGCTACGAGAGGGCACTGTATCCCGAGGACTGGAGTGACAGATGGTTGTGAGTTCTTGGAATTGAACCTGGATCCTCTGCAAGAACAGCCCACTGCTGAGCCATGCCTCCAGCCCCAGTCTCCGCTTGCTATTGCTAAGCATTGTGCTTTGCAGTGTATGTTTTGAAATGACCTTTTATAAACCACATCAAAAAGATGATTACACCCTTTGTAAACCCTAAAAACTGAAGTTTTACAGATCTTACACATTTGACAGGTTATGTTTGGGGTTTTTTGAGTCTTTGATTTGTGAGATAATGTCTCACTGTAAACCAGGCTGACCTCAAATGCTCAGCAGTCTGTAGCCTAGTCCTGTAGTTCTGAACTTTTCAGAACTACCTTATTATCAATGAGTAGTCTTTCTAAGTCTAGGACAGGTACTGAAGGCATGAGCTATCACATACAGCTCAGATATAATACATTGAGAATTTTATATATCTTTATATATAAATCTTTTTAATCTACAAAATATATTTTATATATACATATTATTTATGTATTTGGTTTTTCAAGACAGAATTTTTCCTGGCTGTACTTGGACTCACTCTGTAGACAAGGCTGGCCTTGAACTCAGATATCCTCCTGCCTCTGCAACCAAGTGCTGGGGTTAAATTCATGCACCACCACTGCCCATAGAGAATAAAATATTTTACTAACAGCTGTTCATCTCTCTCTCTCTCTCTTTCTCTCTCTCTCTCTCTCTCTCTCTCTCTCTCTCTCTCTCTCTCTCTCTGTGTGTGTGTGTGTGTGTGTGTGTATGTGTGTATATATATATATCACGCACACACAGGTAAAACTTAACACTGAACACAGCCTAAGCCTACCAGGTCTTTAGACTTCCTCCTGCCTACTTCAGCCAGAGAAGTTCTGCTTTTGTCTCTTTCACATGAGTTTCCTCTTTTTTAAGCTTTTATCTGAAAACATTCTGCTTCTTCAAACTTAAAGCCCTGGGATTATTTCAGTTATCTTCAGACTGAGGGGTATGAAGGTGCTCCAGACCCTCTTTGGGTGTTTTAACTTTCTTTATGGGAGGCAGACAGCCTAAGCCATCCTGGAACAGCAGTTGTATTGATGTTCCACAGCCTCCCTGGTGTTAGTCTGAGGGCCATGAGCCACCGTGCTCTGGCCAGTTGCAGTTCTCAAGTATATTTTAAAGGTGAAGGTGGAGCCCAAAGTATATTTTAACTATGTAAAACTTAATAAAAACCACATGCTTACTTACATATGATGTTTACCAAGTTGCCATATGCTGTAAGTATATTTGAACTTCTCACCAACTTCTTAAGAAATTTACTGTTCTTTCTGACCTGGCATGCCTCCATAATTGAAATTGCCCAAACAAGAATAGGCTAGAGTACACTAGAGTAAAACACAGAATTCAGTGCTAGGCATATTGTTCATGTCATGGGTAATAGCCAACCAACTGTACACAATTAGTAGGTTGTTAATCATAATAGTTAAATATCCTAACAAAAGCAGGTTACAGTTCATCATTACAAGGGGGTCAAGGTGAGAACCTGAAGTAACTACTCAAACTTCATCCACAGTGAACAAGAAAAAGGAGTGTACTAATTAATGTGCTCATTCTGCTGCTTGCTGTCTCCACTCTTGGACAGTCAAGGATCCCCTGCCTGTCTTGTTGCCTCAATTAACATAATCATTATAGCCCCCAACAGACCAGCCTAGCCCCTAACCCTTCTCTGAAACTCCTTTCTCTGGGTAATTCTAGAATAGTAAATGACAGTTATAGCTAATTATCTCAGTAGTAAAGAACAGAAATAACTGTAATTATAAGAAATAATTATAAGAAATAATTAGGGCTGGAGGGACGACTCAGCAGTTTAGAGCACTGAATGCTCTTCCAGAGGTCCCAAGTTCAATTCCCAGCAACCACATGGTGGTTCACAAACATCTGTCATGGGATCTGATGCCCTCTTCTGGTGTGTCTGATGACAGCTACAGTGTACTCAGATACATGTAATAAAAAAAAAAAGAATTATAAGAAAGTGTTCAAAAATCATCCAACTTTGAAATACAGCTTTCTGCTCTTCCCTTCTTACCTTCTAATTAATTAATTAGAAATATTTATGGTGGGAATTGTTTGAAGATCATATGTTATTGACTGGGGGGAAAAAAACGCCTTGTCAATTTCATCCATATACTGTTTACAAATGAAATAATGAAATGAAATAGGAGATAAATTGCTTCCTTATATAAAGCATGCAGCCTTTAGTCGGTAGCCTAGTCCTGTATTTTTGAACTTTACAGAACAACCTTATTATCAATGAATAGTCTTTCTAAATCTAGGACTTTGCCAGTAACCTACATGTAACAACTATATGTTTCCTCTATTTCTTTGATAACCGCCATTCTTTTTTGTTTGTTTTGGAGTGTACTTGTTGGGTGGGTGGGTTGGTTGGTTGGTTGATTGGTTGGTTGGTTGGTTGGTTGGCATTTTAAGATGGTTTTTCTGTATAACCCTGGCTGCTTTGGAACTTGGAAACTTGGTAGTGCATGGCCTCAAACTGTGAGCTCTGCCTGTTCCTGCCTCCCAAGTTCTGGGATTGAAAGTGTGCACTAGTACTCGTAGCTGTTGTTCTGGTTTTATTTATCATCTCTTCTGTTTTCTTATATAATTCATAGAATTTTTATATATTCTCCAAAATTATGTCTATTTGTATGTAGTTTGTTTTTGGCTAAGAAAGAAAAGAAAGAAAGATACATTCATACATACAAAATCGTGCTCTGTATAATTCTTTTAGACTGGAACTTCTTCAATTCTAACTTCGATCCATACTGTTGAAGGACCTGGTGCAAACAGGTATACAAAAGTCTTCCCAGGATGGATAAAAATAAAACATTACAAAAACCTGTTTGTATCATTTTTGTTAAATTCAAAACTAAAATGTCAACACATTATTTACAAGTATTATGCATTGAGTAATGTGACTTCAAGCTAGGGGCAAGGGAATAATAAAGGCATTTAGGCTAAGTAGGTAGGTGGCTTTAATATATTACTTCCTGTTTAAAATTAGAGATAATTGAAGAAAATGTGACATTTGTTTTACATTTTCTTATGTATGTGTTGTTACTTGACTTTCTACTGAATGTGTTTCTCAGCAGAGTACAGACATAAATTATCATGGTACCCCTCTGTAAAAGGAAGCTTGCCCAGCCGGTTGTGGTTCATCCACACACGGTTCTTGTCTGGTCTCAGCTACAAAGTGAGTTTGAAGCTAGCACAGGCAATATGAAACCCAATCTCAAAAAAACTAATGATTAGGAGGCATGCATTTAGGTCAGTATTTTTATGTTTCCTCCCTGCTCCATCCCCAACACTTTGAACTATGCTTGTACATAGTAAACACTGAGTAAATATTTGTTAGCAGATGACACTGAGAATATAACCTAAATTTGTTTTGGTTTGGTTTTGTTCTGCTGTTACAGACATGGTTTCTATATGTGATCTGGCTGTTCTGGAGCTTGCTCTGTAGATCAGGCTAGCCTTGAATCACAGAGATTCTCCTGCCTCTGCTTCCTGAGTGCTGGGATTAAAAGTGTTTGCCATCCTACCTTACCTAAATATTTTAAACATAACAAAAGAATCAGTGTCTAAAACATGTTCACCTTCTTGTCTTTCAGATATGGGTAAATGTCACCTTACGAAAGGCAGACAAGCTCTGGAGATTCGCAGCAGCTTGTCTGAAAAGAGAGCGCTTACTGACCCAATCCAGGGAGCACCTTGCTCTGCGGAGGCCCTGGTGCGGAATCTGCAGTGGGCCAAGGCTCATGGTAAGCCACAGTATGCTTCTTGTGAGAGTATTCTTTTTCCTTTCTTTCTTGTTTGTTTATTTTGCTTTGTTTTTTGAGGCAGTGTCTATCTGTAGCCCTGTTTGGCCTGAACTCAGGTTGTAGACCAGGCTGGTCCCCAATTCATAGATAAGCTTACCTCTACTTCCTGGATGCTGACATTAAAGGTGTAAACAGTTTTCTCCTAAATTTCACAGTGAGATTGGGGTGAGTGGGTGCCAGGTATAGCAGTGTGTGCCTGTAATCCCAGCACTTGGAAGGCTAAGACAGGAAGATCATGAGTTCACGGCTAGTCTGGACACATGACAAGATGCTACCTCAAAAGAACAAGTGTCTATCTAGTAGGCAAGTCCAAAACTAATGTTCTAGTTGTACATAATACATTGATTTATGCTAGAAATACCAAACTATTTCATCTCTTTTTTTTCTTTTGAACAACTTTATTTTAAAAAACAAAGATAAATGTACAAATTTTAAGGATTTTTGCATAAAAGTATACGAATACATTTTTGTCAATGTTTAGCTTTTTTTTTCAAAGGTTTGATAGTGTGCATTAAGGTTTTACTAGTTACAATGAGCATAAAGTACATGTAAAACAGGATGTAACCCGGAATTAGTCAACGTTTTCTTGGTGTGTAAGGATTGAGCATAATGATTTTTTTCTTTTCTTTCTTTTCTTTCTTTCTTTCTTTTTTTTTTTTTTTTCTTGAGCTTCACACAGTCTGTGAGTTGTTTCTGGAGTGTTCAGAGCTTTCTGGGGTTAGTATCCCATTATCAGTGACTGCATATTATGTCTGTTCTTTTGTGACTGGGTTATCTCACTCAGAATGATATTCTCTAGATGCAGCCATTTTCTTAAGAATTTGGTTAAGTCATTGTTTCTGGTGGCTGAGTAGTACTCCATTGTGTAAATGTACCACAATTTTTGTATCCATTCATCTTCTGAAGGACATCTGGGTTCTTTCCAGCTTCTGGCTATTATAAATAGAGCTGCTATGAACATTGTGGTGCATATATCTTTGTTGTGTACTAAAGTGTCTCGGGTATATGCCCAGAAGTAGAATAGCTGGGTCTTCAGGTAGTACTATGTTCAATTTTCTGAGGTATCGCCAGACTGATTTCCAGAGTGGTTGTACCAGTTTACAACCCCACCAACAGTGGAGAAGTGTTCCTCTTTCTCCACAACCTTGCCAGCATCTGTTGTCATCTGAGTTTTGGATCTTGGCCAATCTGACTGGTGTGAGGTGGAATCTCAGGGTTGTTTTGATTTGCATTTCCCTGATGGCTAAGGATGTCGAGCACTTCCTCAGATATTTCTCAGCCATTCGGTGTTCCTCAGCTGAGAACATTTTGTTTAGCTCTGTACCCCATTTTTTAATAGGGTTATTTGATTCTCTGGTGTTATTTCATCTCTTTTACTGTTAGTGAAAACTGATTTTATTTTTGTTTCTGTCTTTTGAAAAAGGTAGCCTAGACTGGCCTAGAACTATAAAACTTATGTAATCGTGTGTAATTCTTCTGTTCTGAAAGTGAGCTTAACCTTTTACTCTTGTGTGATGGAGGCAAGCCTTTAACTTCTCTACACTGTGACTGTTGGCTATGCAAGTGTCAGGAGTCAGGCAGATCTGGAGTCTACCATGTGCTCAACCTGTGTAAGGTTAAGAAGCATTCCTTGTCGCACAAGGTTGTTGACGGTGACTATGGAGCCAGCGGTCCATGACCATTATTGCCACGCTATCTGTGATACTTAATTGGTGGATGGAGTGGCAAAGACCATATCTGTAGCTTAATGACCTTCTGCTGGTTTTTATATGCTATAGGAAAATAAGCTTGAATTACTGCCCGAAGGCTGGATTTTCTGTAAGATCCCCCAAGTATCTACTTTGAATTTCTTATTGTAGAGGAGGTTGAAATAATAATATATCCCTTGAACTTCTGTTTTTAAAACTCTTTATATTTTGTTTTCATAAGTCATAATTTTTTGTAAATTAACAATGTTAGAGCACATTATAAGGTAAAATGCTGTAACTATCTCACCATTAGATAATTGCACAAACAGTTGAATTGTCTTTTCCACAAATGTGTGTGTGTGTGTGTGTGTGTGTGTGTGTGTGTGTGTGTATACATACATTGATCTAAACAACACAAAACTACAGTGTGAAGAGGAACATTAAGGGATAGGGCACAGCACAGTAGTCGAAGTGTTAACCTGACACATGTGCAGTCTGAGGTAGAGGTCTCAGCACTGCACCACAAAATCAAAATTAAGCACACTCAGCAATAAACAAAAACTTTCATAAGACAAAACCAAATAGGTGTGATGTTATACACCTGCAATCCTAGCCCTTGAGACCCTGAGGCAGGAGGATTGAAAGTTAAAAGCTATCCTGGTCTTGTTAGGGAATTCCAGATCAGTCTGGACTACACAGACCTGTCACCCTATCTCAAAAACCAGGGAGAGATATACTTAAATTATTTATATCATTTATTTCATGTTTTAATTCTATACAGCCTTAAAAAAAAAAAAAAAAAAAAAAAAAACTAGCCCTGGTTTAGAAATGTTTTAGTAAGCTGGGTCGTGATAGCACACACCTTTAATCTCAGCAAGAGGCAGAGGCAGGGGATACCAGGTCCACAGAGCAAGTTCTAGGATAGCCAGGCCTAAAGAGAAACTTTGTCTCAAGAAAAAAAGAAAAAATGTTTTAGTGAAACTAGTATATTTATATTTCATGTCAATTAGAAACAGAATGGCATGTGTAAGAACCACCAAATAACAATCTCCAACAATTCTGAAGCATTAAATCTATAAAATATTGGCTAATAGAAAAATATCAAAACTCCAAGATACTAAGTTATTCAGAGATAGCAGAATGAATAGTTAACAAATTATCATATACACATTACACTTTGTAAAAATGACTAGTTAACAAATTATTATATATACATTACACTTTTAAAATTTTTTGTTAGCATGTGAAGTTTTACCTAGAATGTGCAAGACCCTGGACTTTATTCTCAACATTACACAACACACACACACACACACACACACACACACACACACACACACACGTTCTTGTTGTAAAGATCGAGTCATTAATAAAAGTCTATGTATATTTTATTACTACTAGGAAAACCATATATGCAGGTGGCAAAGAATTTTAGTAAATGAAAATTTTGGCTTTTGGCCTATTTGTATGCATATGTTTCAGTAGTAACATTACATAATATTTCTAAGCAAAAAATCTAACCTGTTCTGCCCCATGCAGATATTTATGATCCATCAGAAAATTTACCAACTACTCTTTAAGTTATATTTTTTTATAAGTTGTTTCTACTGTTCTTTTCCAGAACTTCCAGAAAGTATGTGCCTTAAATTTCAATGTGGCGTTCATATTCAGTTAGGATTTGCCGCCGAGTTCTCCAATGTCATGATAATCTACACCAGTATAGTCCACAGACCACCTGAGATAATAATGTGTGACGCCTATGTTACTGATTTCCCTCTTGTAAGTCTCTTGCTTCTTATGTCTAAAATACAATAATAACTTCTCGCTTACGAAAGACTGAACTTTAAAAGGAAGCTAGAGCTTGGGGATAGAGTGCAGCCTAGCAGGGGCAAGGCCTATGGTCTATCCCCAGCATCAAAAGAAAAGGTCACTTAAATAATAAACTGTGAAAACATAGACGTCCAGCTCAACAGGGATGGTGTACTCTTTGAATTCCAGCGCTTGGGAAGCAGCCAGCTCACAACCACCTGTAACTCTAGTTGCAGGACATCCAACATCCTTTAGCCTTCAGAGGTACCCATATCCAAGTGATAACACACACTCACACACTCACTCACATACATATACATAAATTAAACACACACACACACAAGAAAGAAAGACTTGTTGAGCTATGGTAGCTGTGGGAAGAACAGAAATCTGTTCTTTCCAAACATTTAATTCTGATATCACTTTAGACTAGTTTAAAGAAACCAATAAATAGTTATTTTTCTCCCAGTGTATGAGTGACAAATTAAAAAATAAGCAAAGACTAAGAGAACAAGAAATCGCAAATATCACTTATTACTTATAAAAGCTTCATGAAGGGCATTGCTTCATGTGAGTGCAAATTATGTAACATGGAGCCCCCAGATTAGGTCCACCCTGCCTGCAGTCATAGCTACAGTGTATAGGATAGGCCTCCCTTGAGTGATGGGCCAGAAAAGACCATAGGCTTCCCTCTGGAGGAGCAGAACACCCCTTCACTAGTGGGTTGACTATAAGAAGAGAAGGGCTCGTTTTCATCTTGCTCATTTGTTCTTTGTAAGTATTCTATGCATATGAATCTCCCTGCAACTTCCCAAAATGATAATAAAGATACAGAGAATCCAAGACTGAAAGGAAACTGGAACAGGTTGCAAAGTGTTCCCAAGGATAGTTTAAGAAGCAACTATCCTATTAGAAATAACTTGAAGTGTTTTTAATGTAACTACTTTGAAAATGTATAGAATTCCTAGGGCAGTTTATGACCTTGGAAATGGTTTTTATGTTTCTTTAGTCCTAGATAAGGGATTACCTAATCAAGCCAGTGCTCATGAGAGAACAGTGTCTCTGAAGATGTTTTATGTAATAGACATTGCATTGCTTTGCATCCCATTGACTGCATCATTGACATTCACTGACTTCTTTTCTTTTCTTTATAGGACCTAGATATTGATCCAAAACATGCAAATAAGGGGACTCCTGAAGAAACTGGCAGCTACTTAGTATCGAAAGAGCTCCCCAAGCACTGCCTTTACACTAGACTCAGCTCACTACAAAAATTAAAGGTCTCCGCTTTTCCTGTTTATAGCAGCTAACAAAAAAGTTGTGGAGCTGAAGTTGATGTGACATTGTCCAGGGATGAGCTGCTCCACTAGGGAATTAAATTGGAGCAGCAATAACTAACCTACAGTGGGTCTTCTCGGTGATACTTGGCTTTAAATTCTGCCTCTAATAGGGGCCTAGGGACTGTCTTCTATGCTGCTGAGAAGTTAGACACATAGTCGAGAGTCCACTTTTGAATTATACATTTTTAAAGTGATGTTTTCTTTGTTTTAGTTTCTACAAAACAAATCAAAATAGGAATTGCTTTTTATTCTAATTTTTGTCGACTAACAAATGAGAAACTGGTTCTGTCTATTTCAGTTCTCCCTTTATCTAATTGAGTTACTATGTAGTATTTTCTTTCTCTTTTTTTTAAAGATTTAGTTATTTATTATATATAAGTACACTGTAGAAGAGGGCATCAGATCCCATTACAGATGGTTGTGAGCCACCATGTAGTTGCTGGGAATTGAACTCAGGATCTCTGGAAGAGCAGTCAGTGCTCTAACCACTGAACCATCTCTCCAGCCCACAGCTTGGGCTTTAAATGTACATATAAAGCAGGGGATTGTCACATTTAAGGAGCCTGTTTCTAGGTGTGGGAAAGATGAGATCCCAGTGCTTCAGAAAGGGGAAGAAATCTCTGGTTTTGTAACATTAGTAAGAACTAGAATTCTATTAGCCAGATAAGATCCAAATGATCCTGCCTGCCTGTTTGCTTAAGGGGGGTTAGAAAGGATGCCTCTGGGATTTGAACCCTCAGTCAGTAAACATGGTACGCCTCTTTTCACTTTTAGGAGCATCTGATCTTCACAGTGTGTCTATCGTATCAGTACTCAGGGCTGGAAGACACTGTGGAGGAGAAGCAGGAAGTGAACGTGGGGAAGCCTCTGATTGCCAAGCTAGACATGCATCGAGGACTGGGCAGGAAGGCCTGCTTCCAAGCGTGTCGTGTGCCTGACGAGCCTTACCACAGCTCCACGTCTACCTCAGCGGGAGCAGGGCGTTTCCATTCCTCTCAGGACTCACTCCATGATGTGTACCGTTCACATCCTGGGGATTCAGACAGTGGTATTCCACCAGACAGGTGTCACTGCAGCCGGACTCCACATGCCTTTATTTCAGATTATCCCAACCACCACCCCTGCCAGTTTGGTAGAAGTAATGTGCCTGTAGAGACAACTGATGAGATGCCATTCAGTTTCTCTGACAGGCTTATGATTTCTGAAAACTGACCGTCATGTTTTTGAAAACTAGAATAATTACAGTAAGCTCACATAAATTAACACTCATATAAAGTTAGGTGTGGTGAAAAGGCAAACTCGTATGTTTGGAGAGAAAGCTAGCAACTTTTTATAGCAAGCTCCCAAGAATATGAGACATTAAAATTACATTATTTAAGGTGGGCAGTAATGGGCACACACCTTTAATCTTAGCACTCAACAGGCAGAGGAAGGGACCGAGCTCTGAGTTTGAGACCAGCCTGGTCTACATAGTGAGTTCCAGGACATCCAGAAATGCACAGAGAAATCCTGTCTAAAAAAAAAAACAAAAGCAAAAAATGATTGCATTATTTAACCGTACTATCTTTTGTTTTTGTCCTAAGACTTAGTGAATGAATTTGTTCTCTAAGAATGAAGTTTGAATCCAGCTTAATGGTACAGTGCTCACCTAACATGTGGAAGGCCCTGCGTTGGCTCATCACTACTGGAGGGGAAAATGAGTTATTAGAGTAAATATGTATGTGTAACAGATATTTCCATCTTGACCACTCAAAAGAGCCATGAAAATGGCATTAATATAAATTGAGTTATGGTGTTAGCACCAAAAAAAGAACCCGTTCTCCTTTTCAGAGTTATTTACGTGTATGTGGGGGCCCGAGTGTGTCTGCACTAATGGAGACCAGAAGAGGGCATCAGATCCTGGAACTGGAATTACAGGCAGGTGTAAGCCACTCAGTGTGAATGCTAAGAGCTGAACCTACTTCCTCTCCAAGTGCCTTAACATCTCTTTCCCCAGAAAGAGCCTTCCAGGCATTGGGCTTAATAACTTCATTTCATCAATGGGAAAAACAGATAGAGGCAAGCTCTCTTACACGGGAGCGCAACTGAAGTCTCAGTTCTGGGCTCAAATTTTTCTTCCAGTGCTTTCTACTCTACGAGTGGTTTCGCCACTTTAAAAAAGTCTCAGAGTGTGTTGGTGCATGCTTTTAATCCCAGCGCCCGGGAGTCAGAGGCAGGTAGGGCTACACTAAAAAATGTCTCGAAAAACCAAAAAAAAAAAAAAGAAAGTCTTAGAGCTGGAGTGATGACTCAGTTTTAGAGTGCCTACTGTGAAGTGTGAGGACCAGAGTTAGATCCCCATCACCTACATACAAGTTTGAGGGCATGGACAGGCAAGTCCTTGAGCTAGTTGTTTGGCCAGCCAAATCAAGGCTGTCTAAAATAAGGGAGAATGCAGCTGAGGAAGACAACCAGTATCGACCATCGCTGTCCAGCTGTGTGTGTGTGTGCATATGTACTCCATAAAAACAGACATACAAAGGTCTTGGAAGAACACCAGCACAGAGAATAGGCATCTGGACTGCCTTGGGGTTTCTACTGCTGTGATAAACACCACAACCACATGCAGCTTGGGGAAGACAAGATGGATCTCGGCTGACCACTCAGGTCTCGCTCCATCACTGAGGGAAGTCACTGATGCAGAGGCCATGGATGGGTGCTGCTCATTGGCTTGCTCTCCGGGGCTTGCTCAGCCTGCTTCCTTATAGCACGCAGCATCACATCCCTGCTGTGTGCTGGGCCCTCACGTATTACTCATCAATCAAAATGCACCACAGACCCAACAGGCCAACCTGATGAAGGCATTTTCTCAGTGGAAGTTCCTCTTCAAAAATGAATAGTTTGTGTCAAACTAACAAAAAAAAACAAAACAAAACAGCCAGCATATGAACGTTTTCCTCAACATCTTTAAAGTGTCTGACCTTTCAAGTGTCTAGCTTGAGCGTAAAGGAGCCAGCTAACCTTGTCAGTAAGTCACGAATTCTTGTCAGATCCCATAACCAAGCTTAGGTCATTGCTGTGCACATGGGCACAAGTTTAACATGACTGTTATTTTGCTTTTGTGGGCTTTTCTTAACAAACAGCCTAGTATATTGTAAGTTGTTTCCTGTTACTTGAAACATCCATATGGGGAGGGCTAAATAAAATTAATTAAAATAGATAAGTTATGGGGCCTGGAGAGATGGCTCAGTGGTTAAGAGCACTGGCTGCCCTTCCAGAGGTCCTGAGTTCAATTCCCAGCAACCACATGGTGGCTCACAACCATCTGTACTAAGGATCTAGTGCCCTTTTCTGGTCTGCAGGCATGTATGCAGGCAGGACACTGTATACATAATAAATCTTTAAAGTTACACTTGAATTGTATTCACACCAGAATTACTTTGTAAAAACAAAAATGCATATTTAACATGACCAGTTGTTAATGTACAAAATATTCTGTATAGCAACCTAGAACAGCATAACAGTTTATCTGCGTTGAAATGATTGTTTGCTTAGCTGTGTTTCCCCACTTGTATATACTGAACAACTGTTGTGTAACTTAAAATACAGATGAATGCAATTATAAAGATGCCCAGCTTTGAGACCTTTCTCTTGAGGACACGTTTCTCTTTCTATAAACACACTCTTAGATATGGGTACTGGTGAAGCATGCATATTTCATGTCCTGAATTCTAATTCATGTTAGCTGGGGATAGAGCTCAGTCGGGGTATGCTTGCTTGCACACCAAAGTCTTGGGTTTGATCCACAGAATCTCAAAACAAAGTAAATCCGCTCTTGCCTACACACCTTTTTTTTTTTTTTTCATGAAGTTTGAGCACATTGGATCAACAGCATCATAAGTAGTAAATCTGGTACATATTTTTTCCATTAAGTGTCTAGGCTTGAGAGCAGAGGACAGCCCGGCTTTGTGGTGCTGAGGTGAGCATCTTCTATCCAGGCTCATTTAACCGTCAACAGGCCTGGAACTACAGATGAGGAAACTGACTGTTGAACTAACTCAACATGTTCATGTGCCTCGGATGACTCAGATCTGGACCACAGTGCTGTCACTGCTGTGACAAGATGGTGGGGGAGGTATTGTGATGACTACAAATCAGTGCCAGAGCTGTGTTACATCAGGTGCTCACACTCGATGGAAGAGAAAATAATTTTATGTCTAAGACAAAAGAAAAAAAACCTTTGAAGTCTGCAAGAAATCGTTATCTTTTGACAGCAGCAGAAGTGATGTCTTAAGTTAGGAGAACTCACATGCTAGATCTTGGTTTTCTCTAACCACAACAGGAAAAGGCTTCAGATAACTTTTTTGATTGGTTTGGTTTTTGGTTTTCATTTTTTATTTTTTTTAGAAAGGGGGTCTCTAGTCCTAGCTGTCCTGAAGCAAAATCAGGGTGGTTTCAAACCAGATCTACTTGACTCTGCTTCCCAAGTGCTGGAGTTAAGTGCATGTGCCGTCATGCCAGGCTTTCTGAAACTGTCTTAAGAGCTCCAGTCTTAAGGAGACTATCCACCCCTGCATGTGTGTGTGTGTGTGTGTGTGTGTGTGTGTGTGTGTGAACATGAATGTATGTGCCCTCAGAGAATAGAGTGTTAGATCCCCTAGGGCTAGAGCGGCATCCATTTTTGAAGCACCACAGCACTAGTCCACTGCAAGAACAGTGTGTTCTGTTAACTATTGAGCCATCTCTGCAGCCCCTACTTTTAGACAGTATCTCTCACTAAAATGAGGGCTTCCCAGTTCAACAAGATTAGTTGGCTAGTGAGCCCTGGGGATCCTCCTATATGCCCACCCAGTGCTAGGATTATACCACACTGGATTCTTACATAGGTCTGAGGCATCCAAACTCCGGTCCTTATGCTTACACAGCAAACACTGTACAAAATAAGCCATCACCCTAGCCTAATAAAAGTTTTAATGTTGAAATGTTCATAGAAGAAAATAATTTGCTATCAGATGAAAACCACAGGTCACATTAAAAATAACTCTTAAACTGGATGTAATGGCACACTTTTAATCTACTCAGGAGGCAGAGGCGTGCAGATCTCTGAGTTTAAGACCAGTCTAGTCTACAAAGCAAGTTCCAGAACAGCCAGGGCTACACAGAGAAACTCTAATAGGTGGGTGGGTGAGTGGGTGGGTTGATGGATAGAATCTCAAAAGGACTTGGTCTAAACTAATGATGTTGATAAGGTTTGTGAACAAGCCTATTCAGATAAATACATTTTAAAAAGTATCTTAGTTACTTTTTCTACTGCTGTGAAGAAACACCAAGATAAAAACAACTTACAGAAGAGTTTACTGGGGGCTCACAGTTTCGGAGGATGCACCTACGGTCATCATGTCAGGAAGAATAGCAGCAGGTCAGCACAGTGCTGGAGCAGTAACAGAGAACTTACATCCTTATCTGCATGTTGGAGGCAAAGCGAGAGCTAACTGGGAATGGTATGAGCATTTGAAACCTTAAGTCCCTACCCCAGTGACACACCACCCAAAGGCCAGACCCTCTAATTCTTCCCAACTGCTGACCAAGCATTCAAGTATATGAGCCTATTTGGGCCATTCTCGCTCAAACCACCTCATCTTTAAAGTAGGCTTATAAGCTTTAGTTTTATTCCCACTTTATGTAGAATGGTCCTTTCTGAGTTACAAAGTGTTTCTCTAATTTTCATAATCTGTAACAATCTGCAACATGCTATTCAGACATTGTCCTCTGACCTTCTCTTCTATGTCCATTCTCACTAGGTGAGTGCTTTTTGTTTCTCTTCCCACTTTCTCCTTCAGATGCACTTGACCTCCCAGTGAGTCCAATGGTTTGCAGACTGTTCGAGCAGCTCTCCTTTGAAGGAATAGGGACTCCCCCCTCTGCTTCACAGAACAAGTCTGCTGCTATCACCTCCTTTACTTTCCAGGTAAGCTGCAGTTTGCATGAAGTTTCCCAGACAAGGGGTGTCTAGTCTCAGTACTCTAGCTTTAGGTTAGCAAGTCTCTCACATACAGCCACAGTAGCACCAAACTGTACTGCGAAATAGGGAAAAGGGAACAGATTCCCAGTTCGCAGTGGGGAGTGGATTCCCCACTCTTCTCAAAGAAGGAGGGCATCTATGAGTCCGTCATCTTGAGCTGCTGGTGACAAGCAGTTTTGGTCCCTGGAGTGAATAGCACCAAGTTTAGCCCTCAAATCAACTGTAAGGTATGGCTTGCTGGCAGGTATTAGCAACAAGACAAGGTACCATGTGCTACTCTCCAGTCTGAATCAGTTATTACTGCCAACTAAGGTTAGTTTCCTAAAGCCTGCTTTTCCTCTGTGGTATCATGGGACTTTTGCCCTGAAGGGGTGTTGGGTTTTGTCAAAGATCTTTTATGCATCTAATGAGATGATTGGGTAGTTTTTGTCTGTTTCTACGGTGGGTCACATATATTGATTTGCATTTATTGAGCCATCCCTGCATCTCTGAGATGAAGGCTACTTGATCATGGTGGATGATCTTTTTAATGTGTTTCTTTTTTTTTTTTAAGATTTTATTTATTTATTTGTTCTATGTGAGTACACTATAGCTGTCTTCAGACACACCAGAAGAAGACATCAGAAAACATTACAGATAGTTGTGAGCCACCATGTGGTTGCTAGGAATTGAACTCAGGACCTCAGGAAGAACAGTCAGTGCTCTTAACCACTAAGCCATCTCTCCAGCCCTAATGTGTTTCTTAGATTTGGTTTGCAATTGAGATTTTTTTTTTTTTTTTTTTGCACCAATGTGAGGGAGATTGGTCCATACTTCTTTTTCTTTGTTGTGTCTTTATGTTGTTTAGGTATCTGGGTAACTGTGGCCTGATAAAAAGAATTGGGCAGTGTTCCTTCTGTTTCTATTTTATTGAATAATTTAAGGAGTATCATGCCAAGGACCAGCCTTGGTTTGGAGAAGGATTCTGAAGATGAGGTGTCCGGAAGAATTGGGAGGGGGGAGAACAACTGTGGATACAAGCTGACAGCCTGTGTTCTGCTTGAGACAGCTCTCCAGATAGCTCTCTGTTTGAGACAGCTCCCTCTTGCTATAAAATATAAATAAATAAATAAATAAATAAATAAATAAATAAATAAATAAATATTCTCTGGAAAGCTCATCTCTTGCAGACCAAAAGCCCACCAGTCTTTAATTTTCACAGCAATCCAATCATTGCCCCAGGTTTCCTTTTGATTATCTCATGAATCAGTGTCCCCTGACCCCAGCACCCAGTTTCTTAGAAGAAGACAGAAAATTTGTTCTTTTTTCTTCTTTTTTCCCCTAACATTGTAAATGAATTTAGAGATCTGCCTGCCTTTGTGAGCACAGACAATAAATTTATCTGGGTGAGTCCCTGTCCTGAAATTACCATTCCTACCATGCCTGGACCTAAATTTCTTATGTCCCAGGCTGACCTTGAACTCAGGAATCTGCCATGTCACTCTGTCCCTTTTGTGACCATGCAAAACTAAGCAGTATCAAAGCTAGTCTTTGAAAGTAGAATTCTGTGCTAAAATCATCTGTTCCTGGGCTTTTATGGTTTAGTAGATATTTAATGACTTTCTATTTCACTAGGGACTATAGGTCTGTTTATATTTTCTATCTGATTTTGATTTAACTTTAGTAAGTGGCATATATCAAGAAAATTACTTATTTCTATTATATTTTCCAATTGTGTGTAGTTCAGTTTTTTAAGTATATCTTTACAATACTCTAGAATTCCTCTGTGCCCGTTGTTACATCCCCCTCTTTGCCTCTAATTTAGTTGATTTGTATATTCTATCTGCCATTTAAATAATTTAAGTAAGAATTTGATTGATTGTCTCAAACAATTGACTCTTTGTTTCATTAATTCTTTGTATTGTATCATATTGTTTGTTACCATGTTATTTACTTCACCCAGGAGTTTAACTGATTTTTGACATCTACCGATTTTGTGTGTGATTATTTTCTCTAGAGCTTTCAGATGTGCTGGTAAGTTACTAGTACGAGATCTCTCTGGCTTTTTAATGTGGTCACTTAATGCCTTAAATTTAGAACCTTCTTCATTGTGTTTCATAAACTTGGTTAGGTTCTATTTTTATTTTCATTCTATTCTAGAAAGTTTTTAATTTTTTCTTAACTTCTGTCTTGACAGATTTTTTTTTTTATCAGCAGTGAGTTGTGAGCTCTCTTTTCGTTTTGTTGGTTTGGTTTTTGTTGTTGTTTAGTTTATTTGATTTTGAGACAGAGTTTCTCTGTGTAGCCCTGGCTGTCCTGGAACTCACTCTGTAGACCAGGCTAGCCTCAAACTCAGAGATCTGCCTGCCTCTGCTTCCTGAGGGCTAGGATTAAAGGGGTGTGTGTGTGTGTGTGTGTGTGTGTGTGTGTGTGTGTGTGTGTGTGTGTGTGTGTGTGTGTGTGACCACCCAGACTTTCTATTGTTTCTGTTGTTACTGATCTTCTTCATCTTTCACCCACAGTGGTCAGATAGAATGCTGGCTATTATTTTAAATTTCTTGTATCTGTTAAGACTTGTTTTGTGGGCTGAAGAGATGGTTCAGTGGTTAGAGCACTGACTGCTGTTCCAGAGGTCCTGAGTTCAGTTCCCAGCAACCACATGGTGGCTCACAACCATCTATAATGGGATCTGATGCCCTCTTGGTGTGTCTGAAGACAGCAATAATGTACTCATATCACTAAAAATAAAGAAATATTTTAAAGGGGGGCTGGAGAGATGGCTCAGTGGTTGAGAGCACTGACTGCTCTTCCAGAGGACCTGAGTTCAATTTCCAGCAATCACATGGTGGTTCACAACCATCTGTAATGGAATCCAGTGTCCCCTTTGGGTATGTCTGAAGAGAGCGATAGTATACTCATATTAATAAAATAAATAAATCTTTTTTAAAAAGAAGTACATAAAAAAAGTTTTTTTAAAAAACAATCATTATGTTTTAGGGAACAAAAGAAGAATAAGGGAGAAACTAACCATCTGGAAAACTCCTTTTGGAGCTTGGGAACTTGAACTTAATTTCACCTTATGATCAAAATGGAGTCTGAAAACAAAATGGCAGCACTTAGAATAAGTCTCATTTGTTTGATCTCAACATAGTGCCTGTCTTATCTCTTCTGATTACTTCTGGCTTGAAGTCTGTATTGTCAGATACTAAAATGGCTATGTAGTCTTACTTCTTTAAGTCTGTTTATTTGAAATATTTTTTCACCCTGAGGCAACATCTGTCCTTGAGGCTGTTGAAGTTGACTCCCATCCCCACATAGCTGTAGCCACTTTGCTCAATGCTTGCCAGATATTTCAGATATTTCATACTGTGGTTATAATATGCTTGCCAGTCATTGACAAAGGAAAAAAACTACTTGACTCAGAGCAGGGTCATGCTGACCACATATCCTGTAATGTTCTGTATATTCCGAGGTTTGTTAAGCTTAAGAAATTCCACAACCCTACGCTCCACTGAGGACCAGAATAAAGATCAATTTAGCCAAACTAGTCTGAGTCAAAGCCATCCACCGGGCAGTACCTGCACATGAGTTCACTGTGGTTTTTTCTTTTATAAACTGGCCCTGAGAGATGTTCGTTGTTGTGGCTCAGCCCCTGAATGCCAAGCTACAGCCCTGATCAACCAGCCTTAGGGTGTGCGGTCAATAAACCATCCCTATCTGACTGAGATCTGTGTTTGAGTGGTGTGAAGGTAACTCTTGGATCCCAACAATGTTAAGGTGTGCTTCTTGGATGCAGAAGGATGGATCCTGTTTTTTAATACAGTCTGTTCGCCTGTGTCTTTTTTTATCAGGAATTGAGACCATTGGTGTTGAGAGTTACCAGTGAGCAATGTATTGATTCCTGTTATTTTGTTGTTCTGGTGGTGGTGATGTGGGGCTTCCCCTGTCTTTTGACTTGCTAGTCTAACATTGCTTATTCCTTGTGTTTTCTTGGGATGGTTAACCTCTTTAGGTTGAATTTTTTCTTCTAGCTCCTTCTATAGAGCTGGATTTGTAGATCCTGCTTTGAATTTCTTTATTTATTGCAATTAAACGTGTTGCTGGATATAGTAGTCTGGGCTGGCATCTATGGTCCCTTGGAGTCTGTAGAACACCTGTCTGGGCTCTTCTGGCTTTTAGAGTCTCTATTGAAAATACAAATGTTATTCTGATGGGTCTGTTTTTATATGTTACTTGATCTTTTCCCCTGCAACCTTTAATAGTCTTTCTTTCGTCTGTATGTTCAGTGTTTTGATTATTGTGTGTCAATGGGGAGTTTCTTTTCTGGTCCAGTGTATTTAGTATTCAGTATATTGTACCTTGATAGATCTCTCCTTTAGGTTAGAGGAGTTTTCTTTTATGATTTATTTTCTTTTTTTAATTTTATTTATTTTATGTGAGTGCACTATAGCTGTCTTTAGACACACCAGAAGAGGGCATCAGATCCCATTACAGATGGTGTGATCCACCATGTGGTTGCTGGGAATTGAACTCAGGACCTCTGGGAGAGCAGTCAGTGATCTTAACCACTGAGCTGTCTCTCCAGCCCATGATTTATTTTCTGTGCCTTTGACCTGCGTTTTTTTCTCCTTCCTCTGTTTCTATCATTTGTAGAATTGGTCTTTTCATAGTGTTCCAGACTTCCTGGATGTTTGTGCCTGTATTTATGTTTTTAGATTTAACATTTTCTTTGACTGAGATATTCAAAATATCCATTTCTTCTCTCTTGTCTTCAATGCATGAGAGTATCTCTTCCATCTCCTGTCTCTGTTAATAAGGCTTGCCTCTAGAGCTCTTGTTCAAGTTCCTAAATTTTTTATTTCCAGTTTTCCCTCTGTTTGAGTTTTCTTTACTAATTTTATTTCTACTTCTTTGTCTTGAATTATTTTCTCATTCATTCCACATTTTCATTAATAGAATGCTGATGCTAATTTCCTGGTTAAGGTCCTTGAACATGTTCATAATACTATTTCACAGTCCTTGCCTTGTGGTTCAGCTGTATCGAATTTCTCATGCCCTACAGCAGTAGTGGGTTTTGGTGGAGGCCTTGATTGTTGTTGATGGTGTTGGGGATGACTGTGAGTCTAGGTGTTGCTATCATGTCTTTTTGGTGGGTGATTTAGTCCTTGGTTTCTCTTGCCCACTGTGAATCTTGGGAACTTGCATTGGCTGTGGGTTGCTTGGTAGGGAATACTTCTGAGTCTCTGCCAAGCTTGACCACTAATGGTCCGAGATAGAACATATTTCTAAGTACTGGAAACGGACACAAAGGGATGGAGGCAGGGTAGATGGAAACTAAAAGGGTTTACAGGACAGAGGGAAGCTGGGTTTGCCACGAGGTTCAGCAGAGTCCCCAGGAAGTAGAATCAGAGGAAGAGAACAGTCCCCTGCAAATGGTCTGCTACAGGGCTGGGGATGAGACAGGGGAACTGGATGGAGAGGACAGAAAGGAGAATGAAGATGCCTGCCTTACCCCCAGCTGGGTTCTGGGCACAGAATGTGGTGCCTCCCAGTGTGGGCAGCTGGATAAAGGGGTGGGGTGAAGGGTGTGGGCAGCTGGATAAAGGGGTGGGGTGAAGGGTGTGGGCAGCTGGATAAAGGGGTGGGGTGAAGGGCAAGATCTGTGAGTCCCCTGGGAATGGGGCAGAGGGGAAGGAGAGGTCCCAGCAGGTGGGCTACTGTTAACCATAATTTTTTTTAAATTAAAGACTCTTAAAAACTCCAAAATCAAAAAAAAAAAATCAAAATCTTTAGACTTTCAGCAAAGTAGCAGGATACAAAATTAACACACAAAACTCAGAATCTTTGTATGCATCAAAACTAAACTTTCTCAGAAGTAAGTCAGATAAAAAACATTCCTTTTACAGATGGATTGTCTTAGCCAGGGTTTCTATCCCCGCACAAAACATCATGACCAAGAAGCAAGTTGGGGAGGAAAGGGTTTATTCAGCTTACACTTCCACATTGCTGTTCATCACCAAAGGAAGTCAGGACTGGAACCCAAGCAGGTCAGGAAGCAGGAGCTGATGCAGAGGCCATGGAGGGATGTTACTTACTGGTTTTCTCAACCTGCTTTCTTACAGAACCCAGGACAACCAACCAGCCCAGGGATGACCCCACCCACAATGGGCCCTCCCACCCTTGATCACTAATTGACAAGATGCTTTACAGCTGGATCTCATGGAGGCATTTCCTCAACTGAGGCTCCTTTCTCTGTGATAACTCCAGCTTGTGTCACGTTAACACAAAAGCAGCTGGTACTTGGGTGGTGGTACATGTCTTTAGTCCCAGTACTCCAGAGGCAGAGGTAGGCAGATGTCTGTGAGTTCAAGATCATCCTAGTCTACAGAGTACGTTCCAGGACAGCCTGGGCTACACAGAGAAACCTTGCCTCAAAAAAAATTAAAAAGCCCATTTACAATAGCAAGACAAAAACAACTAGTAATAAACATAACCCAGGAAATAAAAGCCTTCTACAATAAAAATGTATTTAAAACACAAACACAAACTTAAGACTGTAGAAAACCTAGAATGACCTCCCATGCCAATGAGCTGGCAGGATTAATATAGTAAAAATGACTATTACCAAAAACAATCTACATCTTCAATGTAATCTCAATCAAAATACCAGTGGCATCCCTCACAAAACCGTAGGGAAGGAGTGACAAGATAAAAATTTTGTTGTTTTGAGACGAGAGGCCAGTGGCAATTTTACCACAGCCCTGAAAAGAAGACTGTGTGATCTTTTAATTTTTATATTATATTATATTATATTATATTACATTACATTTATTTTACTTTTGAGACAGGGTCTTTCTATGTAGTCCTGGATGTGTTCTGGAACTCGATATGTAGACCAGGGTGGCCTCAACTCACATCCTGCCCTACTTCTCAAATGCTGGGATTAAATGTGTGCGCACCACCACACCCAGCCAACTTTGTAAAAGATTAATTACAATTTTATTTATCTTGGTCAGAGCATGCCACCATATGCATGTGAAGACCCGAGGACAGCGGTAGGAGTCGGTTCTCTTGCCTTGTGTGGTGAGCTGTGAGATGGAAATAAAATCTGCTTGGTGACAGATAACTAACTGTTGGGCAGGATCATCCGTCACCCTGAGGTCAGTCAGGACTTTCTGTTGCAGTCCCTTGCGCCCCCTGCTGGTACAGTGCGGTAATTGTGGCTGGTCTATAAGCCCTGTGAAGTGGAATGGAAAAAGAAGAGATCCCAAAACATTCACAGAAACATGGTTGAAAGAGACGTTAAGAGTGGTGTGTGTGTGTGTGTGTGTGTGTGTGTGTGTGTGTGTGTAAGAGACATTAACAGTGGCAGGTGTATGTGTGTGTGTTTAACCCGTCTTGAAAAAGAAAATCCAAAGCCGCCTTCTCTCTTGCTTTAAGTCTCATTCTCCACATCGCCCTCTTTCTGTGGCATCGTTCTTGGGGCAGACTGGCAAAGCCCGTATGTGAGGGGCTGTCCTGGATTCTGGGAGCAGCTCATCTTTGGGGAATCAGCCAAGACTGATTGAAGAGAGATCGCAGAGACTTCCGGCAGGGGGCAGCGCAGGCTTGTTTTTGTCTTTGGCTGGCAAGCTCTATGTCCCCTTGGCATTTTCTCAGAGTCTTGCTCAAGCATACTGAAGACAGTGCCCGGGCACTTCATTTTTATGACTAGGAGATCGCCTCATACACTCGGATCAATACAGTAGGGAGCGAAGGGGGGGGGGGAAGGGCAGGGGAGGCGCGAAGAGGGAACTTTCAGAATGGCGATCACAGGGAAGCCGCCTAGCCGATGGGAGAACTTGGACCAGCTTTGCAGGACTCTGTTCCATGCTCCTCTTCTTTCCTCGTCCACCCAGACTCCACTGGCTCCAGAAGAGCAAAATAATGTCAGGAGGGAGCGCCTCTAGGTGCCTTCTGAGGGAGGCGCCTTCTTTTGAGAGCCATCTTGAGAAGAGGGAAGCATACACAAAGAATTGAGAATACAACCCTATCTTTAAACCTACCGGTCAGCTAAAAAAGAAAGGGTCTTAGAATGATGGTTGAGAACTCCCCCAGCCACAGCCCGACTTGAGTCTGTTCCAACGGGGTGTCAAACCATGACAAAAGGCCCCTTGGCCCTTTATGATCTGTTTCGGTGTGTTTCCCTACTGTGTTTCTCTTTTATTTATTTTTGTTGTGTGTTCCTGGGTGATGGGCACTGCATCTGTGGTCAGGAGACAACTTTGTACAGTCAGTTTTCTCCTTCCACGTTTCTATGGTTTCCAGGAATGGAACTGGAGTCGCCAGACTTGTAAGCAAGAACCTTTACCCATGAGCTATCTATCTGGCCCACTGTTTTCTTAACTGCAGTAAAATATACAAGTAACCATATTTTTAAAAAATATTTTATTTATATGAGCACACTGTAGCTGTCCTCAGAGACACCAGAAGAGAGCATCAGATCCCATTACAGATGGTTGTGAGCCGCCATGTGGTTGCTGGGAATTGAACTCAGGACCTGTGGAAGAGCAGTCAGTGCTCTTCACGGCTGAGCCATCTCTCCAGCCCAAGTAACCATTTTTTAAATGTGCAGTTCCATAGTGATGGTGCTGTCGTGCTAGACTGTTGCTTCCACAAATGTTCGTGAGGCACAAGGCTGGGAAGATGGCTCTGCATGGGCCACATGCCACCCACTCAAGCAAGAGAACCTGGTTCAGATCACTGACAAAACACACACACACACACACACACACACAGCCCTGGCATGGCAGCAGGCAAGGTAGAGACAGACAAGATAAGGAGATCAAAGCCACCCAGGCACCAATGTTGAGTCCTGGATTTAATGATGGGGCCCTGTCTCAAATGATAAGGTGGTACATAATTGTGAGACACCCAGTGTTGACTTCTATGCTATGAACACACACACACACACACACACACACACGCACGCGCACACACACACACATGCACACACACACACACACACACACACACACACACGGATGAGGAACAGAAGTGTGGTGAGCCTCAAGGCACAGACCTGAAGGGTGGTGTAGCGGAGAAGAAAAACTCAGAAGGAATTCCAAGGTGGATGCAGGTTCTGCAGGTCACTGTGCACCTGAACTTTCCAGATGCCTCAACCCAGTGTCTCAGTCACATCTCCCTGTTGTCTTCCCCACCACACAAAGACTCGAGCTCATCTGGTAGTACTCAAAAATGAACCCACGGAAAAGAACTGTACAATCAGGCATAGTAATGCATGCTTTTAATCTCAGTCCTTGGGCTGGAGAGGTGGCTCAGCGATTAAAAGCACTGACTGCTCTTCTAGAGGTCCTGAGTTTAAATGCCACATGGTGGCTCACAGCCATCTGTCATGGGATCCGACACCCTCTTCTGGTGTGTCTGAGGACAGCAACAGTGTATTCATATACACAAAATAAATCTCAATCTGAGCCCTCAGGAGGCAGAGACTGTGAATCCCTGTGAGTTTTTAGGCCAACTTGCTCTATCAAACCAAGGCTATACTGAGATCCTGTCTCAAAACCACAAATGAAAAGAAAGAAGGGAGAAGAAGAAAGAAGAAAGTCACCCATGCAGAGAGTGAATGGGAAATTACAATTATTGATGACCAGATTTTTTTTCTTTTCTTTTTCTTTTATTTCCTCCTCCTCCACCACCTTTTCTTTCTCCTCCTCCTCCTCCTTCTCTTTCTCCTCCTTTCTTCAAGTTAAGACAGTTAGTTTCACCATGCAGTTCAGACTATTTTGGAGCTCAAGAGTGGACTGGTATCCACTGCTAGAATGATGGGAAATGTCTCTACAGTAATTATGCAGTAAATTAACTCACTCTAGACCACAACAGGGAAAATGATTTGTTGAACACAGCAAGAAGCCATAGGGCTGAAGTGTAACTAGAATGCTGACTGTATGTAGTGTTCCGTGGGTGAGTTGGGATAGGGTAGGATGGGCAGTTTCCAGTCCTGGCTGTCCAGTGTGCAGTTCTGGGAACTCAGAGCACTCTGTGGTGAAGGAAAACTCCTGAAGAGAAGCTGTGTCTGCAGAGAGTGGTTGATCGATTAGAATTTCAGCACCGTGGAGAAACTGGAATATTGCAGGTCCACAGGCTAATTGTCTTATCTGGGGCTAGTTCTGGTCCTCTGGAACAGCCGTTCCTTGCTGGTTTCTGTGTCTGAACTAATAATAGCTTGTGACTAATAGAAACCTTTTGGAGCCGGGCATGGTGACACACACTTCAATCCCAGCATTTAGAAAGTAAGGCAGGAGGGTCTCTGAGTTTTAGGCCAGTCTGGTACAAAGTGACAACCGGGACAACCAGGGCTGTTATATAGAGAAAACTTGTCTCCAAATAACCAAAAAAGAAAAGAGAGAGTAAAAGAAGGAAAGGAAAGGATGGAAGGAAGGAAGGAAGAAAGGAAGGAAGGAAGGAAGGAAAGAAGGAAGGAAGGAAGGGAAAGAAACTTTTGAAATCCATTAACTTAAGAGAGCAATCCCTTCCACCAATCCAATAGCTAAGAATCTAAGAAGGCCATCGGCTAGCATCTGGACCTAGTGAAAAGATTTCCCCCATCCTGTTCTACTACTCGGTACATCTCTCTGATGTATATCAACCAATTCATTTTAAACTTGCCTTGCTAGCAGGTCAGTGGTTGTGCACGCCTTTAATCTCAGCACTTTGGGGGCAGAGACAGGTGGATCTCTGTGAATTCCAGGACAATGGTCTACAGATCAAGCTCCAGAACAGCCAGGACTGCATAGCGAGACCCTGTCTAAAAAAATAAAAAATAAAAACAAACAACAACAAAACTTGCTTTGATCCATGACTTCCTTTGTTTTGTAAAACTATAAAGCTTCATGAGACTGCTTCCACATTGGAACATGGAATTTGGGGTAACCTAAATCTGTGTTCCTGGGCCCCAATCACTCAACACGGCTCCAAGCATAAACTACCTATTTCCTTTAAAATGAGAGTTGTAATTTTTTTTTTTTTTTTTTTTTTTTTTGGTGCCGGCACTGTTGTGCACATAATTTCCGGTTGTGCAATGTCTGCCATAGAAATCTGGGCCCTGTGGAACAGGGTCATGTAAATAAAGGTTATCCTGGTCAGAGGCCCTCAGGACACACTGGGTTACAGTTCTTTGGTGTCAAGTTACTGCATTCTGCAGCTAGCAGCTAGTGCAGACACCCTCAGGGTGCACAGCCCCATCTTCTGGTCTCTAATTAAAAGGCTTCTCTTCACACAGCCCTGTCTGGCCTCAATGGCATCTCTCCACCACAGCCTGACAACCTATCACACTTAATTCCTGAATTTTACTTTCCAGTGCTTGTGGTGTGTGTGTGTGTGTGTGTGTGTGTGTGTGTACATACGTTTCCACGTGTGTGGAGCCAGAGAACAGTTTGATGAGGGCAGTTCTTTCTTTTCTCCCTCTTGTGAGTGTCCAGGGTGGAAGTCTCCTTTCCTCAGCAGCTGCCAATGTGCTTGATCCTGGTCCTCCTGAGGGGGCTCAAGCCATGTTCTCTCAGGTGGGGTGTTCACTCCATCTGGTGACCAGCATCCTGAGAGCTCAGCTCGCCTGCAGCTACATCCTGCAGGACCACAGGTGATGGTAAAGGCTGATAAGATCAATGCTCTCCATAAAGCAGCTGCTGTCCACGTGGACCTGAACCTTCCTGGCCTGGCTTGTTTGCAAAGGCCCCGACCGACTTAAGTCAACACAGGAAGCGTCATCTGCAATGTAGAGGTTGGTAGGCCTGCCCCAGCAGCTGAAGCCACACCAACAAGCTGTTCTGTCCCCTCTACCACCGCCACCTTAACTGAGAGGGAACAACGGAGGAAGAATCCAAGAAGTTTGATGCTGACCTGGGCTTTGGTCTTTTGGGTTTGAGATGCTTTTGTCAACGTGTTCAAGAGAAAACAAAATCTGGAGAGGGGAAAACAACAACAACAAAAGACACAGATGGAAGTCAAGTCGGCAGACTTTCATAGCAAATGCTTTTAACTGTGCCAGCAGCCTGGCTATTAAGCATCAAAATGGGTTAGGTATGTGGTCATGATGAACCAGAAAACTGAGCAAGACAGAACCTGAGCCCTACTGATAGCAATGGCTAAGTAAGAAGTTGCTTCCTATATGCCTTGCCCCAGGCCAAGTGTTTAGTCACTCTGGCCTGTGCTCTGCTAATGCTTACCCTAATCCCTGTCACAGAGCAGGAGTCTGGGCCTGAGGACGTGCAGGTCCTCTCGTGTCACAAGGGAAATTATATATGCCTGAGCCTGGACTTTGGTGCCAGCAAACAGCCCTGGGTACCTCACTGATGACTGTCTTCTTGCTGATCCTGGGCCATGTCCGGCCATGAGCTAGGGGCTCAGTAGCTGCTAAAAGGATGAATTCAAATACAGTCCAGAGTTAGTGAGCCAGAAATGCTCTAAATTTGACCACTTGGACTGGTAAATGTTCATGCAACTGCTCTATTAGGTCACTGGGGCAACCAGAGGCACAAGGGCTCACAACTGTTACTGAAGGGCATCTTGCGGTTCTTCTGTGGCAGGATGTCTGGGTTCTTTGTGTCTTGGACAAATAATTGAACAATACACAAACTGCAGATTTGCTAGACGTGGTAGAAAGAGCATGTAGTACACGCCACAGAATGGGACTGAGCCAGAGTGAGCTTGTGGCTCAAGCAACCCAGATTCTCTTTCAGGTTCTATTTTATGAGATTAGTTGGAGGGGAGATGTGTGTGTGTGTGTGTGTGTGTGTGTGTGTCCCTTGATTTTAAGCATATATATGGCCCATCATCAGTACTGCTTTAAGTGGGCCTTGTTTATCTCTCCTTCTCTCAGAGGGCTTGACCTCAGAATCCTCACAGGAGGGGAGGTGTTGGGTGTTGCC
Source organism: Micromys minutus (assembly GCF_963924665.1). Classification (NCBI taxonomy): domain Eukaryota; kingdom Metazoa; phylum Chordata; class Mammalia; order Rodentia; family Muridae; genus Micromys; species Micromys minutus. The sequence goes on from NC_137977.1 coordinate 50,647,720, forward strand.
CTCCTGGGACAGGGGAGACACACTTTTCCAAGGGTAAGTAGTAACCTGGCTCCCTGGCTGTCCTCTCACCTACCTCACAGCTGGTCCCTGTTGGCATTTAGTCTAGGCTCTTCTCCACAGTTACCTGGGAGCAGCCAGGTGTGCCTGACTCACTATAAAAGGGGCTGCTTGTCCCCTCCTCTCTCTCTTGCTCTCTTACCCTTGTTCCCTTACACTCTTTCTCCTCTCTCCCCATTTCCCTCCCCCACTCTTTCCACATGCTCATGACCAGCCTCTACTCTTCTTCTTCTTCCTCTTCTTCCTCCTCCTCCTCTCCCTCCCTCTGTCTCTCTCTGTGTCTCTCTGTGTGTCTCTGTCTCTATCTCTCTCTCTCTCCCTTTCCCTTCTTTCAACTCCCCTCACCATACCCTGAATAAATTCTATTCAATACTATATTGTCTTGTGGCTGGTACCTCAGAGGGGAAGAGATGCCCAACATGGCCCCCAAGAGGCACCCCCTTCCCCCATACCTTACAACACCTCCACCAAACATATCTCTGACCTCTCCTATCTTTTATAAAATACAACAGTCCCATTTCTTCTGCTGCTGTCTCACTTCTCTCCCTTTGTGTACATTCCTCTTTGCTTCCTGTATGTGTGGATTTGGATTTTGGTTGGTTAGTTGGTTAGTTGGTTGGTTGGTTGGTTGGTTGGTTGGTTGGTTGGTCAGTTGGTTTGTTAGTTTCTGGTAGTACTAGAGATTGGACCTAGCCCTCACAAATAGTGCTTATTGACCAATCACTGAACTTTCTCACCAAGCCTTTTGAACATGTGCATATTTTTAAAGATATATTTATTTATATGATTACACTGTCACTGTCTTCAGACACAGCAGAAGAGAGAATCAGATCCCATTACAGATGGTTGTGAGCCACCATGTGGTTGCTGGGACTTGAAATCAGAACCTCTGGAAAAGCAGCTGGTGTTCTTAACCACTGAGCCATCTCGCCAGCCCTTGTTGTGTGTGTGTGTGTGTGTGTGTGTGTGTGTGTGTGTGTGTGTGTGTGTGTGTCTGAGCACACTAAATTTCAAGCTAGTGGGAGGAAAAGCTAGGAACAAAAAAAAAAAAAGGTCATATGTGGTGATTCGTCCATGTCACCAGGCAACTCTGCACAGCTCGGCTTTAATTAACCAAGCTCCCCTCCGACCTTTCTCAGCACCCTGTGCCCACTGCATTGTGAATGAGGAAGCATTGTGAGCAGGGAACCAGCAGCCATCTAATTAGAGACTCAAACATCTGCTTATCGACAACAGACACTGGGCTGTACTTACCTTGAAACTGAAAAGAGCCTCTCTCCAGCCTGGGGCTTGATGGATCAGGGGCAGGAATTCCTGCTACCATTTTCTTTCTCCCTTTGTTATCTATTTAGGGTTTCTGTGATAGGCATCTGTTTTCCTTTGTCTGCACAAGTGAGCAGGGTCAGAGTAGAAGTGTTCCCACTAGTGCTGGGTACTTGTGGGTCGGGGACTGCCTGTTCTCCCATCTGCCTTAGGGATAGCTCCAGCTTGCAGCACTTTGTTGGTGTTTCTGTGGCTTCGAAAGTTTAAGTCCTTCATTCATGAGTAACCCACGTGCCAGCCAGCCCTACCCTACCTATGTTTCCCTGGCCACCTTTAAAGTAAGTATGACATGGTTCCTAGCTTCTGGCAGGAAAGATTCCCTGGTGGGGAGTCATTCTGAGAATCATCAGGTAAGAAGTCTTTCTGGCCTTATTCATGAGCAATCATGAAACAATTCTGCCTTGGAGGGGGGATGCTCTTATGGAATTTTCCCGTCACGTCTTGTCAGCGTAACTGAAGTATTCACTTTCATGCCTTTAGAGCGGTGTTTCTTAACCTGTGGGAGGGAGGGTCACATATCAGATATTTTGCATATCGGATATTTACATAAAGTAACAACAAAATAACTTTATGGTGTGTGGGGGGGGGGTCAATACACCATGAGGAACTAAGTGTATTAAGGTCACGGCATTAGGAAGATTGAGAACCATTGCTTCACACTGAGGCCTTTCAACCTTGACACTCCTGGCCTTCAGGAGTCAGACTGTCCTCTGCTGTTGGCACCTCTGGTCACTTGTGAGCTACGTTAGTAGCCTCCGCAGTCTCTGCCCACTAGAGCCTAGTGGCAGTCACAGACGAACACATACATACAGCTGTAACAAGCGTGTCTGATTTTCCCCTAGTGTTGGGATTCTGTAAAACCCACCCCTCAGTTACCTAGCAACAGTCAGGTATACCCCACCCCTCAATTACCCAGCAGTGGCCAGGTATGCTCCGCCCCAGTGACCTGACACTATAAAAGGAGCTGCTTGACCCCTCCTCTCTCTCTTGCTCTTGTGCTCTTGCAGCCTTACTCTCCCCCTCCTACCCCTACTTTTCCCCTTCTCTTCCCCCCCCCACGTGCTCATGGCCGGCCTCTACTCCTCTACTTCCCACCCCCCTCTGCCTCTACCATCCTCTTAACTCTCCCATGACCTGAATAAACTCTATTCTGTACTATACCCTTGTGTGGCTGGTCCCTCAGGGGGAAGGGGTTCCCAACATGGACCCCCCAGAGGCATCCCCCTTGCCCTTAGGCCTCGCCGCACCCCCATGTGTCATATGCCCTCCACTCTCTTCATCCTTCCCCTAACATTGGTGCCGTGACTCGGATTGTCATCTTTTCACAGCATTGGTGCCCCATGACTTTTCCTTTCAGTGACTTTTCCTTTCATTGGTGCCCCGTCATCTTTTCCTTACACCTAGAGGCCTTACAGGCAAGAGCAGGAGCTAGGAACTAGCTGTGCGTTTTTAGAAGCAGGAACCCCCGGCGTGAAGAGTTCTAACTTTTGTCTTGCCCAGAAGCTGGAAATGACCTTGGATTTGTCCCAGCCAAAGGCCAGAAATGCAAGAAGGGAGTTGTGGTTTGTGGCCTGTTTTTTCCTAATCTCTCTTTCCTGAAGTGAGCAGCGACGATGCCTGGAAAGTGTGGCCACACCGTTCAGGTCAGCCACCAGTCCCTCTGGCTGACAGCTTTGGAATTGGATCTCTGGATTTTTGTGGTGAAAACAAGACTGTGGTTTTCCCAGTTTCAGCCCATCTCTCAAATGACTTGAGAATCTCAGCCCTAGAGAGGAGATTAGGTAGCTAGACCGGGAGTAGTGTCAAGGGAGTTAATAGGACCCCACCCTCACCTTTGAACCCTCACTCCCTTTCCCTGGTAATACTAGAATGAAAAATGTCACAATTGTTCCTCCTTAGGCCTCCGGGTCAAAAGAATGAAATACTTCTTAAAAGTGGGTGAAGGCATAACTCGCTGATCTGCTTGAAAGTTTAGAACTTGAGAGTCTACCACTGTCTCCTCCCTTAAGAGCTAATCCAGCTGTGCCTCCCCATCAGGGGCCAAGACTCCCTTAGTTGCCTAGCTAAGGCAATAGAAGTGACTGCCACTTTAACTGGATAGTGACATTCCTCACTCAGAGGAACCCCCTTCAGACCTCCCCTGCTGAGCCTTCGTTTTAATTCAGAAAAGAACGACTTTCTTTTCCTTCTCTGTCTTTTCTTTTCAGATATTGCTCAAAGCCTAAGCATGCTATCCCCACTCTGAGTTTTCCACTCTCTCTGGAGCCCCACCCCCACCCCTCTCCTTCTGCCATCTAGTCACTAAAGGTGACTGATTTCCATTGCTAGACATGCCATCTTTCTCACAGCTGAATGCAAAAGGCATGGTTTTCTCTCTTCCTTTTCCCCATCTCCCACCCAAGCTGCCAAGATCTACAGCTTGTCTGCCCTGTTGATTTTTCTCTCAAAGTCTAATAATATTATCTTCTAGATTCCTTTTGAGTCTGTTGCTAAATTCTTTCATTAATAAGACTGGGACTCAGGACTGGAGAGATGGCTTAGAGGTTAAGAGTACTGAAAAAAAAAAGTTATATTTTGTTTTATATGTAATTTATGCTAATTGAAACTAGTAAGTTTTAAATGCATACTAGCAAACCTCTAAAAAAATCAAATAATGACAAAAGTATATTCATAGAGTTTTATGCAAAAATGCTGTTAAAATCTGTACATTTATCTTTGTTTTTAAAAATAAAGTTGTTTAATTAAAAAAAAAAAAAGAGTACTGTCTGCTCTTCCAGAGGTCCTGAGTTCAAATCCCAGCAACCACATGGTGGCTCACAACCATCTGTAACGAGATCTGATGCCCTCTTCTGTATACAGCTATAGTGTACTCATATATAATAAATAAATCTTTTAAAAAAAATAAGACTGGGACTCCCTACTTCCCGGGTAATGACACTACCAGGCTGGGTACTGCCATGGAGCACAAAGCACATGACAGGGGGCGCTGTCATGCCTTGACTAAAGAATATCAGGGTTTTTGTTTGAGTGTCTAAGGATTTCGTTCTGACCACTGTTTGAAAAGGCAGCTGAGGGATGACTTTCTTGGAAACAGGCTGCGCTGTCGTGAAGAGGGAAGAGAGAGCCGTCTTGGGTCAGGGTTGCCCCTTTCTTTTCTTTCTTCCCAAGTCTACAGGATGGGCTTGTCCAGTGTACCAGCAGGAAGCAGCTATCGAGGTCAAGTCTGTCCCGGGAAGAAACAGAACTAAGTAGTGGGATTTCTGCCCCTTACCCACAATGCATCCCTGCACATCTCCCAGCCTCCTCTTTTGGGGATGGGCCCTGCTCTAGCCTCCAGTGATCTAGTGATGAGTCACAGAGCTGGAAGCAGAGCCGGATGAAAAAAGGAGACAGGAGGAAGGCCCCAACCCATTGATAGACTCCGGGAAGCCCGGGAGTCAAGATTTATCTGCCTCATTCTGGGACCCATACAATTCAGAAATTGACCTTCCAATTCAGAAATTCGTATCCTTTGCAAGAATCATCTGGCATTTAGCATTCTAATCTCAAGAGGAAGGAACCAGGGCACAGTTCCAAGCAGACACAGATCACTGTCTGCTGTTTGGGACCCACTCAATTGCTATCTCCTGGGCTCCATGGGGCCTGGGACGCTCCACTTCCCTGACTCTGCCCTCCACAGTAAGTACAGCTTATCTCGTGAGCTCAGGCTGCCTCCTTTCCACACTGCTGCTGCCCTTGGTGGTCCTTGGTGATCCTGGCATTTCCTGAAGCTGTTTTATTTCCCCAGCTAGAACCATGTGGGAGACTCTTACACAAGGAACAAGTTTAACATGAGATGCAGCCTCCCCCCCCCCCCTTGCGTGTGCTGAAGGTGACTGTCTCCCAGAAGATTCACCTCCACGACGCCGGTCTTATTAATCACATCTGATTCGTCAACCCCGGCTAACCAGTACTTATCATCCAGTGAAGCAAAGGTTTCATTCCAGTTCTTGTCTCTTTAGAATCCCAGATAATTTCTGTAGCTCCATTTGGCCAGAAGTACAGACCACATAATAGCAGCTTTTTTTTAAATTTATTTACTTATTTCATGTATGAGCACACTGTCTTCAAACACACCAAAAGGGGGCATCAGATCCCATGACAGATGGCTGTGAGCCACCGTGTGGTTGCTGGGAACTGAACTCAGGACCTCGGGAAGAACAATCAGTGCTCTTAACCACTGAGCCATCTCTCCAGCCCCATAATAGCATCTTTAAGGGGCTCTTAATCTTTCCTTTGAGCCTCGCAGCCCACTCTCAGCCACAGCTGACAACCCGTGGTACTGGGTTTCACCCTTCAAGGGTTTGCCTCTAATCTTATCTGGTCCCCAGATGAACAGGCTGGAGGTCTTTTGGGAGACAATTCCAGGCCTGCCTATGGCCTGTCCCTGAGGCTAGTATCACCCAGATGAAAGGGGTTCTTGAGTTCTTCAGACTGGGCCAGCAAGGTTTCAGACACAGCCAGGCCCTACAGTCGGGCCATTGCTACTTGCCAACTGCTCTGCTCTTTTTTAAAGCATCATCACCTTCCTTCTTCTACCTCACAGCCAGGAAGCCAAGGTTTACTGCTCCAACAAGTAGCACCTGTAGCATTAAAAAAAAAAAAAAAGTCAGCAAGAGGAGCTGGAGCCATTCTTGGTGGTACAGGGGTGGGGTTGGAGAGTCCAATTGAGAGAGAGAAAAAAAAAAAAAACAGGTCATAGTCTCAAAGATGATCAGGATAGAAGAGTCCATGGCTGTAACTATTGGATATCTGCAAGGACATCGCCAAAGACCCCTAGGGTAACAATACCCTCTGACCTCCAAAGGTTCCCCAGAAGAGACCCAGCCAAGAACAGGCTGAGGAGATGGTGTCTGAGGTGGAAGAGCAGTAAAACAAGGCATTAGAACCCTCTAACCATGGGAGGCCAGAACCTAGGAGACCTCCCACAGGTGCTCAGAACAGGGCAGTCTGACCCCAGAGTCCCAGAGTTTAACCCCTTTGTGACATGAGCCAACGGCAGGGAATACTTTCTGTTACACACATGGTTGTCTCTGGAGGCTCCAACATGCTTCCTTTATTGACTACACTTGGGAGACATTGTGAAATGCTTGAGTTAACACAGGGATCTGAAACAGCCTGTGAGATCACTTACTGAGAAACTGTCCACCCAGCTCGTACCCAGGATCTGTGCACAGCTGTGGAGTATCCACCCTGCTGGTGATTCATTAAGTAGCCATACACTCTGCATGACGTTTCCCACTAACGGCCATTTCTTTTAAGGCCCATAGATGGTAGAGATCCTAATGGGTAAGGACAGGAACCTTTACTAACAACTGTCAATTTGTAAGACAAAGGGAAGGATGTTGGGGAATCTTCCAGATCTTCCATCTTCCTCTCCAGAGCGTACCCTGGAGTCTGAGCACCTGTCTTCTGTCCTTCCTGCCACCCTAGTTCCTGCCTCAGAGTTTACACACAGTGCCTGAGCTAGTAGCATCATTTGTGGTGGGCATTGCCCTCGGATTCTTATGAGCACCATCCCATTCATTATAACTATTGTTGCCTCCAGTATATGATGAAAAAAGCCAAGGCTCACACAGGCTCAGATAACCTAAGGTCCTACCGTTAATTAGAACCAAAGTCCAGACCATGTTCATGCTGGGACAAGGACTCCCTGAAACATAAGAAAGCTGAGAATGTGGCCTGCCATGGACCAGGCTGGCCATCTGTCGTCTATGCCCTGCCTGCTTCCTGTGCTTTCTGCCCTCTCTGACTGAGAAACAGTATTTCCACAAAGCACATGAACACATGGGCTGAAGACTCACTGTGGACACACACACCTAGGGGGCTGGGAGGAGTGGAATTCAGGATGAACCGCAGAGCAGATTCTCCTTGTAGGCTTTAAGTTCTTTCTCCCTCCTCCCTTCCCTCCTCTCTCCCCCCTCCCTTCTCTCTTCCCTTTTCTCCTCCTAACCTTCCTTCCTCTCTCCCTCTCCCTTTCCTCCTTCCTTCCCTCCTCCCTCCTACCCTTCCTTCCTCTCTCCCTCCTCTCCTTTCATCCCTTCTTTCTTCCCCCTCTCTTCCTCCTCCCTTCTCTCTTCCCTTCCCTCCTCCTAACCTTCCTTTCTCTTTCCCTCCTCCCTTTCCTTCTCCCTTCCCTCCTCCCTCCTACCCTTCCTTCCTCTTTCCCTCCTCCCTTCTCTCCTTTCATCCCTCCTTCCTTCCCTCCTCCCTTCTTCTTCCCTTCTAACCTTCCTTCCTCTCTCCCTTCCCTCCTATCTACACCAGACTGTTGGTGGCCTGCCTACAGATCTGTCAGATCCTTCAGGGTGCTCTAAGCAGCTTCCAGACACTAGCAGCTGCACCTTTTTTTTTTTTTAACCCGGAACTCTTTCCAGATGGTTCTGTGCACTAGGCAGCTAGAATGTGAAGAGTCCATAGCTGGGTGCTCCCTCTCAATGGTAGCCCATGGTAGTTAGTATATAAATCTGTTTCTACTCTAGGTAAATAACTGTGTGCTATATGTTATTTGATTTTGCAGTGCTAAGATGGATGCTCTACCGCCGGGCTGCATCTCTAGCCACTGGTTTTCGTTTTGGTTGTTGACCAAGCCAGCTCAGTCAGTCAACGGGTTCTCCAGCGCAGGAACGAGGAAAAAAAGACAAAAAAAAGACAATTAGACAACTGACCCCAGCCAGTTCTGAGGCTGAGGTGGGTTTGTTTTTTCCTAGTCTGCTTTCATACCATTTTAATTTACATGTAAGTAATAAGGTCAGTTCTAGGTTAAGGAACAAGCCAGACAATAAACACAAATAGTCAAGGAACCAGCAAGGCCATAAACAGAGTCCCAAGATCACTGTTTCTAAGGGCTTATCATTGATATCTGAGCCTACTTCCCTGTCCTAGCCAGAAGTCATAATATTGCCTGTAGCCTACTTCTTTGTTTTAGCCTAAAATCAGATTCCTGCCAGAGAGTACTTCCTCCTCCTGGCCCAATGTCAAATTCCTGCCAAGCCGCCCCACAAGCTCTCCACTGGCTTTTTAAAGCCAGGGTTTCAAAATGTAGGTAGCCTAGCAGCCTCAAGATTCTCAATACCCCTCCTTCTACTTCCTGGGTGCTGGGGTTGAGGTTCCTATTTTTCCTAACCTTTCCTGGTTTTCCCATGGGATGAAACTCTGCTCTGCCACTGTGTGGGCCAGCTTGTCAATACCCCCACCTTTTGTTAAGGTCTCTTCCTTTGTCTTAGTCACCCTACTCCCTCATTCTGCTTCCAAACAGCACCTCCTGAATCAAAGGCCTGTGTCAAAGCTTCAGTGTCAGGCTCTGCTTTTGAAGAAACACACAAGACAAGCAAATTCTCTGCTCAGTGATTTGCCCTATCCTGATCCTGGAGCTGGTCCCTTCTAAACTCCCGTGCTTGCAAAGGTGCTAACCAGGACTTGCAAGCATATGCTAGTTTAGGGCATACAAGAATCTTTCTAAATCCTTCTAGAAATCTTGCAGTGAACATTACATACAGTATTGGGAATGTGAACAGACTCAGAATACCCACAGGCCCTACGTCCTACTCTGAGACCTGCAGGGAAAGGAGAAGCTTCAGCTCAGACTGGGATTTAAGACCCCACATTAGTCTTTTGATCAAAGAACATCACCAGTCACAAGCATCCTCCTGATCCAGCCTGCCTACAGTTTGTCCAACGGCACTTCCAAGGGATTCTTGTCAAACATATCAGCTTCATCTAACTGTGTGAAACAGCAAACCAGCTCAGACTGGAGAACTGTTTGTAAAGTGGCCATCAATGGGATAAAACGCAAGGAAAGATCTCTTGGTGAGGGGAGGAGCCTAAGGAGCCCAGACAGTCAGAAAGCAGGATTTTTGACAGGAAGACATTTTTTCAGGCATTCCTGAAAAAAGGGAGGGGAAAAGGCAGTAAAAAGCCGGCTAGAACCCACAGTGTGATATGTGGCGTGGTACCCTTGTTTATTGTCTGAATCACTGTCTGCGATTCTGTAGGATGTTAACATGAGGGAGAAGCTTTGAGAAAGCATGTGGGAACTCCTGTACTATTTCGGAATGAAAAGCTGGAGAGAGACAGCAGTACGTGTGTGTCACCCCAGCACTTGAGAGGCAGAGGGTGAGGCTCAGGAGCTAAGAGGCATCCTCAGTTTTGTATCAAATCTGAATCAGAAACCCTATCTCACAGAGGCAGAAAAAGAGAATAAGATTTTCTTTTTTTTTTTTTTTTTTTTTTTTTTTTTTTTTGGCCAGACATGGGGGACATACCATAACTAGCACTCAGGAAGAAGTGAGGTAGGCAGGATCAAATTTTCAAAGCCAGACCCACCACTGTCTTGAGAGACGTCAAGGAAAGAGATTAGGATGGAAGAAGACAAAGGAAGAAAGGAGGAAAGGAGGAATGGAGGGAGAAAGGGAAGGAGAGGGGGAGGAAGGGAAGGAGAAAAGGGAGGAAAGGAGGAAGGGAGAAAAGGAATGAAAGAAAGGAGGGAGGGAGGGGAAGAGGGAGAGAAGAAGGAAGACAGGAGGGGGAGGGAAGGAGGGAGGAAGGAAGGAAGGGTGGGAGGGAGGGAGGAAGAAGACTCAGGAGACCACAGGGTGACACAGCCCTCAGCTGATCCTTCTGAGCTCCTAACCTGTACCCTCTCATGGGGGGGAGGGGACTCTTGTTGGCCACTGGTACCCAGCATCTGTGTCTAGAAGGGAGCTAAGGCAGAAGGGACACCCCTCAACTCCCCCAACTCTCCTTGCCACAGACTTATCCTAAAGCATTTATCAGAACTGCATCCTCTCTGCCTTAGGACAAATAAGGAGTCTCTCTTTAAGGAGCGGCCTTGTTTGCGACATGGGCTCTCACGCACCAGACTCCAGCGGTCTGGAAGCTATTCCTATTTTGTCCACCCCTGCTACCCACCAATCTGATTTATAGCTGGCCTGTATTCCTGTCTCTGGCCATCTCCGGGGATGCTGCCAAAATTTGCAAGGGATCATTTGGAAAGAACTCCATGAATTCTTTCACGTATAAAAGTCTCCAAAGTAGAATTCTGGTACCTTGTCATGAGTCTTAGTGTTCCCCAGCCAGCCACCTAAGTCCCAGCTATTCCACTTAGAATGAGCCAGGCCATGTGTACGGTCCTTCCCGATACACATGAGCTATCCAGAAAGTCATTACCGTGATGACACTGGGAGCTGATGCGGGCTACCTTCCAGCGTGCTGCCTGAGTCGCCTGTTCAGTAAAGCAGAATGTGTATGTTTGGATCTACCTGAAGGATGAAGTCACCCAGGGGCAAGGCACCAACACTGGTCCAGGCCCTGGAGAAGCTGCTAAAAGAGCAGGAGGTGGTACCTGTTTTCATCACCACAAGACGGGAGGACCCATTACTGAAGATGCTGAGGTTGGGGCAGAACAACAGAAGTTAGCATCAAATAATGGAGAGTTCTCGGTTCTTCTGCTAATGTATGCCTAAAAATGTGCCCTGTCAGCTGTGCATGGTAGCACACACCTGTTTTCCAAAAACTGAGGAAGCTAAGGAAGGAGCATTGCTGTGAATTTGAAGACAGCCTGGTCTACACAGCAAGTTCCAGGCCAGCCAGGATTACAGAGCAAAGCACTGCCTCAATATACATACATACATACATACATACATATATACATACATACATACCTACATGAGAGACGCCAAGGAAAGAGATTAGGATGGAACATACGTATGTATGAAGGGCCGTAGCAAGATGGCTTAGCAGGTAAAAGTACTTAGGGCCGTCACAAGTTCAATCCCCAGAACCCACATAAAGGTGGAAGAAGAAAACTGACTCCACAAACTTTCCTCTGACCCCCTCCCCATATGCATGTCATGAAATGCATATTCATGCACACACTCACAGACAGACAAATAATTTTTCAAACTGCTTTTTTTTTAAGAAAAAACAAAAGGTGGGGACCACCTAACCTGAAGTATCAGACAGTGGCTGGTATCAGGTCCTGAACTCAAGGCTCTCCCTACTTTCTTCCCCAAGGAGCACCTCTGTGCTGAGACTAGAACACAGTTCTGTCAGGAAGAGGTTCCAAACCCGTCACCCAGTGCCTCCAGCAACCCTGTGAACCCTTTCTCAGAACAGTGTTTATAGTTTGAATCTTTTTCCCGAGAAAGCACCAAGAAGTAGAAGAAAGGGCTGGAGAGATGGCTCAGTAGTTAAGAGCACTGACTGTTCTTCTGGGTCCTGAGTTCAGTTCCCAGCAACCACATGGTGGCTCACAACCATCTGTAATAGGATCTGATGCCCTCTTCTGGTGTGTCTGAAGAGTGTACTCACATACATAAATTAAATAATCTTAGGGGAAAGAAAAGAATAAGAAGAAGCAGGAGACAGATTTTCTATCTATCATGTGAATAAATTCCGAATAGTATTTATTACATTTCTTCAATGGGGGGGTGCTGTTGCATGCAAATCACCAGCAGGTGGCGACGTCACTCTACAAACAGCAGAGGGTGTGCGACTGGGTGTAGATCCTGTGGTGTCCTGTAAAGACTATTATGATGTTTTGTGTGTGTGATGTGTATATATATGGTATGTGTTGATGCATGTGACATGTATGATGTGTATATGTATATTGTATGTGCACAATCTGTGTGTGTGTGCAGTATGTGCATGTACCATGTATAGAGTGTAGCATATGGTATGTGTGTGAGGTGTATGGCACACATCTGACACACTGTGTCATGTGGTATTCCTGTAACGTGCATGCATGCATAGGAGCTGACAGTGTCCCTCTCCCCTGCCCCTCCCCCTCGCTTCTGACCGAGGCTACCAGATGCTTCTTTATTTGCGTCCCTCCCCTCTCGGCTCTCCTGCAGCTTTTGTCTCTCTGCTCCTGTGAGCCAGAATCTAACAGGGAGGGGTATGAAAGCTCTGCAAAGACAATGAAACCAATACTAAGCCTGGGATGTTTTCCAAGATTCCTGGAGAAAGAACATGGTTCTCAATTTCTCCTTTCCTTGGCCTTTGCTGGGTGGTGCTTTATTGCTTTCCAGGAAGACTGACATCATTCTAGCAATTTCCTTCTCGACAGTGTATGTTCTTTCTCTCTTTGTCTTTGCATGGTGTGTGTGTGTATGTGTGTGTGTGTGTGTATGTGTGTGTATGGTGTGTGTGTGTATGTATGTGTGTGTGTGTGGTGTGTGTGGTGTATGTATGATGTGTGTGTATGTGTATGTATGTGTGTGTGTGGTGTGTGTGTGGTGTATGTATGATGTGTGTGTATGTGTATGTATGTGTGTGTGTGGTGTGTGTGTGGTGTATGTATGATGTGTGTGTATGTGTATGTATGTGTGTGTGTGGTGTAAGTATGATGTGTGATGTGTGTGTGTGTATGTGTATGTATGTGTGTGTGTGGTGTATGTGTGGTGTGTGTATGATGTATGTGTGTGTATGGTGTGTGTGTATATGTGTATGGTGTATGTGTATAGTATGTGTATAGTATGTGTATGGTGTGTGTATGTGTGTGTGTGGTGTTTGTGTGTGTATATGGTATATGTATGATGTGTGTGTATGGTGTGTGTGTGTATGTATGGTGTGTGTATGTGTGTGTACACGTGTATGGAGTGTGTGTGTATGGTGTGTGTGAGTATGGTAGGTGTATGTGTGTGGTGTGTGTATGTGTGTGTATGTGTGTGTATGGTGGGTATATAGTGTATATATGGTGTGTGTGTGTGTGTGTGTGTGTGTGTGTGTGTGTGGAGTGTGTGTGTATGGTGAGTGTGTGTGTGTTCAGTACTAAAATGGAACACAAGCCCTTGTTCATGTTAGGCCACTGGGCCATATCCCCAGTTCAACATATGCATTTGAAAAGAGGGCTCCAGAGAGGATAAAGAACCAGAAGAAGGGTGTTAGACCCAGTTCCACCCGAATCTAGACCACATGCTGGAGGGAATCTTCCCTGGTTCTTAAGATAAACCAGGAAGGAGAACCCACCTCCTCTATGTTTATGTAAAATGGTTCTCCCCTGAATTCTTACAAATCCAGTCAAGCCTCTCCAGAGAAACAATGGGCTAGAACCCCAAGCCATAGCAAGAGCTGTAACCATCCCTTGTCTTCCCCTACTCCTGGACCCCCTGACTAGTAGACATAAAGTTTGTACCGTGCAAGGCTGCACCACACACTGACACCAGGACTTGGCTCCCCAGCGTAGACCTTCAGGGACCCAGCGTAGGCACATCATCTATAACTCCCTGTCAAGATGCAGTAGAAGTAATCAATGCTCTGCAGATAGCTGGCAGTTTATCTGATGATCACTTAAGAGTTTAAATCCAGATTTTACCCTGGAACATGGGTGACCCTGGGCAAGTCACTAAACCTGCCTCTCCTGCCACCTCTGTCAACAATTAAGGCCAATTCTTGCCACCCGATGATCACCTGTGCATCCTCATAATCTAGTATTTTATTCTCTCCCTCTCTTTTTTAATCATGCTGGTGACCAAAGCAACAGCTCATGAACATCAGGCACATGCCATACCACTGACATATCCCAAACTCTTACTGACAGAAGCAAATGTCCTCTGAGAGTTCAAAGCCAGCCTGGTCTACATAGTTAAGTTCCAGAGCAGTCAGGGCTATAGTGAGGTCCTGTCTCAAAAACAAACAAATAAATAAAACCCCCCAGAACAACAAAACATCAAGGGTAATATTAATATTGCTCACTGTGTGCCAAGACCTAGGGCAAAGTACTTGATGCATAAACAATATCGCTTTCTTTGATTGTTCCGGGATCAAATGCAGAGCTTCACACGTGCTGCGCATTAGCTCCGCCAGTGAGCCACACCCCAGCCCAGCACACATCACGTCCCCCTCACAAAAGACTCTTTTTCAAAAGTAGAAGGTAAAGCCCAGGGGAGCTGATTGCTGGATGTTGTCCGAACTGTCAGAAGAAATCTATGCTGGCCACTGCAGCAGAGGCGCTGGTCCAGCAGGCTCATACCTTCGGGTGAGAAAGAAACTGCCTGTTCTTCTTTTGAGGTTGGGGAGAAATCGAGGGTTCAGAAGTTGGATTTGAATTCATGTGCCACTTCCTGTTGACCCTGGGTATTGGTCCTCCGTGTTGATGACACATTGCACACACAATTCAAAGCACTTCGTGAAGTCGGAGACTGAGCTGCCTCCGTGGGGCATGGAATGAAGGACACTGTTCCAACTGGAACAACCGTTCCCTAGGAAACGGCATCATGGGAGTTACTGAAAACAGCAATGTATTTCTCTAGGAAATGACTTTTATTTCTGGGGGTTTGGTTTTAGTTTTGTTTGTTTCGTTGACAGAGTCTCCCGAAGTAGTACAGGCTAGCCTTAAACTCAGGAGTCTCTCTCACCCTGGGAGTCTCCCAAGAGCCAGGATTACTACCACGGTCCATCATGCCTGATTCAAGATGGCTCGGCAGGTAAAAGTGCTTGCTGCCCAGACTAAAGACCTGAGTTTGAGCCCCAGGACACACATATAAGAGAGAGTCAGCTCTGAAAGGTTGACTTCTGACCTCCACTTATGTGATGTGTCATGTTCACACACACACACACACACACACTAAATAATAAATAAATAAATAAATAAATCTAATAATTTTAAAGCAAATCACAATCTTTTTGACTGAGTGTGGTGAGTGATGACTTTTACAGAGACCACTTCCTGTTCTGATTCGGAAGCTCGGGCTTCAGTTAACAGGACATTGTTAAAAGACAGTGAGCGCACTCTGCCTGGTGTCTCTCTAACTCAGCAGTTCGCTGACCGTCAGCCTAGAGGATTTCTACCAGCTCCTTTACAGGTATTAGAACTTTCGTTATCCTGAGTGATACCGACAGGGGCGAGCAAAGGAGATTTGTTTGTTTTTTGCAACAGGAAATGGAAAGAAATTGGAAGGCGGGAGTGTAGGGATGATGGGCAAGAAGGAGAGGTAAAAGAGACAAGGGGGAGAGGGGGAGAGAGGGAGAGAGGGGGGAGGGGAGGGGAAGGGAGGGGAGGGGACAGGAGGGGAGGGGAGGAGTCTGGGAGACAGAAGCCCTAAACTCTGCATACAGAAATGCTAGGGCCGGCTGTGGCCTAGCCAGATCAGAAAACGGCAAGTGCCAGCCAGCTCTCAGAGGCCCAGCAGGCCCATGAGAGTAGCTGACCTCATAGCCTGAGATTCAAGGGGAAAGTCTGTCCTAATCTTCTTACCACACCTCCCCCAAGAGGCAGGGTCCACATGTAAACAAATGAGCTCACTGCCCACAGGCCCCTCTTGGGCATTCTCTCCCTGAAACCCGGTCGAGGTCCCCAGAGGCTTCTCCTCCCGTTTTAGAACCAAGGGCTCTTGGGTGTTGACAGCTACCACCACCTCTAGAAGGGAGGACCCTGGAAAAGCTATCCCCTTCCTTCCTTCCCACTACTTTTCCCACTGGGGCCTCCTCACAATGGAGCCAGACCAGACCCTGTTACTGAGGGAACCAGAAGCCAACAGCCCAACCCCATTCTCCACAGAAATAGCCTGGGGATTAAATTGTTTTAATCTCCCAGCTTCAGAGGAAGCTGAGCTCCCCTTGACCCAGAGGAAGTAGATGTCAAAGGCCCTCACCTTTCCCCCATACTGCATCTCCACTTCTCAGAAAAAGACCACAAACCTCCCAAAAGGAGAACCGCGCCTCTGCCCCACTCCACCCCACCCTACCCCCACTCCCCATCACAGGAAGGGTTGCCTACGCCAGGCTGAGAGGCTGTTAGGACTCTGGTTTCTTCCAGAGCCCAGAACTAGAAGGACCTGGCTCTCTGTCCTCTGGGAATCTGGATTTCCCAGATCTTGACTTGTTTTCTGTGAACTCTGTGCAACAAAGTTGGGGCTCCAAGTTCTATCCAGCCTGGGGGCTTTGTCTCAGACGTCATGTTTTCCCTCTCTCATGTGTGATAAGACTTGAGCATTTTGGGGGATTCAGGAGATGTTCACCCCTAAACTATACATTGGTGTTCAGGGGAGGCCTTTTAAAAAACACCATGCCCCCACTGGACAGTGGTGATGTAGGCCTTTAAAGCCAGCACTCCAAAGGCAAAGGCAGGAGGATCTCCAAGAGTTCAAGACAATCGTGGTCTATAAAGTAAATTCCAAAGGAAGTCAGGACTGGAACCCAAGCAGGTCAGGAAGCAGGAGCTGATGCAGAGGCCATGGAGGGATGTTACTTACTGGCTTGCTTCCCCAGCCTTGCTCAGCCTGCTTTCTTATAAAACCCAAGACTACCAGCCCAGGGATGACACCACCCGAAATGGGCTCCCCAGCCTTGCTCAGCCTGCTTTCTTATAAAACCCAAGACTACCAGCCCAGGGATGACACCACCTGAAATGGGCTGGGCCCTCCCTCTTTGATCACTATCTCTGTGATAACTCCATCTTGTGTCAAGTTGACACAAAACCAGCCAGTACACCTCATAAATATTCTACAAAAACTAGAGAGACATAAAGTAGGGAAGGGAAGGTGGGGTGTGAGGGATAGGTCTGGAAGGAATTGGGGTGAAATGATCAAAATACATTGAATAGAACTCTCAAAGAATTAATAAAATATTTTTTAAATAGAGGGACAGTTTAATAAATTATAGTTGCTCGTGAAATGAAATAATCTTTATTAAAATCTGTAATCTCAGCATTTGTTGGAGATAGAAAGTCACTCATAGGACCAGGACTGGCCTGGACTGTGTAGCTTTCAGGCTAGCCTGGGCTACATAGTAAGTTCCCATCTTAGACTTCTTTGTAGTCAGAGTCTTACTACATAGCCTTCACGGGCCTAGAAATGCACTGTCTCTACCAGGCTGGTCTCAGACACTCAGAGACACTCACATGCCTGTCTCCCGAGGACTGGGAATAAAGGTACACACTATCACAGTAGCAAAAGACGTGGTGGCGCACACCAGCACTTGAGATGAAGCAGCGTCAGGAGTCGGATGCCTACCACCAAAATAAATAGACACTGTTTTCAAAGCATATGTAAAGGCCATGAGATCTTTCTTTTCTACCACCCTCCAGGACATCTGTCCAAACCCTCAAAACCTACGTGTATGTCTTATAGGAGCATTCCCTCCTAAACCCCCACCTTGATTCTATTGTAACCCCCTTAGGGATTTCACTGCCCCTACCCACACTGGTCATAGCATTTAGTCTCAGAGACAACCTCTGGGGCAGTGTTGACTCTATTGTTCTTTATCACATACCATTTTTACTCGCTATCTGGTTTTTACACGTAGAGCAGAGATCTGATGTGAACATATGACGTGTGTGCATGTAAGAGCTAGCACCAGGGATTACGAGCTGCTTGCAGGCTGAGCCCTGGCGTACACCTCTTCCTTGTCATCTCTTCGATCTCAACATACCCACAACCCCTCCTTTTGCTGAATTTGTTCTGGCTCCATGAGGACCTTCTGAGTGTTTGCTACTCTTCAGACTGGCTCTCCCTGCTGCGTCCCGTTGGGTCTGGGCCTCTCCCCGTCTCCCTTGGGATGCCCAGATTCATCCTTGAGTCGCTGGCTATGGGATGCTCCCACTCTCATAATTTGTCTCATTTGTTCCTTCTGCTGCTACTTGGAGAAGGGTCAGTGTCCCCACCATGGTTTTCCTCCTGACCAGATTTGCCTTTGCTGGCCCATCTGCTTGCAGCTTCTTGTCCCTTCAAGCCATCATCCTCTGTTCGACTCTGCTTACGTTCTCTTTATCCCGTCTGCTGTTCTCGGAAGCCGCCATTTGGCATTAAGCAGGCCGTTTTTTTAATGAAGCGCTAGCTTCATACCCTACTACATAGATCCCTTCTCAACTTGGTCCCAACCCATCCATCTTCCCATTTTGTGTCACAAAGCTTCCTAATTAATGTCTACCAATTCCTTCCAAATTGGGGTACATGCTAATCCCAGGACACAGTCCATATCCTTGTGATTTCGCCACTTACCACCTGTGTGACCTTGGATAATTTATGTGACCTCCCCAAGCCCAGCCCCTCATGTGCAGAATGGAAGTAACATAAACAATGCCTTCTTTGTGGCGTTGTTGTGCCCACAAAGCAGATGCATGAATGAAGCAACTGTCGTTTATCTGTTTGTAATTCCGCAACTGGGGCCAAGCTCAGCTAGCTCAGCCCTACTCCCACCAGGAAACTGAAAGTGTGTTAACTGGAAGACCTGAAAGACCCAGTTCGACAGTTCTCAAATAGCTGGTGTCTCAGAGAACACGGGTGTCACGGTGGTCACAGTAGTGTTAGCCTGTTGACCCCCAACTGGGACTCCAGGTGGCTTCTTGGACTTTGAAACAGCATGTCATCCATTTTGTGTTGTGTAGTCGGTATAGGGGAAGGGGGTGCCTCCGAGGGTCCGTGCTGAGGCATATCTTCCCCTTGAGGGACCAGCTACACAAAGGTAGAATATAGTTTATTCAGGGCATGGGGAGGGGAGTTGAGAGGTTAGTAGAGAGAGAGAAAGGCAGAGTGAGTAGAGAAGAGTAGAGAAGTAGAGGCTGGCCATGGAAAGAGAAGGGGGAGGGAAATGGGGAGAGGGGGGAAGGGACAAGGGAGCAGAGTGGGAGAAGGCAGGCAAGAGAGCAGAGGGGGGCCAGCAGCCCCTTTTATAGTGAGTCAGGCATACCTGGCTGTTGCCAGGTAACTGTGGGGTGGAGCTCAGATGAAATTCTAACAGCCCATGGACTAAATATTAAGAGCATGGTATTGACAGTGCACACCATTAGTCCCAGATTCGGACACAGGGACAGGTGGATCTGCAAGTCCAAGGCTAGCCTGGTCTATGTAAGGAGTTCCTAGTATATGGGTCCTGAGTACACGGGCCAGCCAGGAGGCTACAGAGAAAGACTCTGTCTCAAAATAAATAAGCAGGCAAAAAGCCTTCCTCTTGAAGGCAAGACTGAAGTCTAACGAAGGGCCACTCCCACCATCTTCTGTTTGTTTGGTCTTTGGCCAGCTCAGAATAGAGATGGTGGGGGAGACAGTGTCCCTCTTCCAGAGGCCCTGACATGACCACAGAAGGAAGGAA
The DNA here is from genome assembly GCF_963924665.1 of Micromys minutus. NCBI lineage: Eukaryota > Metazoa > Chordata > Mammalia > Rodentia > Muridae > Micromys > Micromys minutus. The sequence goes on from NC_137977.1 coordinate 50,667,169, forward strand.
AGAATTGATATTGACACAAGACAGCCCCCAGGGGTCTGCCATCCCCTCTCTTGGCTAGAGGAAGGCCTGTGACATTGATTTGTCACAAGATGGCTTGGATAGCTGCCAGGAGCCAGGATTTGACTTTTCCCCCTGATGTGATTAGTCGTGACATTCCAAGCAAACATTAAGCTCTTTGAGGGCAAGACTCATATCCACAGTACACACCTTTTTATTCCCCCCCCCCAGATTTACACAGCATAAAGTCCCCCATAAATATGTGCCACCCCCCCCCCCAGCAGCCCTGGAACTGGAAGGGAAGCATAAGTGTTGCTTTCATTGAAGTTTGTACAAGGGCAGGCTCAGCAGGCTCCTGGGAGACTCAGAGAAACAGCCCTTTGTTCTCCAGCCCTGCCCAGAGCTGGGCCTGAGCCTTCCAGAAGGCGAGCTCAGTGAGCAGGCTGAAGCCTGTGGAGGGCGAGTTGAGGAAATTCCATTCAAGACCCTCATTTCCGAAACTGTTCCGTGATTAGTCTGGCTTTGTGCAAGTCTCCGTTCAGCAGCCGAGAGGCCAGCTGAGGGTCATAAAAAACACCAGGGATATACAAAGGCAGGCCCCTTTACAGCCCTGAACAGGAGGTTAAAGGATTTGCTCTTGATTTACCTCAGCCTGAAGACAATTATCCCAATTACTTAAAGAAAAAAAAAAAATTCCCCTAAAGACTCTATTTTAAAATGTATCTCTTTCCCAAAGCTGGGTGCATATGGTTTTTTGGTTTTGAGGTTTTTGGTTTGTGTTTTGTTTTTGTTTTGTTTTTACTTTTCCCTTTGGTTCCAAGGACACACACTCTGTCTCAATGACAGGAAGGGTGAAGGGTGCTGTGGGGTCATAGGTTAGAGGGCTGGGAGGTCAGGGGCCACCCAATGGTTGCCAAATTGAACGTGGAACTATTGCTCCAAGCCTGGACCCTACATGGAGGACTAAGCTGAAGGGCTGACGGTGCAGTTTAAAGACCACCAATCTGGTTTACTTGGCTTAGGGTTCAGCCCTAAGGGGCCCAGTGCATTGCCACCAGCCTCATGGGTATGGGAGGTGTGGGGTGGGACTCAAACACTCAAAGCTTCAGAGCTGTGTTACATTCACACTGGTTGGGAAGTGGGAGATCTTCAGGATGGGTGTCAGGGACAGAGAAGCCCTGTTGAAAATGGTGGGCTTCTGTCCAGAAGACCTAACTGTAGAGAGCCCAGGACCAGGGAAGAACTTGCTCTTCCGGGCCCACGCGGTGGTGTGCAGTTTAGCTCAGTTCACAACGCTGGGGGTCCTGAAATGGACTCTGTTTTTCTGCTTCCTGGAAAGAGGAGGGCAGGCTAGAACATGGATTGGAAAGTAAAAAATCCCAAATCATCCCAAGCATCATCTACACTGACATTTTTAAATCTACTGTAAGTCTGATACACAGTTACATTTATTAACACACACACACACACACACACACATTTCTTTTGAGATGGATTCTTATGGTTTGGAGTTTGCTATGTAGATCAGGCTGGCTTTAAACACACAGTGCCCAAGTGCTAGACTTACACTACCACAGCAGCATATGATTCTGTTTATTAACTGTGCTAAGAAACTTTGTTGGGGGGGAGGGGCATGTAATTCAGTTGTCTGGCATGAATGAGGCCCTGGGTTCCACCGCAACACTGCATACACTGATCCCAGCATCCACTAGATAGAATCAAGAGGGTTGGAGGTTCAAGGTCATTCTCAGCTCTACAGCTAGTTCAAGGCCGACCTGGGGTGGATAAAACCTATTCCATAATGCAAAGGGAGGAAAAGACAAGGAAAAGATACATTGTAAGAACACAATATGAAGTGGCCCACACTACTCTCAGAGCTTCACCATGCTGCCCATAGATGACAAGAATAAGAAAGATGCTGGAACTCGGGCCAAAACGGACACAGACCCAGTAAATAAATCTGGTGGCAAGACCAAAAAGAAGTGGTCCAAAGTCAAAGTTAGGGACAATCTGAACAATCTTTGACAAAGGTACATATGACAAACTTTAAAGAGGTTCCCAGCTATAAGTTATTACTCCAGCCGTGGTCTCCAAGAGACTGAAGATTAGAGGTTCATTGGCCATGACAGCCCTTCAGGAGCTACTTAATAAAGGACGATTTCAAAGCACAGACCCGTCATTTAGACCAGAAACACAAAGGGTGGAGATGCCCCAGCTGCTGGTGAAGATGCACGAACAGGTTCAATCAGCTGTACATTTAGCAAAATAAAACTTTATTGAATCAAAAAAACCCATAATATTAATAATTATTCTATTGTGTAGAATAATTCTATACACACACACACACACACACACACACGAACTTGTGCTGTGACTGGAATGTAAAGTGAATACATGAATGAATGAATGAATGAATGAATGAATAGTAGCCTTTGCCAGCAACCCATGTTGGTGCACACCTGTAATCCCAGCCCTTGAGAGATAGAAGAGAAGGAGGGAGAAGGAGACCAGCAGGAGCTGGGGAGACACACCGCACATGTGCTTGTGCAGGCAAAATCATCCATACATATAAAATAGAAACAAGCAAATCATCTCCATAAGCTACGAAGCAAAACAAAACAAAGGGCTACTGTCCATAGGCATCAAAGAGCTCATTAAAAGTCTGGTGTGGTAGGGGGTGGGGGTGCTCGGTGGCAAAACTTTGCCTAGCATGTCTGAGGCCCTGGGTTCAATCCTCAGTACTGAAAGAAAGAAAAAAAAAGGTCTGAGCAACAGTTCTCAGTCTGTTCAGGACTTTAGTAACAATCCATGGTTTGTTTCTCCCTTTCTAGTCTAAATTATTGCTTTCTATGAAAGGGCCCAGAGAACTGCTACCTGAAAACCACCTCGGGTGATTCTGGAGACTCTTTGTAGGTAGTTCCTGCCCACCCTTTTTTTTTTTTTTTTTTTTTTTTTAGTATTTATTTATTTATTATATATAAGTACACTGTAGCTATCCTCAGACACACCAGAAGATGGTATCAGATCTCATTACAGATGGTTGTGAGCCACCATATGGTTACTGAGATTTGAACTCAGGACCTCTGGAAGAGCAGTCAGTGCTCTTAAGCACTGAGCCATCTCTCCACCCACCCTCCCCACACTTTAAGAAGCATTTTGTATATCAGTGGAAGGTGCTTGTCACCAAGCCTGACAGCCTGAGTCAAGGCTCCTCACCTGAAGAAATCAGTGTCTACTATTGCTCTGGGAATACCTCACTTACTGCTCTGGGAACACCTCCACAGCGATCGCATACCCAGACACACACACACACACACACACACACACACACACACAGTCACACAAATACATACATGTAAGAGTTGTAAAAGAAGCTTTTTGTGTAAGTGCTTCCTGAGCGAAAGAGAAAGAACTGCCATTATTAAATACCGCCCCTCTCCCCCAGACTGCACCCCTTGAAGGCCATCTCTCTCCATTCTTCCTGCTCCTGTTTCATTCTTTCTTGTTGTGCATCGAGACCAGAGCCTTGAGCAGGCTAAACTTGACTCTGCTGCTGAGCTCTACCCCAGACCGAGGCCTTTTCTGAAGTTGTCCAACGTTTGCGTTGCACACCATCACAGGCTGGCTGAGGTTCCGAGCCGGAGTTTGTTCTTCCCTTGTCTATCACCCGTGGGCTAGCACATAACCAAGCCTTGTTCTCTTGCCTGCTAATTCTACTGGCCCAGCAAGCATGGCCACGCACGACTTCTTCTTTCTGAGGAGAGAGCTGATATTAGACACTATCTTAGAGGCAAATGCTTTCTGTAAACCAGGAACCCACAGATGATGGCCCCGCAGGCTTTAAATTAGGTCTGCAGTCTGCGTTTATACAGCCTCTGAAACGTATGAATGTCTTCACATATTTTACAGGCTGTAGAGTGAAATAACAAAGTGGACATTCAGCAGAGACTCTGGGTGGCTCTCGGGACCCACAAAGTTTATAGTCTCACGCTTAAAGACAGAAGTGCGTGGATCCCTGCCATGTGCCATCAAAACGGCAAGGGGTGGTTTTGGACTCAGCATTGCCGCACAGAGGTGGGTGGTTTTCTATTTGTGTTTCTTTCCAAGTCAAGGGAAAATTTAAAGATGATTCTCTGAGCTAAGGTTTGGGGGGGGTGGTGCAGCTTTGATGGTAAATATACTCCATGCCCTGGGCTCCATTTTTACTACCAAAAAGAAAAAGAAAGGAAAGAATGGATTATTGACAACAGAGTAGGAGGCAGTAAAGTAGGAGAATTAAAACAAAACAAAAAAACAAATAACAATTAAGCAAACAAAACCCAAGTAAATAAGAGGGGTGCTAGGAAAAGGTGATGGTCCGGGTGAAGGGTCTTTGAAAATAAAGAGTTGGGGGTAAGAATTTTTTTTTCCTTCTACTCATCTTAGACTTAAGGCTAAGGTCCCTGTGACAAAGGGCAGACCATCAAAAACAATAAACAAACAAACAAAACCACGCAAACTTAATTATGAGTTTGGTGAGAAATAAACACCTTCCTGAGGAAATGACTCATACCGTGAAGTCAGCATATTTTTGTTCTGTTTGGAGAGTGGGTGTTGTATGAGAAAGCTAAATGTGCCGTCTGAAGGCCACACACTGGGCAGGCTGGACAAGGCCTGTTTGTTGGCCTTCTCTGTGTCCCTCGGTGGCCAATGGTGTCAAGTCGGTGCCTGCCACACCAAGTCCTGGGGAGCTTTCCTAGATTTTTGTTTTGTTACTTTTTTTGAGACAGGGTTTCTCTGTATAGACCAGGCTGGCCCTCTGACTCAGCTCCACCTGCCTGTGCCTCACAAGTGCAGGGACTAAAGGTGCACCCCACAACCACTGCTAGGTTTCATAACACTTTTCACAGGGCAGAGGAAGGTCAGAATACTCTTTCTCTTCTCAAAATCTCTTCAACTTAATTCATGTATTTTGCAATTGTGTGCCCTGAGTCATAGTGACGAACGTACAACTAACAATCAGGAATGCCAGCCGAGAGCATGGGTGGGCATGTAGGGCACATGTCCCTACAGTATGCATGACAGAATCATAAAAATAATTTAATGGGGCTTAAGAACTGGCTTAGCAGCTAAGAGTGCTTACTGTTTATGCAGAGGAACAGCGTTCAGTTGCCCGCACCCCCACTGGGCAGCAGACGATTGTAACTCCAGTTCCAAAGGACATATATAAGGCCCTCTTTCAGCTCCACTGGCATGTGCAGCTTGCATGTGCGCGTGCGCACACACACACACACACACACACACACACACACACACACACAAATAAAAGTAATAATTAAAAAAAATAAAAAGAGCCAGGTGATGGTGGCTCTTTAAGCCTGACATTCAAGAGGCAGAGGCAGGCAGATCTCTGTGAGTTCAAGACCAGCCTGGTCTATAGACAGAGCTAGTTCTAGGACAGACAGAGTTACACAAAGAAATCCTGTCTCAAAAAACAAAACAAAACAAACAAACAAACAAAGCAAAAAAAAAAAAGAAACCCAGAGAGAGAATTTAGCAGAATGAAGTTAAAGCTGAAATAGGAGTCTGCCTATTAAAGAGAAGAACAGGCACCCAGAAGTTTCTTGACAGAGAAACACTATCACAAAGAAAAACTTAGCACAGAGCCCCGAAGAGGCAGAACAGGTCCAGAGCAGAGAAGATGAAGTTCATGGTATGAAGGAAAAGTTCCAAATAATAAAGCCAGGCAGGTGGTCAGGGACAAGCTGTGACAGGCCACGGAGAGGCCATTTCCTTCAAGCAGACACTGAGGGGCTTGAAGTACAGTCTGAAACAGGGCTGAGGTACATTTTTCACAAAGGTACCCACAGGACACTTCTCAGAAGGGCAAAAGGCCCTATGAGAATTCAGCCTTGCCAGTCAACAAAACTTCTCCCTCAGACCCCTAAACAGATGGGTTCCTTGATACTTCAGGTATACATATTCAGTTAAGTCACAGCTAAGGGGTCCATGTGTTCTGATTTCCCTCCTCTAAGGTCTGGGATCTTAGTGCTTTGCACTGAACTCCAGGGCTGAGGAGAAAAAGGGGCAACTTAGATTCCACGGACCTGAAGAAGAGTTGCCCACAAAAGCAAACTGTGAATACGGTAAGCCTACATGACCAGGGTCACCCTAGGCTATGTTGGCCACCCTGGGCTATGTTGGCAGACTGTCTAGGGCAGGGAGTGGAGGGGCCAGTGAATATTTTTATGTTTTGACATCTGTCTTAGTCAGGGTTTCTATTCCTGCACAAAACATCATGACCATAAAACAAGTTGGGGAGGAAAGGGTTTATTCAACTTACACGTCCACATTGCTGTTCATCAGCAAAGGAAGTCAGGACTGGAACTCACACAGAGCAGGAACCATGAGGCAGGAGCTGATACAGAGGCCATGGAGGGATACTGTTTACTGGCTTGCTTCCCCTGGCTTTGCTCAGCCTGCTTTCTTATTATAGAACCCAGGACAACCAGCCCAGGGATGGCACCACCCACAGGGGCCCTTCCCCCTTGATCACTAATTGAGAAAATGCCTTACAGCTGGATCTCATGGAGGCATTTCCTCTGCTGAGGCTCCTTTCTCTGTGATAACTCCAGCTTGTGTCGAGTTGACACAAAACCAGCCAGCACAGCGTCCAAATACCAATGTTTGTGAGAAAGCGAATAGATGGGATTCAAAGTCATCCCCTCCCCAACTTTCCAAGAATCTCTTGCTCAAAGTCCAGTGAACACAGTTCCTTTGCCTTTCCTATCAGTCAGGAGCCCACCCTCCACCCAGCCGAGCTTCCATTCTCTCAGGCCCTGGAGAAGGGAGGAGCCTGTAGGTGTGCTTTCTACTAGACGTCTTTGGTCATTTGTGATAGGGAAGGACCTAAGAAAAAAATCTGCCAAGATAAAAGGGAAGGAATTAATCTGTTCTCTAGACAGGGCCAGTCCCAGCTGGCTGACAGCTTCATCTCTCCGGGGTTACCAAACATTCCTTTTATTTGAGAGCCCTGACTTTTACACAGCACTGTTGGAAAAAGGAAAAAAAAAAAAAAAAAAAGGAATTTTAGATAATTGGGCGGTAGCAGCCTCTTTTATAGTAGCAGATATGGTCTATTATTGTGATAAAAATAAACAGGGAAAAGTTTGTTAATTTTCGGGAACAAAGGGCAGTTAGTTCTATTTCTATTCCTTGAATACATTTTTAGTCCTTTATTTTCTTCCCCCATGGATTCCGGTAGGTTTAAAAGAGAGGGGGAAATTCGCTCTTATAATCACAGCCATCCCTCTATAGGGCATCGCTAAGGTTCCAGGAGCACCTAAATGTTAGAGATAATATCATCACTGAAGCCACAAAGCATAACCCAGACCCCACCCTCTTCACTACGACCCAAAGCCCCTCTAAGAACATCTCAGAAGAGATTTTTCCAGTGATCTCCCCCTGCCACGTTTCTCTTCAATCTGCTATTGTGAAGGTTCTGGAAGCTAGCAGCTATGTTTGTGTGTGATCTACCTCAGAGGTGACTCTCAGGAAACTGAGGGTTTGGTTTGGTTTTCTATGGCTGCATAACAAATGACCACCGCTGGCGGTTTAAACCACCCCCAACCAACAGTTCTTCCTACAGGTCCGGAAATCCCAGCACTCACTCTGGGACCTGTGTGTGTTCTGGGGTCTCACAACATGACACCAAAATGCTGCTGGCCAGCTGAGGGCCTGGAGGGAAAGACTCACTTCCGAGGTCACTCAGATTGTTAGCAATACTTAGTTCGGTGCAGTTACAAGACTGAAGTCCTGTTACCTAGCAGCTGTTGTACTGGGGTCAGCCAGGACTGCTCTGTGGACGGTATGCACCTCTCCATCTTTAGGCTAGGAAGGGCACATCCAGCCTTCCTTCTCTCAGTCAGTCCCTCTGGCTCACCCTTTTTCGAACTGTCAATAAAATTTTGCTTTCAATGTACTCGAGATTGGATTAGACCCACCCAGATAACCTCTTTTTGATTAAATGTAATTTAACTGGTGAGTAACCTTAAGGACATCTGTGAGCTGTTTTTGTTACTTAATGGACTCGACAGGGCTTTGTCTATTTAGGACAGAAAGTCTGTTGGGTAGAGGGAACTTGAGAACATTCACAAGCACGTGAGGTCCAGGGTAGACAGATCCTGACCTCTGCAGCATCTACTTAGGTAAACCCTGATCCCAACTGGGCACCTCGGATAAAGGCAGACAGAGCTGGGTGCCTCCCCTCCCACACACTGTTCATCACTCAGTCCTGAGCATGTCTAATAACTAAGCCAGCAGTCACAGTGGAAATCCAAAGTGGGGCATCATCCTTTGGCTTTAAAAGAAGCCATTTCTGGACCAGTGAGATAGCTCATTGGGTAAAGACACTTGCTGCCAAGACCTAAATCCAGTTTCTGGGAACACGTAGTATAAAGGGAGGAAACTAGCTCCTGTGAGTTCTTCTCTGACCTCCACTTACAGGAACACACATACTAAAAAATAAATATAATTAAATTAAAAGATTGCATTTCTCTTCTCATAACCTCATCCTGTAGAACAGTGCGTCTCAACCTTCCTAATGCCTGGACCCTTTCCTCACATTGTGATGACCTCCTGTCTTAGGGTTTTACTGCTGTGAACAGACACCATGACCAAGACAACTCTTATGAGGACAACATTTAATTAGGGCTGGCTTATAGGTTCAGAGGTTCAGTGTTGTGTTTAAAAAAAGCAGGGGGACAGGGGGGAGGTACCATCCCACACTATGCTGGGTACTATCGGGCCACATGGCACCGGCAGAGTGTTCTCATCTCTGCAGACTCTCTGGCCCAGAGCTCCCAAAATCTAAGTTCCCGTGGGACACATCCCAATTTGTCCCGCTACCATACCTTTCTCTGGAACTCAGCTGAGTCAGCACATGAAGAAAAACACCACACAATCTTAGTTTAAAGTCAACAGGTAACTCAATTGCTGGGCACAACAACTAACATCCTAATTAGTAAGCCATACTACAGGGTGGCAGATCTCGGCAGATCTGCCATCCTACTGGAGACCTCTAGTTTGTTACATCTTGTACCCCAAGCTCTCTCTCCCATCCCCCAAAGCCACAAGTCCCTTTTCTCTTCCTCTCTTTCCCCCTCCAACATAGAGAAGTCCTGCCTACTCCTCACCCAGTGATTGGTTCCCTGAAATCTTTATTTATTGGGGAAAGGTCTTTGTCACAGTTCAGTTCGCTAGCATCAAGACAGGAACATGGCAGCATCCAAGCAGGCATGGTGCAGGAGGAGCTGAGGGTTCTACAGCTTCATCTGAAGGCTGCTAGTAGAACACTGGCTTCCAGGCAGCTAGGATGAAGGTCTTAAAGCCTACGCCCACAGGGACACGCCTACTCCAACAAGGCCACGCCTACTCCAACAAGGCCACACCCACTCCAACAGGGCCATACTTTCTAATAGTGTGGAGCGTAAACAAACCATCACACCCCGCTCAACCATAACATCATTTTGGTTGCTATCTCACAGCTGTGATTTAGCTACTGTTATAAACTACAATGTAAACATTTGACATGCAGGATATCTGATATGTGACCCCAGTAAAAGAATCATTTAACGCTTGTGGGGAGACGACCCACAGGTTGAAAACCATGGCTGTAGAGCCTAGCTTCTGCTCATACCTAGGGTTTTTGTGTGACCGTAAGTATATCTCACTACGCCCATTCTAGTTTTCTCGGTTTTGTTTCTACATTTTTTAAATCGTGTGTGTGTGTGTGTGTGTGTATGTGTGTGTGTGTGTGTGTGTGTACACGTGCACATTCGTGCATGCGCCCCCACCACAAGTGAAGAAGCCACACAATTTGTGGGGATTAGTTCTCTCCTTCCACCATATGGGTCCCGAGGATCAAACTCGGGTTTCCAGGCTTGACAAGCAGGCACCTGTTTCAGTAGATAGTAAATGATCCATGGCTACCGGTTCCCCCACTGTGCTGGCCACGGAGCGGGGAGCCCCGCGCTCCCGCTGTCTCTCCGCCAGCTGCTTTCACACACCGTCCCCTTGGCGAGTTGTTACCACGCCTGGCACATGTATCGTGTTCTGCAGACCGCTCCAACGTGGCACTACGCCACCCACGCTACCCCCTTTATGTTCCAGCCGCCCTCTCCTGGCTGTCTCTCTGCCAGCCGGGAACTCTGTTCATATTCCCTGCAGCCCAGTAAAATCAGAGTTCCAGAAACTTGAAGTTTATCAGTCAGATTTATATGTTCTCAATCCACAATATATCCACACAATAAAACTCGCAGCCGATTAATAAAGGTATAAACCGCCCACGTAGACAAGATAAAATTGACCTAGACCGCCTGGATCTGGATCATTCTGTCTCCACCATGATTCTCCTTCCTCTTCTCTCCCGCCTTACAACTTTGTCTCCGCCCCACTCTCTCCTGTCCAATCAGGTATCACCTTGACATCAACCTACAGGCACCTTTACTTACTGAGCCTTCTCATATGCTCTGTTTGTGAAACAAGAACTGGTGTAGCCCAGGCTAGCTTCCAACCAACTATTCACTGGAGGAGTCCGTGAATTTTCATTCCTCTATCCCTGTCTTCTGAGAGCTGGGGTCATAGGTATATGCACTGCATCTGCCTCGTTTATGCAACGTGAAGGTTGGGACCTAGAGTTTTAGACGGTGAGGCAAAAATTCAACCCCCTGCCCCTTGTCCATTTTGTTTGATTGGTTTGTTTTGAAACAGCTTTTGCTCCATAATCTAGACTGGCCTTGAGGTGTATACGTAGCCCAAGATGGACACTGCCCAGTCCTTTGCCCAGACCTCCTGAGTGCTGAGACTGCAAGGCCTTACTGTACTATCTTGCCTAATGCCTTTCCCCCCTTTTTAAACCTGTGGTCTGTTCTAGCACCCATGTCTTCCTCTCCCCCTCTGTCTTCCACAGCGCTGAACATCTTTCTTCTCCCTGAGCAGGCAAGCCTAGTCCACTCCCTACCCCAAATGCCTCTATTCTATTTCTTTCCACAGGTTTTTCTCCTGGCATTGCAATAGCCATCCACACAGCGCGTTCAGCTGAAGACAGCCCGGAATGAATGAAGCAATGAGTCATTACGCTTTTTAAAATGTCTATTATCCTAAAATATCAGTAGCGTAGGCCCCTATCTAATTATAGGACCCATTCATGCATAGCCTCATTTAATCCATCCTTGGGGATCCCAAAGATAAATAAGAGCAGGATAAACATTTTTTCCCAGGCTGTTGAAGAACTTGCGCTTGTTAAGGAAACTGGGACGTTTCCTTCCTTTGGGATAAGCTTTGCCAGCCCAAAAACATCTTTTAAGAATCATCAGCTAGAAGTTCAAGCTACTGTCCAATTTTATCTTTAGGACTCTGGGTCTGCCAATCCGAAAACACAGTAGAATTCCTCTCTTTTGTGGAAAAACAGCTTTCTCATTGTTTCCCACTCAAAGAGACACTTAAGTTTGCTTCCCACCAGGTTTGAAGCTGGTGCCTAATGTGGCTGAAAAGGCTTTGAGCCCAGAGAGGAAATCCAATGCCCCAGGGCTGTGGGTTGAATGGCCGCCTTGTTACTAAGGGCCTTCTCCTTTGTCTGCTTTCGATCTCAAATGACATGTTTGGACACAAAGCCTCTTAGGTAGAAATGACTACATTTGCCAGTGCCCCTAATTTAGACCATGGTTTATTATTTCAGAGGTTTTTTTTTTTTTTTTTTTTTTTCTTTTTTTCATGACTAGACTAAATTCAGTGAGATTTTACAGCTGAATCATGACCCTCATTTTAAAAAATATATTGTTGTTGTGTTTATTAGTATTCTTGCTGGGGTTTTGTTGTTGTTGGGTTTTTTGTTTTTTTGGAGTTTTTTTGTTTTTTGTTTTGTTTTTTTCTTCTTGTAAGATTTCCTCTGACAGAGAGCTGTCTGATTCTAGCGAACATTTCACCTTGTTGCTGTCAAGGCCATTTTTTAAATTTCCTTGAGATATTTATCAAGAGGTCTTTCAAACCCTCTGTGTGTCAGGAGCAGAGGGGACCTAGTTGATCGGGTGGATGGGTCGGTGGAAGGCAGACTCTTCAGGGAGACGAGAGAAGAGAGGCCACCTACCTAATAACTCTTCCCTGGCCAATAGATTATGTAGTTACAGAGCCATGGAAAGGCTTGGACCAAGAGACCCAGGAATACACGTGTTTAAGATGCGGTCCGTGTTCCCCACTTGTACTGATTGGTTTTATGTGTCAACTTGACACAAGCTGGAGTTCTCACAGAGAAAGGAGCCTCGGTTGAGAAAATGCCTCCATGAGATCCAGCTGTAAGGCATTTTCTCAACTAGTGATCAAGGGGGGAGGGCCCAGCCCATTGTGGGCTGAACAAACCAGGGGAAGCAAGCCAGTAAGTGACATCCCTCCATGGTCTCTGCATCAGCTCCTGCTTCCTGACCTGCTTGGGTTCCAGGCCTCACTTCCTTTGGTGATGAACAGCAATGTGGAAGTGTAAGTTGAATAAACCCTTTCCTCCCCAACTTGCTTCTTGGTCCTTATACTTTGTGCAGGAATAGAAACCCTGACTAAGACACCACTCAACAATCGTGTTGACTGGTTTTGTTGTTTATTAAGTGTTCTGAGAACTGAGACCCCTGCCTCTGAGGTCTTACTGGCTACAATTTCAGCAGAGAATGGTTAAAGATTATGTCACTCTTTATGGATCTTTGTTCTTCTTCAATCTTTACCAACAACAACATTAGGTCTCAAACCACCCCACCTCCACAACTAAGATGTCCATTAACATAACAAAGCTGACGCTGGCCACCAGGTTCTCTAGGCAGCTCAGTCCCTTGCCTGTTACAGGGTTCTCTGGCTGCCAGCCCCAGTAGCTGGACAGAATTGGCCTTCCACCAGCTGCTCTTCCCCATATAATAACCCATTTTGGCTCTGTGCTCTTTTGCCTTTTTGGGCCCTTTTTGGTCTCTTGGCCTCTTGGCCTCCCAGCTTCTGGCTCTCCCTCTCCCCACTCGGCTTGCTCTGCTTACATGGCTTGGCTCCGTTTGCTGGTCTGGTTTAGACTGTGTTCTCCCAGACACCTCTGCCTCTGGCTATGCTCTCTCACATGAACAATAATCCTTCTCCTCCATACCTAGGAGCAGTCATGTTCTCCTTTTGGTGTTTTTGTTTTGTTTTTATTTACCCACTCAGCAACCATGTTAACTGTGGCATTGTTGTTTATTTACTGTTCTGTGATCTTGATGTTCTGCAAAGGTCTCACTGACAGCAGAAAGAGATGCCTTTACTTGAAATAGCCAGTTCCTAGGAGCAGCATCTAGCCCATATTTCACAGGTACACTAACCAAAATGTCCTATGCTAGAAGCCACCTTCTCTATCTGGCTCTTACACTCCAGGGGACCCTGTTGCTCTGCTCACCTCAAGTCCCAGATGACATGATCGTCCCTAATGTCTGAGTATGATCAAACATGCCCTGCCTGCCCCTATCCACCCTGCTCAGCCTTTCTGAGTTTGTCCTTTCTGTGAAAACCACCCACCTCCAGCTCTCCTGTGGGCCCCACCATATGGTACTGCGTGGCATGGCATGCCTCCTGTTGCTAGGAAACTGTGAACGGAAAAGGATTCTTTCCTTGTTTCCCCAGAATCTCACATATCCCAAGCTGGCTTCGAACTGATTCTGTAGCCGGATGATGTCTGAGTCAGCACACTTGCCTGCTCCCCTCCAGCTCACTCTGCCCAAATTTGTGTGGTCCTGGTCCGTGTAGTGCACCGGTTCTCACCCCTTTAAGGAGTCAAATGATCTTCTCATAGGGTCACCTAAGACCATTGGAAATACCGAACATTTACATGGCAAGTCATAACAGTAGCAAAATGACAGTTACAACGTGACAACGAAAGTGACTTTTTGGTCAGGGGTCACCACAACCCAAAGAAGTGTATTAAAAGGTCGCAGCTTTGGGGAGACTGAGAACCACTGTACTAGAGTATGTAGAGGGAGGAAAGCTGCCTGAAGTTATAACCTGAAGTTATAACTCCAGTTATCTGGCTATGAGGGAGAGGTATCATTCCCGTTGAGACAAGTCTTTCCAGGAGGGCTGCTTTGGAGTCTCCTAAGGTCCTGAAAGTAAGACAAACTCATTAGTTCACCATGTATAGTGTTTGGAGTAAAAATGGCCCTGTAGACTCATGTATTTAAATGTTAGACCCATAGAGAGTGTCACTATTAGTAAAAAAGGCCAGGTTGGAGTGGGTGTGGCCTTGTCAGAGTGGGTGTGGCCTTGTTGGAGGGGCTGGGCTTTGAGGTTCTCTGTGCTCAAACTATACCCAGTAAGTCTCATGGTCTCCGCTGCCTTCGGATCAAGGATCAACGTAGAACTCCTACTCCCAGCTCCTTCTCCAGCACCACGTCTGCCTCAGGCTGCCCTGTTCCCTGCCACCATGATGATAACTGACTGAACCTCTGAAACTGCAAGCCAGGCCCCAATTAAATGTTCTCCTTTATAAGAGTTGTTGGGGTCGTAGTGTCTCTTCATGGCAATAAAACCCTTAGCATGCTAGAGACAGATAGAATTTTGGGGGTCTATGTCATACACACTACTCTGTCCCCCATCCTCCCTACCTGCTCCAGGGTAAATGAATACTTGTTTACATTTCTTTCTTTATTTCTTTCTTTCATGAAATGTATAGGAAACACCACTAATGGTAGTTCACACCACCGGTGGTTTCTCCTGACACTAAGTACCCACCCTCTCTGCGCTCTCTGAGTCATGTGCTGCGGCCCGTCCTGAGCATGGGCATAGCCCCTGCATACAGAGAGTTTGCATTCTAATTCAGGACCTACGGTTGAAACAAGAGGAAGACTTAGTCAGCTGACAAATTATATGGTTCAAAATATCCAGGTAGAGGGCTGACAAGATAGCTCAGTGGGTAAAGGGAGCTTGCCGCAAAGCCCAAGGACCTGAATTCTATCCTCCACATGATGGAGAGAGAGACTGACTCCCACAAGTTGTCCTCTGAACTTAATACATGCCCCTGCCAAACATCACTAAGTAAATGTAATTTTAAAATATATTCAGATAAGGGGCTGGAGAGATGGCTCAGTGGTTAAGAGCACTGATTGCTCTTCCCAAGGTCCGGAGTTCAATTCCCAGCAACCACATGGTGGCTCACAACCATCTGTAATGGAATCTGATGCCCTCTTCTGGTGTGTCCGAAGACAGCTACAGTGTATTCATATACATTAAATATATATGTATATATGTATATATTAAACAATGTCCATCTAGAAGGACAGGAGGAGATCATCAAGAACTTACCAGAACAAGAGAGCCTGGCGGAGATGCTGAAGAATGGAAAGGTATTTGGGCAAGGAAAAAGATAAGGGGCTGGTGAGGTGGCCTCGCAGATAAAATAATTCGAGGCACAAGCTTGACAACCTGAGTTCAGCTCCCCAAACCCACGTGGAAAGCAAGATAGAAGCAGACGGAAGGACCAGCGGGACCACGCGGGCCGCACAGTGGCAGTTTCCAGGTCTTTACTGGTTTTCGTGTGGAGGGGATGCTCTCTCAGGTTGCAGACTTTGTCCTTTTTAATCTTGGGAAGGACGGCAGTTGGCTTTTATAACCAATGAACTGTTAAGAAAGTAAAAGTGTTTAGGGAGAAGCAGTTAACTGGAAAGTGTAGCCGGTGTCATCTACCGTAGAAATAGACAACTCGGAGCAACAATAAGAGCTCGTTTCAAGTGCCAAGTGCGTGCATAAAGACTGGTGGGGGGGGGGGGAGGAAGAGCAGTGAAAAGCTCCAGGACGGAAGAGAGAACATTGGCTTGATGAGAGGGAGCGTGTGGTGCTGACAGAGCACATGGAGAGTCATCCTGAGCAAGCTCTCAAGTTTCCCTGTCTTCCATTTCCTGTGCGACTCACATACATCCCGTTCCCAAGAACAGCATGAGAGATGCCAGAAGTTTCCTGGGGTAGAACGGAGATGAACACGGAACCCACTTCCAGTGAGAAACCTTGGCTAGCTTCCCTACAGATGAGAAAACACTTGCTTCAGCCCAGGAAAGTCTCATTTACTTTCTTGGCTAACACTGGAAATGAGTTTCTTCATAAGAATACATTTTCAGTCTCGTCTATTGGGATGGCTATTTGCAAAACAAAACAGAAAATCCCAAGTTCGGGGAAGGCAAGAGAAACATCACCAATGGGGATGCTGGGAAATGCTGATAAGGACATAATTAGTAGTGACTTCATTGGGAAGCCACACCCACATTAGGTATTTCTCGGAAATACAGAGAGAGGTGGGCTGAGAGTAGGGAGTGGCCATCTTGCCTTATGTGTTACAAGAGTACGGGAACCACTGAGCCATAGTTCAAAACAGGCAAAAACCTGAAACATTCTCTATGTCTGGCAGCAGAACTCATGAGGAGGAAGAGACCAGCATGACAGGGATGGTGGTGACAGTGCTGAGCAGAGAAGGCGTGGCCTGGTGTGACTCTACCCACATAAAATTCTCAAGCAGCAGAACTAAACGTTAGGAGGGAAGGGAAGCGGTCACTGGGAAGCTGGTTGAAGGGGAACAGTGGGCTGCTTATTCTGTGCTTGGGATAGGTCTTGATGTAGGCAATCATCTAAGAGCCCTCACCTTAAAGAGAATATATACCATAGGATGGTGTCCAATGTAATGTTGAGCAAAGGAGACTTAACCTGGTATGACTCTGCCTATATAAAGTCCTCAAAAGGGAGCAAGAGAGAGAGAGGACTCAGGCATTAAGACACTCGCTACTCTTCCAGAAGACCTGAGTTCTCAGCACCTATTACAACTGCCTAAAAGTCCAGCTCCAGGGAATGTAATGTCACCTGGCCTGCTTATGAACCTTTACACACATAGCGCACACAGACAGACACACAAATAAATACAAAGTCTCAAGCAGAAAAACTAAGTATTATTTAGGGTGCATCCCTAGAAGAAAAGTAACTCTGAAACTTACAGTAGTCCTTTAAAATTACTACAGTCATATGACCTAGCAGAGCCTACTCGATCTGTATCCGGGAGAAATCAAGTCAGGGACTCACATAGATACTTTCGGTATGACAGGTCTTTCTTGTGTCATTGCTGGATTCTACTTTCTGAGTACAGGACAGCCTGTCGCTTCATGCTCCCTACTGCTGACTAACATTTAAGGTTTCTTGGGACTTACCTGTTATAAAGAGTGGCTCAGCAGTTCCTAGACTCTGGTAACAGGTAGACAAGATGGCTGATTTCTAAAATGGATTTTTAAAATCCACTTCCCTGTACTGAGATACCTGAAGTGGGTGTTGCTTTTTTAATGGTTCTCACTGTCAGTTCCAAGCCAATGATTCCCTAAAAAAATGTTTTAATTGTTTTTTTTTTAATTTACATTCAAACCACTCCCCCCATCTTCCTAAATTTTTAATGACTGGATTCATGTATTAATTATGAAGGAACACTAAATAAAAATGCAAATTTTCTGATTTCAAAACCAAGTCCCACAAATCAGACAGTCCTGGAAACATACAGAGGCCTTTTAAAAAATATTTATTTTATTTTTATGTATATGACTACACTGCAGCTGTCTTCAGACACACCAGAAGAGGGTCTCAGACCTACTCTTACATTCCTCTTTGCTTCCTGTATGTATGGGTTTGTATTTTGGTTGGTGAGTTGGTTGGTTGGTTGGTTGGTCAGTTGGTTAGTTAGTTTCTGGTAGTACTAGAGATTGGACCTAGCCCTCACAAATAGTGCTCATTACCCAATCACTGAACTTCCTCACCAAGCCTTTTTGAACATGTGCATATTTTTAAAGATATATTTATTTATATGAGTACACTGTAGCTGTCTTCAGATACAGCAGAAGAGGGCATCAGATCCCATTACAGATGACTGTGAGCCACCATGTGGTTGCTGGGATTTGAACTTGGAACCTTAGGAAGAGCAATCAGTGCTCTTAACTGCTAAGCCATCTCTACAGTCCTGAAACCTGTTTTGGGGGGGAGGAGGGCCTAATTAACTCCTGTGCCCCAGGAAGTTTAGGACACACCACCTTTCTTACACACAAGTTACATTCACCTTTATCTTTTCTGAACATTTATTTTACTCATTGGCTTACTTCTAAGCACTTGCTCACTGGTGGTCTCGACTAAGCTGGTCTCCAACTATTTAGCCAGAGTGATCTCAAACTCAAAATCCCCCTGCCCTAACTTTACAAGTGCTAAGACTAAAAGACGGTGTCCTTTGACTCTTCCCTGTCCTTTCTTTTTCTTCTTTCCTTTAGAAAGGTCTCCTTTATCCCAGGCTGTCTTCAAACTCACTATATAGCTGAGGACAACCTTGAACTTGAGCTTTTTCTGATTCCACTCCACCCCTGCAAAGTTATTCCACTACAGGTGTTTCTTATCAAACCCTACTTATGTGGTGGTAAGTAAGCGCTCTACCAACTGAACTACATCCCCAGCCTATGATCTGTTTTCTGTGCACCAATAAAGTCTTAAAATATCTGTGTCTGTTCCCTCAATTTCCATGACTTCTACTCAACAATCTATCTTTATTACTTTCACCAGATTTATTAAAGCTTCTAGAAGGTTCCCTAGTGTCAGCTCTCTTTGGCCTTCGCCCTCCTTCACACTTTGGCAGCATATGGCTTCTGGAGTAGTTTCTATATCAGATCCTTCTCTTTCTTGTGCACTCAATGCCTGAGTCCTACTTCACTGTGTGTGTGTGTGTGTGTGTGTGTGTGTGTGTGTGTGTGTGTGTGTGATATTGTATATCATGCTCATATGTATAAGTATAGTGTGACATGTGCCCCTCAATGTGTCTGTAGGGTCAGAGGACATTTTTCAGGAGTATCTCTCTTGTTTTAATGGGCTGCACACTCCAAGCTTGCTGTCCCACAATCCTCCAGGCTGCCAGGCCACACTAGGAGTGTTGAAGGTTGCAGATGTATATCTAGCTTTTTTGTGCAGGATCTGAGGATCCACCTTCAGGCTGTCTGGCTTGCACAGTAAGTACCTTTTACCTGCAGAGCAGTTCCTCTCACCCACTTTGCCCTGCTTCTCTTTTGCCGTCTGTACTGGCTGTTTTGTGTGCCAACTTGACACAAGTTAGAGCCCTCAGAGAGGAAGGAGCCTCCGTTGAGGAAATGCCTCCATGAGATCCAGCTGTAAGGCATTTTTTCAATTAGCGATCAATGGGGAAAGACCCAGCTCACAGTGAATGGTTCCATCCCTGGGCTGGCTGGTCTGGGTTCTAAGAAAGCAGACTGAGCAAGCCATGAGGTATAAGCCAATAAACAGCAGCCCATAACCTCTGCTTCAGCTCCTTCCTCCGGGTTCCAGTCCTGTCTGAGTTCCTGTCCTGACTTCCTCTAGTGATGGACTATGGTCTGGAAGTTTAAGCCAAATAAACCCTTTCCTCCTCAACTTGTTTCACAGCCATAACCCCTGACTAAGAATCATTCTACAAATCCAGCTGTCCTTAGGGTTCACTTGCTTGAGTTCTCCCTTTCCTGACCACTATATACTACTGGCTTAGAAGTGTACCCCTGAATTGAGCTGTCTTGCTTTCATAGCAAATGCTCTTAGCCACCGAACCGTCTCCTTGGCTCCTGCAATAGCTCTTTAACTAGTTCTCTCGACTTCCTCTTGCCTCTTTGCACCTCATAAGGGCAAACTGAAATCCTTTTCTCACCGTTGACTTCCCTTTCACAGACATAGATGCACTGCCATGAGTACTCATGGAGGCAGAATAGGCCCAGACTCATGTCACCATCTGACCATCTTCCTGCCCCAAGCTTCATCCATGAGACTTAAACAGTCATTCTGACTCTGGAAATAGCAAGCCTACACGTTCCCATACTTTTTTCCCCTTCTCAGTGCTATGCCAAAAGAAACTATATCCTTCTCCGATCCTATTGCCAGTGTCTCACTGGTTAATCCCATACTGCCCTCTTCCCACGGCTAATGGCACCCTGACTAGAGCCACCATATCTGATTGTACCTTGGATGGCCATTGCATAGGGAGCTGGCAGTTTGCTTTGAGGGGCCTGTGGGCAGCGTAAGCATGCAGGGTCTCCTGTCCAATGGCTTAGCTGTACATCTCACAGCTAGCGTGGTGCCTTGAAGAGATACAACATTTGCTAAATTGAAATGAATTGCAAATGAAGCAGTTGGATTCTGAAAGGGGCAGGAATGATGTTGGGCTCAGCAAATTTAATGTAATCACATTTTTATGAACACAGAGACCTTATCAACATGTAAAAAAAAATTACTAGAGGAGTTAGGGGTATATTTTGATGCAAAATAATATTCTGCGCTCATTGCCTCTTTTGCTATATCCTTCCTAACACGGACCCACCTTTGTGAGCCTATCCCACAGAGGGAAATGCAGCGTCAGAAATGCTAATATTCTCTCTCAATTTTCATTTCTTCACTTCTTTGGCATGGGGAATTTCAGTCACTTAAAAAAGAAACACATCCTACATACATTTCTAATGTAGCATTCATCATTTTGGGTTATTTTCATTACTAAAAACTTCTTCCTCTTGAGTTCAACAAACTCCTTAAAGTCAGGGTACTGCACCTACTGCCCACGTGTTCAACGTGGGGTTCTGAGGTTTGCATGGGTACATGGGGACATAGATAGAAGAATGGGTGACAGTTAAGATGAACTGTTGTGTTTCTAGCTATATACACAATCAGAAGGGCTTGGTTCAATTTCTAGGATAATCAGAGGGCCCATGTTACCACAAACCAGTTCAGCTCAACTTTGGCTGCACATTACAATCACCTGCAGAAGCTGCCCAGAGAATACCAATTACAACCTTTGGGGAAGGGAGTCAGTTATATCTTTTAAACAATTTTTAAATTTAAAAATTATAGCATAGACCCAGAGTCCAAAACTCCTGTAGAGGCTGGTCATAGTACACATCTGTAATCCAAGCATTTGAGGGGCAGAGAGAGGAAGAACTATGCAAGTTCAGGGCCAGCCAGGGCTACGTAGCAAGCAAGAACCCGTGTCAACCTCCACCCTACAACCACCAGAACCCATTGTCTTTACATGGCTTCTCAGTTTGTCTCCTTTTGCTGTTTTTCAGCAATACATCTTAGAGGTTCCTATGTTTCAATATTTAAAAACAGGCTCTCTGAGCAGCTGCAAAGTATCCAACTGCACAGATACAACTTGAGGGTCTATGGTCCTCAGTAACATTCAGTCATCTTGGTCCCTTCCCCCCTCCACAGACAGGGTTTCTTTGTGTAGCTTTGGCTGTCCTGGACTGGAACTCACAGAGATCTACCTACCTCTGCTCCCCATGTGCTGGGATTAAAGTGGTGTACCACCACCCAGCAATAATTCTGCTCTTATAAATATTTCTGTAACACAAGTACTCACTAGATTGTTGTGTTAGATGGGTTTTTGTCAGCTTGACACAAGCCAAGGTCACCTGAGAAGAATTTTAGCTGAGAAAACATCTCTGACTGACCAGTAGGCAAGCCAGTTGGGCATTTTCTTGAATAATGATTAATGTGGGAGGGGCCATCTCACTATGGGTGGTACCACCCCTGGCCACCGGGTCTTGGGTTGTGTAAGAAAGCAAGCTGAATGCTGAGTGGTTGCCTTTAATCCCTGCACTCGGGAGGCAGAGTCAAGGGGATGTCTGTGAGTTGAGATCTCAAACATGGATTGTCCACCAGAGCCAAGGTTCCAAATGTCTTTCTCCATAACAACCGCTGGACAGAAGTCCCCAGTGCTTCTCCTGATAGTCATGGTTCTTGTTCGCTCTAGTCACTGTTCTCAGAAAGGAAACAGTATGTGGTTTGGAAGGAAGACGACGCCACATTTTGAAGCACTTTGTAGACATCATCCAAACCAGAGCCAGGCCAAAGGCAACTGGTTCATGAGGAACCTGGTCAGTTTCTGCCTCTGGAGGAATTTCTCATTTATTAAGACAAGAACCAAATAATGGAAACTTCAGGCCCAGTTATGTTCACTCAGATGAGAGGAACTTGGCAGCTCCAGAGAAGCTTTACTTTGAGGCTCCGCCAGGAGCTGAAGACGTAGCAACCGAACATTGGCTTAGGAACATGGTCTCTTACAAATACATGGGATTCCTGGAGCAAAAAGCAGACATCCTTTTGGGAGGTCTTTGTTTTTATATAATGAAAGATTTTTACTCTACAACTTTCTGCGCTCTGCTTCTGTTTTAAATCCTAGCTCCCCCTCTGAGACTGATAGAATAGAAACAAAGATAGAACGGTAGAGCTACAGAGGGGAATAGAATTCTCTCTCCTTCCCTCCATCCCTCCTTGTAGGAGGCCCTTGCGTATGGGGTTTTTTTGTTTTGTTTTGTTATTGTTGTTGTAGGGAACTTGGTCCTTTGGTTTGGTTTGAGATGCGACTTTGTCTATCCCTTGTTCCCTTGTTGATGGGAGCTCAGCATGAAGCCCATGGTGGCCTCAAACCCACAGCAACCTTCCTGCTTTACCTCTCAAACACTGAATTTTTAGATGTGCACACATTATAGATGTGCAAAGCTGGCCAGGTTTTTTTCCACATGCTGTGTGTGTGTGTGTATGTGTTTGTGTGTGTCTGTTGCTTTGTTTTTTTTTTTTTTGTTGTTGTTGTTGTTGTTTGTCTGGTTTTGTTTTGTTTTGTTAGTTAGTTTGTTTACTTCTTCCTTTGAGACCAGCTCTAAACCAGGCTGACATTGAACTCACAGAGCTCTGACTCTGCCTGATTCTGATGCCTGGGTACTTAAAAGTATGACAACGATGTGTTTTTATAATAGCTGTCAGGACTTCCTGGGAGAAACGAACCCTAAATAAATAAATAAATAAATAAATAAATAAATAAATAATCTTAATGTAGGGTGAGCCCTCAGAGATTTCCTTATTTCTTGAAGATATTCAATCCGCTGACTTTGGATACTCTATCAGTGGAGGGTCTCTAGCAGAAAGCAAAGTAAATGACTCCCGAGATGGAGTCAGAAGTGGTCATGTCAGCACCATGAGTGGCTTGTGGACTCAGTGGCAGGAAACAGTAGAAACCTGGGTATTCACAGTGCTGACACCTTACAAGTGCTGCTAGGCTTCGAGGACACACAACATAGATCACAGTAGAGTGCTTGCCTATCATGGGGCACAAGTAGAGTGCTTGCCTATCATGGGTAGAGTGCTTGCCTATCATGGGGCCCAAGCAGAGTGCTTGCCTATCATGGGGCACAAGCAGAGTGCTTGCCTATCATGGGTAGAGTGCTTGCCTATCATGGGTACAGTGCTTGCCTATTATGGGTACAGTGCTTACCTATCATGGGTAGAGTGCTTGCCTATCATGGGTAGAGTGCTTGCCTATCATGGGTACAGTGCTTGCCTATCATGGGTATAGTGCTTGCCTATCATGGAGCCCATGTATACCCTGCATGATCATGGAACTCAGAGGACAAATTGAGAAAATTGGCCCTCTTCTCCATGTGGGCCTCAAGGCTCCAGTTCAAGCTGCTAGGCTTTGCAGCAAACACCGTTACTCACTAAGGATCTCTCTGCCCCACCCCCTCTCATAATGACTAAGGAATAATAAGAAATCTCATTCAATGGGTATCAACTAAGTGACCAGTCATAAAAAACAAAAACCTAGTTGCTCAGCTAAGATAGATTCAAGCAGCTATGGATAGTGTAATGTCAAATCTAGGTTGTGTTTGGGTTCCAATTGCTGTGAAGAGACACCAAGCATGACCAAGGCAACTCTTACAAGGATGACACTCTATTTGGGGTTGGCTTACAGGTTCTGGGGTTCAGTCCATTATCATCACTATCATCACGGCAGGAAGGATGGCAGCATGCAGGCAGGTGTACTCAGGCATGGTGCTGGAGGAGCTGAGAGTTCTACATCTTCATGCAAAAGAAACCAGGAGCAGACTGTCTTCCAGGCAGCTAGGGGGAGGGTCGAAAAGCCCACCATCACAGTGACACACTTCCTCCAACAAGGCCACACCCACTCCAACAAGCCAACATGTTTTTGTTTTTTTTTAATAGTTATTTATTTTATGTATATGGGCACACTGTAGCTGTCTTCAGACACACCAGAAGAGGGCATCAGATCCCATTACAAATGATTGTGAGCCACCATGTTGTTGCTGGGAATTGAACTCAGGACTTCTCTTCCCATTACAAATGGTTGTGAGCCACCATGTGGTTGCTGGGAATTGAACTCAGGACCTCTGGAAGAGCAGTCAGTGCTCTTCACCGCTGAGTCACCTCTAGAGCCCCAAGGCAACATGTCTTAATGATGCTACCCACTGTGCCAAGCATATTCAAACTACCACACAGGCCTACCTTTCTATAAGATCTTGAAGAGATCCAACTAAGCCAGCAGAGATGTGTGCTGATTCACAAGGCCACACACTTCCCACTGTGCTCTCAGAAATGCTCTGAGTTAAGCGTGCTGTCCCCAGGCTGTGGGGTGAAGAAGCCGAACCTGAGATGTGGTCTGGATACTTCTGTGGTTGTTCATCTGCACTCGTCTATAGCCGCCCAGTGCTCAGAGCCAGCTCTCAGAAGGACACTGGGAAGTCACTGTGCAGACTGAGCTGGCTGTCCATCTGTGCTGGCTGGTGGTGAAGTACATTCACTGTTCTTGGGGTGCCTTGTTGCTGTCTTTCTGTTAACCATGATTTTGGGAATTTTGTTTTGTTTTGTTGTGAGTTTCTTGGTTTTGTGGGGTTTTTTTGGTTTTTTTTGGGGGGGGGGCTTTGTTTTTTGATGACAAGATTTTTTTCTGTGTAGCCCTGGTTGTCCTGCTACTCTGTAGATCAGGCTGGCCTTGGACTCAGGGATTTGACTGCCTCTACTTCCTGAGCGCTGGGATCAAAGATATGTGCCACCACAGCCGGGCATTAACCATTAGCCATGTTTTCATTTCTGCATCTCAGAATGTGTTGATAAGGCGCTTCCGGCTAGGAAACTAAACTTCCCTTCTAAAGTAGTGAATTCCTAAAGAATTGGGATTACTAAGGCCCATCCAGATGGCACACCAGGAAAAGGCCATCTTTTAAAAAGAATGTTATCTCCTTTGATGTTTTGCCAGCCTGTATGTATGTGTAGGGGGTCAGATCCCCTGGAACTGGAGTTATAGAGCTGCTTTGTGGGTGCTGGGAATCAAACCTGGATTCTCGGGAAGAGCAGCCAGTGTTCTTAACCACTGAGCCATCTCTCCAGTCCCAGGTAAAGCTGATTTCAGACAAGACCAACAACCTGAGTCTGATCCCTGGAGCCCATGTGGTAGAAGGAGAGAACCAACTCCCAAAAGTTGTCTTCTGACCTCTACCTGTGCTACTTGGCATTTACACACACACACACACACACACAGACACACACACAATTAGATGTTACAAAAATAAAGTAGAGCTAAGTGGTGGTGGCACACTCAAACTCAGCACTCAGGAGACAGAGTCCGGTGGCTCTCTGAGTCTGAGGCCAGCCTAGTCCACAGAGTGAGTTCCAGGACAACCAAGGTTACACAGAAAAACTCCATCTTGAAAAACGAAATAAATTTAATTAATTAATTGAGAATTGCAGCACTAAGGAGATGTCTCCGTCAATAAAATACTACCTGCTACAAAAGCAGGAAGGCCTGAATTTAGAGGCCAGTGCCCATGTAAAAATGCTGGGAATGGTGGCACATCTCCACAATCTCAGCACTGCTAAGGGAAAGACAGGCCGAGCCCTCGAGTTCACTGGCCAGCTGAAATGGTGAGTTTGAGGTTCAGTGAAAGACACCGCCCTCATGGGCTGGAGGGATGATGGCTCAGTGGTTAGGAGCACTGACTATTCTTCCAGAGGTCCTGAGTTCAATTCCCAGCAACCACATGGTGGCTCACAGTTATGGGATCTGATGCCTTCTTTCTTCTGGTGTGTCTGAAGAGTGAGAGTGTACTCACACACAATAAATGTGAGTACACATATCACACACACATACACACATACACAATAAATGTGAGTACACACACACATACACACACACACACACACACACACACACACACTAATAGGAATTAGCCCATGAGTGTGCCTCTCATATGATTCAAATGCTCTGACCCGAAGATGGCTCCCTGCTTTGTGTCACCCCTTTGGGGGGAAAAAAAAAACAATAAAGACCCCGCCTTCATGTTCCATCTCCTCACTCCTAGGAAACAAAACCTGGAACTCTTCCTGTGGACAGCGATGACATCATTACCAGCAGCAGGAATTTGTGGCATAAAAAAGGCACCCATTACAACCAAGACAGGCAAAGGGGGCTCATTCACTGGGATGGAAGCCCGAGCTGAAGGACCTCACCTCTAACTGCAAGGACAGCAGAGACGGGTGATGGTGACCTCACCTCTAACTGCAAGGACAGCAGAGACGGGTGATGGCAGCTGCTCACTGGACCAAGGAAATGGCAGACACTTGCTGACTTCTTCCAAGTACAACTAAGATTGGTAATTGTCTGGTGGCTGTGGGCATTTGTTTTCCTTTTCTTTCTTTGTTCGTTCATATGCTAATCTAGGGACAAAGTATGTAGCCCAGGCTGATCTCTAATTCACTTGAATCTGCTGCTCCAGCCTCATAAAAGCTGAAATTACAAGTGTCTGCCTACATGCCTGGTGTTGGTTTGTGCACAAGCGTTCCTGCCTTGAGGTTTTCAGGGCCATGACTCACCTCAGGAACTGTTGAGTGTCTCCTCTTGTTGATGTCATCATCTTTCATAACCATCCTGGCCTGCTCTTGTTTTGGGCCTTAATAATAAGGTTGGGGGACAGGATGAGCCAGTGGACAATGATCAAGTTAATCCTGCAGCATGCTGGCCGTGAGGGTTGAAACCCGTTAATCCCAGCTCACTGGAAGCTAAGCATCACTCCAAGTTATAGGTCAGCCTGGGCTACAGTGTGGGACCTTGTCTTAAAAACAAACAAAAGTGTATTGTAGTCTTTGTCAAAATGGATGTGTGCATGTGCGTGCATGTGTGGGTATACACACGTGTGTTGTATGTACTTGTTAGTGTAGGTGTGTCCAGGTTGCATGTTTGTGTGTGAGCACAGGTATGAAGAACCAAGGCTGAAATCAACTGTCTTTCCTCCATCCATGTTTTTGAGGTTGGCTAAGCTTCCTGACTTGCAGGACCCCTCTCTCCCGCCCTCGTCTCCTCCTCCCATCCCCCCAATGCTGAAGTTACAGGCACAGGTCTCCACACACAGCTTTCTCTGTGGGTTCTGGGGATCTGAATTCAGGTCCTCAGGTTTATAGGGCAGACTCTTTACCAACTGAGGCATCTCTCCCAGCCCCGGGGTGCAGCATTTTAAATCACCTCAGTGTCTATGTGCAAAGCTCAGAAGAACTTGGCCAAAGGTTAAGGAGCAAAGGGAAAAGATGTGACACAAAGACACATGCCAAACCTTTTATGTCACTTTAGTCACCCATCAGATGATATCTGAAGGATACAATGAAAAAAACCAGTGTTTTTTGTTTTTTCCCCCTACCCCCCTCCCAGCTTGAAATTTATTTGGCAATTCCCCACTCCCAACTCAAGAGGAGTATGAAGGCTCCTAAGAGCTATCTGGCGGTTTTTAGGACAGTCATCACCCTCTGAGGACCCTGATCTTGTCACCCTGGCTGCCCAGTACAAAGGGTATCCCGATACAGCCCACTCCCCGGGGATGCTAGAGTCATCCCTCTGGGGTTGAGCACATCCCACGGGCCACTGTGATTCATCAACTCCCCAATGCTGTGATACACCAGAGTTCTTCGACCTCTCCAAAGCCACAGCTGCCACCATAAACGCCTGTATACCGCTGCAGGGGCTGCGGCTCAACTGCACAGCCAAGACAGCGACGTCTCTGCCTCCAGCCGGGAATGTTCAGAGTTTTGTAGGCTCCTCTGTCCAACATCCTGGATCTTGTCCCCATATCCATTCTGGCCTGCCTCTGCCGGTCACGTGTCTGTGTCCCCATCCGCAGCTGTATCTCTGTCTGTGTTCCATATCTTTCTTGTCCTGTGGTCCCCATCTCTGGGGTCCATCCAGCTGTCGCTTTTTATCGCGACTCCTAGTCTTGGTCCTGGCTCCTTGACACAGGTCCTGCCCCTAGCTACGAGCCCTACACTCCCTCCGCTCAGACTGGACGTGGAGAATGGGCAGTCCAGGTCCACGTGTGACCGGACCAGAGGCGACTTCCACGGGCAGCCATCAAGGTTCTAGTTGTCCTTGACTTTGCCTTAGACCAGGCACTGGATTCCACCCCACTCCCCACTTCTTTAGGCGAGCCCCCGCCCCTTAGCGTGGGAACCGCTGTTTGGCCAAAACCAGTGTTTTTCAAAGGTGTCCTTCAAGTTCTGAGACCTAACCTAGGCAACCGTTTCCATAACCGCCGTCAGAGGCCTTGCCTCCTGCATACCGCTGGAAAGGCAACCCTGTCTGGCCCAGTTGTGGGACCTCCAAAATTAGGAATTTTCAGGTCAACAGAGAACAAATGCTGTGACTTAGTTCTGACAGGTTGATATGAAGTTGGTTCTGAGGCCTCACCAAAGGCATTTCGTGGGAGAAGGATTTTCTAGTTAACAGCCTTCCCTGCTTTCAATGGGCGAGTGTGTGGCTGCCATGATGTTTTTAGCTTGGTTTGGTCACGTGGGGCCCGTTGTCTGTAAGCATCCCAGCTTTGGGACCTAATCTACCATTTTCTCACAGAGCCACTGAGGTACGCTCTCAGTGGGCTTCAAGGTCAGGGCTCAGAGTTTGTTCTCTTCCTGTCCCCTCCAGTGACCACCATCTCTTCCAGCACAGTGTGCCCCATTCTAAACCTGGGGGTACAGATTTCTAACTTGAGGGCTGAAGAAGTGGCTCTGTTGATAGAGCGTTTCTCTGGCATACTCAGAATTCTGGGTTCAATCTCCAGCCTTGCATATACTCGACCTGCAGCACACACCTGTCTAATCCAGGGAGGTAGAGGTAGAAGGATCAGAAGTTCAGAAATTCAAGGCCATGTCCAGCTACAGAGTAATTTCAAGACCAGCCAAGTTACCTGAGACTCTGTTCTTTTGTTTTCTTTTGGTTGGTTATTATTGTTTTGTTTTTAAGAAAAAAAATTATGGGCTGGAGTGGTTAAGAGCACCGACTGTTCTTCCAGAGGTCCTGAGTTCAAATCCCAGCAACCACGTGGTGGCTCACAACCATCTGTAATGAAATCTGATGCCCTCTTCTGCTGTGTCTGATGATAGCTACAGCATACTTATAAATAATACTTAATTAATTAACTTTAAAAAAGAAAAAATTAAGACTGATCAGTGATGGTACACACCTTTAATCCCAACCTTCAGGAGGCAGAGGCAGGCAGATCTCTATGAGTTCGAGGCCAGCCTGGTCTATAGAGTGAGTTCCAGGACAGCCAAGACTATACAGAGAATCCATGTTTCAACGCCCCCCACACACATACAACTAATTAATTAATTAAAATTGAACACTGTCTGTGCTTGAGGACACGTGTCTTTACCCTCAACATTTGGGGACAAAGGCGGGATGATTTCTTTGAGTGTGAATTCCAGGCTAGTCAAGGCTACGTAATGAGACTGTGTCTAAGGAGTCCAGGCACAGTTCTACTGGCTTCCACTCATCTGGGAACCTGTGAACTCTGAAAGCAGAAAACTAATCTGTGTGGTCTGTGTGTGTCTGCAATTGTGCTCACTCATTCATGGACACCAGAAGTCAATGTCGAGTGTCTCTCTCTAAGGTTGTCACCATCACCACCATCACCATCACCAATACCATCACCATCACCACCATCACCACCATCATCACCACCATCACCATCACCACCATCATCACCATCACCAATACCATCAACATCACCATCATCACCACCATCACCAACACCATCACCACCATCATCACCATCACCATCATCACCAATACCATCACCATCATCACCATCACCACCATCACCATCATCACCACCATCATCACCACATTTGTTTCTTTGTAAGAGTGTGTTGTGGGTGTATGTGTGTCATAGCAAGTGTGTGGGAGTCAGAAGTCAGAAGATAGCTTCCGGGAAGCAATGCTGCCTGTCTATTTGTGGGTTCTAGGGATTGAACTCAGGCCATCAGGCTTGGTAGAAAGCACATTTATTCGGTAATCCATTCTTGTGGCTTTCTACCTTGTTTTGTTTTTGTTTGTTTGTTTGCATTTAAGATGTATTTATCTCATGCTGGGCAGCCAAGGAGCACGCCTCTAATCCCGGCACTTGGGAGGCAGAGGTGGATCTCTGTGAGTTTGAAGTCAGCCTGGTCTACAGATCGAGTTCCAGAACAGCCAAAGCTGCACAGAGAAACCCTGGCTCAAAAATAAAAAACAAAACAACAACAACAGAAAGATTTGTTTTATGTGCATATGCATTTGCCTGAATGTGTATCCCACACATGTGCCTGGTCCCCATGGAGCCTCTAAGAGGGTGTCAGTTACTTGGAACTGAATTCCGGACTCTTCTAATCCATGTAGATGCTGGGAGCTCAACCAGCGTCCTCTGAAAGTACGGCCAGATTGATTAACTGCTGACACATCCTTTGGCCCCATGCCCCTTGTTTTGTTAGAGTCTTTCCCTGAGCCTGCAGCTCACAAATTTGGCAGGCCTGGCTGGCCACTGAGCCCATACGGTCTGCCATGTCTGTAACACTAAAATCACTGGGGTTACATGTACTAGCGTGTCCGGGCACCTACCTACAGGTTAGGGATCCAAATTCACGTCTCCATGCCTGCTCAGAAGACAGTTTACCCACTGAGCCATCTCTGCAGCTGAGTCGTTCTTTAAAGAATGAAGGGCGTGGCTCGGTGGTAGAATACTTGCCCAGCATATACAAGACCCTGAGTTTGAGCCCCAGAACTGAAAAAAAAAATTAGATGTTTAATATAAAGCTGTACCTATTTAAAGTTTGATTTCTCTCCCATCAACATCATGGCTGATTAATGGACCTGCAGAAGTTCAGACCCCAGTTCCCAGCAACGTTCGCTTTCCTAGCAGTACAAATTCTAATGGCACACATAGCCACCCAGACTGGACATGATTTCTGGCTGCCTTGTCGGGCAAGCGTGGCCAGTGGGCTAAGTTGGAACCAGCAGGACAGATGGATGTAAAATCTCTGTGGCTCACGACCCTCTGCTTTGTTCCTTTTCTTGGTTTTGTTGCTCGTCCGTCTTCTTGCTTGTACTGCTGACACTTGAAGATTTTCCAGAGCAGATCGCTAGAGAGGTTTTCTCTCACTCTAGGCCAAGTGAAATCATCACTAATTCAGTGGCGAAAGCTGTAAGTGAAGGGACCAAGGAGGTGGCCCTTAGTGACTAAATTAATAGCGGCAAGGTTTTACAGAGACTTCGTCATACAGGCAAGAGAACAGTACTTCTGCTGATGGGCTGCTTTTTAAAGTGCATGGTTTTGATAATTTCAAATCATCCCTTCTTTGGATCCTCACAGTAACTACCTGAGTCAGAGAGAGGAAGAACTACTCTAAGCTGAAGCCCACCCTGATGGCCAATGACGGGTATAGCAGACAATACAGATTCCATTAGCTATTTCAATAGCTTTTTGCAATTACAATTTTTTCTTACATAACATATATGAACATGCAGGCAAAACACTCACCTATACATATGCATACACACATATGCATAATACACATGCATGGTTTGTATTTCTTTACAGTGACAATGAAGTCAAAGTTTAGAGAGAGTCTGAGCGATGTCCCTCCACAATTCATGTTTGGAAACTCTGCCCCTTAATAAGTATGGAGACAAGGCCTCCTGAAGTAGCTGAGGTTAAAGGAGACCGTAAGAATGGCGCCCAAGTATGACCAGCATCTTTCCAAGGACAGAAAGAAAGACACCAGGGATTACACAGAGGGAGAAGAGCATGGAGAAGCCCTGTCTGTCCACATCGATCCAGGGCTTCACGTTTTCAGAGTTGTAATAAAATAAAGTTTTGTTACTTAGGCATTTATTTTGTCAGAAACTGTTCGGGTGATTCTGCCCAAGACCTAATCCTGGCCTCCCCGCTGCCAATAGTAGGATCTCAGCCCCAGGAACCAACCTGTTTCCTTGTGGAATCCACCGTCGTCCTACAGGACACAGCTTCCAAATCTTGTGTTATTATGAAGAAAAGTCTCCCACCAGCCCAAGTCTGGACCCTGTAATTTAGGTGTTTGAGGCTGAGGCTAAAGAAAAATATTGATTGGTTGGGTATTTGATTACCATGCATGAAGCCCCAGTTCTCAGCACTACATAAAGCTGGATATGGAAGCCGGGCATGGTGGTACATGCCTTTAATCCCAGCACTCGGGAGGAAGAGGCAAGCCAATCCCTGAGTTAGAGGCCAGCCTGCTCTACAGAGTGAGTTCCAGGACAGCCAGGGCTACAGAGAGAAGCCCTGTCTCAAAACAAAACAAAACAAAACAAACAAAAATTGAGGGGCTAGAATTTTAATCCCTTTCTAATCCCAGCACTCAGAGGAAGGATAACGGGGATTTAATGTCATCCCTAGCTACACAGCAAGTTTGGAGCTGTCCTGTTCTACATGAAACCCTGTCTAAAGAGGGGTATGGGTGGCCTAGCATGTCTGTAATCCCAGTACTTGGGAGGCAGAGGCAGGTGGATCTCAGTGAGTTCAAAGTCAGCCTGCTTTACATAGTTCCAGACCAGTCAAGCTACATATCAAAACAAGTCTGGTGACAGGAGAGAGGCAGCAAGGAGGGTGGGGAGATGGCTCAGTTGGTGTACTGAGGACCCAAGTTTGGACCCCTAGCATCCACAGCTGTCATCTCAGGGTTGGGCAAACAGACAGGAAGAACCCAGCCTTATTAAATCCGGGAGCCCAAGGTTCTGTGACAGACCTGTTTCAGAAAATCAGATGGAGAACAACTGGGAAAGATGCCTGGCGTTTCTCACTGGCCTTCACATGCACACATGCTCAAACACAAACATGTGCAAACACACATGAGCACATACCCCATGTGCACACACACCATTTAAATGGCAGATGACTTACACATCAAGAACTAATGTTCTGGGCTAACAGTATTCTGGAAATGTATTCACGTTGGAATTCAGCTTCACATAGTACATTACACTTATTTATTTATTTTTTTGTTCCTGTGATGGACACCTGACCAAAACTATTTATAGGAAAAAGAGTTGGGCTCACAGTTCCAGAGGGACAGTCTGTAATGGCAGGGGAGATATGGTGGCTGGCAGCCAAAGCCAGAAGCCAAGAGAGTACATCTCTACCTATAAGAAGAAAGCAGAAAGAGCCAGTTGTAAGTGGAGGTAAGGCTGTAAACTCTCAAAGCCTGTCTCCAGTGACTCCTTCCTCCTCAAGCTTCCTTTATCCTCCCCAGACAGCACCAACACCGGAAACCAAGGATTTATACACTAAAACCCATGGGAGACATTTTTCATTCAAACCATCCCCTCCCCAGAGGTCCTGAGTTCAATTCCTAGCAACCACATGGTGGCTCACAACCATCTGTAATGGGATCTGATGCCCTCTTCTGGTGTGTCTGAAGACAGTGACAGTGTACTCACATATATAACATAAACAATAAAATAAATGTTAGAAGAAAAAAAAAAGAAAATGACAAACATATACAAAATCCTAAAGCACACGCTGCTGCCCCTTTGTTTACCCTTGACCCAGATTCATCAGCAATAAACTTGAGGCAACACGCCCCCTCCCTGCTTCCCCTTGTCCCCAACATTGTTTTAAAACAAAAACTCAGACATCTGACGGTTTCATGGCAAAGACTTGGGCATGAGTCTCTAAAAGACAAGGGATGCTAACAATCTTTGCCTACTTCTGCTTTGGTTGGGTTTTTGTCAACTTGATGAAGCAAGAGCCATCTGGGACGAGGGAATGTCATTGAAAGGATTGTCTCCAACAGGTTGGGCAGTGACAAACCTGAGGGATGTTATCTTGATTGATGACTGATTTGGAAAAGCCCAGTCCACTGTGGGAGGCACCAGCCCTAGGCAGGTGGTCCAGGATGCTATAAGAAAGCAGGCTGAGCACGCTCATAAGCAACACCCTTCCAGGACCTCTGCTTTAGTTCTCGCCTCTAGGTTCCTACCTTGAGTCCCTCCCCAGATTTTCTTTCCTGATGCATTGTGACCTGAGAGTTGTAAGCTGGAATAAATCTTTTCTAATCCTATATTGGTTTGGGTCAGTGTTTATCACAGCAACAAAGAGGCCTAACTAGGGGGGGTTGCTTCTCTGGGCTGCTATTGCCTGTGATCTGGGTGAGAGCCTGGCTTTAGCCCCTTCCTCTTCTCTTTAAAGCACCTGCTCAAATAGAGAACCCAGCACTCAGGAGAGTCCTCTGCTTGGTTTAATACTCTGTAGTTGCTGTCTTTATTTCGAGTCTTAACATTGGAACAAGGGCTTTGTATATTTTTTTAAAGATTTACTTACTTATTATATATAAGTACACTGTTGCTGTCTTCAGACACACAAGAAGAGGGTATCATATCTCATTACATATGGCTGTGAGCCACCATGTGGTTGCTGGGAATTGAACTCAGGACCTCTGGAAGAGCAGTCAGTGCTCTTAACCACTGAGCCATCTCTCCAGCCCTTCGTGTTGGTTTTTAAAATTATATTTTTACTTTTGTTTTGTGTGTGTGTGTGTAGATTGCGGGGGAGATGCATGCCACAGCATGCATGTAGAAGTGAGGGGACAGCTTGTGAGAACCGATTTTCT
The DNA here is from genome assembly GCF_963924665.1 of Micromys minutus. Classification (NCBI taxonomy): domain Eukaryota; kingdom Metazoa; phylum Chordata; class Mammalia; order Rodentia; family Muridae; genus Micromys; species Micromys minutus. Next base: position 50,701,963 of record NC_137977.1, read on the forward strand.
CTTTCCACCATGTGGGTCTCAGGGACCAAACTTAGGCTTGGTGGTGAGCCCTTTTACCCGCTGAGCCTGAGCATCCTCTCCAGTTCCTTATTTCTATCCTGCCCCAGAACTCGTATGTATGGTTCTGGTTGCAGCTACCCGTGCAGTAAACAAATAACCGTTAACGAGGGTGCTGTGCCAGGTTCTCTATGCAAGGAAATTAGCAAGCTGTGGGGTTTTAACCTAAAGCGCCCATCCCTTTAGCAGCCCCCAAATGAGTAGATCTAAACATAGGGATCAGACTGGGGAGTGGGAGCGGGTATCTCAGCACATAAGAGTATGTGCCCTGCGTGCATGGAGCCCTGGATTCTTCTATCCCCAGCACCATGTAATCCAGCTACAATCATGCCCACCTGAAATCCCAGCTTTAGGGAGGTAGAGTCAGGGGAATCTGAAGTTCAAGGCCAACTTCTGCTACTCAGTAAGTTCAAGGCCAGCCTGGGATTCATAAAATCCTATCTCAAAATGAATGAATTAAAATATCAAACCTGGTCCCCCTTTTTGTCTCCTCCCTCCCCTTCAGCCCCTTCCACAACCCCACCATGCAAGTGACCACCACATCCAGCCGACTTCTGTATAGAAAGAACAGGGAAGGGGTTTTGAGCTGTCTTTGCAAGGCAAGCTTTCTATTTGCTTCTGGTTGCTTGAGTGGCCAGGCCAGGGTGTGGCTTCGTCTTGGATTCCCCCAGGTACTGGTGTTTTATTTGGAAGGTGACTCCAGGAAGCTTTGTGAGTGAATGAGGAAGTGGAACCAGGAACACGGCAGAGACACTAGTGTGTGCTCCTGATGGGTTTATCTCTTTACACAACCTGGGGGTGGGGGTCATCCTGCAGAGTGCCTCCTGAAAGACTATAGAGGACCCAGAGAATTGTGCCCTGGAAGGAGAGGAAGCAAGAGGATGTATCCACCCATTCCTGTGTCCTGTTGTTTGGGTTACTGGGGGTTTTGCTGCATGGTGTTACGGATTCATAACTGTTAGGTGCACACCCTACCACTGGGCTAACCCACCAGTTCCCTGGAGCCTGTGTATTCCCGTTGGTCCAGGGAACCTACCTCTCTGCATTTGTGTGCTTGGTAGGGAAGCATATATCTGCAGCCAAGGAAGGGTTGCAGGCTCGGAGGCAAAAGGTCTGAGGCAAGAAGCCATCCCTAGGCTGGTACTGTAGCTCAGTCGGTAGAGTTAATAACCCAGAACTCATGCCCAGCATTCAGGAAGCCCTGGATTTGACTCCTAGATCCCGTTACCTGGGTGTAGACACGATGCCGGCATTTGTAAAATGGAGGAAAAGGGATCGTCCTGAGCTGCATAGCACAATAGCTTGGGCTACGTGAGACCCTACCTCCGAAACCATCAAACCAAAACTAAAGGAGGTGTTGGGCGCAGGGGAACTCTCTGCTCCCGAGGGCTGAAGAGCTACGGGAGATCCGGCACACTCTACAGAAGGATTGTGTCAAGTCTCAGGCAGCCCATGGTCTCCCCGTCTAGACTCTTTGAAGTCTTCTTCACTGCCGGCATCCCAGGCGGAAACAGCGAGCCTCCGCCTTATGTCTTTCCCCTCTTTGTTCACACTTGCCTCTTGAGGGCTTCAGTGGCGGGATGGAGGTGGCACAGATGTCTCCGTGACGACAGTATGGTGGACGTTCAGACATCCACGGGGGGGGGGGGGGGGATTTCTTTTTGAACTAGTGACTATTTCCCTATCCAGAGAAGAGCCTGTCATGTTTCTCCCCAGGAAATTCCTTCACCGGTCGAAGCCACCCATGAGACTTTTGTGGGACAATCCGGAGGAAACAGCAATATTCTCTACTCCTTTGTCTTGCTAAAGGTTTCTGGGCCATTTCAGTATCCACTTTCTTTTGTAAGAGTTGGTCTTCAATTTTATTACATTTACTCGCATTCAAAGCACACTCACGTCGCTGACTGGTATACTCCACATTTATCAGAATGTAAGAACACAAGGAACCTCTCTGTGGCTTTTTAAATGGTAGTTTCGCTGTTGGTTTGGTTTGGAGACAATTTCTCATTCTACTTCTTCTGTATTTATTTCCTTGTTTGTTTATTGAGACAGGGTCTGTCTATTATGTAGTTCTGGCTGACCAAGCTGGCCTCAAGCTCACAGAGACTCACATGCCTCTCTGATCCTGGGTTCTGGGATTAAAAGCATGTTGCCGACTTTACAACTTTTTCATTACATATATATAATTTATTTGTATTTGTGTCCCCATAGTGGGCACAGGGATATCAGAGGACAACCTTGGAGAGTCATTGTCTCTTCTTGTCCGGTGATCAGGGATCAAACCTGAGTCACTGTAAAAGCTAAGCAAAGGTTTTGTTTGTTATGCAGCGCCAGGGACTGATTCTGGGGTCTCAAGGAAGTAGGGAGTGCTTTCACATAGACGCAGATCTTTCTCTCTACGTGTAGGTGTCTGTGGAGGCCTGAAGGGGGCAGCAGATCCCTGGTGCTGGAGTTACAGGGGCTCATGAACTGTTGAAGCAGGTGCTGGGAACCAAACTCTGGTCTTCTTAGAGAGCAGCCCCTCTAGTCACCAAGCCATCTCTCCGGCCCCGGGCTAAGAGTTTTGTCAGAGAGCAGAACAGCTGTGGCAGAGGAACAGAGACATAAAGCTTCAAGGCGGGCACTACTCCTGAGTTTCTAAAACACCCCAGGGACTAAGCTACCATTCCTGTCCTTTGTTAGTGTGGCTCAGACCTGAGGTCCTTCTTGCCAGTTTTTACTAAGCTGAAATGTACTGGGCATAGTGCACAGTAGCTTTGGAGATCCAGATGGGTTATGTGCATGCGCAAAGATTTGTGCTTTCATCTAATGGCTGTCTAATGAGCAATATAAATGTCACCTCACAACAAGAAATTGAACACATCTCATTTCTGGGAGGTTGCTGATTTTTCTTTTGGGGGGGTGCTGGTTAAATTCAATTTTCAGCTATATAACTTAGGACACCACTAAGAGACCAAAATTCTATGACATATTGGGCAAGATAGGCATGTAAAATGTTCCACCATGCATTTAAATTTTTTATTACATTTAGTCACTTATTTTTCCTGAGGATGCTACAGTGTGTGTGTGTGTGTGTGTGTGTGTGTGTGTGTGTGGTGTGTGTGTGTGTGCTGAGTGTGTATTGTGTGAGTGTGTATTGTGTGTGCACTCATGCAAGTGTGTGAGTGTATGTGTGTGTGTAGGTCAAAAAACAACCTGAGGAAACCAGTTCTCTCTCCTCCGTGTGGATTCTGGGAATCAAACTCTCTGGGATGGGCAGCAGGTGTCCTTATACAATGAGCCATCTTACTGGCCTTGATAAGTATTTTACAGTCACATGTTTGGGAGAGCCAATGAATATGCAGAGAAACATCAGTTCCAGAATTTCAAAGACCAATACACCAGACAATACAACGTGGACTAATTCCAGGGTCGAGAACAGTTGTGGCGGCAGACACCTATACAACACCTACTCCACGGCCACTCCTCCCTCTGCTAATGAATCAAATCCAGGACCAATTTGACAATGACCCTGCTAACCAAGTTTCCAGTTAGATTTCCTCAGAGATGCAGCTGACCGTCACACAGCTCAGAACCCTGAGAAGTGAACAGAAACTTCCTGAGGTTTCTAGGAAAGTTCAGTTCCTGACAAAAGGGAACAATTGTCACTCCAAACTGTCCCCTTTGCCCTTTGTTCACGTGGTAATGTGATGTCTACAGCGGTGACAGCTACTTTGCAACTGAGACGGCCCTGGACCCAGCTCTGGGCAACAGTCCTGGCTGTGTACTGGCTTCTTTAACTGGATGGTGTTGCCTGCTAGCACGCCTTACACTGTTGCTGACTTGACATGAGAAACTGAGAGGGACTAGAATTACCTAACCCTGTAAATATTCCAGAGACTGTCATAGACTTTAATGTCACCAGCTTCAAAATAGCTCCAGGCGTTGTTGCAAGCCCCTTTTAAATCAGATCTTGTCATCTAAGGACAGGAAGAACAGGCAAACACATAGGGTTAAAATGAAAAACAATTTTTTTTCTCTAGGGTTTTAAGCCAAATCCTGAGGTTAAGACTTGTTAGAGGGGCCCACCTGCTCTCCCTTTAAGTAGATAAAAGACTACATCCACCATTGCCCCTTCCACTCCCCCCACCCCAAACCCTATAATTAAAAAGGCTCTTTTCAGGCAGGGATACAATTCAAGCACCATCATTATGAAAACCCTGCCTGGTTTCTGTGGTTACTGACAACCCCCTTTGTGTAGATCTCATTAAATCAAACCAAGGATTCCTGATTTGGGGGTGTGTGTGTGTGATAATTTTCAGCAAGAAAAAGCTCTGTTGGTCTAAGAAATAATGTTGCAAATACAGGAATGACACCATTGTGGATTAGAAAGTAATATAATTTCTCTTGCTGGAGCCTCTAGTAAATCAACCATGAGAAATTGATAATGGTTTTTGTCACCATGCCCTCTCTCTGTCCCAGCCACATTCTCTGTCATCGCTGAAAGGGAGACTCATGGCTTTCTCTGAAAAGCTATTTTTTTTTTTTTTTTTTTTTTTTTTTTTGTCAGACCTTTATGGAGACAAATGAAACTCTATTTTCATCCTATACATCTTGGGTTGTTACGAGTAATATACTTCCCATAGATGGAGAAAATGGTTCTTAGCCAAGCTATAAGCAATAGCAGGTTTTTCTTAAACCTTGAAATGTAAAATGTGGCTGGTAAACGCTGTCCAGCAGGTAAAGGCACTTAACTATCAAACTCTATGAGCTGAATCCTAGTCCTGGTACACACACACACCTACAGAGAGAGAGGAAGAGAGAGAGAGGGAGAGAGAGAAGAGAGGGGGTTATTAATGCACATACTTGCACAAAATATTTTCCCCAACTTAAATTTCACCATTTTTTAATTTTTTGGGTTATTTTTCTTGACTCTGAGACAAAAATACCTGGTGGAAGACCTTAAGGAAGGAACAGTTTGGGGCTGGAGAGATGGCTCAGTGGTTAAGAGCACTGACTGCTCTTCTAGAGGTCCTGAGTTCAATTCTCAGCAACCACATGGTGGCTCAAAACCATCTGTAATGAGATCTAATGCCCTCTTCTAGTGTGTCGGTGAACTCACATACATAAAATAATAATAAAATAAATCTTAAAATGAATAAAAGGAAGGAACAGATTATTTTATCTCATGGTTCAGGAGAAACAGTTTGCTTTGTTTTAGGAGGGTGTGAGGTGCTTGGACTGTTCCATGCACTGGCAACAGAGCTCAGGATACAGAAAGCTCTAACTGAAACTGGAGTCAGATACAACTTAACAGATAAGACCTGCCCCTTGGTGAGCCTAGGTAGGTCCAGTGTTTCATAGTTTCCATGGCATCCAAAACACTGCCACCAGCTTGGGACCATGTGCAAGCACCTTAACTTATGAAGGATGTATCACATTCAAACAAAAAGCTGGGGGTGGTGCTGGTGGCACACACCTTTAATTCCAGCACTTAGGAGACAGAGGCTGTTGGGTCTTTGTAAATTCGAGGCCAGCCTTGTCTACAGAGTACCAGGGCCACACAGAGAAATCTTCTTCCAAAACACCAAAACAAACAAACAGAAAGCTGGATGTGACATGGTGGTGCATGCCTTTAAACACAGCACTCTGGGGTGAAGGCCAGAGGATCTCTGTGCGTTCAAGGCCATCCTGTTTGCCCAGTGAGCTTCCAGACAGCCTAGACTACATAGAGAGGCTCTGTCTCAAAAAACTAAACCAAACCAACATCCAAAAACCAAAAACAAAACAACAAAAACAAACCTCATTAAAGACCCCTTATTTATTTCATTATTAAAGGCTTAAGACCTTTGCTTACCATAAAATTCCCAAATGACTTCTTTGGGAACACTCTGCCTGCGTCTGACAAAGAATGCTGGTCTGAGCCAATCTTGCATTCTGGTCTCTCTGAGTCTTTGCTCACTTGAATCGGGGCTCTTTCTTGCCACTGAACCACTTTTACCAGCTGATAGAGCCCCTAGAGGACTTCATTTAAACACAGAATTTTCACAGACCCATAGCTCTGTAAGTGACCTCTCTGTTCCTGCCTTCCCTGAGTTTAGGCCTGTTTCAAACCCCGCCCCTGTCTGGTCTGCTGCATCCAGTCACAGAAGGCCACAGGAAGAAACAAGGAAACAGGAAACATCCTGTTTGAGGATGATGAGCCAGACTGAGAGCAGAGCTCAGGGTCAGAGCATCTGCCTACCGTCAGTGAGACCCTGAGTTTGGTCCCCAGGCGCTGAGGCTGAGGGGATGCCAGGTAAGACAATGGTTTACAGCCACGATCTTTTTTAGCACTTGGGAAGCTGAGGCAGGGGGGTTGCAAAAGGTTCAAGACCATCATGGACTAAGCACACACACACACACACACACACACTCTCTCTCTCTCTCTCACACACACACACACACACACACACACACACACACACATGGACATACACACACTGTGTGTATTTCACGATGCACATTACTACAGAACACTTTCCTGGCAGGATGCAGTCCTTGAATGAAGCTGTGTGAGAATTCTGATCTTGTGAAAAAACCCTAAGTAAAGACAGAAGTCTTGTCATCTCTTCTACACAACACGGGTCTGTTCTCAGTTGTGCTTTCACGCCCCTCCCAGGTATAATGGACAGGAGTGGGTATACTTCAGATTACCCATCATCTTCCCCATTATTATTCAGAATGATGTTTCCAAGCACAGTGGTCTTCATGACTGTGCTAGCCTAACCTCACGTGACCTTGCCCTTGTGACTGTATACAACATAAACTTAAGTGAACTTTGATCCCATGACCTTACCTAATCCTCAGAACACCCTGGGGACATAAATTGTCTGGTGCCCTCCATAAAGATAACTATTGCATGAGACTTTAATATGACTCATTTGTAGGCTCCACTCTTCCAGGTTCATGAGACCAATAAAGCAGTAACAGATTCCCTATCTGTCTGTTTATATATATTTAATTTTATGTGTCTGCGTGTGTTTGCCTGCTGTGTGCATTGGTAAGCCCCATGGTATGCAGGACCCACTGCAGCCAGAAGAGGGCATCAGATCCCTTTGGAACTGGCTTTAATGACAGTTGTGAGCTGCCCATGTAGGTGCTGAGAATTGAACCCGGCTCGCCTACCAGAGCCAAAACTGCTCTTAAATGCTGAGCCGTCTGCTCAGCAACACTCCATGTCTCAGGCTGCCTGGAACTCACTGTGTAGTCTTGGCTAGATTGGAATTTGGGACTGCCGCTGGAATTACAGATGCAGGCCCCCATGCCCATGGCTTGCTGCTTTCCCGTGTGTCCTGCTTCTGGGTGGCCCCCAGCCCTTGAACCATGCTTAACCAAAATGCCCTATGGTGGACACACCCTCACGCTCCATCACAGGGAGAATCTTGAAGTACAATCCAGAGTATGGCAAGGAGATGCGCACAAGTGCTTCTGGGACCAGGGAGGCTCAGGCAAGAGGATGGGGAGCTGGAGGTCAGCCTGAGCCACACAGTGAGACACTCCCTTTAAAGGAGAAAAATTAAGCCGGATGGTGGTGGCACAGGCCTTGGATAGAAGCCAGACTGGTTTACAGAGTGAGTTCTAAGTTAGCCAGGGTTACATGGAGAAACATTGTCTCAAAAAACCAAAATACATACATACATACATACATACACACAGAGACATATACATACATACATACGTATATATACATACACACATATACACATACATACACATACACATACATACACACACATATATACACACACATATACATACATATACATACATACCTACATACACACATACATATGCATACATACATATACATACATACACATATATACACACATATACACACATATATACATATATACATATACACATACATATATACATATACATACATACACATATATACACATACATACACATACATACACACATATACATACATACATACATGCATATACATACATACCTGCATACACATACATATGCATACATACATATATATACATACACATATATACACACACATACACACACATATATATACATATATATATATACATACACATATATACACACATACATACATACACATATATACATACATACCTACATACATACATGCATACATCTCTTTTTAAAGCATTTCCCAACACTTGTGAGGCCGAGGTAGGTGGATCTCTGTAATTTTGTGACCAGCCTGCTCTATGTAATGCATTTCCAGGCTGAACGTTGAACCTCATGCTAAGACTGTCTCAAAAAAGAAATAAAATAAAAGTGCACACACACACACACACACACACACACCCCTAGATGCCTGAGAATCTGCAGCTGTTGAAACCTGATCATTTACACTCTGCACAAAGTTAGCCTCCTGGTAGAGTCATCTTCTGACAGATAAATAAAGCAAGCTTTTAACTCATGAACCAGAAATATCTTTTCCCTGATTAAGATGGTGAAGACCTAGGAAGACATTCGGAAGCTTAGGACTGGAGGGGGAAGAGGCTGTAGGACAAGGGGAGGAGGGGCAGAAGGGAGCAGAGCAGGGTTGCAGGAGCACATCCTCCTGTGAGACTGTTGGTGATTAGCCCAGTAACAATGAATATTTATGAGAGCCGCACTGATTATTTTTCAGGGCTTCATTTGAATAATCATGAATATGTTTCCGTGCACTTGCAGCTGATGGGATGGTTTTCAGTCTTTAAAGAGCCAGGGAGAGAGAGGGAGCAGGGAGACGGACAATTCAGTGGGGTCATGACCCCTAGACACCTTTATCTGGTCCCGCCCTCATCCCTGCCATGCTGTCCACAAAATAGGCAGAAAAAAATGTCTAAGAACCCGTGCTTGGTGACTAATGGTGCATAAGTGGGAACTGGCTGCGGTTTCTTCTGAACCAACTCTGCCCTGGAAGACAAGGGCATCCGGATGATGCTGAGTCTCTCAATTCAGTCATTATGGCTTCCAAGCTGATGCATCTGAATGTCAAGGACGTTAAACGCCCTTTTCCAAGTTTACAAGGCTATGTAATGTGAGTCGAGTCCACTGTTCAGATCTCTTCCAAGGGCCTGGGTTGAGCTTGTCCCCTGTGCTGGGGGTCAGTCCTAGCCTTGGTCCATGCTCCTGTCATAATTAGTAAGGTGCTGCCTGCCCCCCGGGGAACGCTCAATAAGAGAACCGTGGCTAGTTCAGTGGTTTGAGGCCAGCCTCTGTTTAGTTTACTGTTTGTGTGTGTGTACACAACAGTGGACTAGAGCGGCTTAATACGAAGCCACGACTACAGGACCAGGGAGCAGTCGGTCTCATTGTGTCCGCAGTTTGGAAGCTGAGAGAGGAGTGGGGCTGTCTAGCTTGCTTCCCTCCTCTTTATTCAGCCTGGGACACCCCAGCCCCTGAGATGCGACTGTTCAGTCAGTGCACTTCTTCCCTCACAGATATATCCCGAGATTGCTTTCCATCGCTCCCCTGTATCCTATCAAGTTGTCAATCCGGATTAAGGAGATCTGGTACCAATAAGGGGTGATAGATGTTTCGAACGTTTCGAAGGCGGGAGGGCAGGGTAATGAGGTTAAGGAAGGCAGGGAGATGGGAGCATGGCTGCGTTCCCGTGTGAGCTGTTCCGTGGGAGGGAGCAGCTGAGGGCGGAGGAGGAGAATGTTGGTCTGTACATGCAGGGAAGGAGAGCAGTTGAGAAACCAGCCCACAACAGGCACAAGTCAGAAGGAAGCCAACTTAGTTATTTTAAACACAACAGCCAGGCATTATTTTTTGGGGGGTGGGGCATGCCCAGACGAGGCGAGATTGTCTAGCCAGTGTTAGTCCAAACCCTGTTCTAGCCTTTCTTGGAGCTGCTAATGTTGGGCAAGCCCAGGAGCCTTCCAGGCTCTCAGCCCCACCCCAAGCTAGGCTGAAATGGCAAAGGGGTGTAGGCTAAGGCCTAGCACAGAGGCAGCACAAGTGGAAGCTATTCTTAGGCAATCCCTATGGGGCGGATGTGAGTGGTAAAGGACCTGCCCGCTCCACCGGAACTGGAGTGAGGGCGGCAAGGCAGTGAGTCAGCTGTCATTGCTTGGATCCTTCCTGTGTCACACCTGCCGCATCAGCCCACCCCTCCTGCCTGGGAAAGTTCTGCTTAGGAGTTGCAAGAGCAAAATTCCAACCTTGAGTTTGTTTTCCTAGATCCCGCACTAACCCATCCCCCCATTCTGATTTTCGAATTCTTTCTTTGGCTATGGTAACACCTTTAATTACATCACTGTCTACTTTTACTGTGCCAACAGGCTTTGTCTTTTAAGGAAACTTTGGCTTTCATGGGCCTTGTGCACTAGGTTAGTTTTGGTTTTTGTTTTTAGCAATTTACCTGTAAGAAGCCATAGTTCCAACCTTGTCTCTGAGTGTGTTTCTTTGTGGGTATCTCAGTCTAGATGACCCCAATTTGGGGTCATCCAGAATTTAGGTTATTTGAGGGTTTACAGTGATCTGAGGTCAATTTGTTTTCACCTGAAAAAAGTTACATCTCACTTTTCTAAACTATGAACTGTGTGCTTAGTGCAGCAATATAAGAGTCCATAAAATGCTGAACAAAAAATGAACAACGAAAACCCATGACTGTTTCAGTTTGGATTACAAGTCAAAAATAAAAATGATTTTCCGGGATAAGGATGGTCAGTGTTTGTTGGCCTTAAAGGACTGTGCAGCCAAGGATAACCTTGAACTCCTGACCCCCTGCCTTTACCTGCCTTCGTAGGTATGGGCTACCACACCCAGGTTATGTGGTGCTGGGGATTGAACCCAGAGTTTTGGTCATGCTAGGCAAATACTATACAAACTGAGCTATAGCCCTATGTGTGCTTCCAGCTCTTGAGTGCTTAGATAAGTTTATATTTGTCATCGAGCCCAGCCTCTTGTTCTGTTTGGCTTTGTTGTGCAATGCTTGGCCCCTGAGCCTCTTCTATGCCAAAGACATGCAGCAGAGCTACATTCTCAGCCCATGTTTAACATATAAATGTTGGTTGCTTAGGGTCTATTCAGTGAAGGACAGATGGGGGGAAAGTGTATGATTGTTTAAGAGTCGCTGAGGAAACTCAAGGAGATTGCTGGACATGGTGGCCTTCAGTCCCAGTACTCAGGAGGCAGGGTAGGCAGATCTCTGTGAGTTCAAGGCTAGCCTGATCTACTGACTCTGTCTCAAACAAAAACAAACAAAATGGGGAAAATGGCTTAATACACATTGATTTGGAAACTGGGTAGGATAGCACACACACATGTAACTTAGTACCTTACCAGTGTGGAATTAGAAAGAGATCAGATCCAAATATTCAGATTTAGGAGTCATCTGATTAAATCCAAAGCTGAGAGCAAAGGCGTTCCTTTAAGAAGGACAGATTTAGGAATGAAGAGAGTCAAAGACAGAACCTTGAGCAAGATTTGTAGTTCCGAGTGGAATGCAGGAAAAGAGCCAAGGCTGAGCAGGAATAGCTTTATGGAGGGAAGATGCCACAGAAGCTAAGAAAGGGGAAATGTGAGGGGGGCTTCTGCAGACATGCAGCACCTACTAGATAACAGTGCTAATGCCATTTCATCAAGGAAGGTGGCTACCAGCAGCCAGCAACTTATCTCAGGTGCCAGGGGTCTGGGCTGTCTTTCTTTTTGTTAAATTCCAAAAGGTTTTGACTGTGTGTAGATGTGTGTGTGCCTGTGTGGGTTCATTCCTATGAGTTCTGTGCCTATGGAGGCAGGAAGGAGGGCGTTGGATCTCCTTGAGCTGAAGGTGCAGGTGGTGATGGGTGCTTACGAGGAGACAGCACAGGCTCTTGAACTCTGAGTGGTCTCATCAGCACTGTGTTCCTTTGAACTTAATCATTTATGTGTAGAACATAGGAGCAAGAAGGGCCAGTTTATACGGGTAGACAGATGGGCACTGTCAGCCAGAGCTTATTGAGAATTTCCTCTGCCAGTCTCCCAAGGATTTTACATGGTACAGAGTAGGAGTACTTAAGGTAGCTGAACTGGTGAGTAGACCCTATGCAGGTTCTTTTAAAATATGTTGTAGTTGAGTTGCATATGTAGAGCAAACACACTCAAAGAAAGGTGAGAAGCTGGGCATGGGGACTCATGTCTGTAATTCTAACACTTGAGAGGCTGAGGCAGAAGGAATGCTATGAATTCAAAGTCTCTGTTTCATAAAACAAAAGTAAATAGCTGGGAGAATGTAGCTCACTCAATAGGTAGAATTCTTGCTTAGCATGTATGATGCCTTGGGTTTGAGCCACGCACTATAGAAAACCTGGTGTGTTGATCTATGACCACACCTATGAGCTAGTACTCTGGGAGAGGGAAGCAGAGGTAGTAATTCTCTACTGCATAATGAATGTCAGGCCAAACTGGGCCACTTGAGACCTTTTCTTAAGAGAGAAGGAGAGGAAGGAAGAGGAGGAAGAGGAAAAAAAGAAAGGAAAAGAGAAGGAAGAGGAGGGCAGAAGAGGATATCCCGGAAGTCCTCCACACCCTGGGAAACCTAGGCTCTCCTGCTGTTCAGAGCCCTTTGAATGGCTTGTAGGTTACTTTTCCCTGTGTGGGATGGTCTGGTTGATTAAAAAAAACAACCAAAGAAAACTATTGACTCTCAGCTTGCTTTCTTCTCACTTTTGTCCCGCCCTCGGCTCACAAAATGACATGCTTACACTTAGTGAGTCCTCTGTAGAAGAAACACCCTCATAGATCTGCCAACCAAGACATGTATCTCGAGACACCCCCCCCCACATGCCCACCACTCCTGTTTCTATCCTTTTTGGGGAGCAAGGGCAGTCTTATAAAGTCCAGGCTGGCTTCAAACTCACTGTATAGCTGAGGATTCCATCCCCTGCTTCCTCCTCTCAAATGCCAGGATTACACAGTGCCTCCTTGACTGGGTGAGTCCAAGTGATTCTAAGTCCAGTCAAATTAACAATGAAGACCAGGGCTGGAGAGATGGCTCAGTGGTTAAGAGCACTGACTGTTCTTCCAGAAGTCCTGAGTTCAATTCCCAGCAACCACATGGTGGCTCACAACCATCTGTAATGAGATCTGATACCCTCTTCTAGTGTGTCTGAAGATAGCTACAATATAAATAAATAAACAAACAAATAAAATAAAATAAATAAATCTTTAAAAAACAAAGCAATGAAGATTACCTATTAGATGAGGCTGCAATTGGCTGAGATTGTCTGAGCATTATGAGAGAAGTTGTATGTTGTGTTTATTAGAGTTGTAGGTTGGGTGGGTGACACCATCCCATGGGTTTTGGTCCTGAGTGCCAGCTACTTTCTGCCTCCTGCCTCAGGCTCTGCTGTGATGCTTTCTCCACCAAGATAGACTGTGCCCTCACACTAAGCCAAGATAACCGCCCCCTCAGATGCCTCAGATAGAACCCCGATCTGATAAAACCTTGGTAGTAAGATTGCACAAAGGGTTAAGACTTGCCTTTTACTGTATGTAAACAGGGTTTCTTGTGAGAGGCCTTGGCATTCCCCTACACTAGGAAATGCACCTTCACTGGACCAAAGGCCTCTTCTCCTGTTGATGCCAGACAATGCTATCCTCTGCCACATATGCAACTGGAGCCATGGGTCCTACATGTGTGCTCAATGGTTGGTGTTTTAGTCCCTGGGAGTTCCGAAGGGTTTGGTTGGTTGATAATGTTGTTCTTCCCATGAGGTTGCAACCCCTTTCAGCTCCTTCAGACCTTTCTTTAGCTCCGTCATTTGGGTCCCTGTGTTTAGTCTGATGGTTAGCTGCATGCTTCCTCAACTGTATCTGTATGACTCAGGCAGAGCCACTGCAGGGGGATCCATATCTGGCTCCTGCCAGTAAACATTTCTTGGCATCATCAATAGTGCTTGGGTTTGATGGCTGCATATGGGGTGGATCCCCAGGTGAGGCAGTCTCTGAATAATCTTTTCCTCAATCAGTGCTCCTCTATTTGACCTTGTATTTCCTCCTGTGAGTGTTTTGTTCTCCCTTCTAAGAAGAACAGAGGCATCCACATTCTGGCCTCCCTTGAGAAAATGGTTTTACATATGGTTTATTACTGTGTTAACAGAACAGGCTCTCACTGGCTGGCCTGAAACTCTGTAGATCAGACTGGCTTCAGACTCAGAGATCTGCCTGCCTTTGTCTCCCGAGTGATGGATTTTAGGTGTATGCTATGTCACCTGCCCTTTTATATATTTTTGAGATAAGGTTTCTTGTTGCACCTGACCAAGTCTATCATTTTGCTAGACTGACTGACCACAGAGCCTCAGAGACTCCCCTGTACCCCATCTCAGCAGCCCTGAGGGTACAGATGCATGCCAAAGAAGCCAGCTTTTATCCATGTGACAGGGAACCAAACTCAGGTCCCTCTTGTTCGTGTGGCAGATGAGTTACAGACTGAGCTGTTTCCCCCACCCCTTATTACTACTATTTCTAACATCACCCCAGCCTACAGTTAGATACCCCAGTTGGGGGGACCCCAAAATCAAAAGCAAAACAATCCAGAAATAGCCAATGTTTCCTTAGCAACATATAGTTCTTGGTTTGTTTAAGAAAGATCTCAAAATAGACTTCAAATATTTATCTAAAGTTTAGCAGAAAATTATAAAGTATTTGATCATTTTTCATCTTTAAAATGCTTTCAGAGAAGGAAAACAAGAACAAAAAAACCCCCAAATCTCTCTAGGTGCTAATCTAATGCTCCAGACAACTACTTTAAAATGTCAAGCTAATTGTGATTACATAGAGCTACTGGGAGTAGGGTGTGTATGTGGAGGGACCCAATGTGACGCATACTGTCATCATCTCTGTCCTTAATGAGTTCTTCTCATATGAAATGTAAATATCATGTAAAAAGGCAATTTAGTGGGTTTGGAGAGATGGTTTGTCAGTTAAAAGCACTGGCTGTACTTCCAGAGAACCCAGGATTGATATTCAGCACTCACAAACTTCTTATAACCATCTATAACTCCAGTTTCAGGGGATTTGACACCCTCTTTGGGCCTCCAGAGGCACTAGACGCACACAGTGCGCAGACAAAACATATACGAAATAAAATTAAAGAAGAAAGCAACTTAGAAGTGAGTGTAGGTTGGGGGCACTCCTTACCTGAGACATACATTTAGACCTAATGGCACACAAGTATTAGTTAGACAAAAGTGTTTGGAGAAGGCCAGAGACTCTTCCGGAATGAGGGAAGGACGTGTTGAGACTTGACAGCAAGTAGATGTAGGTTACATTCAAAGAACAGAACGTTCACCAAGCCCGGCTCTAACAGCTTTCAGAGGATGAGGCACCAGAGGCCCCGTAACGGGTTGAATGGTAGAAGCCCTTCTGATCTATGTTTACAGAGTCTAGAAGGCTCTGAGGAGATAAAACGCCTGAGCAGTGACAGGTTGGGGTCTTTAGGAGTCCTCGAGTATCAAGTGGAGGGTGGCGTGGTAGCTGGCCACATTGGAGATGAGGAGGCTTGGTAGTGGCCATCTCTAAGCTGATCCGAGGAGGCTAGAGGTTAAAGGTAGGCCGTGGATCCGGAAGGTAGGCTTGTGAACAGCGTGGTAAGTCAGGGGATAGGGGTTCTCACAGCATTTGGTGATGGAGTGGATCAGAGCAAACACTGAGCACTTTCAGTGAGAGCTGCTTCTGAGGATGTATGCTGGTGTGGGCCCCGAGCTACGTTACCATTTCGTAATAAAGTACCAAGTACTTATTTGGAAATAAAGTACCAAACAACCTCTGGATCCCACTCGTGAGGCAGTGTTCAAGGCAGAATTGGAAAGCTCACCTGAGGGTTGTCCATGGTGAAGGGTCTCAACGGACAGTGCTCTGCAAGTAGATGTCACTTGGAAAGGAGTTGCCTGGAGACGGAGAGTCAAATCTTCCTAGCACTCTGTTACACAGACTTGGTTTCTGCTGGGAATGTGTTATACCCTTGGGCCAGGCAATTCCTAAGGACTGCCATTAAACAGAGACCAAGGCAATTTGGAGCTTGAGGGACTCTGCAGCATGGCCAGAAGTGAGAATTCACAGAAGTGTGCTAGAGATGGCTCAGGGGCTAAACGGGCTAGTTGTGCAGGTCTGATGGTCCTAGTTGGAACCCTAGAGCCTACGTGAAAAGATGGATATTGTGGTGTGTGTGTGTAAAGCACATCCAGTGTGATGTGAGGCCGTGGCAAAAGAATGGCCTAGACACTTGAGAGCCAGCGAGCCTGGGGTACACAGTACTGCAGCAGATCGAGAGACCCTGACTTCTACACATATGCCATGGGCACTCTGGCCTCCTCCTCCTCACACTTTCTCAGTAGCTAAAGGTTAGAGGTGTGCACTCTGAAGACAGCAACAAAGCCCCACAGCATCTAGCTATTGGCAAAAATTAGTTTTAACTGGGAACAAACTAGCTTTTAGATACCTGAGTGTTTAATGAGTTCATGTCACCCAGATGTGCAGGACACTGTGGTCTCTGCAGATGGTGTGGACGGAGGCGTGGGCAGGACGGTTAAAATGAAGACACGACATTGTACCAAAGGATAGTCCTCACTGCAGGACACTCACCCCTAGATCCCTTCAGGCATAGGAATCTATGACCACAAGGTTTGAGCCCTGGGAACCCTGGCAATGTGTGTGTGTGTGTGTGTGTGTGTGTGTGTGTGTGTGGTCAGATCTTAGCTCTTTTCTTAGATGCTTTCCTAGCTTTCTCTCTCCCTCCTCCTAGACTCAATAGCTGGAAACAATATGGATTCTTGTTAAGGGAGTCGGATGCAAAGGGCCAGAGGAATGTTTATAGTTCTCAATAGAGTTCCTTCTGTTACTGTTTCTGAACAGAATTCTTAACTTTCTCCCAAACCCCATGTCTGACTCTTTGATTCTTCAAGGTCCAGCTCATGTACATCACCCACTTTCTCATCTCTGTCCCCTTCTTCCCCCTTTGAACGGGGCCAGTTTTCTATTATTTATTTACCAGACATGCAGAGTTAAGAATTAATGTATGGAGTCACTCCTCAGTGCTAGGAAGTCATTCAAACTCTTCCGGAGCTCCCATTGGGAGCTTGCCCATTGGGAAGGAGTCACCCCCTACCCTTTTTTTAGGTCTTCTAGTTAAAAAAAAAAAAGGCCTTTGCAGAGTCTGAACTGACCTCCGGAAAGGGAAGGAGGTGTTCCCAAGGAAGGTCTGAAATCACTAACAAAGAGTGAGTCTGAGATGTTTCTCCGTCCAGTTCTGGCAGATTACAATGAAATACCGGTCATGACTTCATTTCTGGGTATGTTTTTGAAAATATATATGGAAAAGAAAGTCTCCATTCTATCAAGTTTGCTGTTCTTTCTCTCCTTTCCCATGTGTGACTATCTCTACATCTGCTACAAATCTTTAAATTTCTATTCTAGGGTCAAATATTGTAGTGATTCCTATAAAAACAGGCTAACAAATGTTACATGTTAAACCCTGTACAAAGTACACGAACCTAGGCTTATCTTGGTTTTGAGCTCTAAAAAAAAGTGCAGTTCAGAACATTCAGCCAGATTGAGGAGTTTGTCTGCAAGGCCTTTGATGGAGAGATAAAGACAGGGCTTTCCTCCACACCCTCCTCCCAGCAGGAACACACCTTTTGTGTGCTCTGCCTAACAAAGGAATTTCCCAATTTCTGAGTGGAAGGAGGGAAAGTTGAGTGACTGACTACTGGCTTTTACAGATCTGGCTTCCAACCACTTTTAGAGTAAATAAAAAACAAGAAAGAAAAAGAAAAAAACAAAAACAAACAAACAAACAAACCCCCCCCCCCAAAGCTGGAAATCTCAGATACACTGGAGGAAACACCAAAACTGTCAGTGTTGAGCAGTGAAAACATCAATAACAAAATCTCAAAGGAACTGGGATTCCTTTAGTTCCTATTTGGCTTGGGAAGGGTATGTTTCCTTTGTCTTGCCCTTATCTACTGGACTCAGATAATAGGTTTACTTCATTCTTGCAGCCACGTGACTATTCCGTTGCCCAAAGCAGAATGGTATACGAGGTAGTCTTATATGCACAGCCTATTAGAATCCATCTTTCTGTAGTGCTTGCTTTGATATAGGGGTCGCGCTCCCAACCCCCCAAATCTGTGGAGCTGTGGAATTCAATGATTTTTGCAAAATCCGTTCAAATGGGTGCTTTGTTTTTAACTATCGGTTTATCTGGCCCAGAGGTTTCTCTGAAGCCCTCATTGTAAAAAGAGAAAGGAGAGAATTTGTTAGAAATTATCTTTTACTTTTTGGTTGTTTGTGGTTTAGAAACAGATGCAAGGTTAGCTCCTGTCTTTTGTGTGAATGGTGAACTCGGGCTGTGAAACCAAATCCCCCCCACCCCCCAGCCGAGGCTTGACCACAACACCAGGCTTTGACAGAGCCCTGCTCACAAAGCCTTTGGCATTACAAATCCACGGGGCAGTTACACAGCTGGATTCCTGGGATAAGCAAGTTAGACTTCGGTTTAGGGGGCACATCTCTTGTAACCATTTAAGTACTGCTTTCAGTGGTTTGGTGGGGAGTGGGGGAGGGGCTGCCAGAGAGCAGTTTTAAGTACTAAAGATTTCAAACGCAACTCACGATCTTCGTATGGCACCTGCATGATCAATTCCATACACTGCAACAGGGTGTTAGCCTATCAGGACCTCAGATTAGCAGGTCCTGCCTGTATTCTTTTCAATGCACATCATTTTTTTTTTTTTTTTTAAAAACATGCATATTAACAATAGCCTACCTTCCAAGGAAAAGGCTTCCTTTCAAATGAAATCAAGCCCAAGTAAGGTTGAAACTCAACACAGAGTGTGTTGGGTGGCATTGTTCTCTGACTCCAAGAAGATGAGTTTCAATTTCATCATTTTGTAACACACTGACAAACTGTGACGCTGTGGCTGGCAGAATCTGCAGACTGAATAGGTCTTCCTAACCCTGTGCGGGTAGGCATTGGGACTTTTGTACATCTAGGCACAATCACTGGCTGAAACTAAAGAACTCTCACGTGAGGCAGTTTAAGTCATCTGTAGGAAAAAAGGACCTAAAGAGCAAAAGATCTTTTTTACTTTGTACATCCTACAGTGCCCGGTCCAAGAGAACAATGGCTTCCTTCACGGAAGTTAATGCAAGAGAATACTGAGATTGAACAGAAAAACTCTGTACTCTTTGCAGACAATTCCCCAGTCTGATCTAAAATAAAACAGGAACACTTCTGCTGGGATTCTTCACTGCTAATCCAGTGGTTGTATTGTCTTCAGAGTGCAAGCTAAGAGGAGGGAGGGAATGGTGGAAGGTTTTTTTTTTTTTTTTTTCCAGAGCCCTCCATTTTGTCCTACTTCCAGTCAGCACAATTAGCTCGACATGGAGGTTTCTCTTGTTCTTAAAACAACAACAAACCCCAACCCCTTTCAGTGGCTTGCTCAACTGTGCACAATATGGGTACGAGGACGTAGGGCTGGAAAACAGCATACTTCATCTGGTATGGAAACGCAGTGTCTCCCTCTCTGATTATCTCCCTTCTTGGCCTTTAGCTGAGTTCTGTATATATCTTTTTTTTTTGCCCGTGTCCTATAAGCCATGACCACCTGCTGTATGTATAACGTATGACTGTTGCATTTGTGCACTATCTCCCTTATAGAACCTAAAGACCCAGCTATTACATCGTGTTTACTCAATATCATTTCCCCAGTTTAAAAAAAAAAAAAAAAAAAAAAAAAACACCCTACATGAACCGAACATGCCATGCTTCAATCTGGCCCCAGTGGCTTTTTCTCTGAAAGCAAAACGTGTGTCTTTTACACCAGGGCTTTCTCCCCACCCCAGGGGTGTCTTCCATTCTTTTGTGGCTCAGTTTAAGGCGAAAAGGGCTCCAAACCACTAACTAACAGAAGGGAGCCCTTTCTTCCACCTCCTGGGAGAATCTCAGATTGAATTTATCTGAAGATAGCGTGCTCTCTTCTTACTTATTGCCACCATTACGAGGAGGACAGCACAACCACCACCTTGGCTTCAAGATCCTGGGTAGAGAGGCTCACGGGCATTTTTTTTCAACCATCTTTGGCGAGGCCTTGCTTCCTTCCACTCCAGTAAGTCGCGGCTTGGGGCCATGGAAAAGGACTGGGTGAGAGTCTCAAGTGTCGTTTGAAAAGACAGCAAACCAGCACCCGCTCGGCCCCGTCCCCAGCACCGCTACCAGCACCTCCGGGCCGGGCCGGGCCGGGCCCTGCGCCCGCAGCCTTCCACCCCGGCCGGCGAGGCGCCGCGGGCCGGCGGGGCGTCGCGGCCGCGGGCTTCGCGCTCCGCAGCCCGGCTCGGGCTCCCTTCCCCCACGGCGCCCCCTCCCCCTCGCCGCGCTCCCTTTTGTTCGCTCGCCGCCCGGGCGGCCCGAGCGCTAGGCCCCGGCGTGGCCCGGGCCGAGCCGCCGCCGCCGCGCGGCCTAGAGCCCGCGCCCGGGAGCCGGGCCGGCGTCCCGGCGCACCGCGAGGCCGCGGCGGCGAGGAGCCCTAGGGCGGCGAGGCCCGGCTCGGTTCTCGCACACAGACCCCGGCGGCGGGGAGGCGCGACACGCCCGTAGCATGGAAGCGGCCGCCGCTCGCACTGCAGCGGGCGCAGCAGCACCAGCCGCCGGCGGCGCGCGGAGCAGAGGTCGCCCGAGCCACGGCCGGGACACCCGGGCTTGAGCGCTGCGGAGGCCCGCCCGGCCAGGGGGTGGGTGTGCGCCTGGGACAGGGGGCCGCGAGGGTGCGGGCGGACGCGGGTGGGAGGGGGCATTGGGCCCCTCGTGCCACCCCGCGGGTCACGGCCAGCGCGAGGCTCAGGCCTGAGTGCGGCGGCCTGTCCCACCCTGGCTTTGGGGACAGCCGGCCTTCGCGCCCAGCCAGCTTCTTGAGGGGGGGCCAAGGCAGGGCCAGTGTTGCTAGGCCCCACCAGCTCCAGAGGGGGCCACGTGAGCGCGGGCTCGCCTCCCCCTCCAGAGCTGGTTGTGCACAAATGATTTTTCCAAGGCCTGGGTGCCCCCTCTTCCCTAACTGCCCCTTGACTTGTCCCCTAGAGCCCCACACCTCACCAGTGTGCTACCCAGAGGTGAAGGGATTTGGACCTCTCCCCCCCAGGTGCTTGAAAGAAGAGAAGGTTGGAGGAGGAGGAGGAGACTGGGGGGGCTGCTGGTGGTGGTGGTGACAGGGCTGGGAGAGAGAGGAGAAGGACGGAAGGGAGGAGGGGGCTGGGTGGGGTGGGGGTGACAGGCAGAGAGGAGCCTGGTCAACAAGCCAGCACCACTCTGCTAGGAGGCCAGGCCGGCTCCTGCAGCCGACGCATCCTGTGTGAGGAGACACATAGATTGCTTTCTTGGGGGCTCTTTGTCAGCCACCAACACAGGAACACACACTGACACACACGTACACAAAGATCTGAGCCAGGTTGTGGGAGGTAAGTGGGGGAAGAGAAGGAGGGGGAAACAGTGTCTGCGGTGGGCTTCGGGGTGGAGGGGAGGAGGATGAGCCCTGAGGGGCTGTGGGGGGCTCGTGAGGTGAGCATTTCCAGGGTCCTGTGCTTGTTTGGAGGGGGCACATACAATGACCTTTCCCTCCTCAGGAAGCCCTAAAAGGGAGAGGCAACCCCCAGCAAGCTCCCACCCTGTGCTGATTCTCAGGGACTTGTTGGCAACTCAGCGAGGGTTGCCATAGCTTTTTTATGTAGGGTGACCAGAACCGGTTGAAACTGGTTTGAGGCAGATCAGCTCCTGAACACAATGCAGTCACTGAGCTACCACAGTGGGATAGCAGCTTCCTCCCTTCATGGCAGCCAAAAGCAGAGGAGCTTGCAGGAAGCTACCATCCCAACACAGTATGTAAATGCACACTTAGACACCACACAGCATTGGTACGTGACTAATGGATCCCTAAAAGAGCCTGCCTAGAGATGATGGGGGAAAAGGTGCAGGTTTGCAGGCTCTGAGGTTTCTTGGGCTTTTCCTGCCTTTTTTTTTTTTTTTCTCTTTTGCTTAAGGGATGGACAAGGAGCTGAGATTTATGACCCTTATTAAAACAAAAAAAAAGTATGTGCCTTATTAGGGTGGGGACACTTGGTTTGTACAATCTCCTGTCTCTCTCTCTCTCTTTCTCTGTGTTTTTATGGAAACAAAACCAGAATGAGCTGATGGATTTGTAATGGTAGTTTGTTGCTGGAGAATGCTACTTTGCATGCCTTTTTTTCTCTCTCTCTCTCTTGCAGGCTCTGCTCTGTTTTGTGCTTTTCCTTTTAGAAGCTACTAAAGGGTGTTGGGGCTACTTGGGACTATTATGAAGGCCAAAAGGTAACAATGTTGCTCTAGGAGATGAGGATAAATGCATTCCAGTGATGCTGCCAGTCACCCATGCTGTCTCTCTTTTTTTCCTTGTAGGCCTGTTGACTGGGGCTGCTTTTAACCCTTTCCTATTTGCAGAGAATGCAACCGTGTGAAAGTAACTGAGCACTGGTCCAAAATCTTTTCAAAAGGTCAAGGTTCACAAGGTGAGATATGCTATTTTTAGCATGAATTTAAATATTAATTTGCACATCCATTTTGACACAGGCAGACAGTGGATTGGTAACCCTGGAGATGAGTGGGGTTCAGAGCGGAGACCAAATACCTTTCCTCTTATCCACTTTAATGGGATCCCAGTGACTTTTTTTTTCTTCTCTTTTTGATGGTGTTGCTATCAAAGCCAGATCTGAATGCCTTCATTAAATCGCAAGTGCCTGGGCGATTTGGAAGAGTCAGGCCTGGAAAGGCGTGTTTAGAGGGCAGGAGGTGGCTGGGCCTTGTGGAGAACGCACTGTTTTTGCATAGAAGTCCACATTTCTCGATTTGATCACAGTTGTAAGAAAAGGAAGGGCTTCACCAAATCGAAGCAGGCCAGCCAGCTTTAGGCTGTGAGGAGCCTGGAGGTAGAGCCATCTTTTGTTCATCCCTCACTTCTCCCTTTTCCTTGCTCCCCGTGTTGACCTCAAAGGTTTCTCAGGCAAGTGGTGGAATGTCTTTTATTGATTCGGGGGGCTGTCGACAGAGTGTTCGCCATCGGGTTATTTGTGGCATACGTTTTTGGTGTGGGAGACTAAGTAGGGACTAAGAAACCCAGGTCTCTGATTTCATCCGTGCAGGAATGGCTGTCAGCTTACAGCTTTCCTGGAGTGGGTGGTGGAAATATCTAATGCTTTTCTGCAGTCAGAATTGGGTTGGTTAGAAAGGTAAAGTAGAGCCTGGAGAGGAGAAGGCCGAGGAAGGCAGCAGATTAGTTGAGGAACAAAGGCTGTGAGGGCTTCCAGGCGAACACTGAGCATTTTGCCTTGGGGTTCCTTGTGCAAAGAACTACAACTTCCCCAAACAGGAAACCAGTCGCACCAGAGTCTGGTCCAAATGATCTCAGCAACAGAGCTGGTTCTGCCTTTCTGCTGGTTTGGTAAAAGCACAGTCAAGAGGAACCCATGGGAGACCTGATTGCAAATACCTTTTCTCCCTTTGAAGTGCGTATCTTGTTCCTCTCCGGGTTCTGCTGAATAGTCTATTCAGAAATGCTGAGAATCTTAGCCTTGGTGAAGTTGTGCTGGCAGTTGGTGGGCAGTCTGTCTGCAATAAAGGGTGCTAAGTATGCAGGGGTTTTATTGTTGGAATGTTTTTCTCCCCACTGGGCTGCAGAGAGTCGCCTGTGTGCTAGCCCTGGCCAAAAAAAAAAAAAAAAAAAAAAAAAGGTGGGGGGTAGAGGACAAGACTGTACGGTTAGTAGCTTGGAAATTTTTATGAAGTATTTAGTAGAGATAAATGTTGTCTCAGTCGGATATACCAGCAGAGAGCTTCCAGTATGGAACTGGGTTCTTTGCAAATCACATTGCTAAAATTTGGTTTTCTGTTCTACCTCATTTTGGACTGTTAGAGGTTCTGCAGATGACTGGTAGAAACAATGCTTTCCGACCATATTTCAATCTATGCTGCATGATGTGTTGGTCCCTGAGTTTCTGGTGCCAACTAAAACTCAGATGGCTAATGTGATAAACCGTAATTAGCTTAAGACAAGAAGCTGGTCTATCATTTTGTCCTTCATTCCGGTCTTTCCAGGGGCAGGGGGGTTTATTTAACTTTCCTAGCTTCCTGGAATGAACATTTCTTGAGAATGTGTTTCAAAAGCCCTTTTTAGATACTGCATGTCGTGGAATGTTCTGGGTTTTAGCTTTGTTCTTTCCCCTCCCCCCACAAGAAGTCTCTACTGAAAATAGCATTTGTTTTACATTTAGGCCAGTCTATCCAGCTGCAAATGCAGTTGGAGGCTGGGGAGCTGGTTCTCCCAGGCAGCAGTCATGAGCTCATCTTGGATTGGAGTTGGCCTCAGGTGTTGATCTCATGCTGGGCTGTAACAAGGTAGCAAGCCTGTGTCTCCAGGGAGAGAGACCCAGAGACACGGAGTGTCCTGGAGAATAAGCAAAGGCATGTTTCTTCCTGGGAGAGCCAGGAAGGAAGGGACACCATGGCTCCCACACTGGAGCTACAGCTGCGCCTGCTTGCTGTTTCCTGAGGCGGTCTCTGAGGAGGACCTTCAGGCCTTCCCTGTCTGCAGCAGGAATGTGCGGGTTTGGCGAGAGCACACTGGAAAGAAAGTGTAACAGGATGGTGAACACTTTCTTGTTTTCATCCTTTGCCTGAAATTGAGTCATATTTTCCATGTTAAGGAACACTCAATCCAAGGTCTTTTCTTTCTTTCTTCTTACTACCCAGTCTAACCTGGTTCAGGGTTTCATTCTGTGTTTATAGTCTCTCACTTTCCTTCTCTCTCACCCTCTCCTCTTTTTTCTCAAACACCCCTACCCACCTTGGAATCAGGGTCTTGATTTGTAGCCTAGGCTGTCCTCAAATGTCATCCTTTTATTTGGCTCTGAGTGCCAAGGTTACAGGCATGCGCCACCACGCCCAGCCCAGCCCAGCTCATCTCTAAAGACAGACTTGGAAGGAGGCAGATCACATTTAAGTGGATTTTTTATTTTATTATTATTATTTTTTTGCTTACACTTGCTAGGTTGAGTTACAGCGTTAAGATTTGGTCCCTGCTGCCCTTTGAAAGCCTTCTGTCAGAATCTGTGTTACATGGAATTTGAGTAACCTTGCCCATGTCCTTGGTTGGAACTGAGCCTTAAGCACAGCTGCTGCAGAAGTTACCCTGATGTGGAATCTTTAAAAGGTATGAGGTGCCGAGATGGGGAACAGTTGGGGAAACGCCTTCCTCAGCCCCTCCCCCATCTCTTCCTCCCTTCTCAGATTGTCAGCAGTCTCCCCTCTCTCTCTCTCTCTCTCTCTCTCTCTCTCTCTCTCTCTCTCTCTCTCTCTCTCTCTCTCTCTCTCTCGAGCGCACACACACAGCAGTCCATACACACAGCAGTCCACACACACACACACACACACACACACACACAGCAGTCTACACACACACACACACAGCAGTCCACACACACACACACACACACAGAGCAGTCTACACACACACAGCAGTCCACACACACACACACACACATACAGCAGTCCACACACACACACACACACACACACACACACACACAGCAGTCCACACACACACACACACACACACACACAGCAGTCCACACACACAGCAGTCCACAAGTCTGTATGTTGGTGTTAAGTATGTTTTAGAGATGATCACTAGTCTCAGGGTGTGGTTAAACAGCTTTAAATGTTTAATTTACACCCAGTTCCTTAGGATTTGACACGTGTAGAGCCACATATGAGTTGACATAATCCATGGAAAAATCATGCTGAAGCTTCTTGCTGCCCCATTGAGGCAAACTCTTCCCCCACCTAGGCCCCTGGCAGCTGCAGCCTATGGCTGTTGTACTCTTCTCTGGCTGAATTGCTGGGGTTTTCTCAAAAAATGGCTTCTTCCATAAAGATGCCCCAAGCATCTTTATTGCTTTGTGTATCATTGATTCCCGGTCCTTTTTATTGGTGAGTAAGTACTATTCTACTCTCTTGCTATACCATGGTTTGTTCATCATTACTCTGGTGGAAGAACAGTCCAGTTTCAGGTGATTGTAGGCAAAACCTACCTCAAATATCTGTATTTTTTTTAAATTTTATTGTTTATAAACACTAGGCATTGTCTGCTCATATGTATGAGTTTGAAGTTTAAATGAAATAAATTCAGCTCACAGTATCATACCGAAGAGACTCGACCTTGGCAGCTGCAGTTGAGCCTTCCCAGAAGGAGAGCTGGTACCCGAGAGGACATGGAGAGATGATCCTGATAAAGGAAGTCTAATGGGATGACATGCTTTACCACCCTGAACTAATCGGAATTAGCCAAAATGGAAACAAAAAGCTGCAAGTGGTAAAACAGCCTTTTATTTCTTCCGGCAATTATTTTTAATCTCAAGCCTAGTTTGGCAGAGCCGTTTGTTTTCAGTTCAGTGAGACGGCTCACAGTAATAGAAATGAAGTTTTGGAAAACGATGCACTGAAGATCTCTGTTGACATCTCGGCATCTATAAATAGTCTCTTCAAATGTATGTATACACACACACACACACACACACACACACACACACACACACACACACCACTGGTATCTACCATTTGAAGTCATTGGATACCTGGAAAGGTGGTGACTGTGTTTGGGCACCGTCATAGCAGTGGAGGAGTGGAGAGATTTGAAAACAAGTCTTTTTTTTTTTTTTTTCCTTTGCGACAGTCTCCCTCCTATAGCCCCTACATCCTGGAACACATTATGTAACTGAGGCTGCTTTTAACCCTGAGCATTACTTTTTTTTTTTCCTTCTCCATTTTGGTTAAAATGAGTTCATGAAGGAGAAAGGGGCAGCCAAGGATAAAGTCCCTCTGTAGGATAGGAAGACTAGGGAGAGGCACTTGTGGTACAGAGAGAGGTGAGCCCAGGAACAGTCAAGCAGTGCAAATGTGAGGATTCCGCAGTCAGGTAGCAGAGGATTCATTGTTTTTTGAGCAGTAGGCATCTTTCAAGGTTCTGGGAACGCTGAGGAAAAAGGGGACCAGAGAGCAAAGAGTGGGAAGTAGCCCACAGAGCTTTCATAGACATGGGACTGCCTCCCTTTTGTTATAGTCAGCCCCAGAGTGGTGGCTTTGCAGTTGACCCTGGAAAGTCCTTGCGTGTCTGAGGCTGGCCCAGGTTCAGGAAGAATATGTGAGCTTTGGAGCAGTGATAGGAAGGTACAGAGAGCCTGTGGGCATGTGGTATGGTAGTGTGGCAGCCCTATTGACACCCATGAGGCAGAGAAAGGCAAGACCGATGAGCATCTTTCTGGACAGTCCTGGTGACTCTGGATACTTGTATTAGCAGGAAGATTTAGTCTTTATTCCGGAAGTCTTGTGGGAATACCCTGGAAATGAAATGGAAGCGATTGAGGCTGGGACAGTGAGATCAAGTGGGAACTTCCCCTCACCCTCACCCCTGCAGCAATTGAGGGGAGAGAATCTGAGCCTTTACAGTAAATCTGTTCTGTTTCCACTGTTGGTGGGGATGGAGTGGAGGGTGGTTATGTGGAGGCCAGGCAGAGGTGGGGAGTGACGGAGCAGGAAGGCTGAAGGAGGGTCTCGGAGGTGTTGTATAGGTTACTTGGCAGCTGGTTCTTTCTATTTTCAGGTGACCAGGTCAGAAGGCAGAAGAGATAGGAAAAGACTGCTTCTGAAGAGCTTTAACCTGCTAGAATCAGGTTTGGGCACAGTTGCCTGGGACGGGGCTCTCTGCCTCTTTAGCTCCTTTGGTGTGGCTGACTGGGCTAGAGGTCAGATTGGGCAGAGGGCAGCATGGGTTCTCAGCAGAGGAACCGGTTCTAAGACTGTCTGTACCCAACACCAGGGAGCAGCGAGCTTTCTGTGTGGTGGTGTGTCTTTTCTGTTTATACAAACCTGGGCACACTGGAAGCAAGAAGGAGTAGAGAGATGCTTTCGTCTTTACGTGCTCTGAAGAAGGTGAGAAAAGTACCGTGAGTTGAAAGTGGGATGCAAGTAGGACATTAGCGACTCATCTCACAGCTCCTAATACCGAGGCGGCGCTCTCATAAAGATCACGTAAGACAGGAATTGTTTATTCTCTGGAATTTTCAGTTTAATATTTTTCAGATCACTGTTGACCTTTGTAACTATAACCTTGGAAAAAGAAATCACAGATAAGGAGGTTTGTCATTAACACAGAGCAGGGATTACAGGGAGGCAGGTATGAAGAGTTTTGGGTCCCCTAAGATAAGGGCAATTATAATCTTATATAGTAAAATCGTCAAGAGGGTCTGCACAGTTTAAAATGTGTATTTCAGAAAGTTGGGGTGTAGCTCAGTGGCAGCTCCCATGCAAGAGGTCCTGGGGTCCATCTCTGACACCGAGAAGGTACAAAAGGGTGTCCACAGTGAGCCCCTGCAGACACTGGAGTATCTGGTGGGTTTGTTTTTTTTCAGGCAGGGTCTTACTCTGTTGCCCTGGCTGTCCTGAAATTCAGTTTGTTGACCAGGCTAACTGCTAACACACAGAGACCATCCCTCATCTGTTTCCTAATGGGGTTAAGGAGTGTGGCACCAAGGCCCACTTTTATCTCAGTTTTAAACTCAGATGGTTTCAGATAATGCTGAAGAAGTGGGGTGAGCCATCCCATTGGACAGTGAGGCCCCCAGATCATACCTGGTGGTGATTTGAGACATGTTCCCTACCTCATGGATGGCACTGTGGCTCAAAGGACAATCTCTACAGGCAGAGTAGGTGCCAAGCCCCAGAGATGCTGGGATGCTCGAGCTACTGGGTGACTGTCTCCTAAGGCTGATTTTTGAGATGCACAAGAGTCTTCTTGACTACTCAGCACAGAGGGTGCTGTGTTCTCTGTATCAGAGCTGACTCTAGAGATAGCACATTGGAAAGACAAGTTTTCCTGGTCTCAAAATGGAAGAGAGGGGAAATAAAGAGATGCTCTGAAAATAAAAGAAAAATAAGGAATTATTGGAATCATGTTTTTCAGGCAGGATGTTAAGGGGGAAGCAGTTCTGTTTGATTGATATCTGCAGACAGAAACATGGTTTCACAGAAATGCCGAGTGGCTTTGTCCGCTGTCTCGTCTCCCTCCCAAGGCTTCTGCCTGCCTGACGGTCTTGGCTGCACGCAACAGCATTGCGTGGTTTTTGCTGAGGTTGATTGTTATACCTTTACATAGTTAGAGCTTCCTGGTGTGTAGAACAGTCCTGAAGACCTAATAGATAATCAGGTGTTCAATCAACTTCAGCCTTTTTTGAGAGGCAGATTCATTTTGGAGGCTGACTCTTGGGGCTAGTGACGGACTTCTTTTTTTTTTTTTGTGATTTTTGCTTTGAGCAGTAGGTTACAGGGATCTGAATCCTACGGTAAGAGTGCTGAAAAGCTTCATAGATTACATCATCCAAAGTCCACTGCTTTAAAAGGATTCGTGGCTGGATATAGTTCAGTTATAATTTGTAATTTGTACCACATTTTTTTACAGCTGATTCAAATAGAGTATCAGGTAGTTCATAGCAGTTGGGGGTCCAGAGTCCAGCAGCCGGACCCTTGTCCTCATCTGAGGGTCCTTGCATCATGGCTTTCTGGATGGAGTACAGACTTTTATGTTTTGGTGGTATATAATTCTGATTGCGTTTGAAATTTGTATCAGGTGAACCTGAAAACCTGAGTTAAGTCAAAATAAGCCTCCCATGGGGACTCTGACGAGCTGGATGCTAATAATCCTGACTATGTTTTATATAGAAGGGCCAAGAGGGTGGGTGGAAATGGTGACACTCAATGTTTGCTTAGCTCTGGGTGGTGATGCCCTGGGTGGGACTGTTTAGAAGCCCTTGTCAAATTCTCTGCAGTGTCCTATTTGCATAATCTTAGACCTGTGCTCTACTCTTACTAGCTGTAGGACCAGGAACTAGTTCCTAAACTCCAAACCTTGTCCTGAGCACGGTCATGTCCATTATAGATTGCATGCAGTAAGGCCATCCCCAAATTGCGCTTTTATTTAGGTTCCCTGGTCTTCCATTTGAGGAAAATGACATTGCTTTGTGCTGGGTTTTGAAGAGTCTTGTGAGCAGACAGTTAATTATGACCATAAAAATTCAAAGAGTATGTATCGTTTACTTGTGTTGGGGCTTCAGCCCCAGCTGCCTTATATCTGGTTAAAAGTGGTTGAAACGTAGGAATAGGATCCTTCATTTTTGCTGGAGTTAAACTTTGTGTGTCACCTCTCTTCACTCATGGGACAGCTTAGCTACCTCACTGACTCTGGTCAAGATGGCTTAAACAACAAAGCATATACAATCTATGCCAGCCTTGCTGAGTCTGGCTGGTGTCTTAGACCTGAGCACAAGCACTTGGGAGGGAGAGGCAGGCTGATCTCTGAGGTCTAGGCCAGCCAAGGTTACACTCTGAGACCCTGTGTCTAACAAAATGGCAGCTTAACAGTGCCTTCCGGCTTCCCAAGTTTGTATGATAGCACCTACATGTTCATGTCTGCACATGAACCTTAAATATAAGATGCACCTGAAAGCTGGGCTTCGAATGCTGCCTGTACCTCTCAACACTCAGGGATGCACAAGTCACCTCTGGTACATACGGAGTTCAAGAGTAGCCTAGACTACTTAAAGGAGACGTGAACTCATTTCTCATTAATTTTTTACATTGCTTATTCAGTGAGTGAGTCAGTAGCACTGTGGTTAAAGGCCCTCAGACAGTCGGCACACATTTGCCACATCACATGACCTGGTGTTTAGGTTCATTTTACCCTGACCTTTTTCCTCTCACCAATACGACTCAGGAGCTTTTAAACTGCATATGGTTTTCATATGTTTCCATTGGGCAGGATGCTCTGGAACGTTGAGAGGACATCCATCAAAAATCGTTTTAGTGGTGTGACTCCTGGTGTCCTCCATCATTTGTGTTTATTTAGTGGTCCTCTGGTTGGAAAACAGGACAAAGACTGTATTAGTATCCCCTTGTTAGAGAAGCCTGCTCTTTTCTAGTCGGAGCCAGTTTTTCTCTTCCAGGTGTTCTCTCGGCCACAGGGTTTGCATAGCTATGCCTCAGTATGAGCGCCAGGAAAGAAAGCACCCCTTGTTGCAGCTTACTAGGTGTGTGCCTCATGCCTCAGACTGGTATCCCAGAAGGTGTGCTTCCATGCCTGTGAAGACCCAGGGACCATCCCTGCCTGATTTGAGGACATATGCCCTTAATCCCAGGATTTGAGGAAGATGGATTTGTGTGAATTTGAGGCCGTCCTGGTCTACTCAGTAAATTCCAGAATAGCCAGAGGACACAGTGAGACCCTGTCTTAGAAAGAAAAACAAACCAAGAAAGATTTTGTGTACCATTCCCAAGTGATAGATGGTAGATTTGAACCAGGGTCAAGTTGTCAAAAACTCAACATCCCCTCCTTTCTCCCCAGCCAAACTTCTCCTTGTGCTGGTCTGTGCCTGTCACCCAGGGCAGATTGCCTGTCTAGGCAGCTACAGTCACTCACTTCTCACTTTAATTGATACACAGATCATAAGGATCTTGTTACAGTGTTTGAATTGCTTGACTGAACGCAGGCCTTGTGCTTTCCTGCCATTCACTACAGGAATTAAGCTACGCCCTCAGCTTTTTTTGTCCTTGTGCCCTTGAGATTGAACCATAGTGCATCCTGTCTCATCCTCCTGTATGCTGATATGACAGCTGTGAACCTCCACTTCCAGCTCCTCCTTAACCCGTTAGCCCCTGCAGTCTCAAGGCAGTGTCATAAGGGCAGCACATAGGCAGTGCCTCTCAGTTTAGTAGGCTCAGTGATTTGGGATCTAGTGAGAGATAGGAATTCAGATTCTTTAATCAGTTACCAATTCTATCTCTACCTGACGAGGAGTTGAGTGACTGATGACTTGTAAAAGTGAGTTATAAGAAAGTCACCTCACAGTGGCTTTGGAAGATGGCTGACACTCCTTTTCTAGCACATGGTAAAAGTTTACCAGCAGTGCATTATGGGGGCAGTTCTCCTGGGTCACAGTGGAGTTCCAGCCAGCCAGAGCTGTGAGAGACTGGACCGGTGGATTCCTTACACTGGTACACTGATGAACTCTGAGACAGTAATACGGTTGTGTCAGATGAGCTAGTTTACCCCATCTCTACAAAAGCCTGCCTTAACATACAAATCATAGTGGAGTTTATATCACATTGGGCACTTGGTCACCACTCTATGAAATATGAACCTGGGACATTGACAGTGATTTATTAATTTGTTGGCTGAACCTGTCACTTGGCAGTTTAGCTCATAATCTTTCTCCTTGCATTGTAGGAGTCTCTTCTGGACTGCTGTGGGGTTGCAGATGGCTGCAGTGGGACTGGACAGTGGTTTGGTGGAATGGGGATAAGACTAGGAAGCCCTGGAGAAAGGAGAGGAATTGGGAGTGTCAGGAACTGCGGACGAGTTTAGAATGTAGCTGGAGCAGATTA
This sequence comes from Micromys minutus, assembly GCF_963924665.1. Lineage (NCBI taxonomy): Eukaryota > Metazoa > Chordata > Mammalia > Rodentia > Muridae > Micromys > Micromys minutus. The sequence goes on from NC_137977.1 coordinate 50,734,517, forward strand.
AGCCTGGCTTGCAGTTTGCCAAGAATCAGAGCCAAAGACCAGAAGTCAGCCCACAGAGGGCATTAGAGGGCCTGGCAGAGAGAAGGTTGCAGTGGGGAAATGAGCACGAACGTGGGGATGCGACAGAGGGCAAGATGGTAGGGCCTGGGCCGAGTGACACGTGCTAACGGGAGGCTCTGGGTTCAGGAACTGAACATGTGTGAGCGAGGCTGTAAGGAAGGACCTGCAGCCTCCGTGTGGACAGTGACAGAGGACACTGGCGTGGCAGAAGTGGGTCATGTAGACAGGGAGCAGTAACAGTTTCTTTCAGGGACAATCCTGAAAGACCTGATTAGTTTGCTGTTTGTGTGCTGTAGAGGTCACATGATAAAGACACAGCCTCAAGCCAGCCAAGGCTATGTAGTGAGACTCTCTCAAAACAAACCCCCAAATTTCTCTGTGACAGAATTGCATTCTTTTTAATTTGTAAAGCTCTTCTGGATTGCTCTTTTGGGTTCTAAACTGAGGGCTGCAATGGAAGAAAGAGTTCTGAAGAAGTTGGGTGGGATGTGAGGGATGGGGTGTGACGAGGAAGGTGGTCCGGAGAGAAGGGATCGATGCAGTATGCCTTCCGGAGGACACCGTGAGCAGGCACTGAGCATGGCTGTCTACCTGAGAGAAGCTAAGCAATGATGAAACGCTGTCTGAGGTCACTTTGTCACTGCTGGCAAGAAGCAGCTAAGAAAACCAGTTGGGGACACTTGATTTCCGAGTTGTTAGGCAACGGCTCTCAGCAGCTCTGAAGTGTGGGTGTCTTCCTGTTGCATGCTTAAGGAACTGAGGCTCAGCAGCTTCATGGGTGATCATGCATTGGCACCAGACTCTTCTGACCTTAGTTCAGGAGCTGAGGTGCCTGGACTCTTTCGTTTGGAACTCGAGTCTATATTAAGGTGGGTGTGATGGCTCAATGCCTGTAACCACAGTAGTCCAAAGGGTGAGGGAACATGTCAGGAGTTCGAGGCCAGCTTGGGCTATGGAGAGCTCCAGGATATCCATGCTGTATAGGGCTAGAATGTGAGACTGTCCCAAAACAAACCCCTAAACCACAACTACCTACAGAAACCCAGTCCAAAAGAGTCTGTTATTCCTTCCTCAACTCAGAAGTCCAGTAGGACGAGTGAGATGTCCCAGAGGGTTAAAGGCACTTGTTACCAAACTATTTGAGTTTAGTCCCTGGGACACAAATGGTGGAAGGACGGGGCCCACGCCCACAAGCTGTTCACTTACCTTCATGCACAGTAAATAAATAGCAATAGCAATAATGATAATGATAATAATGGTTAAGAAGTGTTTAACTTGTGACATTTGTTCCACAGATGCAAAGTGCTCATGCAGGTAGTGCCTCATCCTGCAGTGCGGAAGGTAGGGTTTGTGTGACTCACTGGAGGGACTCTTTAAACTTAGGTTTAGGGGCTTGCACAGGCACACCAGTGTACATTTTAAGGGCCCCTCACCCTATTTTTGGTTTTTGGGACAAGGTTTCTTCTGGCTGTTCTGGAACTCACTTTGTAGACTGACCTTGAACTCAGCTCTACCCATCTGCCTCTGCCACTGTGCTGAAGTCAAAGTGGTACACACCACACCCTGCAGGCCTTACAGCGTCATTTGTATGTGTATTCTTGGAGGTCTCATAGGTACTAAGAGTATCAATATCTGGTGCTCATGTCTGATGGTATTTGTCACTTGACATGATAGTGATTGGACTGCCATGGAGGTAGGTCAGAATTAACATGTTCCTCTAATCCTAAGCTTTTAGGGTACCCTTGGCTCCAGCTGAGTTTCAAATTGAACTCTAGTGTCTTTGGTTATACTGTGCTCCAGTTTCAGGTCATTGAGGGTAGGAAAAATCTTCTGTTTTACTTCTTAGAAGACATTGGCAACATGTCTATTTGTTTAGGAGGCTTAAGGACAGTCTTTGTTACCCTGTGTGGATTGCTGGGAATTCTGGTGGCATCTGCCTTGTTGGGAGTGTCATCATTTGTGGTGTAGTTTGTCCTAGGACTCTCTCTTTCTGTTAGAATCCCAACACTGACCTTTTGTTTTATTTCTTTGTTTTCTTATTATGTAGCTTTGGCTAGCCTTGAACTCCTGATCCTTCTGCCTAGCTTCGGGTCTCCCAGCCTGGCCACAGAACTTGCTTTGGTATTGCAGTAACTCATTTTTAGAAAGGGCTGTGTTCTAGGTACTGTAGTGAGTGCTTACATGGTTCCTTTTGAGACTGTTGTTTAGATTTAGATTTATTTTATGAGTATGGCTCTTTGCCTGCATGTAAGTGCATTGTGGGTATGCAGACAGAGGCCAGAAGAGTGTCAGGTTCCTTGGAACTAGAGTTGTGTGATGAGCTGCCATGTGAGTGCTGGGAACTGAGCCTGAGGCTTCTGTGAGAGCAGCCAGAGCTCTCACCTGCTGAGCCATCTCTCCGGTTAACCCACACAATAACTCTTTAAAGCGAGAATAAATTTTACTATTTTTTGAGAACTTGATATAATATACTTTGATCATATTTAATCCCTCCCCTCCTAGATTCAACTCCTCTGCCTCCAAACATAGATGCTAACTAACTCTTGAGAGTTGACATTCTTATCTCTGTTTTACATTTGTAGATTTTTTTCCCCCCTTGAGACAGGGTCTTGCAGTGTAGCCAAGGCCAGCCTTGAACTTACAGTGATCCTCCTGCCTCAGCATCTCAAGTGCTTGGATCACAAGTATGCATCACTGTATCTGGCTTCAGGAGTGAAATATTAAAGGATGGTGTGACAAGACTAGGGTGTAGTTCAGTGGGGGTGTAGCTCATTGGTGGGGTACCTGGCAAATCCTGTGCAGAGCCCTGGGTCTGACCCTGGACACTGTGATCTAACACGAACATGCTCCATTGTTAGTGTCTGTCACCTGTCCGCCTTTACCACGCACACCTGAGGCTTACAGCACGATTGTCCTGCTTTGCCCAGTACTTAGAGAGCCAGTCAAGTGACAAGCTTTATTTTATTTTATTGATAGGATCTTACTTGGTATTCCTGGCTGGTCTTGAACTGAAAACTATCTGACTACCTCCACGTTGTGTGCTGGATTAAAGGAGTATATTACCATCTCCAGCCTCACATGGGGTTTTAAATAATCATTTCTATGGCATTGGCCTGTACGTAAGATCCTTTTAGAAAAACTTCTTTTTTATTACTAAATTTATCTTTTTCTTTTTAAAAAAGATTTATTTAATATATATGAGTACACTGTAGCTGGCCAGAGGCATCAGATCCCTGGAGCTGGAGTTTTAGGTGGTTGTGAGCCTTGACATGGTATAGGAATTGAACTTAGGTCCTCTGAATTCTTAACCACTGAGTCATCTCTCCAGCCCCATAGTGTTTTATAGTATCTGAAGATGTGGTCACTTGTTTGTTCCTGGGGCCAGGTGTGCCTGGAGAGAAAAGCATGAAATTGTTAGACAAATGGGTAGGAAGGACTTCTGTCTCAATCTATAAGCGACTCCCAGAGAGAATCATTGTTTATGCCTTACTTCTGGTATCTGCAAAGTTGCTTAAGCCCAGAAATTCCTTTGGTTCTGTTTCCTACCCTGGGTATTATGGTGGGAAAAGTCATAGGATCATAGGTCTCACTCAGAGAGATTGGGGAGGGGGTTGGGGGGAAGGAGGGAGGGAGGTTGTGTGTTTAACCAAACATTCTCCTACATACTTTAAAAACTGTTTGTTTTTGTGTGCTCGGGTGTTTGGCCTGCATGAATGCACGTACATCATATGCACGCAGTGCCTATAGAGGCCAGAAAAAAGGTATCAGAACTAGAGCTGTCCTGTGGCTGCTAGGAATTAAACCTGGGTCCTCTGGAAGAACGGTCTGTGTGTGCTCTTTACCACTGAGCCATCTCTAGCCCCTCTATGAATTCCTTGACACTAGATCTTGTTTTCCTCTGTTGAGTGGAGAGTTTGAGTAGCCAGTAGCATATGGTAGCTTGAACATTGTTCTAAGTTTATGGCTGTCTGTGACAAAGTTAATGAAAAGATGATTTGCTTCTGATTAATACTGGAGGGTTTCATCTGTCTCCCCTTCAGTGTCTCAGCAGCTGATGAGGTGCTGTAAATAATCCTCCTCTGTCCACCTCCATGTCTGTTTTCTGTTTACTTGAGGAAGTGGGCGGCACATGTTGGGATTGGGATGTTCTCAGTAGTACTTACAGATGAAAGCATTGTATTTTGTAATAAAAAAATGGTTTTAGTGCTTGGGCATCCAGTGAGAATTGCCTCATAGTTAAGCTGGGTTTTGAAGATGAGAACCATTTTGTAACTTTTTGGAAGGAGAGATGCACAGGCAGCCAGCAGAAGGGACTGAGCAGTGGCCTGTCATTCATCTGTGCTAACCGAGGCTGTGGTGTAGATGGCTTGGTGAGCACGCTTATCAAGAGTCTGGGTTTTGGTGTTGGTAAGACTGCTGATACCTGGGAAGTGTTGCTGTCTGTGTGGAGTGAGATTCCTTAGCCTCCGCATTCCCTGTTGTGCGGAGCTCCCCGTGCATGTACATGTTAGGATGTTTGGCAGCATTCTTGTTTGGCCAACTTCTGGTGGTCAGTTTCTACCACTGGAAGCCAGGAGTATGCTTTTCTCCCCCATGTTAGGACATCCAGAATGCCAGTGGACAAATGATCTCAGTTGAAAAATCACTGATGGCAAATCTTGCAGTGAGAAAAGTAGTTCAAACAATTTTTAAAAATTAATTTATTTGTGTGTGCATGTATACACATGTATGCATGCATGGTGTATGTGTGTGTGTGCATGTGTGTGTGCATGTGTATGTCTGTGTTTATGTGTATTCCATAGGATATGCTTCAAAGTCTGAAGCAACTCTGGGAAGTCAGTTTTCTTCTTCCACCTTTTATGTGAGTTGTGGGGATTAAACTCAGGTTTTCTGGGGTTGTATCCCAAGTACTTTACCCACTGAGCCATCTCAGAATCTGTTAAAAGTTTGAGTGGTAAAAATTCCATCAAGAAAACCTCTGTGAGCTCTCAACTCTCCAGAGAAGCCTACAGTTTCTGTGCTCCCCTCCCCTGCCTTGCTCTCTTCTTTTCCTTCTCTTCCCTTTTTCTGGCCTCTTTTCTTTGAGACTGTTGCCCCAGGGTGGCCTTGAATTTGAGGCAGTCCTGCTGCTGACTTCCCCATTCTTACTGACACAGTGACACACACACACACACACACACACACACACGTGTGCACTCACACACATGTGTGGAGATCAAAGGACAATTTATGGGGACTGGGTCTTTCTTCCTGTATGAATCCTGAACCCAGGTTGGTGATGGCAAGTATCTTTACCTGCTGAACTGTTTCACTGCCCCGTCATTGATATTTTTTAATGTTGGAAATCTCAAAAATGTTTGAATATTTTAAACTTAAGAATTAAAAGTTAATTTGGAAAAGTAGATGAGAAGAAATAGCAATGTGAGCAGCCTAGGAGCGACTGAGGAACAGGCTTCCTCCCAGGACTTGGGACTTAGATCTAGAAATTTGGAAGGTCTGGTCTGTTCAGATGATAAGGGAAAAAGAGTTACTTTGAAGCTCTCATTTCTGTACCCAAAATATCACTTCTAATTTAGGAAATCTATATTTTACCTCAAAGTAGAATTGTGGAGAAGCCACTAAAAAGCATGACATTTATAGAAACTAGAGAAATGTACCTGGAGTCTGTATGTGCTCCCTGCTGAGCAGGGCTGTGCACCCCCCACCCCCAACCAGGGCTGTGCTCTCCCCCACCAGGGGTGTTCTCTCCACTGACCAGGGTTGTTCTCCCTGACCAGGGTTGTGTTTCCCCCGACCAGGGCTGTGCTCCTGACCAGGGGTGTGCTGTTGGCTACTTTTTACTTAGTTATGAAATGCTGAAACTCACTAGGTTTTATTTGAAGCTCCGAGTGGTGGTGCACACCCTTACTCCAAGCACTCAGGAAACAGAGGCAGGCTGATTTTTTGGGTTCAAGACCAGCCTGGTCTATAAATCAAGTCCAGGACAACCAGGGCTATTACACACAGAAACCCTGTCTCAAAAAACCATAAGAGAAGAAAAGGTTTTATTAACTTAAAGGCACTTCAGATCTAAGTATGAAGACACATAGGGAAAGTTTTATTTCAGTGTGGAGCCACTTGGATAACCCACTTGAAGAGAGTCTGAACGGACCTCATGACTGACACTTCGGAAGCTGAGGCAGAAGGATTGCTGAAAGTTCAAGGTTAGGAAATGGCCCAGTTGATGAGCATAATGAGTTTGGATCCCCACCATCCATCCACATAGGAAAATAAAATTAGCGGGCACTGTAGTGCATACCTGTGATGGTCCCCGCCTGGGAGGCAGCCGGGACGGAGAACTGCGGCCGTCAGCCTGGTTAAGTTACTGAGCTCTGTCTAAAAAACACGATGGAGAGTGATGGATTGATTGAGGGAGACACTAGACATGGACCTCTCATATGCGTGCCTACACACACAAACCCTCTTACACACATGCAGCACACACTCACCCATGCACACACAGTCTTAATGAATTTTCCTGACTTGTTCATGGAAACAGGTCTAGCCCAGATCCTTCAGTGTTCTCAAAGTCAGGGAGAAACACTGAGAATGTGGTCTGTCAGTGGAGACAGAGCCCGTACAAAGCATGTTCAGCCGAAGGCCATGACCGTAGGGCATTGAAAGTCCCATATGCTTCCTTTTCTGTTGTAAGGGAATTTGGAAATGTAAAATCACTTTTCTGTGAATGAGCTCTGTTTTCTTTTGAATCTGGGTTTTGAACTTATGGCAGTTCTCCTGCCTGAGCATCCGAGAGCTACCACAGCTGGCTGATTTTTCCCTTTTATAAGGAATGTGACTTCTAAACACTTATAAGCACTTTGACCTATATGCTTAAAGTGGCTCACTCAGGTGGGGCTGGGTGTGGGGCTGGGAGTGGCCCTGCATGCCTTTAATCCCAGCAGAGACAAGCCAGTCTTTGAGTTTGAGGTCATCCTGGTTTACACAGAGAGAGTACCAGGTTAGCTAGAGCTACTTAGTTAGATCACGTCTCAAAAAACAAAACAAGAGGGGGGTGGGGGATGGGATTGTGGGAAAGGGATGACATCTGAAATGTAAATGCAGAGAATTTCCAATAAAAAAATTGGGGGGAAAAAACAAAGCAAAAAGTGGTTAAGATGAAGGTCAGCATTAGAGCATGTGACTGGTTCAATCCTCAACACCTTTGAAATAAAGCTGGTAAGATGCTAAAGGTTGCTGGGCTGGTGGCTCCCCTTTTTAATTGCCAGCTCTTGGGAGGCAGAGGCTGGCCCGCCTGCCTGGTCTATACATAGTGAATTCCAGGACATCCAGAGCCGAATAGAGGAACCCTATCTCGAAAAGGACAAAAGCGAGGGAAGAGATAAGGAAACAACAGTCAATTAGTTGTATTTTACCATAGCTTCTTATATTTTTATTTTCTTTTTGTTTTACTGATGAAAATTTACATAATTTTTAGTGTTTTTTTTCTATGTTACAAGTAACTATTCCTCAGATATTTCTGTTTAGATGTTCTTGAGCTTGATTTTTTTTTTTAAACACTGCCCATGCACTGCACAGTCAGCAGCTTGTCTTCCCGTGTGTCAGATACTGTCCTTGCTGCCCATTTTTCTTTGGGTGAAACTAAGAAAAGAACATTTGTTTTCCTTCCTTTTTGGATCTTAAGAATTCATTGGTTCTAGAAGCTGCCAGGAGAGAAGCTGCTCAGTTGTAATCTCCTTACTGAGGATTTTCTCTAATTAGCTAATGAACTCTGGGCAAGTCCTGCCCTGTGCACTTTTTACTAGTCTTATGCCAGGTAGGTGCAGATGTGGTCTTTCAGGTAGGGTAGGTAGTTCATGGAGGCAGGACAAAGGGCCTTGGGAGAGCACAGTTACTGGTACCCATTGCTGGGTACGTAGCTTATTCCACAGTGTGCTGGTAAGGAACCTGGGAACTCTGCTCTGCTTCCGTGTTGTGGTTTAATATTTATACATTATTGTTCCCTAACTCCTGAATGGTGTCCCTACTTACTGGGGATTAAACATAGGGCCATGTGTGTAGTAGGATCATTAAGAAAAAGGTTCTGCCATGTATCTGTATTTCCAAACCATATTCTCTCTGTCTCTGTCTCTCTGTCTCTGTCTCTCTCTCTCTTTCACTCACTCATTCACTCACTCAATTTTTGAGACAGGAGTTTCATTAAGTTATATAGGTTGGCCTTGAACTCACTCGGTAGCCCAGGCTGGCCTCAGACTTGGGATTCTTCTGACTGGTAGCTGGATTTCAGGCCCAGGCTCTCCCTCCTGGAAGATGAGTGAAAGCACTCAGCTGCTGAGCTGTCTGACACACACCTCTCCCCACGAGCTGTAAACCCTTCATTCTGCAGTTGAGTTTTTTTTTTTTGCTGACTATTCTCTGTGAAGTGTTAACCTGAGGGTAATCTTGCCCTTTAAATTCGCTGTTTTCTACAGGAAAACACTGGCTAGGTATTTTTGAGCACTGTTTTTTCAGTGAGTAGTAGATAATGCCTGTTCAAGGACCTTGGTCTCACAGCAAGTCAGCACAGTTCTATTTCAGAATGGAGCAGAAAAAGATGTCAGCAAGGTGCTAGCCCTGCCACTCATGTGCTTTGGGTGTGGCCTGAAGGGAAGGGAAACTGTAATGTGTAGAACCTGCCACCTTCCAGCTGGGCTGTGACTCAGGGCCACCCATGCCAACCTCCTGCAGCTGTCTGCCCAGGCTGGCCTGGTCAGGATTGCAGCTCTGGTTACCAGGCCTCTTGGCTCTGCTGTTAGAGACCAGTCTGGTTTTACCACTTCCTGGGGAAGTGACTGAGGCTCCAGGCTCTGTGAAGCTTTATCCTTGCTTCCCCTGGGGCTGGTGGGAAGTAGAAATAATATGCAAATAGCTTTCTTTGAAGCTGGCTTGGAAGGCCTTCTTCAAAGCCTCCGGTTGGGTCAGTGCTTGGCTTTTAATTGCATCCGACTGCTCTGCCTTTCTGCTCTCAGACAATAGGAAGAATGGGGCTCTGTGTCTCTGTAAAGGAGTTTTCAGGATTATGCTCTGATATAAATGTTGAAAATAATATTTTAAAAGAAATCAACTGAATTAACTAATAGCACACAGCCTCCACAGAATATTTTCTGTAAGCAGAGTCAGGGTGAAGCCACAGGATGGCTCATTAGGGGAAGGATAATTATCTGTGTCTTTTAGTAGCTATAAATCAAAGGCAAAATTAAATCAATATACTCCATGTGGAAGAGTTGTCAGTGAACTCTAGGCTCACGGCTATGTAGTTCCTGAATCTTAAAATTATGTGAAAGTACCAATTTTTACTGAGGGCTTCCTTTCCTGCTTCAGTGTACGAGGATCCTGTCCTGCATCCGATAGATAGATAGATAGATAGATAGATAGATAGATAGATAGATAGATAGATAGGTATCTTCCTTCCACCTTCCTTTCCTTCTTTCTTTTTAAAATTTATTTATTATATTTATATAACTACACTGTAGCTGTCTTCAGACACACCAGAAGAGGGCATCAGATTCCATTACAGATGGTTGTGAGTCACCATGGGGTTGCTGGGAATTGAACTCAGGAAGAACAGTCAGTGCTCTTAACCTCTGAGCCTGTGTAATCCCTTTGCTCGAAGGTATCTTAGGGAGCTAGCTGCCATTCCCACCCTTCCCCTTTCCTGATACTGATGCTGAAACCCACTTTTCCTGTTGAGCTTTTCTTTACTTGGAAGTAGTTCCTTATTTACTTTAGGACATTTCATTCTAGCTAAAACTCTTCAGAAGAGAGAAGTACAAACATGTCAGGCTCTTCTTCCCATAGGCCACCCTCTTCACTGCATTCCAGACTGTACTGTCACTTTCGCATGGTGTTCCTTGAGACGTGGTAAACACACATGGTATGATTTTGTTTGTTTGGTATGGTGCTGGGCTGTAAACCCAGGGCCTCATGCATGCTAGGTAAACGTCTTGCCAATAGGCTACTTTCTTAGCCCTAAAGTTCTTGATTTAAGGGGGAGAAAATTATTTTAATGTATTCATTTTTCTAATCTTTCATTTTATCATGTAAGTTAAAAATATGAACCTGTATTTTAAAGCCAATGTGTGAAACTTACTTTTTGCCAAAGGTTGTTTCTTGCACATTCTTATTTGTGAAAGAATTCTCAGGAAAGGCTTCCGGGTTCCCTGTATTAGCATTAATGTCCCTTTGAAAAGTCTCAGCATCACTTTGAAAAGTGCTTTTGGATAACTGCAGCTTTTGCATGGACAGGGAAGAGCTTGCACGGTGTGGTAGAAGCTGACATACAGACTGTGCCTGGGACACACTGCAATGGAAAAGGTGATGTAAAGGTAAATGTGGTTCTGGCACGCAGGAGGCGGAGCTAGGACAACTGCAGCTCTCTGTGCCTGCGGGAGCTGAGGTGGGAGAAGCTGCAGACCAGCCCTGCTCATGGGTGAGGCAGGCGCTGGGAAAGGTGCAGGGTCGCCTGAGCTGCAGTAGAAGGAAGATGTGGGATTTGGGTCCCACCACAGCAGAGAAGATGTGTGGCTTGTGGTTTCTGTAATGCACATTGTCGGAAGGAGCAGGCTTGCCAAATAACTGCAAGTCATCCCAGCTTAGCAACCAGTTGATTTGTTCTTCAGAGGGAGAAAGAAAAAGAATTAGAAGAATTTATGAACTGCTTCAGACACCAGTAACTATTTCTCTATTATTAAGTTAATGATTAGTTTTGGAAATAAGGTAATTGAGAACTTGCATCTAGTTTTGGGCTCAAGTGCTCATTACTTACTATATTAATATTTCTTGTGAAAGACCTCCGAAGGGAGACCCTCACTCAAATCTCAGGAGAGGCGTGCACCCAGTGAGGCACCTAGACCAGACTTGCTGCAATCGCACGAGGAAGTTTATTGAAAGTGAAACAGAGTGAGATCTCAGGCCAGCATGCATACACCACGCAGGAGTAGAGGAGTTCGACAACGGCCTGAACTTGTAACAGGCTTATAAAGGCAAAATCACAAAGGAGGGGGAGGACAGGGGGAATGAGGAAATTCAAAGGGGAAGAATCATACATTTTTTTATCAGTACAGCTGGGGCACACCTAGGGCATTGAAACATTCCACCGAGGTCATCCGGACCTTCTGCGGTTATCTTAGGAACTCAGATCTCAAGAAAGTGGGATTTCCTGGGAGTGATTTCCTGCAGAGGAAATCCCTAGGGCAAGGAATCAGTGTCCTTTGACAACCTTTTACTCTTGAAGACCCAACTTGCTACCTGTGAGGTGGTTGCCTTGATATTTTGTGTATCTCTGAAAGGTTTGCCTTGGGCTGTTGGTGACATAAGCCAGAGAAAGCTAGGATTCCATGGGAGACTGGTTCCTGCTTTAACTTAACCATAAATCCCTTGGGTGATTCCTAAATATTCTGGTCCTTCAGGAACACCAAGAAAATGTTGGTTGGGTTGATGTGTTTGGAGTCTTTGGGAATGGGATAGAGGATTCCTTTTAGACTCCCAAGTGTGGAGGAAGACAGTGCTCTGCAGTGTCTGTCCCCATCTCCTACCTTGTGCACTGCTGTCCTTTTCTGGCCTCCTAGCCCTGTGGTGTCATTGTTATTGATTTTATTTTCTTCTTAGAGACAGTCTTACTGTGTAGGCCTGGCTGGCCTTTGCCCTTGTGGCTAGAACTGCAAGGTGTTCACCACCATACCTGCCTAGCCCTCATGCATAGAAGTAGATGTGATTTTTATCTTGCCATTGGAAGTGGAAATTATTTCTCTGTCCAGGAGTTTAAATAGTGAACAGTGTGCACTGCTCCTACTGCTCCAGCCAGGATTCCCTTGCTGGTTCCTGGCTTAGGGTATAGCATGCTGCGTGTGTGTGTGTGTGTGTGTGTGTGTGTGTGTGTGTGTGTGTGTGTGCTGTCCTCTGTTCTTCCCCAGGCAGATGGTGAGCTCCCACTCCTGTTGTAGCATTGATCTCTCGTTACTTTCTCACTGGAAGCTAATTCCTCGTATATTTTCAGACGTTCCTTAGAGTTTCTATGATCAGAGCAGGTCTACTAGCTGTTGTTTTGTTTTGTTTTTCAATTCAACTGTGTTCCTTACTTGGCATTTTAGAAATAGACAATGTTGGGATTCTGTAAACCCCACCCCTCAGTTACCTGGCAATAGCCAGGTATGCTCTGCCCCAGAGACCTGACACTATAAAAGGGGCTGCTTGTCCTCTCCTCTCTCTCTTGTTCTCTCTTTCTCTCTCGCCTCTCTCTCTTTCTCTCTCTCTTGGCCTCCCTTTCCCCCTTTACCCCTCCTCTTCCCCTTCCCTCACCCCCTCTTCACGTGCTCATGGCCGGCCTCTTCTTTATTCTCTCTCTCTCTGCCTCTACTACCCTCTTAACTCTCCCATGACTTGAATAAACTCTATTCTGTACTATGTGGCTGCCCCTCTAGGGGCAGGGATTCCCAACATGGGCCCCCAGAGGCATCTCCCTTGCCCCCAGGCCTCGCCACACCTCTATTGGCTATATCTCTCCCACTCTCTTCATCTTTTTCTAACATTGGCGCTGAAACCCAGGACGTCATCTTTTAAGAACATTGGTGCCCCGTGACTTTTAACAACAGGCATATATACCAAAGTTTTGATAACCCCCCTTACTCTGGCATTTTAGATGTTATAAAAACTCGGGGTCAGAAAAGGACATGTGCAGGAAGGGTCAAGGAAATTGCTTGAGCCTTCCTTCTACTCTGTCTGGATGGCATGAGGCTATTGGCAGAAGCTTCTTCTGTTTGTGTCTCTGTAAATGGTTGTATGGTTTGACTGATAATGGCTTACCCACCTTGGTTTACTTACCCATGTCAGTCACAGAATGTATTGGTGGCCCACCACTGAGCAGTAGCCAGGTCTTCTAGAGACGCAGCTGCCTCTGGCTTCAAACTATCCTGCCTATTTCTGGAAGGTGGTATTTCCCCAATCCTTGATAGGTTGCTGTTGCTGTGATGAAACACCATGACCAGAAGCAAGTCAGAGAGGAAGGGGTTTATTTGATTCATGCTTCCACATCACTGTTTGGCACTGAAGGAAGTCAGGACAGAACTCTGACAGGGCAGGAACCTGGGGGCAGGAACTGAGGCCATAGCGGGGTGCTGCTTACTGGCTTGCTCCTCATGGATTATTCAGCCTGCTTTCTTACAGAGCCACCTGTGCTGGCTTATTGGTAGTCTGAAAGTCCAAGCTGCTGGTGTTTTAGCCTGGGATTAGACATCAACACATATTAAGTCTTTTTTTCTTTCTTCATGGTGCTAGGGGGCTGCATGCTTTCTAGGTAAGGGCTCTGCTGTGGGTTTACACACCCCAGCCCTTACAGTCAGTTTTAATTCAGTGTCCTCCCCTACCCCCTCTTGTTTCCTGTGTCAGTGATGGCTTTGCTTTTGTTTTGTTGGCATAGGGTTTCACGGTGGAGTACTGTTGCAGTAAATATTAAAAAATAAAAATTGTTTATCTCTTTATTGGCCCTGAGGTCTCACTCCTCAGGCACGACCCTGATTTGGAGCCACGCACACCTCTGGCACCCGGTCTGAGCCGCCACTACGGCCCAACTTGTCTGTGCAACTCCCTTCCCTGGTGGTTTACTACCGCCTGTTCTCCTCCTCTGTTCAAGGGTGTTTCTCTACCCCAAAAATCCCACAAACACAACTCTATGGCCCGATAGCTTTTCATACAGGTTTATATATTCAACTCTCAATCCACAAACCCTCTACACAACAAGATTTCATCAAATAGACAAAGATACAAACTGACCTTCTACAGGAGGTACTAGACCTACAAAATCCTTGACGTTCATAGCTATTTAACACCAATTAATATCACCTGGGTCTAGCTGGTCCTTGGGAACCTCCATCTTGCCAGGACCTTTGACCTTCACCCTCTGTCCTCTCAGCCCTCTTCACCACCACCACCACCATTCTCCCCCCTCCTTTATTTTACTAATTAAAATGGGAAGATTCGGTTCGAGTGACTGGGGGAAGTGGAATTAACATTAAAATACAAACAGCTTCAGGATAATCTACAGAGTGCCACTGGGTTAGAGCTTGCACCTGCCTCAGTCTTCTCCATGCTAAATTGCAAGTTTGTATCACCATGGTGGCAAAACAAGGCCCCTCTAGGCAGATGCCCTTTCTTTATTCTTTTGTGCAGTGGAGGGTGGAACCTAGTTAGGCAAATGAGCTGTCTCTGAGTGAGTCTCTAGCTCTGGATGTTCAGTGTTTATTTTTTATTTTATTTTACTGTGTAGCTCTTGCTTCCTGGAGTTTACTATGTTGATCAGGCTGGCCTCAGACCTAGAGAACCCGCCTGTCTGCCTCCTGAGTGCTAAAGGAGGTGCCACTCTCCATGGCTCACTTCTTTTCTCTTTATTCATTTTTAAAATTTTGCAATGTTGAGGATGGAACCCAGAGCTTTGAGGGAGTTGTTAAGTGCTGTGGTGCTGAGATAAAAGCCCCTGCCCAATTAAAAAAAAATGTGTGTGTGTGTGTGTGTGTGTGTGTGTGTGTGTGCGAGCGTGAGAGAGAGAGAGTGCTCGTGTGCACTCAAAGTAACTTTTTTTTTTTTTTTTTGGTCATATTGACAAACACTGAACAGACCACCAAGCTCTCTTCTCCTTTTTCCAGCCTCTTTGTGTGTTCCTGTAACCCAGTCCGCCAGACTGCCACCTGTATCTGGAAGGAGAAAGTAGGGAAGGAAATAGGGTTGTGGCATAAACCATATCCACTCACGTACCTATCCATCCACCCACACCATTTGATCCCGTATGGGGATACAGCTTACACAATGCTTCCCAGGCCTTCCTCACAGATTTCACTGTAAACCACCTAGAGTTCTTCTAAAGGTATAATGAACAACAGCAATGCATGCTTTATAGCAGTATTCAGTCCCTAGTCAGCTGAGAGGACCTGGAACAAGTCATCATCAGTCTGGCACAAGGTGGGGTGTCACAGGCTCTGGATGAATCAGATGATGGCCAGGAAAGGCAGAGGTTGGGGAAGAGAGACCCTGGCGCTCTGGCTGCCTGGCCAGGTGCAGGCTTGAAAGGAAGCCGACTGGCCTTTGTTCTGAGATCAAGTCTTAGATTGTAAGCCTTTTTCTCTTTCCTTTCTGTTTTTCCCCCAGGGCTTGAGCAGATACACAAAAATTTCTCTAGGGTGGATTTTTCCCTTTGCTTTGGGCTTGTCTGAAGGAGATCCCTATTAACACTCCAGGATGCCGCTTTAGATTGGGTGTTTAACAGCAGAGCCATCCTGAGCCTTTAGCAGACTTTTCTAGGTCGGATAATCTAGAAACACTTAGATCTTTGCAGCTTTCCCCCTCCCACCTCCTTCCTTTTATTAACACAAAACAAGCCCTCACTGCTACCCAGTTTAATGGGTTTAAATGCTTTGAGGTTGGGAAGACAAATATAATAATCTCTTCTACATATTGATGAAATTTGATGTTACAGCCTAAAATCTCTATTTCTGAGGTGTCGGGTACTTAACATTGTGTGACAAATAACAGAATTTGTTTTACTTCATTGTGAGAGCTCTAAGACATTGCTGACTCAGGTGCTTAGGATTATGGGGCGAATTATTCACAGGTTGGATTTGCCAGGAAAAACAAGGGTCCCACACTGTGTTTTGGGTGAATGGCTGAAGAGCAGTGGTTTTTACATATGAAGTTCAGCTTGTTAGAAATTGTTTTCAACACTTTTTGGGTAGGAATAATACATTTGTGGGTATTAAAAAATGAGTAAGATGTTCCATTTATTATGGTGGTTAATTTGAATTTTTGTCTGTTCTTTTATTGACTTGTATACTTCTGTTTGAACTTGATTTTGATGTCCATGTGATAAGTCTGGACTGATGAGGAGAAAAACCCGGATCCTCACACATCTGTTGTCTCTTGCTGGCCATGTATGTCCTAATAAGAGACCTCCTGTGCCCTGGTGCATTAAGACTCATAGAACGGTGAGAGATAACAATAGTCTCCCTGCCAGCTTGGTCTTCTTGCCATCTGGGGCAAGAGCACAAATGGGGACCAGATGGCTAAATATTTAAACGCTGTAATTAAATATTTAAAACATACATTTAAATATTTAAAAGGTATATACCATATGCCTACATATTTAAAAGGTTTAAATCAGGCTCTGTTTGGCTGAGTTTGGTGCCCACCTGCGGACTAGAGTCCCCTTCCACGGCAGTGTCTTTTCAGTGATGTTGAGTTTTCATGAGCTGCACCAGCAGAGGGATCAGCAGGGCCGTGGACTGTGGCAGGACCCCGGAGACCAGTGGGCTCTGAGCAGAACGAGCCTTCCAGGGAGCCTGGAGCTGGAGCCTCACCGAGGACAGCTTCTGTAGTGTTTTCCACACCTCGCACGCCACTGCCACCTGCCTTCTTCATGGAAGCAGGTTCGGACGCGCAGTTAGCTGGGGGTCCCAACTGGCCGAAGAGGCCTCTGTGCCTGCCTTCCCACCTTTCTTCTTTCCTTTCTCTCTTAAAATTTTTTCCCATACTGTCTTTCTTTCCAGACAGACTTTACTCTGCAGTCTCCCCTGCCTGGTCTGGAACTGGCTGTGTAAACTGGGTCATCCTGGAACTTACTGCAGTTCTGCCTCCCAGGGGCTGAGACCACAGTAGGTGTGTGCTACCACCTGAGGTCCTTGGTTCCCATTTTTTTCCTGTTGTAGTTCAGGACAGAGGCTGTGGTCTGTGTACGTAGGCCTCTTTCTCTTTACCTGGCATTTGCTGAACTAATTTCTAAAACAGACAAAGCTGGGTGTGGTGGCACATGCCTTTAATTCTAGCACTTGGGATACAGAGGCATGAATCTCTGTAAGGCCAGGTGAGCCTGGTCTACAGGCTGTGCTCCAGGTCAGCCTCGGCTATGTAATGAGACTGAAAACAAAACAAAGTAATCCCCAAACCAGCCTCCCCCTTACCCCCCAAAAAAGCCCCAAAGATAACAAAATTGGACAAATAAAAGGTAATATTTTGAATGAGACTGAAGAACAACACCCCCTGTGTTTGAGCTTGAGACAGTCCAGAGCAGGGGTGGGAAGGGAGATTCCTTGGTCTGGGCAGTGTTTCTGTGCATGGTTGATTATTGTGGGGACAGCTGGATGACACCTGGACACCCCTTACAATTATGCGAGGGGCAAGTCTGAGATGAGTGAGGTTGCGCCATGTGTTTTTTGGGTTATACTGGTCATATAAAGAGGACAGGACACCCACATGACTGAGGGACACACTTATGATGAAGACTATGTATCTGATGTTTTCATGTTGATGGGCCTCCATTGGTTTTTTTGTTTGTTTGTGGCCCTAGGATGACCTTCGGGTGGCTCCTTTGGCTGTACTTTTCACTCCCTGGGATTCTCTAAGTGAGGTTAGCTGAATTTAACTGTTGATTTTCATGTCTGTTTTTGCCTGTGTTACTTACTTTGCTATTGCTGTGGTAAAACATCTGACCAGGGCAGCTTATAAAAGGAAGGGTTTATTTTGGGCTCCAGAAGATAAGAGTCCATCACCATCACTGTGGGAACAGGCTGGCTGGGCTGGAAGCTGAGAGCTAAAGACTCTTTGAAATGCAAACAGGAAGCAGAGAGAAAGAACTTAAAATGATGAGTGCTTTAAACTCTCACAGCTTGCCCCCAGTGATGTATTTCTTCTAACCAGGCCCTCCACCTAAACCTTTCCAAACAGTGCCACTGGCTAGGGACTCAAGTATTCAAATGCCTGAGCTTATGGGGACATTGCATTCAAACCACCAGTTTGTTTTATTGTCAGAGAGATCCTTGTTTCTCTGAAGACAAACTCTTCCCCCATTTTATTCTTTATTCAGTTATGAGTCATTGTTTCTAAAGGTTCCTTCATGGCTTTCTTTTTCCCCAGGAGTACTATTGTGTTGGTATTGATGGGTGTTGTGGAGAATCTGCCCTCTTTTTCCTACCTTTTGCTTTTCATGTACTTCCATCTAATTCTTACTAGAGGTCCCTCCTGTGGATGAGCTTCAGAGAGCAGGCCCTGAAAACCTGGGGGCTATGCCTACAGGTGAGCTCTGCCCTGGGGGATGGGGTAGGGGGCTTCTCCATGCTTCCCCAGGAGCTAGACCTCCTTACCCATAGAATGTACTCTCTCATCTCCAGACCTGTTTCTTAGGATCTGGGACACTTTGGCATTTGTGGAGACAGTGGATGGTGATTTCTCTATAGAACCTCTTTGGCACTGGTGACCAAAAGAGGCTTCTTGTCTTCTCTCTGCTTGGGAGCAGGAATGGGCTGCTGAGGCGATTCGCAGCCATCCAGCCCATCTCTGAGTCCCACCACTTATTCCATGGTTTCTTTTACTTTGTTGACTTGGGGGACTTGGGGTCTCTATCTGGGAGATCAAGGACTTAGCTTCTTCCACTTGTGCAGCCTCCCTGAGTTCTGGCCATCGTGAAGCTTGTAATCAATCCTGTGGGAGCAACTGCTGCTTCCTGACCTCTTCTCAAACTTCACCCATGACGCACTTGCCCATGACTCCTATTTATTGCCACGTTCTTTAGCACCTAGAATATGTTTGAATAACACTGTTCAACAACTCATTTAAAGTGTGCATTGAGTAGTTTTCAGCACATTCTTCGTCACTATAGTCAATATTAGGACATTTTCATGGTCACCTCATGAAGAGAACCTGTGCTTTGTATAGCCCTGGCTTCCTGGAACTCAGTCTGTAGACAGGCTGCCTTTGAACTCACAGCTCAGACTGCCTCTGACTCTGGGTGCTGGGATTAAAGGCGTGTGCCACCACCATAGGCTGACAAACCTGTGTCTTTCATTGCTGCTGCTGCTCCCAAGGCCCTGCCCCTAAGCAACTATTATTTTAAAAAATTATTTGTTATTTTTATTTCTTGTAGTGCTGGTGATAAAAACTCATTCATACTAGCTAAGTACTGTACCCTGAGCTACATCCTCAGCCCCATAATTATTGTTACATATTCCTCTTTTATCTTCTTCCCACCCCGTTTTCTTAGTTTTAAATTGTGTGTGTTTGTGTGTGTGTGTGTGTGTGTGTGTGTGTGTGTACTTGGTACCTGAATGGGGTATCTGATCCCTTGGGACTGTTATATACAGACAATTGTGAGCCATCATGTGGGTGTTCAGAATGAAATCCTAGGTCCCCTGGAAAAGCAGCCAGAATTCATAACCACAGCCATTTCTCCAGTCTGGGACCTTTCTCTCTCTCTCTCTCTCTCTCTCTCTCTCTCTCTCTCTCTCTCTCTCTCTTAAAGGCAGGGACTCTGTCACTCTGGCTGTCTGGACCTTGTTATATAGACTTGCATAGCCTCAGACTCACAGGGATCACCCTGCCCCTTCTTTCTGGAGTGCTGGGATTAAAGCCCTACACTAACAGACCTTCCTTCCTTTAATCTTTTGAGTCAAGGTCTCCTGCTGTACCAGCTGGCCTTATACTTGAACTCACTCTGAATTCTGTCAGGGCTGCTGTGAACTCAATCCAAGTGTCCCCCAAAGCATTACAGACACGCACGGACGGCTGTGCCTGGCTTTTAGATGTGACTGCTTATTTCCAAGGCCTTTGCCTGCCTTTCTTGGGAAAGAATGTTATGGTTTAACTTTCCTCGACTTGGAATTTTGTGTCCTAAGTACTTAGAACATCCATATTACTTAAGAGTTAACCAAAGCTCGTGCTTTCCAGTGCTTTCTCGGGATTCCTTTGTTTTAACCTCATGTCCTTTGTGTTCCCGGAGCCATCCAGTCTCAAGTCTCTGGGTTTTCACGCTTTCCTGGCTTCGCCAATTTTGATGACCTTGACAGTTTTGAGGAATAGTCAGGGATTTTGTGACTGTCCCTTGTTGGCATTTCTGATGCTTAGGCTAGACTGTGCTTCTGAGAGATAATGTGCTATTATTATATCAAAAGGACACTGTAAACATGACTTGTCCTCTTTAATGTTGACCTTGGTCACCTTGCAAGGTAGTGTTGACAGGCCTTTCTGTGAACCCCACCCCAGGTCTCTATTGGGCTCTTGGTAAGAAAGTTACTTAAAAGTTTTCCATAAATGGGTTTCATTATTGATGGGATTTTTGTTTATTTTTTGTTTTGCTTTGTCTTTGAGACAGCGTCTAACTGTGAAGCTCTGGCTGGCTTGGAACTAGGTTTGTAGACTAGGCTGGCCTTGAACTCACAGCAATGATGCCTCTGCTCCTGATTGCAGTGTTAGAGGTGCCCTGCCTGTCGTTTTGTTCTACTTTTAGTGTCGGGTATGGAACCCAGGTTTATTTCACAGGGTGGTTACTCTGCACAGGAGATAAGCTAACCTTACAGAAATGATTACTGTTTGTGAGCGTGATGTGCATTGTGGTGGGTGGGATGTGGAGCACCCACGAGGTCAGAGGACTACAGAGAACAGTTTAGGAGTCAGCTCTGTCTTCCACACAGGTGAGCTTGCACAGTGTGCCTTTTGACCTTCCGACCTTTCAACCTGTCTTGCTCTCATTTACTTCTCACTGTCCTTCAGCCTCTTGCATCCTTTGGCCGCTTGGCTCCTTATTGCAGACATGGGGCTGCAGTCCACCGTTGCCTTGCCTTTCAGTGTGGTCAAAGTTGGTGTTGTGTCTTATGTCCCCTGTGGAGGTTTTTGTATTTGTGAGGTGGTGGTGGGTTTAAGTACCATTTTAAATGTATTTACCTGCATAGATGTCTCTGTACCACGTGGGTGCCTGTTGCTGCAGTTTGAGGGTTGTTTGTGTGTTCTAAAGGACTGTGGCTCTGTAAATTTGTCATTAAATCATGGTTTAGGGGCTGCAGATATTGGAGCTCTGCAGTGTCCACTGTCAGTGTCTCTGTACACTTTCCTTTTGCTTGGCAGCCTGGTTCTTTGGGTTCCAACCTTGCCTCTGGTTTGTGCTGAGGCTCCCGTGGATGCTCCCCTGGCCCTTAGTTTTAGTGTCCCCATATGAAGAAGATGTCTCTGCAGTCTCCTTCCTGGCGTAAGATCAAACTGGCAGTGGGTTGGATGGCTCTCAGGTTGAACTAGGGCTGACCACAGAAATGTTGTGATCATGCCGTGACCACTGTGATGTTGCAGGCTGCTGAGGTTGCCTCTGTACAAGGAGAGGTGGCCAAGTGACTGAACAGACCCTTGACTGGGAGAAGAGAAGCTTCTGGGAAGTTAGGAAAAACTAAGCAGGCCCTGGCAATGGTGTGAGACTACAAGAGGAAAGAAAGCTTTACTCGAAGGTAGAGTTCTACAGAAAGCTATAAGCAGCCAGAAAGGTCAGGGACAGTAAAAATAAGGACAAGGGAACAGAGAACTGGAATGTGAATGTGTGCATGTGCATACTGTATTGTTATTAAAGTTTCTTTCCAGTGGAGGTCACACTAGCTCTACCCCCAACCCCAATTCTAGGTGCTGCTCTACCCCAGCCCTTTTCTAAACCGTGAGACACGTGTTTGTAGTTGCTCTGTGTTGTAAATTGAGTATCTCTATCTCAGATTTTTGGCAGCAGACACGTTTCAGACCCTGGGACCCTTGGGTTCTGTGAACTGTGCTTGATTGAACACCCAGGTTATTAGCCAGCCTCGCTGTGATGAAGTACACGAGAGGCTGACTTGACAGGAACAAGACTTACCTTGGCTCTGGGTTTAATAGGTTTTTCTGTTCATGACCCGATTACTTTGGGCTTGCCATGAGGAAGAATGTCATGGCAGGAGGCATGGGGTGATAGGCTATCAGTGTACTCAAGGACACACCTCAGTGACCTAATTCTCCAGCTAGTCCCACCTCCTGGGTCCCATCACCTCCAATTAGTACCTCCAGCCATCCAGCCTGGGTGAGTCCTTCAGCTCATCCTGAAATTTCTATTACTATCTGGAGATGAATCTTCCAATACTTGAAATCTAATCTCAAAAACACAAAATTGTTCTGGGCAGTGGTGGTACACACCTCTAATCCCGGTGTTTGGGGGAGGGGAGAGCAGAGGCAGGCAGGCAGAGTTCCAGGCCAGCGTGGTCTACTGAGGGAGTTCCAACACAGCCTGGGCTACACAGAGAAACCCTGTCTCAAACAAAACAAAACAGCCCCAAATTGCAGAAATTAAAAAAAAAAAAAAAAAAAAAAAAGCCCTCTCAGTGTATGTATGATGTTCAGAAGGTTTGGGGTTGAAAGCATTTCAGATTTTAGATTTACAGATTAGGAATATTAGGAATGTACAAACTGTTCTGTGATAGAATGTATTTGATCATAACTGTCAAGAATCGGATTGTGATGCTGTTTTAATGGTCGTGTGACTGGGCTGAGAAGTGCCTAGGGTTCTTTGGGTGTGCCTTTGGGGGAATTTCCAAAGAGGACTAAGCATGGGGGTATCCATCCTGAGTGTGGGCAGCAGCGTGTGTGCTGGGAATCAAGGGTGTAATGAGAAGAGGCAGGTGAGGGGTCCGTTGGAACGGGCACTCTTTCCTCTTCTTCCTAGACACCACCAGGCAAATAGCCCCATGCATGGTCTCACTGAGGACTTGTCACAGATCTAGTCTGCTGAGCTCAGTCATGCTCAGGGAGGTGTTAGGGGGTCCCTGTAGTCAGCCCCTGGTTATAGTGTGCAGTGCAGTCAGATCACACAGCCTGGGCCTTCCCATTGGAGACAGGGTCTTGCTTTGTAGCCCAGGCCTGCCTTGGGTTTGCAGTCCTGCTTCAGATCCTTGCAAGTTGGGGTTTTTGTTTTTTAATATTTAAGCTTAAATACTTTTTACTTACAGAAAAGTTGTTAAAACAGTAGAGTCTGCATTGTACCATTTACTCAGTTTTCCCTAAAGTCTTGTGTATTAATTATAATCCACTTAGTGATAGCAGAAGAATGCCACTGTCTAGTCCTGCCAGCTAGACTCCAGCTGACTTCTCTGGTCTTTCCACCAACCCCAGGACAGCACCCGTGCTGGGCGCTCTTTTAGCCGTACAGCATAGCTAGGATTCGGATTTCCAGGTGACTCGATCTCTCTACTGTGCTCATGGCATTCGCTTTTGATATGGTTAGTTTCCCCCTCCTTCTCACTTGCTCTGTCTTTTTCTTTTCATTTTTTTAAGTTTGCAAATTAAAAAAAAAAATTAGGACTGAGTAGGAGTGGGCACCGTGGTGCATTGCCAGTGACTGGGAAGCTGTGGGATTTACCTGTGTTGAGGTTGAGCTGTAGAGGCAGCATGGCAGGGACACAGGAGACAAGGGGACAAATCCTGAGTTGTCAGGAAAGGCTGGGAGCTCTCTTTGCCAGCTGGTCTGGTGATAGAGAAGGGGCAAGATTCACTGGAGGACTCAGCAGCAAGACCAAGCAGGAAGGGACAGACACCTTTTGACATTTGACAGGAGGCAGGAAGTGTTTGGGTAGGTTCTTGCCTGGTGATTTATTTGAGTTAACAGTAGAAAGACTGGGATAGAGTCTGGGAAAGGCAAGATTAGAAACACCCTTTATTCCCAGGCAGGATGAGTTACTAAGGAGGAGAGGAAGGAGGTGGCCTTTCTGTCTCTGGAGCGTCATCCAGCTGCTGGAAAAAGCACAGGAGGCCGCCTTTGCCTATGCTTCCCTTTGGGCCCCAGCACCAGTGGAGGAGGGGAGAGCCCCTTAGCAAGGGCAAGTGGGCCTAGCATTGGTGAGCTCTGGGAGCAGGGCTAAGGTTTGTACGGGCCTTAGCTTCCGTGGGCAGGGCTTGTTTGTGGAGCCTGGGGGAAGGTATAGAATGACAGCAGGAAAGGACTTGGAGTGGGCGTGTGGCTGTGTTTCCTAAGGTCGGAGCAGCCCCTTGTGTGTGTCTGTTAGGCTTCAATCAGGGATACTAACTAAGGGAGGAAGCACAGGCACACTGCCTGGGCAGCTGGGCCATGTGCCTTCCCAGAGGGAGGCAGAAGCAGATGTCGGACCGCACTGACTTGGTACTGGGGTTGGAAGCCGAGTGAGAAGATGCTTTCCCCAGATAAACTGTTGGGGTTGAAGTCAAAAATAGAAGCAAGAGATTGGTTGGAGTGAAAGGTGTCATTTCTTTCTTCTTTTGGTTAAAGACATGCTATGTGATTATCTCTGAAAATCTTCAAGTGAAAAGAAGTTGGTGGTGGAGGGAGAGCTAAAGTTTTCTCATGGCGGAGGGGGAGAAGGGAAGGACACACAGGATATGGGGATACTGTTTGGTTTTGGGAAGGATTGGGTAAATTTGAAACCTTGCTTAAAATAAGCATGTGCTATTAAGAACATTTTTACATCCCAAGGAGAGGAAGTGATAAAGCCATGTGTTAAGTCAGTCAATTTAGTTGCTTTGGAAATTTAGTGGAATAAAGAAGCATCACTGATACAGAGCGACCAGAAAGTGATGCCCATGTGTTCACAGCTGTTATATGGGGTTTGCAGAACCCTGTGGATGCTCAGTAGTCAGTGCGTCTTTCTTAAAACACCACTGCTGTTAGGGCTTAGGGTGTTCACTGAGAATGTTATTTTCTTCATTATGTGGGATATCAATCTGATGTGTCTTCCCTGGTCAGGCTAACTTGCTCTCTTGGGCACACACATGTCATGGCACACACGTGGAGGTCAGAGGACAACCTGCAGGTGTGGATTCTCTTCTGCCGTGTTGGGTTCAGAGACTGAACTCACTGAGTCAGTTCTCCAGGCCCTTTCCTGTTTATATTAAAGGTAGAAATATGGCTGGATTTAGGCCTGCATCTTTCTTCTCAGAGCTAGTGGATTCTGAGCCCTATAATGCTGGTGTCATCTCACCCCCCCCAACCCCCTTGCACGTGCCCTTCTCTTTGATCTTCCTTTTTTCCCCTTTTTTTGAGATGGGGTCTCATGGTGTAACCCTGGTGGGACTCACACATCCACTGGCTTCTGCATCACAGGCTCTGAGATAAAGGCAGCGAGCAAACCGCTTTGTTTGGAGCCCGGGTTTCTTGTACTCAGCTGGTTGTCCTTGATCTGATCTCGTGCCTGAGTGACAGGTTGTAAGCATGTACTATGTGCTCTTAGAACACTTTTTCTAGGTGGCAATTGCAAAGCAACCTTTATTACAGATAAAATAGTTTTTGTTTATTTTTTGTTGAGCATCTTTTTATTGTGAAAGTCTAGGAAGTATGATTAAGGGATAAGTAGGTTTTCTGAAGGTTTTCTTTTGACGTCATGGCTCTTAGCTTGTACCAACAAAGATGGGAGATGCTCCCCTAATCTAAAGGTTCATTTAGTAGGAAAAGAAGAATAATGTCTGTCCATCATAGGAAGAAGCAGAGTGGCCACTGGGCAGACTTTAAGTGCTTTCCTTTTTTTTTTTTTGCTTTCCTTTTTTTAAAAAAAATTATTTTTATTTAAATAAATTTCAGACACACCAGAAGACGGCATCAGATGGTTGTGAGCCACCACATGGTTGCTGGGATTTGAACTTGGGACCTCTGGAAGAGCAGCTAGTGCTCTTAACTGCTGAGCCATCATCTCTCCAGCCCAGTTCTTTCCTTTTTTTAAAATATAAATTGGCCTACCATTTTTCTCCTGGCAATATACATTTAGTATGCTGCTATTAGCACACTGTGGGTATTCATGAATGACCATTACTCTTTTTGTTTGTTTTTTATTTGCTTTTTCAGACAGGGTTTCACTATGTGACTCTGGCTGTCTTAGAACTCACTATGTAGACCAGGCTGGCCTCGAGCTCACAGATACCCACCAGCCACTGTCTCCTAAGTGCTGGGATTAAAGGTGTGGACCTCCACGTCTAGCTTGCTCACTTGTCTTTTAAAGGAAGATACTTTTCCTAAGGTAGAAGTAGAAGAAGTATGAGAATTAGCTCATTCTGCCTGAGAAATCAAACTGTTGAGGGCCAGGAGGCTGAGCCAGCTCTATGGGACTCAAACCTCTGTTTGTTTGTTTTGTTTTAGGTTTTTAAAGTTTTATGCCTATGAATGTTTTGCCTGTGTATGTATGTAGTATTGTGTCCACGCCTGGTGCCTGTGGAGGTCAGAAGAGGATATAGGCTCACTTGGAACTGAGCTACCATGTGCACACTGGGAACAAAATCTCAGTTTTCTTTGCAAGACCAGCAAAGTGTTCCTAACCCAAGCCATTTCTCCAGCTTCTATATTAACTTTAAAAAAGAAAAGTACATTTATGTGTTTAGCCTGCATATATGTCTGTGCCAGGGAGTCAGAACCCCTGGAACTTACGTTATGGACAGTTTTGAGCTACGATTTCGGTGCTGGAAATTGATCCTGGGTCCCTAGAAGGGCAGCCAGTGATTTTAACCTTGAGCCATCTCTTTAGCCCCTCCTATATTAACTTTTGAAAGAAGACCAAGGGCTGTTGAGGGTAAGTAAAGGCACCTGCCTAACTTGACCACGTGAGTTTGGTTCCCAGGATGTATGGTGGAAGAAACTCCCAAAAGTTGTCTTCTAATTTCCATAAACAGTGTCACAAACACTCACATGCTTGGGGTTATGTAGGCACACACACACACACACACACACACACACACACACACACATCTATACACATATGCACAAACACATATACACATATCCACAAATAGATGTAATAGTTAAAAAGGTTGATATTTTAAAAAATAATGTTAAGCAAAAGAATGTATTTCTAAGATGGAAATGCTTAGGAATGGGGTGAAAATGAAGGGCTTCCTCTCTCTATTCAGAGAAACAAGTCATTTCCCCTCTGAGCCAGCCATTTGCTTCTGTCTTGCCAGAGTGTAGGGAAGGTCACGGTAATGGGACGAGTGATTGTGGGTATGAAAACGTTTCTATCAACCAGAAGAGAGGTGTGAAGTTACAGAGCGGCATTTATTACATTAATTATACAACCCGGAGCGGTGAGTCTGCCCAGCCACAGGGCTCTTGGGTTTCAGGTGGTGATGCGTTGTCAGTTGTAAGGCTTGGCTTTGCGTTTTTTTTAGCTTAGCATCAGGCTTTCTGAAGGTGAGCCATTGCTAACTGACCTTTACATCTGAAAAATGCCCCACTGTTTTTCCTTGGGTTCCCATGCTGTTCCCAAGAAAAGAGGGTGAACTCTAAGCAGCTGCAGTAGGGGCCAGGGAGCTGGGTGTGGCTAGGTTCCAGTGAGACCTCACTGTCTCTGCCCATCAGGAATGCGTGTTGCTGGCTGACCACACAGTTCTTTCTGAGCTGTCTGGATTTAGCCTTGCTTGAGTCTAGCATACGGAAAGCATGCGGGTGTGGGGGTCAACAGGCTGTCAATGACAAAACGTCTAGTCCTGTGGAGTGTGAGGCAGGGGACACCTGCCAGCAGAGCTTCTGAGCCAGTCGCACAGGTTTGGCCTCTCTGGTGACCTTTTATTTCTTGTGATTTTTCTGTCCTTGGCCTTTCACCCAGTGAGTATTTGAATTATTTCCTGCAGTTGTTTCTGAATTGATTATTCTCTGATGGATAGTGTGTAACCATGATGTCTCTGATTACGTCATCGTAAAGAGAGGGTGAGGCACAATCCCACGTTTCTGGAAAGAAAGCCTAGAGTTCTTAGGGCCCAGCTAGTACTGGAGCTGACTAAATCTGGGTCTCAGCTTTTGGATCTTTCAAAGATCTGCCTTTCAACTGTGGTGCTGGGTGAAAGAGCTGGTTTATGATTCTAGACTCAAGCATAGGATGCTACCACAAAACTGCACCACAGCCTAATTCCTCAGACTGAGTTTTCAAAAAAGGAAAACGAAACAAAACAAAACAAACAAACAAACAAAAAACAAAAGAGCTAAAACATGGAATTGCCTAGTCTGTAGCTCTAGCCACAGAGCCTCTTCAGCAGTACAGCTTTGTTATAGTTGCTCAGTTCTCAGCAGCTACGTGATGCTTGGGGATAGAGGTGGTGGCGCTCAGGTGTTGTTTTGAAGTGGGTAGATTCTTTTATGTGACTGGAATAGCCCGTAGATTGATTCTCAGTCCCTCCATTTTACAGTTTGAATGCTCAACACCATTTTTTTTTTTTTTAATAGTTACAAGCACAGACTTTGCCTATGGATGATCTCTTAGAGACCGTTTAAATTCAGTCTCACTTTGGGATTGTGTCTTATTTCTTGGGTGTGGCCTTTTGGGTTAGAAGAGGTTTGACACTATGTTATTCCTTGTCTGGTCAAGTAGTAGAAAATATAGTGACCACGGTTTGCCTCAAGGTAAGGAGACCACCAGGAGAAAAAAAAATTCCTGCTGCTTTTCCAGCTGTTTGTTTAACTCGGGTGGTTTATGTTTCTACACCTGGTGAACTTTTTTTTTGTCTCATTCATAACAGAAGATTTTCTCAAAGTCTTAGCAGTATTCACATGTGTCCCCAGAGTGGGAATGTATTGAGAGGCCTGTATGAATGTCCTTGGATGTCTACTCTCATCTGGGTCGCTTTTTGCCTTGATCAGAAAATTGTTGCTCTCATCAGGAATTCATGACCTTTTACAAATCGTAAGAAAAATATTAAGTAGTTGAATAGAATGTGGAGTCAGCATCTCAGCGACGAGCAGGGCAGATTGAAGACAGCATAGAGTCTTGAAGAGCGGATAGTCCAGTGGGCTGACTGACGGCGGCAAGGTTCCCAGTCAGCCTCAGCGCTGCTCTCACTGCCGCTCTTCCTGCTTCTGCCCTACTGTATATTTCCTTCTCTTCTTGGCTGCTTGCCTTCACTGTTGAAGGATGCACCAAGTTCAAACCAAAATCTGTTACTTACTTAACTTCCTGGAGGTCTAGAGCTGGTGAGTGGCAGAGCTGAGCCCAGACATGCTCTGGTACAGATCTTATCTGTGCCCTCTGCTTTGGGGCTTGTTCATTCTTTAGCATTTATGATGTGACAAGGATGGCTCGTTGCCCGTCCTCAAGATGGGAGTGCACCCAGAGACTACACCAGAAAATAACAGCCTAGGTGGAGCCATCCAGGTGCAGAGATGGGGGTGTCTCCTCTGTCCTTAATCTTCATTCTCTGCCAGAGGGTTGTGGGGTTTCCTAAAGAAAGTGGACTTGCATAGCTTTCATTTCTGGTAATGGGTTTACTTACTTTATTTTCCTAAAACTCCGACCTACCCCAGAGTCAGTTAGCCAACCTTCCTTCCTTCCTTCCTTCCTTCCTTCCTTCCTTCCTTCCTTCCTTCCTTCCTTCCTTCTGAGACAGGGTTTCTTTGTATAAACCTGGCTGTCCTGGAACTCATACTGCAGACCAGGCTAGTCCCAAACTCAGTGATCCTCCTGTCTCTGCTTCCTTAGTGCTGTGATTAAAGGTGTAAGCTACCACACTTGGCTGTTTGTTTTTCAGTACAACAGGGAGAGCTAGAATTGAAAGCGAGTGGGATAACTTCCTTAGGGATTAGAAAGAAAAAACATCCCAGATGACTTTAGTGGACACCTGTGGTAGGTGTGTGTGTATAACCAGTTCATTCTTCTGTGGATGGATTTTGAAATCTGTAGTTGGTTTTATTGTTATCTTCTGTTAGTGTAGCATCCCAAATCTGATGGTAACTGAAATTATCAGCTTGTGCTACTGATTTATTGTTGTCAAGATAATATTTAGGGAAGTGGCTTTTTAATGAAGACGTTGTGATGAACCTAGCGGTGATTTATCGGCTGTTACACTAAACTGTGCCGGGCTATTTAGCTTGCTGTGCTGCTGACCCTGTGCAGACTTTGAAGCTGTTAGTGGTGAGTTTTCACTTGCCTGTCACTTTGACTCAGATTTCCACAGCTAACACAAAGTAGAGTTGCCACCTTGCATACTTTCTAGGTGTGCATCTGTGAGTGTGGATGCCTCAGTAGGGGCTGATGTTGTTATTAGCGTTAATCTGCTAGTGTGAATGATGCAGTAGGGCTGACATCGTTATCAGTGCTGATTTAGTGTGAACACCACAGTAGGGCTGACTTCATTATCAGTGCTGATTTAGTGTGAACACCACAGTAGGACTGACTTCATTATCAGTGCTAATTTCTGGAATTCTTCTTCCTTCCTCCAACAGAACAGCTGATCAAATTCATGACCATGGGGGATATGAAGACCCCGGACTTTGATGACCTCTTGGCAGCATTTGACATACCAGATATGGTTGATCCTAAAGCAGCGATTGAGTCTGGACACGATGACCATGAAAGCCACATTAAGCAGAGTGCTCACGTGGATGACGACTCTCACACTCCATCATCCTCAGATGTTGGCGTTAGTGTGATTGTGAAGAATGTTCGCAACATCGACTCCTCAGAGGGAGTGGATAAAGATGGCCACAATCCCACAGGCAATGGTTTGCATAACGGGTTCCTCACATCATCCTCTCTTGACAGCTATGGTAAGGATGGGGCCAAGTCCTTAAAGGGAGACACACCTGCCTCAGAGGTGACTCTTAAGGACCCAGCATTCAGCCAGTTCAGCCCCATCTCCAGCGCTGAGGAGTTTGAGGATGATGAGAAAATAGAGGTAGATGACCCGCCTGATAAGGAGGAGACTCGGGCCGGTTTCAGGTCAAATGTGCTGACGGGCTCAGCTCCCCAGCAGGACTTCGACAAACTGAAGGCACTTGGAGGGGAGAACACAAGCAAGACTGGAGTCTCTGCATCAGCCCATGTGGATAAAAACAAAGTCAAGAGAGAAGCAGAAAGCAATTCCATAACCCTGAGTGTTTATGAGTCGTTTAAGGTCAGAAAAGCAGAGGATAAGTTGAAGGAGAACTCCGAGAAGATGCTTGAAAGCAGGGTCCTAGATGGGAAGCCGAGCTCTGAGAAGAACGACCCCGGCATTGCTGCTGCCACACCTTCCAAAACCAAGTCGTCCTCCAGGCTCTCGTCGTGCGTAGCTGCCATTGCAGCTCTGAGTGCTAAGAAGGCGGCTTCCGGCTCCTGCAAAGAACCTGTGGCCAATTCCAGGGAGGCATCTCCATTACCAAAAGAAGTGAATGACAGTCCCAAAGCTGCCGACAAGTCTCCTGAATCCCAGAATCTCATTGACGGCACCAAGAAGGCCTCCCTGAAGCCATCAGATAGTCCCAGGAGTGTATCTAGTGAGAACAGCAGCAAAGGATCCCCATCCTCTCCTGTGGGGTCTACCCCAGCAATCCCCAAAGTCCGAATCAAGACCATCAAGACATCTTCTGGGGAGATCAAGAGGACAGTGACCAGAGTACTGCCAGAAGTGGACCTGGACTCTGGGAAGAAGCCTTCTGAGCAGGCAGCATCCGTGATGGCGTCTGTGACATCACTTCTGTCCTCTTCGGCATCAGCCGCGGTCCTCTCCTCCCCCACCAGGGCACCTCTGCAGACGGCCATGGTTACCGGTGCAGTTTCCTCTGCAGAGCTGACTCCTAAACAGGTCACCATCAAACCCGTGGCTACAGCTTTTCTTCCTGTGTCTGCTGTCAAGACGGCAGGGTCTCAAGTCATCAATCTGAAGCTCGCTAACAACACAACGGTGAAGGCCACGGTCATATCCGCTGCCTCTGTTCAGAGCGCCAGCAGTGCCATCATCAAAGCTGCCAATGCCATCCAGCAGCAAACCGTTGTGGTGCCAGCATCCAGCCTGGCCAATGCCAAACTCGTGCCAAAGACTGTGCACCTTGCCAACCTTAACCTTCTGCCTCAGGGTGCCCAGGCCACCTCTGAACTCCGCCAAGTGCTCACCAAACCTCAGCAACAAATAAAGCAGGCAATAATCAATGCAGCGGCCTCGCAGCCACCTAAGAAGGTGTCTCGAGTCCAGGTGGTGTCCTCCTTGCAGAGTTCTGTGGTGGAAGCTTTCAACAAGGTGCTGAGCAGCGTCAACCCAGTCCCTGTTTACATCCCAAACCTCAGTCCTCCTGCCAATGCCGGGATCACGTTACCGATGCGCGGGTATAAGTGCTTGGAGTGTGGGGACTCCTTCGCCCTGGAGAAGAGCCTGAACCAGCACTACGACAGGCGTAGCGTGCGCATTGAAGTGACGTGCAACCATTGTACAAAGAACCTCGTGTTTTACAACAAGTGCAGCCTCCTTTCTCACGCCCGAGGGCATAAGGAGAAAGGCGTGGTAATGCAGTGCTCCCACTTAATCCTGAAGCCTGTCCCGGCAGACCAGATGATAGTTTCTCCGTCTAGCAATACTACTGCTTCCATGCTGCAGAGCTCTGTGGGAGCGGCCACACACACTGTCACAAAAGTCCAGCCTGGCATAACCGGGGCAGTTATTTCAGCTCCTCCAAGCACACCCATCAGTCCAGCCATGCCCCTAGATGAAGACCCCTCCAAGCTCTGTAGACACAGTCTCAAGTGCTTGGAGTGTAATGAAGTCTTCCAGGATGAGACGTCCCTGGCTACACATTTCCAGCATGCTGCAGATACAAGTGGCCAAGTAGAGTATCATTTAAATTTTGGTGTTTCGGTGATGAGTCGGTAGCTACGAGTGCTCCATCAGATGCCTGGAATTGGGGGCGGCAGTAGAATTAATGTGGAGGTGTGTGTGTGTGTGTGTGTGTGTGTGTGTGTGTGTGTGTGGACACACACAGGAAAAGATGGTTTTCATAGTATAGGTGCAGTGCTAGTGCTAAAATACAAGGGTGATTTTTAGTCAGATAGCAAAGTGTATGTATGCTCTGGTTGTATTGTTAGGTAAGTACTCAGGCATTGGAAGTCTGAGCAATAAATCCAGTGTCCTTTCATACTAAGTGTTCAGTTTGGATTACATTGGCACAGTACCCGAGTGTTTTAGTTTTGTAATTTTGACAATTACTGGTATTTATAGTAGTGAATGACTTAAACATCCACCGGTATGACTTAAACGCAAGTCTACTTAGAGACTGTTTTAAAAGTGTGTTTGGTAATGGTCATGGTGATTTTTAACTACAAATTGCAAACATCTGTCTCAGTAAACCTGTGTGTCTGACCTTTTTGAGGTGAAGTGTAGATTGCTGTTGGTGAAAGACATTTTATAATTTCATCAATTCATTATCTCATTCACATTCTCCATGAAGCAACATTTGGCTAATACGTAGCACGCATAACAAGCATTCCTAACATGCTGAGTGAAATGATTCCCAGCCAGACATATACACACAAACACACACATGCACATTTTGTTGGGTGAAAAACTTGTGTGGCTCAAAAGGGAGGGGCCTAGGCTGAGCCCTGTCTAGGGTCTCAAGCTCGTTGGCATGGAGACCACGCGGTGGATGAGCTTCCCTTTGTCTCCCCAGTATTCCTTATCTAGGAGCTTTGTGTTGTGGTCAGAAGCCTGACACTGTCTGTAGTTTTTCCAGGTCAGCTACTGACTTAAACCTTGTGTAGGATTTTGAGTTTGGGGAATGAAAGATAATACCTGTTCTGTTGTTTTGCTTTTTGTTTATTTGTTTGTTTTGTTTTTTTCCCCTGTGCTTTTTGTCTAGTTGAAGTGGAGTTTTGCCCGAAGTTTGCATGTTTGAGTGCTTCCTGTACCCAGGGAGAGGATAAGCTGCTTGCCATGCCAGCTCTGGTTGTCAGAGCACATCCTAGGATGGCCGGAAGCTGGGTTCTGTCCACGCACACAGCCCCCACTCGTCACCAGTCTCCCTAGGGCAGGCTTCCTCTTCATCGTGAAGAGCAAAGCCCCAAATCATTTCCTGAGTTGCTTGTGCTGTTGTGTGTCAGTGGACAGCGTGGGTGGGGGGCTGGCTCCTGCAGGGCCCAGACTGCACTGTCATGGTTGTGGACTCTTTAGTTTGGCTGCTCTCAGCTGTGCCGTGTCTGTGGGACCTGGAAGGATGAGTAGAGGAGTAGCTGTGCTTCCTGGCTTCTGTTCTCAGGCAGAGAGTCTCAGGGTTGACACTTGGGCTAGGGTCAGGTAGTGAAGCTCTCCCTTGGGGAGAGGTGAGTGTCTCCTGTCACTTGGTCTTTTCTTTTTTTAAACCGTATTTTGCTGGGACAAGTAAACCCTGATGTTGGTGACCTACATCATCTGGAATCCAAAGGAATGAATCATGGCAGATGTCCATGGGTCAAACATACACTGTGTTTGTTTATGTCCAAGTCACCCATCCCGATCCCTCCAGAGCTGTTTGTTCTGGAAGCCTGTGCCACTGTGTCACCAGCTTTTCAGGGCTGGTGTCCTAGTAGTACCCAGTGTGACTTCCTCCTCCTGGCACTCCTTTCCCTGTCTCTGTTGCAATCGTGGTCCAGAAGACCAGACGTACAGTGTCGGTGTTCACGGACAGCTGACTCGCCTGGTCCAGGAGAGACGCATGACTCTGCCTAGGCAGCTTGGGCCTGTGCTAGCTTTTCGTGGAATGGCTCTTCCTCCTGGCCCAGCTCTGAGCCACTTCGAGACTTTCCTGCAGCAGGAAAAACAGAATAGCTTCAAATGTGTCTGGAGCTTGGGTGGCTTTCACTCCTGCTACTGCAGGGCAGGTGGCAGGCCACAGCATTCGAGAAGGGATAATGCTTTTCTCCATTGTTGAGCTTGCCAACCATATGAATTTTAGCTAGTGTCAGCTCAGGAAATAAGTACCTGTCAGAACAGTGTCCTCTCTCAGGAGGTGCTTCTTCTGTTTTTCCCTTAGAAAACCTGGAGGTTGAACCAGGGAACCTGTAGTGCCAAAGGCTTTGCCAAGCCTTATTCCTGCTTTTTTGCTGCGTCCAAGGATTTAAACCACACTTTTATTTTCTATTTTCCCACTAACCTCCACCTTCTGGGTTGCTCATTGGAGAGCTGAGGAACAGGTTATTTCACGTTGTAATGCCCCTGTCCTCATGCCCTGGCTTGCTTTCCGAAGCAGGCTCCAGTGCCATCAGACCTTGTGCTTTTGGCTCTTGGCTTCCCCAAGATGGGTCCCCTGTCTGCATGTTAGTCTTAGTTAAAAGTCATCCACAGTGGATTTCTGTAGTGACCCTGTTGTCTCTTAGATTGGGAAGGGTTGAAAGTGTCCTCGGGGCTCTAGACCAAACTGGTGCCTTACACTTTGTGTGGCACCTTTCAGTTTGTTTTAATTAGGCCTGGAGAAGTGGGCAGTTATGGTAGCAGGATCCTATTTCTTTTCTTAGTTTGAGATAATTGTAGGTCCATGTAAGAAATATGAGAAGTTCTATGTAAACCCTTCATTTAGTACTCACAGTGACAGTCCACAGAAACAAAATAATATCACAGCCAAAACACTGACATCAACCTGGTCAGGTAGCACAATGATTTCACCGCCCCTCCGCCCCCCTGTGGGAATAGCTCTCATTGCCACCCTGCTGTGTCTTAACCCCTGGCAACCGCTACCTGTTTGCATGTCTGTACATTTGCCAATTCGCGGATGCTAAGATAGGGAAGCCTTGCAGTATGTGAGTGGAGTGCCTGTACGGTTCCCTGGAAACGCATCTACATGCCTGGATTAGTACAGGTGCTGACTTACGGTGGACAATGTTATGTTCTCAGTCAACCCATCACTAATTTACAGTATAAGAAAATGCCCATGATTGGGGCTGGAGAGATAGCTCAGCTGTTAAGAGCATTGGCTGCTCTTGCAGAGGACCTGGGTTCAATTCCCAGCACCCACATAGCAGCTCACAACTGTTTGTAACTCTAGTTCCAGGGGATCTGACATCCTCACATCAATACACATAAAATAAAATGAAATAAGTTATTAAAAAAAATAAGAAAATTCGCAAGACAAGCACAGATATCCTAGCTTTGAAGCACAGCACACAGAAGTTACTTGGTTGCCTTTGGACTGCCCAGCACTGAAGAAATTGCAGCCTGTATGGGGAAGATCATGATTGAGGACTTACTTCCCTATATCAATCTATTGTGAGCCAATATCAATCAATCTATTGTGAGTTTAGGACCCTCTGTAGTCTGTTGTGTTTTACTGCTGTGTAGTAAGGAGTGCAAGCATATGGTTGTACTGTAGTTCTGGTTTTTGTTTTGTTTTGATTTTTTTTATCACAAAGATGTTGGCTGGAGAGACAGATCAGCAAAGAGCACTTGTTCTTGGTAGGACCCTGGTTTGCTTCTCACCCACATGGCCTTCACAACTGTCTCTGACTCTAGTTCCAAGGCATCTGATGCCCTCTTCTGACCTCTGTGGGTACTGCATTCACGTGAGGCTCATGTGTGAATGCAGACAGAACACATTCAAATTAAGTATCTTAAAAAATGTGTGTGCGCTCATGTGCATATGTGCATCTGTGCATGTGTGTATGTGTGCATGTGTGTGTCATTAAGGAGTTGATGTCTGGTGATTTTCTTCATTGCTCTCCACCTTACTGTTTAATAGAAATTCTTAAACATTTATTTGTTTTATGTGTACGGGTGCTTTGTGTACTCCATACATGCCAGGTGCCCACGCGGATGCTAAGGATTGAACCTAGGTCCACTGCAAGAGCAGCCAGTGCTCTTAACCTCAGGGCCATCTCTCCAGGCCCCTCTACCTTATTTTGTTTTTGTTTGTTTTTATTTTTAAGCCAGGGTCTCCGTATGTAGCCCTGCCTGTCCTGGAACTTGCTATACAGACCATCTTGAATTCACAGAGCTGTACCTGCCTCTGACTTCTGAATGTGAGTGTTAAAGACATTAGTCACATACCGGGCACCTTAAAGGGCTTTAGTTTTGTGTTTACGTTTGTGCCTGTGGACTTTTGTAGGCACCTGACCAGGCTGTTCAGTTTTTAGCCGATGAATGATCACTTTCCTTGGCATCCCTTGCTGAAAAGGCTGTCTTTTACTCTGGGAGTGGTGTGCACCTTTGTCAGATTGCCACTGACATATTTGTTGATGGTCTATGTGTCTGTCCCTCTCTCCATACACCCAGGCTTAAAGCTCATGATACATAGTGTCTTCAGAAGACATTCTTCCCCAGGGTTGCTTCCAGGATCTTACTCACTTGCCTTCTGTAGGAAGTAGGAATATCTACAAGGAAATCGTGCCAGCCCCGTGATAGAAATTATGTTAAAGGTATGAAGTACTTTGAAGGGAGAATTGGTATCTTTATGTTCTGATTCTTTTAGTCCTCAAACTTAGCCTGGCCCCCACATATTCAAGTCTCTAACTGCTATGTGCTTTCCAGCATGTATGTTACGGTCATGTTTTGATAGATTTGATGATCAGTTAGTCAGTTGTTTGTGGTACTGGGAATGAAACACAGAGCTCAAGATATGCTAACCTGAATCCTCACCTGAAATTTATTATTTTAAAACAATTATGGTTTTGCTGTGCATTAGTCATTGATAGTCTATAGAGAAATCAATGTTGTTTATTTGTTGTATGTCCTGCAATTCTCTTGAACTTACTGGTTTCAGAGTTGGGGGTTCAGCTACTGATTTCCCAGGTATGGGAATAGCCATACTCTAGGGAGTTGTGCCTGGTCAGACTGTACGCTTGGCCCTTCGTTGTACTGCTTTGCCGAGGCCCTCTTGTATCTACATTCATATAGGTTTATTGTCCCTTGTAGTTTAATAGCTTCGTAGGGTGACTGAGAAGTGTTTCTTCTTCCCCTGTGTTCAACATGAGAGTGAGCAGGATTGGAGTTAGTGTCTCAGTAGGTTCTCCAGAGAAGCTGTTTGGGCTGAGGCACTTTGGGCACTTTGCATTCTCATTGGAGTTGGCTGGTGGAGGGCTCATTTTACAGTCCTCCTGCTTCCCTTCTTTGACTCTGTCTGGCAGGGTCTTGGGGACTCAGTACAGTTTTAGGAGATGGTATTTCTGGGAGCTTGGTCCGTGGCTCAGTTTCTGTCCTGCCCCTGTTGCAGCTTTCCTGGGGGTGGGAGTGGGTTGTCTGTCTTCATTTCTGCTTCCCTGGCTTCCTCAGCTCCAGTCTGGACTAGATGAGATAAAAGCAACTGTGGGTGCTCCCAGCCTGTCCTTTGCCTTCTTGTCCTCTTTTTTGAGCTTGGATGTTTTCTGTCTTCATACCTTGTGTCCAATTCTCCCCAGTGGAAGGACAGGAAAGGACACTTGGGCTTCATTTTCTGGAAGAGGAAGTTCTCCATTTCCTTTGCTTTGTTGTTGGCCTAAGACAAGATGTTGCTCTGCAGTCCAGGCTGGCTTTGAACTTAGGACCCTTTGCTTCCCTGTGCTGGAATTTCACCTCTGTACTTGGTCTTATTTTTATTTCAAAAAGATTTATTTTATTCATATGAATACACTGTAGTTATCTTCAGACACACCAAAAGAGAATATCAGATCCTATTACAGATGGTTGTGAGACATCATGTAGTTGCTGGGAATTGAACTCAGGACCTCTTAGAAGAGCAGTCAGTGCTCTTAACCATTAAGCCATCTCTCCAGCCCCTACTTTTTTTTTTTTTTTTTGAAAGACCGAGTCCCTCTATAGTGTAGCTCTGGCTATTCTAGAACTTGCTGTGTGGAAGAGGTTGGTCCAAACTCCCAGGGATCCACCTGCTGAGTGCTAGCATTAAATGTGGTACAGGCTCTCTGTCCTGTCTTTAAGGTGAGACCTAGAATTGTGGGTAAGATTAGGTTCCTGTTGGGGCTCTTATTTAAATCAATTGTTGTTTGATAAGCACACAAAGAAATCCATTGACTCTGGCTTCCCGTGGACATCCTTCTGTTGTGGTTTTATTCGCCCTGTCCTTCTGCCTGCCTGCCCTACTTCTTCCTGGCAGATAGTTCTTTCTTCCACAGCATGCATCCATTTAGGGGTTTCTCTTTGACTGGCCGTTCTCTTCCCTGTGTCAGTTTCTTTCCATCTTACCGAGAGGCAGCTTCTTTTCCCTCTCATGGCTGGTGATCGGCCCTCAGCCATTTCATGTAGCTCAGCCCTGGCTCCCTCACATTCATTCTCTCCAGTGCTGGGGATGGAGCAGAGCCTCCTCCTGTGAGTGAGGCAGTCTCCCTCCCAGGGAGCCGCACCCCTAGCCACAGATGCCCTTTTCCTTTCTTCTTCTCTGTCTGTCTTGTGTATTTTTAGAACAGATTTTGTTTCCCTCTGCTTCTCTTTGCTTAGCAAGCCTTTCTTCCTAAGAATTTTGCTGTGGCCAGGTGAGCCACGGCTCCCTCCACAGACTCCCACTCACAGCATTCAGCTTTCGGACACTGTGCTCAAGATATTTGCTGAGCCTGTCTCTGCTGGTCTCTGTTCTCCTTCCCGTGTTTTATAAATGACCTATAGGAAACCTCCAGTTACCCCAGAGCAGCAGAACACCTCTTTTCCAGGAGCTGGTACCATGCTCAGCTATGCCTGGTAGTCTCTGGAAAGAGCTGGGTTGCCATAGAGGGCGTGTGTAAGTTTCCTTGACTTACACTGCTCGTGCCAGTGTGAGTCCTGGGATTTACCATATGTGATATGGTCCAGGACTCCCAGCATATGCTTGGGTGGGTTCTGCAGCCGAGAGAAAGGATCATCTCTTCTTTGTAGCATGGAACGGAGCAATGTAATGGAAACAGAGCTGTGGGCAGGCGACACATTCTCACATGCACTCAGATGCACACTCAGGATACACACTTGTGCTCACACGAACTCTCATGCATACTTACAGACTCAAATTCATTCATGCATGTACAGACAGACTGATTTACTCACAGGTACTCAGACACATCCTGCGTTTGGGGCTCCCTTTTCACTGCCTGATGCATAAGTCCTGCTTCAGGCACCTTGAGCAAGGCTGGGAGTGCACAGAGAGGCCAGAGAAGCAATCCTGTCAGCGAAGTATTCAAGAACTAATGTCTGTAGGTTTGAAAACTGATGCTGAGATGCACTGGAATGCCATGCTTCACTTCCTAGTATAGCATGATGAAGTCTAGCCAAATGCAGATGTCTAAGCCACACTGCTCGTATGGCAGCCCAGTCCTGGTGCTGGGAAGGTGGAGTCCAGCCAACCAGTTCAGCCATACCAGTGAGCCCCAGGTCCCAGTGAAAGACCCCATCTTAAAAAGAAGCTGACATAGGTGTTGTGAAAGATGCCTCATGTCAATCTCTGACCTTCACAGATGCACGTGTGCACATTTAGTTTTAATTAGTTATAAAGCATGTTTTCTGTAGGCTTCAGCCTACTGTAAGTCAGACTGCACCAGGCCCTTTGGTATTCTTTTTTATTTTGCAATTGGAAAAACAAATGTTCAGCTAGTGGCAGAGCTTGGCAGTGTCCTTCACTGTTGGCTTGTCGCCTCTCCTTCATTGTGTTGCTTCTCTGGGATGTAAGACTTTAAGGTTGGGGACCCAAGGAACCCCAGAGTGCAGTTGTGGGCTTATTTTGGCATTGGCCTCAGGAGAGCAGCAGATATAGGAGGCACATCTACTTGGTCCCCACTTTTAGAGGCTGATAATTTGTTTCAGTCTCAAGAACGTTATGGGCAGTTACAGTTTTCTTTTTAGTATTTAAAATGATGTGTATGGCGTCAGTGCACCACGTGCATGCTTGGGGTCCCCCGAGGTCAGAGCATGGGATCCCGGAACTGAATTATTAATGGCTCAAGTCAACATGGATGCTGGATCCTCTACAAGAGCAGCCAGTGCTTCTTCAAACTGTCGAGCCACTGCCCCAGTCACTCTGAGCAATTAAAAACAAATACTTTATTTTTTGGAGCTGGTGAGATGGCTAATGTACCTGTCTCACCAAGCTTGAGGACCTGAGTTCAATCCCTGGAGACAGCATACTTGAAGGAGAGAACCAAACGTGCGAACTGTTCTCAGATCTCCACATGGATGCTGTGACACATGCACACCCATATTCTTATACCTACATGTATGCGCACACACAGAGATAATATAGGAAGGGTAATTTTATTTTTAACTCTGTGTGTGTGTGTGTGTGTGTGTGTGTGTGTTCATTTTGTTTGTGTATGTGCAGGCAGGTGTAGCAGGCCAGACACTCTGGAGCTGAAGGTACAGTTGGGAGCTGCCCAATATGTGTGATGGGATCTGGTCCTCAGGATGAGCAGTGCTCACTCGTCCCCTTTTTGGCCTCTAAATCTGGCTTGCTGTATATTCAGTTTTTCTCAAGCACTTTCTTCTAGAAGTGCCCCCATCATTATCAGAAGACTAAGTTCCCTTGCCCCTGTAGAGGAAGCCCAAGGCCTTAGCCACAACAGGCAGGGCCTTACTGCCAAGTTGTTTCCACAGCCTTTAGGCTTTCTTATATTAGGCACTCTTGCTGTTACCCAGGCTGATCTTGAACTGATGATTCTCTTGGGCCTCTGGCTTTCAGCTGAAGACTTTTTGGCACTGCTCTCCAAACTGCTAATTTTGTCTTGCCGCAGTTCACATGGTAGTGTTGCTAACTCTTAAGGAACTTGTATTCTCTAGAAATAATCCTCCAAGTCTGTATGTGTGTCTGCCATGCGT
The DNA here is from genome assembly GCF_963924665.1 of Micromys minutus. NCBI lineage: Eukaryota > Metazoa > Chordata > Mammalia > Rodentia > Muridae > Micromys > Micromys minutus. Next base: position 50,775,839 of record NC_137977.1, read on the forward strand.
CTGTCAGTGAATTACCTCCTTTAGCCAGCTCTTGCTAGGAATCTCCATTGTGTTTTGGGAACAACTGCTCACTAGCTCTGGGAACAAAGGATACATATAATCAGTATGTGAGATTTGTGTTATTCCTGTTTAATGAGATCTGGAAATAAAGTGCTTTCTCTCTGAGCTAATCGTGAAACTGAAACCCCGGAAAGAAACTGCTATGCTTTACTACGACCGTTAAGAACATGGTCTTACGTAGACGCAGTGTGTGGAACTGTGTTACTGTGTTAAAGGGCAGCGGTGATGGACTTTGCATCTGTCCCCCTGAGCTACAGTGTTCTAGCTTCTGCATCCTGTGTGTTGGAGGCCTGAGCTCTAAGTTTACTTGTGAGGGGATGCTCTGTGTGCTGGTCTCTAGACTTTCCCTGGTCTCACCCTTCCCCTGTTACTTTTCCCTGGCTGTATTTCCTCCTAAAAGAACAAATTGAAACGAAGACTTGTTTTCCTAGTTGCTCAGTAATTCCTCACTTACACAAAGCAGGCACTGAGCCCCACAGTCCAACCTCTTAAGGGACATCAGACCTTGTCCCCTCCTTCAGACTGTTTTCGATTTTAGGCTCCTGGCCGCTGGCCCATCAGGCTCAAGGGGGACTGTAACCTTTTCAGCCACCTTTCTAGTTTTCGAGTGCTGCTTTACTGTTGACAAGTAAGGGAATTAAAAAAAAAAAAATTCCCTGAGTAAATGAAGCTGCCCCCAGAGAGGAAATTATCTGCTTTGCCTAAGCACCACAACCTTTATGCATGTTCTGAGGACAGTAAGCCTAATTTTCAGAGACATAAATCCACATATGTATTTCTTCTGATTTCTTCTCTGACAGGCCACGCACTGCTGAGCTAAACTGCTGGTTCTCCTACTGAGTTGACGAGCAGCCTCAGTTTGTGCCAATTAAGGAAAACTTTCTTTGACTTTAAAGAAAAAGGAAGGGAAAGTCAGATTCTGTTAAAGCACAAAGAACCCACATGCTCTCCTGTGCTCAGTGTGTCCCCTAAGCTCAGAGAACGTAACGTGCATTCTGTCATGTGCTCAAAGCACCCAGAAGAGTAGTGGGAGCTCCCCCTTGGTGCCCTGGAAGCCCACTTCCACTCTCTGCAACAAGGACAGTTATGCAGCCTGAGGCCGGATAGTTACGTAAACAGTGTCCTGAGAGTTCAGAAACACAGGTAGCATGCAAGCATCAAGGAGTGCTTCTGAATGGAATGCAAAATGGAATGGAGGCGAGGCATGCAGCAATAACCAAGAGAGGAACGCAGAAGTAGGTGTGGGGTCTGCATATGATGTGTGTGCTCCTGTATAAACTTTAGGTAAGATCCCTGTACCTCTGCTGTGATCAGGGTCTTCACGCTCTCCTCCTAAGAGCTGCAGGACTGAAAGTGCTTGACCTGAGGCCAGACTCTTTCCGTCTGGGTCTGATACGGGTGGGGAGCCTCAGCTGCTGGCCGCCCGTGGTTGGGAGTGGGAGTAGTGGTAATGGTGATGTCAGTGATGGCCACCGCAGACTAAGTTGTGCATTTTATATGTATTGTAAAGAGCAACTGTTTGTTATTACACCGGGATGGATGATAATGCGGTTAGCTTTAATGGAACACATGGCCCTTGTTCTTGGAAATTTTCTTTTCTTTTGGATTTGTACGATTACAGAAGTAGCTTAATCACATAGATAGGGGAGCAGCTTCGGGGGAAGAGAGACTCATTTCTCATCTTAACATCAACGGCTCATCTTTAGCATTCAGTTTTATTTCTCAAGCTTTTTGACTCGATGTTTTGTGGTTGTTCAGCTCCCATTCCCCTCTTTCCACCGCCACCAGAGCCTGGCTGCCACCAGGACCTCTGCTGCTGGCACTGTGGCACTGAGGGCATGTTTCTTAACGCCATTCAGCCTTATATTCTCTTCTGTAAAATGGATGTATCACTGACTTCATAGATTATGAGATATAAATGATACAATGTATTAATATTTAAATCTATATGAAGTTCCTAATGTATTTAAAGGACTTAATTCACTGCTCGGCTCAAGGTGAAATGGAGCCCGACCATGTGTATATGTATATTACATCTATATACATACACGAGTATGTGCATATGAGTATGTGTAGACAAATATGTATAATGGCTTCTGACGTCTTTTAGAAAGGAAAGCATGAGTTTTATTTCCAAGTAAGTGCGCCTCCTGGGACACCGGTGGGAGTGCGGACGCTATAACTCTCGCCTGGGATAGAGGCTGGTGACGGAGAAGAAGACTAGTCACAGAAGCAGTGACTGAAATACTGTGTGCCGGGAGCAGCCTCTTTAACCAGTGAGACTGCCGACTGGTTTTCCGTGAAGAGTGTGTCCCTAGGAGTGGCGTCTGTTAGTGACATTAACCTCATCACTGCCGCCTGTACTGCTCTTACTCTGTGATTATAATAAACGTCTTATGGGACAAAACTTGTACTTTAGTCCTTTCAGGAGAAAAGCCAAGAAATAACTTTCAAGTGAGTTTTGTTTATTTCTTATAAGTCACTTCAAAGCCTAAACTTAAATTTTTGGGCTTTATTCAAAATAACCATGAAGAATTGGAAGGTATTTTTAGACTGGAGGTATTTTCAGTCTCAGAAAAATACATAGTTGGAGGCTCTCTTACTTTCATGCAGATGGTTCGTTTCAGAGTGCACACAGCCCTTGTTTGAGAGCAAATGTCTGCAAAGCGTGTGCACTTCATTCTCTGGAACTTGTTTTCCATATGGTAGTCGGTTTATATTGACTGAATATTTTTGATTTATGTTTTAAAAAGATATTTAGTCCTTATATTTAAGGAGGTGGAAATAGGCTATTTAGGATTTTTTTTTGATAATTAATGAAATCGTTTTCTTTAAATCTGATTTCAATCTTTATTTTAATACAGTCAGATTTTAAGCTTTGTAAAATTTCTTATGCTCTTCAAATTTCAGTTTAAAGTCCAAATTTCTGTATTTGGGCTTGGGTGCTTTACTTCAACTATAAATCATATTATGACCAGTCCCTCTATTTAAAGGCCAGCTTAGGGATAAGGAGAAAAGCAGCTCCTATGCCATGCTTTCTGTGTTCCAGAATTTCAGATTTAAGTACTCGAAGTGATTGGAGAAGAAAAAGAAGAAACGGGATAACCGGAGTTAATTTCTTTTTTTCCTGAAGCAAGTTCTGGACTGTGGGGATCGCAGCGCCTGTTGGGCCTGTTGGCTCAGTAGTGTGTTGTAGAGTTTCTCTGCAGGGCACAGCTTACAGGAAGACCTTGTCTAACCCTTTGCTCTGGGACAAAAACGCAAAAGAGACAGGACTGGAAACGTTAAAACGATGTTTTCTTTAACTCACACTTTGGCACAAGCCTGCCTCCTTACCATTTTTGTTTTGCAGGATGTAAGTTTTCCATTAAACATGTAACCTTGAGGTTTGCTTTTCCCTCGGGTGTTAGAGTCCTTTATATCGGTGTTTAAGATGAGACCATAACTAACTGTACAGCTTAACTAAGGTGATCTGCATATTAGCCGTACCCAGCAGGACCAATCGTCTCTCCCCCTTTGGTTTATCTAGAAGACTTGCACTGTCTGCCAGATGCTGCTTCCTAACCAGTGCAGCTATGCTTCACACCAGAGAATCCATCAGCACAAATCTCCCTACACCTGCCCCGAGTGCGGGGCCATCTGCAGGTCGGTGCACTTCCAGAGCCACGTCACCAAGAACTGTCTGCACTACACACGGAGAGTTGGTTTTCGGTCAGTATGTTGTTCACTGATAACTGCACTGCGGTTTGACGGTCCTGTGCACATGTGTAATTCTCAGGGTGATGGTGATGCTGCAGCTCGCAGACCCTCTGAGAACCCAGCTCATTGGTAGTTGAGTTTATCCGTTTGAGTCCTTTAAGGCCACGTTGGCCTTGCTAGTCTGTACAGATGAAGATAAGGGGTGAGCCATGACCAGCAGCCCTTGCATTCTTTCTCCCCACTGCTCTTACTGCTGTTCTCCTCATATTTATCCTCTGCAGGAATACTGTGCGTTTCTTTACCTTTTACTCTTTCCTTTCTAATAAATACAGACATGATGAATTGCTGTAACCACACAGAAGGGCCCGGCGAATAACTTTTTCCAATATCCATCTTTGGAGTTTCCCTCAACTCCACCTGTGCCTCCTCCCCCACAATTCCAGCCTCTTCATCTTTACACTGGCCCTGGAGATTCCCAGATCTGTATTTTTGACATCTGGCCACTTTCATGTTACTTTAACCAGTGTCAGGTGATGATATACTTTGTTCTCAGACTTTGTTACTTTGTTTCTTAAATACGGTCCCACCCCACTTACCTAGATCTCATGAAAATCCCTCCAGGGATTTCTTGGCTGATGTAGTATCTTTGGTCTAACAGAGGTGTCATGGTGGCACGTGCTTAATCTTACTGTTTGGTTAGACTGTTCATGTGCAGGGGTTCGATGATTTTATTTGAGTTTCGTTTATGTTCCAGGGCCACTAATTCCTGGGTGGCTCTGCCCAGTTTTCTCTTTTCCATCTTCTTCCTCTTAAGATTTCTTTCTTTTTATTTTATGCCCATAGGTGTTTTGCCTGTTGTGTTCAGCACATGTGGGCATTGCCTGATGAGGTCAGAAGAGGAGCTCAGATCCCTTAAAACTAGAGTTACAGATGGTTGTGTTGCCATGTGGGTGCCCAGAATTGAACTCGGGTTCTTTTGAAGAGCAGCCAGTGCTCTTAACTCCTGAGCTATCTCTCCAGGCCCCCCCCCCTCGCGCTTAGTTTTTTAATCGTCTTTAATCTTACACCTTTACATTTGTGGTGCACAAATGCTTTATGAATTGAGAGGAAACCTTTAGTTTAGAATATAAGAAACCAGGGTTTGTTTGTTTGTTTTTGATTTTGTTTGTTTTTTTTTTTCTTTGTGCTAGATTTGCTTGTCACAAGTTGTGAGAAATTCATCTGTCCTCAGTGGTACCTAGTAGCTTTGGGGAATGACCTGCCCCCGACCCTCTGGTGTGTGACAGTTAAACAGACGGTCTGTAGTCCATGTGGAACAGTATTTTGGTCCTTACCACACGCTTGGAGCCAGGGAAGCAGCTGTGCAGCTTGTGCACTCGCTGTTGAGCTCTGCTGAATGCTGTTTGTTCCCGGATTTCCGCTCGCTCACTGAAACAAAGGCTAACTTGGAATGAATAGAGGACAGCCTTCTGTGCTCTGAGTTATTCCTGGTATCTTTCCTAAAACAGAAATCTTACGTGCAGACTGAAAGCCTGCACCTTACTGGGAAAGTCTTCTGCCCTTCATTTGTCCCAGGCAGATTTACTGAAGTTGGGTGCTTTTAAGTTTACATTTCAAATTTTATCATTTTTATTAACTATAGATTTTTTTCCTACTAGACTGGAGGGTATTTAAACAATGAAACATGTTAGAGGGTTTTGTGTATTTGCTTTTGACACTATGTCCTACTGTGAACCCCTGGCTGTTTTGGAACTTGCTGAGTAAATTAGGCTGGCCCCATGCATGCATCTGACTCTCCAGAGTTGGATTATCAGGAAGCAGCATCCCTGGGTCCACCTGCCATGTTTACTTATTGGGAAGTTTAGTTCTGTTGATCCCTCCTCCTACCCTTCTTCTCTCTGTCTATCTCTGTCTCTCTCTCCTTTATTTTTGAGATGCTTTCTCTGTAGCCCTGGCTGTCTTGGACCTCAATCTGTATACCTCTGGCCTTGAACTCAAAGATCCTCCTTCTTCTTCCGAGTGCTGGATTTAAAGGTGTGCGTCACCACAGCCTGGCTTATGTTGACTTTTTTTTTTAGAAAAAATATAAACACTTAAAAACATTTCCCTGCCCTTCTCTCCCCTCTCCCCTCCCTTTTTGGTGAAGCATCTTACATTGAAACCCAGGCTGCCTTGAAACATTCAGCTTCAGACTAAAAACCAGTGCTATTGTGCCTGGTCCTTCTGCTATGAGTTAGTTGATTCTTCTTGGCTGGGCTTGGCAGCCTGTTGTCCCTGCCTTGTTTCCTACCCCATCCCATGTTTCTGTACTAATCATTTTTGTATATTCTTTCTAGATTTTCTTTAGGCTCCCAACCCTGGCTCTGTTGCTTCTGAGGGAGGTTCTTATCTTTTTGGTCCTACTGTGTTTGTCTCTCAAATACTGACCAGCCCATGTCTGGGTGCTGCTTACCTTGTGGTAAATGTCAATTACAAACAAAAGTCAAGTGTTCTGCATTTTCTTGCCTCCTGATACTTACATTTAGGAAGACATTATTATAGGATTGCATATTCTGAACTTTTTTTTTTTTAATTAAAAAATAATGAGAGAGCTAGGTATGATGGCACGTGCCTGTCATCCCAGAACTTGTGAGGCCAATGCTTAGTAGCATTGTGATATAAGAGATCTCTGAAATCCTCACCCGTTGGCACCTTTGCCCTGGGCCTATCCTGCCCTTTCTCTTCCTCAGTCTTCCATGGCCTCTGTGGGACCTTTTAGACTGATCAAGTCCCCGTCACTTCTGCTGCCAACTCAAAACCACATTTTACCTTTTGCTTGCGCCTGTGAAGCTTTCTCTGTGCCAAGTGGCTCTGGGTCGTCAGAAGCATCAGCACATGTCTCTTTGCTTCTTTTTGTCTTGGGCTTTTGCTTTAATGCAACCTAGTCCTGTGTTTGATGGGAAGATGTGTGTGCCTGTGATAAAGCCGACTCTGGGCAGCCCTTGGGTGGCACTGGAACAGGTGGACTCTTCAGCCCCAGCCTCAGATTCTAGCTTTTATCTGTCTGTGGTTACACACTCCTGGACCTGCTTGATTCATCTTTGGGCCTCCTTCCCAAGGTCAGGAATCAAAATCTTGCAGTAAGTACTCCCATCCTGTGGTCACTAGCTTCTAGGGGAAGGTGGGACTAACATGGTCTGTTCAGTTCTTATTTTACAAACAAGTAACTGCAGACAAGAGCATGAACTTGAATATGTAAGGTGACCCAGATCAAGTATGCTTGGTTGACTTCTGTGTTGGGAGCAGTGCTCCTGATAAGACAGTGGAGCTTTCTTGTTCTCCTCTTGTACAGTGTTTTAGTTATCACTGCACACTGTGCCCTAAGACAGCGAGACTGCCTGGCGGTGGTGGTGCATGTCTTTAATCCCAGCACATGGGAGGCAGAAGCAGACAGATCTCTGAGTTTGAGGGCAGCCCTGTCTACAGAGCAAGTTCTAGGACAGCCAGGGTTACACAGAGAAAGCCTGTCTCAAAACAAACAAATAAACTAACTAAGCAAAAAAAAAAAAAAAAAAAACAAAAACAAAAAAAACCAAACAAGCAAAAAAAAAAACCAACCCTCCAAAATCCAAAGAGAATACCTTGTGATTTTCTAAAAATTCCTGCAAAGCCTTCTACACTCTGCTCTGTAGAACACACCTTCTGTGTGGCATTACAGAAGATATCTCCCTGGATCCATGCGCCTCTAAGCCTGGAAGGGTAGACGTGTCTGGCATGGTGTTCCAGGGGGCAGGCACTGTCAGCAGATTTCTTTCTTAGGTGACTTACATATATATGACTAGGAACATGTTTGTCCAGTCACATGAGAGGTATGTGCTCTCAGATGGTTCCCAAGAGCTGTGGTCAACATTCCTAAGTTTCCATATATGAAGCAAGAAAAGTCCATGATCAAATGGAAGTGTTAGCAGTATTGCCGAGAGTCCTTGTGCAGGCATGAGTGGGTTGGGTGGGCATCTTAGTTTTGAGGTTTGTTTCTGTGGGGTCAGCTTTTAGCAGGGGGTGAGCTGATTGTCATACTCAGAAATTTGGAAGCTTGCAGCCCGTTGTTTCAGTGTCACTGAAACTCCATCAGAAGATGGAATTTAAAGACCAAATATGAACACAGTCAGATTTGTTTTCCAGCAGATAAAAGCTGGTGGCTGACTCTTGCCACCCTCTGGGTCACCATGCAGTGCAGGTAGAAGATGCATTCACTACAGCAGTGTGTACCAGGAGACTATGGGTCATGCCCTCTTCACGTGCTCTTTGTCCCTCTGACGAGGGTATGTAGGTGCAGATTTGAAGGCCTCTGCCCTTGGAAAGGTCTTTTGGATGGTACTAGGACAGGTGGTAGCATCAGGCTCTAGAATCAGTCCAGCACATGGATGTCCTTCCCTAATCCAGGGTCCCCACAATCTTGCTATGTCCTCTGGTCCTGATCTGGCCCTCATGGTCCATTCACTATATATGTGCCCTTCTTCAAAATGTTAAAGATGCTCCAAACACTTTGTACTTTGTGATCTACACTCTTAATCACGTGTCGCAAGCAGAAAAGGCAAAGTACTTTCCGAAAGCCAGGAGAAACCTCTGCGGGCTGTGAGATATGTCCATTTCACCCTGTTGACACAGTGACGTCACTCTCGGTGTTCGGTGGTCTGTGCTAATGACAGTGTTGTTTCTCTAACAGATGTGTACATTGCAATGTTGTGTACTCTGATGTGGCCGCACTGAAGTCTCACATTCAAGGCTCTCACTGTGAAGTCTTCTACAAGTGCCCTATCTGTCCAATGGCGTTTAAGTCTGCCCCAAGTACACATTCCCACGCCTACACGCAGCATCCTGGCGTCAAGATAGGAGAACCAAAGTAAGTCACCCATGGCTGAGTATTACTCTGCTGCTCTAGTGCTCATTCAGAGGAGGTTGTCATTGTAGCAAATAAAATTTAAAATCTGAGCGTTTGTCGGCTATGTTAATTTTGATGTGTGAAGTTCTGCTCGTAGCTCAGCAAATCATTCTGCTTTTTCCAGGTAAACTCTTTGTCCCAAAATGTCACCTGTTATTCATGTTTTTAGCATAATTTCCACTCAACAAATGAATACGTACCCATTTTATTCTTAAGATGATTTCTAGTAAATAAGTTTTAGGAAAATTGTAAGATATACAAACAGGAAACCCAAACTATGTTCCACGTTTCTGTAGTCTGTTTATTGTAGCGTTCACCTTTGCCAGCAATATTCAAAAGGCGAAGTCAGCTGGAGATACTAGTAATTGAATTTAACTTTATAGCTAGGGCAAGCCATTGGTTAGTGGAAGTAAATTTGATTTTATTTTATGTTATTTTTACTTTAGAGCTGTTGAACATAGACAGGCCTACCTGCCTGTCTGCTGCAGGGGCCGGTCAGCGGAGGGGGTGAGGAGTGAGGGCACAGGGGCAACCCATGCTCCACCATCTGCCAGCTGTGGCACCAATAACTGTATCAGCCCCTCCTGTAAGTGCCAGGTCAGCTGTGTCCCGTGGTCTGGGAAATTAGAATGAGGAGGAATGGTTGAAGTTTGTAGCCTGAGGTGCCTGTGTGGGATGTAGAGGGACTTGGTACACATTTGTTCACTTCATTGTGTAAGGAATATGTGCACACACAGTGGGCTTGGTGGCATTCATTTTACTTCTGGGTTCATTATGGCTGTGTGAAGTGTGCTGACTGTGGGAGGTTAGATTAGCTGTGCATTTTGATGCATTTTGGTGTGTAACTCCATTATTGAAGATCCACAAGGGACAGAGATGTAGATGATGCAGTATAATTCCTGTATTTCTTAGACATGTAAACATCACTATTTGGTAGAGCAGTGTTAAAAATCTATCTATTTAAATAGGTCTTTCTCCTGGCTTTTTGTGTATTGATCCTTAAAGGGAGGCAAATTACAAATTAGGGGGTTCCCATTCTACTGGGGATCTTCTCACACTGACAGGAGTGATGACGTTGGTTGATGTGTCTCCAGTGTTCACTCAGGGAAAACTTGTGCAAGCTAACACAACCTTTTCCTCGTGATGAAAGCTACTGATTCCTCATTCAAACAAATTAAATATTCTGTCTAGACAGTAGTTATAAACTGAAAACAGAATAGTAGCTTATCAAAATAAGTTAAAGCTCAAGTTTGAGCACAGTAGGTCTAGAATTTTTATAGCTTTACTTAAAGGAATATTTTACAGGATGCAGTATTCCCCTGCCCTCTATTCATAATTTAAATTTCTATTAACCAAGATCAGCTATAAACTGAAATACAAAATTCTATGAGGTAAAATTCTAGAAGGTTTTTTTGTAGGTTCTAAATTACATAGTGGTCTAGATCACAGGAGCTCTTCCTGCTCTGCTGCATTGAAACGTGGACACCCTGTGTCTAGCATGTCTGTGCTCTGTCTGCTGCTGGCCTGTCAGCCACTAAGTAGCCAGCTTGGTGAGAGGGGTGGTGTAGGCACTGCCCAAGAGAAGCAGTAGACCACTCCCTTTAAGGAAGGAGCTACAGTCCTGACCTCCATAAAGAAACAACATATGCTGAAGCCTATGGAAAGAGCAGAGGAGCAAGTGTTCCCCCAGAAACAGTGAAGGAGGGAAGTGATGTCGGTGCTAATTATCTGTCACCCCCAATAAGAAGTGACAGGTAGGCGTGTGCAAGCTGCTGAGATGGAGAAGGCAGCCGATAGAGCATCCGGTGTCTCTGGTTTCTGACCGAATTGGGATATTGGGACAAAGCCCCCTAGGAAGAAGGAAGCTGTATAGGAAAATACTACTTTGATTTTCTTTTTCTTTTCCCCTTTTTGGGGAATAGGATTGAACTGCATGGCCCAGGCTGACCTACAGCTCATTGTCCTCCCTCAGCCCCCACAGTGCTAGCATTATAGATGTGTGACATCCTTTCTTTCTTTTGTTTTGCTTTACTCTCAGGTTTCTTTAATTAGCAAATACCTAATCACAGGCATAAATTACTGTGTTTAAAATTTTAAAATAACAATAGTGTACTGATGAAATGAAAGGCACGCCCTGGCCCCAAACCTGTCAGCCTGGGCCCTCTGTTTTTGCCTGAGTCCAGCCCTGCTGGCTCTCTAGTGGGTGCTGTCAACTCTGGCTTCTTCAGGCCTGTGGCACTGTGCCTGAGGTACTGCCCTTCCTGCTCCCTCGCCCATTCAAGCTAATGTAAAATTACTTACCCTGTGATCATTTTGGGGTCATTTGGAATGAACTAAAACCAAGCCAGTGGTCTTCGAATCAGAGCACCTTCCGGTGCTGACCCCTCGCAGCAGTGTTCAGATAGCTGTGGTTATGCAACTGGTTCAGAATTACCCAAATGGCTTCTTCAGTGTTACCCATTAGTATTTGTCTCACTTCCATTTCTGTACTGAGTATGTAGATATCTGAACATATACCAGAAATCCTGCAATTCTAGCTCCTCAGCTCGCACAGCACTGTGTCCCAGATACCATTGTAAGTGCGTTTTTCTTGTTTTCCAGGATGTGGGTGGGCATATTTACTTTTCCTGCTGTCTGAAAGGGCACTCTGAACCCTCTTTAATAACTTCTTGGTAATTTATGTTATTTTGAGCATGCGTGTGTCAGGCTGAAATGATAGTGCCTAAGTTAAGAGCTGCATAGGAGGCAGATTTGGAACAAGCTCCTGAGAAAGAAAGCCCACAGTATCGCTCCATTAGCATGGTCAGGGGACCCCTAGGCCTCGGGAAAAGGCCTTGACGCTGGGATTAATAAATTAATACATCAAATGACCTCATGACTCTGACCCACACCGGACCTGAAGGTAGTGTCCCTTCAGCTTGCCAGGGTTATGAGTACCAGTTACATTGTAGAGGGCAGTGTTTCCTGCCTGTTGGGATTTAATCAGTAGCTCACATTCATAGTTCCAGGGCTGGGAGCCCCCTGTTTGTTTTTGTTTCCCACACATGTCCAGCAGTGTCTGGAGAGCTGGGGCTGCACTACACTTTGGTACCCTCCACCCCACCGCCAATGGTCTGGTTATCTAGATGCTCATGTTACCACATGGGTTTCCCAGCCCTTCCCAGCTCCACATTACCCCCCGCCCCCAATGTACACACAGCACTGTGGGTCCCACTTCCTAGCCGCTCTGCCTTTGCATCAAGGGGTTGTCCTTCCTGCCCCAGTGTGGAAAACCTCCCCTTTCTCTTGCCACACAGACTGTTTTTTCCTTGAGGCTTTCCCATTGTTGTCAGGCAGTTTGCTCCGTGTTCATGATTTGTCTCTTCAAACCATACTTATGAGCACGTGGTAGTTTGGTTATTTGCTGGTTCTAGGTTATTTAATGGTTCTTGGTCCACAGAAATGGTAGCAGTATTGAGAACTGGGTAGTGAGACAGTTCTGAGAACCCTTCCTCCAGAGTCCCGGGTTGTGCATGACCTGGTCTGTCTGTCTGGGCATGCTCACATCGCAGTCTGCCTTCCATCCTTGGGAGAAACAGGACATCACAACCTGTTACTTCAGTATGCTCTTCCCTTTAGAAAAGCACACATAAAGTCATCAGCACACAGCCCTACTCAGATGTTGGTGACTACCATGCCATCAAGTTCAGAGCTTGGGTCCAGAGCTTTCCAGCTGCCTGGACTGTGTCCTTTTCCTTTGTTTTCACAATCCTGACCAGGATGTGCCTTTTGGGTTTACTGTCTTGTGTCTGTCCTTCCTCCAGAACACTGGATTTGAACACTCTCTGCTCAGCCCTTGCCCCCGAAAGGGACAACCTTTCATTCTTGGATGCCCTTCCCTGTCTGGTCCTGCTTTCTCATCATCCCAGATCAGCACAGCTTCCCAGTGGGTCACAATGAATGCTTGGCCAGGAGCCACCTCTCCCTATAGTGACACTGTCACCTTTTGCTGAGCTTGACTGGCTCCTGCCATATTTCCGCAAGAGGTTCAAGGCCGGCTCTTCTCCATTTGCTTCCCGTGGTGTGCCTTTTGTTTGTTTTTGCTTTTTGAGTTGAATCTTGCTGTGTGGTCAGGATAACCTGGAACTCGCCTCTTTCTGCCTTTGCTGAGGTTGAAGACACATACCAGTGTTCCTGGTTCATTGGTGTTTCATGGGGCAGCTTCTTGATAACATACCAACAACTCATTCTTCTGTTTTCTCAGAAAGATGCTAAGAGACTCTGTCATGTGACTTTTATATCTTCCCCCAAGAAGAAAATGAGAGCCATTCCAGTTTTTTTTTTTCTTTAAGGTTTATTTTTAATTGTGTGTGTGTGTGTTTACACATGTGTGCAGGAAGCCAGAGATCCCCAGGAGCTGGAGTTACAGGTACTTATGAGCAGCCTGACATGGGACCTTGCTGGAACAGAATCTGGATCCTCTGTAAGGGCATACTCCTGCACACTCACAATGGTGGAGCCTTAGCTACATCCCAGTGTCTTCTCTTTTCAAACGCTCATTTCTTGATTATAAGGAATCCATGAAGTAACCATAAACAGAGCAGTAGAGCACGCACGTATACTGTCTTCCCTAGAGGCAATGATAATTCTATGCTTTCTAATTTTTTACCATTTAAGAAATGTGATCACGGGGCTAGAGAGATGTCTCTACAGTTAAGAACACTGTTCTTCCAGAGACCTGAGTTAGGCATTCATGTCTTGAAGCTTCCAATGACATGTAGTTCTAATTCTCAGGGATCCAAACTGATCTCTAAGGCCACCTACATATATGTGTCATATATGTATGTACACATGAAATAAAGCCATTAACAAGAAGGAAACATACACATATCATAATATACTGCCTTGTTTTAATTTTCCTAAAATCTTTATAAGCAGTTTCTTTAAATATCCTCTATGTGACGGTTTGTTTCATTGGACATTGAGGCTCTTCACTTAAGCAATTCCAAACAGTAAGGAAATGAGCATCCTCAGATACCTGTTGCTATGATGATGCAGTATCATGGGACCAGCACTGGGCTGTGTTGGGAAAGCCTGGCAGGAAAATGAGGTGGATTTTTCTTTTCCATCTGCATTGAAGGTGAAAAGTAACTGCTTTGGCAAGATCTTAGAAAAACGTGCGGTATTCTGGCTACATTTCAGAGTCTTCTGTGAAAAAAGAGAGTTAAAACTATATTTGTAAAAGAAATGATTTATATCACCATCACCACCACCACCACCATCATAACATAAAACCTTTCCATTTAGCCCTGACCAGAGTGATATTTCCTGTGTATGGGACTGGTCTTGAACTCATAGCAACTCTCTTGCTTCATCTTTCAAGTGTTGGGAATATAGGCCTACACCACCGTGCTGGGCTGAATTGCAGGTTTGTGATATCATTGTCCATTAGAGTTAGCAGCTGTGTGAGGAGCTCTCATAAGAACACTCTAGAGAAATCCAGATGGGTTTTCGGGTCTCCTTCCTCTAGCTTCGCTGCACACTCGCCCCCCCCCCCCCCTTCAGACAGTCAGTTTCCCTTCTTTTCTCAGCTTCTCTTAGACTCTTGGTGCCTATTTCACAGTTCTTCAAAGGAGCCATGTTTCATGGGTTCCTCCTTAAGGACCTGGGTGATCTACAACAGTAAGGAAGGGTGCTGTGTCCCAGCTGCACACAAGGAGAGTGTTAAACACACCCCCCAGTCTCACCAAACTCCTGTACCAGAGCTTTGAGCTTCAGGAGAGATCTACTTGGACAGAAGAGATTTGTTTAGAGGATTTCAAACTGCTAAAACTTAATTTAAGGAAGTGGATTGGGATGATGCATTAGGTATGAAAATAAATAGTGTCTACTGTGGGTACTGTAAACCATTTTTTAAGAAGCATTGGGTTTTTTTGTGTGTGTGTGTGTGTGTGTGTGTGTGTGTGTGTGCTTGTATTTTTATCTCTGTAGTTGTGCACTGGTGTACAAGTTTTCGTGTTAATATTGGTATAGAAAGGATGATATTCAAGTGGAAAATTGCTAATTTTAAATATGAACTTAGAATAGGTTATGCAGGTATTAGAGTTTGGGTGCCTTTAGTTCATTAGTCAGATTCTTTTTTCTAGTTAGGGTACCACCATTTAGCTGTGTTGCTTTGCTTGATCCCCCTCCCCCCCAAAAAAGCACCCCACCTTCCCTTGGGTTAGGATGCCACTGCTCAGTTGAATTGCCATTTTCAATCTTTTATTTAAAAGAAAGGGGGAGAGAGAGAGAGAGAGAGAGAGAGAGAGAGAGAGAGAGAGAGAGAGAGAGAGAGAGAGAGAGAAAGAGAGAGAGAGAGAGAGAGAGAGAGAGGAAGGAATTGTGATGTTTCTTGCTGTGTGTTACAGGTTACAGTCCTGAAAGGTTTTGTACAAACATACCCATTGCAGCATGGTTAGGACTTGTAAACAAACATTGCTGAGCGTGCAAGCGTGTCTTAGAGCGATGTCGGATGTCTTGAAAAGCTTGCACCACAATAAAATGTTCTCGTTTGTCTCTTCTCAACGGCTTCCACCTCCTCAGTTCCTTAGATGCTAAGCTGTAGCTTTGACGTGAGACGAGGCTGACTGACCGTATTTCGCTGCGCTTCTTCTGTTCTAGAATAATCTATAAGTGTTCCATGTGCGACACTGTGTTCACCCTGCAAACCTTGCTGTATCGCCACTTTGACCAGCACATTGAAAACCAGAAGGTGTCTGTTTTCAAGTGTCCAGACTGTTCTCTTTTATATGCCCAGAAGCAACTTATGATGGACCATATCAAGGTGTGTGTGCGCGTCTCTCCTCCCGTCTAAGTGAGCCACAGATCCATGCATGGTTGTAGGCCCTGGCTGAGCTGCAGATTTCTGTAGAGCATGCTGTTGTTTAGGGAAAGAGCTGGATAGTGGCCCATTGCCACATGCTGTCTTCATGTTCAGTTGGCTGTGGGGTGCTGTTTACCCAGGAGTCTTGTTCCCAAAGACTGCTGAAAAGAAACAGGTGTGCATGCTCTGGTTTAAAAGAATAATAAAAGTTTTTAGGGCACTCTGTATGTACATGCAACTGATGACTGTGAAGTCTTCTTTAAAAAATAAGGTTTATTTCTGTTTTTATTATGTGTACATGTCTGTGCGTGGGTATGTGTATGTGGGTTCAGATGCCCTTGGAGGCAGAGGTCAGACTCTCCTGGAGCTCGAACATGCTGTGGTGAACTGAGTGTGGGTGCTGGGAAATGAACTGGGGTCCTCTGGGGTCCTCTGCAAGTGCAGTGTATACCCTTAGCTAACTGCTGAGCTATCTCTAGTTTATGTAGTTGTCTGTTTTGAGAACTCTGTCATACAGGATTAAGAAATAGGAGTTTTGATAAGTTATGCTAATTTATGTAAATATTGATGAAAAATTATGAAAAGTTGGTTTTCCCTTGAAATTAGAAGCATTTAACTTTTTATTGTATTTGATATCCGATAGTCTTCCAGTTTTTTTCCCCCTATAAAAATAGTGTATAATTTAGCTATGATTACATATACTTAAAATTGGAGGCAGAGGCAGGAGGATCCCTGTTAGTTGAAGGCCAGCCTGGCTTACATGGCAAGTTCTAGGCCAGCCAGGGCTGCATATTTTTAGCTTATCTCTTTTTACTGTGTGTGCGTTTTTGCCTGTGTGATGTATGGGCACTATATCCAAGCCTGGTGCCCTCTGAGGCCAGAAGAGGGCATCGTTTCCTTGTAACTGAACTTAGGTATGGTTGTGAGCCACCACGTGGGTGCTCGGAGCCAACTCTCTGCAAGAGAGTAGGCAGTGTTCTTCCCACTGCGTTGATGGTAAACATTTAGGGTCAACTGGCTGTTGAGCCTGCTGTAGTATTCATCGAAAAGACTGTTGGATTCTCTTGTCTCCACCCCCTTAAGAGGCACCAAGCTCCACTTTCAGCCTCAAAGGCTCATGTGTAATTATAGCTTGCTTGCTTTCCCGGAGACAGGTTTTTACTATGACAGGCTAGGTTACTTACTATGTAAACCATGGCGGCCCTGATTTTCCGGAAATACTCCTGCTTCTGCCTCCTAAGTGATGAGATTCAAGGCTGGTGCCACTTACAGTCAGTTCTGGCTTCTTACTTTTCCCAGTGAAAGGGAGGCAGGCAGGGAGGGGGAAATTGCCTCTCACAAGACTTCTGAGATTTGGTTTCTGGAACATAGTCTTGGCATCAGGAAGTGGTTAGTATCTGGGGTAGGTGAGGGGAGGTGAGTGTGGGTTTCCTCGTAATAGTGAACATGGATGAATGAGACAGAGGGTGGAGGAACTAACCCTGGGCTGTAGGAGGACTGGATTGGTTTTGGGTACCCAAGCTTACCTGCCTGTGCTATAAGAAGACAGTGGGACTGGTTTTATTTTGAGTGCATCCTATTGTCCGAAGCTCCTGCTGTTAGGCTTGGTAGGTAAGAATAAAGATAGTGATTTAGAGTCACAGTGATATTTAGAAGTAATACGTCTCTTGTTCCATATTTAGCTTGCCTGATAACTAATGCCCTGTGATGTAGTCATGAAGCAGAATTGGAATGGGAGATGTTAGGGAGGTGGTTTCTCTCTCTCTCTGTCTCTCTGTGTCTGTCTCTCCCCCTTGCTCTCTTCTGTTCTCTCTCACATTCTCTCTGTCTTCCTCCCTCCCTCCCTCCCTCCCTCCCTCTTTCTCTGTCTGTCAGGTGGCCCATTTTTACGTGATTCACATTATGTCTCTGTTCTTTCAGAATCATTTTTTTAATTTTTTAATTTACTTTGTAGGTCCTTGTACTCCATGCTGACATCCACATTCAGGCAAACCTTTAATTGATAGTCACCCGAGTTAGCTGTTACAAGAGCTAAGGGAAAATCAGTTCCGAAAGAATGATGTTGTATTACTATGATGTAGTAGATGATTCTGGGGATCAAATGTAGGGCCTTGCGCATGCTAAGCATGTTTGTGTTCCTTTAAAAGACAGTTGATTTTTCCCCTTGCCTTTACTTACAGAGTATAAATAAACACATAAATAACTTAGAAACCTGTATTTAGCACACGCTCCAGTGCTCTGCTTGTTTTTGGCAGAACCCCACTTCTTTTCAGTGATTTCTGTCCCTCGGGTTATTTTGTGTCCCTGCCCCCTCTTCCATTTGCGTAAAAGCTTATGGAAAGTTTAAAGTTGAGGTCCCTTGAGCTTTAAATATTAAGAAAAGTTAAAAACTCAGGGGCTAGAGAGAGAGAGTGCAGTTATTAAAATGGAGGGATGACGACTGGTCTTTACATGGACACATGTCAACCTTACTCGCACATATGCACGCATGCATGCATCATTGCACACACATACACACAAGTGTAAGCAGGTAAGCTGTGTACCGAGGCACAAACTAGGTACCTTCTGTACACAAAGCCTGCCATGTACATGGAGAATAAGCAGGTGTGACCTTAAGGGATTGTCTGCCCTGCTTCCTTCTGAAAAGATGTTGCTCTCAAACTCATAGGTGAGCCCGGTGACTCTTGTGTGTATGGAGATCTGTGTCCTTTCTTGGTAAGAATGCCATACAACTCACCTTCCTTCCTGGGCAGGTCAGTGTGGAAGAAGGCCACTAATGCTGGTGTTAGAAAGCATTGGGGGCAGACGGGCAGCATGATGTCATCCTTGACAACTCAGGAGGAGCCATGCCTTCCACAGAGCTAGTCTCTCACTGTGGGGACCCAGGTGTCAGAGATCCTGAACAGGATAAGCTGTGTCTCAAGACACAGACTTGCTGTCTTCAATACAGAGCCAACAAAATTCAAAGTGAGTTAGTCTTTAGAATCAACTCATTGAGTGGGTCTGGTGGTGCTGGCCCAAACCTTAGCAACTGGAGTCATAAGTTCAAAGCTTGCCTGAGCTATAGATGACCTGGTAAGACTGCATATGTTATATGGAGTGCTTGCCTGCAGTGTGCACAGCCTCCACTCAAGGCTTAGGATGCAAGGACTCAAAAGGGATCTTATACTGGTTTTATCCCACCCACATTCAGAATCCTGTAGGTTCAGGATGGCTGTTTGTTGGCTATTGTATTAATGATAATAAGCAACTACTCGATTTTAAAAGGCTTTTTGAGTACCTACTGGGTATACTTAGAGAGGCTGTGTACTCCCAGTAAAGGGGGGTTGGGAGGTGAGAATCACCCCCAGCCATAATGGTACTGGTACCCAAAGGTTCTAATAATATGGAAAACAGCATGTTTTGCTGGGTCTTGGGCCTTGAATACTTTGGTACATTCACCTCCTTAAATAGCTCTGCAAGTGGGAAGGTGATGCTCTCTCTGCCATGCAGGGAGGGCAGAGCCAGTTTGATCAGGACAGGCTCCTGTCTTTCGGGAGTGTTAAATGGTACTAATGAATAAGCCTTTGAAAAGTACTTGGAACTATAGTTAGTGTGATGGCTCAGTGTGTTTAAGGCACCTGATGACCTGAGTGTGACCTCCAGGACCGTCCTGAATGGTGGATCCCTGGTCTCCAATGCACACACACAGAAAATAAGTAAATGTTTAAAATGGAATAAAATGCATGGCTTAGAGCACTCGTTAAAGTGGTTGTTGTTGTTGTTGTTGTTGTTATTATTATTATTATTATTATTATTATTATTATTATTATTATTATGCTTCTTTATGGGGCTAGTGAGGCCACTCGCTGGGTCAAGGTACCTGCTGCCATCCTAATGGCCTGGTCTCATTCCTAGGACCTACAAGGCAGAAGGAGAAAACTGACTCCTGCAAGTTACCCTCTGAATTCCATCCATGTGCCATGACATTTGCCCCCTCCACAGGTTGAAAAAGCTAATGCTCCTTTATCTCTCTCTCTCTTTTGAGACAAAGTCTTACTCTATCACCTGGTTTGCATAGAACGTGCTACATAGACCAGAAGACCAGACTAGCCTCAAATTCACAGCCATCTGCCTGCCTCTACCTCCTGAACAGTGTGGATTTAAAGGTGTTCACTACTATGCTTGGCTCCACTGGTTTTAATTCGTCTCGATTTATTTAAGCTTTTTTTGTGTTTAGAAGCGTCACTGTGTATGTAGCCCAGGCTGGCCTGAACTTGCTGTGTAGAGATCTTTCTGCTTCTGTCTCCTGAGTGCTAGGTTACAGGTGTGCACCATCATGTCTGACTTCTCCTTTATGCTTTAAAAAATGTATGTTTTTAGTTTAGGAAATACTTGGCTGAATGATTGTCAAATTCTGTTTACACGGTGTGATTTGTGATAGGCGTTTCTTTCTTTTTGCTATGCAGTCTATGCATGGAACATTGAAAAGTATTGAAGGGCCTCCAAACTTGGGTATAAACTTGCCATTGAGCACTAAGCCCTCAACTCAGAATTCAGCAAACCACAGCAGAGAGGATGCCAAGTCCGTGAATGGGAAAGAGAAATTGGAAA